>NC_088696.1:11597741-12945241 GCF_028017835.1 Emys orbicularis | reverse complement strand
CTCTGAATTTGCTTGGTAACATCCAACTAGAATAAAAATAAAACAAAAACAGGCACATTGACCAGTGAAAACAGCAAATCTCAGAGTTGTCATACTCCGTCTCTGAAGGCAGGGGGAGACGGTCTGTGTCTCAGCTCTTTGGAGCAACTCCATAAGGACAATTCATGAAGTGCTGCCTGCTTTGGTTAGAAATATTCATGTTATACCATCTGGTGTTATTAACTACTCACTTTAAAACTTGTAGATACTTAGAGTACAAAGATTGGGGAATTTGTCCCTGATCTTGTAGCTGAGGTCTATGCATGATTGTGTTAATGATATACTTCATTACTTTGTTGCACTTACTAAGGTGTCTGTACACGCCCATTATAAGCTGAAAAAGATATATAAATGGGGGAATCTGACTAAATAATTGTATTCTTGTAATAAGGTTATTGATTATAGAAATAGGTAGTAGGAATGTATTTTTTTAAGATGGGATTTGTTTGCTTATCAAACTAATGGTTTTCCAGAAATAATATAGATTCTTTATGTGCTATTGATAACTTCTTAATAATTTGTAATGGCATGTTGTGTGAATTTTTGCATATATCCTTCATATATATATATCTGAGATATATTTCTGTATCAAAACAATGGACTTCAGTAGATTATTTGGGAAAAAGTAGCTGGATTTTTGCAATAATGATTAAATCACTCCCCCCCTCCCCCCCCACACACACACTGAACCGAGTTTTCAGATCATACTTCTTGCTAGCTCTACATGGCAGCAATCTTCAACACACAATTAACTACAGGAGGGAGGGGGGCTGGGAAGGGGGAGGTGATGTCATGTATCTAGTAAAGTGCCCCGGTCATAAGGCTAAAATCTCTCTTAAGAAAAGATTTGAACTAGGCCTTGGAGTGAACTACCTTTAAATATTGGTGTGTGAGGTGGGTAGAGTTATGCAAGCAGTTTAAAATTGAAGTGGTTAATGTAGTAGTATGAGAAGTAAAAATAGTTTGTGGATATCTAGAATTTATGTGCAGATCTGTATCTAAAAAGCAGTCCTATAACCTTTGGAATCACTGAGTAACCTCTTAGCTTCTTTGAGCTAGCTTCTTACTTGCTGGCATTCACACACTATTGAAAAGAAACCACAGAGTTACAAGAAAATGAGCACTATATGTTCAGGGGAAATGCTTGAGCTTTACCACTTGGGGAGGGGGGAGGGAATTAAGTGGTTTAGTGATTTACATAAATGTGGGCAGCACCTTATACAACATCCTTTATCAGAACCAGAATGACTAATGTGAGACCACAGAGTCCTTTTGAAACTCTGGGGCTGTTTCATGTTTTCTCTGAACATGTACATACTGAAATTGTACTGTTTTGTCCTGTTATAAGTTTTCATTTTGCACAATGAAGGCCTTTTAAATATTTATCAGCATGCTGCCTCTAACTTGATACATTTGTACTGCACAGAAATTGATTTTCAGGAAATATGTTTTGGATTTTTTGCATGCTTGTGAGGTTTGAGAAATGCATATTTGCATAGAAATAATCTTTAGTGAGCAAAATTTTAGAGTATGTCAAATTTATAAATATCAAGACTGTAAAGACATATTTTTATAAATAGATTTCTAGCACAGTTTATTTCAATTCCATTTTCATATCTTTCTTGGTTTTGGCTTGGTATTTTTTAATGCATTTGTTTTCAGCATTCATGTTTTAGAGATTAAACATTTCCGTTGTCTTGTTTCAGACATTACAGTGTGAAAATGAAACAAAACAATATAGATGCTGTTGTTTTGAAAACTTTTCCATTTGGTGTGGGCCATGTAACATTGTTTTACCAGCAAAACCCGCCCAACTTCTTTCTCCTCTCCCACCTCCTTGCATTCACACATCATGTTTACCTTTATATTCTCCCTTTTTCTGGGGTGGGGGAAGAGATGTACTTAGTATACAAACCCCTTAAACAGCTTCACAGTCATTTTTGATAAATTTCTTTTGAAAGGATTAACAGAACATATCGGATTTCCTGTGCATAGTCTTCCTTAACAGAATAAACACTGTCACTCCTGTTAGCTTATGTCCTTACTTTTAGAGGCGAACAATCACTAATAAGTGAAATATTAAGTTGCTTTTTTATTATGGACTCTGATGTTCTGTCCGAAGAAGAAGAATTTCTTTAAATATGAAAGGGCTAGATTCATGCTGGGTTTATATTGCTACATATACTGGTACAAGGCACTGGTGGTAAAAAGTCTTCTAGAAGAATGTGTTGCATTAGTGAAAAGCAGCCACAACTTCCTTTTCAAGCTAACGAGAGGCCAGTGCCATCCAAAAAATGGGCAGTGCTGGCCAGGAAGTGGGCATAGACAAGGTAAGCAGTATATACAATGCATTCCTTCAACATTTAGGGTGGCCAGATAGTAAGTGTAAAAAATCGGGACGGGGTGGGGGGTAATAGGTGCCTATGTAAGAAAAAGCCCCCAAAATCGGGACTGTCCCTATAAAATTGGGACATCTGGTCACCCTACCTCCATTTCTGGAGCTTCTTTGTATTCCTGGTTCTAAGAGAGAGTGATAATGCTACCGTCATCTTCTGCCCTCGGGCTGAGCAATCCTGGGGATGCTCTGGGCCTCACTGATGCAGGGGAGGTGTAATTTATACTTTCATGTGCCAGAAATAGTGAATTGGGTCCAGGAAATAAAAAACAAATGTTGACTCCTGTTGAAGTGAGCTTCAAAGATTATTGACCCTTGAGATAAAAAATACTGGCTCAGGCAAAAGCACTGGGATCATCGGGAGCCTTCACAGTTGCTGAACCTAACTGCTTGGCAGAGCTTTGACTGAATATGCACTATGGAAGAGCTAGAATCTAGGATCTGGCTGATGGGTATTTAACAGTTCTGAAATTAGATCGTGAGCACACAGTGTAGTTAATTATTATGTAGTTATTTAGGTATAGTCTTGTCGGTATAACATTAACACAGACAGTAGCTATTTTCTGTCCCGGTAAGAAATAGTGTAAACATATTTAATCAAAGTATATTGAAAAAATTTCTGGAAACAGTTCCTATTATGTGCTTTATGTAGCTATCACTTTCATAGTCTTGTATACTTATCAACTCTTGCGGTGACTTTCGGCTACCTTGCAATCCATTTAGAAATTGACTCTTGGTGTAGAATGCAACAGCCCACTGATTACGTGGAGTATTCTACTGCAGACACATCCCAGCAGTGTTTTGCAATCTGTGTTGGGTCCCTGTGGGTTTCTGAGTGGAGTTTAAGACGTTGCTTTTTTCCCCGTGCCATCCTGCCCAAGCTGAGGCCACGAAAAGTGCTTGAGCTGGAGCTACCTCAGCATACAAAAGAGGGAGCTGCTAGAGGGACAGTCAGGGTCATTCAGCTTTGGAACTTGCTCCTCCTCCTCGGTCTGGAATAACCCAGTTATTGCTGATCTTCAAAGCATGTTGCAAAATTTATCTTATGGGGCACTTGAGGGAAGAGATGTTACTTGAGGGGCAACATTTAGGAAGTTTCTCCTAATTTTCCCTCTGTTTCAAGAGTTAAGTAGTTACTGCCATATAATGTGGAAGTTTCTGCAGTTTTTTGGTCTCTGTGTTTGGAATTAACAGCCAAGAGAGCCTGGCGTATGGAACAGATATACATAAATGATGTGTTTTTCTTTCCATTAGAAATATAAAAAATCAAAAGAATTTAAGCATCACATGATCAGATGGTCAAGACAGGGAAACGTTTTATTTGAAATCCCTTTTTGACCAGTTCAAATAGTGTAAACATTATGGACCATGCTTCCATCAGCTCAGTGAGGCATGGTATGTTGAATCATCCATTTTCTTTGAAGACTTACTTGGGGTTAGCATATCATTGCTCGATAACAGAGTTTCAATTCTAACCAACAGCCAGGGTTGAACTTTAAGCTGGATACACTTACTCACAGGCTCATCCAACCCTACATAATTGTCTGTACATCTATTTTATTGTCAACTCAGAAACAAGCTGAAGAAACCATAGAACACATTAACTTCTTTATCACATTAATACTGACTCATATCTTATTTCCCAGTTGCAGTAACAAAACCATTCAAATCTTTCCCTCACAGGACAGTATCTTTAATAGCTTCTGTGTGTTTCCTATTTTTGACTGTTTTTATATAAACAGACTAATCTAATAGCATGCTGAACCATCTATACTTGGCAGAAATTCAGAAAATCACTCATTTCTGTGGCAAGCTGGGATGTGGGGGGAGGTGTCATTTTTATTGCAGTAAGATCTTTCTTAAAGTTGTCTTTTATATATGTAATATGACTATCGTTTGGGTTACTGCAACACCTTGCCTGAAAATCATTTATTGCAGTCAGGTGCAAACAAAATAGAAGGCCATTTTCCCTTCACGATGCCTGTTGGAATTCCTTTACCTAATATATTCAGTCTCTCTCTCTTACTCATACATGCACTGGTTTAAATGATGGTAAAGGTTTAGCTTTAAGCTTAAAAATGTATTAAGATCCAAACCCTAACTCCATTATGCCTAGATATTCCAGGGAGTCATAAAACAGCGATAATTTGGAAAACAGTGTTTGGTTAAAGTAGCAGACTATAAATCACTGGGATTGCAGGATACGAAGCCAGGGTCATGGGTTTATGCCTGGCTACCTCTTTGAGCTTCAGTTTCTTCACCTTCAGGTAGGAGTAGTAATACTCCACTGAAGTGTGCTGAGGTGGGGTTGGCTGATGTTTTTAAAGCTTGTCTATGTTTCAGGTAGTAATGAATGATGCTACAGAAATGAAAATTCTGATGATTTTATGATTGTTTTACATTCCGTATCTGCTGTAAAACTTTGAGAGTGAGGTGGGTTTGTTTAATTTCAGGCATTTATCAGTACTGTACATTTGAATTTGTTTATTTGTTTGATGTTTGTAAGTGCTCGTTCCTGTAGATCAGGGCACAAGAAGCTGATTAAAGTAAATCACCCACAATACAAACCAGACTACCATCCAGAAATAACCTACTATTGGTCCATAGTCCAACAAATGCTTAGACACACCATGCTATGAAGCTCAAAAGTTGAACTCTCTCTTTCTTTTAATTTCCTCAGCTTTTCCTTTAAACCACGTCCTTAACAATATTTTAATATGTTGGGCCAAATTTATCCCTGACGTACGTAACTCCATTGAAATCAGTGAGGAGACTCATATGCTTAAAGTTAAGAACATGCTAAAGTGCTTTACTGGATCAGGGCCTAAAAGGATTAGCACAGTGGAAACTGCCACCTACTTACGGTGGAGGTAAAAGACAACTATAAGTGGAGTAAAAGTAAAATTTTCCTCTGCTTCTCAATAAGAAGAGTTTCATTATAATGTAGAATTCTGTATAGTTGTTTGCCATTATTTTTAAATACACAAAACCATTAAGACTGTTCAAAATAAATTAAGTGAAAGCAGCTTTGTTTTATTTATAAAGCAGGAGAGAGATACCAGTATGTCTGGTTTATTGTTATTCCCATCTGTAATCCTTAAGTGATCATAGAAATAAAAAAAAGGACTCTTAAACAGAATCTTGTGCACATTTTAAAGCAGATATTTATGTACACAAATGATAGGCCTTTAAAATAAGCAATATTGATTTCTAATCATAATTATGGTGTCTTGACAGGGCATTGCTCTGACTACATTTTTCATTAAGGAAACAATCTGAGTGTTTTTGATTATAGAACACAAGCTTCTTTTACTGATGATTTCTTATTCTATTGTATGAAAGAGAAGATAAGCTGGCAAAGATCATTTCCTTGCTCATTCTATTCCCGATTCCCTAAAAAAGTGGCATCAAGTAAAATATACAGTAGAATATGAGCTGTTCTGTTCCAAGTGCATCAAATTTGGGACTATTACTTTTCCACTAGAATGGGTTTGAACATGGGTCTCCTGAGGAATGTGTGTAAGGCCTTATTCTGCAATATTTACAACAGTTTTCTCATAACCAAGGGGGAGTCAAAGAGAAATGACATCCGAGTTGACCGGAGAATCCCACAGTCTATTAGCAGCTTGACCTTTGGAGAGTCCAGAGGGAGTTCACAGTCCCCAGCCCAGCATACAGCAGAACCTGAAACAGAATGACATGTCACGGTAGCAACATGCTTTGTATCATACTGTGCAATCAGTGGGTTTCTAGGACTTAACGTTTAGGGTGGCAAAGCGTGTTTATTTTCCCATCCAGCTGCAGGAATATTTCAATTACAGAGCTTGAACTGAAGCAATTAGTATACAAATCTTCAAGCCATGCTACTTCAGGCTGTGATCTCATCAGATCTCATAAGTCAAGCATGGCTTGGCTTGGTCAGTACTTGGTCAGGGAACCTCAGTGGTATAATTGAGTGCTGCATGAAATGGTCTTTGTGATTCAGTAAGCTACAATCTGCTTGCTTGATTCTGTAGTAAGCCCAGAGGCCCAGTATGTGGCATGGGAGAATTGTGCTGTCCAGCAAATGAGATATAAAACTCAGGGCCTCATTTACACCTTATTCTACACCTGTGCAAAGTGGGTATAAAAAGCTGCCAAATCTGAAATGTAGTATTTCACATCCATGTTGCACTCACTATTCCCTGGTGTAAATGACTACATAAGGTGTAGGGAAAGGACCAATCCTCTTTTCTAGTGGCTGCTAGGTTTATAGATCTTAGCCCTGGTTAAATTCCAACTGGGTCACTACATTCTGCCTACTTAAAATTCCCCTGTAGTTTCAAGTAGATACAGTAAGCTGTAATCAGCTGTTGTGTAGTTTTGTTGTAAAGATTGAGTTTCACTGAGGTAGGGAGCATAACAGTATTCTCACATCCCAAATGAGAGTGGGTGTGTAGATTGTTCACCTACTCTGTAATTTGAGGTCACTGTTTTAAGCCAGTAAATCAATAGACACATTACATCTCCTGAGAATAAAATCGTGTCCAGGCTCATTTAGGAAAAGCTTCCATAAAGGCTAATACACAGTGAATACATAATTTTTGTTTTGTTTTGTTTTTGCAAACAGTTCTAATTTTGCACCTGCCGTTTTTGCAGCCTCAGTCAGTTATGGGCACAATTATTGAATTTCGACATCTGCAATAACTACTCTTTGAATCTGTACACTAGGGTTTCACTTGAATTTCTGCCCAAACCTGACTGTGCCTACTTTTTATAGATGGTGAAAAAATTAGAGACTGGATTGAACCCAAAATTTGGCTCACTTCCAGTAGCAGGGGATTCAAGCTTCTCCTGAACCCCACTCCCCCCATCCCCCTGTGGTGCATTGCTGGATGCTATATGGTCCCAAAGCTAGACTTAATTCTTCCTTTTTTTGGTAAAGAAAATTTAAAGTAGACCTGCAGCATGTGAGTGTGAGTCTCAACACTGCTGATTTTTGAGCTCTAGATAAGATCAAGCTCCACTTTCTGTCCATATTTCAATTGTGTAACCTGACTTTTCTGTATGGCAATATTAATTGTCATTGACTATAATAGAATATGAATGCACACAGCCACTTGACACCAACTTAATGGGTCTGACTTTTCAGTGGTGCTAAAAGTGTAAGGCTAGAGAGGGGGGGAAAGGGGTAGAGGAGAGATAAGAGCTTTTCCGTTTCCCTTGAAAAAGATTAAAGCTTCTATGTCTTTCAAGAGGTACTTGTGAGGTTCTCCATGTGTATGAAGTCGTGTTAAAACTGGAAGTGATTGGGAAATTTCAGTCAGAGAAACAGTTCATTAGAACACTCATTTCTTTCTCTCTCTCTGATCCTCTATAATATTTTTAGGTTACTAGCAGAGCAACAGAAACAATGAATATCTCATTCTCTGATGTTTCAAGGAGAAATGTTGACAATCAGACTTACCCCCTAGGTACAACACTTCAGAGTGCAACATAAGGACCCCTTCTATGGTAGGTAGGTAGAAGGGATTCTCCTCTTTTTAAAGAGCCACATTGTCCCACTGGGAGCTTTGGGAGATTTTGTGATCTAGCTTTACGCAGCACAAACACTGTGTGCAACCTTTAGCAAAGGTGCAGTGTCTTTTCCCCTATACACATAGCTATCTCTGTTGCCCCTTGTGGACAGGGGAGGGTGGGAAATGGTCCTGACCTTTCACCTACGCATTGCCAATGTTGGATTCCTGGCACTCCTGAGCACAGGGGCTCCTGTTGTTGCAGGGGCAAGAGGAGATAGAGAAAGGGAAGTGGGAGCTCCTTTAACCCTCTCCAGCCCCTGCACACTAGTGCAGGGCAGGGACAACTGGGCCTATGATGTACAAGGGTCTAATTCAGTGTATATTATTGTGTGCCAAGCGGATGATGTAGTTTGCCTTTAGGTATTTCTACAAATAATTCCAAAAGCCAGATTTAAAACAAAACAACAAAAGGGGGCAGAATGAATGAAGAACTCAATTAACTTGTTCATATTAAAACATGACATGAAACAAATATGCGGTGTGTTGGACTTAGATGATATCTCAAATATCTGCTGGAATTGACAAGAAAGGAGGAGGAGGAGGTCTATTTTAACTTCTGAAGCTTAATGTTTGGCGAAAATCTGTTAACTTTCAAGAAGAAGAAAAGAATGAAAGTCTATATTGCCTTAAGAACTATATATCTGTGAACAGGTATTTTACTGCTTAAGATATGGGGGGGAGGGGATTTATGATTAAGACAGCTGCCTGATGGGAACAAAGCTTACGGAAATTGATTCTCAAAGGAAGGTTTTTTTTATTCTGCTCGATCTAAGTTTTCCCAGTAGATTACTATTAAAAAGAATAAACAGAGGAAAAACCAAACCTGCAAAATCAAGACTCAGATGTAAATATGACAATAGACTATATCTTTTAATATGAAAGATCTCTTTTTTAATTAGAGGCTTGGAAGGACATACCCTTTAATTGCTGCACTTGTAGTTTCTGGGCCATCAATATCTTTGCTTCTTTCATTAATAAACTGGCAAGTCAAGTAGGGAAGCTGCCGGAGTATAATTTTCCCCCCCCTAAGCTCTACTTAATCAACAGCAGACTTGATCAAACAGTAAAAAGAAAATGTAAATCAGTTGCATTAATTCTGCTGGCAATAAATAGAAAGAAGAAAGCTAAACATGAAAGAATGTTCATTTTGCTGTAGATATCTGGGGTAGGACTGAATGGGAGAAATAGGTAGTTAAACGGTCCTTTAGATTGTGAGTGACTAGGGGAATGCTGGGGTTTATGTATGGATTAGCCCAGTGATAGACCCTGAGTAGCAAAAGACGATGACTAATTACCTGACAAAGCAGCTCTCCGTTCGACTTGGTCATTGAAATTAATTTCTGTTTTCAGGACTGGCAGAAAGCAGCTGCAGAAATTTCAGTTCAATACTCAAATTAACTAGGAGTTTAAATTATTTCTTTGCACATACAGTATTAGAGGAGTGGGTTACTAAATTGGCCTTGATTTTACACGCGGAGGCAAGGATTATTCTACCTTTTTCATCAGGCGCTCATGTCCCTTGAAATCAGGGAATAAGAACAGTGCCATAATAATCTATTTGCCAGTGATTTAAACTCTGTCAGATAGTTAACATCTTAACATTTCCTTGAATCCCAGATGAAAAAAATCTGAAACCCAGGCCTGCTACGGTCAATAAAATTATACAATTTACTTCATACCTCTTAAGGTATATTGGGCTAAACTCACTTTTGTATTTGAATGAGATCACACCAAGGGATTAATTTGGCCCATCAGGTATATATGTTAGCATATCTTCTGGTACATTAGACTGCCTATCTCACGTTGATAAAAGAGATCAAGAAGTCCAGTCAGTGTTATTAATTACATAATATTTCAAAGTGAAACATATCTTTGAGTTAGAAGAGAGGAGAAGCTGAAAAACGCTGCCAACTGCAACCAGCATGGAGCAGATTTTTAAAAAAGAAAAATACATCTTTTCATATATAATAATTGCTACAAATACCCTAAAGCTCAGCAAGGTTGCCAGGTTTATGAATCAACTAGTGTCTCACCAGATCCTCTTTCACTACAGAGGGTGAAATCTTGGTCCCATTGAAGTCATTGGCAAAACTCCCAGAGCCTTTTGTCTGTTTTAAACTTCTTCATCTTATTCTATAGTTTCAGTGAGGTAGGAAAAACTAGTGTATATAGAGGAAACTAAACCATGAACATATGAAGAAATCATTTATATGAAAGTATAAAATAAATATTCATAGGTACATTTTTAGCTGGATGGAAAAGCCAGGCACAAGATATTTGCCAGCCTTCGCTCAACATTTATGCCACTTTTTGTTTTGTTTTGTAAATTGTTCTATCTTATCCTTTTCCTGTCTACTTTCTCTTAAAGGTCACTTGGTGTTAGTAAAGCAACTATGTAAAATTGGAAGCTTTTAACTCATCACATCTTATCCCTGTGTGTATTCATAATTATTACTGGTTACTTTAGTGACTAAAATAACTTTTATTTCCTTTTTCACTTTTAAACCAATACAGTTATGGGACAGTGGGCTGGATTTTATTCTGGTTTGAGGATGAATTTGCAAAGTCGGCAGTTATATATATAAAAATTGTAAAAAATTTACTCTGACACTGAGCAAACCTTATCTGGAGGTAAGTGAGAGATTGGGGAACTCTGCTCATGAATTTTCAGAGTGTCACTTTTCAAAGTATAACCACACCAATAATCACCGGGACACTATTTATTATTATTAATTTGCTTCATGGTAGTAACCAAAGACCCCACTCAGAAAACCTGAAAAATAATTGTTAATTGAAACTGGAAAATACCCTACCTCTCTATTCTAGACATTGATAAGATTAAAATCTTATGACCACATTGATTGTTTTATTACCTACCCTTTTCATTTCTTTCCATAATCCTTGTTACTCTGGAGCTTCCTTGTACAGCCATTTTGTGTATGCTTTGGGGTTTTTCTTTGCATGTATTAATACGAGCAATACTTCACTCACCAGAAAGACTCCCAAAAGTCAGTGAACTTAGAGTAGATTTAAGTATGTTCATTTAAATCTACTGTACACAGGTTCTTCACCTTTAGTTTCCTTGCTCAGTTTCTTGAATAGGTTGAGATCTGTCCGTCTGTTGACACACCCGGAAGGATAGCATTCACCTACCCTATGCGTTAATTATTATGATGTGTTTGTCTAGTGTCAACAATATGCTCAGCACTTTGAAAATGTTAAAAAGAGACAGGCTGAGATTTTCAAAGGCACAAATGGCAGTTAGGCACCTACCTCCCATTGACTTTCAGTGGGGGTGTAGGCACCTAGCTGCCATTTGTGCTGCTGAAAATTAATCATCTCTGCCCAAAGGGTTGTGTCTGTTCTGATTACTGCCATACCATTAATGACTCTGTGTTTTGTTTTGGGGGCATGAAAGTGTGTTAGGTAAAAGGTACCAGACTGACAGTTCAGGAAACTGCTATTTCTATTTAATGTGGTCCATGGACAGGATAGATTTCTACCTAGTGTCTAAATGCAGCTGGAGAGAGAGTAACACAAGGAATGAAAGGGTAGAGCGGTCTGTCTATGCCGATCTAATTCTAGGTCACTATACTACAGCTGGCAAAAGTGGAGTAAAGTCTTGTGATTTGCACATGTCTTCCCTAGCATTGTACTGAGACCACTGATTCCTTCCACATAGCCACTGCATAACAGTCCGAGACTAACACATTTTGGTCACTACCAGCTTGGGACTGATATGAACCCATGACCTTGTGGCGAAAGGCTCAGTGTTTCATTGACAATTCCCTGAGCTATCCAGTCTTCAATGGAGGATAAGAGTTACTCATCTTCACATATAAGACCTGATTCTGCTTTCCTTCTACAAAACTCCCCTTTGCAGTATGGAAGGTTTGTGTGAGTAAGGACTGCAAAATCAGACTTTAAATTTGCTAATAAAGCTCTTGTGTGTGTATGTGTGTGTGTATATGTATATATGTATATATTATATTTGCATGGACTAACTTTCTTATTACGAATGATTCTCCCTCAATGAAATACTAGTTTCTTGGCATCTAGGAACAAATTTAGAAGAATGCACTGTACTCTAGCTGCTTGTCCAGCATAACATTTATTCATGTTACTCGATGCTAACTCAGCACCTCAAGTGTTCTGTGGAATGTTTTTGCTCATGAAATATTTTCTTCCCAGCATGAGGCAGTTGCCAGAGTCAGTAACCTCCAGCATGCTTGAAATGCTAGCAATACTAAAAGTCACTGCTTCTCTTATTGTGGCAGCTGACACAACAAGCAACGGTGGTGAACAATTTTTCTTCTCATGACAATATGTAACTTGTTTAATTGTCTTCCTGTTGGAGTTAAACAAACTGAAAATTCAGATGGCAGAGCACTGCCATTTTTCAAATGAAATAGCTGAAACAGAAATCTATAAGCAGGGCACACAATTCAAAAAGTTCCTCCATTTGTTGTTGAGGATATTAGTGCCATGATTTAAAAATAAAAAATATAGAATACTGGAATTTTCAGTGACATATGGTTTCCATAGTATATTAATTCCTCTTATTGGTTAAAAAAAAAAAAGAAAAAAAAAAAGTATTCAACACTGTAAAAGTTATATAGATGTCTCCATTCAATATGGAAAAACAAACCTTCTTAGCGTGGTCTCTGCTACAATATTTGTGTTGATAGCATGTGGAGAAAAGGAGATAGGAGCAATGCTGTTTTTTTAGTTATCTTATCCTTCACTGGCCACTTGAGCAAGTGACTTGTAAGAATTTTCTCATAGGTAGGTTGTTTGAACTCATCTTAAAAACCAAGTAAGTACCATAGGATGTCATAGTGAGGTGTTTATTATAACGGAAGTGTTCTTAGGTTTCACAGGTTTAAATCAGAGCTGAACAAAGAGCTCTAGGGTTCTATTCACAGTGAATTCTATGTGTGGTGAAGGGTTATGTGAGAATTCCAGACCATGTCAACCTACTCACACAAATATCGGCTGCGCTATAGAAGCTTATGGCTTTTTTCATATTTAAGGAAGAGGCCTAAGAAAGAAAAAGTAATGGGTCATTGTAGTTTTAATTATATAATGTTGCTTCACATCAGACATGTTTGAATCATATAATTTCCTGTCCGAATTCATATCCTAGGATGAGCGCTGATCAGCTTTTCTCAGTTAAGAACCTTGCATTTAAGCCTCATAGTTGGTTTGACTTATCAACACTAATGCCTATTTAATATACTCACTATTCACAAATTGGTAATATAGAGGCCAGGCAATACCAGATTTAGACCAGGAGCTCTTCAGAACCTTCCAGTGCCATCCCTCCTGTTATCAGTTTTTCCCTTTTGCCTGTAAATAAAGCATCACCACCATATTCTTTCCAGTAGTAGCTTTTTCTTCAAAAACTTCATTTAAGGTAGAAAGAATGAATACATATGTAGTAACTAGAGTCAACTGCAGCCAAACAAATAATTCTCATCTATCCTATCAAAAAGACCAAAAAACACAACAACGATACACATGAGCAAAAAGTAAGTGGCAATAATACAATATACAAGATGAATGTATATACCATGCTATTGCTATTGTGATTCACAGTGTTACTTCATTCAATATTTGAAGGTTAAGAGTTTACCAAGTAAAATGGTGACAAAGTGCTGGATTGTCCTAGGCCTTGGCTACACTTGCAGCTGTACAGCGCTGTGAGGTAAACCTGTCTTCGTACAGCTGAGTAGGGAAAAGCGCTGCAGTCTGTCCACACTGCCAGCTGCCAGCACAGTGGCGTGGACACACTTGCAACATTTGCAGCTGTGTTGGGAGCGGTGCATTATGGGCAGCTATCCCAGCATTTATGTGGCTGCAACGTGTTTTTCAAAACGGTGGGGTGGGGTGGAGTGTGACAAGGAGTGTGGGGGGGAGAGAGTACTTTTTGGAGCGTGTCAGCTCTCTATTTTGCAAGTTCCGAACTCCCGGCCCCCTGCTCATTCATTCACTCACTCAAAGCAAACAGCAAACTGTTTGCTTTTTCTCTGTGGTACGAGCTTTGAAACCGGCACTTCCACATTCCTGCAGCCAGTCACAACAATGGAGAGGATTGGCCACTTGACAAGGGGATCAGTACAGCGCTGCAGGTTGTTCCCTGGTACACACTCACAGGGGAGAGTTGTAGCCACTCTGCTGTATCTCTTATGCTTCTCGGGGAGGTGGAGTACCTACAGCGGTGTTCCCAGGGAGATACAGCGCTGCAAGTGCCCTGCCAGTGTGGATGGGGAATGAGTTACAGCGCTGGGGGAGGCTTTACTGCGCTGTAACTCGCAAGTGTAGCCAAGGCCCTAGTTTACAAGTAGTCAAAAGGGTTTTGGACAATTAGAAAGTGTTACTTCTTCATTGTCAAAGGAAAAAAATGCTCTTGATAGTCTTTTCTAGTCTCTATTTATAATGGACATGTAGTACTTCCCACTACAAATTTTTAAAAATATGGAAGTCGTGTTTGAGGTTACAAAATTACAGTGGGATATTATGAATTACTAGACTATTTATTGCCAATTGCTTGATTTTGTATCTTTGTGAATAAGGCCCCAATTCAGCAATGTGTACTTATGCACATAGAATCATAGAACCGTCGAGTTAGAAAGGGTCATCTAGTCAAACCCCTTGCCAAGATGCAGGATTTGTTGTGTCTAAACCATCCAAGACATCCAGCTTCCTTTTGAAAACCTCCACTGAGGGAGCTCCTACAACCTCATGTGTAAACTTAGGCAGATGACAAGTCCCACTGAAATGCATAAAGTAAAACATGTTCTGAAGTAACTTACTGAATCAAATCAAAATCTAAGTGAGTGAACAAGCAAAAAACCAACAAAGAATGATGTTAGTTAATTTGGACAATTATCTTAGTCAAATGTGATTTGTTACTTATGATCATACAGTGTATTTTGGAAAAGTGAGGAAAATCTTTGTAATATGAGACCACAGAACAGAGCTCCCATATTGACATCTTACTGAGAAATGGAGAAACATCTCAATGTTGGGTGGCATGTTATGAAGTGTGGGGATTAGTGAAGTTCTCCTGCATCAAAGGTATTATTTCAAAATAAATATGTAGGGCCAGGTCCTGCATGCAAGCGTGTAGTCCCACAGACACAAGTAGGTAAAATGAGCAGGATTTGTTTGGAATCCATATATTCCTTCACATTCCTCTACAGTATTTTAGCACAGCCTACTCCCCGTTCTATTTTGTTGTTGTTATCTTTGTGTTTATACTAAGCCTGCATGATGTTTGAAAAGTTAAGGAGTAATATTTTGATTTCTGAGAAGCAGATATAGTAAAGTCGGCATGATAAACCTCATCAGTATCTTCAGGGAACAAGTAAATTAAACAAGTAATTATATCCATAATGTTTTTAGAAGTTAGAAGATTTAAATACACCGTATGACTCTCATCTGAATATAGCCTTTTGTCTATAGTATTTCCTGCCAAAAAACCTCTTGACAGGAAATAAACATTAAAATAATCTTTAATCCCTTGTCTGGTCTATTACCATTAACAATTGATGCACTTTAATTTTGTGGGATTTTAACTACAAAATGGAATGGCTAAGTAGTGATAATTGGGTTTGGAATTATACGGTCATTTATATCAACAGAAATGCAAGTGGCTGGGAGGGTGATTAATTATTTAACATTTCCTGGCTGTGGTTCCTATTATAGAATTTTCTGATATGTTCTGCTGTGAACAATTATCACCAAATGAAAGTAAACAAATCTGTGATGTGAAGTCTTATTTATAAATTAAACTATATTTAGAAGATGTCTATTTGCATTTACACTACTTTCTTCTTGATGGAAGTGTTACAATCAGCTAGTTTTCTCCCCTTTCAAGGCATTTGCAGACTTACACTCCAGCGTCTATGCTACATGAACAGAGCTCCAGTTTTCATTATGACAAATAAGAATCCAAACGAAGAACCTATTAATACTTCCAATGTCATCTGTTTACATTCTCTTTCCCTCCCCCCACCCCCGTAATGGTGCCAGTAAATGACAAGTGTTATAATGAATCCAAGAGCTGGCAACAGACTAGATAACTGACCCTCACACACTCATGTAGCCCTGAGTTGAGAACTCTGGGCCTTCTGCTCCTAAACACAGGTCTCCACCACCCTTAGCGGCTAGTAGTAATATTAGATCCCTTATCTTCTATGAGGGCAACCTTTCTGCAGGGGCGGCTCTATGGTTTCTGCCGCCCCAAGCACGGCAGGCAGGCGGCTTTCGGCAGCATGCTTGCGGGTGGTCCGCTGGCCACGCGGATTCAGCGGCATGCCTGTGGGAGGTCCGCCAGTGCCGCGCCTTCAGCGTCCCTGCCACTGAAGCCACGGGACCGGCGGACCTCCCGCAGCATGCCGCCGAAGGCAGCCTGACAGCCGCCCTCACAGCAACCGGCAGGCCGCCCCCCCGCGGCTTGCCGCCCCAGGCACACGCTTGCTGCGCTGGTGCCTGGAGCCGCCCCTGCCTCTCTGTCTCTCTCACTCACCGTTACACATACGTACAAACACATACTCACACACCGAGTACATTACAGTGTTACTTTGGTACCTTGTATGAATATGTCTTTGTAAATATGCATTCTGGCGGTGATTACTATTCATCTTTATTTTGTTTATTACTGGTTGTTTACTGAAAATATCTGTGCTATTTATCGGACAATGTGAACAGTCATTCTAAGTGGCATTTAATTTGCCCTGACCCACCCTGCAATCTTCTGATATGCCAGCAGAAAAAAACAACACACCCCCCATTTGAAAATTGTTATTGTAAAAGTGTTTACAATCAAATCCTTATTTATTTACCACTCCCAGCAAATGCACTTGCCTGTTCTACCCAGAAAACAAATCTTACACACTTATACAATATTGACAAGAGCAGAAACAAAAATCTACAGTCTAACATTATTATTATTATTATTATTTGTCGATTTATTATTTTTATTACTGTAGCACCTAGAATCCTTAGTCATGGACCAGGACCCCATTGTGCTAGACTGTGTGTACACACAGACCAAAAAGGCAGTGCCTGCCCCAAAGCACTTACAAAAGAGCAACCGATGGATATAGACAGATGGAAGAGGATGAGAAAACAATGAGACAATATGGATCAGCAAGACAGGTTGCGATCTCAGCACACCAGTGGCCTAACATTTATCAAGTTGTTTGTAGGCTTCATGGCCAAGGAGAGTTTTAAGGAGTGTTTTGAAGAAAATATAATGACATAGGTTTGCAGATGTTTACTGGGAGCTTCTCCTGGGTGGGAGGGGGCAATATGGGAGAAGGCACAAAGGTGCTTGTTTGAAATTTTAACAGTTGGACAACAGATCTGGTATCATAGGCCAATCGGAGGTAGCCGTCTACATCTTGATAGTGAATGAGAGATGATAATCAAGGAAGGATAGACCAAAAAGGGCCTTGAAAGAGAAGGCAAGTAGGTTATGTTTGATGTGATAGAGAAGGGGAAGCTAGTGGAAGGATGTAAAGAGAGGGGTGATGTGGTCCAAGCAGCAAGTTAGGAAAATGTTCTTTGTAGCAGCATTCTGAATGCATATGAACAAGGCAAGATTGCATTTGTCAACGCCAGAGAAAAGGGTGTTGCAGTACACATGAGATTATAAGAGCCTGAATGAGAGTTTGAGCTGTGTGGATGGATAGGACAGGTTGTATCTTCGAGTTGCTATGAAGAAAGTAGTGGCAAGATTTAGACATAACCTGGATGTGAGGACCCATAGAGAGTGCTGAGCTGAAGATGATGCCTAGGTTATGAATCTGAGTGATGGGCAATATGGTGGTATTGTCTACAGTGATGGAGAAAGGAGGTAATGGGGAAGGCTTGAGAAGGAAAAATGAAAAGTGCTTTTTTTGCCATTCTGAACTGACATCTACATGGAGATAGCAGAAAGACATACCAAAATTTTACTTTGCACAGAGGATAGGGGTCTGTAGTAGGGAGGTAGGTCTGTAGTTAAAATTTGCAGTTTTGGATGAGATTACCCCCAGGGGAGGGAAGGAGGGAGGGAGAAGAGACTGACCAAGGATAGATCCCTGTGGAACCCCCACAAAAAAATTGGAAGGGGGAAGAAGAGGATCCTCTAAAGGACACGTTGAAGGAGTGATTAGAGAGGTAGCAGAACAAGAGTCACAGAAGCCAAGGGAGGACAACATTTCAAAGAGAAGAGCATGGTTGACTGTCATAGGCAGCTGACAGGTAAAGGAGGAGGATGGAGTACTGGGATAGAGTAATGATACTGAACTATGGCTAATAAGAAGTCATTAGAGAATTTGGTGAGAGTGGTTTCAGTGGAGTGCCAGCGATGGAAGCTGGATGAGAGAGGGACTAGGATGGAACTGGAGGAGAGGAACGACAAACAGCGATTGTTGACAGCAAGTTTAGAGGGAAAGCGAGATGGAGTGGTCATGAAAAGTCAAGTGGGTGATGGGTGGGTTGTTGCAAGATAGAAATGACTAAAGCATGCTTTTGTTGTGAGGGGAAAGAGCCGGAGAAGAGAAGGGGGTGGGGGAGAGTCAACAGTGGGCATGGGAGATGGGATGAGGTCACTAGGGCAAGTGGAGGGATTAGAGGAGGAGAGGAGAGGAGAAAATTCTGTGTCTTAGTCGGGGAGAAGGAGAGAGTTTTGGAAGAGGCAGGGGGAAGAGAAAGCAAGCTGAGGCAAGGGAGAAGGACACTTTTTTTCAATATTTGATTGGAAGATATTGTTAAGATTCTGTGTGGAGCAGGAGGTAGAGGCAGGAGGAGGGGAAGGGTTGAGGAATGAGTCAAAGGTGGCAAAAAAAGCAGCTGGGATTGCAGATGTGGGATTCAATTAAGTTGGAGATGTAGAGTTGCTTAGCTAGGAAGATGGCAAAAGTGAAGGAGGAGCGAATGTATATGTAATGAAGGAAGTCAGCCTGATCATGAGATTTCCACCAGGGATGTTCTGAAGCACTAGAACAGGAATGGAGGAAGTGGATGGAAAGGATGAGCAAGGGATTGTGGTTGGCAGGGTTGACCTTGCCAGGGTGGAAAGGGACAAGAGTCAGGGGTGGGAGGAGGAAAGTGACACATGGAAAGAATCAATAACCACATCAGTGGAAGAAAGGGATGAGAGGGCAGGAAAAGAGGGCTTAGAACAGATGAGAAATCATCAACACTGGTAGACTGGAAGTCAGAGGTAAGACTGAGTGACAGAGCAAGGGAGGGTGGGGCTTACTGTTGATGTAGAAAGAGACCAGGTAATGAAACTCAACAACAGAGAGATCAGAGTGAGCAGTGCCTGGTGAAGAGCAAGGCAGGAAAATCAGATATTTATGAGATGAAACATCATCCCTAGAAAGGACCAGATTGTGTCCAATCTCACTTTAAGTGTGCAAGGAGCCTCTTCCATTCTTCCCTTTGCATCCTTGCACAGAAGCCACGTGCAACACCAGTCCCCATGCTCCAGGGAACACAAGACCTGCTCTTCCTAGAAGTGCTTGCCACATTGAAGGTGGTAGGGAGAGGTGGGGCAGGCCTAACTAATGCCACACCTGCCAGAAAAATCAGTAGCTTGGAATGGGAAAGTACATTACCAAAAGACTTGGTGAAGTAGTCGAACTGGATGGGAGCTCATGCGGCTCTAATCATTGTCTTCCAAAATTCCCACTCATTTCAGCTCTGCACTTTCCCTGACACAGAGCTGAGCCTTCAAAAGCAGAACTGAGTCCAAACTGTTAGCTAGTATTAATTAGAGCAACGTTTCTTAGGCCTTCAGGAGCCTGATGTGTGAGTGAAGTCCTACAAAGGAAACACAGCAAGCTAGTGTAAGAGAAGTTTGAAGTGTGTTGGGCATGAGCGCAATGTAGCTTAATCTAGATGTGCAGCAGCCTGGTATGGATGGAGTAATAGGTGCGTTGACCCTGTGTAGCTGTAATTTGAAGAAAAGGGTTTGCTCATGTTGCTGAAGCTGATAACACCATATATTGTCATGAGAAAGTCACAGCATTAATAATCTCTTTTTTGTTAAGACTATAAATAAAATGTGTGTATCAGCCTTTACATGCTGTACAGAACAATATACTGCCATCAGTAGCAAAGTATTAAACATTGGCGCATGCCATTTGACTTCATGACCTTTGGTTTCACAATCAGCTTTTCCTGATTTTTCATTAATTAAGGCCTTGAGCTTGTTAGTTGTATTTCTCACCCATTTCCTTTTTTTAAAAGATAAGTTAAAAGTTTTGCTCATGAGACAGCCAGGAATATAATCCAGCTGCTTCACACCATATACTGCACTTTCCTTTAGACTATGATAGTTAAAAAGATAATTACAATAGAGTTTTCTGTGTCAAAGTCAAAACCTTGATCTGTTTGTAAATAAATATGCAAAAAGTTGAAACTTTATTCATCTACAAACACTGCAGTCTTGGTCAGGTGGTGTCCTGTTGGAGAATGTCAAACCCAACAATATTTGATAAATGGTAGTGTGCTTTGTATATTAATATGCTTTTTGTATCACACTGGTATTTGGCTAGTTGAACTAAGAACTTGTGATTTCATTGTGTGGAATGTGTATATCTTTTAACACATTGCTGCTTATAGCAATATTTATATTTTCTGTAGATATATTTAGGAATATGCATATTATATGTACAGAAAACACTTGTTTCAAAGTGTAAAATATATTTTTCTCTAAGCTATATATAGATAGACAGGTATAGGTAAATAATGTGTGTATACAGAAATATATTTTTTTTACATTTTGAAACAAGTATTTTATTACAGATACTAATAAATATTAAGACATCTGTTTATTATTTTCTCCAGTCCTGGAATTTTTTTACTGCATGTTATTTAAAATACAGTTGTCAGCAGGCAAAATATAGCCTTAAACAATACTCAGAAAACTACTTGTACATGTATGTGTGCACTCATATGCCTGCTTTTTGAGATGTCTTTCTGCAGAAGCTTATTCTTTTTGTTTTGTGTAAATAAAAGACTTATAAAAAGTTGTTTTGATTCCATTAAATTGAAGCCCGGATGAAATAATGCACAGAGAAGTCAGTAGGATCAAATTTAATGCTATCCCCACTAGGTAAAGTTGTCCAATTAGGCATAGTGTCAGAAGATTTTAACATTTGAATGGCTGGGAGCAGGTACTAATTTCAACCTTAATGATCTCTGCTTTAGGAGTCAACATCACAAAACTTCACTTATAATTTTAGCACATCTGTCAGTCTGGGCTAAAAAGGAGCCCAGGGCTAGTGGGTAACTGAAGACCCTTTTATCCCTAGAAAGGATTATATATTCCCTTCAAGTGATGGGGGGAGGGGGGGATGTTAAAAAGCTCACCTGATTGTTGCCCACATTTGCCCTGTTGACAAATAGAGAATTTCACATCGTCTTTTATTTCATGTCCACAAACAATAACTAAATAACAAATGTATGTAAAATCTCATTATAAGGTATCTATGAAGCAACCAATTTATAATGCCACATATCATGTCACATAGTATCCGAACTGGACATTTTTTTCCCCTTTCAATAGGTCACATTGATTTCCTGTATGACTTTATCTGCTTAATACAAAATGGGACTGAGCAGTTATTTGTCTGGACTTAGCCATTCCTTATCAAACATTTATGAATTAGCTATTGCTGCAGCATCTTCTTGTAAGGTCTTTCTTATTTTTGTTTCAGTAAGAGTATGAATGTGATGGCAGGGCTGTAATAAATCTAGCTGTTGAAAATGAAACATATTTTGGGAAACTGTGTGGGAGAGGTGGAGGAGTATTGCCATGCTAGTGCATTGTTTCTAGACACTGGGTGGATGTTTATTAATAAAGTGATTGACTCTTCTGCTTGGAGGTTTCGGTATATTAAGATTGCCAGCTTCATAGCTGCACAGTAGTTTGGTGTTTTGGGGATGAAATGTCCAATTGAAAAAGAGAGGTTTGCCTAACCCTGGCCAAATTATACAGCCATCATGTATGTAGATGTAATAGAATTAGCATCAGGGTCATAGAAAGGTCTGCAGATTTGATTCTGAGTCTTCTCAGTTGGACTTTAATCTGCATAGAAGAATTGGAAAATAAATACAAATAGCATGACCTCAATATTTTTTTCATTTTTCTTTTTTAACTTTGCTGTTCTTTTTCCTGAGCAAAAACTATTATGTAGACTCGAGTGTAATGTTTATGATACTTCAGTTAAATGATCATAGAATATAGATAGATATGGATAAGCTATTCTCTGTGCTGTGGCTTATTTTTGATCTTTGCCTTTAAAAGAAAATAACACAACATATTCAAGATGCTCACCTGCTGTTCCACACCTTTTAATCCCTATAACCCATACATTTTCCAACCCATATTATTAAAATAGAATAATTAATCTTTATTTAGTGGCTTTCATCCAAGGATTTCAAAGCAGTTTACTAAGTGCTTTATGAAGTGTTGAACTAAGCCTCAAATAATACCTATGAGATGCTAGGCAGTTTTTATTCTACCTATTTTGCAGACAGGTAAGATAAAGAGGTGTTAAAAGACGCACAATAAATCAGTAGAAGAGCCAGGCAGTAGAACCTAAATTCCTGACTGCCTGTTTCCCTCCCTAACCATAGAGCCTTTTGTCTAAAACTGAAGAATGCTCCAAAATGTGGAAAAGAAAGTGGAAAACTTCGCACAAACTATGAAAGTTAATAATTGCATAGTAAAGGCTTTTTAAGTGAAACCTCGTTGTTATTTTATAATCATAATCATTTATACAGTGCCATAAATTTGCAAGGCACTTACAAAGAAAACATTCTTTGTGATTTGCCTTACTTTGTCTTCACTTAATCTGTTGATAGTTGTTTTTAACCCACTTACATTATACTGTATTCTACTTTGCCTTCTTTTTTATTTCTCTTCACTGGCGCTTGCAGTGACCTCGCAATAAGCTTCCTTATATAGAAGCCTGCTATTCTGCCTTGAATGCACAAGGTCAATAATGATTACCCTCTAACTTTGAAGGGCATCCCCTCCTTAGCTTGCACAGTGTGTCGACCCACAGTCTCCCTGCATGCCATAATTGTAATTTCTCTTGTAAACTGCAATACTGATAAAGGAATGGTTATTTCAGAAATACTATTGCACTAGTCCACTAATGTGTTAAACCTGGCAACAACAGGCTATAACTGTCTTTTTTTTTTAATTTTGATATTTTGTTGGCTTTATACTTCACATTCCTTTTAAAGCAACCCATATGAACGTAAACGATTTTGGAATACATTTTCAAAGGTGGTAAACAGCCTGTTCTCTTTTAATGTGTGGCTGGAAAGCTACATTTTTGTAGTCAATATACAGATGCTAAATGCAGATGTTTTAATTATTTTTTTAGCTTCCAAACGTATGCATGATGATCTTTGTACCCTGTAAATGATCCAAATGCATGTGCACAGCACAGGAACATTACCTGTCCTGAGTATCAATGTGTATTAGGCAAGCTATGTTTATTTAGAAGCTGTAATAATTTAACATTATTTCTTAGGGTGAATAGTCCTCAAACAATAAATGATAAATAAAGTGAGTCCAAAGAAAGTATATAAAAGAACAAAATAATAATATATATAAAAACTGAATTGAAACTATAACTGACATTGACTGTGTTATGTCTCAGCCCAAATAGCTGAAGCTATGGTTCAATATGATGAACCTGGGAAGGTTTTCCTAATGAAAGAACTGATGTTTTCTGTGCAGTGCAAACTACACCTTAGCTTTTTAAAATTATGTGCTTTAATAGTTTGCATACAATTGATTGTTCATTTTCCTATACTAATATCAATTTCTGCTAATATCCGGATCAGAGCTTTTAGAGGTTAATATGTTTAGTGAAATTAAAAAATAAAATAATAATGCCGATATTTTATTTTTGCAGTTTGCAAACATGCATTATGATCTACTCACCCTGTGCCTGATTCAAAGATCTGTGCAGATATGTTGTAAGAATGCTGCTGATTTGATTTTCATTATCTTTTTCATGTGCTGTGCATTTTCAGGATCTATTGGGAAATGTGACTTTTTTTATTGTAATAGTAACAAACATCAAAACCAGGAAAAGACATCCAGGTAATAAGTATAAGAAATGTGCATTCATGTAAATATCTAAACAGATATACATTAGTTTTAAAAACTGAACTCACCGAACATGAATAGTCACTTAAAGTGTAACTGGAATTGACTATGTCATGTATCAGCCTAATAGCTGGAGCACTGGTTCAATACAATGAACTTGGGAAGGTTTTCTTAATGAAAGAACTGACGTTTTCTGTGCAGTGGTTGCATTCATCAGACCACATAGTGTTCATTACACTACAAAGGCCTGCCAATGTGAATTGTTAGGATCATCGGTTAGGTAAATCTGATAGGGACAAAAGATAGTGGAGGAATGAGAGACTTCAGTACCTTAACAGAATATTCAAAGTAGGTTGCTTTGATGACCTTTCACCAGCGTATTAGAATCTATACTATATTCAGTAATGGGGTCCCAAGTTTCTAACCTGATTCTGCTCAATATGATGCTTACGGTAAGTTATTGGAATGTGGGCCCATCTCACTATTGGTTAGTATAAACATAACATGTCTTATGTAAGGCAATAATATTTATTTAATTTGCCTTGTTTAAATACTGTGGAGGTTATTGAAAAATGGACACTATCTTTCAATTAGGGCTAATTAGACTCTTAAAACCACCCTGGTATGTGGTGCTAATTTGGAAAGGTGCCACATACTGGGGTTGATTTCTTCAGAGAGACGATGAGCCCTGAGCCACTGGGAAGTGGGAAAACCAGACATGCTGATTGGCAAGGTCAAAGCTGGAAGGCCCTGTGCTGACTAAGGAGCAGGCGTATTAATTCAGCGGGGATTTGTATCCACTCTGTCCCTTGCTTACCTAATAGGAGCATTGTTACATTGTTTCATAGGGAGATTAGTGATTGAAAGGGGAGATTTACAAAGTAAAGATAAACGTTTTGATTTAATTCTCCTAACATCCAGCCTATTAAGAAGCTTGTCTGCAATATGAGGCAGCACATTGAATCCAAACTTGTTCTAAACAGGACGTTTGTTAAAACAGACACCCATGTTGGCTTAGTAATATCTATTTTACTAATAGTTCAGATATGTTGTTATTCTATACCATAGACAATCATCATTGTAGTGTGGGAGTCATAGTTACACAGGACTACTAGACTAAGAGTGCGTACCTCAGTATCACTCGTACCTCAGCATCACTCCAATGTCACCTTATTTGTCAGACTTTCTTTAAATATATTTTAAAATATACAATTCCTGCTCTGTCATTTTTTTTCTTTTCTCTGTGGGCTTCATTATCAGGGATAGGTCTTTAGCTTGATTCTTATTTAGCATTGCTATAGTAACTTCAATACCATGTGAGGATCTCAAAGCATTTCACAAACATTAACTGTTTACAACATCTTTGAGACAGATAAGATAAAAAAGTGTCACGGGTCCTTGTTTGTATAAAATGGATATTAAAGGTCTCTTAACTGCCTTCATTAAAGATAGAAGACCAAATCCTACTCGAGTGAGTGAGTGAATAGAATTTAGCCCAATGCCTTATTTTATAGGAAGGTTCAAATCCTTGCAAATTTATTTTTTAAAATTCTGACCTTCTGGTATTAAGTGTAAACGAAACTGTTGAAGGCGATAGATAACCAGTATGGGCCTTTACTCTTTTGGAAACCATACTGAAATTTCTTTGAGAATTAATAAAGTCTTATGAATTCTGACAAGGAGCAAGACTTCAGTGCTCTTCAGGTATGTCAATAGCTAGGGCCTGATCTTATGAACACTTAAGGAAGTGAGTAGTCCCATTGAGTTCAGTTACTTCTGGAATAAATTACTCATGTGCAGCAATAGAGAGGGCTCCCAAAGTCCTTTACAAACTTCACCAACTGGTTTAAAAAAAAACTAAATCTAGGAATTACTTTGCTTATACCTACCATTCAGCAACCAGTGAAATGCAGCAAATGCAACACACTGCGACAGTATGCATCAGTTTAGGAAAAGGAGTGAGTAATATTTTAGCCTACCATGTGAAAGATCCAGAATCATTATTAAGCTCAGATCCCCCTCCTTCCATTGATAAAGCTGGTGTGAATTGTATAGAAGTATGGGTAGGTGTGGAAGAGGAGATTTGATAATGCTAAAGTGTCTTATATTTGCCTGTGAGCATATGCTACAGTCTCTTTACAATTATGCCAGCTCTTACTTGGACTGATCACTCAGAGCTACTGTGGTACAGACTCTCTGTGCTGACCCTCACATTCCTAACCAAGTCCCCTCAAAAAAGGGAAAAATAAAGCCCTTGACTTTAATTGCAAGAATCATACACTTTTTGAAACATGCTACGAGGATTTCACAACACAATCCCGCTCTGCTAAGGACTTTAACTCCATCCCTGCTCACCTCTTCAGCCAACTAGCTGCTTGGATGTCTTGGGCAGATAGGCTCACTTCTACCATTTCAGCAAGAAGGGAAACCTCTTCAGCTTCAGCCCACCTAACTATCAGGGTCAGCTTGTCAGCATACCCTACCCCAGTTTCTCTCTGGAGAGAGAGGTGGTACATGGGACTTAGAGTATGTTCTCTCCCTCCCACCTGCCTCTGCTGAGCATATCACCTTCTAGTTTCTTTGATAGCAGACAAGCCAGAGTGGTAGGAGGAGATAAGGGACCACACTAAATAGACTCCCAGACAGGAAGACAGAGAGCACAAGGCCTTACAGGAAAAGGTTAAAACTTCAGTCCCTTAAATTTCTCAAAACTGCTTCTCTCCCCAATCACGGATAGAAAACTTCAAGAGCAACTTGGAATGGGATATGTCGGGGAAGAAGGAATCACAGGTTGGGTGGGGGGGGTAGGAAAAGTCTGATCTGTATAGGAGATCACAATTACTATCTATATGATACTATCGTTTAATACATCCTCTGCCAAATAACAATTACTATACAATGGCTAAATATCACAGTGCATGGACAATAGTCAGGAAAGGTTGTGAGAGTGAGTAAAAGTTTGGCTGCTAAAACAGACGATAGAGACAAAGTGAGCGAGCTAACATCTTGTATTGGATCAACGTCTGTTGGTGGAAGAGACAAGCTTTTGAACTTCACAGAGCTCTTCTTCAAGTCTTAAAAGCATGTCTTTTCCACCAACAGACATTGGTCCAATAAAAGATGTTAACTCACTCACTTTGTCTCTACCCACCTTATCTCTCTCATATCCTGGGACCAACACGGCTACAACAACACTGCAAAAAAACATATGTCTGAAATATTGCTAAAGAACAGATGAACTTAGTCCTTACTGCTGTGATCATACCAGAGAAATCCTATTGTTCAGACCACCACTTCATGGTGAAATATTTCAATTCAAAAGAAATTAAGAACAAAACATTCCACCTGATTGTGTCCCATTGGCACATATGTTGATGAAGTCAATGCTGCAAGATTTATTCTTTCAGACCTTAGGTTACTTTTTCTGCCATAGGATTGTGAAGCTGTCACAAGTATAGCCAACATTAAGTTTTCAAATAAATATGCTGTATTGAAAAAAAGAAAACAATTGAATATTTTGAAATACAGCAGTGCTTTGTGTTTTGAGGGCATTTTTTCAATGTGTTTTGCAGGTTTCTAGCAATAACAGAAAGTTATTCGATAGACTTTATATCATTTGTTTGTTTTTGAACAATTAAACCTTTCTTATTCATATTCTGGGACAAAGCCAGAAGTGAGACTCATTTATTCACGATATTAACCTGCTCCTCCTACATCATAACATACCTCTTATGGTTAATTCCTCTTCCATATCCTATGTGTTCTTCTGTACACAAGGGATTGGAGGTAAAAAGCCATCAAATTTTCCTTGCATCATTTATAACAGTGGTTCACAACCAAGGGTACACAGGTCTTCCAGGGGGTACATCAACTCATCTAGATGTTTGCCTAGTTTTACAACAGGCTACATAAAAAGCACTAGAGAAGTCAGCACAAACTAAAATGTCATGCATTGACTAGTTTATACTCTATATACTATACGCTGAAATGTAGTACAATATTTATATTCAAGTTGATTTATTTTATAATTATATGATAAAAAAGGGGAAAGTAGGCAATTGTTCAGTAATAGTGTATCTGTGACACTTTTTTGTCTGATTTTGTAAGCAAGTAGTTTTTCAGTGAGATGAAACTTGGGAAGTATGCAAGACAAATCAGACTCCTGAAAGGGGTACAGTAGTCTGGAAAGGTTGAGAGACACTGATCTCTAAAGCAGGGCTCGGCAACGTTTGGCACGCGGCTCGCCAGGGTAAGCACCCTGGCGGGCCGGGCCAGTTTATTTACCTGCTGACGCGGCAGGTTCGCCGTCCCGGGCCAAGGGGGGCGGCGGGAAGCCGCGGCCAGCACATCCCGCGCCGCTTCCCGCCACCTCCATTGGCCCGGGATGGTGAACCGCGGCCAGTGGGGGCCGCGATCGGCCGAACCTGCCGCGTCAGCAGATAAATAAACTGGCCCGGCCCGCTAGGGTGCTTACCCTGGCGAGCCACGTGCCAAACGTTGCCGACCACTGCTCTAAAGCATTCTATCAGTATCCCTGTGTCTTACCAATCCTCTACCCCTGCTTAAAATACATCTCAAAACCCATCTGCCCTCTTCTGCCTATGATCTGACAATCATTGGCCAATTTCCCGTAATGGTGATCTCTTATGAACCCTTCACATCTCTTCTGACAAACACCAAGAACCACTGATTTAAAACATCTACATGAATGTTGATGTTCTATCAGATTTAGGACTAAGGTATAGTTTCCCCATATATGTATATGTATGAATATGTATAGAAACTATACCTTAGTACAGGGGTCGGCAACGTTCGACGTGCGGCTCGCCAGGGTAAGCACCGTGGCAGGCCGGGCCAGTTTATTTACCTGCTGACGCAGCAGGTTTGGCCGATCGCGGCCCCCACTCGCCGCGGTTCGCCGTCCTGGGCCAATGGGGGCGGCGGGAAGCGGCGCGGGCTGAGGGATGTGCTGGCCGCGACTTCCCGCCGCCCCCATTGGCCCGGGATGGCGAACCGCGGCCAGTGGGGGCCGCGATCGGCCGAACCTGCTGCGTCAGCAGGTAAATAAACTGTCCCGGCCCGCTAGGGTGCTTACCCTGGCGAGCCGCGTGCCGAACGTTGCCGACCCTTGCCTTCCCTTGCCTTAGTATGTATGAGAGAGAGCATATAGAGTTCCCAACCTTTACTTGACTTAATATTTATAAAGAAATTTGAAAATATAAAGACCTACGTATGATAAATACTATGCAGATTTTTATGCTTCTTGGAGCAGAGAGCATGGGGAAGGGATCTGGTCCTCCATTACACTAAGGCTTTTTTATGCCATTCTGTTCGTGTAAAGGAGCTGGAAATCCACCCAGCCCCCGCCCCCAAGGCACCTTGTACAATGAGGGGCTTCATCTGCTCTTGTAGAACTGCCATATAAGCCCTACATCAAACCCCCGCCTCAGACCCTGGTATGGAGGATGGGCCTAAACCAGAAATTGGGAGGGAGGGATGGGGTAAGAAGGGGGCATGGCTTGAGCAAACTGGACTCTGGCTGTTCTCTTCTTTCCATTGCCCCCACCGGCCACGAGAACCTGAGTGTACATTAGAGCAGCCTTGGCCCTGCTCCAGTGGACATTGGAGTCCATGCAAATATGGAAGCAAAAAAGTGGGTTAAAGCTGACAAACTGACTGACTATCAGGCCTCGTGTCTGTATTCTCTCTGTAAAGTGTCATAAGCACTATAACGATCAATATAAATTTTAAACATAACTAATATTTCTTATATCATTAATCATTTAGTGCAAATACACCTCTACCTCGATGTAACGATATGTGCTCGGGAGCCAAAAAATCTTACCACGTTATAGGTGAAACCGCGTTATATCAAACTTGCTTTGATCCACCGGAGTGCGCAGCCCCTCCCCTCTGGAGTGCCGCTTTACTGCGTTATATCCAAATTCGTGTTATATCGGGTCGCGTTATATCAGGGTAGAGGTGTAGTTGGCACCCTGTCCCTCTGGAAATCTCATATGATTTGAGGGCATAATACTGTAGCACTGAGGAGAGATCAATAGTAGAATTAAATATAATTTTAAATGACTAAAAAGCCTTACACAGTTAGGCCATCCCTACCTGAGTAATCACATTCTTTCCCTCTACCATACAGCCACAGTTGTAGTCAGTGGTGGTCCTCTGGCTGGAGCTCCCTTGATATGTAAGATTAGAAAGGGCCCCTTGACTTTGTAATATACTTGAGGGAAAATAGACTTAGTTTGTTGGCTTTTAGGATGTATTGTAAAAGCTCATCTGTTTGGGCGTTCATTTGAGGTGATTGAGATTTGGGTGGGATGAGGATTTTTATCTGGGGTGATTAGGATTTTGTGAGAGCTCAGGTAGGGAAATTTCAGTTTTGTGGACTAGCACCTTTCGTGTGGAGCGAGGCTGTCAGTGCGCTACTGCTTTTTCCCCTCTTAGTTGCAATGCATTTTTAATTATCTGTCAAGGGAGCCTAGAACTTGGGATAGGTGCTTTTTATTTTAATCTGGGGATGTTGAAATCAAAATAAATAAATAAATAGATGGCAAGTCTATCATGACTGATATAAAGTAGAAGGAAGCCTCACTATTAAAATAATTAGCACACCTAGACAGAAAGGAAGAAGGAGCTCTGTGTCATTTCTGGTAGTTCTTCTCTACTCATTTCACTCCCCGAGTCCTCTAGTTCTGATGTAATTCAAATAGACTAGTAATTATACTGAATAATATATAATTCCATAGCTATTTAATACAAGTTTTGTGGTGCTCTTCAGCGCAGTCAGGATTTTAAATTTTTTACTAAAATATGGTACCTCACTGAGCTTTTATCACTTAGCAAAGATTGGAGCGAGCTCAAAAATGAGGCATCTTTTAAGTCTTATATCCATCCCCGCAACAGGAATGAATATAAGAATAAAAAACCTTTACGAAAGCTGGGCATCTCTCAGAACACAAATAAAACTCCCTCCCATAAAAACAGACTGGTGAAGTGCCTGTTAACATTGTATATTGTTACTGAATATGATGAGCAGAAATGTATTTTTGGGAGATGACCAGATGCCTATAATTCTGGAGCAGAAGCAAATAATTATAGGAAGAGTGAATGTGTGGGGGAGGGGGAGGCGAGGCGCAGGTAGAAATAAATGTTTGGCCTCATCATATTTGTTATATCATCTGTAATTGAATAGTTTGCACTAGCATAACCCAATTTTATCCCTCTCAAACTGAAAAGTTACTTAGGTAAAATGCTTTTGTAGAATTTAAAAAGCAACAAAAATTTTTCACTAAAGACCATTAAGCGGCCTCAAGCCCCACGTTTCAGTGTTCATCATTTGTACCGATTATAGTGTGACAGCTCTTGAGTTTCCAATGATAACAGCCATCTGACTTGATCTGAGTTCAATGGATTTTCACTAAAATAGAATCATCGCCTTTGTGATGGATAGAAAAAGTAAAGCAATACATCCTGATAAATGCTTTGGCTTTTTTTCCCCTTCCCTTACTGTGACCTTGTACAATCTATACGTGAGCATAGCTGAGCCCTGGCCACTGCTGCAACGCATCAGGACTTTGAAATTTAAGTAGCTCTGAAACCCATCAATGGGGTGAAGGGAGAATGGCCTGAGAAAGCAATGGATCATGCTTAGAGGACTCACAGGGAAACAGGGTAAGCTGAAGGTCAATATGCAGACATGTCCTGAAGGAACAGCTCAGACACTCATTCACATTCACATCTCAAAGCCATTGCTGCTGTAGCACTGTGAGGAGAGATCAGTAGACGAGTAAAATAAAACAAGAATTTCAGATCATATAATTTCTTCTCGGAAGCCAATGATAACAAAGGTACAGTATAAAATAGCTGTTACCTATAGTGGAGGTGCAGAGCCCTAATCATCCCATCTGAGTTCCAGGGAGCATAACACAACGGAATCACTTTGAGAACAACTGCAGGGTAATGGAAACAAAGTTTATAAGTCCTGGTAATTGTGAGGAGCATTTAACATTTTTAATATGTCATTGATCGTTTGTAACAGAGTATTCAGCAGGGCATGAAAGTGAGCTAAACTAGAAAGGACACTGTCTGAATCCATGCACAGAGAGACATATAATTAAAGGCCTTTATACTTTGTAAATTAGACTTTGTATCAATTAATATAATTGTGGTGAAAAGTTTTTCATAAGTTTCCAGTCATATTCTCATTGGCTTTGATTTTTTTTTTTTTTTTAAAGGTGCATGCTGCCAGATACAGATTAGCCTGGCTATCGTATGCTTTTAAATAAATAAATAAATAAAATTAGTACACAAATTTGAACCCCCAGTTACCATGCCTAAAGCAGAAATTGCCGAACAAGTCAAGAGGCTTATTAGCATTTTATGTAAATCAGTTATTACTGTTCTCCACTTCCTTAATTATCCATGTTATTTCAATACAACCCTTTCTTTGATGTCCCAATTCTATATTTAAATAGTGCAAGATTTCTATCATATCCTCCCGCTGAGGTTTGTTCCATGCAAAAAACATGCCAGGAGCAGCTATTTTAGAGACTACTGGGAAATGTTTAATTGGTTAATCCCATTTGAGTTATGAGGGTGTATTGCCATGCACAGAAAATCAGAAACATGTAAAGTACTGGCTAGGAGAAGTTTACTAACACTTGCAAGACTTCCCCTGAAATTTAGACCTAAAGACATTTCATTTCTTAGATATCCAATGGGAAATGATTCAAAGAAAAATCCTTCAAACTTCTTTGAAATGTGCTAACTGAAATATTTTGAATTAAAGTCAAGTCATTATTTTGATTCTTGTATTGCAAAGGGGGGGGCCCTCTTTACATTTGAACTAATGATAAAGTGACAGTGAAAAGAGAACAATATTTCAACCAACCTTCCCGCATACACCCCTCCCCTCCCCAAACCTTAACAGTTATGTATGACTCGGGCAGAACCTGCCGTTGCAAATAAATGACTGCATTTCACAGGTTAGCATGTTGTGAATTTCTCACAGTTCTCTTTATGCATATTAATCTTATCCATTATAGTGTTTGATAGTTGCTCATTAGAATTAATTCTGCAGAAATGGGTGCTTTGCAGAAATTTGAAAATTACTGTACGGCATCCAACTTCCCTGCTTTAGACTGGAGAGACTGCAGGGCAAGGTATTGGCAAGTATTCTTGTCTCTTATCTTAAGCAATTAATAGTTTAATCTCCCTCTTTATTTTATTTTTTAAAATACATTTAAAATGTTTGTTGCAAACAGTGAAGATAGAATTAATGAAGTGTCTCTGAAGTACTTTGCACAATTAGCTGACAGGTGTGCATACTTGATTTGGTTATGAAGACAACTGCTAGATACAAGAGCGGAGAAAGGCCATTGGACCAGATTGACCAAATATATAATGCTTCAATATTTTCAGGGAATTAAATGAAAACAAAATAGCAGCCCCATTTTTTAAAATCTACTTGTGAATTGTAGCAAAAGGCTCTACATTTAATAAATGCTAATTTCCACATTTGTTGAATTGACAACTAGCATTATATAATGGCGCAATTGTTAAGAAATATCTAAAAAGTACAGCCGTGCAATAGTGCTCACTAGAGTGAATCGTTTAATGAATAAAAGTAGGTAAAGAAAGGAATAGTTCATTTTTTTAAATTTATTTTTATTTCTTTTTACGTTTTAATCATTGTTGTGTTCTTCTTGTGGATAAAGTGATTATTTATGAGTGTTTTCCCAAACTAAGATTCAAATTGTCCAGTTAGTAGCGTTGGGTTACAAGCTTTCTCATATTTGCAGTTCTTGTAACCACATCTCCCACTTACAGAAATAGGTTAACTTATTAAAAAGCCTCTGCCAGAAGTGTGGATTGCTGAGATTCCATCACTGGGAAGTACATTGTTCCAATTCTGAAATTATACAGTCTAAAATCATCATCATGTATTTTCATCAGGATGAAATATCGGGAGCTCTGCTTAGTGCAAGGTTTTATTAATGATGTGCTGTCAGAAGCTGGATGCTCTGCATATTTGCATATTAAACAGCTGAGTGAAGAAACATTCCTTTTATTGCTGCAGGGAATAAATCAGTTTAAAGCAAGTTCTCATCATTTATACTCCTTTCAGCTAAGTCTTCTTTTATTGAAATAAATTGTTGAAGTGCTTTGCTCATTCTTTGAATACTGATGAAATTTACCTTGATAGGGCCTCAGGAAAAATAATATTTTCTTAAAGGTGCAGTGTTGTTCTTTATCTAAATAGAACTTTCAGAAATTATCTACAAGAGAATTTGTGAATGTCAAGCAAAATGAGAGCTTTTCTAGGCCATACAATGATTTAAGATGTTCTCGTGTATCTTTATAGTTTTCTCCAAGAGGAAAAATCCACCATGAGAAATACTGTGCTTCTATTTTGATTTTATATATTGATTGCTGTTTCAGTAAAAGAGGCTTCTTATTAGGACATACTACTTTGCATTCCAGGATTAACATCAACTTCTGTTGTCTGTTGGTGGCAACGTGAGTTTAGGAGTCTGTTGCCTGGGTGAAATAGAACAAAGTCAGTAACAAAGGGGAAAAAAAATTTGCAGATTATTTCCTGCTCTTCCATTGTGCGTGAAATGAAATACAGAAATGTGTCATATCCTAACAAGAAGCCTGGATTCCCAAATTTATGTAAATAAATCATTTTGAAATCACCGTAGGTTAAAAGATGATAAAGAAGAGATTTAATAAACTGTTATTTCCAGGAAAGGACCAGAAGACAGCAATAGATAAATAATCATTAAAATTAAGTGAAAGGATTGTATGTAACTGGACAGAGATTTTGCTTGTTTAATTGAAATAGAGTTCTTCTTCGAGTTGCACTCTGCAAAGTCACACTCTTGGAATGTGCCGACTTTGTGGACAGTGGAACCTTCTAGTAGCAATACCTGTTGCAGATGCCTCACCTCTCCCCTCCTGTCTCTAGCACTCACACTGGTCAGGGGCGTGGCCCTGTGGGGGGGGAGGGGCGAGTTGGCGCTGTTGCCACCTCAGTTCCTTCCAACCACTCCAGCATTAGGACATGAACCACCTTACATCTGTTTTTCTCTGTAGTTAGTGCTGTGCCCTAAAAAAACAGTATATTAATAAGCTTAGTTTGTGACTAGTGATAGTAATTGAGTTAGGTAGTTAGTATAGATAGTATAGTTTACTCAAAAAATTAAATTAAGAATAGGTATTAGTAATCCGTTTACTTGCCGACTATGTTGGATGTTAAAAAAACTCAGCTTCAAGGTGTCGTGTCTAATGGTCTTTCCTTCCTCGGACACACATGATTGGTGATATGCTTAGGTTAAAATTATTCGCTGGCAAACTGCCAAATGTGTAGCACATTCACCCCCTGAGCCAGGAAGGAAAGGTAAAATATACTGCAGGTCCTTCTCTTGAAGGAGTCATTAGCATCTAAGCCTACAGGATCTGAAAGTTCAAGAGAAGTTCAAAAGTTGGAGACCGGTATCTGCTCCAACTACTTAGGGTCTAAAAAGCCATCGGGATCCATAACGAGAGTTTTGGCTTTGGTGCCAGGCTCCAGTTCCAAATCAGCTGACATTCCGATGGGCAGATCCCCAGATCTGACCCCAACCACGGTGCAGCCTACTTCAATCCCGGATCCAAACAGGCATCGGAAGGATCCACAACATGTGCATGAAATGTCTCCCTCAGTTCCAAGGAACAGAAAAGTAAAGCATGTCTCCAGCGGCTCCTTTGATCACTTTCATAGTACAGAAACGAAATTGAAAGACTGGGGATGTCGTGATGTATTCAAATCTATGGGCCCGAGATTGAGACCTGTGGATCCATTATCAAAGACAAGTGACACATCATTGAGGTGACAGCTCAAATTGACTACTTCTTCACTCTCCTACTGACCTGACTGAAATTCAATCCCGTACAGATAAAAAATCAAGACAAGAGGGTTTTAGGGATAGTTCTTACTTCACTTCCGCTTCCACCCCAGATCCTACTGGGTTGCCAGGAAAGATCATTTACTCACATTCTCTGTTTAAAGTTCCTGCCCTAAGGGTCTCACTGATGACTTCGGTGTTGGATCTGGAATTGGATCAGAGGTCAGATCCAGATCCAGTACATGTTTTGACTGTACGCTCTTATCAGGGAAGAAGTGTTCAGACCAGGAGGGAACCAAAATTTCCTGGGTATCCTGTGGAGACTATGATATTGATTGGCCAAGCTGGCAGAAATATCCTGTGCCTCGATGGATGTTTGGCCATATTGCCCAACTCCTCCTTTTCCTTTACATGAGAGGAGACTGGACTCTCAAGGCCTGGAACAGATTCCAGTGCATTTGGTGGAGCACAGATGTCTAGATCCTTCAGCTATGGATCCAAGATCTTCCGATCATTTCTCTCCTGCAAAAGAGGAGATAATCTCAGAAGAGGAATGTTAAGAGGGTCTTCCACAGTATGTGTTGCCATATGACATGGGAAATTACAGTGCAGTTCCATCACCTGATGAAAATATGGGAGTAGTGACAATTTCGTCTCCCTCTGAGGATGCAATTCAGTTCCATGAGATAGTCTATAAGATGGCATCGACCTTGAGTTTACAATCTGTAGCATGAGAGGAGACTGCACACCCTGTATTTGATATCTTAGGATCGACAAAGAATCCTAAAGTCTCTTAACTCATATTAGAAGGGTTATGGCAACCAGCAAAATCCCTTTGGTCCAAGCCATCTTCATGCTAGCCAGTTTCTAAAAAGGCAAATAAATTGTATCGAATCCCACAGGCAGGATTCTCTTGCTTTCACATACATTCGCAACCAAGCTCCCTGATCATAGCAGCTTCACTTCAGAGATAGAGATTTTGTTTTCAATCTCCTACTCCAATGGATAAAGAGGGAAGACAGTTAGATTGTGTGGGTAGGAAAACATTTTCTTCATCCTTAAATATGTGTATAACCAACTATGAAGCGGTGATGACCAGGTATCATTATAAATTGTGGGAAAATATGGCTATTTTTACTAAACACTTGCCAGAGAGGACCTGTCAGGGCTTGTCCATGGGCGTCAGCAGTGTGCACCAGCAGCTGCTAAGTTACAGCCAGGCAATGAGTGGTTGGGTTGGAAGCAAGCCGGGTCAGAATGCCAGGATCAGGCAACGTGTTGCAGGTGGCAGGCAGATAGAGTCAGGGTCAGGCCGTGTCAGGATATCAGGAAGTTGGGGTCAGGCGCCAGGTTATAGACAGCAAGCAAATAGCAAAGTCAAGGAACACTGGTAAACAAATATATTAAGACATTCCATTTCAGAATGCTCTCTTGGTGACTATTATTCCCTCCCTGTCTACCCTAGACTGGTTCGCTACTCTTGGCTTCAAAGAGGTGTATTTCCACATTCCCATAAGACCATCCCACTGAAAATACTTATGATTTGTCCTTGGCTTACATGACTTCCAATACAGAATCTTACTTTCTGGACTGCACCCCGAGTATTTACCCAATATTTAGCTCCAGTAGCGGCATCTAAAAAAGTGAGGTATTTTTGTATTCCCATACTTAGACAATTGGTGGATGAAGGGCCAATCCAAAGAAGAATTAGAGGCAGCCATTCAGAACACTTGTCTGGAGCCCTGGGTCTCCTCATAAACAAGCAAAAATAATTTCTCATTCCCTCTAGAAAGATTCCTTTCATAGGGGCGATATTTGACTGTCAAATCAAGGGCCTGTCTGCTGGAACGGAGGTTTTTGAAAATAACGGCTTCTATACATTCACTCATGATACAGCCAGTTCAAACAATAGTTTTTTTTTCTGAAGCTTCTGGGACTCTTGGCATTGACGACATATGTAACCCCCTATGCGAGACTGAGAATGAAACCTCTTTAGCACTGGGTTCTGAAGAATTTCAGTCCCACTATAGACAGCATACCGAAGAGGATTACAATACCTCAAGAAAAAATCATTAATTCTCTAACATGGTGGTTACTTATCCAGAATGTTCTCAAGGGAGTGTTATTCAACTGATCTCAGCCCAAATTAACAGTAACCACGGATGCATCCAAGATAGACTGGGATGCACACCAAGGTTGTAAGGGGCCTTTGGAGTCTGTCCCAATTACACATAAATGTATTGGAGTTATGGGCGATCTGTTTGGCACCCAAAGCATTTCTCCCACAAATACACAATACAGTTATCCAAATTGGCATGGACAACATGGTGGCAGTTTATTATGTAAACAATCGAGGGACTCATTCCATCCAGCTGTGCAACTCCACTACGTGGAGAAAAATCCACACTTTTGCATCTCACCGTGCACTAGATTTGGAATCCAGATCCAATCCTCATTTTGGCAGGTCAGTACTTCAGTCATTGTTCAATTAGGGCTCCCTCACTCCTTCCTTATTGAGGTACTGCTCGCAATAATTTCCCAAGAGTGAGAATATGCACAAGGCACTTGAAGAAGAAATCGAGGTTACTGACTTGTAACTGGAGTTCTTTGAGATGCATTCTGCATATTCAGACTCCCTGCCCACCTTCTGCATAGTCCTAATTGTATAATTCTTTGGTATTCCGCTTTAGCGTTCGGAAGGAACTGAGGTAGCAATGGCACCAACACCTCCACCCAGGGTCACACCCTGACTGGTGCAAGCCATTAGAAACAGGATGGGAGGGGATGAGGTGCCTCCAACAGGCACTGCTACTAGAAGGTTCCACCAGCCTAGTTTTACCATCTCAGTGCATCCCAAGTGTATGAACATGCAGAGTACATCTCAAAGAACTCCAATTACATGCAAGTAACTTTCTAATATATGGAGATATACCCATCTCATAGAGCTGGAAGGGACCCTGAAAGGTCATCGAGTCCAGCCCCCTGCCTTCACTAGCAGGACCAAGTACTGATTTTTGCCCCAGATCCCTAAGTGGCACTCTCAAGGATTGAACTCACAACCCTCGGTTTAGCAGGCCAATGCTCAAACCACTGAGCTATCCCTTCCCCATATATCCATTGAACTTCCATATATCCATTGAAAACCAAAAATATTGAGAGAATCCAGCAATGAAACGCTCAGGAATACCTGTTTCTTAGCTGATGTGCTGTTGAGTGATATTTTATTTAAAGGCTACTTTATTCCATAGGCCACTACTGAAATGGAGCCTATTTGTTACCATAGGCAGAGAAATATGCTCAAAGAAATTATCAAAGGGAAAAAGTAATACTGTTTGTATTCCCATTTTTTATCTTAAAAGGTTAACAGCATCAAACCATTATATGCCTTTTTTATGTCACACAAAGTATTGTTACAATATAAATCATTAGTGACAAGAGCTTCTTGTTTTTAAGTGGAAAATGCACATTTAATAACATGAAAATAATGTCAAAACATCCTCTCCTACATTATTGCCAAGTGAACTATAGCTTTTCCTTTATGTTTTAGTTTTGGAGGCAGGGTTTAGCAAGAGTATTTTCAGATTTTTAAAAAATAGTGATACATTGCAGCTGTAGTTTATTTTAATTGGACAGCACTAAGTGAGCTGACTTTATGATAACAGTGGAGCCAGCGGCAAATGGCTACATGTTCACTTTAAAGCTTATAGAGAAGAAAATCAAATCCTTGAAGCTAAATTCATAAGGAATCAAAATGGAGTTACTTCTGGATCACATATATATGCATTTGTCTCTCTAAAAGCCATCAGTGTCACTCTATCCTCAAGGTGGGTATCCCCTAAGGTTGACTTTACACAAACATTATACACATCGTCTCATTATTAAAATCCTGATATTAAAGATAACTTGTTTTGGTTTTAATCATTTAAATTGTATTTATTTAGTGATTTTTGCAAGATATGATGAGTACAGTTACAGAATCTTCAAATACAGGATATACTGTTAGAGCTGGAAATCCTGGAAATACTTTTATCCTTCCAAAGATTTATTTGCTGACATTCTGAAGTATTGTCCCAATAAAAAGGATGTCACATCTTTGATTTCTTTATTATACAAAAATATAAAAGGGAGCCTTACTTAATGTAAAGTGCTTGTTGAAGTCACATACAATTTTTGTGTGTATGATTGAATAGTATATCTGGCAAAATGCACTTTCTGAAATTTGGATTAGAGAGGTAATGTGGTTAGACCTATTGTACTTCACAGGAGTGTTGTCAGGCTTAATTAATTAAGCTGCGGCTATATGCAGTGCAGGTTCCGTGCCAATATATCTCATTGCCATTAGCATGGAAATACCCTCACATCAGCAGGGATTCTACTACCAAACCATCGTATGTTCCCAGTACCCCACCATACACATGACTTCCCAAAACCTGGCTATCTCCATTATTTATTTGCAGGGGAGAGAGAATGGATACACATCCCATTCTTACTCTACATTCTTCTGGGGCTGGGTGAGAGGGTGAGAATAGGACAGACTGCCCTTTAATCTCATTTTTAAAAAAATGCCTTCACTTATTGCTGCTCTTACAGAGATGTAGCTATATCATGTGGTCTAGTAGCGACTTGCCAGTATTTCCTCTATGACTGTTATTAGAAATTAGACATGGAAAACACCTATTAAGTCATCTTGCCTTCCCCACTACTCTCCCATGAGTGTCAGTTAATTTCCTATATTATATTATTAGATGCTTGTTTTCTGGTCAAGTTTGAATGACTCAAGTGATGGGGCATTCACCAGAACCCTAAGGAAACTACTCCACAGTCTAACGGACCTCAGGGTTTGGGGAAAAAAATTCCGGCTCGTTAGCCTAAACAGGAAGTAAGATATAGGAAAAGAAAGCTGAGCCTGTTTTGGTGATCAATCCACATTGAGATGTTCTCAGAACATTCAACCACAAACTATAAATCTTCTATTTGTAGATGAGTGAAATATAAGGGGGAAAAATTACCTCATGGATTCATAATTCTAATACAGTAGTGTCAAAGATGACAAATATGATGTGGAACGTAAAGTGCAAACTACTGTAATGATTTGAAATTAACAAGATCAGGTTATCCATACATCGAGACTCCCTCCCCGAAACATCTCTCTGACAGCACCCCAGTTGCGTCTCCATTTCTGGAAACCCCTCCCACCAGCCCCTACCTCTGTGATATTCTTTTCAACAAGTGCCTGCTTTAAGTATTTGTAAAACTGATAGAGTAAAATGGCTGGTAGAGGTCTGTTTCTTCAGTTCCCCTTCTAATCACCAGAAAGGTTCCTGTAATTGCACTGTCCCCAAAGGCTTCTGCTTTCTCTCCTCTTCCCCAGCGCCTCATCCCATCCATCATCTTCCTATTAAAGAGATAAAAATGCTCTGTGGTCATCACTGCTAGCACTGTGGCTGGTGAGGTGGTGCTTTGGGCAAGGGGAATGGCGATAGCATAGATGACTGCACTAATCACAAGTTTCTGGGACTGGTTGTATGTACTTCCAGCAGACTCTTTGTTTAGCTTTCTCCATAGCCACCCACTTGGCAGAGGAGTGAAGTTCTGGAACAGCCTTCCAAGGGAAGCAGTGGGGACAAAAGACATATCTGGCTTCAAGACTAAGCTTGATAAGTTTATGGAGGGGATGGTATGATGGGATAGCCTAATTTTGGCAATTAATTGATCTTTGACTATTAGCGGTAAATATGCCCAATGGCCTGTGATGGGATGTTAGATGGGGTGGGATCTGAGTTACTACCGAGAATTCTTTCCTGGGTGTCTGGCTGGTGAGACTTGCCCACATGCTCAGGGTTTAGCCGATCGCCATATTTGGGGTCAGGAAGGAATTTTCCTCCAGGGCAGATTGGCAGAGGCCCTGGGGGTTTTTCACCTTCCTCTGCAGCATGGGGCATGGGTCACTTGCTGAAGGATTCTCTGCACCTTGAAGTCTTTTAATCATGATTTGAGGTCTTCAATAGCTCAGGAGGTCAGACTAGACGATCATAATGGTCCCTTCTGACCTTAAAGTCTATGAGTCTATCCCCTGACCACAAACTTCCAGCACCTTTTGACACCTAATATGATCCTTCCACAGGCCTTCCTGTGCACATGCTGTTCTCAAGTTATCCCTTCTTTTGGTGATGGTGTTGTGAGGTTCAGAGGTTGCATTAGTCACTCTGTTGGGTTCTAGCACCAGTCTGAATGGAAATCTCATTTGCTTTAACATGCAATGCAATCTGAGACTTCCTCTGCCCAAGCTGGTGAGATTTCATTCATCCTGGTGCTGTGCTTCAACAGAGAAGCTGCCACAGCTTCAGCATCAAAATATAAGGGGCAAAAAGGCAACTGGTTTATCCCTTCCTTTCCTCTATATAACCATGAGAAGAAAGGAGAAATGTGAGCACTATAGCTTTGGTGGTAACCAGGGTGATTTGTTTTGGTTCTGGGAATCCAAATCTAAAGACAATTTGTTTCAAACAAAATTGCCATTTTGTAGGAGCTCCATCCTTTCTGTCGTGTACGTTTTAAATGGCATGTTTTGGTCAGTGTTCACGCCAAGCTGTCTCTATATATTAACTCTGTTGCCCTGTCCCTTTGCTTTTAGATTGCTGCCAGTTACTGTGCAAACTGCCCCTCAGTCTCCTCCTGGTCTGCTTGAGGACACTCCCTGTGAGGTATCGGACCTTGAGCATCGCCTGTCTCTGGGTACAATCCCATGATTCTCCCACTCTCATACCAGACCCTGGGTAGCAGTCTTCTGGTACTAACCATGATTACCTGAGCAAATCTGACTTAGGCTAAGACCTGGCAGTTCTGTTCCCTCTGGGAGCAATGGCAGTAGTGAATACAGTGACCAGACAGGCTCCTTAAAGCAAAGTATCATTTATTTAGAAGAAAAGCATTTCAGAGAAAGCATATTTTAAAAACAACAAAAGAGACTGCATGCATCTCTAGCTCTCCCTAAGGATTACCAGTCTCTGGGTCGGGGAAAGTCCACTTCTTTAGACTTCCTCCCAGATTCTATCTCCCTGAACATCTCCTGATAAGTGACCCCCTTCTCCTCCCAAAAAAGGCCATTTAACTTTTTAGTGTTCTTTTGATCTCTAGCCTGCCAACTTTGGCACAATGTCTTGCAATCTATTAGAGACAGGTGATGGGATTCTTGAAGCTAACAACTTGATCCATTGCCCTTCAAGTGTGTGTGTGGGGGTGTCCTTATGTAGGTCTATTGCCTCTGTCCTGTTTGCTGTTCTCACAGCTCCCTAGTAAGTTAGATCAATACATGCATATATGACCTTTTAATAACCCTCCACAGGGATACAGAAATTTTACCTCACTGACCAGGTCACTTACAATATTCATGCCATTATTACATATCATTAGTCATAGATGAATACAGAACAGCTCCACGACCATCACAACTGCACATTGAGAATACCACATAACTACTGGTATATTGAGTATGACATATGGATGCTTCCTTGCATCCTTGTTGCACAACAACCCTAGATACAACTCTCTGTCTTGAAAAGAAGTAGCAGGGAGCTGATTTGAAAAATTCCAGGACAAAACTCCAGACACTTGTTTCATGTGGTGTACTTGATCCGAAATATTTCTTATATATACATAATAAATTTTAAAATGGTCTAAAATCTATCTCCCAAAATTGTGTGTGTGTTTACCACATTTGTGCATGCAAATAAATAAGGTAGTTAGTTGTCTGAACACACAAATTGCATGTGCAAATACAGGTTGCTGTGTGCAGTATAACTGACCCAGATTTTGTGGGCCTCTGAAAAAGTGACCCAGGAGGGGCAAGTCAGGAGAAAGAAGCCTTTTAAAAAATCACATTAGAAAATTGTTAAACGAACTGTGACAGATCAGACACAGTCATATATTTGAGACTCTTGTATCAACTTTACAAATGTTATCTCAGTCTCTGAGCCAGGTATTGAATATTGGCTAGTTGGGGTGGGTTACCAAGCTCACTCCAGGAGCTAAAATCAGTGGAGGCTAATTATTACAAACCCCGGGACAGATACACAATTCCAGAGAAGTACCACCATGGGGTGAATTGCAGACTGGCTCAAACCTAGGAGACAAGGAGCTTGTCTACATTAATGACAGCTTGGACCACAACCTTCCAGAGTAGAAATACCAATCTGGGGATAGTATAGTTGCCAAATTCTAAAAATTTCTAGTGGACCCTAAATCTCTACAGTACCCTTGGTTTGCCTGGATATTTTTGTTAGTTTTTGCTTTAAGATTTCTCCATTTCAGTACTATAAAGTAGTGCACAGTTTTACTGTAGATCGAAATAACTGCTGTATATGCTACTAATATCTGCTTTGTTCTGCAGTAGTTTATACAGCATTTCAGAAGATCTTTTTTCCAACAGGATATGATTTCCTACTGCTTCTCTTGAAGCCACACAGTAATATATTGATTCTGTACAAGAAAAGAGAAGTCTTCACTACTGTGAGTTAGTTACTTGTACCATAAGTGTATATGTCTCAATTTACCTTATAGTACCCTGGTCAATTCATCCATTTTTATTTTCGTGGTTGTCCTTTGATTTCTTATTTAACTTCTTGAAGCCAGTGATTGAATTTCTGAGAAGACCCACTGCTTGAAAAGTGGAAGAGGGTTGCCTCAAAACCTGCCATTAATGGGTTAATTATATTTATAACTTTATTATAATAACTATAATAATTAAGTATTATTTGTATTGTAGTTGTGATGAAAAGCCCCAATCAGGATTGGGGGGGCCTAGTTATCCGAGGTATTTCACAAATTTATAGGAAGGCATAGTTCCTGTCCCAAAGGTCTTATAATAGATGAAATGGACAAAAGTGTGCACATGGGACATACCACACAAGCAAAATGAGGAGAGTAATGGTTGGCAAATATATTAGTTGCAAGGTTTGGGGTCTTTTGTGGGGGGTTGCTTTACTATATTCTGAAGGGCTAGTGTGGGATGAGGGGACATAGGAGTAGGGATGAATTAATGGGACAAAGGAAGGAATGGATGGGGAGATTGGTGTGGGTAGAGACAAAAAAAAGTGAGGGATGGCAAGGATCATGGATGGCAGGGGCATGGCAGCAGAGGAACAGCAAGTCGTGTGAGGCTATTGGGTCACATGGCTAATTAGCAGAGAAAAGAATGTTCATTGGTTAAACTGTAGAAAGAAGAATCAGACATCACTAATGTCCAAGCAGCCGCAAGGACTGTTTTTGCTGCTGGCTCCAGCTCCTGCTAAGGGTCTTGGTTACAGAGGCTTACTGTGCCCCCGGGAGCTCTCTTAGTTCTCCCTCTTCCCTGTAGTTTGGTTTGGGAAGACATATGTGTGCAGGGAGAGGTAATTGAGACCTGTGTATACACACACACATACACAGCCCAGAATTGGATATTCTACCTGCCAATTCTTTAAATAAATCTCCATCTTCAGCTATACACTATGAGTAGAATAGGTAGAATATCCAATCCTGGGCTGTGTGTGTGTGTGTGTGTGTGTATCTAGAGGCCTCAATACCCCTCCCAGTACTCTCACAGTCCAGATTGATTGATTGATTGATTGATTTGTAGAGATTATTAGCATTTAAAAAATAAAATACAATTCAGGTAATACAGCCATGTGTCTGTTTTGGTACCCAATAGAAAGATGAGATCTGAATTACAATAGCCTTGCTAATTTTAGTGGTCAGTTCTTGTCTATATTAAATCATTTGTTCAGTTGAGTTGTTATAAATATTTAGTGTAGTTAGAGTTAAGTGAATGATCATTTAAAGGTGAATAGATGTTTTATGTTTTGTTTTTCAGGATGCCTTAATTGTAACTGTATTTTGTTTCTGTGTATTTTATTGGGCTGTGTATATTTGTACTCAGAGGCTACTCTGAGAGAGATAGAATGGAGAGATAGAATCCAATAAACATCTTCTCTAGGGCAACTGTTATCTAAGGATTAACATTCCTGGTTCATGAGGTCTTTGCACTGTGGCACCAAGAAAGCGATTCAGAGCTCAATTAGCTAACTTACTTCCCATGTTTATTATATATTAGCATATGTTAAAACACAATTATAATTAAAGTTCTTTAAATGTTTTCATTATAAACACTTTTAAGAGAGTCCAACCATTTTTAATTTGCCCATATAGAGTTAAAAAGTATGTTACACATTCCCAAATCAGTAAAAAGCGACAAAGAGTCCTGTGGCACCTTATAGACTAACAGACGTATTGGAGCACCCACGAAAGCTTATGCTCCAATACGTCTGTTAGTCTATAAGGTGCCACAGGACTCTTTGTCGCTTTTTACAGATCCAGAGTAACACAGCTACCCCTCTGATACTTGATTCCGAAATCAGGTACAACTTGAAAAGGAGGAGGGAGGGAACTCAACTTTTGATTGAATTAGTTAGTAAAGGAGGAACTGCAAACCCATGTAACAGAGACCAAGTTCTAAACAGGACTAAATGATAACATGGTAAGGGGTGCAAAGTAGCCAGCTGCCAATGCCTCTAAACTGCTAATAATTCACACAGAACAGAAAGGTTATTTTACTCCCAAACAGTTTAGTAGAATCAACCCAAGAGGAGTTAAACTGAAGAAACCAAGGCCAAAAATGTAGAAAGATTGATCCGTCTTATAGGTAACAGGCGAGAGCATAACAAAAAACTGTATATGTGTGTATACACACAAAGGCTCAGCTTTTCTAAAATGACTCTTGATTTTGGAAGCCTCCATTTCTGGGGCCTAGTGGGAGACACCTTGAGCACACACCTTCTGAAAATCTTCCCCTTTCTGGTGTCTCAAGTTGGGCCGAAAAACAGAAGCATCCAGAATCACTAGTCACTTTTGAAAATGTTGGTCATACAACATATAGAGGAATCACCAATATACATGCATAGCAAGAGTAACTAGCCATTTGATGTTACTGTAACCACCCCCCATGCGTGCGCACACACTTTTCACCTACCTTCACCTATTTATTCACTTTTTGTTATTTCTCAGCCATTAGAATAGAACAGGGGTCGGCAACGTTCGGCACATGGCTCGCCAGGGTAAGCACCCTAGCGGGCCGGGCCAGTTTATTTACCTGCTGACGCGGCAGGTTCGGCCGATCGCGGCCCCCACTGGCCGCGGTTCGCCGTCCCGGGCCAATGGGGGCGGCGGGAAGCCGCGGCCAGCACATCCCTCGGCCTGCGCCGCTTCCCGCCACCCCCATTGGACCAGGACGGCGAACCGCGGCGAGTGGGGGCCGCGATCGGCCGAACCTGCCGCGTCAGCAGGTAAATAAACTGGCCCGGCCCGCTAGGGTGCTTACCCTGGCGAGCCGCGTGCCAAATATTGCCGACCCCTGGAATAGAAGATCGTCAGAGCAGAGAACACGCATATTGCCTGTATCACTCTGGGTGTAATGAATACGAAAAATAACCTCATAGTATGTCAAATAAAATTCAAATTACAGCTGGGAAAAAAATTTCATCTGAAATTTCTTCAACACAGCTCTAATACAAATCACCATAATTTTTCTTCTCCTAGCCAACTGCTGACTTGCTTCCTAACCTCAAACAGGATTCCAACCCCTCTTCCTAACCACACAACTCCTTTCCAGCCTTGAAGACGCTCCTTCACCTCTCGTTTCTTTGTCTTACCCTCAGCAACCTCTGTTTTTGGTTGTATTGATTTTGGGGTTGGGAGTATTCTGAGATGTCATTTTTGCTGAATATTTCTTGTGTCCTGCTTTATTAAAACTGATACTAAAGGACTGAAGCAGCTTTGATATGGTGTTGAGTTCATTGTCATTTAAATAGTGGATGTTTGAAGACAGTAGTCAGCTTGGCACTGAATAAGCTTGAGATGGATTTCAGCAGAGTTACATGAGAATACAGTGGGATAGCTGTCTGAACATGTGTGTAGCTAAAATTGCTTGGGCTTCATATTTGAGCATTGCTTTATTTTCCAAACAAATTTCTGCTTTCCTAAATATTAGTAGGAATGTGATATTGTCCGAGGGATAAAAATAGTTATCAAGTTTGTGGTATTGACTTCAAAGTTCTGGCAATGTCTTTTTTTGAACTGTCGTCAGACACAACAAGCCCTACTTTCTTGTTAAAAGCTCACGTTTCTTTCTTGTGACAGCACCAAGATTTGAGCAGTTAGAGAGAAAGTTCATAGGAGGCCCTATTCCCATTGTATTTACAGGGTTCTCGTTTAACTGAAAATACTCTAACCCAGAAAATCTCTGACCATGTTTCTTTCACTTAGCTCAAGCATCTTTTACTCTAAACAAACACAAAATGAAATAACATATGGAGAGCAACTCCTTTCTCTCTGTATCATGAGAATAGTCCTGACTCTCTTTAAGAGTGTGAGCATAGGTAGAGTCAGGTGCACCTGACTCCTGAGTGCGGTCAGGCACTGCCAGTTGGGATTCTTAAGCTCTTGCTCAAAGTTGACCCTCTCCTGTGCCCTTTTCCTCCCACCTTCCAAAAAAACCCTGCATCATTCTTTAGCTTGGTAGGGTCCCTACCTAGCGCAGCAATGTGGCAAGATGTGACCGAGCTTGTACCATCATGTCACACCGTTCAAACTATGAGCTGATGGACTACACCGTGCTTGTTGCCTGTGAGGCCCATGGCAGTTGGGGTGATCAGCACTGATTAATACCCTTAATTCTCCCTTTCAGCAACAATCCAAGCCTTCTACCGTAACTACTTTTTTATTCCATGCTGCTCTTAAGTGAAACAATCCATAAGAATTGTAGTATGTGGGGCAGATTTTTTTAAAATTTATTTATAATTGAAAACTTGCTATGCTTATGTGTAGCGATAGACATAACAGATGCATTATTTTATAAACGTGCATACTGGAATTGATTTTCAAGCCCTAGATAGGTGAACATGCTTTGTGTGTGCACTGCTTCTATAATAATTGAATAGTTTCTAACATCGGAGGTGATCTAGTACAATGCACATTTCATTAAGCAATATCTGTTTGTCACACCACACCCAATCCATAAGTTCAAGTCCATTCTTGGACTTACTTTAATAACACTCACAGGAGGTTGAAATTCAATAAACATCTTCTAATGGATTCTTAGTTCATAAAAAATATTAATGATATGACTTTTTTTAAGTAAGTGAGAGTGCTCCAGAATTTAATTCATTGCTTTGAAACCTCATAAAATTGATACTGAGAGGCAGAGTTATTTCCTGAGCTGCTTGCTTTTAAAAAGTGCAACAAAACCTAGACAGCAGCAGTAATTACAATGATAAGAAAATTTAATTATAAAAACCAAAACTTGGGAGTTTGGATTGAGAATCTGATCACTAATCCTTCATTTTGTGTGTATTCAGAAAGCAAGAACTAGCTTGTTGATTACCTATATGAGCTTTTACAAGGAAATGAACGCAGGCATTATGGCAGTTATCCGCTGTATCTTCCCTCTTTTATGAGACCTGATGGTATTTAGGCAGATAGTTTTGTCACTAAGTTCAGCTTTCTTCAAGTATAAGTTCATTCTTTCAAACAGAGGAACTTGAAAAAGCCATAAAATCTGTTGTAAATGAATAAAGCTGTGAACCTGATGCACGTGCATAATGCTTCTATAAAAGTTTTATAGTAAATTAGTTGGACCACGATTAAACCACTTCATTCTGGATACTGAGAAAGCGCCCCTCTTTTGATACTAGTATATTTGGCAATCAGAACTGTTTTTATCAGGAAGGAGCTGGAGCAGTATACCTTTGCTGATTAATGTTAATTGCAAAATATTAGCCAAAATACTGGTCTATAAGGTTGATATAGCTCCTCCTTTATGAATCAAGTACTGTCTAGCACAGGGGTCGGCAACGTTTGGCACGCGGCTCGCCAGGGTAAGCACCCTAGCGGGCCGGGCCAGTTTATTTACCTGCTGACGTGGCAGGTTCGGCCGATCGCGGCCCCCCCTGCCGTGGTTCGCCGTCCCAGGCCAATGGGGGCGGTGGGAAGCCGCGACCAGCACATCCCTCGCCCACGCCGCTTCCCGCCGCCCCCATTGGCCCGGGACGGCGAACCACGGCCAGTGGGGGCCGCGATCGGCCGAACCTGCCACGTCAGCAGGTAAATAAACTGGCCCGGCCCGCTAGGGTGCTTACCCTGGCGAGCCGCGTGCCAAACGTTGCCGACCCCTGGTCTAGCATGACCAGGTCACAGGCAGGCAGAAATAAACAGCAAGGGCCCAGGTCTCAAGCAGTACTATGGTACTAACTGTTCTCCATGTGTTCCAGTCATGTGTAGCTTGGTAGGGGAAGCCATGTCAAACAAATCTGCCAGGGAGCTGGGTTAATCATCTGATTAAAGCAAGCACTTTGAATTACTGCTAGACTACAGCTCAGACGTAAGACTCTTAAACACTGCAATGGTGGGCACCCATATGCTACTCCCTGATGTTCTAAGCCATTTCTTCTTCCTCCAGATTGACACTACATACATTGACCTCCCTCCACTCCTGCATCTGGCAGCCTGTTGACCAAAAGAGTATTTTTGAATTTAGGTTTGTAGTAGCAATGATAAGTATTTTTATTCCAGTAGCGGGTTGCTCTGGTCTAATATTAAAGCCCACCTGAAACTGACTAGGTCACAGCCAATCTGAACTGAACCCAGGCCCAAGAACCTTGAGTTGTTTTCATGCCCAACCTGAACTCAACACTTGTAGTTGGATCAAGTTCCAAGGGTCTAGCTGAGAGGAGCATGCTAAGGTGTTCCCCCCAGGCCTGCAGGGGCCACTGTGGTATGGGAGAGGGTAGGACTCCTAATCACTGCATTGTCAACACCGCCCCCCTCGCCCCAACAGCCAGTCAGGAAGCATATGGGATAGGACCATAGTTGCGGTCAGTGGGGAAGGGGGTATCTCATCAATAGCTGCTTCCCGTCCAGCCAGTGGGAAGAAGAGGGTGGCAGCGCTGACAATGCAGCGAGTAGAAGCCCAAGCCCAGCGCGGCCTGCCCCACAGCGGCCCCTGCTGGCCTGGGGAGACACCAGAGCACAAAAAAGGCCATTGAGTCCCCCCGAGATACATCCTTGGAACTCAGCCTGAACCCAACCCAAGCCGAGATTGTCGAATTGTTTTCTTACCCATCCCAAACCCGACATATGAAGTCAGATTCCATTGAATTTGTGTTGAGAGTACATAAGAGCACAAAAAAGGCAGACACATTCAATAAATATTTCTTTTCTCTATTGGGAAAAAGACAGATAATATAGTCCCATCATATGGTGATTGTAACACTCTTTCCATTCCACTAGTACAGGGGTCGGCAACGTTTGGCACGCGGCTCGCCAGGGTAAGCACCCTGGCGGGCCGGGCCAGTTTATTTACCTGCTGACGCGGCAGGTTTGGCCGATCGCGGCCCCCACTCGCCGCGGTTCGCCGTCCCGGGCCAATGGGGGCAGCGAGAAGCGGCACGGGCGAGGGATGTGCTGGCCGCGGCTTCCCGCTGCCCCCATTGGCCCGGGACAGCGAACCGCGGCCAGTGGGGGCCGCAATCGGCCGAACCTGCCGCGTCAGCAGGTAAATAAACTGGCCCGGCCCGCCAGGGTGCTTACCCTGGCGAGCCGCGTGCCAAACGTTGCCGACCCCTGCACTAGTATCTGTGGTGGGTGTTAAACAGCAGCTGCTAAAGTTAGAAATTTTAGATCAGTAGGTCCAGATAAGGATTTTAAAAGAGCTGGCTGAGGAGCTCACTGGAGAGTTAATGTTGATTTTCAATAAGTCTTGGAACATTGGAGACATTCCAGAAGACTGGAAGAAACCTAGTGTTGTATCCATTTTTTAAAAGATTAAACGGGATGACATGGGTAATTATAGGCCTGTCAGCCTGACATCAATCCCCGGCAAGATAATAGAGTGTCTGATACAGGACTCAATTAATAAAGAATTAAAGGAGGATAATATAATTAATGCAAATTAGCATGCGTTTATGGAAAATAGATCCAGTCAAACTAACTTTATATCTTTTTTTGATGAGATTACAAGTTTGATTGATAAAGATAATAGGGTTGATGAATACTTAGACTTCTGTAAGGTGTTTGACTTGGTTTGATTAAAAATCCGGAGCAATATGAAATTAACGTGGCACACATTAAATGGATTAAAAAGTGGCTGTTCGATTGGTCTCAAAATGTAATTGTAAATGGGGAACCATCATCGAACAGGTGTGTTTCCAGTGCAGTTCCACAAGGTTCTTGGTCCTATGCTATTTAACATTTTTTATTAATGACCTGCAAGAAAACATAAAATCATCCCCGATAATTTTTGTGTCATCTGCAAACTTTGAGGAAGTGGTAAATAATGAAGAAGACAGGTCACTGATTCAGAGCGATCTGTAAAATGGGTGCAAGCAAACAATATGTTGTTTTAGTGTGGCTAAAAGGAAATGTATACCTCTAGGAACAAAGAATGTAGGCCATACACACAGGATGGGGGACTCTATGCTGGGAAGCAGTGACTCTGAAAAAAATTTGGGGTCATGGTGGCTAAATCTTTATCTGAACATGAGCTCCCAGTTTGATGCTGTGGCCAAAAGAGCTAATGCAATCTCAAGTAGGAGTAGAGAGGTTTTTTACCTCTATATTTGGCACTGGTGCAACCACTGATGGAAAACTGTCCATTTTTGGTGCCCACAATTCAAGGAGGATGTTGATAAATTGTAGAGGGTTCAGAGAAAAGCCACAAGAATAATTGAAGGACTAGACAACCTGCCTGATAGTGACAGACTGGAAAGCTCAATATATTTAGCTTAAAAAAGAGAAGGTTATGGGGTGACTTGATTACAGTTTATAAGTACCTACCTGGGGAACAAATATTTAATAATAAGCTCTTCAATCTAACAGAGAAAGGTATAACAAGATCCAATGTCTGGAAGTTGAACCTAGACAAATTTAAATTGGAAATAAGGTGTAAATTTTTAACAGAGTAATTCACGATTGGAACAATTTACCATGGATTGTTCCATCGCTGACAATTTTTAAACCAAGATTAGATGTTTTTTATAAAATATCTGCTCCAGGAATCATTTTGGGGACGTTCCATGGCCTGTGTCATAAAGGAGGTCAGACTAGTTGTTCACAGTGGTCCCTTCTGTCCTTGGATCTATGAATCTATATCAGTATCTTAAGGGTTAAAAAAAATTACAGGAATGTTATAAATATCCCCAAACCTATCATTAGAAACACAGGAAAGCCGGAGGTTAAGATTATATATCCAAACCTGTTAAGGTAAGGAAATGCACACTTAAGGCACCAAAAAAACGTTGTCTGTCCTGTAGTGATTCCAATCAGTAATCATATAATTATGATTAAGGCATTTTAGTGTTTGTTAGATAAGATTAGATAAAGTTTTACAGTCATTTGTCCTTCATGTTTGCTGTCAGTAAAGGTCAGAGTAGTGACAGAGTTTCCTCCTATGGGGTCACCATCTTTCCGATGGCAGCTGGACTTCATTCCCACTGGAAACTTTGGAGAAAGGTAGTGACCATTTTTAATTCTTTATGAAATTCTCTGTGAAAGAACATTATTTGTCAGTCCCATCTGAGCAATATACTTTCCCATCTGAAGAATAATGGCAAATAGATAAATTCTTCAACTACAGGCGTTATACTAGATTTCAATGAGCTGTAACTCTGTTGGAAGTTTGATGTCTGTGTTATTCCTTTACTTAGATTGTTTAGGATAAAAAATGGTATGATACAGTGTGCTAAATTTCTTAAAGGATCCATTTTTTAAACTCTCAAACTAAGTGGTTACTTGTAAATTCTTAGAAAATTCATTCTGTACTCAAAGTAAGCGCTATTGTACTTAGCAATGTGGTTGAACTACTGTTTTAAGTGCAAAACTCAACTTAAAAACTTTAATTTTGGAAATGCAATTGGTACTTCCATAATAAAGGTGGAGGGAAAGTATCATATAAAACTGTAATATAGTAGGCATGAAAAAGTGTATAGTAATACACAATATTGAATCCAATATTCTTTAAATAGTCAGTAAAGAAAAGGAAAATCTATGGTTCAATGTGTTAAAACTAGTGATTGTCTGTTAACAGTTAAAAGGGGAAGGTATGAGTTTCTGCTTACCTTAGATGAGGAGGATATTTTTATAAGATCAGCTTGAGGTACGATATGTATTAAAATAATTACAAATGTTTTTTAAAAATGTGTTAGAAATGATCTTAATAAAAACTTAATAAAAGAACTGTTTGTTCTATTATTGCTGATTGTTCTTTTTCTGCTGATACATATTTTCATGAACATAAGGCAAACCAGAAATGTATTAACTTTATAACAAGGAAGATATATGTGTGTCAGTATACGTGTATGTGTGTATACATACATACAAGCTTGATTTTTCAACTTGTCTGCTTGCGTATCTATCTATCTAAAGTGCAAGTAGACATGTTGAGAAATCAAGCTTGCCTTAGGAAAAAATAAAAAAGGGACATTGTCCTTTTTTTTTCATCATATGTCACAAATCAACATGGAGCAAGGCTGTTGAAATCAATTTCACAGTCTATAATTCCAGTTGCATAAGTCAAAAATCAAGTTCTATGATCTTAGCACCTCTTGCTGCTCCTTAGTCTTGCCAATTTATAGTCAGTTTGATTGGTTTTTACCCCAGTAGACATTCTTTGGGTTTCTTATTCCCAAAGTTTTCTTATTATTGTTCAGGGTCCTGAGCTTCATAGGAAAAAGGACTGAAGTGAATTGAAGTGGCACGGTTTAGTTCATAGAGGAGAAGAAGAGAGAGTACATGAGAGGTGTATACAGTAATGAATGACACAGAGAGCGTAAATCAGGCACTCACGTGTTTATTATTTTAAGGCCAGAAGGGACTATTGTGATCATTTAGACCAGCAGTTCCCAAAACATTTTTGTTGAGCCCCCTTCATAGATTCATGTCCCATGTGCACTCCCTCTTTCTAAGGGGCAAGAGGGAGGGGTGCCCTCTATCCACAGGGGCCAGTGTCAGGGGGAGGTGTGCCCTGTACCCAAGTGGGGGGATGGGTGCCAGGTACCCACAAGTGTTGCGGGGGGGTACTCACCAAGTGGAAATTAAGGAAACCTACCACTCCCTGCAGCTGTTGGGCAGTCTTGGCTGCTGGGACCCAGTTCCCTGCTCATCTCGCTCCCCACTCTTTCCCCCTTTGTGCAGGGGAAGTGCATGGGGCTGCACCGAAGGGCTGGGTTCAGATGGGGAGCAGAAGGTTGCATCTTGGGACTAATGACCCCATGCTGAGCAGAGCCTCCTCCTCCCAACTGTGGCCCTTCAGCGCAGCCTCCTCAGGTCCTCACACTGCCCAGGGGTGTACCCCGGGGTGCTTGCCCCACAGTTTGGGAATCTGTGATTTAGACAAACTTCTTGAGTAACACAGACCGTAGAATTCACCTTTTCTCACAGTGCAAGAACAAAGGAACAGTGAAAAGGAAACCCTCTTTCCTCAGTGCCCAGTTAACCTGTGGAGTTCATTGCCACAAGAAGTCATTGAGGAGAAGTGTTTAGCAAGATTCAAAAAGATTCAAAAAAGGATAATTACATAGATAATCAGAACATCTGAAAGTCACATTAATAAGGATTATTTTAAAACCAACCCTCATATGTCAGAACAATTTTTGAGTTAAGGAGAAATTTCTCTTGTGGGCAGCTTATTCCGTAACTATTCACTTCAGGGTTTTGTACATCTTCCCTGGGCACATCTGGTGCTAAGCACTGCCGAAGAAGATATAATACCTGTACTAGTTGGAACCTTGATCTGGTCCAGTATGGCATTACCTATGTTCTTATGCATGGCTGGCCTTCAGGATTCTCTCTCTCTGTTAAAAGCCACATAATGTCATTATATTGGTCCCAGCTATGCATGGAAATCACTTGTCTTTTCTGATCTGTGTTGTGGGATCTGGTACCCTTGTCCAATACATCAGATCCCTGGAGATTTCAATTTTCAGTAATATGAGACTAAATGATACAACATCCACAACCACCTTGTTCTCAGGTGTCTTCTGAATCCATATAATGTGGTTTCTCTTGGGTTTTTCTGAATTCATCTAATATATTGCTCTATGTCACTTTTTGGCTAGGTTAGGGAGTTATAAAAACGGTTTAGTCCAGAATCTGGTCTTTCCTGTATTATCCGCCTTTCTCCACTCTGTCAGCCTTTCCCCTCACTCCCCATTGCATCTGGCTTACCTTACATTTCTCCAATCTTTGTTTCACCAGAGGATGATATTTTTGGTTTGAATCTTTCTTCCTTACAAATTTTTCCCACGTTGTAAGTTGCTCACTAAGCTTCTCAGGAAAGAAGAATTAATATGAGTATCACACACTGATAATTTCAGTAGTTGTTATTTAGAGTAGGCATTATTAAGAAATTGAAGCTTGTAGGTTTGTATATAACAAGTCAGTAACTTACCTCTTCAAAAATATTTGTTATAATTAGAATAATTGCACAAAAATTGCAATATTTTACAGAAATAGATCAAAGTGATCATATTTAACAGGTATATTAAATGGCTGTCAGAAATGGCTCTATAGCCTTTATTTTCTCATCACATTTCTTGGTTTGGGATAAAATCACAAGCTGGAACATTTCCTTACCTCCTAGTGTTTAATGTGCATATGTGATCAATTGCACCTGAATTTAAAAATAAAAATAGGCATTTCTTCCTATCCAGACAGGCAATCAGTGCACATTTGTGCCCCATAATAAACCAACAACAACAAAGAAAAAAAACACTTTGAATGTGCTTGGAGATAAACTGCCATGATGAAAAAGACACTCACACATGTAAGTGTTAGAAGCCACACTTTAGCTCTTAGCACACATGTACTTCTAAACTGTGAAAATATGGAAGCAAAAGGTTATGATTCATATGTCAACACTTAACTTTTTTATAAGAATTCTTTATTAGAATATCAAATACTGTGGCTTACTTCAGGTACTCCCCTTGATCTTGATTTAAACCACTAGCAGCACTCTAACTCTAGGAGCAGTGATATTTCACCATGTATCATGCACCTCTACTTGCTAGTTCTAAATTGCTTACTTATGTCTTGTGATGGGTCCTTCAGTTTCTCATAAATTAATAAGGCACCTGTGAATATTTGCAAGCAGGTTTTAGAAGTCCTAGTCTGTTCCAATACAGGGACTGTAAAAAAGAGGACAGATAAAGTAAGTTATTTTTCCTTTAGAATGCTCTTCCAATATGAAGCAAAATATTATTAATCTAGACTGCCTGCTACTTTCATTTACCATGTAGCTGCTCATGGGATTACAGGCACAAAGGTTTCATAAATTTCAAATGAAATATGAACATTTGTTGTCAAAATACTGTTAAGCTATAAAAGCTCTGCTAGTAGTTGTCCTGCTTTTTTATTGTAACATTTATATCCATGGGCATTAGTGTGTTCTTGGGTATGAAGGGGAATTTTTTCAACCCCACTATCAATTTTTTTCTTGATTTTCATCCAGGTGACAGATATCAGAGCAGGGGATTGTAATATACATATATATATATATATACACACACATATAACTCTTGCAGCTCCTCTCTCAGATTATGTGGCATTGCAAGGATCTTATCTAAGTAGGTATAATACAGTCTATATACTGCCAGGGAAGGACATAAGGGAACACTGCTTCACCCCCTTTTCAAAAGGCTATGACTATCTTATCTGTTTTCCCCCTTTCTCAGGGACTGGCCCTCTGTGTAGTATTCGGCCTGGTGGTGATATGATGACATGGAAGTTTTTGGCAGGCATGACAGAAATCAGAGGCAGAATAATAGGGAAGGGGTTGTGTCTGGCTGCTTGTACAGGGGCTTAAGACCCAGTTTTTAAATACGGGTGCTTAGAATTAAATACCAAGGCTCCAAATGAGAAACTGCTATGTATGCAAGTGACATGCTTATAAATAGTCCTAATGAAGTCAATAGGACAATTTATGTTGATAATATTATATGTGTAAGCGTTTGTGGTATTAGACAGCTAAATCCACATGGAGACACCTAGTAAAGTATCTATAATGGGTGTATTTATGAGCCTAAATATGGATTTAAGTGTCTATTTTAGGCACCCAAATTAGAAAATTGGGTTCAGAGTGTCTTGTTAGCATAAAGACCAGCTTGCAGGATTTAGAAACTGTTACTAATCTGCGTACTACTTATAATAGTATAATAAATAAATGCTATTTGGAATTTCTGTTAGAAGATAGGCACATGTGGTTAAAATAGTCATTCATTCTTTGTCTAAGGCATAAGGAGGGTATATTTACCGTGAAAATGATTATGCCGTGTTAAAACTGTGTAATAGTAAGCAGACACTTTTCAGTGCTGATGGGTGAATTCTGGAAATGCTCTATTTATTTTCTCTCTATTGACTAGTTGCATTCAGACAAGACTGCCAGTGCGTTGACTTGGAAAACAACTGAGACTGAACAATTTCAAACCATTGACATTATACTGCTTCATTTGTGAACTGCATTGCTTCTGCATGCACCAGTTACTTTTTTATGGCATGCTTGCATGTTTAGAAAGCTTTGAAAAACAAGAGAGATGGAGGCTATCTTAAAAAAAAAAAAGCTGTCCATTTTATGCATTTTACATTATTGTGGCCACTGAATAATAAAAAAAAAAAGGACTGGCAGTTTTAAAAAATAAAATCACCTAGCAATTTATAAATCTATTTGCATGTATTCTAATATACTGTAAAAAGTTTATGCATTTAAAATTACTCCATGGTGAATATTTCCAACTCTTGAAACAGTATCATTTCAAGCATATTGCCTTCAATGCTGATTTTTGTAATGTATTCTGCAATGTAGACAATGTTAGAAAAATGCATGAGAATTTAGTCTGTCTGTCTATCTGAAAATATAAAAAATCCAGGCTCTAGTTCAGTCTAGGCATCCATCTACCTATGGAAAGATATAAAATTTACAGACTTTAGCTCAGTGTAGGCATTTATGCAGGCTGTTTCTTTTCAAGCTTCTCCTCTACCAATGCAAATCAATTCTTATCAGCAACATTTCTGCTACTCCAGAACTGGATCTTCCTGGAATGGAGATCTCCACCCATTCCAAAATATATGCCAGTATGATGTGGGACCTGCACTCACTTCCACTAGGGACTGAGATAAATTTTGTAAGAGGAATTACATGGGGGACACAATCAGAATTTTAGCGGGTTAGCAGCGTTTTAGGGTTGAGCTCTGCACAGAAACCAGAGCTGTGAGAAATACAGCTCTAATGGAGCTGTGCATGGGAATTGCTCCCCTGCACAGCTGCTTTCGGACTAGTCACCCTTTAGCCCAGAGTGACTCTCTCTATGGCACTGACCCATGTTCAGTGTTTCTCAGCTTTTCCCATGTCAAATCTGCTCTTTGAGAAACAAAGACTTCTGAGAGTGGGGCTTTACCTGCCTGTGCCCCAGAGGTGCAACAACCTCTGAGAGCTAGATGAGCTCTGGCCTTTCTCTTGCTGTGGAGCCGAGTGCCAGGTGTAGCAATGCAATCAAATTATTTTTTCAGAGTAGTAGGGTTAAAGATAAATAATACCCTTCCCCCTACCCACTCACCTACATTAGTTGGCAGCTCTGCAAAGTTAAACTGTAATCTGAAAGTAGGGTTACCATACGTCCGGATTTTCCCGGACATGTCCGGCTTTTTGGTCCTCAAATCCCCATCCGGGAGGAAATTCCAAAAAGCCGGACATGTCCGGGAAAATAGGGAGGGGTCGTGGGGCTTGGGTCCGGGCTGGAGCCGCTGGGGCCGGAGCCGGAGCCGCTGGGGCCGGAGGTGCTCGGCCACCGGCTGGCGCCGCTCGGCCAGGGCCGGGCCGGAGCCACTCGGCCGGAACCGGGGCCTGAGCCGAGCCGGGCCGGAGCCTCTGGGACCAGGGCTGGGGGTGCTCGGTCGCTGGCCGGCGCCGCTCGGCTGGGGCGGCGCGCTCTGCTGGAACCAAGGCCGGCGCCCCAGGGCCCAAGCCGAGCCGGGCCGGATACGCCGGGGCCAGAGCCTCTTGGCCGGGGCCGGCCGCCGGAGGGAGCCACTCGGCCGGGGGGGCCGGACTAGGCCGCGCCTCCTCGCGCCCCTCCCCTCCCGGCCATTGCCCCAGCTTACCTGCCTGCCTGCCTGTTTCAGGCTTCCCGCGAACATTTGATTCGCGGGAAGCAGGGGAGGGGGAGGAGTGGGGGGGGGAGCGTTCAGGGGAGGGGGCAGAGTTGGGACGGGGACTTTGGGGAAGGGGCGGAGCTGGGGCGGGGAAGGGGCGGAGTTGGGGCGGGGCCGGGGCCCCGTGGAGTGTCCTCTTTTTGGAGTATTAAAATATGGTAACCCTATCTGAAAGCCAAACTATCTTCCCTGCTGGTCACACATCATTTCCATAAGAACATAAGGACGGCCATACTGGGTCAAACCAAAGGTCCATCTAGCCCAGTATCCTGTCTTCTGACAGTGGCCAATGCCAGGTGCCCCAGAGGGAACGAACAGAACAGGTAATCATCAAGTGATCCATCCCCTGTCGCCCATTCCCAGCTTCTGACAAACAGAGGCTAGGGACACTATCCCTGTCCATCCTGGCTAATAGCCATTGATGGACATATCCTGCATGAATTTATCAAGTTCTTTTTTGAACCCTGTTATAGTATAGAACAGGGGTGGCCAAACTGTGGCCTCATGCGGCTCATTTATCCTTAAAGTGCGGCTTGCGAAGCCCACCCCCCATTCTCCACCTACCGGACTGGGGAGGAGTGGGGGCTCAGGAACTCTGCCTTGCACCGGGGTGGTGGGGTAGGGGCTTCTGACCAGTGGGGAGGGGGTTCTCGGGGGTTCTGCGCAGCAAGCACACCTGCCTGGGCTCAGGGCTTCAGCAGGAGGGGGGCTGAAGGCCCGAGCCCCGGCAGGTATGCCCCAACTCTCGAACTTCTGAAGATTGTCGTATGCGGCTCGGAGGGTCAGTAAGTTTGGCCACTGCTGGTATATAGTTGTTTATTATTAACCAATTATAAGAGTTCTGTTGAACTACATTAGGTCTCTGTCTAGTCTCCGTAGTACACCCCCAGTGGTGCCTTGCAACCCCAGTGCTTTAGTGATTTGTCACAGATGTAGACCGTTGGAACTTAGTAAAAAAGTCTGATGATGATGCACAAGAAGTAACAGAATCCAATTAACTGTCTCAGGTTGCCTGATCTCTCTGAAGTGCTAACTAGAGTAAAAAATGGAGAATGGGGCAAGGGAGGAGGAACATGTCTTTTTGTCACTAAATAAACAGAAATGATTCCTTATATGCACCAGGGACAGATCTATTGAATGAGAAATGTTTTTTATCAAATCACTTTTCAGAGCAAAATGACGCTTTTATTAAAAATGTCATTTTTGCAGCACATGCACCTTTTGTTGTCATTTGTTTGTAAACAGTCTGAAGCAATGGGGTGGGAAAGTACTGACAGTGCTAAACTGTGTAAGCAAACAGAGTAGACATTATGCAGCACCTTAAATATTGGAACCTGTTTTATTGAGAGAGAGAGAGAGAGAATATAGGTGAGGACATCAATGTTATCTCCTACTCACTTTGAAAACTATCAGGTGGTGGATTATGAGCCCAGCTCCCAATATAGGACTTGTACTCACCACTTCCTGGAGCAGAGGTGAAAACGCTACGAACTTGGGCATAATGGAACTGAGACTAAATGCTCTGTTTATCCTCCCTATCCATTTTCCCTCTTTTACGGCTTCTTGTAAATATGAACGAAATGTGTCAGTCATGAGTAAGTTTGTTGCTTGCGAAAGTCAGTTATGAAAATAGAAAAATGGTAAGCAGTTTCATACAGGCTTTCACAGCTTGACACCCTGGGATGGGTGTGTGGTTGGTTGGCTGGCTGGCATTGGGGATCAAACCTGGGGCTCTGGCTCTAAAAGCATAAGCTTCTACTGCCTGCACTAAAGCACTCAGCTGGTTCAGCTCGAATGTTGCAGCTGACTCATAATCTGGTTCAGCCACCAGGAGGGTACACGGTGTCAGTGTGAATTACACTTTGGACCTTGTAGTTTCCTATTACTTGCATGGACAATTTCTTAACATCTACTTGTAGAATAAAGACTTTCATTTCAAGCAAGACGGGGTTCGTCTGGCTTTGCTATGACACGAGAAAGGTATTAACACATCTCTGTGACATACCAATCCCCTCGAATTGTATTCCTTATCTTTGCATTCATCCACCTGGCTCTTTGTGATTGATTCTGGTGCCTGCTGACATCAATTGTTCTCTGGCCTAAAGTCCATTGACCCAAAACAACGGTCCAGGAGAAGAACCAATATTCAGCGGACTCTGCTCTTCATTTAAATCTCTCTGGTAAAGGCCACAAGTCTGGTTTGCCCTTCCACAGCCGTGGTTATGGTTCTTTCTCTGGTGCTGGATACAGTGGCATTCACCAATGACCAAAAGACTTTCCCATTTTGGAGAATACTTCATAGTTTGCTACAAATAAAACGTAGGCCTTTTTGAATCAGAAATAGTGGATTTATCTAAGAAGTATGATTGCAAAGTTCTTCATAAATTTCAATTTTGTGGATACAGTGTAAGAGTGCTATGTATATTGTTTGCCACGTAATTAGATGTTATAACAATTCCAGGAATGTAATGATAAAATACCCTGCCTCATCCGAGAGGGTTGAAATTAGGGACAATAGGGAGCTATAGGAAGCTCTAGAAATATGTTTTCGCAGGGAAATCATAACAAATTTATTTACTACCTTGATGCTAGATGCTACAACAACACATAATTTTGTATTTTAATTGAGTTTTTCCTGCAAACATATTTCTCTTAATTTCTCCATTTATCTACTGATGAAAATGGGCAAAAATGAGACTTCACATAAGTATGTGCCTTCCACTACAGTTAGTGGAGTTAGATTCGCTTATACCAGGTCTCACATTGGTTCAGTCTGGGTAGAAATTTTGCCAGTGGACAAGAGGAGCTCATGGCCATTAAAGATTCACTTCTCCTACACTAAAAGTCCCCGACTGTATGGTTTTAAAGATATGGTGTTATAATGGGGTGTTTCTGACATTTGATGTAGAGAAAGAAACTTTTAAGAGCCTTTGTGCTGTCGTTATCTCAAAAAGTGAAAACCTAGCCTATAGCTCTCAGCTCCATCAGTTTAAAGGAACTGTTTATGAAGTCCATGACTGTCTTCCTCTCTCTGGTTTTGAGAGACAGACAGATATCTTTTAATCCCTCCAAATATTTATATTCTAATATCCTCCTTGCTTAATTCACACACACTCCATAACAGTTTAAGAAACAAAGAGCATTAGAGAAAGAAAGGGCAAGCATGAATTGAAAGGCAAATAACGTCTTAAAATATGTAGAAGCAGTTTTTAAATTTGATTGGTGGACTGAAACTCTTTTGAAATATGAAGATATGCTGCTCATTTGACCTCTTATGAAGTTTCATAATTATTTGGAAAGGTTTATCTCAGTGTCATTTCACAGTTTTCTCCTGTTAGTTCCATTCTCTTACTTCATATTAAAAAAAAAAAAAAAAAAAAAACCACCAACTTGCTGGCTGGTTATCTGAGTGTAGAATCCACTGCTGAAAAGACCCTAGCCCTCCTGTTAACACAGTACTTTTATCCGGTAATCACAGTCTGCGGGAGACAAAATAACAATTCATCTGGAAAACAAGATTAACTCATTTAAGTTAGGCAGTGATCACAGAGAGAAACACGTTGGTGTTATCTGTCTGAACGAAAGCATACAGATTTGAGGGCCATTCCAGTTCAGAGGGTCTATGTAGCAGGCCCAGCTTGTTGAAAGTAATTGGACCCTGTCAGAGTATGCCTTTGTGCGATATGGATATTACAATGGAATTCTATTAATCTCTGACAAATCCTCTCTCATCTGATAAACCCTGTGTACCTCTTTTCTTCATTAGAACACCTTACTAACCATTTTCATGTGTGTATTGGTGTGCTCTGAGCATCTGTGATTGTGTCACAGGTGAAAAGCTGTATCATTCTTTTAACATGTTTTGCCTTTTAAAAAAAAAAGAAGTGACCCAGAGTGCTACTTTCTATTGATTTTTGTTTACACTCTTTCCTACACTTTAATTATGTTCTTTACATAAAGAAGTGGCATTCATTTCCCCCTCAATATTACTATAAAGGCTTTTGTATTGGTTTAGATTCTCTTCACTGAGGTGTTGCACATACATGTTAAGCAAAAGGGAATTGTAAATTGTATTTAGAAGACTAAAAGTTAAACAAAATTAAAATAACTCCTCTTTTCTTCTTTCAATGAATTTTTAGTTAAGACCTGTCTATGTTCCAGTGGTCAGGTGAAGAATAACAAATATGTTTATGGAAGCTGCATTATGGAACATTTTAAGTTGAGCTGGGCAGAGATTTTATACTAGAGGAAGGAACTCCCTTTTGATAGTTTTTCAAGCTATCTTGTGCTCTTCGTTGTCAGGCGGGTTTTGACAAGGTTCTTCTGTGTTCATAGCACAATATGATGACAATATTTGAAAAATGAAGGTTCAAAGGTAGGAGAATCCACACAAATGATTAATTGTTCTGTCTCGTCCCAATTATACTGAACTCGATACAGTTTTAAAATGGGCTTCCTTTGTGGAAGAGGTTATTCACATTTGAATTTGTTGCCATTCGTTTTAATAATTTGTTTAGAGCACTACAAGTGAATTACAGCCAATATAGAAACAGTCTAAAAGAAAAATGTTTTAAACTTCAGTAGAATTAATGCGTTTATGATGCATTGTTCTTTTTCATTATTTGCCTTGTGGTAGAATCCAAATACCCCACTCAGGATCAAGCCTCATTGTGCTAAGCACTCTTCAAACACATTGGAAGACATAGCTCTTGTCTCAAAGAGTTTACAATCTACAGCCCCGATCCTCCAACAGATTCCATGTAGATGTGTACCCTTCTGCTGAGCCCTGGTGAGGATCAGGGGCTAATTTAAGGCAAGATGTGGCAAGTGAACATGACAGTGAGAGGAAGGACAAGAGGAACAGTAGTCAGTGCCATGTTGTCCCTTCGGGTAGGTGTGTTCACAGCTTGATGATTCTGAATCATTTAAATTTTTTGTTTTGGTTGGGGGTTTTGACTGATTTCTTGTAATTGTCAGGGCAGAGGTGGATCTTGGTGAAGGATCTGAAGGAAGAGGAGATGTCGTAGTAGATAATATCAAAACATAACATATAAAATACTAAATGTAATGTTTTAATGTAATGCATAATATTAACATTAATTATATATTATAAAAGTCAGAACAAAACAAAAATATTGAAATACTCCATTTTGATTTCAAATCATTTAAATTTTTTTCTGTCAAAAATTTAATTGAAATAGACACATTCCCTTGAAACATTTTGATGTCAACGAAAGAGATTTTTCCCATGGAAAACTGTCCTGTCAAAAAATGTCGACCAGCTCTGCTGAAATATATTGTCCTCTTGCACTAACCACAAACATCTTCCCATATATTCAACACACTTTTTGTATTTTTGTTCTGTGATAAATTTGGTCCTTCATCAAGAACTTAGGTGATTTTTCTCAAAATTTCAAATTAGGCCAAATTATCATAAGTTATGGTTTCCATACAAGAAAGCAGGCCGTGGCATATAAAACTCACAAGGACATATGTTAATGAAGCCATATCAGGATGCCTTGTCACCTCAAACATCCCAAAACAATGTACCAATATGTCCAGCTATGTGTACTTTACCATTTGCAATGAGAAATATTCACTCAGAGGCCCACCTGTTGGACAAAAATGAATATATGCAATATATTTGAAATGTATACATGACCTCTGAATCCACATAGAGATATTGCATACTTCACTAATAAGCACTATACAGTCATTCTTTCTGCTGTATCCTTAAGTTCTTATACAGTGGCCATCATTTTGGCTTCTGAGTCAAGTCGTTATTTTGATAAAAAGTCACCAAGAGATGACAAATGTCTGAATGAGCCTATCACACCTCTGATACAGCCAGGGTCGATTGTAAACCCCAGCCAAAACCACATTGTATATAATAGAAAGATGATTAAAGATTGGGCTTGATGCTTCCTGGGTTTAATTTACTACTAGACTGTTAATTATTTTGATGTCAGTACAGTTGTAGTTACTAAAGAATATTTGCATGATGAATTGTATAGGAACATGTCATTTTGTTTACAGAGGGCAGATGTGTTATGGAATAATGTTAACACGTTGCTTCACAGCTTTTAGCTGTTGTACCAATTAAGTCCCAGAGAAAATGTATACCTGCAGGACTAATTATGCCTATGTAAAATTACTCTCCAGTGTAAGAATTTGCAGGATTGGGCCCTTAGTTTGCATTGAAACATGACATATTATTATTTACTTATAATTATTTGATTTTATGACTCTTTTATGATAATGTGTAGTCTGTGATGGAGGAATTGCGTCTCTGGCCATTCTGCATATTATATCCTTAACTAGTGCTCAGTAGCACTGTCACCTCATGCATTTGAGTATACATGCTTCACAACTTAAGAAGACTGGACTATATCCTATATTTCTCAGTCACAGTAAGTAGGCCTTATCTCTAATGTAAAAATACTGTACACTTTAGCTACACTTTTAGTGCAGCTGCTTTAATGGCGTAGAGATTATAAATGTTAATAAAAAGGCATTTTTGCTTGTGAAGGCTAAATGTTATAAAACTGCCAGACTGCAAACATTTTACACTTAATGGAAGGTGATTCAAAATATAGCTTTTATTTTGTCTTCCCATATACTGATAGAGAAAATATGAACTATTCAATTTATAGTTTGTCTTTTTTATGAATACCCAGGATATTTTTATTGGTTTTGGAACTTGTTTTGAACATTTGTAAACAATTATGTCATTATGCAGATGTTGCTCAGTAGTGCCATGCTCATTTGTGTATTAGGAGTACACTCTGAGAGAGATAAATAGGGAATATTTTTGATATTTTTCTTGCAAGCTGTTTTTAACTCACTCTCTCACTCTCAAAATAATAGTATGTACAGGTTTTATCCAGCTTGGAAATTTTTAGACTGCAGGTCAGTGGAATTTGTGCTGACTTTTACCAACAGTTTATTTGGTCCATAGTACATTGTTCATGTTCAATTCTTTAATCTGTTTAATTCAAATTAGTTTGCAAACTTTTTTCTTAGTTGATATGGGAAGAATAGCTGTTTAGCTTAACAAGTTCATCAGTATGTATATGTTGTATTGGTTATTATTTAAATTATCACATATCCTCATAAATTGATAAACTAAGGACCAATTTCTGCCCTAGCACATGTGTGTGCATGGGTCTCATTGAAATAATTAGGAGTCATGTTCACATCTGAGGGTAGAATTTAGCCCTAAGTGCAGAATAAAAGCAGAGTTTCCTGTGTTTCCAGGAGGAAGGGTGTAGCAAAATAGGAGCATTTCCAATCTATCTCACGAAGGGCTCAGCCCTGCAGAGAGATCTCTCTTCAACAGTATAGGAGGATAGTATTTAAAAACTTGGTAAATATAATTATATGCTGCTTGTCACTTAAGAAGTAGCTTTGTTATTGTGGTTAGTCACTCCCTTCTCTGTTGTGGCTTCTTAAGCTCCCCATCCTGCCCCTGAGAAGCTCAAAAACAAACAGCGTCCCATCTGGTTATGAACTGTCCTCTTTATCATCTTGATGGTGGATGGATGTGCTTGATGTCCCAGATGCTGCTGCCATGATAGAGTGGCTACATCACTTACTCAACATCTGATTCATTGTTTATGCCGCCAGAAGCCATACACCAGAAGACTCCCTCTTCCCTTCCATCTCCCCATCCCTTCTTTCCTCCCTTCCATCCATCCTTTTGCATTTCTCCCTCTGCATCTGCCCTATATATAACTCTCTTTTTTTTTTTTTATGTATGAAGTGTAGTTCTAGCTGTGTCGGTCCCAGGATATTAGAGAGACAAGGTGGGTGAGGTATTATCTTTTATTGCACTAACTTCTGTTGGTGAGAGAGACAATGCTAAACAATCTATTCCACCTTGCATTTAGCTGTGATGATGGGAGTCCCTTTCCCAGACCTGAGGAAGAGCTCTGTGTGGCTTGAAAGCTTGTCTCTCTCACCAACTGAAGTTGGTCCAATAAAAGATACTACCTTACTTGCCTTGTCTCTCGGTTTTTTTAGTTAGTCTCATTGGGATGTCAGAGGTAGGCCACCTCTTCCTGTCTTTTCCCTCATCCGCAGTCAGTTTGCATACTGCAAGGCTTTTGTTTGTTTGTTTTTTAATGAAGTGGCATAGCAGTTGAGTCAAAGTGTTATGGGTGCGCAGGCAAACACAAACACACAGACTCTGTCTAATTTTTTCGAAGTTGTTAGCTCACCAGTAGCATAAAATAAGTCCTAACCATACATTTCTGAGCTGCTTGATCTTAATGACAAGATCTGTATTAAAACTGGTAAAGAAATGGTGGACAAACTTGTGGAATTATAGTAGATACATCATGAAAGGATTTGGTAGCAAACCCTAAGGAAATAAATCTGGATGTAAAAAGCCTGTAAGTCTGATTCATATGCCAGATCCTGCAGTTGTTTCACATGCAGAACCTCTCTTGAAGCCAGAGGGAGTTTGTGTAAAAGGGATCCCGGCCCAATAAGGACTTTATAAGGATTGTACTGCATGCTGTTTTACTACAATATGGTTGGTACATGTTAGACCATTCTGCGAGATTTTCTTATTGCAAGGGATAATTCTGGTAAAACAAATATTAAAACGATAGACAGTTTGAACCATTATGAATCTTCGTACAGAAAATGCCCATAGGAGAACAGGATTGTTGAAGCCTCTTATCATGTCCAGAGTCTAGGTGCCACTGTGAGAGTGCAACTGTTTGTATCATACTTGTCAAGAAAATATTTTATTTCCCAGTATAGTCAATCTTTTAATCTTTCATAAAACTCAGTATGCACTTAAAACATGGCAGTAATATTCATAATTTACAAAATGCAATCAGTACCTGCAAATAAGAAAAATACCAGTGCACTTTAACTGGACACCATCTGGGTATATTTAAAGCCAAATTTCTATCCCTTTTTCTTAACAATACATCAGTCAGACATATTTATTTGCAGTATTTTTTCCTGCAAAACATTGTATCTGTCTTAGTTGTTCTTTGTTTTGTTCATTTTAAGCACGTTTTCACTAAAGTGTTCTACTTCAAGCTATTCTCAATTCAATTTGAAGTGAAAGGGGTTTTGAGTTTAGATAATTTACATATAAAAGCTTTACTGTACATTTTATAAAACGACTGTGTTCAGAAAACAACCATTTCAATTTAACAGTATTGTTATTCTGCAAGCTGACACACCTCCCCCACTCACTTTTGCTTTTACTAACAATGTTTCTTCTTGTCCTAATTTTAAATTGTTACTGGCTGAAAATTGATATGCTTTTTTCAAACCATACTAAAATGACTCTAGACCCACTGTGACTTGCCAATTATATGTGAAGATTAAAAATGTATTTCTTTTGTCGAGATAATCTGGGAATGACAGGTATCCAGTTGTTTTGAAACACTCCCTTTTTAAAGAAGTGAAGATTATTGATGGTAATTTTGAGCTAAAAATATTTGTACTCCATTTTGTATGTTGGATCTTGAAAATGGCTCTTTAGATTTTTTTTGTGTGCCATGTAAATCCCTGCCAGCCAGTCTCTGAGTCTCAGCATACTATCTCATAGCTTGTCTTAGAGAAATACAATCACATGTACAAGATTTCAGAGTATTATATTTGTATAACAAAGCCAGAAGACAGTGTTTCTAATTATTGGACCTTTGATCAGAAAGAGGATGTCTGACTTTATAAAAGAAAACACCAAAGTTTTATTCTGTTAAAAGATGATGCTATGACATTAATTTACATTGGGCTCTATTTATTCTACTTGCTCATGTTTTAGAGTACTAAACTCCTCCAATTCCATCATACACATAATAATCAGACACCAGTTTTTAAGTGGTTTCCTGTTAAATTACACTGTTTGAAACAAACAGTTATTTTAAACAGGAGCCATAAAGCGATATTAAATTTAATATTCTCTTCTTAGAAAGTGTTAAACTTATTGCTTCACTCCTTACTCTAAGTTTACTTGTTCCAGAACAATAAGTAAATGACAAGCCATGTTTACTGTTAAGCTGACAAAAATTGTCCCTTGCCAAGTTTGAGCTGGTTGTAGCCAGCACTCATACATTACGTTGGTCTAAAGGGTTGAGATAGTAAAAGTTTATTGGTTTTCTCTTGTAGACAAGATAATATTTGTACATGCAGCACCATTTATGCTGACATCTCCATAAACTGCAGTTCATAATTTGCGTAACAAAATTGGCAAGTGCCATATATTACAATTGCTAGTATTTTATGTGGACTTTGAGTTTAAAAAGTCACTTTAAATAAAGAATCAGATGTATCTGTTATATACTTCATGGTTCATTTTTTAAAATCTATTCTAGGTCTAACCACCAGGATAGATTTTGGCAGTTGTTCAAACTTCTTTTTAGGTGAAAATTCCTAACCAGTATTCTTTTTATACTTAGAAGGAATCAAATGCAAAAATCTCAGTACAAGGGTGACATTTCATTTAAACAACGAACAATGCTTTTCTCTTCTAAAAGTGTGTTTGAACATGAGCTCTAACATAATATGGATGCTGCAACTACAAGGGTTTGGGTGTTGGGCTTTTTTGTTTGTTTTTGTTTTAGTTAGGTTTATTTATGTGTTTGCTAGCTAAACTTATGGTTTTCCTTAACATTCATAGGATTATTTATTTTGAAAAAAAAGAAGAAGAGAGAAATGGTATTCTCCATCTTCTGCGACTTGCACCACCACCCGCCAAGCCTTCTAACAATTTCTTCATGTCTCATGATAACCCTCTGCCCCCAAAGAATCACAAACTTTCAACTCTCTCTAACTGTGTTGTCTTGGTTGCTGAAACAGCATCTATTCCCCCCCCCACCCCCCGCAGAGACACTGTAGTAGTGTAACAGAGGGCTCCGTTAAGGGCATCTGTTATCTTAGTTCATATTTTATTCTGATTTTTAAGTGTGTTTCAATAGAAGGGATTAAGTGAGGAAAGAACAGACCTTCTTCTTCTTCATTTTTTAAATTGCTCTTCTGTTCCAAGCACTCCAAGTGTCAGAAATACCCTGTGATTATTAGTGTGCAAAGCTTTGCGGTATGGTTGGTACAACCACTGCTGGCATTGACTCATAGCTCATTCCAAATACTACTTCACAGCAAATCCTAATGTAGACTGAAGATAAAAAACACTGTGCACAATGAGACCTCCTTTGTCCTAATAAATATTTCTTTAAAATATAAACAAGGTTACTATGTTTGCATATTTAATTACAAGTCTTCAGCTTTGTTAAGAAGTAGAGCAGTGACTAAGCTATCCAGGTGCTCTGGGAGGCATTGCGCTTCTCTGAGTTCCCCAAAGGTTAGTATGACTTTGTATTGCCCGAAACTCAGGACTGGACCTTGGTGGTACAATTGGGCCCTGAAATAAAGGATACATTTGTCTTATTGGGATATACTTGTTAAACTGGGATAGTGCATTTTAAAAATAGGGGAATAATTCAAAGTCATTATTATGGCAAGATGAACGTTTCCCTTCTTAATGTGCATTACTGCAAAAGAATGTTCGTCCTCATTGTCAATGGATCTGGTCATCTACATTTGTGTACTGATTGAACAGTATGTTGGATGTCGACTCAAATGTTACTCAAGGACAGTACTGATACTGGGCCGACCATGCGGATAATTGGATAAAAAGGATTGCTTGACCAGATCCCTTGGAAGAGCCACCCTTTCATATGGTACTTCTAGAAGTAGGAGTTGCTGCATCAGTGAGTCAGCATCCATGATACGACTATCTCTCTTTCACAAGTACCACTTTCACAGGTGTTGCTAGCATTGGGGGACATGCCAGCTACGTGGCTGTTTGGTGCAGTATGTGGCTATATCTATGTTGGTGCATATCTTGTCTGATGAGCTCCAGTGTCAAAGAGTAACTTAAAAAAACAACAGAAAAATGAAGTTTCAACTTGAGGTCGGGGGGAGGGAGATTGTCCCGACTTCTAGGGACACTGAGACAACTGGGTCATCTTTATTTTTGTGCTAATTTAAGAAAATGTTGAAATTGTCTGGCATTATTGGTAGTGAGTGTCTCTTTAATGAATCCTACTTGATTGGGATGTATAAGCCCCAGGAGTACTGTCTCTTATCTGGGAGTTAATACCTTGGCTAATATTTTACTGTCAACATTAATTAGAGATGTGGGATGGTAACTGGCACAGTGATCTGGCACCCTCCCGTTCTTGAGAATAATAGAGATTAGAGCAATGAATAGTGTAAGGGCAAGCTGTCCCTCTCATGGGGCTGACTCAAATATTTTAGATAGAGGGAGAGAGAGAGAGAGAGGAACTCCTGTCAGATCATTTCTGTATGTGCAGAGTAATGTGGTGCAGGTTTTCTCCAGTTATGTCAGATGGATTATATCTGGTTGGCCTTTTTTTTTTTTTTTTTTTTAACATACGTGTTCCCAGCAGTTCCACAGGGACGCAACGTGTCCTCTGCAATGACTCATCCCAGACACCTGTGGCTACTGTAGCACTGGCAATGAGGGCAGGGACACTATCTCCTTCTGGCTCTACCTCTTGTTGTCCAGGCTCCATGGAGCTGCTGGGGAGAAGAGAGCAGGGAGGCATGAGATGCACCAGCTGGCTGCCTCGGGGTCTTGCTGGCAAAGAGGGGAAGGGGGGAGAGAATTTGAATAGGGGTGACATTGGGCTCACTGGGGACAGTAGGAAGCAGAGCCAGAAGGAGTTAGGTGGCTCTGTGATTCCTCCTCCTAAGACCCTAATTATAGACTGAATATTTTGGGGTTGTGCATCTTCACATCTATCTATATGTCTCAGGTTTCCAGCTATTCCATCAGACTAATATATGCCAAGTTCCCTCATGCTGTGTAAAAGTTACTTAACCTTGGGAGTCATCTGGATCACTTCTTAAAGAGCAAAGCCTCCAGAGAGATGAGATCATCTTACTCCCATTTTTAGGGCTGTATTTTATTTTTCACTCTTTCTCTTCTTTTCCTTTGAGTAGTAGATTAGACTGGCTTGATATACATATATTCTTAAATCTCCAGGTCTACTTCCCTACCCAATACTCCCAACATTCTCCTCTGCGTTCTCTAGGAAAAAGCAACCTACGTTTGTAAGTATTCACTGAACACATTATCCAGCAACAGTGAAATACTAAATCATATCCAGCAGCTACTTGAGGCCAGTCCACTGAGTAACTTGCATGATCGAGGACCGTGGTCTGACACTGAAAGATTCAACAGCGGCCAAGTAATACTGGTGTTGCTATACAACACCATACCTATGCACTTTAAATGCAGAGGGCATATTAAAAAGAGAATATATGTCCAACGGTAATGGCTATGGACTAGACCAGTGGATAGCAATCTTTTTTCATTTGTGGACCCCTAAACAATTTTGACTGGAGGTGCAGACCCCTTTGGAAATCTTAGACATAGTCTGTGGACCCCCAGGGGTCTGCAGACCACAGGTTGAAAACTACTGGACTAGACAATAAAAGTTCCATCCCTTTTTAAATGCCAGCGCTTCCTCTATTTTCATTCTATTGCTAGCATTGTTTGACCTAATTCACTATGTTGGATCTAAAAAGGTCTGTTGATCCTTTATCTTGGATGACACAGCTCTTTCAGGATGTGTATTGTGCTTTTGTTCCCAACAGCTATCAGGCAGTAGATCTGGTTTATATCGAACTGCATTCGCTGCAGTTCACAAACTACAGAAAAAGAAACTTGCTAATATAATACAGAGATTGCTACTATAACCTGAATTTCACTATTTGGGTTTTGATTGGCTACGGGGCCTGAAGCAAGTCAATATAGATTCCTACGTGCAATCTAGGGTGAGCTCTCTGAAGCCAGAGGCCCTGAGTCTATTTGCCTTATTAAGCTTACTTTTAACATCTTTTTTTAAAGACATTTTTGAATCCTTGTGTATCTGAGTTATGAGCATTTAGAGGGTTGTCTGTATGGGGAAGCTTAGTTATTTCAAGATTTTGGGAGCTTGAATAAAAGCAGTTTTTCTTTTGTTTTCTTGTAAAACCAAAATCTTGTTTATGAGCAAATCAAGACATGTAATTCAATTGGGCTTACTCATCAAGACACCACTGATCAAATTTCTAGTATAAAATGTTACACAAAGATTTGCAAAGTCCTAGCTTGTTTTACACAGAAATGTTGCAGTGGAAACATCATATAAAGAGAAAAACAATGCATGTACTGTACATTTATAAGACAAACTTGTGATGTGAAAACAAATTATGTATGAGCAGATAAGGACATGGGGAATGAGCAAGGTATGGAAAATTAGAAGTAATCTAGCCCTATCAGTGATGCATAAGAGAACTGTAGGAAACATCCCAACCATCCAAATGCCTCCTAAAAATGATGTAAGTAGATGTTCTTCAATATATATATATATATAATTTAAAAATGCATCATCAGGCCCCCGTCCTTTATAATGTAGCTTGGCCAGAGATGCAATGCTACCCATCTACACCAGTACCTCAGGAGTTCCCTTCCAGAGCCTTGATGTCACATGTCTGACTTCCTCTCTGCAGGAACATCATACTTTTAAAGGATTTTTTCCCCCTTTTTTTCGTTGTCTTTAAATATGGGAATGTAGGGAATGTGCTGAGCACCCTCAGCTCACTCTCATAGATTTCAATGGGAGTTGAGAGTGCTCAGCACCTTGCAAGGTCAAGTCTTCGGTCATCTTGAAACTACCATTAGCAAGAATGGAGTATGTGTTAGGATGAGAGGTTACCCTGCGAACTTCCCACATGCAACTCTGCTAATTTTCCTTAATCCTCATCTGCCTTCTCCCAGTGCTGGGCCTCTCCTAAACCGACTGCCAGTTGTGTCAAATTTTGCTGATGAGTTAAGATGTGAGGGTGAACCCACTACCCCCATTTTACTTGTCACCTGAGACAAATCAGAACCTAGGTCTCCAAATAAATATCAAAAGTTGTGCATTAATCCTTTTGCCAAACAATTCTCCCAACATTTCTTGACTAATGCATTACTTTAAAATATAATTCCTATGAGAACCACTTTCTGCTGAGGAGAAATAAAGCGAGGGGAAAGTTTTTAAGTGTTTCCTATAAAAATCCTATTTAAAATCTTTTCAAATAAAGTTTTAACTAGCAGTAACCAGTTACTCAAAAAGTTAATCAAGTACTCTTCTCCCCTCCTTTTTTGGAACAAAATAAGGGCTCTCAAAAATAAATTATAAAGATACCACTGTGGCTAACAGCCAAAACTATGTGGTAGGATTTGGCCTATGAACCACTGTAAGTCAGTGAAGGGAAAGAAAGAGAAAAAAACTTGGACAAAGATAACTCTAATTGTTGGACTGAAGGGGTGTTGGTTATTTTTTTTTTTTTTTTTTTTTTGTGGTTCTAAGTGCAGTTCATAAAAGTGAGTCATTGTGAGATTAGTGGGGGTGGATTCAATACTCCCTAGTGGCTCATATGGATTCAAATATGCGGATGTGGTAAATATCGGGTCTTCCTCATGTAGGTCTTGTGTGTGCTTTGACAGGAGTTTACAGAATCGTTTCAAACTGTGGGATAGATATTTATTTAGTTCAGGCTAAACAAATTTGGGTCTAGACAATACCTGAAGGGGAGACTTGCAAGGGAAAACCAGGCTACTGTAGTTTACATGCTTGGCTGGCTGGTTCTTGCACACATGCTCAGGGTCTAACTGATCACCATATTTGGGGTTGGGAAGGAATTTTCTCCCCGGTCAGATGACAGTGACCTTGGGGTGTTTTTGTTTTCCTCTGCAGGATAGGATATGGGGCAATTGACAGGATTACACTGGTCTACAATTTTTGAGAAGTCGTCTGCTTCAGAGATAAAATGTGCTATTTATTATGTATTTTGATGTGCTGAATTCAAATATGACAATTAAAACAACCGATTGGCTACAGTTTCTAAGATATTTAAGTTTTTACATTTTATGTCTATGTATATTGTGTAGATAGTAGAGTTTTAATCATAAATTGTAAACCTAGGTCTTTTCATGTGTTTATGGTTGCTTTACATGATAATATTTCACCCGTCCTGTTTATGTAACACTTTAAAAATCAGCAAAAGGGTTATATAAATAAAATTTATTATAAAACAAAAGGCAAAAAACTATTATGTACATAGTTTAGTCCTATTCAGTGTCTACTCGGCGCTTCTTGGCTTGTCTCTTGTATTCATTAAATGGAGCATCTCTTGTCACTGTCCAGCAATAGTCTGCAAGCATAGATGAGAGTGCAAAAAATGTATCTTTAGTGACATGTTGCAACCAAGGCTTTTGTATGCCTTGAGGAGGTTTTCCACCAACAACCTGTAGTTGTCTGCCTTGTTGTTTCCGAGAAAATTTATTGCCACTAACTGGAAGGCTTTCCATGCCGTCTTTTCCTTGCCACGCAGTGCATGGTCAAATGCATCATCTCGAAGAAGTTCACGAATCTGAGGACCAACAAAGACACCTTCCTTTATCTTAGCTTCACTTAACCTTGGAAATTTTCCACGGAGGTACTTGAAAGCTGCTTGTGTTTTGTCAATGGCCTTGACAAAGTTCTTCATCAGACCCAGCTTGATGTGTAAGGGTGGTAACAAAATCTTTCTTGATTCAACAAGTGGTGGATGCTGAACACTTTTCCTCCCAGGCTCCAATGACTGTCGGAGTGGCCAGTCTTTCTTGATGTAGTGGGAATCTCTTGCACGACTATCCCATTCGCAGAGAAAACAGCAGTACTTTGTGTATCCAGTCTGCAGACCAAGCAAGAGAGCAACAACCTTCAAATCGCCACAAAGCTGCCACTGATGTTGGTCATAGTTTATGCACCTCAAAAGTTGTTTCATGTTGTCATAGGTTTCCTTCATATGGACTGCATGACCAACTGGAATTGATGGCAAAACATTGCCAACATCATCGTCTTCCTCTTCCTCGTCTGACTCAAGTGAGAATGATTCTGGTGCATCAGGAACTGGCAGTCCTCCTCCATGGGGTACTGGGCATATAGCTGATGGAATGTTTGGATAATGCACAGTCCACTTTTTCTTCTTTGACACACCTTTCCCAACTGGAGGCACCATGCAGAAGTAACAATTGCTGGTATGATCTGTTGGCTCTCTCCAAATCATTGGCACTGCAAAAGGCATAGATTTCCTTTTCCTGTTCAACCACTGGCGAAGATTTGTTGCACAAGTGTTGCAGCATATGTGTGGGGCCCACCTCTTGTCCTGATCTCCAATTTTGCAGCCAAAATAAAGGTGATAGGCTTTCTTAACCATAGTGGTTATACTGCGCTTTTGTGATGCAAAAGTCACTTCACCACAAACATAGCAGAAGTTATCTGCATTGTTCACACAAGTACGAGGCATCTCTGCTCACTTTGGCTAAACAGAAATGTGTCCCTTTGCAAAATCAAACACTGACAAATAAGAGAGCACAACACTGTATGATTTCTAGAACTGATATAGGGCAATTTGTTCAGCAGAGTGATGTAAGCTTCGTTATCATTGCATCATCCATGACTTCTAGGAATAACATGATGCAATTCATATCATGTATGACGCAATACCAGCTTCAGATTGCATCATTCATTGTTTTGCCTAAAAAGCAAGTACTGTCCAAACCCAGTCATAGATTTATTCATAGATCCAGTCAAAGATGTATTTTAGTCATTTCTGGTTTCAATTGAGATCCCTTCCCTTTATAACTCACTTATCCTCCGCCATTCCCAAGTCAAGGGTCGTATATACTGACCCAATAGCATATCTTGAAAACTAGAGCCAATCAACAATTTTAAGCATCATTTTCGTTCTCAGTGACCCAGAATTAGTAAAGTTTGACTACATTTATTTCAGAAGCATTTTGGCTGTAGAGCAGTGTTATTTGGGTATATCCCACCTAATCTATTTCCTACCATTGCAGGGCTTCAGGCAGCCCCTCAGTCCCTCCTGTTCCCTACCCATGTCACATAATAATCTAGTCTCCACTGGGCCATAATATTGTGTCCTAATTTCAGTTGTTGGATTTAGTGTGCGTGGCGGTGGTGGAGGCCTGTGAGGTACATGAGGTGAAGCTAGATGATCTGGTGGTCCCTTCTGGCCTTAAACTCTATGGTACATCTACACTGCAATAAAAAACCCACAGCATCAAGTCTCAGAACTCAGGTCAATTGACTTGGGCTCATGAGGCTCGGGCTCCAGGGCTAAAAATTGCAGTGTAGACCCTTGCAGGGTCTCAGAGCCCAAGCTCCAGTCCAAGACCAAATGTCTACACTGCAATATTTAGCCCCGCAGTCCCTGTGAGCCCAAGTTGGCTGACACAGGCCAGCCACGGCTATGCTGCTGGTCTTTTATTGCAATGTTGGTGGAGTTGATTTAGTAGGTGGCACTGTTCCCACTGAATTAGTAAGGAAGCAATACCTCTGTGTGGCATTAGGATGCACTGTGGACCTGCTATCACTTATCCAGATAACATGTGAAACCAAAATTCCTAAGACTATTAAGTGTTTATCTGGGAATTTTCCATAGTTCTAGGACAGTGTTTCCCAAAGTTGGGACACTGCGTGTGTAGGGAAAGCCCATGGCGGGCCGGCCGCTTTGTTTACCTGCCACGTCTGCAGGTCCGGCCGATCGCGGCTCCCACTGGCCGCGGTTCGCTGCTCCAGGCCAATGGGAGCTGCTGGAAGCGGCGGCCAGTACGTCCCTCGGTCAGCATCACTTCAAGCAGCTCCCATTGGCCTGGAGCAGCAAACAGTGGCCAGTGGGAGCCTCGATCGGCCAAACCTGTGGACCCGGCAGGTAAACAAACGGGCCGGCCCGCCATGGGCTTTCCCTACACACGCGGCGTCCCAAGTTTGGGAAACGCTGTTCTAGGATATTAGTACCTGTGTCATGGCTAAATTTAAAGGAGGCGGGGGGATTAGTTTATCTGTGGTTAAAAAGTGCCAGAAATCTATTCTTCTACCCACTGCCTGATTATTTAAGGGCAGAAACTCTGTACTTGCTCAAAAGTTTTTTAAACCAGGGAACAGTGGAATATTTTGGAACATTGGGATATTTCTGTACCTGAGAGAAACGCTAAAACAAAGGTAGCAAAACCTTGCTTTTGTTGGAATTGTCAAGAAAGGTTAGGTTGTCAGGGTTGTGAACATTTTAGGATCCTATTAAAGCCAATTAAAATACCCATTGACTTCAGTGGGACCATGATTTGGCCTTATAATTCTTTTACACAGGCTGGAATAGTCTGAGTCATCATTTATGTGAGCAGTGGCCTGTTGGAAACCTGTTCATATGTACATCTCTTGTTATTAAGCTTTTTCATAGGTTGGGCTATTTGCTGTTGGCATATGTATTACAAAGAAAACAACTTCTTTCCCACCGACTCCAATGGCAGAATGGGGGTAAAAGATTTCACAATAAGAAAGAACACCACAAATTAATCAAAAGTTGTGGAGAACTTTTTTTTTTTTTATGTTTGGGTGGATTTTTCTGTAAAGATAGCAAACTTTGATCTGACTATTCATAGCAGGACTGCTTGTAACTAAAAAAGTGCATAGAAATCTTTTTTACCACTTTGTTTTGGGGCCGGGCTTCACATAAATGTTTTTGTTTGGCTTGGTATAGTTTTCTTTGTATTTAGCATGTAACATTTAAAAGCCCTTCATGGCTGGAGAGTTTTTATGGTAAACGTAAAACATTAATTTAAACATTAAACATTTTACAGCTGCTCTTTAGTACATAAACTTTCACAGATACTCAAAGAGAGTAATTTTTGTTTTAATATTTGGTTTTTCAGAACTGCTCCAAGGTTGTGGGGAGAGGGGAGGAAAAAAACAGATTACTGATAAAATACTTCATGTTTAGAACTTCTAACTGGAAACGCAACATTTTTAACACGGAGAAGAATTCCTAGTAAACGAGGGATAAACACTAGCGCTGCCAAGGAAAGCAAACATTCCCACAGCTTCCTTTTTTTTTTTTTTTTTTTTTTAACTTTCGTGCAGCGAACCACCGTGAACATGTTTAAAAAAAAAAAAAAAAAGTTGATCTACTTACAGGCTACAGTAACCCAATTGTTGCTGTTCAGTAGGAGTGCCCTAAACAACAGGAACTAGAGAAATGAATATGCTCTCTCCAAGTTATCTGCAATGCTGAAAAGAATTAGGTCAGTTAATAGCAAGGAAACAAATACAAAATGTACCTTACACATTTAGTGTTTAAAGGCTGCTTGGTGGACTTCGCGCAACATAGAAAGCTGCCGTGTGGGCCTCGACAATTGTAGCATCCCTTTGGCTGACTAGAGGTGAAAGCACTGCTGAGGCAGTCAGGGCCGGCTCCAGGCACCAGCCCACCAAGCTTGTGCTTGGGGCGGCACCTGGAGGGGGGCGGCGCGGCGCTCCGGCCGCCGGGGAGAGCGGGGCCACAGCCGGGCTCGCCGCCCTCCCCCCGGCGCTCTGGCCGCCCTCCCCCCCCGCGCCCTCCCCCCGGCCGCCGGGGGGAGAGCGGCGAACCCCTGCCGGGGCTCGCCACCCTCTCACCGCCCTGCCCCCTGCGCTCTGGCCGCCGAAGGGAGAGCCGAGCCCCAGCCGGGGCTCGCCGCCCTCTCGCCGCCCTGCCCCCTGCGCTCTGGCCGCTGGGGGGAGAGCCGAGCCCCAGCCGGGGCTCGCCGCCCTCTCGCCACCCTGCCCCCGGCGCTCTGGCCGCCGTGGGGAGAGCGGAGCCCCGGCCGGGGCTCGCCGCCCTCTCGCCGCCCTGTCCCCTGCGCTCTGGCCGCCGGGGGGAGAGCCGAGCCCCCGCCGGGACTCGCCGCCCTCCTCCCAGGGCTCCGGCCGCCCTCCCCCCCGGCGCCCTCCCCTCGGCCGCCGGGGGGAGAGCGGAGCCCCCGCCGGGGCTTGCCGCCCTCCCCCCGGGGCTCCCGCGGGGGGGGGGGGGGGGGGGCGGCCGGAGGCTTTTTTGCCTGGGGCGGCAAAAAAGCCAGAGCCGGCCCTGGAGGCAGTGGGCATAATTCTCAGCTGGTATAAATCAGGATAGCCTCATTGACTTCAGTGGAGCTCTAGCAGTTTATACCAGCTGGGAATCATGCCCAGCATTGCTTAGTCCTTGACGGGAAGGGAGTACCTTGTTCTTCTCTGTAGCAACCCCTATGGCAGCACAAATGTGGCATAGACATGGGAAATTACCCTCAACTCTCATTCAGGTAGCACAGTGAGATGGGATATGGACCTTTGAGGGTGAAGTGGTAAAAAAGACAAAATTGGGTCGGAGGGAGTGGGGGGACACGGTAAAGGGAAGGTTTCCTATAACTTCCGTGGGGGAAATAAAAAACACCAAGCTCTCCAGGTTTTTTCTCTCCAAAGCACAATGATATAGAAAGAGGGAATACATATGACCAAAATGTCTTCTGCACTGGCTATCTTCCAAAAGCCCCTTTTTCAGTCACCAGGTATTTGGCAAGCCTTGGTGACTGTCATGGGGAGAGGTAAGCAGAGGACCTTTAGGGATTTTTTTTTTTTTTTAGACTGTCAATCCAGCCTAAAGTTTTGTGGAATATAGCCACTTTAGTTCCCTTCTCCCCCCACCCCTAATTCTTTCCTTGTCCAGGGTATATGTCCAGGTCAACACAGTGTCACAGTATGCAGCAGTGGCACATAGTTTACATCAGATCAGTAGATTCTGGAGTTCTTATGAACACTGCAAAATTTTAAAAAAGGTGTAGGTTCTCATTAAATTATGGAAATTAGTCACTGATTCAAAAAAATGTCACTGGGAATGGAAAACTTCAGCACGATGGCTGTGAAAGATAGTCTTTGGCCCCCAATTTTTGTGGGGGTCAGAAGGTAACTCTGTGCAGTGGGAGTTAATTTCTCCTACTGCCTATGATTAAACTATTAAGTGGATGCTTTTAGTTCCAATAAGCACATGCAGCCAAAGGGAGAAGATGTCCAAGCAAGCTCTGGCAACTGGGAGAAAGACTAATCGGAAGGATTCTCTGGAATGTAGATGAACATCAATTTGTCTTACTGTCTGAGGCAGTCTCCAGAAATGGATATGTCTAAGTCAGTGATCTACAACTACTTAGATTGCTAGTCATTTTTTTCCCCTAGGGACAGGTCTAAACCAAAGCCCTTATCCAAACACCACCAAAATGCAGGGAAAGGTTTGGATGGGAACAGAGAGATCTGCAATTTGGGAATGTCTTTTTTTTTTTTTCTTGAATTTTTCAGGCTGGCTCCTCTTATGCTGTTGAATATGTATAAAGTTTTATGTTCATTAACTGCATTCTTGGCATGTTCCATTTGTTCAGGTTTTAGTGTAAAACAGTCAGTGTTACAAGGCCAAGAGATCTTGGGTGGGGCCTGGCATATTGTGATGGATTGAGGTCACTGCCATATACTCTCCTTGGAGGAGGAGACAATGACTGGCCTCTGTATTTGTGGACTGCATGACAAATTTCCCTTTTGGGAACTGGCCAATTAAGAGAGACTGCATTCTTCACAACACAGAGACAATGTTTAATAGGAGAGCTCTTTTAATTTTACTCTTAATACTGCATTAGCTAGTTTAACTATACAATGCTTTCACCTTGGGTTAGCATTTTTCAACAATGGCCCGTGGAGCCTATCTGAGCTAAAGGCCAGACTCTAAAATCTCAACATGTGGTCTAGGTACTAGCGGGGAGCAAAGAGAGACACTTTTAGCATGGGTGAATGAACAGAATAAAACATTTTGAGAACCCTGAAATGGAGGATTGTGAGTCTGCAGGGGGAAGTGGGACCTCTCTCTTACTGGGTAACCTACAGAATGAACTATCTGAAGAACCACTCTCCTAGGCTGAATGCAGAGAGAAGCTGGAATTGACTGTGCATTCCCTTCCCACCCTGTGCTATTTGTTAGACTGTGCTGACTTCTTACTACCCCCTGAATCTCCCTGGCAGAATAGAGGTTTGGTCCACTTTTCCCCTACACAGCCTCCTACACAGGTGGAGATTCTACCTCTTGGCTTCTGCCAGGGCACTGCCCCGGTTTCACTATTGCTACATTAAAGCTAGCTTGGGTACACCTATACGTGCTGCAGTCACACCACCAATTGCAGTGTAAACATATCCTTAGGCACTTCAGAGCCAACGTTTCATTTAAAGTCAATGCATGCTTTTGAAAATATTACCCCAGGTCTGATTTATTCTTGGAAGGAGTTAAGGAAATATTTCATTTGATAACAAACTATGTGTAACATAAGTTACATGTTTGTGTGCACATATATGTTAAATCATAAATACTGTATTTCAAAAAGCGATCTACAGTGGCATTTTAGTTATTTGACTACAAAGTAAAAATGCTACAACATTGCTAAAAATAATTGAGGAGGCAAAGTTGAAGGAAGTAAGGAAAAAATCATTGATACCGCATCTCATGGCAAAATTGGTACTGCTAAACTTTCTCTAGATTAGATGTTTTAATTTGAGTTTATTGATTGCCAATGAACTCAAGTGCGCTAACACATTTGTAAAAGCTAGCCTGGGCACTTTGCAGATATGTTCCAGGACACACACATTTGTGGTTTTGTGTGCCTTAGAACAAATATTTGTAGAGTATCCAGATTAGCATTTACAAACATGTTATCTAGCTCGAGTAAACGTAACCTGAGTAAATAGCTCTAGTCTAGACGTACGCTTATATTCTGCATGTGTCCATTATATGAATGTTTAATGTATACTCAAATAACATTTAATTGTAATATTAAATGTGCATGCAGGATAGCTTTCTGTGACACAAGCAAAAACATTCTATAGGAAATCATTTGCAAAGCACTATGCCGTTAAGCACCAAGATACATCTCTTTTTTTTTTTTGTAAACCGATGTGTTAAGATGCTCAACAAACAAACCTTCTTTCTCTACATGTGATTACAGAATTAGTCTTTGACCGCCTGGTGCAAAACTATAGTTAATTCAGAGGTTTAAGCAGGCAACTATATTGCTTACTTGTGGAAATGTAATAACAAGAAATGAGTTAAACTCACTTTGAAATTGTCAGCAGCTGTTGAAATGTATATTTCTTTTTAGTTGTGTGTGTGTGTGTGTGTGTGTGTGTGTGTGTGTGTGTGTGTGTGTGTGTGTGTGTGTGTTTTACAGGGCTAAATTTGTCAATCCTGCATTGTGCTTGGTACACCACTTGGAAAGCCCATCAAACGGTTTGGGCTCATAAGGATCTCAGATTGATGAAAATGTCTGGAAAAAAACATTTTGAATGTATTCTTTGTATGAAATACCTTCTTTTCTTAAATAATAACAATTGCTTTCTGAACTCATAAGTCAGCGCAGAAACAAAGCTACTTGTAATCACATTGTATGTAATTGCTGTCATTTGTGCCATACTAGATCAGACCAATAGTCATCCAGTACAGTTTCCTGTCTCTGTCGATGTAATTTAATCTTGTACCCCTCGTCCGTTAGGGGTGAGGCCAGAGCATGTGTGCACTCTCTGTTCTTTTTCTATGAGCACATGATAATCAAGATTCAGTTACCTAAATATAAATGAACACACATTCATGCAGTTGTTTACAGGGTTGGAGCTACCTGTATGTACAGCTTTATATTTATACAGCGCTTATAATATGCAGACGTTCTTTTAAAAAAAATGCAAGGAATCTGTTTTCAAAGAATGAACTTCCTTTTTCCACAGTTGGCACCAGCTTCATTTTAAGGCGTGTGCAGCAGCAGTTATTAATTTCCCCACTTGTCTTTCAAGGTTGAATGGCTAACTCCAATATCTTGCAACAGCTACACAGGAAGGAATAGTGTTATTCATTAGGACAGGTGGCTTGACCATGGAATAATCACCATTTCAGATTTATGTCACAGGGAGTCTATAAGCGGAACTCCACAGTAAAACTAGATTCCAACTATGGCATAAGTCAAGAAATTGCATGTTTCTTTCAGAAGTATAAAGTCTGGGCTGGGCTCAGAACTATTGTGATGACCAAGCTGCTCTCTGCAGGAGAGTTCAGTTTCTGGCACTATTCCTTTTACAACGATGATATCAGGAGATATTTCACATGTAAGAAAACACCAGATAAAAGGGCATGTTTTAGTGAAAAATGGCCCTTGTGAGAAGTAAAGCTCTGAAAGTTGATTCCAAGAAACTGATTCAAGTACTGTGAGAAGGCGGCACTTGACGCAGGAACCATGAATTTAATAAACAAAACCACAGAAATTTCTTCTGAGCATTTTGGTTGTAACTGTGGAGTGAGTGAGTGAGTGAGTGTGTGTGTGTGTGTGTGTGTGTGTGTGTAAATATATATATATATATATTTGGGCAGCTAGGGGCATGCCAGGGCCAAGAGTGATAGGGAGCATGTTCGAGGGTGGGTGTGAATGTGGATGGAGCACAATCTGGACTGCAGAGAAGCCCATAGGTTTCTGGGTAAGTCTGTCTTAAATTTGAGAGCTCTCTGGGGCTGCCGTAAATTGTGCCTGGGGTCACAATGGCTGCAGAGTATCCAGAATCTAATAGGGCAAGTTGGCTAAGGCCATCTTTGTCCCCACCCTATGCTGCACCTCCTGAGAGGCACAACAGAATATGATCTCTGGGTTCTGTTCCCAGGCTCTTCTAGAAATGGCCTTCTGCAACCTCTTACTTGCATCATCTGTAAATAGAGGGATTTATACTTACCCGCTTCCTGAGGCCTTGATTAATAATACAGTCTGTGGAGTGCACAGAATTAACACCAGTCCATGGAGAAGTGGATACTAGAATGTATTTTCTTCTCCAGGGCCCTACCACACGCTTCCCTAACCCTAAGTGGAGCTGGCAGAACTGCTGCTGCATTCTCCCCTCATTCAGAGCTCTAGCTTTGCTCCTGGGAGCATGCTTAAAACTGGCCCATAAGGGAGCTCTGTGGGACTGAAGTGTAAATCAAATGTTCAGAGATTATGGCAGCAACCCTCTAGCCACTTGAGCAAAGCTGAGAGACTTATAACTCCACCAAATTTGGGTAGATTTTCATTGGGATGTCAAAAGGCACCTTTCTGACCCCAGGACTGTCCCCTCCATCAAACTTCAAGTTCCTAATTGAAACACTTGTAGGTACAACAACTCTTAAAATAAATATATTAGAAAAAGGTAGATGCTGGGAGTGGGGGAAAGCTAAGTAACCTCACTCTTGGGGGGGAAAATGAAATATTTTAGCTGAAATTTTCAAAACAAATTTTCATCCTAAGGCAGAGAGCAAGCATGGGAAATTTCAGCCTGTTGGTTAAAGTGTAGCAAAGTTATAAGGAACTGAAAAAGGGGACTTACAATGGAAAATTTTGGGCAACCTTAAGTATGGGTATTGCTACTAGCTCTGCCTATAATATGTGTGTGCTTATACACACAAAAATATGTATACACACACAGACTTTGTATATTTATTTGTGTGTCCATCACACACACACATATTCATTTCTTTATATCTGTATAGATATATATACATGATTTACAGTAGACATCCATATACTGTTTTGCTTGAATGTGTGTATTTCATATTATTTACAGAAACAGTGCTACTTTAGTGCATTTGTGCCACCAGCTTCATTAAATACTAATTATATGTACAGTGCCTATATATCACTATATATCATAAAATACACATACGTGCAGAATGGAATTTGTGTATATATATTGTAATACTGATTTGATCTGTTAGCTTAGAGAAGCTTAAATCCTGATTTCCCTTCCCCTCCCATATTTTCCACTGAGTTTAAATAGCACCAAAACCACTTTCCTTACACAGTTGTGAGCTCACTGTGCAGTGACCGTCCATTCACTCAGAATGAAAAAAGTTATACTGTACATGAAAATAAGATTTGTTTTTTTCAGTGCAGCATTTCTCTGCTTCTATTTCTGCTGTGTTTATTGCTGCAATAAGGCTAATGTATTCGTATTTTCCCTAATCAGTTTGTAGCAGACCATTAGTACTCCAGGTCAGAAAAGATTAAGAACCCTTTTACAAGTAAAGCATTACAGCCTCCAGGAACTCTGATCAGCTTGTCTTTATTAATCTGTTTGAATTTCCTTGACTCCTTTTCACTAGCAGTTTAATGGAGAGGAGTGAGTTTTCTCAGAGCATTTTGTTTACTTGGTTAGTGCCTCTTGACTCCCAGAGCAGCCAATGTTGCTCTCATTACCAGAGGTAATTTTGTGTTGGTCAAACCTGTGGTCTACATGTAGTTCTCTTTCTACTCTTAGCACCAAGATTGTATCTTTGTGGTTTGTGGTAGGCTAACAGTATTTGATCTCATCAGCTTTGTTGGTCTATAAAAGGTGTAGTATGTTTTGAACAGCGGGCATACTGAGGGACTTTGTCATGTGGGCTACGTTATTCCAACGAACAAGGTATTGAATCTCCAGTCCCCTTTTCTAGAGATCAAACTGTTGTCTTGTTATAATTTTCCATTTAAATTTGTTCTGCAGAAAAGGAATTTGAAAACTTCAAGGACCTTATATCCATCCATGTTAAAATAACTAGATCACATTAGGGTGCTAGAGGTAGAAGGTGTAGAAAGAAGCAGAACTTTTACGTTGTTTCATGAATCTTTAACTTCCTGTAAGGTTCTACAAACCCACTGAAAACCATACCTCTCAGGAATTCTTCTGGGGGGAAATAAGAAAGGGAAGTGAGAACGAAGAAATGACAATAAGCTGTATTATTTCAACCCATTCATAACTCTTCTAATTGGGATTTGCTTTTTTAATAAACACACTATGTTAACATCACAATTATAGCTGTAACAAGAAGATAAATGGAGATTTAAATTAAATAGTCACAATTTTTCAACAATGTTTGGAATATTCTTTGCCATGACCAAAAGTTGGCAATTGCACGTGCAAATGGGTGCACATGAACATATGCAGGCATATTGATGGAAGTTTGCTGGAAATATATGCCTAAAAGTCTTCATGGGTGGCTTCTTTGTCCATAACACTTATTTGGATGTTTTAATGGAGAATACCATATTCTTTTGTGTATATTTTATTGCCAGACTCAGACCCTGTGATTCTTGGCTTTCATACTTCATAACTGTGTCCTTTGTTTATTTTACATGAGGGCAAATATTCACTTCACTATTATTTTCCTTCTCGTATAACAGCATCTCTATTGTATTTTTACTACTGCCTATAAAGTGAAAGAACAATTAAATTAAATTTTAGTCAACTGAAAAAATAAGACAGATGTAGAAAAATAAGTTCCCTAGTGTTTTTCATCTACAAATATTTTTCTTCACAATTTTCTGAGGCTATGAAATTAACTCAAAGTATATTCCATCACTGCGTAATTGCTAAACTTTTTTAATGATCCAGCTGCTTTTTTTATGTTGACATTTTAGTAAAGTGTTATTGACCATCCAAAAATGTAATGGGCTATATTCATGCTTCTTTTAGAAATAAACCAGATCACAAACTCCCTGTGACTTCAGTAGAGTCAGGATTTCACCCATTGTATTTCAGCACCCTCTGGTCCACCTCCACAGACTGATGCATAGCTTTCCACAGACAGCAGTGACATCAAGACACACATTTTTTAATGACACAGCTCTGGATGCCTCAAATTCTCTCCTCCTCCTGGCCAGTATTGTAGTTCACACAGAGACAGTGTCCACTTGTATGGTTCTCTCTAAGACCCTGATCTTACAAGAATTTCATGACCAGGACTTGTGGGTACAATATGCTGCTTGTTCTTCTTATAGGACCAGGGTCTGAGTTATTGCAGTTTTAAGACATTTTCTCCGTAAGAAGGGCACCATATCCACAGGTACTGAAAAAAGCAGATGGACCAAAGAAGAAAGACAGACAGACATGTCCCTAGGACCAGGAACAGTATTTCATCTTTCTTTGCTTCATCTGTTTGTCTCAGTTGTGCTCAGAATGTGATCCCCTGGCTGGGCTGGTTTTCAGCACACAGTCTCCTTCTCTAAGTCTTGTGATCATTAGGAAAGTAGTGTCCATTCAGGGCAATTGTGACTTCCATGTACCTTTGTTGGGAATGTGGTTGGTCTGCCCCTTCTGAGCTCCAGGTGAGTCAAGTCCAATCAGGACCATCTCACCATTGATCCAGCCCATCATGAACATTACCGTTGCTGGGAGTCACCAGATTACAAGGATCAACACCCTTTTTTAGCCATGATGGCCTGCCATTTCCCCACAGAGGGCAGGAAATTGTGATTTCCACTGAAAAAAATACAATGCAATGTATTGGTATTTTCTTCCTACGTTTATTAAATATATTTTGTTTATAGAATATTGGTGGGGGAGAGAGACCAAAAAAACCATCTTTGTTGCTATCCGAGAACTTAGCTGTTTTCACTTACTCATAGCTTACAGTCTGTGTGGGTGGAATGAGAAGTTATAATGGGTTGCAGGTGGCTGTCATTGTTTTTCTTCCACTTACTGACTAGTGTTTACTTAAAGGAAATCACAGTGGTTTAACTACAGCTTAAGTTTGAATATATAACAAGAAATGATACATTCTGGGAAGGCAAGCAGAGAAAGACCGAAAAGAGAATGTGTGTTCCACTAATTGGAATCATGGAGTATTTTACATGTGGATTCTAAAGAGATAGGCGTTGACAAATTTAAATAGCCTTTCTGTAGCTAAGGTTGAGACTTGTTTTCCTTTATAAACCTCATTTTGACCCTGCTTCTATCTAGAAAGGCAATTTCTGCCTCACATTTTGCCTTAGTGATCTGTGTTCAGCAGGCAATTGTTTGTCCAAATCTGAAGTACTTTATTCAACGTTTTTGATATATGGAACTCAGAAAAAAAGTGGACATCGGTAGGTCTTCAGGATTCATTGGGCTGATTCAGATTTTCCATCTCATCAAATGTTTGTGTTTCTTTTAAGCTATATCTTAACTCTGAATTTCCTGGTTTTCCTGTGGTTATTTCTGAGAACTATATTGCTCTCTTTTGTCAACAGTTCCATCCCCATTTCACACAAATATTCTTTCCACTTCAGAAATATCCCCAAATATGAATTTACTTTCAGTCTTCCAAGCAATGTTTAAAAAGGCAATTTTTGAGACCATATACTGCTTTCCCCCGCTCCGCGAGGCTGTCTGAAAATAATCTTCCAGCTAAGATTTTAAGGTAATTCAAAATGATATGATGAAAGGAAGCAAAGCAAAGGGGAATTCCTTTTATTTAACTCAAGAGTCTCTTTCCATTTTGCCATAGATGTCTTTCTCAGCCACACATTTATTAATTAAGCTTTTTGTCACCGTTGGGGATGTTTTGTGTGTGAGTGGTTACATTTAGTGAACAACTAAATATGAATGTTGTGACCCCGAGATCTTGCTGTACGCTCTTATCCTTCTACCTTTTCCCTTCTTGTTTCTCCTAAGCTCCTCATAATATAACTACACTTACTCCATTTGTCTGTGGAGAGAATGGTCACCTGGGTCCCTACAAGGCCCATTGTGTGTTGCTCCTTTAGCTGGAGCGTTCAATTGAGAGCAATGCTAAGATTCTTTTCCCACTCTTCAAATGGTTGACCCAAATACATCCTGGTATCATGGCTTATCATGCTACATAAATAATGGTATCTATCCTTGCAAGATTTCTGTTAGCTACATCATTGCTACATTTGTAAGAATATGCCCTTTGCAGTGAAATATCACAAAAGAAGATAAGTTATATACTGTAATAATTTTCATCTATTTCATAAAGGCAGAGGCTATTTAAGATTCATACTCATTTCATCATTGGAGTCTAGCCTGCCTACCTTTAATTTACAACTGAACCCCACACTCCATTTTACATTGGTTCCTAACTCTCCATCTTCTTGATATGTGTTTAAAATAAACTTTAGATATAAAGGGCACATTATGTATCAAACACTGTTAAGTTAAGCAGAACATACTTCTGTAACTCATCCCTGTAGTCTGCTGTGGTCTTTTGTTTCATAATGAAAACCCATGCAGCTCAGTGACAAGGTTGCAGTTACCATGCTGATGTAATAGCGTGTCTCCCCATCAGTATCTTCAGAAACCAAATACAGGGTGTGCGAGTGAGCTGCAATGATAAAAACTGAAACAATTACATCCACAGGAACCCCCAGGTGCACATGTGTCAGACTGTGCCCAGTTAAATCCAATTGCCTGTAACCTGTGCTGTGCTGTGAAATCAAAGTGCTTCTACTGCCTACCACAGAGAACTTACTTGTAGGGGTTGAGAGGAGAGGGCTTGCCCCTCGGCCAATAAGGCAGAATCCTTATTGACTTTAATGAGTAAAATAAAGCTGCAGGGTTTGGCTCCCAGTGGAGGGTTCTGTATGAGAGGCAGATCCTCTCCTCTGAACCCCCACTATTCAGGGTACTATTCAGTAGGTAGTAGAAGCACTCTGATTTCACTGCATAGAGGGGGCAGGCACAGGCACCTGTGTTTATCTGGGCTCAATCTGACACTTCTGTGCCAGGGGTTGGGAGTTTTGGTGGATGTGGATATATGAATGGTAGATCCATGGCTATATGGATTCTCTGACCAAGCCTCCTTATGTACAACGGGCTATAACAGTTCCAGCCCTGAGGATGCAGTAGTGGCCAAGGAATAGTTCCATCCTCACTTTCTAACCTAGAAGGATTCACTCCTCCCCTCACTACTTGGGCTTAGAGTAGGGACCAAGATTTGAGCATTCTAGAGGGTTCCACTGTTCTGTTGCTAGGTATGTACATATTCCTACTGGGATTATTGATACTGTTGGTATATTGATAAGAAAGTAAGCAAGACCGGCCTGGGTTGAGTTGCTTTTTTCAAAAACGTTTACAAATGGAAAAGGACAAAATTGGTAGGGAAAGAAAAGTGAGACTTACGTTTACTCATCCCCAGTTTATACAATTTATGTGTAAGAATGAACACTCAGTTGCACACTTAATTTCATAAGCAGTTACATTGACTGCACATGCAAATTTGATATTTCTGTGCACAAATTACTATTTAGATTCTTAACCCAGTTTGCTGAGGTAGTCAAATGCAGAATTTCATATATATTTTTGTACGTACAATTCTACGTGCACAAATTTAAAAAGCTGGGTGTTATTTTCCAGTTTATAAGAGGAAAGTGCAAGCAGTGGAGAATGAAAGCAAATGAAAACAATGTTTTTAAGACGATGACAATTTTTCTATAAGATTAGGAACATAAGAATTGCCAGACTGGATCAGATCCGAGATCCATCTAGACCAATATCCTGTCTCTAACAGTGGCCGGCATCAGATACTTCAGAGAAAGGAGTAAGAACCTTGCAGTAATCCGATCATCTGCCCCATAACATTGTTTCATCCTGATCTCTGATACTTACAGATTACCTTAAACCCAGAACCACGAGGTTTCATATTCCTTCCAAAACTATGGTCGTCATTAATTATAACTCTTGATATTACTATTATTATTCATATAACATCCAATCCCTTTCCCAAGTGAGGTCCATCTCTTGGCATAAAGGAAATAAACTACAGTGTGTTGAAATGAGGGAGAAGATGCAGAAAAGATCCCTGTCTCAATTTAAAAAAATATTGTGAAGCCCACTGCTGCAGTACATTCCCACTAGAAGAATGTCAAGCAATTGCTAACTTTCCAAATATCAGATGATATTTCCTGCTCTGGACTTTTAATATATATGCTAGGTTCCCTGTAAGCTGTGCGGCCATGTGGCAGGCTATTTAGGGCCAGGCAAGTCCCCCAGTCTGGCCCAGCCCCTCCGTAGCTGCTGGAGAGAGGCGCCCCTCCCCTGGCCCGGAGCTGGCGCGGCCGGGAAGAGGCGCCCAACCGAGCCCAGCCCTGCCGGAGCCGCGACAGCAGGGAGAGGCACCCTTCCCCCCCAGCCCAGATGCTGCTGCAGGGAGAGAGAGCTGGGGGGAGTCCTCTCTCCCCACCGTAGCCCCGGGGCAGCCTGCACCCCAGACCCCTCATCCCCTCATCACCCCATAACCCAAGCCCCACATCCCCGGCCCCACCCCAGAGCCCACACCCCAACCCTCTGTCCCAGCGCTGAGCCCCCTCCCAAACCCCAATCCCCTCATCCCCAACCCCACTCCAGAGCCCTCACCCCCGCATATTCCAACCCTCTGCCCCAGCCCTGAGCCCCCTCCTATACTCCGAACCCCTCAGCCTCACCCCGCCACATGAATTTTGTTATGCACACTAATATGGAGGTGATGTTTCACATATTGGTGTACATAACAAAATTCATCCCACACATGGGTGGGAAAAATCAGAGGGAACACTGGATATGAGGTTATCAATATTCTTTGTGTACATTTCATGCAGGTACCACAGAGATTAGAAGACCTTGTTAAAATATTTCCAAAAATAAAAATAGGAGTGATTAATCCATGTGAAAAGCAAAATTGCATTAGGGGAGCAAGGGAGACACACAAGTCCTGTCTGCGTGAAAGTGTTGGATTCTTTCAAATGCAGATTCTACCTGTGGTCCCTGGCTGTTGACTATTGACCCAGTAGTTAAGGCAATGTTATAAAATTACCAGAACTGTGCTACAATTACCACTGGTGTCTCCTATACCCCTTAGGAAAAGTGAATTTATTTACTCATTTTTGTTTTCCCAAGCATATTATTTCTGAAAGCTTTAACCAGCAACTAGGAGGCAAATGAAAGTTAATATTTTTCAAGAAGAAATAAAAACAGTCCCGTGGATACCGCAAAAATGTTTATCTGCTGTTTGGATGCCAATAGCCTGCTTATACTAGACTTGTATAAGTCAGAATACATGTTACTTTCTTCAAGTTTTGTCTGTTCCAGACTACACAAAGTATACATTTAACTACATTGAACATTTCATGTTTAGCGATTGATCCATGTAATTCTTCTTTTACCTTTCAATAATGCCAACCCAGCTCTCGGTAGGTGGACCCAAGAAAACTGTGAGACACACACACACACCCCGCTCCGCCACCATTCACTCCTCCATTCTAGCCTATTTAATGTTTTTGTAGTGTGGACTACAAAAGAGAGAGTCTTGTCTAGAGTTTACAGAAACACACATCAGAAACACACCTCGTAGTCACATTATAACACTGAACTACAGCTTCATACATCTCCATGGGGAAAATAATCCATCCTAGATTTCTTCACCTGTGCAGAGTTGTCTGATAGATGCTTCTGGTGTTTAGGCGGAGCTTAAAGTTTGAACGATAGTGCTGTTGTGAGGAATGTTGAGTGTGGATTGTGTTAGTTACCTGTGGAGTTGTATAGGCCTTATTTATAGAAGAGTGGAGTCTGTCAGTGGAAGTGTTGTATGTGGTGTGTGGAGGTTCAATTTTGAAGAAGGAAACCGTAACTGGATATTTCCATGTTTGCATGGGTTCCTGGGGGGAGGAGGGGGTGCGTGTTCCCCAGAAGCAATCACAGCTGTTATTTAATAACAGCATTGTTGGTTTTTTGTAGGATTATTATGAAGTACGGCACTTGGAGAGTGTAAAGAAAGTGTGTGCATATGATTTGCTTTATTAAACAAAAATTATTTAAAATGTTACTTTATTTTAGTCATACATTTATTTGTGCTGTTTTTAAGTCAGGCACAAGGCTTTACATTTGAGATATTGAATCTGATTTCCTACTCATTTGCCCAGTTATCCATTCTGTTTAAGATCCGTAACTTGTTCCTTCTCTCATCCATATCATTTGTCCCTTCTCTTAGTGATCATTGAATAATTTTCTTCAAGCCTGTCCCATGCTATCCTAACTTGGTTGCCATTAAAAAGTCAGCATCTGCCAACAGTTACCACAGGGAAGTATCTGAGATGACCACAATGTTCCCTCTATACTTAGAATGGGAGCACCTTTAATAACTCTATGATGACTGTGTGGAAACGAATGTACTGTTTAATGCCTTTGAATGTCCTTTTGCCTGCAGTATACACCGATTTATTATAATGTGTAACTGTAGTTGTTCAAAACTGCGCTGTGGATCAGTCAGTAACTTGAACTCATCAAGATATGTAATAAACACCTTGAAGTCAATAAAAAAGAATAGAATGTACAGTAAGTAGAAGGAAAAGCTAAACAAGTAAGACTTGGGCCAAAGATTCTTAGCAACGGACACAAGATGGAAAGGAACTCCTAGGCCCTAAGTAGAGCAAGCCAAAGCTTGAGTCAAGGCCCACTGTGGCTCTTAGCAATTATGCTGGACAAGCTCAGTAAGGAGCCCACAATATGGGATAGCCTCAATGATGGCTGACATAAAAGAAAGGCCTTACAGATGGCCATGATGGTGTCATCTGGAAAGAAACTAAACATCAGAGGCTTTAGCTGCCTGAAGGGAATACGCTAATTGAGAAGTAACAGCTATAAAAACTAATTAAATAATAGTATATAAAAGTAAAAACAATAACTGAGTATGACTGGCTGTCCGGAATTAAGCAAAGTAAGATGAAATGCCCTTTGCCGGCAGTAAAACCAAATAAAATAATAGTAGCAGTAATTCTCATTCTCGAGCAGCAGCACTTCTCACCTACTAGACAGAACAACTCTCATACCAAACCACTGCAGATTTCCAGTTCAAATTTTTTTATTATTTTGCTTTTACTAGAGACCCATTCTCAAAGTCCATGGGCAGCAAGTCCTACCAGCAGGAGCTGAAACAAATTCTGCTTCCTCACACACAGACACTATATCAAACCCAAAGAGCAATACCATTATTTCTGACCTTTTTTACATACCCCTCTCTTTTTCCTTGGTCTCTTCTTAGCTCTTTCTTTCTGCACACTTCTCTTTTCAAAGCCTAAATGCCATGGGGCAGATCCTCAGCTGGTGTAAATGTTCATGCTTCCATTAATGGAGCAATGACAGTTTGTGCCAGCTCAGGATCTGCCTTCATGTTACTTATATCTGTCATTCATGCCTCTTCCCAGTCCTCCTCTCCCTCCAGACTTTCCCCTGACTCAGATGCTGTTTCTCTCTCTCTCTCTCTCTCTCTCTCTTTCCACTTTTTCCCGCAATATTTCAGCTTGATATTACTGTCTCTCTGTTGATACCACATCTCCACACTGTCTTCTCAGCTCAGAATCCACTCTGTAGAAAATACAGTCAATCCTAGTCAGTCTCAGTGGACAAGAGAGCCTGCCTCAAGAAAAGCAGAGGAAACATTTTTAAAGATGGTAAAGTAAGCAGGAAAGTATGGACTTTGGGCCCTGCCTCTGAGACATGGCGCCTACCCAATGCTCCCATTGATGCCATTGGGAGTCTTGGATGTTGAGGACTTCTCAAGATCATGCTGCTATTAAAGTAACCTAAAAATAACAAAATACATCCTGAAAGGGAGCATCTCCCTCCTGCTCCCAATTATTACAAAATTATAAATAGCCTAATATGGAGCTATTAAGCTTTGGCAAGAAGTCTCCTTTCATCTTGGAATCATTGGTAGGAAGATACATTCAAGCAGCCAGCAGTTGTCTTTTTTCCTTTCCTGTTGCCAAAGTGTAATATATTTGTTTTACAACATATCTAAGCTCCACTGGCCTAGAGAGTAGAAAATGTAAGGCCTCTGTGTCCTGCCCCACAGTGCTATCACTATACTATCAGGGACACACATCCAAGTGTTTTAAGCTTACGTGGTCTTTGCATGTATTTTCCCACACTTTTCAGATTATCATCTGTAAGACGCACTCAGGCTTTCTCTCCGTCACCCCTAAGTCAAAGATGTTTTTGCCTGATAGCATTTGTAGATGCTGCACTGTGTGTGCTGTCATTGTCTGTTGCAGTGCAAAAGCACTGAGCGGTTTGGACTTAAAAGAAAAGGTTTCTAGGTTTTACATCTTAGCTTAGTTTCCAGCTTTCCATTCAGATTTCTTCTACTCTCAGACATAGTGGTAACAGTACTGTAAGGGAGACAATCCCAACTATTTCAAGGCTGGTTGCCTTTCTGGATGATATGCATTAGTCAAACACAAATTATTGGACTAAACACAGAAGTAACTGGATGAAATTCTATGGCCCGTATCATAAAGGAGATAAGATTTGGATGATCTAATGGTCCCTTTTGGCTTTAAAATCTATGAATCTGAATATACGTTTAAAAAGCATTTTACTTTTTCTGAACCAGAACATGGAGTTTACAAAACAGTTTTTCATGTAGCATTTTTCTATAGCCACTACATTTCTATAGTCTACTACGTTTCATCATTGATACGTACAAAATAACCTGCTCTATTAGACGTGGAACGGTTGTTGGGAAGGATCTGTGCCACTAGGTCTTGGATTTCTAGAGGCAGAGTTTGGAGTTGAACAACTTGTGAGCTGGTGAAAATATGTTTTTTGAAGAATAAAAGTGATAGGTTAATATGGCAGCTATTGTCATAGCAGAAGTGGTGAAAAATACAACGCTGGAATTAATGTTAATATGAAACTTTCTCTAAAGGATTCAACCCAAGGGGCTTTAGCACAAGAACCTCACAGCATCTGAAGGGTGATGATTAACAATCTAATAGTGACACTTGGTTGGAGTAGTTGCACATTGCCCCACGTTTTGCAGCCAATGGAGAAAAGTCTTTCAAGGTGTGATAGGTTGGCTCCCTCCTAGCGAGATAGGCAGATTGGCACCAGCTAAAGGGGTGGGCAAACCGATTTGTAACACACAGATTCACCTGACCAAAGACATGCTTAGACTCAGAACAAAAGGAGTCCATGTGGTGGAAGAAGGTTTGGTCAGTGCTGGGGAAGAGCGTTTTATAAAGCAGTTGGAGAAAGAATTGGAAAAGCTGTCCCTGTGAAAAGGTGCTGTGACATAAGTGCTGTTGGCTTTCTGAAAGCAGAATGATCTTTTCCACCACTTTTGCTATATTTGTTCAGGGTGAACAGTAACTGTGTACATATTAGGAATGAAATAGACTAGGAAAAAATTGTGAATCTGTGCAGCAGTCATTTCTCCCCCAAGGAGGAAGCAACCCAATTGAGAGTCCCAATGTGAAAATAGCACCTTTGTTGAGCAGTACAACATTCTGAAAATGCAAACAGTGAGAAAAGCTTTTCGCCCTATATAAACTGTCAATTGCATTAGAATGATTTTTAAATAAGATCTTAAACTACACTCCATTCTTCCATTATTAATGGTTGAACAATCCAAAAAAGAACTTAACTTCTGAAGATTTGAATAAAATGTTTAAACAGGAAAGATTACCTCCCATGTACAGTGGCTTATTTTCATATGTTCATAAATTTAAGAGATTTAATTATTATGGGCTAATGACCTGCAAAATTTCATTTGGGGATGAAGCCGCTTTTAAGCTATTGGAATGCAAAAGTAGGTATGAAGTAGCTAAACCTTTTCTGCTCATTTAAGAATGCTTGAATTGGCCGAGATGTTATATCATCCACTCTCAGCTTGGAGATTCCTTTTACATCTTAGTTACATCTTAGTTACCACTTGAAAATGTGGTTTTTAATGAAAACTCAGAAAACTCTTAAAAATGGAAGTGTGCGCACACTTACAATGTTTTTTAGTCTGATGATCTTCAAGATGACATCCATGGGTAAAAATGGAGGAAAAATGAAGGGAAGTCTCTAGTTTGTTTTGAAACATGAATCCATGTTTATTACAGGGTTACAATAGGATATGTTTAATAAAATTAGGTGAGAGTACATGATGAAGAGAGACATTTTGTGAAATTTGCATTAATACATATTTTCTCAGGTGAATAGTTATACTGTGCCATTTAATTTGCCTATCACTTAATATCTATAGCCATGGCAGAGTGCATGGTGAATATCTAGGGCGTGCTGTCATCCAACTTAACTTGGCAGAGTAACAAACTTTCATATTGTGCACCTGTTGTCAGTTTGGATGACAAGGATATGTTCCTAATTTATGCAGATGGATGGATTTAGCAGTATTGTTAAAATACCAGCTATATGCTGCAGCTGTCCACAGAACGGCAGTTAGCTGGTTCACTAACATTTTGAATTTCATTGTTCATAAGGGAAAGATGAAATTAGCTAGAGCAAGGCATCATGAGGACATATGCTGTCCAGGCCTCCACTTTCAGTTCTATCAATACATTAGAACCCTGACCTTTTAACACCTCTGATAGTCTAGTCCTGGTTCTTTCCTGAACAGGGACTGTTGGTTATGCCAAACAGTGCTACACTAACTGATAGTTTTCTGCCCACTGTTCTGTAGAACCTAGGTTCAAATAAAGATGGACAGTTTTATTCTAAACTCTGATGGAAGTATACCATAATTCAGAGAGGGTGATTTTGTTGTTCTTATTTTCTGTTAAAAGCTGGCTGCTCCTCTGCCTCAGTATGTACAGATATTTTAATGAGATATGATTGCTGCTTCTTAGTCTTTTGGTTAACATCAAATGCAGTATCAGTTTAACATCTGGTGCATTTCAGACTGGAAAAAAATATAATTCAAGAGGAAGTGATTGTGATTTTTATAGATCTTTTCCAACTCTAACTTCTGTTTTTCCAAGGAACTTATTTTCCAATAAATCTTATTTGAATGGAGTACTCCATCTAGTGCAGTTATCTGACTGGGTCTAGTCCTGATCTAGTTAACATATTTTCAGTAGTTTATAAATTTGAAATATGAAACGCTTAGGCAGACAATCTCTCTTTGTTTAAATTACCAATAATTTGATACTTAATCTTTTGGGTTGATATCTTGATACTCAAGAGTTTTCATCCCCTTCTGTCTTCTGCTAGCACTCCATATGGCAACATTTAAGTGTGTTTCTCAGGCATAGACTGCTGCTTACCAGACTAGCCCCTTCAGGTGTTGGACTCCATCTGTGGTTTAATTTACTTCCATCATTCTTTCAGTGATACTTGAAACAGCTGTTGCCTTTTCCTTAGCGGCATTCAGGTCACCAGTTGACCTGAACGAGTGTGCAAGCAAGTCTTTCTATCTGTCTAACTTATCTGTGTAACCTATCTGTCCAGCTGCTATGGTATTTCTAGATCACCCATCAACATAGTATCTCAGGACCAATTCTTTATCTACCATTCTATATCCACTTTTGGATTTGAATCTGTTGTGCATCATACTTTCTCTGGGCAAAGGTAGGGCTGAGAAAATGCCTATTTATTGATTGATTTGCACAAGGGAGTGTGAAATATAAATGATAAATGCACAAGCTCATTGCAAAGCCATGTGATGTAAAAAAAATCTCAGTGAACATCTATAGACAAAAGGCCCCAAAACCTTTAATAATAATGTTACTTTCCTCCTTAAGGAAAGAAAGCTATAAGAGTAAAAGTGCTTGTCTACATAGGGACACTCAGGAAAATTAATCCAAATTAAATAAGGCTACATCTACACTGTGAGCTAGAGGTGTGATCCCCCTGCTTCTGTACATATATTTACACTAGCTCTCATTGAGTAGAAACCCACCTGAAACCAGAGGTAAATTCTGAATGTGTGTGTCCACACAGACATTAATTAATCAACTTTTAATTTGCACCATTAGTTAACTTGGTTTAACTTTCCTGAGTGTACCCATGTAAAGAAGCCCCACAACTCTACTGTGTTAACAGACACAAACATTGGTGACCAGTAGAACAAAAGGAAGTTCTCAAATCAGAAAAACAACAAGGAGTCTGCCACCAGACTCCTTGTTGTTTTTGTAGATACAGACTAACACGGCTACCCCCTCATACTCAAATCAGAAGATATTCATAGTTTTGACAGACACTCCATTTAGCTTCCACTGATCTAAACTATAGAGCCCATAGAGTCTGCTACAAAGCCCATGGAGTCTGCTTGCTGGAACTTTACTGGAACACATGTTCTAGAGTACCCTTAACAGGGCCTCACAGTGGAAAGGTACAAGTGGAACAAGATCCAAGGGCTGAAAACTGAAGTTAGACAAGTTCAGACAGGAAATAAGGTACGATTTTTTCACAGTGAGGGTAGCAAACTATCAGAACTACTTAGCTAGGGATTTGGTGGATTCTCTATCACCTGGAGTCTTTAAATCAAGATAGTAGTTTTTTTCAGGAAAAAAAATCCAGTACCTCAGCAAGAGGTAATGGGATTGCTGCCAGAATTACTAGGTGAAATCCTGTGGTCTGTGCTATGCAAGAGGTCAGACTAGATGATAATGGTCCCTTCTGGCTAAAATTTGTTGAAAAATAGGACCACCATTAATAACTTCATTGATAGCTTAGACTTTAAGGCCCTCTTCAAAAAGTTAAATAATATTGCCATTCCGGGGTAACAGTACACTTCATTAACTGTAGGAGTGTCTTCAAACATACTGGAGTTTAGATGCATACAGATGTAAATTTTGAGACAGAAAATATAAGCAGCAGCATTAGGTAGTTCCTGACGGTTGATCCATGGAACTGCATTGGTATATACTTAACCCTTTTTTAAAAAAAAATCCTGCCCTCCTAAGTGATAGGTTATATGTCAGAAGTCAAATAGCTGAAGGAGAATCAAGGATGCAGTAGCAGCGCAGAAAGCTGATGCACAAGTAGGAAGAGAAAGCAAAACATATTATGATTAAGATGCAACATTTTGTTATGTGCTGATTCCTTAAGATTTATAACACAGCAAAATACGGTATTCTCAGACAAAAACAATCTTGTCACTCACGATGCAATTAAATAACTTGGAGATCCCAGTTAATTTTTATTATTCCACATTGATTCTGTCTCTATATATTTATCATATATTTATAGATAGATAGATAGATAATATTTCTCTACCTCTTAGAGGTAAATAAATATATTAAAATAAGCTATGGTATGTATAGTACAGTATAACAATGATAAATGATGTTGTGTGTAATTTTTCTCTTATTAACATAAAGTAATATAAACTGAAGGACACTAGTCTATTGAGAGAGTTAGTAGCTAATGTTCCATATCAGATGTGGACAATGTCAGGACTGAATACAGATTAGGCAGTGTCCTTTTCTCCCCGGGGGAATTAAACTTTGAGACACCACTGGCTGCCAATGGTTTTACTGCATTTTGTTGGTGCCTGTGGTGCCTTTCTTGGTCTATTAATTCAGAAGCTGTAAATGACAATGTGAGCAAAAAGCTTTTCCAGTGGGATGCATTTCATTTATGTATTCTTGTATCTACAATACCTATTCAATCCATTTTGTCACAATAACTGTTTAAAAATTGTGTAAATTACCTGCATTTCTTTATGGACCTCAGCATTTTTTTCCTTATGCAGAAAAGGCAAAGTAATAATTTAGCAGGATGGGGAATGTGAAACTAGGAACTTACACTCTCTCTTCTCTCCTCTCTTGTTTTTATGCTGTTTTTCAAAAATGTGTTGTTGTGAAGGGAAGCACATGGTAAACTCCAGTAATACACCTGCCCAAACCTCATATTCCATTAGAATATATTTGTTTTAAGCATATTTAGAATTAGGAATCCTCACAAAAATTCTTTGGGGGTTGCATGTTTAAATGAATGTCTAATCAATAATATGATGTGAATGCCTAACTTTTGGGGATTTTTTTTTTTTTTTTACTTGCAGACTATTTACGTTCTGTGAGTGCAGTCACTAACAAAGAACAGTGTAACAAAGACAATAAGCACTCAGATGCTGTGGCGATGGGGTCAGGGAGTCGCATAGAAATTTAAGCAGATAGAAAATTGATTTAAGCAGATCTTAAAAATTGTTCAGAAAGCTGTATAGTAACTAGAATTAATCTTGCTATTCAGGAAAGCATGCTGACAACATCAGTGAAGAACATGCTACACACACTAGATTTTTCTTATTTGAAATCATACTATGTCTAAATTGGTCTATATGATATGTTTGTCAAGGTTTGTGGTGTATGTATATTTTATAATATACCTGTGTTACTTTGCTTTTCCTTTTGGAACAAATGTGGTATCCTGTTGCCATTTCATTATTATTAGGATAATATTTTGTTAACTATTTTTCATCCTAATCCTTTAAAAAAAAAACCCCGAATTTCTCAGAAGCAGAAGCCCCGACTACTTCTATTGACATGCACATTGTTATTCTTCGGGTGGTCTTTGATATGATACGTTTGTCACGGTTCATAAATTTAATCGTTGCACTAAAAACAGGGTTAGAATATCTTCAATGCAATTATAAAAATGTATTAAAACTGAGAAGGAGAAAAAATATGGTGCAAGATGAGCTTTTAATGATTGTATAAATGTTCACTGTTCCATGGGAAAAAATGGGACTTTTCAACATTGGCATAATAGTCAAATGCGAGGAAAGGGCCCTGGTTTTTTTTTTTTTTTTTTTTCCCTTCTAGAAACACATGTATATTCAGCACAGATATAAAATGTTTGTTTTAATTTCTGCCTCTGAACCATAATAGGACAGGCAATGAGAATTGGAAGATAAACTGGTGCATGCCTTTGATCCTTGATGGCATGTAGATCTGGGCCTTTTCACTGTTCATGGCACGCTTGTCCCTTAGCCTAGTATATCCAGGGAATAGATACTATTGTGAACCAGATTGCACAATCTAAATTAGTATCCATATGGCGGATGTACAGATTGCTGTTACTGAAATGGCTTACTGTTCCTTACTCTACTTCTGCTGCTAAATGTTGTGCACAAGCCTCTGAAATCCTCTTGACAATACTAAGGATGAAAAGCGAGGAAAACAGAAACTGGAAAACTGGAATTGCTTGCCTAGCCAGATTATTGCAATTTTTGAAAGTGTTTTATATGATGATGAAATTGTAAAGGAGACCTAGAGGATCTATCCCCTCTAACGCATGGTGCAAGATACTATCTATTCTATTATATGTGACGACATACACAACTCTCTGTAGTACTATTTATTCAGGGACCTATTTGAAAAGTCTTATGCCCTGTATAAGCTAGCTATTATGTGTTGCATATGCAAAAGAGGATAAATGTGACATTCCTGTTGAACAGCACAAACCCTTTTATTTGACACTACAGAATATACATTGTGGGTTATTTTTACAAGTAAAAGAATTTGAATTTAAAGAATTCGGGGTGTATCATATGTTAAGAGTATTGCTTGCAGAGTTTAAAGGATTTAAGAATGAATACATAGACTATCTGGCAAACATTTAGCAACATGGTAAAACATTTTTCATCCTGAATTAAGTTTTCATCTCTCTTCTTATGGCTTTTGAGTTCCTTTTGCAGATACTTTTATATTTGCTGTTACACATTTTCTCCACTCACTTGCACTCAATGTACTAGTATTTCCATAGTGTATTCAGTAGCTAGTGATGTAGAGTTCCCATTCATATGCATTTAAAATATCAATCACTTCAACATAATGCCTGTCAATAATACTGAATATAAAGGAGTTAAATTTATTCCCAGTAAATTACTCTAAGTCATGTGATTTCTTGCCTTTGTATTTCTGACTGCATACCATTCTTTTCCTGTGTGAAGTGTTAAATGTTCTAGTACATATTTTGCCTCTGATCTTAGTATTTTTAAATACTTCCAGTTTTATTTAAAGACATTTCAATCTCTCCCCCACAATCTCACCCTCAGAATATGTGATACATTGTGTAGGAGTTCAAAAACTTCTGTGCCTCTCTCGCCTTTTTTAAAAGAACAAAGAATAGGCACATCACCACAGTGAGCAAATGACAACCCTTCTACTGCTCTTTACTTGAAGGAGACTAAGACACAGTGGCTAGTTTAAATGACTGGGAGCCACAAGGATTCTGGGTAATAATCTGGGCTGAGCTACTCACTGACTGGGCGACCTTGGACCTTGCTGAACCCTATATGTGGCATCTAACTTGAACTTCCTTGGGTAAATACATTGGGAAATAAAATAAAATATCAAATGAAGTCAAATTTGGGGCCAGATTTGCTTATCTGATTGCTAGTCTATTTTCTGGCACACCCATTTTGCATGTGCTAATTTACACATGCAAGTCATCTAGAAATACATATTTGCAGGTGCAACTTACCTTTGAAAAAATTGGGTGCATAGAATTGGAGATCAGCTTGAAGAGGACTGAAAGTATAGTCTTTGGATTTTTTAGACAAAATAAATGTATAAATGTATCTCAATCAATACAGCAACATAACTTAGAATTCATATACATTTATGAATGGAAGTCGTGATCAGAAACATATTTTTTCTTAGTGATGCCAACAGAAGGGGAGGTAAACTAACACTAACAGTGTTAGATAATTCACCCTTCAGCCTGTAAAGCCAGGTTTCCTTAGTACCATGAGTGCAACTACAGGCCTTTAAGTTTCAGCGAAGATAAAGCACTAAAGATCACAGTCTGTGACAGTGTAGTTAAAAGAAAAATCAGAAAGAAAGGTAGAAATACAGGACATATAATTTATGTAGAGGTTAATAAAATTGATTAGTTAAATAATATACAGAGGGGAAAACGCTACCAACTGAATTATTAACACTTCCTGCAAAAACATGGGTTTTCTTTGGAGATCTACCCTCTTCCTCCTCCCCAAAAATATATGGACTACATTAGCTTATAAGATCTGACAAGCTCACAAATGTAAGTAGGATGGCTATCGTCGTAAATCATGTGCCTTTTCCTCCAGTCAATAAAGTGCAGTAACTAAGGACTTACAACATTGTGATAGACTCCTGGGCAGTGCTGAGTGTCCGCAAGTCCTACTAAAGAGACGAGGTGAATGAGGTAATATCTTTTATTGGATCAACATCTGTTGGTGAGAGAGACAAGCTTTCATAAGTTCAAAAGCTCTGTGTAAGCTCGAAAGCTCATCTTTCTCACCAATAGAAGTTGGTCCAATAAAATATGTTACCTCACCCCCCTTGTCTCCCTAAATATCCTGGGACTGATGGCTACAACAACACTGCACTCAACTCCTACTGACTTAACTGTGAATTGAGTTGAAGGTACTCAGCGAGGTGCTTATCACTTTTCAGGGATGGGATTTAAGCTTCCAGTACTAAGCTGCTGCCAAATAAGGTTACTGGAAAGCACTACACCACCAATCACACTGTTAATTGAGCTACATTACAATTGATTTCTGTGTGTTTATCTGTGTTGTCGAGGTATTTAAATGAGCAATACATATCTTTGTTAAGGTGCTTAATGTAAAACCTACAGAATTCTCAGCCCCTCCTCTGTGTATTTTTCACAGAACGCATTGCACCCTCAATAATAAATTCAGAGGGCTGACAGTGTCTAAGTCTACTGCTCCTTTGCCCTCAATTTCAGTGAGATGGGCCATTGAAAACTCATTACAAGCTGTTTAGACTCTGGCTTTGACTTTTGCTCAGCAGTGAACAAAATTAACAGCTCTTGGAGGTAGCGAAAAAGGCACGGAGCCAAAAAAAATGAGAAAAGACTTTTAATATTATCTCTATTAGTCATGCAAACAAGCTTAAGTCCAAAGAACATGTGTTCTACACATGGCTGTAATTTCATAGCCTTTGTTGATTTCATCCTTTCCCTCATCTTTTAACACAATGTAGACAGACTCACCTGCATATCAAAAACACATTCCAGAATTTGCTTGCATGCCAAGCAACAAGCCTTTGAGTGTAGCAGAATTGCTTCATAAATTTAACTATCACTTTCAAAATTCTGGGTTTTTTTTCTAATTTAGTGCTTAGTAGTTTTTATGTGATAATTTTAAAATGCTGTTTATAGCAAAAGTTACCTTGATGGGATAGGTTTTCAGGGGAAAAAAATATAAGACCCATCAGCACTAAATTGCTTTTAAAAACATGTTGCGCATTTATACTCATAATAAACCTTTTGAATCTTTTGTGATTATTAGAATTAAATTCCTTTAAAATATGAATGTCAAAAGTATTTATTATGCACCTCTTACTAGCAATCCAATTAGTCTACATTTCTGAGCCAGTAACAGAGTTCAGAGTACAATTTGTCATAACAAATATGGATTCTGGCAATAAATTTGAGGTCCTGAACACTTTTGGTTATTAAAAATCCCTGGCATGTTATTCTAATAGTTGTATAGCCTCCCCACAATTGCACTATTCCTTTAGTTTGGAGTTCTCCTTTTATACTTCCAGAAATTAGAAAAATAAGAGGGCATCCAAATTACATTTGATATAATTAGGTTCAGTAAAACACTTGGAAGAGAAATCAATCCAAATAATTTGTGAAACAAAGTTCACTTTAACTGGTGCATTACAGTTTAGATCAGATGAGAGGCCGGGGGGGTGGGGAGAGTTATATATACTAGAAAATAGTGGGAAAGAATTTATGTACTTTATGTACCAAGGCAAGGCATTCACATGCTACATTTGGTTTAAGCGAGGTTGTGCTCCTTACCCAGTTTTCCAGCTTTTCTGACTGAGGAATAGGGTGGTCAAGCAACTTGTTCAAGGTCACTCCAATGAGTCACTGATTAGAAAAAGACTTAGAACTCGGGATCTTCTTGGTCTCCAGCTCATTGTTCTGACCTTTATGGCACCACACCTGTACTCTGATGAAGTACAAAAAAATAAGTAAAATGTTCTCCTTTTCTTTTTATGATTTATTCTTGTTCAGATTTAATTCAGTATCCCGCTATCATAAAAAAAATCAGTGGTGATAAGCCTGGATGTACTGTGAGCTTCAATATATCACAACTCTGTCAATGTCCATTATGGGTCTTGATTGAGCTACAGCATATATTTCATAGTTTTGGTTAAACAATAATAGTAATGACTTCATCTTGTCTGCCTCCTGGAAATTCTCTATATACATCTTGACCCAGCTTAGAAGTTCACGTTTGGATTCAGAAAAATTCCCAAGCCCTAATTATTCCTACCCATTCCGTGAATATCTTGTGTTACATAGTTGTTGTTGTTTTTTAAGCGAGGAAAAAAGGATTAACTAAAATAAATTGATGAAAAGATAGGGAAAACAAAATGATACTGGGACTTTTTTATTATAAAAAATGAAATCTGAACATTGTAAACATTATTCTACTTTTATGTGACACAATATTTTTTTTCACTAGGCCTATGCTATTTTTCTTGGATTTTCCTATGAATAGTAACATGCTTAGAACTGATGAAGGTCAGGCAGGAAACAGATTAGCAGCATCTTATACCACAATGTCAAAATACTTAAAAGTGTTTACAGTGCTCAGTGACACACGGTGAATTTAAGACTGGCATACTGAAGCAGAAATAAAACTATTCTTATTCTTCTAAACTAGAACAGGGCCTTGGTGTTTTATGGTTGTTTTAAGGTCCATTAATCCTTGAATCATGAGGCCATGTAAAAAATGACAGCTTTAACATTCAATCCCTGGGTTTATTTAAAATGTTTTTACTTCAACACAGTTTCTAATTAATAACAGTGACTATATAACCTGATTTGTCTGGATCAAAAGCATAGCAATGTGGAATACAGTCCCTTGATTCTTTCGTAGAATGGTTTATCACTCATGACAGGAATGTTCAGCCTGAATTGAATGGAACCAACTCCTCACAGGGAAGAGCTTATTCTAACAGAGACAAAATCAGATATGTACTTTAATGTCTTTTAGCCTTTTCATGTATGGGTTTATTTTAGGGACTTGGTGAAGGGGATGTGGTTGTGAAGGCAGATCACAGCAATCACAGAAGTGTGTGTTTCATACACACCTGCCTGTGCATGCACAAATAGTGTGCAGGCATTTTGCGCATCTCAGCTGTTTTGCTGGCCTTTAAAAATTTGGTCCTTGAGGGGACTACCCCAAAAAAAAAGCATAGAAAAATTATGTTTAAAATAAATAAATTGGGGCGGGGGGGCCAGAACAACTGGCAGTGCCAAAAGTGGAATGCTTGGAGTGCTGTTTACAGAAGCCTTGGTGGGTGCGGTACATTATTTCAAATATATGTTGTTTTAATGCAATTTACTAGCTTATAGAACTTCTACAAGCAGTTATTCAAATCTATTATTATACTTTTGGGATCTTTGTGACTCCATTGGTCCTCCTTTAGCCAATGAACTGAATCAACGCAACAATGGTGATAAAATTCAGTCTATTCATCACTTTTTCAGAATATCCGCTTCACTGGCAGACTTGACAAGGAGCCTTTTTCTATTTCTCTTAAAATGTTTTTCTCTTTCTCCCACTGTGCTACAGGTGTTTTTATAAGGCCAGGTATTTGGACTAAAGTAAAACTTAAATAGTAATGTGAAAACTGTCAAGTAAGGGATGTTTAAAAGGGGTAGTTTTGTACTAAAACTGGCTCAAGTCCAAACCATCTGTCAGTCAGCAACAAGGTAATTTACTTCCTACTTTACCCCTCAAAGGACATATTGGTTCCTGGGTCTGTGGGAATGTCTCTAGAAGACTGTTGGTCAAAGGTGACAGAAGAAACTCAGAAGATAACTGGAGAAATCAGTTACTTTTCATTAGCTGAAAGACAGTAACCTGCAGATAGAACGTGGCTCTACACCAGACTCTGAAATGGTAGGTAGATCTTCATGAGAGCTGGAGCACGTCCCACCTTAGGAATGGGGCACCAAGGTTAGATCAGGTTGACTGACCCTCTCCAATACAGTGAAATTCCTTTCTAAGAAAAGCAGGAACCAGAAAAGGAAAATAAACCTCAGTGGAATTGGAGCTTTACAATATAGCTTCATGGCTGCCATATGACTTACATGGAAATCACCTACGTAAAAAAGAAAACAGACAATTTTGAGAATCGTGTTAGGAGAAACAGCGTAGTCCTAACTGGAGTTCAAGAAGGCACCAAATTAATTGATATGTACACTTATTTGAAATATGGCTCCTGAGACATTTTCTTTGAAAAATATTAATTCCCATAGACAAAGTACACCTCTTTCTGGCACAGACCTCATATAAACAGCAGTGGCCAATCCAAGACCCATTATGATGTGTTTCTCCACTGAGATATGTGGAACAAGATCAATTCACCACATGTTATACATAAAACCAGGGAAATGTCTTGTCTATAGATAGATAGATTGCTAAAGCACTCTGAGCCCTTACAAAATTGTTTTTAACTAATATGTTCTCTTTTGAGAAATGGATATAAATAGCAAGACAAAAGAAAGAGAATATTCATATGAAGTGGCAGGTTGTTTCAGAAACACCAGAAGGCAGCATGGTCATGGAGGATTCTGGCTCAAATGAAGTGAACCATAAGACAAAAGAGAACTTGCACATTTCAATGGTATTGGACTCAGCGTAGTCATTCTGATCATAGATACACCTCCCCAGGCAACATGCTATATCAAACTTTACCTCTACCGCATTTCAACCTAGTTATATCAACATTATTTAATTCTGCTTTTTACCTAGTGGGTGTAAAAATCTTCTTATGATATCCTTTTCCTCATTTGATATAGTGTTTTCTTGATCCTTTTAAGTGATTTTCTCATTTATATCGCAATTTTCTCACTTATATCGCAATTTTCTCACTTATGCAAGAGTTTCTCTTCTTGCCTATGTGGATCATTGCTTTCTTTTCACTGTATTTGAAATTTTGTAGAAGATTGCACATTATCAAAATTCCTGTTTAAAAAAAAGTTTTAATCCTGCCCCATAGTGTGCCCAATAAAATAAATAAATAAATATAGGTATGCTGAATGTAAGATGTATATAACTCGAAAAGGTGTATTATGGTGTAACAGCATGAGAATAATGTTAGTGATAAATTACAGCTAGTACTGTTAAAAAGATACATAATCAGGGCTGGCTCCAGGCACCAGCTTGCCAAGCAGGTGCTTGGGGCGGCCACTTCGGAGAGGGGCGGCAGGTCCAACTATTCGGCGGCAATTCGGTGGACGGTCCCTCACTCCTTCTCGGAGCGAAGGACCTCCCGCCGAATTGCCGCCGCAGATCGCGATCGCGGCTTTTTTTTTTTTTTTTTTTTTGCGCCGCTTGGGGCGGCAAAAACCCTGGAGCCGGCCCTGTACATAATGGAAACATTATTATATCAAATTAAATGTATATATAAACATTTCTTGCTAAGGTCCTGATCCTACTGACAGATTCACTCACATGGGCCCTTTCTGTTGTATGTGGTCCCGTTGACATCAGCAGGAACAATGTAGCTCTGGTCCTATATGAGGGCTTAACAAACTTTTCAACAAATCTTATATATGTTGTAAACAAAGGGAAGGAAAAGCATTGGATAGCTGTAATAGGCATTTTTCTCAAAGAACTGACAGTGCTTTACAGCTTATTTCCAGCTAGTGTGATGTGTATACTCTTGTTTCTGGGAAATGACTGTGCCTAGTAAAGGAGGATAGCGTAAAGTAGATTATCTTTTCCAGCAGGAGTAATGCCATTATGACATCGTATGCAGGAAAACCGGAGTCCATTTTTTTAAAAGATAAATTACAGCACAAGAACAAAAAAAGACAAGTACTCTGTCATCTTGGCATAATGCTAGGGATTTGTGACTGTCCATGCATACTACCTATACTATGCTGTACTTTATACACAGAAGAAATATTACTGTTCTATACTACAGTACCATGTTCAGAGCACCATAGTTAATGTTGTGTCTATTAAAGCATCTTTATTTTCAGTGATTTTATAGTTCTGATAAAAATTCCATGTGGGCTTTAATGAAAAAGGACCTGCCAGCCCAACAGAGAATTTTTTCGCAAAATCTTTCAGCGGTTGAGTTAAAAATTGGAGCATGGTTTTTGTTATGAGTATATACTCGCACAATATTTAGCATGCTTTGTTTCCCACTTATGCACAGATATATTACATTTTTGGCTAATTGGCATTGCCATCAAAGGAGGAACACCCCCACAAAATCAGGAAGTAATTTTCTTTTCACAAAGGAGTAACTAAATATGCACAGCAATTTTTCATCATCCCATGTGTTCATGGCAATTTTTTTTACATGCAGTTTTTGTATTTTGTAGTTCACGGATTAAAAAGTTCTTTCTAATAACGTTTCAAACATTGAGATTGTTTTTTCTCTTTTTTCTTTAAAGGAATTTTATCTCATATAGGAAGAAATATTATACAAACATGAACATGTCTTACATCTCGCCATGTCTCTTCTAGCCATTTCTGCTCATGTTCATGTGAATTGTTACATGCTATCAAGACTGACGGACAATTTGCTGTCAAATAGTGCAACTCCATTGACTTCGCTAGCTTTGCCCCATGGCAGTAAATTTGGTCCTGGAAGTATTACTTTTCCATGCCCTGTTCCGCATCCCACAAAACACAACACTTGCTTTAAAATCTTTACTACTGTTGCTACTTTGTTCTGTGGTAAGATTGCTGCAGAAAGCTGTTCTGACTTATTTATCATCAAGTCTTTACCCAATAGCAGATTTCTTAGCTGCCCCTGTTTCCTTGGCTGCAGTTTCCTCCTGTTACTCCTCCTTTATTCCTCACAAGGCAGCCTTGACTTTTGAGAAGGAGACACTCCTCCTGCTTTTATCCCATTTTTCACCTCCAGGAGGTGGTAATTCTACAGCACAAATGGATTCCTGCTGGTTGCTGACACAACCATGTAATTCTGAGGGAGAAAAATACATCATCTGCAGTTTTGATTTAAAGCAGTTTCTTGAAAACATAATAACGTTGTTCACCAATGGCATTAAATGCATAACCCTTAAAGTTGAAAACTGATGGCTAAAAGAAATGAATGAGCAGCTGAAGGCTATAATCTTTTATTTTAGCAGATAGGGATTCACTTTGGCCTAGGTTCTGGCTAGCTGTTGCGTGGACAGGGAGTGAGGAAAGGAAGTAAAAAGCCTCCTTTTTGTGAGGCCCATGTAAGGACCACTCAGAATTGCTTCCCCTGAGTTTGGGGAAGCACAGGTCCTCTTCTGAGTTGCTCCCTTCAGGGTGCATGGTACCCAAAAGGAGGCAGCAACAAGAGCATGGGGTGAGGAGAAGGCGCAAAGCCATGGCCTCCCAGCTTCTGTTCACTGACCAGTGTTACAAGCAGGAGTGGCGCCAGGGTTTTTGCCGCCCTAGGCGGCAGTGCTCCTCCTCTGAGCATTCGGCGGCGGGGGTCCTTCCGCTCCGCGTCTTCGGGGCACTTCAGCGGCGGGTCCCGGAGCAAGTGAAGGACCCGCTGCCGAATTTCCGCTGAAGTCCCGGAGCAGAAGGACCCCCCGCCACCAAATTTCCGCCAAGGGTGGCAAAATGCCGCCCCCCAAATCCTGCCGCCCCAGGCGACTGCCTAGGGTCGCCTAGTGGAAGCGCTGGCCCTGGTTACAAGACAAAGTATGCTACAACCCTTAAAGTAGGGTAGCGGTTTGTGTTCTTCCCAATACACAAGGGAATTTCTTGGCAACACTTAATTAGCATTTGAATTAGTCCCGGTCTCTTCAATAGAAGGGTGTATGGGCCAGATTTTGTCACCCTTACACCCGTACGGTACTATGCAGTTTGACTACAGAGACAGGCTCTGGTCCTTTCCATTCATTGTGTCCAAGGGGCTTCCTAATATGTATTTTAAATAAGCATTTTCTTTAATGTCTTCTCACATATACTTAAGGTAAGTCAAATTGACATCAACTGCTTTCAGTTTTGTGTGTGTGACACACACACACACGCTTCAAGTGATTCCACTTTAAATATCTTCTTTCTAAACTATATGAACTTAGGTCCTATAAGCTCAGACTTTTTAGTCCATGAATTAGCTTCCCTACTTTTCTTAATGCCTTTTCAAGTGCTATATTAATATCACTTTATAAGGTGGTGACACAATATTCTAGCTGGGTTTTGCCAGAGATTTGGATAATCCCATCCTAACTGTAGTGGGCATGCTTTCCCATTCTAGGTAGCTATAAAGTATAATAATGTACAGTACAAGTGTTGTGGTTGTGGTTGCTTCTGCCCCAGTTGTTAATTATTTTTCTTTATGAAGAGTTCACTATTATCCCAAGGTCCTTTTTGAATTCCTTTTCTCTAGATCAATCATATTCATTTGGTATTTGTTTACCCCAAACCAATGTGCAATGCTTTGCATTTGTCAGTGTTAATTTCATTTGTCATGCATCAGCCAAGTTATATAGCAGATCCAAATCCTGGTTGTTGTGCTTAGAGGTTTCTTTTTTCTTTTCTTTTCTTTTTTTTTTTTTTGGGTGGGGGTGGAGGGTTTTCTTCCTGCATGTTTCACTATCTCCACTACTTGTGCAATGTCAGCAAATATAGCTAGTTTGCAGTTTCTTTTATGACTAGGTCATTTATCTAGATTAGAAACTATAGAGGTCTGAATACCAACCTTTGGGGGACTCCACTTAATAGTTCCCCTAGTTTAACACATCTTATACACGTCTGTATAATTTACTAGATCCCTGTCTGTGCATATCCTACACTAAGCCTGTAGTTAGACAAGAGCCCATCAGATGAAACTTTAGCAAAACTGTTCTGAAATTCTGAGCAAATCATGTCTTCAGATGTGAAGTAATCATTTGTAGTTGTAATCTAAAACAGACAGGTAGAGTTAGTTAGGGTCTTACATCTCTAAATTTTTGCCACTTGCTTTCTACTTTTTCATTCCTGTACAAATTCCCATCCAGCCTGTCTGTTAAGAAAATGGTGATTACTTTAGATGTTACAAAGTAAGTCTCAAATTGACAGATGTAACAGCTATTTATCTCCAGTAAAGGTTCTGTTTCAAAATTTTTGATTTAGCAAATACTCCTGCTGATATCCATGTGTGCCTGGCCCCCAGGAAGTAATTAACATCATGATAAATGCCTGAAAGAATGTAAGGTTTACATGTTGTTTAACATTTTTTGAATATGAATACCTTCCCCATGGTAAAAGCTCTTTTGACAGTGAGCATACACCCACTATTAAATGGCATAAATCATATTACTCTTCATTTATCAGTATTCTTGACATAAATTTCCTCTGCAAAATTATTCTGTATTTTTGTATTTATAATGCAATAATCTGTATGATGCAGCCATATTAACATGGGAGAAAATATCTGAGACAAAAATGGCAAAAAGATTAATGTAAAATATTTTAGTTAGCACTTCAATTTAACATTGTATAAAAGCATACATTTATAACCTATTTTGCGTAAAGTGTAATTAAATTGCAGCACCAAACCACATGTTGCCATTGAGGAGATGGATGGGCTCGTTTGACAAGACAAAGGCTTAGGGTTTTGTTCACCACTAACCATTTTAACAAGGATAGGGATGTAGCTAGCTTTGCAAAACCCAATCCTTAAATTCACCCTTAGAACCCATAGCAGGCAGGCCCTAACTCCAACCAAATGCCAGATTGCTGGCATAGATTTTACTTTACCTGCAGGACATTAGACCCAACTAGGGCTGTTTGCATAACTAATAGGCTGGCCAACTATTACATAGGATGAACAGCCTTCTAGTGTCAGAAAACACAGTAGGTCGATAGACATCCATTAAATGTGTTCTATCACTGGGCAAAGTGAGACAAGAAATAAATACAACAATGCATGCTCAGGATTAATAACCACAAATGCAAAATTCAATTTGGTCAACACCCTGCTGTACTGTACATGGAAGTCCCAAAAGTCTCTGTTTGCCAACATATTGTGAGTTGGAATTGGACTACGAAAGCGGTCTCCTCTGCTCAGGAGTCTGTTTTTAGATCCTGTTTTTCAGTAGGGAGTCAAAACCTCAAATAACACACATGACACACCTTGCAGCCTCACGGATTAGCAATAGCCAGCTTGAATGGTTTACCTTGTGCTGGAGTCCAGCCAGTCTCTACAATCTATGCCTCACTTAGTTCCAATATTGCTCCTGCAAGCGTCTTTATCTGGCCATTTAGAGCCTTGCCAAAGCAATCGGTGCTGATTCCAATTATTGCGGCATTATCAACTTTTATTTTATTTTTTCTGTTACCTGCAAAGAAACATTCTGTGGAAATTATAGCTGCACATTCTTCTCTGTACACTTAGAGAAATATGTCATCTCTGGCTTGGAAATGTTGTATTGAGTTTACTAAACAAGCCAGAAAACTGCTATCTGAAGAATGTGACTATTTGCAATTCTCCCTGAGATATGCCATATGCCTGGTTTATATTACTAGGGGAAAGGTCACTCAATAATACATTTCATTGGGTGGTTCTCTTATTACACAGTATGAATGTATACTATGCTTGATTGGTGCACCAATTAATATATACATTATGCAATAGACCTAGGAAACTACATTAATTTATGAAAATAACACTAATATTTCTAACTGATAAAACATCTGAGTGTCCTTTTTCATATTTGCTATTAGTGATGATGTGTGAAACAGAGAAAACATGCTTAGGTTTGCTTAAAGTTTTATAGCATGTGTTCTGTATCTCTTTATTTTTCACAAATGCAATTAATTAAGTAAATTGGATATAGAAATTATTATTAGGCAAACTATTTAAATGCAGCATAGAAGAGACTATTTTCTAAACATGGATTGTTGTTGTAGCCATGTCAGTCCCAGGATATTAAAGAGACAAGATGGGCATCTTTTACTGGACCAACTTCTCTCTCACCAACAGAAATTGGTCCAATAAAACATATTATCTCACCCACATTTTCTCTAAATGTATTCTCTAAATAACTCTTGGTCACCAAACAAGAAAATGCTATTTAAAATGTGTAGTTCTCTTTTACTAATCACAAGGAAGATGTCAAAGCCCACATTTTCAAATATAGATACAATATTGATGGTGAAACTTTGCATCACATATTTGTGCATGAAAATCAGATAAATGTGCATGCAGTTACAGTATCTTGTGTATGTGTGTGCAAATGCATATTTTGGACACAAATATATTTTCATCCCTAAAATTGCCCCCACTTTTGTATACTAGTAGTAGATATTTTGTTGTTTTAATTGCCCGTGATATGTTTCCATATTAGTAGATTCAGGGCTTGCTCCAATACTCATTGAAGTCAATGGAAAGACTCTCATTCATTTCAGTTGGTGATGGATCAGGCCCATGGTAGGTATATTTAAAAAGAAAATAGAAAATAAGATCTTGCAAAGAAACTTGTTAAAATTCTGCAAGTTATGAAGCAATAACCGCCAGATGGAAACTAACAGGCAGTTGGGGAAATATTTTCACTGCATTTTTTTTCCTGTATAACATTAAAACTTTAAAAAGAAACTTACTATATACTAATAAAAATAAAAATACCCTCTAACCCTCATTTTAAAACATCCTCTTGGTTGCCATTGGAAAGTTTTAATACTTACTACATATCCAAACATGTTACAGTAAAACCATTACAAAACTACTGTGCAAAATACTGTATGCCATTATGTCACTGATGAAAGTGAGACAATTGGGTATGACCCAAGGGGGTGGATTATTGTCACAAAGCAATGTGTGCATTACAGCTGACATAAATGCACAGTTCACTGATTCCCCCCCCTTAAACTAGGATTGCAATATGAAGAATATCAAGCTATATTATCTAATTTGATTACAAAGACACTCAGGAACTGTTTGCAATGTTTGACAGACTCCCAAGTACTGCAAAGAAAAAACTTTCAGACTTAGCACCTCACACACATTATTATTATTATTACAATGAAACAAGCAACTAGATGTGTTGGGCTGAAAATTTCTGCCAAAACGGTACTAACTTGGATCAGGGTGTGAACAAACTTTTATTGCGCCACAGTCTGAATTAGTAATTTTATGGAAATACAAAGGTCAGATTGTTGCGATTTACCCAGCCCCTACAGGGTCTAAGGAATGAAAAGTTACTAGAAAAAAATGTTTATCTTGCCAGTTTTCATTAAATGTTAGTTCTGTTCCAAATAATTTTGTCTCTATCTAGTAAAGAGTAAGGGAAGCGCAGCCAACAACAGTTTCAAAGTATTGTGCCTTAGACAGAGGCCAAGTGCAAAGATTCTAATGAGCAAATTTGGATTAATGAATCTTACTAGTGAAATTGTCATATGAGCTTGAAAGTTATATACCTTTCCTAGTGCACCAGTCCTGGTTTCCCAAAGAATTTGTACATTTAACAAGCTAATATCATCCTAAACTACCAACTACCATAAAACTGAAAAATGACCTGAATATTTTGGCTCTTTTGTCCAAGCTGGGAAATGCATAAGACACAAAACAAAATAGATATAGAACTTGGCTGAACTTTGCTTTTATTTTGCCAAAGAAAGCTTGCAAAATACAGCCAACTTGGCCACTAAAAAGAGCCTTTGAGCCAGCACTAATTATGTCAACAAGTAGTTCATGCTTAGCCCTTGTTCAGTCCTGCGCTCTCAGTGGATGGGGGTGGGGAAGAATATTATGCATGTAGGGAGCCGAGCAGCTGCTTGGGTTAGCGTTACTCCATTTAAGGGTGTGCTAACCTTGCAACAACCTAGTGACATCATCATTTTTCACCTTGTTTCTTTCTCATGGGGTATGTCTTCACGGTGAGCCTGAGGTGAAAAGGTTTCATAGGCAAGCAGACAGCCTCATGACAAATGTGCTGAGGAGTCAAAGAAAATTTTAACCTACCCTACCTTAGTATGGTCACTCTGTGTACCTTTGATAAATGATTTTCTTCAAAAATTGGAGAGGGGAAAAAAAGACAGAAAAATAAAAGAAATCCTCATGATAGCCTGCTATATTGTACCATGGGAATCTTGCATACCTTTTTCTTTTCAGGTAAACAAGGCGCGTGAGTGAGAAACCCCTTATGTCTAAATTTAGATTTTGGTGTATTGGATTTCTCCCTCTCTCTTAAACTGTATAGTATCTCTTATAAAATGCATTGGCAACATTAGAGCTCTGTCATTTTAAGTAGCGTAAGAAACATCCTGCTATAATTTCTGATTATTTTTACTCCCTGTTTAGTGTGCCCCAGCCAACTCAAAAGTATTTTCATATGGAGACAATAAATCATTGTAACTTTATGAAGCTTTGCTTTCACTCCTGTGCAATGTTTAATTTTTCATAGGTGACCTCAACTTTCACAATATACAGTGTGTTATTTTCTATCAGAATAGATATTCTAGTCTAATGTTGGGCGAATGTAAAGCTCACTGGTGTTTGTTACTGCTCATCCCCAGAATGGTGTGCTTATGTTTGTTTATAATACATTTGTTAATAAATAGTTAAAAAATAACAGTGTAGCCATTGCTAAATCTGTCTCTTAGCTATTACTTATGAGATGAGAAACAATCAGCTCCTTGCACTTATACAGCACTTTCCGTCTATGGAACTCAAATCATTTCACAAAGGCGAATAAGTCGCAGTGGACCAAATCTTGGCCCTGCTACTCAATAGGAATAGTTCAGCCACAGCTCTTCAACTAGGTGGGTTCTGTGCTCATGGAAACGTATCTGCATCCATCCTGAGGGTGAGGGGGCGATATCCTGGAGAGTGACAATAGAATTGCTCCATGACTGCCCAGTCCAGGCTTCTTGCCCGGAGACTCAGCAGCCTGTCATGATGGGAATGACCTGCCAAATTCAGCCATAGCTTCTCCATTAATGAGTAATATGCCCATCCCAAACTCATGCCAATATAACCATTTATCCTATAGCTACCTATCATAATTTCCCTACAGAAAGGAGAAGGCTGATGTAGCAAGCCAGCTGATTTTGTTTAATGGAAAAAAATAAGAGTGGCTGTTTGAAGCTGCTCAGGGGTGGCATGTTAGAATGAGGAAATAGATAGCTGGGCAGAGAGCTGGTGAGGCAGTCAAAGCTGCATGATAAATATATTTACCACATGGCTCTGCAATTTATCTCATGGATAGCACCTCTATATGTGCGTGTGTGTGCGTGTGAAAGTAATTGTATATGTCTATATACATAACAACATACATAGTTATATAAGACAAAGTACCCAAAGATCTAGATGAAGAAAGATGTATATTCTTCAAAATACTATATAATTTATTATGAATCATGTAGTAGATATTTCAAACATTTTAATTGTCATGTTAAGAGTTTGGATCTAAAGCCATCATGGTTAAACAAACAGGCTTTTAGCTAATTTAAGTTAGAATAAAAGTAAGCATTTCAAAGCTACATGGTGGGAATGGCTCATAAATGAAGCATTTTTCCCCTTAGGGATATAATCAGACTGAGGAGAAATCCCTAAAGGGAAGACATTCATAAATTAGGGGGGAAATTGCTAAATAGCATCATCATAATGCTGGTTATTAAGCAAAAGGTCTGCTAAAAAAAAAAAAATCAACAACCCTGGACCATGTTTGTAAAGTTGTGAATAAATCTGTTACAAAAATATTGAATTTATATTTAAGTTAAAAAACAGAGTAAGATCTTTTATTCCACATTTATAAGTTTGAATACACTTTCAGTTGCTCTTAGTTATCTCAAATTAAATCTTAAATTGAGCTTGTGCTTCTGTGAATTAATACTCTGGCCTTTCAGCTCTTTTGCTGAGGTCATTCAAATCTAATGGTAGAAATGGTCACGGGGTCAAGTATTGGTATGTAGAGTACAGACATGGTTTAATGATGCCAGCAGATGTTTGCATTCTGCATGTTGGAGACATAATGCACTGGTGGGCTCTGTGAAGGCGTTTGATTATCACATTATTGTATCATTCCATCTGAAATATGTGTCAGGAAATTAAAAAACCACATTAAAATAAGGTGAAGGTTCTGCTTTAAACCAACAAAAATAAGAAAAAATTCAGAGTTAATTTTCTCCCTACTTTTAACTTGCCCCATTGTGCCTAGTCACTGTAGAGCAGGGGTCGGCAACGTTTGGCACACGGCGGGCCTGGCCAGTTTATTTACCTGCCGATCGCGGCCCCCACCGTCTCGGGCCAATGGGGGCGGCAAGAAGCGGCACGGGCGAGAGATGTGCTGGCCGTGGCTTCCCGCCGCTCCCATTGGCCCGGGACGGCGAACCGCGGCCAGTGGGGGCTGCGATCGGCCGAACCTGCCGCGTCAGCGTGCCAAACGTTGCCGACCCCTGCTGTAGAGTCTTGGAAGCATGATAAACGTACATAGATCGACTGCAATCAGCTAGATGCACTGGGGTATGTTAAGGGCCTTAGTCTTCACTAAAAGGGTGTAAATTCTAGAGTGCACTAACTGGTCCTGATGGACCCTTTTGGTGTACACTAACAGTTCCCCAGTGAACAGTAATGTAGTACTATTTGAAACAGGACTACTTTAACACTAGGAAACGGTTAGTGCGTGCCTACAGGGTCTACAAGGACCAGTTGTATGCATGACACTCTGGTACGCAGTAGAATTTATACCTCTATAATGCAGACTAATGTACAATGGAGATAAGGATAACCTTTATTCTGAGATTCTTTATTTTAGTATGAGTCAGTATTTACATATTTTTTCAACTGTTTTATAATTATTTCCAATTCTCTATTAATGATGTAATTATATAAAAGGCTCAAAGTATCTCTGAATATGAAAATATTAATAAGTAAGGACCCAACAAAGCACTGCATAGTATCACTACACTCTGTAATCTGAACTTGTGACTCTCTTAATATGAATACAGACTGGAATTCATATTCAAAATGTTATGAGAACAGGAACAACATATAAGAAGCAGCCAATTTTATTAGTAGTCTTTATTTTGTTTTGTTTTGTTTTGTTTGTTTGTATTACCGTAGCACCAAGAAACCCTAATCATGGACCAGGACGCCACTGTGTTAGGTGCTGTACAAATAGGGAACAAAAAAGACATGGGCTACAGGGATGTGCGGGCTGCCACTTCCCGCAGCTCCCATTGGCTGGGAATGGTGAACTGCGGCCACTGGGAGCTGTGGGCGGCCTTACAAATGTAAACAAACTGTTTGGCGGCCTGCCAGCGGATTACCCTGATGGACTGCGTGGGGCCCGCAGCCTGCAGGTTGCCCACCACTGGTCTAGACAGTGAATACAAGCAGCTTAGGTTTGATGCAATAGAGAAGGGAGAGACAGTAGAGAAATTTAAAGAGGGGGTGACATGGTCAAAGCGAGGGGCCTAGCTTGTTTGTTCTAAAAAATAAAATAAAAATCAAGAAAACAACATATAACTTAAGGGCTACAGTCCAAAGCAAGGCCTTTGTATATAAAGCATTGCAATCTTCATACTTTCCTGCTTGGTTTGGGATTTTTTAAAGTATGACCCTAAAAAAGCATATTAAACCACAAAAAATCCTTTGTTTTCCCATTCCGAGACATGTTATTCCCCCCCATTTCCAAAATGGGTGTTACAAAGAGACATCTGTAACCCTAATACAATTTTGCTAAGCAGCATTCCTAGGCAAAAATATATGCCACGTTTCAACCCAGAACAATTTTTTACGGTGGAATTTTAATATTCTTGAAAACAAGATTTATAAATGAAATGCTGACAGAGCCTTATGTATAGCTGCTCCAAGGGATGACATTATAATACATATGGGCAACTCAACATGATATTTACTGTTCTCTCTTGTATGTTAACTGTCATCTTTCGTAGTCCATCAATGCCATCTTTCTGTTTGATGGTCAATACAAATAATCATGAACAGCCATTACAATTGTTATTAAGAATATAATGTTAGTGTCTCTTTTGAATGCACTACATTTGCAAGATCGTACTTCATACCTCTATTTTGTACTAGTGAGTCTGTTGCATCCCTGTAAGGGGCCTGATCCTGCAGGTGCTGAGCACCATTCTCTACTACTGAACTCATTGGGAGAGATGGATACTCAGCAGGATCAAACATAAAGTGTGGTTCTTCCCCCCCCCCCCCCCCCAAAGAATACTTTAAAATCATGGAACCATAGAAGTGTAGGACTGCAATGGATCTCAAGAGATCATCTAATTCAGTCCCCTGCACTCAAGGCAGGACTATGTAATAATTAAACCATCCCTGACAGGTGTTTGTCTAGCCAATGATGGAGATTCCACAACTTCCCTAGATAATTTGTTTCAGTGCTTAACTACTCTGACAGGAAGTTTTTCCTAATGCCAACCTAAATCGCCCTTGCTGCAATTTAAGCCCATTGCTTCTTGTCCTGTCCTCAGAGGTTAACGAGAAAATTTTTTACCTTCCTCCTTGTTTCAACCTTTTATGTTCTTGAAAACTGTTATCATGCCCCTCCCCCTCAGTCTTCTCCTCTCCAGACTACACAAACCCAATTTTTTCAAACTTTCCTTATAAGTCATGTTTTCTAGACCTTTAATCATTTTTGTTGCTCTCCTCTAGACTTTCTCCAAGTTGTCCACATCTTTCCTGAAATGTGGCGCCCGAACTGGACTCAATAATCCAGCCGAGGCCTTATCAGAGTAGAGCAGAAGAATTATTTCCCATGTCTTGCTTACAGAACTCCTGCAAATACATGGTATCTTCTTACTCAACTGATCTGCTCCCAGTTTGTATTCAGAGTTACCTCTGCTTTACTTAAGGGAGAAGAAATGTTTATACTATTGTTTACTACCTGCTATCACTGCAGCACCCACACACCTAGGGTACGTCTTCACTATTTATCCGGGATCGATATATCGCGTCTCGTTAAGATGCGATATATCGATCCCCGAACGCGCTCACCGTCGACTCCGGAACTCCACCAGAGCGAGCGGCGGTAGCGCAGTCGACGGGGGAGCCACAGCCGTCGATCCCGTGCCGTGTGGACCCCAAGTAATTTGATCTTAGATACTTCGCTATTCGCGTAGCTGAAGTTGCGTATCTTAGGCCTGGTCCACACTAACCCCCCACTTCGAACTAAGGTACGCAAATTCAGCTACGTTAATAACGTAGCTGAATTCGAAGTACCTTAGTTCGAACTTACCGCGGGTCCAGACGCGGCAGGCAGGCTCCCCCGTCGATGCCGCGTACTCCTCTCGCCGAGCTGGAGTACCGGCGTCGACGGCGAGCACTTCCGGGATCGATTTATCGCGTCTAGACAAGACGCGATAAATCGATCCCAGAAGATCGATTGCTTACGGCCGGACCAGGAAGTAAGTGTAGACCTGCCCTTAGATCGATCCCCTCCCCCCCAGTGTAGACCAGCCCCTAGAGTATTTGAGAGGGAACTGGAGTCTATTCTGGCTCTTGCATCATCAACACAAATTGTTAATTTAACTCCAATACCAAAGCCAAGTTATACCTTCAGTTTCACCTCTGCAATATTGTTGTACACAAATGCATGAACCAGTAGAGAGCCCCAATCTGACTGTCAGTTCCCCAGGGAAGTTTGCTATACTGCTATTTAGAAAAAAATCTTTTTACCTCTGAAATGAACAAAGCTGATCTGAAAGACCTTGAGACAATCTAAGCAAGAATCAGCACAGTGTCATTAGTAAAGAGTCACTTTTCAAAGTGAAACTTATATTGTGTGTTATTTTGTGTGTGTGTGTGTGTGTTGTTCTGAATTTGGTTCTTCCATATTGTATGCTCGGTTGCTGTAGGGTTACTTTCAGATAAGGTCACAGTAATCCAAATTAAATCCATTATCAGCATGCCCTTTGTAATGTGAAATCTTGGCAACCAAATGCAGCATTTTGACAACGCAGAAGGTTGTATGGTAGTTGAAATGATTTTGTGATTTTTTTTTCTTTTTCAAACACATAATGATGTTTACGAATCCTGTAAAGTAGGAAAATATAACCTAACTGTATGATAAGTTGTTTTTAGAGATGTTTGAAGAAATATCACCAGAACATTAGTGTCCTCTAAATGTGAATATGTACTTCAGAAGCTGTAGATCTGATACAGTTCAAGGATGGCAAGAGATGCAGGATAACAATAAATGGCACTTACATTCTTCTTTAGAATCCATTTGAGCTGTAGGGTCAGTTTTTCAATAACTCTGTCTCTGCACATGGAAATGTGCGCATGTTTATAAACTTGATTTGCGCATTTATTGGTATAGAGCTTGTAATCACAAAATTGCACTTGGACAGTGGGTGTTAATTTTTTGCATGTACAAATAATGGAGAGGAGATCCAAGCAGGAATCTGGCTCATAATTTGTAAGAAGAAGGTACAGTTGAAAAAAGTCACTTCATTTATTATATAGATTTTGTTTGTTTTCAGTCTATTGCGTTACAAATAAGGATATAAATACATGTTGCCATAAAATGGATGATTTTTAAAAAAAATACTAGGGAATCATTTCTTTCACCCTCCAACAGGAGATCTACAAGGTCACCAAATTAAACCTTTATATAATCCAAAAATTGAATCTTAGTACATCCATTTTCCTAATGCAATTTTTGCAATACCTATTGGTGCTGACAGTTTTGGTCACATATCTCTATTGTGCTGTTCAGTTTTATTTGACAGTGCAGAATGGCATCAGTGTGTATTGGAGGTAACATCTGAGCTGTGTCTGGTCTCTTGGGATAACTGTACTACTGTACCTCCTTGCCATCATAAATGGATGTTTCTGTCGTTCTCTAAGATTTCCTCCTGGGTTAGGCATCTTTTCTTTAATTATTAATCAAAAGCACTGTAATGATCACTGCAAACAAATGTATCACTATATTGAAGCACGTATTTTAGATGGTAGACTAGTAGTATGCTTGTAGCAAGATTTTGATAGAACTAAAGAAGACTGAAGAGGTTTCTACAGCACAGCTGAGAAGATTGTGATCTTGTGTGCTTATCTGTCTGTTCTGCATCTGTGTGATGCAATAATCAAGATCACATCATAATTTATGTATTTTCTTGCTCCCAAAAGAGAAAAAAAAACTGTGTGGTAGGTAAGTTTTATCCACCTAAAAGTCTCTGACAGATCTAGGAATGGAACACAGATCTTCTAAATTTGAATCCAACCACTACATAGTACAGTTCAAGACTGACCTAATCCTATAGCCACTGGTGTTTGGTTCGTCCTAAATTAATAAATTATGTTGTATTTGAGTTACCATGTATTATATTTATAGAGCCACGCTTTCACAAGCGGCATCTGAATTTGTACGTGTGTCTTTCTGTGCACAACTCTGTAGCTGAATCTCTCAACAGTCAAATGGGTTTAGGGGCCATGTGAAACACAAGCAGTTTGAGCAATATTTGAAAACTGTGTCTGTATTGACCTCAGTCACTTTGACACGGGGATATGAAACAGAGCCAACCGGCTATAGCCAGCAAGGAGCCACTCTGTGCTCTTTACTGCTGTTCTGATATGTGGGTTTGTTAGACAGTGGATTCATGTGGTTTGTGGACCCAGTTGCCAATCCTCCAGACCTATCTTCCACAGGCAACCTCACCACGATGTATGCCCAGGGAGTGGGCCATCACGGAGCTCAGCTCTGTACTATGTAAGGAATTGCAGCACCCATAGAATAGCCTTCCAATAGCCAGCCTCCTCTCCCCACGCGTGGCAAACCACCATACTTCTACTGGCTGCCTTTAAGGTAGGGAAAGGATTTCACCATTAAAAATGCTACATGTTATCTTAAAGAGAAACACAATGTCAATATAGGAGACATAAAGTCACAGGAAAACAAGAGCCAGGGATTTATTTAATTTAAAGGCTTCCCTCGCAGTATTAGCTTAATTGCAGTCTTTGATGTGTAGAGCTATGGAGCTATCTAAAAAATAGCCAAGCTCAAACCTGAACTCCTTGTCTATTCAAGACATCCATTTAAAGCCTATAACCTAAATGTAACAGACATTTTTCAGATAAAACTCTTATTAAGAGTCGGGATTAAATGGATGTCTTAGATAGACGTTGTTACTGTCATAAATATTAGACTAATTAAAGTGTATTGTACAAACTACTACAAATCAAAGGATATAAATGCTATTTATTGAACTTTAAAAAACATAATCTATTTCAGTGCTTGCTTAGCAATGTGTCATGTTTCTCCTTGAACTTCTTGCTATAGATGTTGTCCTGTACAGAAGTAAAAACATAAAAACAAGGCTAGCTTGAAAGTCTAGCCCTACAGCAGCCATGGAAGAAACTGGTGGAACGAAGCTACTAGCATAAGAACAACAGTTTTTACCTGTGTGTTCACTTCAGACTGACTCTTGCCAATTTTCTATTTCCTGCAACAAACCACTTGCTATTGTAATAGTGTATTTGCAACTGGAATGTTAGATATGCAGACTCTTCCAAAGATTTCATTAATGCCAGTCCGTAATCATAGAGTAGGAGTTGCTGAATCCAGCCCATCCTCCTATAGATTAAGCATGCCCTCTACAGTTCATCTGGCATCTTCCGGCACGGGAAATTGAGATTGAGTTTTTCAAAGCACCTAGGGAATTAGGCACCCAACTGCTGTTGAAATGTAATGGAAATTGGTCGCATTACTCCTTTAGGCCTATTTGAAAATTCCATCCTGAAGTACTAAAATGATCCCAAACTCAACTTTCCTGCCCCCAGTCAAAAAATGAAGTGTTATTTCAGGGAAGGTCTTTTCAAAATGCTTTTTGTATTATCTAGTGTGCATGATTTTGAAAAGATTGAAATACTATTACGTTTAGGGGAATATAACCAAAATATAATGAAGAAGAGATTCAGAATTAGAATCTCCGATTTAGCCTCTTGGCCTTAAAGAATGTACAGGTTCAACCTAGATTTCCCTGTTGTTACATGACTCAGCCCAACCTATTTGCCCTCACCTTTATATCACAGGAGCTAGAGCCAGTTGTAAAGATTTTGGGAGACCTGATGGGGTAAGGAAATGGGGCTGTCCAGGAGAGATTTAAACAAATAAGAATGGTAAAGGTAGCTTGTAAGTTGGAGTCTCGACTAATTCTACTTTTATTTACACTAGTGAGCAAGAGCAACTCCACAGAAGTCACTCTGGAGTTACAGCAGTGTAAAACTGATTTAAGTGAGATCTGCACAGGCTACTTGTAGAAGAGGCTTCTAATGAATTCATGCTAGATTTTTATCTATGGCTCATCTTTAATTTCTATTCCACATAATGCACTTAAGGGCTGTTATTCTAGAAGGATTATTAAACTAAACAATGAAGTATAAATTGGGTATTCAGAATATTCTATTGATTATTGGGGGGAAATGACCTTGTATGAGTCCATGAAAATGGAGAGCTTTGTGTGGCTATAGGACATTAATCTTTTTAAAAAGTGCATAACTCTTGAGTTCTAAATCTGTTTCAATGAATAAACCCTTGAGCTATATCTATTTGCATAAAACATGAAAGATGCTAACTACTGCAACTGAGCTCATGGAAACAGTAAGCATCCAAATTACAAGTACACTTAAAAGGTCCCTTGTTTTCAAATACTCAGGAGACACACTAAATTGATATCATAACAATGTGTGTGGAAAACCACATTCCTTTTTAAATTGTATTGTAGAGTTGTTTTTAAATGTATGACTATTAAATAGTTATAGGAGTTCCACGGGAAGTGCTGTTTCACAGATCTTGTAATCAGCTAGCTATTCTAATTGTTAATCTCTTTCATCTATGGCAATTCCTTCTCTAACTTGTCCAGAACATACCAATGTTCTTGTTACCAGGGGGATTAAATTAGGTAGTCTCATGATGACTATTGTGGGGTATGGGTTTAGGTGCCCTCATAGAGCTCACCCAGTGGGAAAACCCCACAGAGTGCTCATCGGTATCATCAATATCCCTGCACAGGAGTACATTCTGGGCACCCCCAGGAGAAGCAGTTTGAAATCGACTGAGGTTGCATGATTCAAATTCCTGTACAGGAATTGGATCACAAGTAGGGTTGCATGAGTGATCGTTTTCCTCTGTTGCCAGTAAAGAGGAACTCCAGAGCGTGAGAGACTAAAACAAAGAGAGACCAGGTGGATGGAGTAATATCGTTTATTGGGCCAACTTCTGTTGTGAAAGAGACAAGCTTTTGAGCTCTTCTTCAGAGTACCTTTCCCAGAACACTCTGTGTAAATCAAAAATGTGTGTCTTTCACCAACAGAAGGTGGTCCAATAAAAGATATCACCTTACCCAGAGTCTCTCTGGGGACCAACATGGCTACAACGCTCATCCCAGTATTCTGGGTCCAATATGGCTACAACAGCACTGCATGAAACCAAGAGCAGAATGAAGACCGTGACATTAAAATAAAATATCGGGGACAGGGAGAGACTAATATCTACAGGATGAGAGACAGACATGAAAAAAATTACATCGGAATGAAAAATATCACGGGGGAGGGAATGTGGAAATCAAGGGGGGAAGACATAAATGCTAATGAAAAGCCCAGTTTTGAAAGCTGGGTGACAAAAGTGAGGTGGCTAAATCAGCATTTATTTGCCTGATGTGAGTATTCTTGGTCCTAACACATATGTAGATAACTAACCACCTGGACTGGAAATTTGTGACCAGTAACAGAACTGGTATAGGTCAAAACATCCCTCCAAAATATTGGAGTCTTGTCTATTTGAGAGAGGATGTGAGGGAGATTCCTTCCTCCTGGATAAAACTGAAATTAAAGCCCAGATTATACAATGAGAACCTAAGAAATTGCAAAATTCATTTCTTTACTCAGAAAAAGCATAAAGGAGCATGAGAAATCTTGTGCTATATGTAAATTGTTTCATTGTACCTGCTAAATATAACATGAAAAACTTGAGACTTGTAAAATGTCACCTGCTCTTATCAAGCTTCATAGAGATTACCTTTTAACAGAAGTTTCATTTTCATTTCCTCCAACATTTACTGAAGTGAACGAGGGCCGTGACTCCTTTATTTCCTAATCCTAGCTAGCAACTTGCTTTTTTCTGTGTTTTATGTCATTTCATATGACATTGCATCAAGGCAATTCAGTGCAGCATGCAGTTGAACCAAAAGCAATTTAAGTCAAAAATGGACAAATATGGATGTCATTTATAAAGCTTGTTCAAAGGCCTTTGACATTGCTTAAAACCTGAGCACTCTTGAGGTGCAGCGAGATATTTTTTTTTTCCTCCTTATTTCTGAGCCAAATTGTGGGGCTTTAGTAGAGCTCTGTTCAGAGAGTAACAGAAGCAGTTCCTACTTAGAAACAATTCTCCCTTAAAAAAGAGTGTTTTATTTTTTATTTTTAGAAAGTTTTCAAAAGAGAAATGTGGGAGCCAACATACAAGATTTAACTGTAATTGCATTAGATAACCTGCCTTGCAGATTAAAAGCCAAATGTTTTGCTATATACATTTGTTGAAATCTAAAACTCTGCCTAGACTACAAAGCTGGAATATGAAGTTTTTTTTTTCTTTGCTGGCATGTCTTCTTTTAGATCACAGACCAGTTTTGATCATGCCCTTAATGCTGGTTATTTGTGTAGCCTTGGTTTCAGTATTATACAAGCTTAAAGAAAAATGAACACAATTGAGTCTGAGTGGCTGTCTTCATTTCAGGCCGAGTCCTGGCTGCTAACAGAGTGCAAGTTGTACCCAGTGAATCTAATTGTAAAAGAAAGCTCACACTTAGAGAAGACACTTTTCATAACATGCTGGAAACCTATTTGTGAGACCACAAACTGCAAGATAATGTTACATATTGGAAAAGTTTTGTACAGGGGCTGGCTCTTTAAGGGAGCATACTCAAAGGAACTCAGAAACCATTTCCTTTGCCACAGCATTGAAGAATTTCTTTGAGGGGATAATTCACCAGAGGTCGTCAAATTAATTCATAGTGACAAATACAAAAGATCTGATTTACCATTTTTTCTCAAGGGTGGGAGATTGTTTCCTTCTTTCTCGCCCTAACTGTGCAACTCTCTGGATTCATCTGTTCCTTATTTGGAGTCACAAGAAAAGTTAAATCTTCCCTGAATCAAAACAAATTTATTTAATCTTGCTTTTGATTAAAAAATTGTTGTAAAGTAAACATCCTTGTGTGAAAATGCAACAGATTCATAGTTGGTAAGTTTACGTCCACAGCTATAAACACTTTACCCCCTAGAGCCCCAGGGGGCTGTTAAGCTTTTGCAATAAACATTATTTATGATTGTTAATTGAAGTGAATTCATAATTGCCAGTGCATATTTATTTTGTCCTTTACTTTTTTTTCTGTCTTTGTCTCTTGTCTTGGCAATGAAGGGTCATAGCAAAAGTGTGCCGTGGGAACTGTTTTCATTAAGGAACTATATTGTCAATGGCAGGGACAGTTTATAAATAAAATTATTATAACTTTTATATTGTCCTCTCAGAAAAAAAGTCAGAGTCATTAAAACATTACTGCACTGTAGTGAGAAAATGGGCTTAGGGATTGCCTTCAGTATGTTTTGTTAATTAAAGAATTTGCTTTAATATCAAAAATAGAGTCATTATAGCTTCTTGAAACAACAGTTAAAATACTGTAGTCACGATCCTTACTTAAGTAATAATTTATCTTGATTCTAGATCATTATCTACACTTTTGTTTCCAAAATAATACAAAAAATTCCTATCAGTAATAATACCTAATCTCTTTTATAACTTTAATAATATTCCTTGCATATATATATATGCAAGGAATATAATATATATAGTGCTTGCTTTCTGCAGGATTCAAAAGTACTTGCCAAATGTGATAAACTGATATGCACACCTATTCAGGGGATTGCTTCACACACTGCTTTAATTCATGCAGTCCCTTCTGGAACAAAGCGAGGTCTAAGAGTTCAAGCAGGCGCTACCTATGTAGGCACCCCAAATTTGAGTGGCATTGCAATCCCATACACCAGGCTGCAATGCCACTCACTCAAGTTTGGCCTGGCTGCCCCCTACCCTACCTGTCTTGCTGGAGGGGCGACCAGGCCAAATTTGAGTGAGTGGCATTGCATCCAGTCAGGGGCCAAGGGGGAGGATTGGGCCCCCTGCCACCATTCCCACCCTACCCAATTGCACCCTGAGTGCATAACGCCACAGCCCAGCACTTTAGGAAAAGGATGAGAGAATATCTAGTCCAGTTCAAACTGTCGATGAAATTTAGGGGTAGGCACTGTTGAATGTAATAAAAATAGAGAATAATTGCTACGTGAATATTTTGTTACTAGTGCATTTAGGTTAGAATGGTAAACATGCAGTGTGATGTTTAATACTTTTTCCCACATAGAAAACTGGGGAATTTTGCCTGAGCTTCCTGCAGTTTTCCCCTTCAGCTGCTGTGTCATGGGCAGCAGTAGCAGGTACCTGCAACACTGGGGCACCCCATATGCTCTGAAGAGCCAGAGCCCTGGAGCAGATATAGTACAGGAAACTGCTTCCTTCTCTGAACTCTGCAGCTACAGTCTTGCCACCCCCCACTGCTACCACCACCGAAGTGCAGTGAGAGGAAGTTTATGGAGGTAGGAGCCCAGGGGAAGCCCCATCCTGTGCAGAGAGTTGAGGTTGAGGCTGTAGGAAGATGCAGGATCCTGGCAATGAGAGCTGGGGAGCGTGCTATGCAGTGAGGGGGAGCAAAGTTGGGAAACAGGTGCACAGGGGAGCAGTGTCCTGCATTTTTTGTGCATGCGCATTCTGCATACATTTAAGATTGACCATTATGGGTTGAAAATTGATACATATTGGGGACCATCATGTGGAGTCCACAAACCAGAAGACAAACCAAAAGTGTGTTTTTAAAAATATATATATTTAAATCACCTTATTTTAGGTCAATCTTGTGAGATTTTGTGGGTCTGACTCACGCAAGCAAAGACATCAAGCGAAGGGTTAACTTACACCCACATCATTCATTGGTCAGGCAGATGACACTCTCCTTGTAAGAGCACAGCACATGCTCCCTCCCTAGTGCAGGGCCAGTGAGGAACCTAGGTACTCTACTTGAACATTTCTTGTGTTGCCTGAGAACCAATTGCAAGGTTATAGTTTCTCCCTGCTGGACAGAGCCACACAATGGGAGGAGGTGGACGTGGGGTTGGAAATGCATTGTCAAATGGTAGCCGGCGATTCAGTGGCAGAACGAGGAGTTCTAGTCTCCTGCTAAGACCATACTCCCTCTTCTAAATGCACAGGAATCTAAACCCATCCTATAGGCGGAGGTATCTACAACTGTACAGGGTATTGACACCATTAGGTGTGAGGACTGTATTTTAAAAATAAAAATCTTCTCCCAAGACCTGTACATAAAACGGATCTGCACGTCCAGCCTCAGGGCTGGTTAGAGACCATGGCCTCATGTTTACTACCAAGGAAGTTTAAAGAGCAAAGCCCAGTGAAAGACCAAATAACGTGTGAGTAAGTTACACTTTGGTAAATCATTTCTAATTCTTGGCACTAAGCATGCATTACCATTACTAATATATTTAATGGAGTGTATTATTTTATTGTAGCTAGTTGCTATAAGAGTAAGTTTAAAACATGATAAACGAGAAGAAATATGAGGTAGTATGGGATCAGATCTGTTTGCCTTACATTTATTTTGTCAACTTGCATTCATCTACTTGGTGTTTTGTTTGGTGGGCAATCATCAAGGCGTGAAATAGCTGCCTTCCCACGTTACTAAGGCATGTAAATTTTGCTCTGGGAATGAGTTTATTTCAAACAACATTCGTAATCATTGTGCATTAGCAGTGCTCGCCTGGGAAGAACACATGAATGAAATGTTATAGTTCTTGCAGACGACATAATTGAAGTAATTTACTAATATGTGGCAGGGATGCCATTTAAAGTATGGAATAATGATAAAAAATCATATCTATATTAGAAAGTTAGCAAATCAAAGTAATTGAGGAAAAATAATTCGGTAACGCTATCAGAGTGTTGATGCAAATGAGTATCATTAACGGATGCTCTGAACATAAAGGCTGTTGTATCAAATATTCTCCTGTTGCCAAGAGCAAATTTTTTATGATTATTTTATATGTTTGATTTACTGACCTTTCAAAAAGTTCCCTATTTTTAGAGGTTGGCTTCTATTTTTAATTTTTCTCACAAGGACTCAATCCTACCAGTGTTCTTACTGTCCACTATGCTCCGAATGTCAGAGCGACACTGAAAGCATAATTACATTTCCTAATTATGTGTAATTAAGCAAAACCCAGATGATGTATTCAGTGAGCTCTTGGAATAGCCAAGGGTCAAGGACTTCTGGAGTTTTGTAATATTCTTATAAATAAGCACATTACACTGATAAAGCCAAGTTACAATTTTGTGCAGTGTGCTCTGTAAACCTTCTTAACAGCTGAAAAATACAGTATTCATTTCTTTAACTGAGTTAGGATATAGGTTTTTTTTTTTGGTTGGTTGGTTTTTTTGTAACTGGGTTTTAGATTTGTCATACTTAGCAGAGGAAAAGGGACTCTAAACTCAGCACCATAAAGTTCTGGATGCTGACAAGCTAAGTGATATTTATTTTTCCAAACCTTAATCCTTTTGAAACATGGAGAAATAAATACATCTGCTTATCTAGCACATGCCTGAGACTGAAAATAAATTCTTATTTTTCTTGTAGTCCTCTACCAATGGTCTACAATGAATAATTTGGGCAGTCTCACTGAATATAATAGGAAGAGCTTCTTTATTACCAGTGATAATTATAAAGCTCATAATGGGAAACCTCTGAAGCCCTACCATCAATCAAGGAAAATAAACAATGGAAAATGATAGGTATATAAAAGTGAAAATGGCTAAACCACATATGGAAATGCAATAGTTTTTGCAAGGTTATAAATCATGGTGGAGTTGTAATTTTAAATGTAATTAATATTCTCAGATTAAAACATAACTTTGTAAGGTATTTAACAGACTTTTTTACAATGGGGAACTTGATGACTCAAAGCATTAGTAATGGGATTAAGGAGACATTCACTTCTAGATCATTAGGTCAAATATGGCCCAAGTCAGTTGTGATTGAAAGTTATCATCTCTCAGCTGTTTGGTCTTTGTGAAAAGATTGTTGATCTCAGTCTAGACTTTAGCAGAGAGGGGTCTGTGGGCCAAACTGAGCCCTTGTGCAAGCAATTTCAACCTCACAGAAATAAAGGGAGTTGTCCCGACTTGCCTCAATGCTTGAATATGGATGGATATCACAAAGCTGTCATCACAAATGCCACTAGACAATACCCTTGTTGACGGTCACACAAGGGGAGCCAAGAAGCTTTGAGATGGAAGTACCCTCTAGAAGTGATCTCTCCAGATTAGACTACAGTTGTGTGAGCAAAGAGCTTTTTCTTGGACTTTATTCCTCCCTCATGCTTGCATATTTTGGGAACATTGCATATGCTATTTTCTAAATAACTCTTCTAATGTATTTCTCAACATATAACTACATGCCCACGATCCTGACCTTGGTTGAATTCCACTGAATAACATTGAATCCTTGTAGTAAAACTCTCCTATTTAGCAGGACAGAAATTATTTTAAAAGGGCTGCCGTTTGTGTATGCCCATGTACATGTAGATATAATAAAATGTGTGTATATATATGCAAGCATTTGAACAGTACGGTCTCTGTAACTGATGACAATGACTGTTTTTTTTACCCCAATCTTTACCATTGATCTGCTATGCTTTGGGCAAATCACATAACCTTTCTGAGACTCATTTCTACGCATCTGTAAAACGGGCATAGTGTTTACAAGGGTGAATTAAGACTTAAAATTAACCAGTGATTGCAAACTGCTGTGAGGGCCTAGGATGAAAATGTTTTATAATAGTATAATATATTACTGGCTGTTATTCATTATTACTGAAATTTTCTACCCACAGAACAGGTCAGGTAAGAGCAACAGAAAGGCAGTGTTCCCGAGAATGCTTCAACTCTGCCATGGAGGGGCCAGTTCTAGGTGTGAGAGGGTATTTCACTGCAAGAAGGGGTACCAGTTCTAATGATGTGTGCGCCTCTTCCGCCAAGGCCCCATCCCCCACTCGCTTCTCTCCACCCTCTCACCTCTCCCCGCTGCTCACCCTTAGAGCCGGTAGAAAGTGGGAGGGCACAGCCCTGTCACTTTTAAAAGTGATGGGGCCATGGCCATTACCCCTGGTGCCCCTGCTTCTGGCCTTAAAGTCCGTGAGTCTATAAGTCAAGAAAACCTGTTTTGCTTCAATACCACGTAAGCCTCCTTTAGCCTTCTGTGGTGTCTTTTCCATGTTGGATGAACCCATGAACTCTGTCATTGAAGTCCCAGCTCACACTGAAAGCAGGGCAGAGCCACACTCTCCCAGGTGGGGCTAGGGAAGAGTTGTGCCTCCTGGAAACAATGCAGTGTGCAGAGAAGATATATGCAGGTTACACCAGATCATCGAATGGTACAGCCTGCTCACTCCAATGTACTCTGGCCACTCTGTAGGCTAGTGCTGGGGCTGTTGGGGGGAGAACCTTTCATACTTCTATGCTACTCAGCAGACCCATGTGTAGCCAAGTCACATATAGGCCCAGGGGTGTGTTTATTTTGTCTTTCTTTTTTCCTTCTGAAAATGGCTTTTAGCTTTTAAGTGGGCCTTATAAATGTGGAAACAGTGAAGATGAAGGGGCTGTGTGGATGCATTTTGTGTTGATAGAGTTGTCGTTACAGCCTGGTAATTGTTGACAATTTATCCTGTACCTGATGCATTGGTGAGGAACAACCTGTTCTTCAATTTGTTGTTTTGGTATTTTTTTCTGTATTCCTGGCTCTGTAGAGCATGGCTGCTGACTATAAATCTGAAGGAGAATAGATTTCTTTGTCAAATAATACCCAAAATCAAAAGTATTTTCAAAAGCCCTGGAGTCCTTTGATCTGTTCAAACCACTGAATATTTTCCCAGGACCCTTTATATTTTTCACTGTCGAAAGGTTAGACTAAGAAAAATATTTGTAAAGTAGCAGTAACCTAGTTTAACTTCTGCCAAATAAATTTCTGTAGATGCATTCTGTGTCCTGTTATCAATTTCATTTACTCTATACACATGACAGAAAAGCTTTCTTAATTGAGAAAAGAAATGACATTACTGTTATTTTGAAGTCACAAATGAGTCACTAAGTTTGCCACAGCAGGCAAAAATATGTTGTGTGTGAAGGAGATCTGTAATAGTAATTGCTCTTCCGAAAATATATGTGTTTCAACTGATTTACAACATTCTTGAATAGCTAACTACATTGTACTCAAATGTTGTAGATTCCAAATTACTGTACCAATACATTTTTGAAGGACTGTCCAGTGTTGCTGTAAGGATTAAATGTCCTGCGGGGGATAAATGCACCAGAGAATGGAGGACAATAAATTGTTAGATTTAAAAACAAACAGATGTAGTGTAACAACTAAAAAGTCAATATGTACCAAGGACCAGCATCTGTAGAATCAGAATGGTAATTTCAAATGGTCAGAGGTCAGTATGGAATGTAAAGCTCCCTACAGTACCAAACTTATAAAAGAATCATTAGCCACTCTACACTTTAGCAATGAATATGAGTAAAAGAACAGTCCTATTCAAATAGCGTTACTTGCTTTGTAAAATATTCATTTGATTAATATTTTAGTTTCAGAAAAGTGTGGACAGGAAGAGAAAGTTCTTCTAAATGACCCCATTTGTGCTAATGTAACAATCTAATAAAAACTTTATTGGTTATGTTTGCATAATTTTAATTCAGTGTTTGATGTTGTATTAGGATTATTAAAACTGTTCAACAAAGTCATAATTTCTTTTGTTTTAAATTCAGTAGTTCCTTGGGCTGTCATTTTGATAGTTGTGAAGAAGTCAATAATTTAACAGACAAACTCTCAGGAATGATTAGCTAAATGGTGCCGCATCTCTTCCCCCTCCTCCAATTTTCCCTTTTGTTCTTCTACATATGTTTAAAGATATTTCTGTTAATTTACAATTTGAAAGGTGGGTGAGGAGCAGAGAGTTTGAAAAATAGATTACTGTCTTCATTAATACAGGTTTGACCTACAAAGTCTTCACGTACTTAATGATTAAAAACCAAAGTACTAAATAATAAATTATAAGAATTTATAGGAGTCATCATCTTGAAATTAGCTTATTGAATGTTCTTATCATAATAAATCTGAGTGGGTGTCTAATTTAGTGTTAGCTGACTAAAATTATATGTTGCAGGCAGATTTAAAAAAAAAAGAAAAAGAAAAAACTTCCGTTTCAAGACAAACGCTGTGAATTTAATCACAGATGACTTGAAAAGTGACCATATTTTGTTGTGTCTGCTTTGCAGAAACTTTGGCAAAATTGGTATTGGTGGGAGTCGAATGAAGATTGATTTCAAATTGTGAATCTGGCAGACAATAAAAATTTTCTCTAGCAATTCAGTGATGTTTATGTTAACACTTCTTATACTGACACAGGCTGTCAAAACTCAGGAAGCGAGTGACAAAAAATCTACTGTATCTGCACTTAAATCTAAGTATAGCAGACGTATTTGCCAAGATTTTTTATATGACTGCAAAACAATTATCTCCCTCCTCTCTCTCTCTCTTCTTTTATCCCTTGGTATTGCTTATTGGATAGAAAGGATTTTTCCCCAGTTCAATTAAAATACACCTCTACCCTGATATAACTCGACCCGATATAACCCGAATTCGGATATAACGCAGTAAAGCAGTGCTCCGGGGGAGCGGGGCTGCGCACTCCGGCGGATCAAAGCAAGTTCGATATAACGTGGTTTCACCTATAACACGGTAAGATTTTTTGGCTCCCAAGGACAGCGTTATATTGAGATAGAGGTGTATGTTTCCCAGTACATATTAAAATGGATATGCCACACACTGATAGCCTGGAATTTTTGGAGGTGCCAGGGTTCCCTGTAAAATTCATCTGTTTATATGCAGTCTCCAGAAAAGAAAAAAAACCCTAAACCTAGAGGTGTCCTGGAAAACAGTTTTTAATTGTTTCATTTCAGTCCAGGCAACAAAGATGCAGCATTGATCCCACTTTCATCAAATGAACTGAGAGTTTTGCCATTAATTTCAAAGGAAGCAGAACTGGGCCTACTGTGATGGCTTAAGCCGTGATCTGGCAAATATTTGGGCTTGGTATACACTTGAAAGTTACATCAGCATAACTACAGTGGTCAGGGGTCTGAAAAAATACACCCCTGACCGATGCAGCTATGCCAACATAATCCACAGTGGTGATGCAACTATGTCAATGGAAAAGTGATTCCGCAGGTGTTCCTGCATTGAGGGCTGGTCTAGAAAGTTAGGTCAACACAGCTACATTGCTCATGTGTGCTGCAGCTGTGCCACTGTAGCATTTCTAGTGTAGACATAGCCTGAGTCCATATCTACACTACAACTTGGGTGGACACAAGTTCCATCTGCACACAGCCACCAAAGTTAATATTTCGCTCGTGCGATTTACACTATCCTTACTTTGTACTATATACCAAACCTGACAGAAAAAACCCTTCTGTCATTGCAAGCTTTGTCTCCACCCTGGGGTTATGCAGCATAGTCTCCGTATTGTAGACATACGCTTCATGAATTGTGAACAGCCTCATTGACTTATATGGGGCAACTCACTGTGTGTGAAATCTGCAAATCTCTGCAGGATTGGGGCCTTATTGTATAAACTGGCACTAGAAAACACAGATTTTTTTTTCTCTTTTTCCCCACAAAGAAATTTCTGGCTGACATTTATAAACAAGGAAGCAAGAGCGGCAAAAAATAAATTTGGCTCTACACTCCCCACCCCCTTCTCTCCCCCAGTTTCTAATTAATTAGAAGGAAATTATGCCTTCAAGAAAAGAGGAAAGTACCTTTGGGATTTTCACCAGGAAGAAATGGCACTTGTGGTTAAAAGGAAAACCTTTTTTCAGTATTAAAAATTAATTAAAAATGAGATGTGCTAAAACTCAGTTTTTATCATTAGCACCAATTCTGCTAAGTGCAGTTGGCAAAATTTAAATTTTTCTGTGTCAACATAATTTGTGATTTATCAAAGTATTGCTAGCACAGATTCTTAATACTGAAAGTCAGGCTCAGAGAAATCACACACCTCAATCATTTTCCTTGAAAAACTGATGGAGATAGTATTCATCTCTGAAAATACTGATTAACATGATTTCACTGCATGTTTCAGGGTATTCAAACACCTAGAATAAGCAAAGAACAGAGTCTGCAAACAGAAATTAAGTGAAATCTTACAAAATGAAATTCACACACACATGCTGCATTTTTATAGCAATGTCAATGCTCATTTTCACCTGGAAGTGGCAAGTGGTACTAAAATGATCACTCTTTTATTCTATCCTGACAAACAAAGACGTAATGTTACTGTACTTGGAATGTGTTGCAACGTGACATTCTCTGTAAATATCTCTGGCAAATTGTAATTTGTATAGGTAATTCAAATGGGTAGTAGTTTAGATAATAATTACTCAGTAGCACTTATAGTTGTTGTTTAATTTGGAAACAAGAAGTTTGTGAAATAATATTTTATTGGCCTCGGTCCTCTTTATTCAATAAGACCCTGATCCAGTTCTCATTACAATCAATTAAAAGACTCCCATTGATTTCAGTGATAGTTGGGTTGTGTCCATAAAGATGCGTGCTTGATAGATTCCTGTTTTGGTTTTGATCTTTTAGATACTAATGACTATGACTATTTGTTTGTATTGTAGTGGTACCCAAAGGCATAACAAAGACATAACAAGTTCTTCCCCAAAGAACTTGCGTGCTAAGGTCTCAATTCAGCAAATCATCTCTGTTCAGGACAGCACTTCTGCGATGCTTAAGTCCTCTTGAAGTCACTGGTACTGTTAGGAGCAGTCAGTTCAGTAGGGACAAATGGTGAACCCGGGAGGGATCCATACATTCTAGAAACCAGAGGTCTAAATTTTGTGTCAAACGCTTGTGCAGGGATAGCAGCTTTTTGTGCTCTCTTCTCCACCTCTCTTTTTGCATACCTGCAGCACAGGGCTACTCCCTTGCTTCTATGAAGCTTAGAATGTAATGCACTATATATAATTCGGTTAATTGTTTGTTTGTTTTTTCTTTTACACTCTTTTGCAAGGATCATTAACGTTACTCATTTGTGTGTTACTTGTGCAAGCTTGACTCTACAATGGCTGTGTGTTCCAGATTTCTTGTCACTGTATATGCAGCTGTGTGGCTATGTAAGAATACAAGGTCATTTTCATGTCACATATGTAGAAATAACAGGTATTGCATTCACTCTCAATTAACATGATGTCCCATGAGATTTCATAGGAACTAAACTCAGTATGACCTACTAACACCAGAATTTGGGGGTTACCTGATGTTATGCTCTAGTACTGTGAGCTTTAGAATAGCTAGATGTAGGTGTTGGTCAGCTAAAGAGTATCCCCACTTTCAGGTTGTTTTCCCCCTGCGAATTAAATATTTCATTAAAATGATCGGCTAAGTTGTTTTTCTCTGTTTTATTAAATCAGTTACACAAGAGAAAATTGCTGCTATAGAAGTAGACATCTGCACAATTTTCACACAGAAGTCTGTGAATAAGAGATGAGGGGAAATGGAATTGGTACATTTCACAAATCCTTTACACTTTGTATCAGGGTCTAGATAGTGAATCAACTAAAATTTCAGTGAAATTTAGAAAAAAAATTACATAAGAAAGTACAAAGAGTGCACCCAATTGTTATTCTAACTCAGGAGTGCGCAAACTACGGCCCATGGGCCGCATCCAGCCTGCCAGCCATTTTAATCCAGCCCTCAAGCTCCAGCCAGTGAGCAGGGTTGGGGGCCTTTCAGTGCGGCTACCGGAAGCAGCGATATGTCCCCCACCTCGGGTCCTACGCATACAGGAGCCAGGGGGCTCCGCTCCACATGCTGCCCCGTCCGCAGTGCCGCCCCCGCAGCTCCCATTGGCTGGGAATCATGGTCAATGGGAGCTGCAGGGGCGGCGCCTGCGGACGGGGCAGCGTGCAGCAGAGCCACCTGCCATGCCTCCGCATGGGAGCTGGAGGGGGGGACATGACGCTGCTTCCAGGAGCTGCTTGAGGTAAGCGCCGCCCAGAGCCTGCATCCCGAGCCACCCCCCAGCAACCCAGCACCCTGTCCCTGCCCTGATCCCCCTCCTGCCCTCTGAACCCCTCAGTCCCAGCCCAGAGCACCCTCCTGCACCCCAAACCTCTCATCCCTGGCCCCACCCCAGAGCCTGCACCCTCAGCTGGAGCCCTCACCCCCCCATATCCCAACCCCCAACCCTGATCCCCCTCCCGCCCTCTGAACTTCTCAGTCCCAGCCCAGAGCACCCTCCTGCACACTAAACCCCTAATCCCCAGCCCCAACCCAGAGCCTGCACCTCCAGCCAGAGCCCCCACCCCTGCCCGCCCTAGCCCAGACCCCCTCCCACACCCTGAACTCCTCATTTCTGGCCCCACCCCAGAGCCCGCACCCCCCAGCAAGAGCCCTCACGCACCCCAACCCCAATTTCGTGAGCATTCATGGCCCACCATACAATTTCCATACCCAGATGTGGCCCTTGGGCCAAAAAGTTTGCCCACCTCTCTTCTAACTAAACAGAATGTGGTAGAAAATAAATAAAATACAGGAACCAGTGACTAGACAGCTCGTTGTTCTGTTTTTTTTCACATCAGCGATGCTCTACTGTCCTGCAAGTTAGTAAAACCAAGACCACTTGCCATAGCTATAAGCTATCAATAAAAATTAATGTACCAGAGGGGATTGAAAGAAAAAAATGCACTTAAGTGTTCAGGGCACCCAGGCATCCTCTGTGAGTGTATTCTGGCAAGAGAGGTGATATTGCTGCCATGGTCAGCCGTTTAATGCTATTTTTCTAAGTAAATGCCTGTGTGTTCTGATCAAGGGCATTGGCAGTAAACCAGGACGCTGTCTTCAGGAAGAGGTGGTGCTGAATGGTATTGAATATTGTGGAACTGGAGGTATTATGGGAGGGTGGTTAAGGACTTCTTTATTGAATTTCGGTTCAAATGTAGACATTCCTTGTGAAGTGAAGAGGTATTGTTCAGGGAAAGTGAAGTTGTCTACTTGAAGGAGTTGTTAATTTTAGAGAAAAAGAAAACAAAAATCCCAGAAGAAACTTCTTTTGTTCTGGGATGCGTATCTGTATGTAGAATAGTAGAAATCATTTAGATCAAATTTGAGCAAAGGAACAATTGACTGTGGAGCCCATTATAAGAAATCAAAAAGTCATCATTTGATCACTGCCTTCAAACAAAGAAGGAAAGAAGAAGGAAGATTGTTATTAAATGTAAGACTATATATTGTATGCAGAGCATCCTATGAACTGGAGTCCCCTAGTAGATGTTGTTACTATTATTTATTATTTGTTATACCGTAGCATCTAGGAGCCCTAAGTCATGGACCAGGGCCCCACTGTGGTAAGTGTTGTACAAAATTGGTCCCTGCCCCAAAGAGTTTACATTCTAAGTGTGTCTATTGAAAGGAGCTGCTGGCTTTCTGTCTGGTTTTCAGAACTGGTGTAGATGCTGTAGTTGTGTACAAAGGAAAGTGACAATGGGATATGTTCAGAACAGGTGTAACTCCACTGAAGTCAATGGTTTTCCATCAGGGAGACCCAATATTTTTAGTCACCCTCTGAGTCTTTCGGCTAATGTACTATATTGCAATTGCAGATTAAGAAAGTGAACTTTAAAAATCGATGTCCTGTTCTTTCCTGTGATAATTAAGAGTGTGAAAAAGGTTGTTGGCCATTCTAGCCAACAGCAGTTTATTCGGACAGGGCAGGAGAACCCCCACCTCTAGATGGCCTCACAGAACCACAAGCCGGGGCAGTGCATCTGTATTATCCTATTACATTGAAAGGTAGTGGGGTGTCTCCTATAACAGAACACAACTTGCAGAGGTGTAGGCCTTTGCTTCTCATCACAGCCTGAAGTACTTCCCATCTACTGTCAGACTCTTTGCCATTGACTTTAACGGCAGAAGTATCAGACCTACTTGCAGAAACAAATGTTTTAAGACAAGAAAGAGGAATCTTGGGGCTGCTGTGCTGTAAATCTTGCCGTATTAGTTGTTCTTCTGTCTCGTGTATTAATCAGGTTGGGGTTTGGTAGCATCTGATGACTTATGTGGAAGCTGAAAGTTCTTGGTGCAGAAATAAAAGTCTGTGGTAAGCATGTGATTTTGGAAGCGATCATCCTGTTTAACTTACCCTGTCGCTGCCATTCTGCACTCATTCTTTCCTCAGGATGAGTGCTGTATTGAAGTGTTACTATTTATCCATTTATACTTGAAGTAATAAAATTACTTTTATTCCTAAAACTCATACAGGGCCAGTTCTCTACCCCAAAGACCTGAAGCCATCATTTGAGACATGACAAATTAGCAACTATAGCAAAGAATGGCTTTGGAGTGGGGGATGGGGATAATACAGGAGAGGGAGTGCACATTGACAATAGTGAAATTATGTGGCTATTTACCTGTAGGTTTGGTATGTGCCAGAGAAAGCGTCTGCTGACAGCAGCACACCTGGGCCCTGTGGAACAGCAGTTGGATGGAATCCCTGGTAGCATTTTTAAAATCCAGCTCCTGTTTCCCAGGACCTGGTAGAGAATGAGGGGAGGAGATTCTACAGGGAAAAATCTCAGCTTTTAACTTTTTCAGTACTAATCAGAACTCCCTGCTCTCCCAACCGGCTTTTTTTTTTTTTTTTTTTTTTCCCAGTAGGCTCTCAATCCTAGAGCTCTGTTCCCCTTTTAATTATACATATCAAAAATGCCTTTGTCATTCTTTCTAGAAGTGGGAAGGATGGAAGGATAGCAATAGAATGTACCCTTTGGATGCAGACTTTTTAGGATGAAGGACTCAGACCCCACCAGAGGCAGTGTGATTAACAAAACTAAAACCATAATAAAAGAATTTCTGCAACTACCTGGCTGCACCTAGAGGAAGAGCCAGGTTTAACTGATCATGAAGCCCAACTGGCCAGGAGCAGGCTGGTTAGTAAAAAAGCCCGGAAGTGGTACAGAGAAGAGTGCTGCAGGCACAGAGTCTACAGTCACTCTCTGGGAAGAGAGAGGGGAAAGAATGAGCCCTGAGACCCTAGCCCTGAAAGCAGGGTCAACCCAGAGATGTTACAGGGAAGAAAGCTTGAAAGAGGCTGGGTAGGAAGAAACCCAGGAAAACAACAGCTAGGAGTGGGACTGTGCAGACTTTGGCTGCTGGGTACAGGGTCCCTGGGCTGGAACCCAGTGTAGAGGGAGGGCCTGGGTTCCCCTGCCAGCCACTGGGAAAGGGGCACAGGACCTGGAGATGTGGAACGCAAGACCATCTGCAATGGTTGGACTTTGTTACCTTGGAAGGGGAGGACTATATAGTGACCTGGCTGGAGAGATGAGTCATGAAGAGGGAGTCCCCTGAGTCACAGAGAAAGAGAGGGACCACATCACAAGCAACAGAGGGAAAGGGGTGCCAGATGGGACGAGAGCTATTTCCCAGACCCAGCCACAAGGAGACTCACCCACAGTGAGTGGAACCCATTCACAATGAGATAAAGGAGAGGTGAGAGATGTACAGCCTAGATAACATATCTCTGTGGTACAGTCCCACTGTTTTGAGAACCATCACCTCCTGCTAATTGAATCGTTTAAAGTTCTAGTAAATACTGGTTGGTTTTGGTCATTTGGAATTATATATTTTCTTATATAGAGTAATCAGGTGCTTACTGCATTTTCAAAGGGAGAAGTCATATACTTTGTTGTCTTGGAGGGGTCAGCATAATAATAATAATAATAATGCATCACACATCCAAATACACACATTGCTGGCAATGGATTTGCTGGCACCAGTTCCAGGTAATGTTGCAGATTATAAATAATTGAATAATGTATTTGAAATGCCTCATTCAAATTGTGATGTGATCAACATCTAATGGACATTTGGGAGAACCTTTGAGCTTCTACGTTGGGTCTTTCACAATCCAAGGAATACAAAAGAGACCTGCAATCAGCTAACTCCAAGATTTTGAAGAGAAAATCGAAAAAAAATAGTCCAATATAAATCTTTTTGTATCTAAGAAAGTTAGTAAATCAGCGATTGACTCAAAGCTACAAAATGTAGGTGCAGATCTAGATTTCAAACATCTCAACATTCATTCTCTGCTTAACAGAATTTTTTAAAATATCATGTTCAATCGTGTTCTCAAAGAGAACGAGGCCATTGACTTCAAAGGGGTGAGAATTGGGTCCATTTGCTCTTGTTGTAAGATGAGGAATGGTATTATTAAATTTGGAGGAGAAAATAGTCCACCTCCGTCAATGTGAATTAAACAATGTAAGTGCAACACATATTGGGAGGGAAATATTAAAAGTAGGACTATGATCTGGTCATTGGTGTTCATGACATTTTAACTTTGTGTGAAAAGCATGTTATGCATTCTTTTTCTTCGGTTCGTTGTGTTTTGGTATCAGTGACAGGGACCCTACTTTGCAAGCCTTTGTAATCATTTATTATTCTCTCTGGGGGAAAGTGTTTACCACTATCTTTTCTTAATTATTCTTTCTTTACTTCTCTCTTGCGTCATTTGTGTTGTGCTAAAAATAGTAACTCAAGTTGACATCTCTACCATGTAAGATTTTTTTCCCCCACTTGAATTTAATCCCCCTTCTTAGTCATTCTTTTTTTTTCTCTTGATACTTAGGACAGACAAAAGACTTAAATCTCAGAGCTCGTACCTTTCAGACATTAAATTTAATTGCGGGCATTCTGAAAATCCAAATAAATTATGCCGTATGCACTGCCATCATCAACCTTCTCAGTAACCTCAGAAAAGTCAAGGAGAATAGTTAGGCAGTTTCTTCCTTTCTAAATGTGTGCCAGTTATTTCCTGTTAGGTTACAACTATGTGTTCCTTTCTGTCTTACCTACTAGAGTGGCTTTCTGCTGTTTTCCTTGCTAATGGTAACAGGGTAATTGATTGACTTGCAAGTTTTTACAATAGTTGTATTCCTTTAAAAAAAATCTCATATTCTTCGAACTTTTTGGAAAATAGTATGAACATATATTCTCCTGAATGATTACCTTTGGCCTACAGATCTGTGAGAAGAAATCCTGCAGTATCGAGTCCAAAAGACCCTATTTATTTTGAATTGCCTCCTACATTTCTAGTGATGGAATCCATGATAATTATACGTACAGTCAATGGACAGCAGCCACCATATTGTTCTTTTAGTCCCTTATTCAAGGAAATATACATTTAATACTTCAGCTAGTTGACATTCTCTCATATTACAACTGTGTTCTTGACTCTTTCTTTGTAGTACTGGCAAACAAAACTTTTGTGCTGTTGTGTTTCAGATCTTTAGTCATATGTATTTTGAAGCATTTAATTGTTGGATTTTGTATATCTCTCTTAATTGCTCTTCCATATATCTGTAATTTTCTCCAGCATCCTTTCATATATGATTATTGCAAGTCTGATATAACTAATTCAGCTAAAACTCATAGGTTGGCATTGATTATAGTCAATGAGTATTTTTGTATGTTTGTATTTAAAAAGAAAAAATGATGCCCAAGGGCGATAGTTCATTAGCTTATAAATATAATATAACTTCCTGCATAATTACTAATTATTTTATTATTATTGTAATGCTTTTTGCTTATTTTGCTTTGGATAATTTTCAAAGTACTCTTATTCCCTCTAGAGATGTCTAAGAGGCAGAATTGCTGGCTGTTAAAGATTTGCCGTCCCACAAGCAGCATACTGAGAGTAACCCCAGGTTATTTATAACTGGATTTTATCTCAGAAAATTAACTAAAAGAAGATAAACCAAAATTTTAGGGGAAAATGCCTTAAACATCTAATATATTATGCTGTGCTTAAACAGATATTTTAATTTTAACAGCTTGTCAAGCCCAGTGGAGCTCTTTTTCTGGTTTTGGGCACAAAATAAGATAACACTTTTTGAATTCCTACAGGAGATCTCCTAACTGTGTTTAAAATTGAGGCATAAAATATGAAAATATGAGTTTGCAATGTGTGATGTTTAAACTTCACATGTTAATTTAATTGATTTTCCATGTTTGCTAATTCTAAGAGCTGTAGTACTTCTAAATCTCTCCTTTTAAGAAACAAATACATTTTTAAAAGATGTTGTATTAGTAGGCAATTTACAAGCTGATCTGTTTTCACAAAGTTATGTTGTGTACTCCTTTCTGTGCCACTGCATCTCATTCCTGACCACCAATGTGTCTGATTCTACCAACACATAAGCATATGTGCAACGTAATATGCCTGAGTACCCCCATTGATGTCAGTGTGACTACCCACATGCATACAGTTAGCATATGCGTAAAAGCTTGAAGGAGGAGGGCCTGAGTTTGGTATCCCTGTACTGTGGATGAATTATGGAGTATTCTTGTGGTACAAACAGAGGGGCCAAATCTGCAAAATACAGGGCACCTTCACTTAAGTTCTAAGCATCTCATATAGAATTGAGATCCAATGTGACTGGTTTAAAGTAACAAACTCATTTCATTTCTGATATGAACTATATTTGAACCCATGTATTGAGAGGTGAAATGTTACTCTGTCAATTTACTGTTTCACATAGCACCATCATTGAGAATAGTGGATGAAAGACTTTCTTCTATCCAGTCTGCAAGTTAAAAGTATCGCCACATTTTACACAGTACAATAATCACTGCCAGTAAGGTCTGTCTTGCATATAAATTGCTTGAGAGAGATTTTTAGATCAATTTGTAACTATTATTAGTGCTTCTTTTTCTTATTTGTAATAATAATACCTAGCATTATTACCTAATAATTATGATGTACAACTATCTGACATTTGCAGATGGTGAAACTATTAATGATCTCCTCTAGTTTTTGCTTTTGATTATTCACCTACCTGAAGCAGAATACGGACTGTGAGTTTAAGAATGTAGCGTGAATAAGAACAATTGGTTTATCTGAGTGTCATCACGAAGCAGAAAGCTGTTAATGTTTGACTTGTGTAGGCCTGGATGTCACAAAAGAAGAGACTGGCCTTTTTAGTGTACATTGCTGAATTCCATTTTTATTTTTTTTAACATCCTCTTTGGATTTTTTTCCTCCGGAGGATTGTAAGCACTGATACTGTATGCATGTGATTCTGGGATCATAGATGAAATGTTGCATCATTTGCCAAAGCACAAGAAATAAACTGAGCAGTGGATTTAGTAGAAAACTGTATGACAGAGAAAATTACTGATCACACTATGTGCCTTTTTACACTTCTTGCCATTTGTAAATCAAAGAGATGGCTGGGAAATTATCCTTCAGGATTGTTCCCTGCCATCTGTATTTTCTTTTCTAAATTATCTAGTCTTATAAATATTCAAATAACATTTGATGAGGATAAAATCTTTCCTTTCCAGCTCAGTACAAGAACCCACTTTGGCTCTTGAGACCATAACAGTCAGGTAAATTAATATTGATTTGTTAGAAAATACTTTTCACTCTGTCTAAACGTCTCCTGTACTCTTGAACCAAAATTATGAATTTAAAAGCAGGAAAGTAGTTCTTCACAGTTTTCCCAGTGAAACTAATTATGGGCAAAATTGTGCAAAATGTATTGAATGTGTTTTCTAAAATACAGTATATCTAGCAAAAACCCTGGGAGGGAAAAAAGAAAAATAAGTCATTTGCTTACTCATACAGGTTCCAGTTCAGAAGCCCTCAAAATACTTAGAATATCTTTAGGAGTGCTTTTTTATTCCTCAGGACTGCAAATGCACTAATATTTTTTAAAGCAGAATATGAAAACTGTGCAATCTCCGTAGAGTGTATTGCAGGTAACTCTGCATGAGACAAATGTATGTGTTTTCTCATTGCCTAGTATTATTTATTGGAAAGAATGGTTTCCTTGTTTGAACTAGCAAGAAATTAGAGAGCTATCAAAATATACACTCAGTACTGATACAAAACAAGGTTTCCCATTTAGTTGTGTATATTCCAAGTTATGGGTTGCAGAGTAAAATAAACCAAACAGATCATTTTAAAAAAATCAAAGGGAATGGTCATCCCCAGCACTTGGAGAGGAGAGGTAACTAACTCTGCAACTTCCTATTGCTGGGGTTTCATCTGACTTGCTGTGTTGAGAGAGAAAGGGACCATCCCCATCCACAGGGCTTACCTTCTGCAGATGCTCAAGACTACCTCATTGTTGTTGTGTTTTTGTTCTGTGTTCCTCATGGTAGCACAGCTCTTTCACAGCCCATCATTCCTTGATGGTCATGCCTTCTGACATTCTGATAGGAAACCAGGGTAAGTTCAATGTTGTGGGGGAGGTCTCCAAATAAATTAGTGCAATCAGCTTTATCTTACTTGGGGAATCCTGTGAGGTGCAAGAGGAACAACACCTCAGAGTGGTTCTGCTCACCACCAGCCTGCCCCTCCTTCCTATCACTTCCCCAACCCCAAGATGGCTGGATGCCTCTCTTAGATCAAAGATGGGCACAGGGTATCTTTTAGGATTTGGGATGGTTTGACCCATGGGAAAAGACAAATGCGTCAAGAGATCTCCAGCAAAAAAAGCCAAAATGGTACACACTCCCCTCATCATCATCTTTGCCTGTGTACGCTGTGTATGGTGGTTTTAATTAATCTAAGTTTTGGGCAATGAACACAAGACATAAGCCACTTTTCCTCCTTTAAACTGTATGCAAATTATCATTTTAATTTGACCAAGACTTTCTAAACATAAGGGCTTGCCAAAATTCACGAAAAAGAATGAAGTAAAACACTACAATAAAAAAGGAAATGTCATTTGGTTTTCCTGATAGATGCCGAGTTCTCTCCATATATGTGCACAACGGGTTTTGCTGAGTGAGCTAGGACACTATCTCTTTAAATGTTTAACAGTAATTGGTTCATGTCCTGGTGTTCATTGAAAATCCTAGACATTTCATGTAAAATCTTCTTAATGAGGGGATGAATTTTTCATTCACATTAGAAAGCTCACTCTGACAAACAATTTCTAAATAAAACTTTGGCGACATGACATCCCATATTGGACTTGACAAAGAGGACAGGTGCATTAGAATAAAACTGTATGGCGATCCTTCAAGCTGTCAGCCATGAATATTTTATTTCTTAATGAATCATCTTTGTGAAATGAACTTTCTTGTTGTAGTGTCAGTGCCATTTACAACAAAAAACCTGCTCCTTTTAAAAGGTGAACTTAAAGATGCTGATGCCTGCATAAAATGCTTAACCCTAGCTGAGGTATTCAGTAAATTTAATACTGTTTTTTCCTTAACTGTTCGAAATATAGACTTGCAATAGCCAGCATGACTGTGTTCAACACAACCTTTTAAAGCTGTTGCGTTTTTTGTTAACAAAGCCAGGATTCAAGATAGATTATCAATAATGTTGATCCTTTTTGAAATTAGACCTGATATGAAAAGTCACAGCAGGCTTCCCTAATTACTGTTTTTCTTTTTGTTTTTCTTTTAAAAAAAATAAAATAAATGAATGTAGCACCTCTGGATGGTGCCAGATTAACAGCCCCAGAGACCGAGGATCTTTGTTTAGCAAAAGCAGAGGTGTAGTATGGGCAGCAGGAGTTCAAAGTACAGTACTCCTTATTGTTGTGCCTTGATACATAGGGCCCACCACAAGGGGTAAGGTGATTTTTCAGTCTCTGGACTGGTCCTGTCCTTGGCCCTTTTCTCAAAACTGTCTGTGCCACAGGGGTTGTGAAATGGGGACATCCTTTCCACTGAGAATGCACCCAGACCACCCTGACATTTCACATTGGTCCTCATGGAACAGGTTTGTTATACTACCAACTTTATTCCATATATGAGGTCCTAGAGGTGAACCGAAAAGAACAGCTATAAAACTATACCAGTCTCCTAAGCATCCAATCAACTTGTTTCAATATTTTAACAGAAAACAGATGTCAGATCCATTTATTCTTTCTCAAATTCTTTAAGTATAGTAAACTGGAGTTTACTGTTTATGCTGTTCCACATTCATTGAGTTACTTAAAAAGCATATGTATTTTGAAATTTTGCTTGACTTCAACTCTGTGGAGAAAGTTACTACTTATATTGATATTTTTAGAAGTGGTTTCCACTTGACTGCAAGCCACTAAAATTATCTTGAGTCAATTTAATTTATAATACATTGCATATTTTTTGGCTCAGAGATTGGATGTTGTTTGCTGGCTATCTACCCGTATTAGTGTCTTTTGTGGAATCTACTTCACAGCATCTGTCAAGCTCAGACCCAGAATTTGTCAGTGAACTCTGTAGATTTATTAGATGATATTATATATTATTGGCCACCTCCTGTTTTTGTAGTCCCTGGGAAGGTAGATTATATTCTCTTTTGTCCCTCCAAACCCCCTAAGGCCCAATCCAGAGCTCTTTAAAATCAGCAGAGAGATTGTAATTGATTTCATCAGGAGTAGGCCTGGGCCACTAGTCCTAAAACTTCCAGCTATCTCCCATCTCAGCCACTCCTGCAGAGCCCCTCCCAGTGTTTCAGGTTCTGCCCTTCCCCATCAGGCTTTTCTTGGTATGTCAACACTTCTCCCCCTGGGCTCTACAAGAGAAAGTAATAAATGACCTGATTTACACCCATTGACTTCAATGGGATTAGGATTAGGCCTCCAAGTACATTTTCAAAATTGTAGTGCTACTCCTCGCACTTACCCCAGTGATGCACTGGTGGAGTTTGTATTTCCTTCTTCTGCAGCTGCTGCTTTATCTGTTGCATGTGATAGTTGATGAGCTGCCTACCATGGGCTTCCTGGGGAAATCTAGAGTAGAATAGAATGATTAAGTATCTCCAGCCTTAAAGTGATATGTGAAGTGGACCTCAAAGACTGAAGGTTTTGATTGCTTTATCAGAAAATGTGAAGATCTTAAACTGTAAGGCCCCAATCTTGAAACCTGCTTCTTGTAGATGAATCCCTATGCATGCCCATGCTTCCATTGTCTCAAATGGGATCTGCATAGATGCGAGAGTCCGACCGTGCAGAGCTTGGGCCTAGGATGTCCCCAAATGGTTTCTACAATATTTTAAAAACAGCAATAATAATCATTATTACATGTAAAATCATCTGAAATTAGTAAAATCAGAGGATGATATTCTGGCTCTGTTGAAGTCAATGACAAAACTCCCATTGAATTCAGGGGAAGGTTTCACACACAGGCTTTGGCCTTTAAATATATTCTTGTCCTGAAAAGAAGTATTGTATTCTACCATATCATTGAAATGATCCAATCCTGTGATGCATATACACTGAGGAGTCCCACATATTTAAATGGGAATTTCACATATGTAGCAATTGCAGGAGAGGGGGGAAATATGACAGATTTATCTTAATCTTCATTCATATATGTAATCATAATTCCTGCTGCTTTGAGCTTTCTAGCTCTCACCTCAAAATTAGTAGACTGTCTTTTTGATCTCAGGATATCCTTTCTTCTGTTTCTAGTTTTATGTTTATTTAAATACACTTTCTCAACAGCCCTGCAAGGTCTAATCAAATAAACTTTAAAAGACTGTACTTTATTAAATTATTTTTATAATGAGTTCCTATTACCAGGGAATACAGAGTTAAAAAGGTGATATCACTAAAAGTAATTATCATAAGGCATGCTGGACTGGTAGAAGTGAGTGGATCTTAATCAATAGCAATATGATTACACCTATGCAGCAATTATAAATTATTTAAAACAGTACCCCTAGGTTACTGACTAGTTGCCTTTAAATTAAATTCTCTGTCAATAATTGATGCAAAGAATTAATGTGAGAACACCTTCAGTTACTGAAACTTTTTAAGGTGGTATAAAATATTGAACTGTTGCCTGTCATTAGCAGCAATCCTGTCTCTTTTGTGTAACATCCTTCTTTACTGAATTGGTCGAGAAGGACCTCCAGAGCATGAAAAATGACTAATGATTCTGAATGCAAGTTTTTTTCTTCTTCTAAGGACATTGACACTGTGAAATGTAAATTTCATATGTGAGAGGGAGTAGAGGCTAATGATAGGGAGATATGTCTTAGCCAGTTTGGCTATTAAATTAGTAAGCAGAATAGTTTCTTGGTGTGTTTTTATGACTTTTAGATCAGAGGATTAAAAAAATAGAGTTGAGGATTTAAAAATACAGTGTTCAGCAATGTTTAGAAACATGCTGATGTGTTATGGGCCCCAGTTTTCACACCATGAATAGTCGTGAACACCCAATCATGGGTGGGAGTGATGAAATTCTTTATGAACTGCATCCTTTCTGCATATTTTTATTTTTTATAGCCTGCAGTCTAGGGTTTTGTTGCTGCTGTCACAGACACCATCTTGCACCTTAATTTCACTTCTCTCAAAGGGGGAAAAAGGAAATTAATCAGTTGCAATATTAGAAACATCAGTGATTACAGCACAAGGGTTTGTTCCAACTTTCATTGAAGCCAGTTGTAATCTCACCATAGACTTCAGTGGGAGTTGAATCAAGCCTCAATTGCACAGACTAGTGTTTGTGAATTTTGCCTTCAAATTTCATGATTTTCTCTCGATAAGCACCTTTTTTGTCCCATTGAATATAAAGGAGGTACTTTGCCTCTAGTATTTGCTTGGTCCCAGGGTGAATCTTGTGAGATTGGGTGTCCAGGATAAATGTCTGGCCTCTCATTGTTGCTACAGTATGTTTTTCCTGTTAGAGAGCACTCTCCTGCCTAAATATTTCAAACATCATTCATGGTACCTCTAAAAGCCCCAGCACAATCCATACATCTCTCTTGCCCTGCCTCACAAAATTTCAGCAACTTTCCATGCAGATCTCCATGCCTTATAGTTCTGTTGTTTTGTTTGGTGGGAGGAAATACTCTCCTCCTTTAACCGGTACCTGTTCTGTATTTTCAGATTTTAAAGGTGTCAGACATTACAATAAATATAAGGCTGCTTCAAATAAAGGCTCTGTGAGGAGCCTGCATTTGTGTATTTTAAAACATAATAAAACCACTAAGAATTACAATTTGTAATAGCCAAAGTAATATCAAGTCATTGATCTAAATCCACAGATGCAAGGAATTTTTCAGAGTTAAGGCTCAAACATTCAGATGACATTTTATCCTACGGTTACCTTATTGCTTGGTTGCTATTGCAACCTGGAAAATATATGTTAAATGTAGATATAGTGGAGCTAATTTAGGATGAAGATGAAGACTTCTTTGGATCATTCCCTTTCCCAAATTGGTTTAATTTCTGAATCCATGTCCAAAATATTCTAATTTATTATTTTAATACAGTGTTTAACAATGCAGAAGGGCTTAAGATTAATACTATAAATCATACTTGGGTGATTTTTTTTTTAAATAATTCATTTTATAAACAGTTTTTAATTTTGTTATACCCCCCTCTGTAGTGGGGGTATAACAAAGCAACTTCAACAATTTCCCCTTATAGACTTCATTTTTTTTGGTGTTTGTAATGGCTGTGTATGAAATGTTGAAATGTTTTGGATGTGTACCATATGGAAATACAGAGGATGATGCTATGGAATGGAGCTGACGGGAAATTTTAAAAAGAAGGCAAAGGAGTTTTGGGATGTCCAAACTCAGGTTACTGGGAGGATACAAGAGAGAGATAAAAGATTACTCATTACAGAACAAAAAGATATTTCCCAGCTCTTCTCTGGAGCCAGGGCCAGTGTTACAGGATAGCAAGCAAGGCAATTTCCTGGGGTCCACAGGGAGCCCTGTCCGGCGGGGCTCAGGCTTCAGCCCCATGCAGTGGGGCTTGGGCTTGAGAAACATTGCAGAAATCCAATGTGTAAGCAGGTAAGAAAGGCGGGGTGGAGACCCACTCCTTAGTGTCTGCCCTGGGCCCAAGCAAGTCTGACGTCGGCCCTGTCTGGAGTCTATTGGCAGAACACACTTCCTGGAATAAGTAGAGTTACGTAAATAAAATATCAAACTCAGTATTTAGAATGAAAACTCTAGCCCTCTGTGGCCTTTTAAAGATTATGGCCCCTAGCCTCAGGTCCAGCTGAACTTTATGTGGTACAGAACCTCGGGGAGGGAGCAGAATGGTGGCTTTGTGCCATCTTTGTGGTTCCCTTATCTTGACTATGTCTTGTTACAACTTACACTGGAGGTTGATCAGCCTCATTGTTGGCTGAGGCTGCAGGGAATGGTGACCATAAACTGTGGCTGTGATAAAAGTCCAGGAAACAATATTACCAGTCATGTGTGTTCTCCAAAATGTAGCTTTTTAATGTAAATCACAGAATTTAGGAGTGCAGGGACAGGCCAGCCCTATCTTCATCTTCCACCAGGTAAGACAGCTAAACTGAGGATAAATATAGTATAATTGAGAGATTTTGATTTAGGGAACTAAGTGTGGGGCCATGAGTCAGGAACTCCAGAAAGGGAATTAAAATTCTGCCCCAGACTCGCTACATGGCCAAATCAGTTTAACTCCATGTGCCTCATTTTGCCCATTTGTAAAAAGGGGGTGGTAATGTTTCATAGTGATGATGTGAGAATTACTTAAAGTTTAGAAAGACAAGATGGACGAGGTAATATTTTTTATTGGACCAATTTCTGTTGGTGAGAGAGACAAGCTTTCAAGCTTACACACAGCTCTCCTTCAGGTCTGGGAAATGTACTCTGAGTGTCACAGCTAAATACAAGATGGAACAGCATAAGTAGTTACTTATGCTAAACAATCTATTCCACCTCGGAGTACATGTCCCAGACCTGAAGAAGACGCTGTGTAAGCTTGAAAGCCTGTCTCTTTCACCAACAGCAGTAGGTCCAATAAAATATATTACCTCATCCACCTTGTCTCTCTAATATCCTGGGACCAACATGGCTACAACACTGCATATAACAATTAATTAAAGTTTGTATGGTGTCCTGAAAATATAAAGCTTCATATAGTTGCCAAGTGTACTATTGTAGTTGTTGTCAGAGGTACCTGAAGGACCTTGCAAAATGATCCAGTGTGCACCGTTTTTGCCTTGGGCCTTTGAATGCCACATCTTAAAATGATGTGTCTGTAATTACAGGCAGCTTGCAACCGTCTAAGGGCTGAAAGAAAACTTCCAAACTCTTCTTTTAAAAACAGACAGTTCCTGGAAACCTGCTGTTTTGAATGCTTCAAGACAATAAGGATCTCAGTTGCCTACTAATGTTTAATAGTGTTTGATAAAGAACTTGCATGTTAACTCACAGGAGTCTCAGCTACTATTTTGGGCTAAGAGTGCTGACTCAATTTGATTAGTCAGAGGTATATTGAAGTTTCAGTTTAAATAAGCACTCCCATGTGTACAGGAAGACACTGTCTGTATGTTTACTGTGTCTGCTAAAGCTTATATGTCTTATTCATAAAGTGGCCTCCATTTATTCCTTCCTTATTTGGTTGCATGTTATTAAAACACATACCCAGTCAATAAAACAAAATGTAACAAAAATGCAGCAGCTTATGCTTAACCTCAGATAATTAAAAATAAGCGGTGGAAAAGCTTGTGCTTCTGTATTCTTATTCTCTCTCGTTCTTATGCACTCCTCATTGTCCATTTTCTTTCTCCTGAACGTCCAACATACTGAGGTTGGTTGCAGCATCACTAACAACTTTCCAGCACTGCAGTGCAGCTACAGTATCCCCTTCAAAAAAGATTACACCGTCTCTACAGTTTAGTGACTTGGAACCCTGTCTTCATTCTGTCATTTTTACCCTTCATTCCTTTGGCACATGCAGAGTAGGAAGTTTAACGAATGGTATAAGTCTTCAGTCATCCATCGGCCCAGTTTTGAGTGCAGGAGATTTTGCATACATAACTCGTACTCTGATGAGCAATTGCTCATTCTATGGATTTTCAAGCAAGCATGGAAAATATTTCAAGTCATAACGATTTTCTTTGAGTCCAAAATCTGAAAATGTAACAATGGTTAGAGTCCACTCTCCCACCTTTTGTTCTTTTCATTTGTGCTTTCCTCTTCCCCAGCACCCAAAACATGTCGAATTTAGGAGGCTGAACCGAGATTAAATTGAGAATCCATTTTTCAAAACATTAAATAAAAATATATTTAAACAAGAAAATAGAAATGTTAATGAAGCAAAAATGAAAGCCCCCATAAATCCAGACTCATCCCTGTCTGCTCCTGCTGAGCAAAAGATGACCCCTATACAAATGTAACTACTGAACCAAAACAGATATTCATTTTAATTTATTTTAGATCACATGGAAAATAGAGTCCTAGGACTTCTTTTTTAAATTATTATTCTTGTTTAGGTTCAATATTCTTACTAACAAGAAATACATGTATCTTGAATATAGCTGTCTACTGTACTTATTTCAGTATTATTGCTGCAGTTTGATTTGTTAATCTTCAGCACAACCTGAATGCTCTTCTATTTTTGTATGCAACAAATTGGTTAACGTGTCCAGGGACCAGCTTAGGCGTCATGGTTGCACAACCTACTCATGTGTTTCTTCAGCCTGAGTGATTCTGTGGGAAGGGCTGAGGGAGGAAGGAGAGGACCATATAAAAGTGGGATGAAATGAAATCAGAAAAGAGGTTAAAGAAAAAGAGAGATGTGACAGAAACTGTGCATGACAAGTGTTGTTTGTGCTTTTTAGAAACTTATGAAGTTGACCTTTTAGACCTCAAGAAGATCTCCAGCTTTCCATGCCACAGATGTTTTGAGAAATTGATGACTAAATTCGTCCAGGATTTGTAATTTAATTCTCAGAATTTTCATTGAGAATTTATCTGATTAATGGGTTGTTTCCGTTTTAACATCTCACAGCCGGTTCTACAAAATATACCAACAACACATAGTTCTTAAATGTGGGTATGTGACCGAAAGGAAAACACACTGCAAAATCCTACGCGTATCAGCCCTGCGGCCGCAACCCTATTCTTCCCGTAACACTGTGCTAGTGTCGATTTACGAGAACACATATGCATGTGTGTGTGCATGTGTGAGAATTTGTGTTGCACATCAATATTGCTGTTCATGAAAAAAAAAATCAATGTGGCTGAATTGTTTCCATAATGATCATACATATTAGATCTGTGTTAATGTGTAATATCCGGTTTTGAAAACCACATTTCAAGGTCTGATAAATTTGTCACAGATAAAGAATTTTCTTACAAGAGATATGAACTTGCGTGATAAAAATAGCAAGCAGAGTCTGTTAATCATCTTCTTTACTTCCATTCTTTTTGTCTTTCTTTTTCTTTTTATCAAACCTCAATTGCAGATCAATTTAGGAAATGACCATTTGGGAAGTTTTGAGGATATAAAGAGAGCGTTTTACTGTTAATAATTTAATTGGCACTTTCAGCACACATTTATTAAAATGCGTGCAGAAATTAACTAATTAACCTTCACAACTCCCCCGGAGGATTGGCATTATTACCCCTATTTGCGTAGATGGTGAAGCCCAGGTACAGAGGAGTAGAGGGTATGTCTAGGCTGGTGGTTTTGTTCCTTTTGTAACTTAAGATATTTGATTGCTAATTTGCCGAGTGTTTAGATGTTTATGGTTTACCAAGGGCTGAGCCCATGGACTCACAGTTGGTCAGGAGCAGAACTCCAGTTAGAAGTTGGGAGAGCCTAGCTGCAAGTTCTAAGGACTAGACTACAGCTACCCATAACAGTATTGTTCTGCTGGGGAGATGTCATAGTGACCACGAGTTACAATGTTGTCACAGTAATCGTGTGGGGAATTCAGGAAGTGCCCAGCACACAGTCCTCAGCTGTCCTCACAGTCCTGCCTTTCCTCAAATAATTTTTAAAAAACCCAAAGGGGTCCCACTCTGGTTTGCATCACTACCAGTACAAAGCAGCCATACAGCCAATGGATTTGACCCTCTCTGTAGGGGAATCCTTAGGTGTCACAAAGCTGCCATAGTGAAGTAGGCATGTCTGAGTGAAAGAGGGTGTGTCCAGATCATCCCTGTGCCTCGGTATTCCCTGGTGGTTTGAGTGACACCTTGGGGTTGTGAGAAGCTGGATTTATGTTGGAAAAGCCTGAGGAGTGCTCTGATTTACACTAGGAACTGGTTACCAAGTTCAGGGAACATAAAGATGATCTTGTGTTGAGCACAACTCAGCTGGCCTGAATGACCTTGCCCAAAGCTATTAAAGTACCTAACGCAGTCTTGGGAAATTAGTCCTCAGGCAGAAGGAGTTCAAGATAGAGGTTAGGCTGTTTGGTGGTTCCCACAGGACAATGCAAATCCCTATAATTTTTCATATGGGGGTCTGCAACACTTTTCAGCTGACAACACTGTAACAGTACCCTGAACAAACCCTATTTTCACAGCTGTGCAAACAGCCCTGGTGACATTTTCACTGATGCCCAGGACAATAAGAAAGAGCAGGCACTGGAAATCACTGATGGTTTGTGCATCAGTAAAATGAGGAGAGGAGAGTGGCGGTGCTGGTGAGAGCAACATTCATTGCCAAGAAAAAGCAGAAGGAGAAGAAATGTTAGTGTCAATATTTTACAGGGGATTATAAGAAAAAATAGAACAGGGCAAACGTTAAAATATGCTGTTTGCAGTGTCTCTTTGGAGAGGGTGGGTGGAGGAAGCTTTGTTTAAACAGTCTGATAGAACTGATTTTCCTTATGGACCTCTGTAACAGTAACTCCCCAGTCCTCCTTATCAAAGTTAATGTTACTTTTAATCAGTTTCAGTTCTCATAAATGGGCCCATTAAAGCTGTAACCTTGGTCATTAAGACTGATTTAAAATAAAACTAAACTCAAAGTTATTACAATGTAGGAGTTGGCCTGATGAAGTTCAAAAAGGGGAGAGAGTATCAGTTTAACAAACTTCTACTTGCAGTCCTTTCTCTTGAGTCGCAGTAGAGACCCCGGCCCAGTGTATTTGTAAAGCGTGTTTGATAGTAAAACTATTGTCAGGCCTTTAGGTTAAAGAGAGAGAGGATAGATTTTTCACACACCTTATCCAGCTGTGCAGGGAAAGTCCCCCTTCTTATTCCCTGGTTAATCCTGATCATATTGTGACTCTGGCTCAGGGTGGGTTGAGCAGGGACCTCTTGATGGATATTCTCTCTTGTGAGCAAGTGGGTGGGGTGGCCTGGAAAGTGGGAGGAGTCTTGGATCTGGGCTATCCCGTTCATCAGCTACTTGGCACAAAATAGGGAGTAAGATGCTCCATTAAAAGGGATGAAGAAACGTAGTTCTCTTCCCAGTGCAAGTGGAGAACAGAGAGCCCCAGCTCCTTAGTTGCAGGGCTTCTTCTGGGACATCATGGGTATGTCTACACTGCAATTAGACACCTGCAAATGGCCAGTGCTATCTGACTTAGGCTCTTGCATCTCAAGCCAAGGGGCTGCTTCATTGTGGTGTAGACATTCAAGGCTGGGCTTCAGCCTCACCTCTGGGACCCTCTCGCCTCGCCTCGCAGGTCCAAACATCTACCCTTAGCCTGAGTCCCATGACACCGAGTCAGCTGGCATGGGCTAGCCATGGATTTTTAATTGCAGTGTAGACATACCCCATAGCTATGTGCCACATCTTGTTCCAGGGCCAGTGTAAAAAGCGCAGTCTAGCCCTTTGTGACTCTGGTTATATAGAATTAGAACCATGCCAACAATTGAAGAAACATGTTACACTAATATTTGGGTGAGTTCAAAAGAGAATTTTGAATTAACTGTGTTTGCTATTCCCTGGAGCATTCGAGGGCTTGAGCTCCCTAGTTTGAATATTCACAAAGGAACAAAATTTAACCTTGAATATTCTCTGGTACAGTTTCAAACTGTATGTTAAATTTTACTATGGTGCAGTTCAGGTGTATTGGTTGGTCACATGGATCCAGATCTTCAAAGGTATTTAGGTGCTTAACTCTAATTGAAATCAATAGTAATTAGACTCCATTGTGGATCTGGTCTGTAATGTATCTAATCTGAAAGGACAAACAATATTATATGACTGATGTAACTAGCAAACACAGTGTGAATTGCGAATATTTGTAAAGATTTGCAGGATACATTTATGAATAATTCTGAATCTTTAAGTAAATCTGGGAACTCCCTGGTCAGTTTGCTGACAATTTATGAAGAGAAATAAAAGAATTTGTGAAATACATTAATTGTGAATAATTAACTTGGCCCTACTTAGAATAATTGATGCTTTAGCAATGAGGGAATCTAGTGGATTACATACTTTGGTAAATTGTGTAAAACAATAAATCTGTGTTTTATGTGATGTAGGGATAGACTGCATACATATGTGGCTAAGAGGGATAATGCAGCCCTTTGATGTATAAGTAGGGGGATATCAAAGAGGAGTAAAGAAGTGGCATTACGTTTGTATGCAACATTGGCGAGACCATTACTGGATAGTGCATGCACCACAGGCGTCCACACTTTAAAAGAGTGATGAAAAAAAGAAAACAGTTCAGAAAAGAGCTACAAGAATTATTCGAGGTCAGGTCAGCCTGCCTTACGTGAGAGACCTGATAATCTCAGTCTATTTAATATATTAAAAATAAGATTAAGAGGTGACTAGATCATAGTCTGTAAGTACCTACATGGAGAAAAGATTTCTGATAGTAGAGGGCTATGTAAACAGGCAAAGGCATAAATGTGATTCAATACTGGAAGCTTAAGCCGGACAAATTCAGACTGAAAATACAGTGCACGTTTTTAACAATGAGAGTAATTAACCATTAGAACAATTTAACACAGGTTATGTTAGGGTTATGCTACTGCTTAGGGTCTGTAGGCAAAGATTAGATGTATTTGTAAAAGACAAAAAGTTATGGGCTTGATGAAGGTATCGCTTGGTGAAATTCTGTGGCCTGTGTTATATAGGAAGTAAGACAAGATGATCATATCACTTCTGTCCTTTAAAATCTGTGAATCTGGGACTGTATTAAAAATCTATGGATCTATAAAAGAACAATCCCCAAAAAGTAGGCCATCAGAAGTTGCTAGTCTTCTTTTCCTTCTACAGTTTCAGTATCTGTAGAGCCAGAGAGGTTGGCTGAATTGGAATTTAATCGAATGGCTACATTGGTGCCTTAATGGTCAAATGTCCATCAACAGGATGGTATAGAATCGCCTGTGCCTATTTGAAGTTGTAAAAGCCTTACACATTGAGCACGAGTTCAGGGAGGAAGTGAGCATTCCTGAGGCAAAGGAAATTTTGGATGTGGGTAACTACCACTAGGAATACATTGCATAAGCCCAGTCTTTTTCTTTGGGTCATTGAGGTCTTGATCAGCCATGATCACTGTGCCAAGAGTGAGGAAGAACCAGCCTAGCTAACAGCACTGTAAACCGTGAAACTTTAATGACAATCTAGAAAAAACCCTAACTTCAGAATATTTACTAACTAAAAGAGTAGGGGCAGAAGCTCCCTCATTATGGAATCAAATGGCCCCTACAATCCACCTAAGTATGGAAGAAAAGGAACTCAGTCTGATGGGATCCCATAGCTCTTCTCCGAACATTCGGTACCATATGAGAGTGCTATGTGCCATGGGGACATGATTTCTAGAATGCTTCCAAAGCCCAGTTGATCACACCATTGGCAATTGTGTGCATGTCCCATATGTCTTAATGTGCAGAGACAAAATGCTGAAAGTAGTACACTTGCTCATAGGCAATCTATCACCCTTCTCTCCCCCCACACTTTTGTGAATGTAGCAAAGAGTTGTATTAAGAGTCAGACACATGAAAATCTGAGTTAATGCACCAAAAAGCAGCATTTGAGGTATAAAATAAGAGGATTTGAAAGACCAGTAGCTGTACACCAGGGGTCGGCAACGTTTGGCACACAGCTTGCCAGGGTAAGCACCCTAGCGGGCCGGGCCAGTTTATTTACCTGCTGACATGGCAGGTTCGGCCGATCGCGGCCCCCACTCGCCACAGTTCGCCGTCCCGGGCCAATGGGGGCGGCGGGAAGCGGCACAGGTGAGGGATGTGCTGGCCGCGGCTTCCCGCCGCCCCCATTGGCCCAGGACGGCGAACCGCGGCCAGTGGGGGCCGCAATCGGCCGAACCTGCCGCGTCAGCAGGTAAATAATCTGGCCCGGCCTGCTAGGGTGTTTACCCTGGCGAGCCGCGTGCCAAACGTTGCCGACCCCTGCTGTACACAGTGTGCTTAGAATATGGTCACCAATGCTGTTTGGTTTGATATTTTCTGCACCAATTTCCAAATTAGCTTCCTCTCCTCCCCCCACTTTGGGATTCTGCATCTCCAATTTTAAAGTTTAAATAGATCTATACTTTCCCCAAGGACTTATGTGCAAACTAATATTAAGATTAAAATCTTTTATGTTTGTTCTGTAGCTTGAAACAGAAAACTAGTGCATAGTCTGTTTTATCCCACTGGCTCTCTGAGGTTCAGGTATTAACATAAATACAGCCCATTAACACTTGTTCCTCTCTGTCAGGACATAAATTAAGTCTGCAGGTGTTCCATGAAGCTTTACCCTTGGTACTAATTAAGCCTTGATAATTAGGTTTGTTAAATTCAGGCCTTTAAGCTTATATTCCCTCTTTGGGTTGCCAAAATGGAGATTTGCAACATACAAGGCCTATTTCTGCAGACTTTTTTTTTTTCTTTTTAAATAAAACAGCCATCATAAACTCTTTGCTATTTAGATGGTTTAGGGTTCAAAACCTAAAAAGAATTTTGACATTCGTTTTTATTTACATCAGAACAGTTTCTTTTTTGGCTTTTTTGGCAGAGCGTTGTCAATGTCATGGAAAGTTTCCAGCCTTCGTCACCCATATGTTAAAAACACAGATGCTTCTGCTAGATAAATTGTTGTAATTCCAAATGAAACCTCAGTCAGAAATGTGTGGGTTGATATCCTAAAAATGTTATTGCAAATGATGTGTTTAAGCTACAGAAGTTTAATTTAACAAACATTCACTGTACTGTAGAACAGTAAAAGTTTATTTTTTGGCCCAGGGGGGAAAAAGGGGAAAAGCTTGATTTTTGTTTAAATGAGGGTGGTTGTTTGTTTTCAAGATGTTATGGTCACATGGGTTCAGTGCTAAAAGTAATAATAAAAATAATAACAATAAAACAAATCTAGTAGGAAGGAATTCACTTGGGAATAGGGTTATTTGTAACACATACACAGAACATTACAGAGTCTGATCAAAATGGATTTCCTTGCCAGTTAATCTTTTATTTCTCCATAAATATATTACCCATCAGATCAAATGTTTGATAAATGTAATTTTTCATCCAGAACACATGAAACCATTTAAACAACTCTATTAGAGGTACTTCCAAGATTATACATTGCAATCATGCTAACTTAATGCTAATAGCCTTTCACATTTTTTTATTCATGGCATATTAAGTAAAATCACATTTTTAATCAAAAGCAATTAAAAAAAAGAAGAAAAAGAATGAATAAATAAATGCCACTGGGGAGTTTCAGCCACATTACGTTCCCATTTTTCATTTTATTTAGTGTTTTATTGACCAGAAAGCCACAATTAATCATTTTGGGCAAGAGCCATGTTTTTGGTAAGCAAAAGGGTTTTGTTCAGCTGCAGAACAAAGTCATAATAGATTTGATTTAGCATTCATAAAGAGGCTTGTTTGTTTGTTTGTTTGTTTGTTTGTTTAGCCTGATTTTGACTGCTTGTAGGGCACCATGTTAACAGTGTGAAGTTCTAACATTTTTTAAAATTTTCCTAGAAGAAAATTTTCATTTGTGGTACAACCGTTGGCTCTGCTGTGAAGAAGTGTTGTTCTGGGATTTAGCAAAGAATGGGAAATGGAAAAGTGTACGGAGGGTAAAAGAGCAGCTTTGCGTTATTTAATATTCCATCCACAGACTTCGTCCTTGGAAGGGTTGTGCCATGAAAACGAAAAACCCACAACACTAGGCTATCTACTCGCCACTTGTTGAAGGAGAGAAAAGCGAAATATATGGTGGTGTCCATTAAACACTTGCCAAGACCACGTCTACACTATGGGGACTATCGCAGCACAGTAGCTATTCCAGCATAACCCCATAGAGTAGATGTCGCCTACAACAATGGAAGGGGTTTGTGTCCCACTGTGGAAACTCCACCTCTCCGAGCAACAGTGGCTATGGCAATGGAAGCATTCTTCAGTCGACTTCACTGTGTCTATGCCAAGGGTTAGTTTGGCATAGATATGGCACTCGGGTTTTAATTTTGCACACCCCACAGCACTGTAGCTATGTTGACCAACCTAAGTTTTAAGTGTAAACCAGGCCCAATTATTAGTTGAAAGTAAAATTAACTTCACTGTGTTATTTGCAGCATGCCGGTACTTATAATGGTTGTTATTTATTATTACTTATATGTATTATTGTAGTTCCTAAAAGTCCAGTTATGGACCAAGACTCCATTTTGCTAAGTACAGGACAGAACAAATGAAGAATATGGCAGACAGTACATTCCATTGTGCAACACTCTCCTAAATAATGCAGTAATTGCCAAGTTTTTAATGGTGATCCTTGAGAGAGAAATCATGATTGTACAATACTATAGGACAGGGATCGGCAACCTTTGGCATGCCGCCCATCAGGGAAATCCGCTGGCAAGCCGGGATGGTTGGTTTACCTGCAGCGTCTGCAGGTTTAGCCAATCGCAGCTCCCACTGGCCGCGGTTCGCCGTTCCAGGCTAATGGGGGCTGTGGGAAGAGGTGGCCCGGCCCGCGCCACATCCCGCAGCCCCCATTGGCCTGGAATGGCAAACTGCGGCCAGTGGGAGCTGTGATCGGCTGAACCTGTGGACGCTGCAGGTAAACAAACCGTCCCGGCCCGCCAGCGGTTTTCCCTGATGGGCCGCATGCCAAAGGTTGCCAATCCCTGCTATAGGAGAATGTATATTTGATAGGTTCTAGTCACAGTCATTTGGTAGATAATGTATAGGAGGCTGTATTGAACACCTCAGTGTTAGTAAATGAGGCAAGAATGTGACTTAGGATACTAAAGGTGATGCCCACAGTGTTTGTTTAATAGTACTTATCAACCCAATGGTGCATAGTTCTCTGCTTGGGAAGGAAAACAAACTTCTTGGTTTGGAGGTGAAATTATTTCAATATCTGAGCTTGGCTACCTACTAACAGTTATCAATCTGAATCCTATGGGAAGAATAAGGAATGTTTTTTTTTTTCATGATTTCGGCAGTTTGGCTTCAAACTCATTCATGTTTGGAGCATGAATGCTTACCTTTGTGAATTCCAGAGGACTTGTTATTGTCGTCAACTCGATGTTCTTAGTTTTCAGAAAAAACAAATGCTTTCTCTTTGATCTTTTAACACATAACCCCTGATCCTGCATTGCAACCTGCTAGCACCCATATGTAGTCCCATAGCTACCCTACCACACTCACACACATGCCCAGAATGGGCACATTAGCCATTAAGAGGACCTACTTTTTATACAATAGCTGGCATTACAGAATATATTGCAGGAAATGTTATTAACTAAGCAAAGAGTCATTGCTGATTAATTACCACAAGGACAAAGGGATTGTGATTTTTTTTCTTTACAGCGAAGTCTTGGATCATATACCCCACAGCTCTGAGTGGTAAGAGGAGAAGCTGCAAGGGCTAAAAGGTGGATGGGAAGCCAGGGGTTAAGGCATTTCAAAATGTCAGGCAGCTTGTTATATTGCAGTACATCATTTTATCCCTGGAGACTACTGCTGAGGCCTAGGCCAAAGCTATATAGAGAGCAGGAAATTTGACACAAGCTTCCAAATTTTCTCTGTAGCTCTCTTGGGCTGCAACCCATATGCCATGGTTAAACCATCAGGCTTTGCTCCACTGAGACTTTAGGACAAAGCAACTCAGTATTTCCTTCTTAGTAAAAGTGTCTGGTCTTTTTCTTAGCAAAAATATATTTTCCCACCCACTATCTTCTCAGAATGAAAATAGCTTTTTTTTCCAATTGATAATATGCCTTGATTTGCATGAGTCTTGTTTTTCATTTGATTTTTAACTTCCCAACTATAGCATCAATGAAATTACTATTATCTAAAGGCACGTTCTGATATGATCTGACTGTAGATAATTTTAGTATTCAGAACACGTCAACAGGTTAACTTGTATTTGTCACCTATTGTCCAAAGACAAGTTTAACTAAGTCTGAAATGGAAATTCTGAACAATAATTGAGGCTATCCTTTAAAAAAGTGAACAAATAAATGGTTTTATGAAAATGCTCATAATCTTAGTATCTTACTCTGTGAGTAATTCCATTGTGTTCACTGTGATTACTTGCAAATGAGGATGCTATTTAGTGTGAATAAAGGATTGGATTCTGGCCCATGGGGAGTGCATTGAATCAAGCCAGAATCATTAAGTTTTTTTTTATTGTTTCTCAATCTATAAATCGAGTGGCACATTGAGATTTTTGTTGTCATGTAACATCAGGATCTTTTTGGATTTCCATTGCCACTTGCCACACCTGTACAAGGAAAAATTAACATGACAAAATTGCTGTTTGTGAAAAGTGGAATCATGGGAAAGTGTAGTCATTAAGGGCTTTATTATTGGGCCAGAACTTCAGCCCACATTCCATAAAGCTGCTTTCACAGGGCACCTGACGATTCTCCTAATGTAGGGGAATTTGCAGAATCCCTTGCCAGCTTTGGGCCATCTATCTACATGATTCTCTGCCAACCAACCTTCATGTCAGGGTCAGGAGGATGCTAGGAGTCCATTAAAAGCTGGTGCAAGTTAGAGCAGCTTTAATACTGCTCTAACTTGCCTGGGAGCCAAGCCAGTCCCTGGTGGCAGGACTTGGGTAAGGACAGAAAGATGTTGGAAAGCCACATATTCCCCTCAACTTCCCACCCTCCCATTCAGCACCAGGCATAACTTGGCCAGAGGAAAGGGTGTAGCCTAGTCTAGAAACTTATACCTTCCTCATCCGACCTCCTTCCAATACTGTGTTAAACTATAAAAGCAGCAAAGAGTCCTGTGGCACCTTATAAACTAACAGACGTATAGGAGCATGAGCTTTCGTGGGTGAATACCCACTTCTTCAGATGAAGAAGAAGAAGTGGGTATTCACCCACGAAAGCTCTTGCTCCTATACATCTGTTAGTCTATAAGGTGCCACAGGACTCTTTGCTGCTTTTACAGATCCAGACTAACACGGCTACCCCTCTGATACTTGTGTTAAACTATGTGACTAATACCTCTCACATGGTTCTTTCTTTCTCTCATCTTACCAGGGAAGGTTTGTTTGCGCAGGATAACATTTTCTTTTTTTTTTGGCTGTGTATGTAATGTTATGTTTCTATGTATATGTGTTAATGGACCCAGGAGATCCCTTCCAGTCCTGTGTCCTATGTTTCTGTGTGTTTACTCTTGAGAAGACAAGGTTGTAAGAATGCGCTTTGCACTTGAAGCAGAACATGATGAGATGTGTAATGGTCCTGTAGGAGTTCATGTCACAGTGTGGTCCATAGTGTGTGTATTTGTGGATAAGTTTTTGCTGACTCTGTTTTGCAAGAGCAAATGCAATTGTCCATCCAAACTGGGAATTTTCTGTAACTGCCCAACTAGCTAAACAGCAACTGCTACGGTTAAACATTTTTATATCTTCCAGACTAGATAACTTGCACGCAAGAGTTTTGAAATAATTGGCCAAGGAGCTATCTGAGTCAATAAAGTTGATATTTAACAAACCTTGGAATACGGGAAAAGTAATAGCCAACTGAAAAAACAATTGAACCAATATTTACAAAGGGAGAACAACGTGACCTGGCTAACAATAGGTTGGTTATTTTGATATTGATCCTGGGAAATATCACAGAAAGGCTGATACAGTACATAATCATTACAGAATGACAGCATAATTAATGCCAATCAACATATTTTATGAAAAAGTTTTTGCAAACAAGTTGATATCTTTTTGAATGAGATTACAAATTTGGCTGACAAAGGTAACTGGGTTGACATAATATACTTAGACTTCCGTAAGGCATTTGAATTGGTGTCGCACAAAATTCTGATTAAAAAATAGAATTATATCAAGCTTATGTAGCACATATTAAATGGATTTAAAATGGGCTAACTCAGATCTCAAAGTATCTGTAAGGGGGAAATCTAATGGAGGAGTTTCTAGTAGGGATCTACAAAAATCTCTTTCCAGCCTAATGTTATTCAATATCTTTATAAATGATCTGGAAGAAGTTTTAAATAATTCCTGGTAAAGTTTGCCAATGAGACAAAATTGGGGGAGTGGTAAATAATAAGTACTAAGTGATGTGGATTACCTGGTGAACTGGCTTGCTTGAACAACATTTGTTTTAATACAGCTAATTGCAAGGTCATATGTCTAAGAAGCAAGAATGAAGGTCACCCTTCTAAGATAGATTATATTTTGGACACCAGAAATGGATTTAGGTGTCTTGGTGGATAATGAACTGAACATGGTGGTTAAACAATGGAATAAACTGCCTAGGGAGGTTGTGGAATCTCCATTTCTGGAGATATTTAAGAGTAGGTTAGATAAATGTCTATCCAGGATGGTCTAGACAGTATTTGGTCCTACCATGAGGACAGGGGACTGGACTCGATGACCTCTCAAGGTCCCTTCCAGTCCTAGAATCTATGAATCTATGAGCTCAAAGTGTGATGCAGTGCCTAAGAGAGCAAATGTTATCCTTAGATGTGTAAGTAGGAGAATATCGAGGAGAATGGTAAGGAGGTGTTAATGTACACAGCATTAGTAAGGCCATTACTGGAATACTATGTCCATTTTAGGTGTCTGCTCTTCTAAAAGGATGTTGACGAACTGTAAAGAATGGAAAGAGCTACAAAAGGCCTTATAGTGAGGCCTTATAGTGAGAGACTGAAGAGTCTCAATCTATATAGCTTAACAAAGAGAATGATGTGATTACAGTTCATTAGTGATGAGACGTTTTCCAATAGTAGAAGGCTTTTTAATCTACCAGACAGAGGCACAGTAAGATCCTATGGCTGGAAGCTAAAGGAGACAAATTCAGACTAGAAATAAGGCCCTTTTTTTTTTTTAGTGTAATGTGGTGGATTCTTCATCACTTGAAGTCTTTATATCAAGAATGGATGTTTTATAAAAAAAAAATATGCTGTAGCTCTACTAGAAGTTATGGTCTTGATTCTGGACTCTCTTGGCTAAATTACGTTTTGCAAAAGGTTAAACTGGATAATCATTATGGTCCCTTCTGGGCTTAAAATCTATGACTATTAATCTAGTTTGCCCATGGAAGTGTCGTTTGCCCAGGCAATCCCAGGTCTTCTGAGCATGTACAAATTTTGATGAACAAGGTTGAATTGAAACTACTTTGAAAATGTGTTTACAGGATTTTGTGCCTAACAACTGGTTTAATTCCAGTATGAAATGTGTCTTCTTTTTAAAAATGTATTTCCAATGATGGTAAACTGTCTGCTTACCCCATATGAATATTGGTTTGTGTTTCTTTTTAGGATCTGTTGAGATACATAAAATTGTATGGTTTAAATTACAAAAGCAGCCATTTATAATTCTTGTTCATCTTTTACACAAATACATGTGATTCCATTAGATATGCAGCACAGCCTTTTATACAGTTAGTGAATGGAGATAAAGCACTTCTGTTTACCTGTGAAATTGCCTATTAAAATTACAATAAACACCATAAAAATGACTTTATGTCTCTCCTCTGAGAAGAAGTTTCAATTTACTGGATCATGAGAAAATATCTTACAAGTAATTGTAAATATTTTAGGTAGATCTACTCTGATATTACTTGATGTGTCAAATTCACCAAAAAATTATGTAGTAAAATGTTAGACAGAGACAGTCAACTTGAAATCTATTCAATTATTAAAAAATGGGGGAAAGCATTGCATCTTCTATACCTGCCCAGAGTCCCCCTGCCAATTGTTGTGGTTTAACAAACACGGTTTCCTATGTTGTAATATTTTTTCTCACTCTTCTTGCTGTAAGAGACCACTGTAAAATTGGAAAATTAACTAAATGGTTGATGGGGAACCTATATACAAAAAGCCACATCTCCATTAGTGTAAATTGGGGAATTGAAGTCAATGGAGCTACATTGATTAACACCAACTGAAGGTATGGCCCAAGGTGTTCCCAAATGCACAAAATAAACAAAATTTTAAAACCCCAAAAGAACCAAGAGAGGTAAATATGCTTTTCTCAAATCATGATTAATCATCGTTATTATCGGTGTTACTTGTAACAATGGTGCCTCATTAACCAATTATTGAAATCCAGATTTTCAGCGAACTATACAATAAAAACACAAAAAGACACCTCATGTTAACTTTTATCCTATAGGAAACCCATGCAAAGTACTTAGTTTCTAGCTCTGATTATGAATTATTACTGTACATTTCACATAGCCGAAGAGAGCCTTACAGACTGTTGGCCAATAATCTGCTCTCAAGGCAGGACCAGAGTGAACCATGGGCAGGGATGGAGGTATCAGGCAGGGCTTTGAGCCAGCTTTGCACTCTCCTAATCACAAGGTCAGATAAAAACTTTACCAGCTCACCACATAGTTAGAGCAGCCTCAGGGTTGCTCTGTTTTATGTCTGGCTGCCCTCAGCCACCAGGGTAATTCCATCAGCCAAGGATTAGTCAGAGATAGTGGCTCCCCAACAAAGCTTCTTATCCTGAGGCTGGGGTGGCAAATGTGTAGAAACCACTATGTTGGCCCAATACAATGTGAGGATTCTCCAGCATAAAAGGAGAAAACTCAAGTAGTCCATTTAGCTGTCTTTCCAGTTGCTTTGTGCAGCCACTAGAGATGAGTCAGAATCAGACCATGTGTTTGTGCTATAGTGATCATCTCATACATATACCCTCCACTGAAATAAATAGTCATTTCATATCTCAAAGATTCAGATGAATATCTTCTTTGAACCAATGTGGATTGTGTACCTCATAGTCTAATGTGAGACAATTACCATCCCTTCCCCATTTTGTGCCTGCTTTAATGTTGTTATATAGGGACAGTGATGAGAAAAGGGCATATGCTACCACTAAAAATTACATATATAAAATTCAGATCCTGTTGCATATAGCAACCTCTCTAAATTGGGTGTTCACTGTTCAGCTGTTAAGATTGTTATTAAACTTTATGGACCATAAACCTCATGGAAACAAGAAAAGTGAACAACCATGCTATTGCAATAGTGTCAAAACAGGAGACATATTTCATATGTATAGCCTGAAAACTGTATAGCCTGCGTACACTAAGAATCTCAATACTCACTAGCTGCCGCAAACTACAGAGTTTATTTTATTGCTGAATTAAATGCAATGTTGCTAATTCACAGAGCTTAGCAATTATGTTCTTTTTAGTTTAAAGTTCAACTTCATAAATCTAACTCTACAGATCGGCTTTCTGAAATTGAGTAGGTTTTTTATTTAAATATTTGTCAGACATCCATCATCTCTTAATATTTGCTGTCATGGGAATCTACTTAATTTCAAACTAAATCCATCCTGATTTCCACTAACTGCAGAGGCTCACTCAATGCAACAACTGAACCCTGATTAGGGGAGACAGACAAACAAGGGGATGAAAACATGTTTGACACATTTTTGCAGAGGTGGAAGGGGAGGAAAGTTGAAATGCTAAGTACTGCCTGTCTTAACCGGGGTAAGTATTTACTTTCAGATGTATTAATTTTCAGAAAGGAACTGGTGTGTGTGTGTGTGTGTGTGTGTGTGTGTGTATCAGACAACCTGCCTCTTGTACTGTATGTATATAGTTGCCTTTCAGTATCCAAGTGCAAATTGGAGTTGATTGTCCCAAGTTTTAGTTAGTAGTTAAAAATCATCTTTCTCACATGCTCAGTAAACTTTTAATAACACTTTTAAAAATATCTGTCTACCAGTATTCTAAAGGAAATATATCACTGTGCAACTCATGTGCACGATGAGGTTTCACGAGCCCATAATTTACACACGCGTGCATGCGCACGCGCGCACACACACACACACACTGATCCCTGTCTCATTCAGTAGGTTATTCTAAGGTGCACGCAGCTACAGTTTCAATATTGGCATTGTTTGTGCTGCCTTAACAAATAATGGAAGATGCTGTTGTGTTTAATTTTATTAAAAAAGGAATTGCCATAGAAAATCTATCTTAAAGGAATGCTAAAGAAGCAAAGTAAAGCATGTAGACATAAAATCCAAAGCTAAGGTTGCAGGTACAACCTTAACTCTGCCCCTTTGTGCCTATCCCTTTTTTTACACTATTGAATTACATGATCTGTGGTTAGTTTTTTAGATTACTGTAGTTTCCCTGGGGAGTTGTGGATTCTCAGCTCCTCTGAAAATCAGGCCTTTTCTTTAGGTATCTAAAATGGATTTAAGTACCTGATGGTAGTCATCCAAGCTTGTAAAATTTTGGCTGAATTTTCCAAAAATTAAAATTTAGTGCTCCTTCTCTCCCTTCTCTTCCTTCATATTAAAGGCCAATGTCTAATAGTTAGAAAATTTACCTACGAACCCTATGTTCTCTTTCTTACCATTTACTAATAACTATATCACTATGACTGTTTACTGCAGTTGGCCATATTAAAGCAATATTATTTAGGCTGTTGTTTTCTTTTGGGTGGATATGACAGGTGTTCATGCAATTTCAATATGTAAGGTGACTTGCTGCTGCAGAATTAGGGCCATTGTTTCAAAGGAATTGACCTCTTCCCCTTGTTATGTATGTAGAAAATGACATTTTAATTCTTGGGACCTTTTATAACACTGTCCCGGTTAGTTGACCATAAAATCTGATTACCTTATCAGTGGTAAAATATGGTAAAGAAAATAGGTTACAAACCTGCAATTTTAAACATTAAATGTTTGCATGTGGCTGGGAGACTTGACTTAATCATTATTCTATAGGGCAATTACATATTGACCTACTGTAGCATGAATGCTGGTAACTGTTATTTATTTTGATTGGTTTGGCATAATCACTTAAATGATACTAGCTAGTGAATCCTACTCAGAAGCATGTTTATAAATACCACAGGACAAATTTATGTGGAAAATATTTGCAGCTACAAATGTCCTCTGAGAAAAGTGGGCAGGGAACATTTACTAGGTCAACATTTCAGTTAAAATATACAAATGTTCAGGCCAAAATTGTCCCTTTGCTGGAAGACAAGTCTTGTTCTTCCCCTAATTTCTGTATTATGTAACTTTTTTTGTTGCTTAATAAATGGTATCATATTACTGTACGTTATAGGTACTTTGCCAACACAGTGCAAAATGAATTACAATGTGATTTTTAGACAGTAAATCTGGACTGTAGAGTATACAGTTCCCAAAACATGAACTCATTTTTAATGTACCATCTGTTTCTCCACTATATTACAAAGATAAATAGTTGAGAAAGAGACTTGACGAGAGGGAGAAATGGGTTTTGATTTGCCCTTTCATCAGACACAGAAAACAACATAAGCTCAATCAATGCACTGAAATTAAAGCTAATACATAATAGTGGTTGGTCCTGATTTTTCTCCACCTATTGTTTCAAGTCCCAATTAAGAAAGAGGAGTTCCAAGGTAATGTCGCTCCTAGATACACAAGCTTAGCCTTATCATTGTGTTTACACAGTGTTTAAGTTCTTCATACAATATACTGAGAGGCTGATATCTTTCTTATCTTGATAAAGGTGAGCTGATAGAAAAGCACAAAATGTGCTCTTGTGTCTGGAAAAATTCAGAAGCAACATGTGAACAAACAAAAGCCTGCTCCTGGAAGTTTTAATCGGTGCTTCTTATGAAAGGAATTATGATGGATAGCTGAGACATTTCAGAGGGGCTTCTCTTCAAATAAAGTAGTGTTGTGCTTTCAGGAGCTTGTTAGACAGCTTAAAGCTGTGAGTAATATTTAGCCTGTGTACCAACTGACTGGCAGATACCCAATATTAAACTAATTTTTAAAAAAGGGTCCAGAGGCAATCCTGGCAATTACAGGCAGTAAGCCTAATTTTAGAACCAGGCAAATATATTAAAGAACAGAATTATCAGATGCATAGATGAACACAATATGTTGGAGAAGTTAACATGACATTTGTAAAGGGAAATCATGCCTCACCAATCTATTAGAGTTCTTTGAGGGGGTCAACAAACATATGGACAAGGATGATCCAGTGAATATAATATACTTGGACTTTCACAAAGCCTTTGACAAGATTCCTCACCAAAGGCTCTTACGCAAAGTAAGCTGTCATAGGAGAAGAGGGAAGGTCATCTCATGGATCTGTAAGTAGTTAAAAGATAGGAAACAAAGTGTAGAAATGAAAGGTCAGTTTTTACACTACAGAAAGGTAAATAGCTGGGTCCCCCACAGATCTGTATTGGTACCAGTGCTGTTCAACATATTCATAAATGATTTGGAAAAAGGGGTGAACTGTGAGGTGGCAAAGTTTGCAAAATTACTCAAGCTAGTTAAGTCTAAAGCAGACTGTGAAGAGTTACAAAGGGATCTCACAAAACTGGATGACTGGGTAACAAAGTGGCAGATGAAATTTAATGTAAATATATGCAAATATAATACATATTGAAAAACATAATCCCAAATATATATACAAAATGATGGAGTCTAAATTAGCTGTTACCACTCAAGAAAGAGATCTTGAAGTCCTTGTGGATAGTTCTCTGAAAACATCTGCTCAATGTGCAGGAGCAGTCAAAAGAACTAACAATGTTAGGACCCTGTAGGAAAAGGATACATAAGACAGAAAATATCGTCATGCCACTATATAAATCTATGCTACGCCCACATCTTGAATACTTCATACAGTTCTGGACTCCCCATCTCAAAAAAATATATATTAGAATTGGAAAAAGTACAGAGAAGGGCATCAAAAATTATTAGGGGTATGGAACAGTTTCCGTATGAGGAGAGAGATTAAAAAGACTATGACTGTTCAGCTTGGAAAAGGGATGACTGAGGGGGAATATGATAAAGGTCTATAAAATCATGGTGGAGAAAGTGAATATTCTTATGTTAGCAAAGTGATATATGGAGAGACTCAAAAGCTGGTATTATTCACTGTGTGTAATAAGCTAAAGTTATTAGTTGCAAAAGACATTTTTTTGTGGATTCTGCATGTGAGTTACAAAGCTCTGGAAAAGGGTTTTTGTTAGTAATGAAGTAAAGTCTTGCTGATATCAAAAAGAAATTTGTAAAGCCTGTTTTTCAAATGTTTGAAAAGCAGTAATAAATGAAGTATATGTCGAAAGTCACTTGCACCTGAAAAAGTCTTCTGGAGTATTTGCTTCCATTGTGAGATAGTTGGTCTATTCCCCTACTTCACTTCCCTCCCGGCATCCACATTATGTTTTAGGTGAACTATATTGTAGAGAAATTTATATATGTAATCTGAAGGAATTATTTAAGAAAGATATATTGTTCTTGTAATACATTATTACTAGCTGTTCAGTGTGCATTATTCTGCCTGGTCCTTTAAAATGGGCATTGTTTGCCTAGACCAGTGGGAGACGGAAGAAAAGGAATTCCTTCTTCCCCAGGCACCATGAGAGGCAGCAGTGGCCTTAATGTCCTCTCTGTACCACACTCTCCCTCTGGAGACCAGTATGCAAGCTGAGCAATAGGGGGAGCAATGGAGGTAACCTCATTGGTGTTGTCTCTTGACTGAAGGAGTGCCATGTGGTAGGTGGCCATAAGAATACACCTAAGGTGATGGGTCCTTCCTTTACCTCTTCCCATTTCTTTTTAATTTTTAGGGTAAATTAACCTAGGAGAATTTGGTGCATGGCCTCCACAATAAGATGTGTTTGGGAGACCACAGGGAGATACTCTTCCCATAAAAGCAGCAAAGAGTCCTGTGGCACCTTATAGACTAAAAGACGTATTGGAGCATGAGCTTTCGTGGGTGAATACCCACATCTTCGGACGCATGCATCCGAAGAAGTGGGTATTCACCCATGAAAGCTCATGCTCCAATATGTCTGTTAGTCTATAAGGTGCCCCAGGACTCTTTGCTGCTTTTACAGATCCAGACTAACACGGCTACCCCTTTGATACTCTTCCCATAGATTCCAGGAACACCAACTGCCAGGGACAGGGCAAGGTGTGCGAGCTCTTAGTACAAGAGCAGTGGGAGGTTGTCTGTGTATGGGTCTGGTGGCCATTATGGTTCTATGGTCTTGTGTGTTAGAGCGAGACACAAGATTCCTAGATCTGAGGTCGGTATACATTGGAATGGAGCAATTCCCATCCCAAAAGTTTCTTAATATTCAAATACTATCTCTCTTCAGACAGGTGCTGTAAGTATGTATACATTGCAACCAGTATAGCCTCAAATTCCTGAAAAATCATATATATGCTTCCCTGTAGCTGTGTCCACGGCAAACTTGGTTTCAACACATGACTCCCCTTTTCCCTAGTGCACATCAGCCAGAGTTTAGCAACTCTTATAGATGTATAAATACAGCAGGATACTGATTAAATGGACTGGTTCTGATTTCAGCATCCATGCTTTTAGAAGTTCTCCTTCGAAACTGTAAGTTGTCCTTCGGAGAAAAAGGGAAATCTATTGTATTTGCAAATCTGTCTATACTGATTATGATAGTAATGCGAAAGAACGCTCTCAGACTTCTCTTACTGGGATGAATATGGAAATAACAGTTTTGTTTGGTCTCATCTTAGACTGGCTTCATTAAGCAAAACCAGTGAGCAGTTTCTAAGAAATCTTGGTGGACTGTATTAGCAAAAGTGTGTACGTCACTCTGTACTGACTTTCAAATCACACGAGCATAGTCTCCGGTTAGAGTAGACATGTTTTATTGTTTTGCATTTTTTCTTTAATTGTGGAGAAAATAAACAGTTTATTTCCAAACCTGCCCTTGACCTGATTGTCTGGCCTGTTTGTCTGTCTGTCTATCCATCATCCATCCATCCATCCAGGTTTTTATATTAGCACCTATCACCTGAGAATGTTTGCTAGTACAATATAGGCCACATTTCCAACCAGATTTTATACTTATCTCTACATTACACATTTTGGTAGGAAAAAAGGGAGTTTTTCAACATCTTGTTGAAGAATGGTGCTCTTAAAAAATACACACACACAACATAAGGGAACTTCTATTTCTCTCTCTCTCCGCAGGCAAAACACTGTTGTTTGAACAGACCTTAACTGGTAAAAAGTGCTGTGTCAAAATGGATGAAGGCAAGAGGAGAAAAATACATTTGTTTTTTATTACTTTCCTTCGGTGATTAACACTATGTGCTTATGAAAGTCCTGATGTAATATCTGACATAATTTCTTCATCTAAAAGATGTAGAAGAGGTTGATGGTATTTATCAAGAAGAATTGAGGAAAATTAAAAGTTTGAGTAAAATTCCTAAATAAGTAAATAAGTGTACGTATGATTTATGTGGTTTACATTGTTCCCCCAAGTACAAAGGTATTCGTAAAATAGTGAATTTAAAGAATTACTGAAATAGGAAATTGCCCAGACTGAAAACCACTTGCACGTGTATAGGTCCACATAATGTAGGTGGGAGTCTTCAGCTTTCTAACTTCTTTCCTATCACAGATACCACAGATACTGGCTTTTGTTATGTGTCCAGGAAGGGTTTTGTTAAGTAATAAAAATAAGACTTTTAAAATAGCACTTTTCATCCATAGATCTTAAAGGACTTTACAAAGGTGCATAAATATAATCACCCCCATTGTATAGATGGGGAAACTGAGGCAAAATAGGTTGTTAATTGCCTTTGGTCACAGAGCCAGGAATAGAGCCCAGTTTTGCTGACTCCCAATCCAGTGTTCTGTCTACTGGGCATGAACACCTCCTCTGCCTACTCAGGAAAATAGTGTCTAAATCCATTACATTAAATTATTTAATTTAATGGGATCTTTTCCCATACTATTGCTAAGCACCACTGATGGTCCGACTTTGTCGCGTCTCCTTTCATCTGTCAAGATGTTGGACAGCCATAAAAACCATATATAAATTAAACAGTTTCTTTCTTTGTCCGTATTCACGTTTATTTAGTTTCAGTTTACTTGGGCCCAGTTCATAACAAAGTTCATAGATCACTGGTGATCAGAAATGGGGATTGGGGGTTGGGAGAGCTTCCTTCCTTTGTGTCTCATTTATCGTGCAGAGTTGATTGATCAGGCAGGGGGAGTTTCACTCAGCAGCAGGTCTGTGGCTCCAGCTATTAGCTGTGAAAGGAGGAGTCCGGATAAGAGAGGACACTGCCTTTCTCACATCTTGCTTTTCCTCTTTGTGAAAACTGGAAGGATTGGGCTGCCCCTCTATCAGATCTCCTGTAAGCAGAGGGCATCACCACATTCTTCTTAAGACATGGGACAGTGAGGAAAAGCATGACTGGAAAATCAGAGCAGCCTCTTCTCTTCATCCATGGAGCAGGGGCAGAGGAACCGCCTGTGAAAAGATCCCATTTCTCTTCAGCTGGGGAAGGCTCACATATTGGTAGGTTCCCCCCTGTTTCTTGCCTGTAGTGGGCAAGACTTAATGAAAGGGGCCCACCTGTGTCTTGCAGGAAGGGGAGCATGCATCCAACACTGAGGCATGTGTTTTAAAGATGGTGTGGGTTCTTGAGGGTGAGAAAAAGAGTGTTTCTACTATGAGGGAATATAGGAAGGCAACATCTGAGGAGGAGGGAAGTCTCTACTATGATCCTGCTCTCCCTTGAAGGGATGTCAGCAATAAGTGCCTGCAACATCTGTCTCTTACAGTTGGTGTGAATTCAGTTATGTAACAAGTCTTTTCCAACTCCAGACTCTATTATCCCCCATAGCACAACCAAGTGGCATGTGTATTTGGTTAAGATATTGTCTCCATAATTCTTCACAGCTGTTTATGGAAGCCATGCACTGTGTTCCAGAATTCTGACATGGTCTGTGCCATTTCTAAGTTAGCCTGACCTTGTTTATTAATCCTATAACAATTACCGTTATGCCTACTATGCCATGAGGTTCCCCATTGTCAGAATAAACAGCCAATATTCTCAGCAGCTGCAACTGTTCCACTTGTCAGAAAGCCTCCTGCATTAGTTCTCTGAGATCTTACTTGACAATATAATTTTAGAACTTCGTATGATTTTAGAGACACTTTAGTTGCCATCTGTAAGTGATGTGTATGGTATATCTCAAGCAAAAGGAAGAACTCTGTCTAACTTGGGGAAATTGAGCCACATGGTGGAGCTGCCTAGTATTATTGCCTAGATATGCTGTTTTATGTCTCTTCACTGTATCATTTTGGAGCTTTGGGTGTGTTACCAGATTTGCCCCGTACTTTGGGTTACACTCATTTATTAGGGTTACTCTTGGGGGGGGGGAAGGGGACTCTGTAATTCTATCAATGTACTGCTTGTGTCACTTGTGTTTTCATATGGAGCTCTACTTCTCCCTTCTGCAGGTTCCCTCCCAATAGAGCTATCCTGCAGGACCTAGGTTCCCCAGGGCTGGGTTCCTCCAGCCCCAGAATCAGATGAACACACACACACACACATTGACAGAGTGCATCTGAGCGGACCAGGTCAATCAGCACTCCCAAGCTGACCCCTTATATGTCCCTGGACTCAGCAGGCTGGGTCGAACAGCACCTTCAAGCTGTCACCCTCATATGCCATGGGCATCACACCAGAATAGAGTACGCCTGAGCAGGCTGGGTTGAGCAGCACTTCCAAGCTGCCACCCTCCTATGCCACATGTTGAGCATGTCCCTATCCCCACTTTCACGTTACAATTGTTCTGGTAGTAACCCACTTGATGAGCAAACCCCACAGGACTTTTGGGCATTACAGGGATCTTTAGCTTAGGTAAGAGAAGCGTTGCTGCAGAGCAAATGGGGAAACCAAAAACACAGGAGAGAGAGAGAGCTATGTGGCACCCTAAGACAGCCTCTACAGCCTGCCTGAGTGAAACTGTGCCAGTATACACCTGCCTATTGTTGTTTGAAAAAACGTCAATAGCTTGTGATGGCCAGTCATTCATGACCTATTGAAAGTTTAGGGCCGTCCCACTGTTCTGGAACAGCAGGGCACTGCAAGCTTATTGTATTTACAGAGCTTGGTTTCATCTAGATACGGTGGTGGCTGGTTGGGATAGGAGATGTGCTGAGGTGAGGCCAACTAAAGTTCTTATTTTAACTACCGACAGTCTAACTCCTCTGCTGAAAGTCCTTTACATTCCTTGATGGGGACTAGAGCATAGTACCACCAACATAGGGGAGGAGTCCAATAATGAGCCCTGATTGCTGTAGGCAAATCTAAAGTTACACTACAAATAGTTGTATATAATGTTGTAGCTGTGTTGGTCCCAGTATACTAGAGAGACAAGGTGGGAGAGGTAATATCTTTTATTGAACCAGGTTTTGCTTCATCAACAGAAGTTGGTCCAATAAAAGATATTTCCTCACCCGCCTTGTCACTACTTCTACTATATCGCAACAAGGGCTTCTGTTAGTTCAACTCTGAAAATTGCAACATACCAAATACCATGAGCCATATAGTACAACAGAATTCAGCTTTGGTCCTCCAAAGAAACTCCCAGTTGACCAGAAATATATAGCAAATAGCAATTCTGGTGTCTATCTCAACAGAAAACAAATGGTGTCTTGTAGACTACTTTGACTAGAAATCTTAGAATCAGACTCTCTTGCTTCAGTGCCCCTAGTAATATTTCACTTATGTTGGTGGGTTAAGATGCTGTTTGCTTCCCCAAAGCAATGTTTTGCCACTGTAAAGCATTACACAGGGGAAGCACACATTGCTTTAGCAATGTTTGCTGGCTTAACGGCATTCTGTCATTTGGAACCATTCTCTTCAGGTTTATTTCTCTATATTTGGCTCAGCAGCCACCATTTCCCCAGTGCATGAAGGTTTGAAACTTGATTATTTCATTAAAAAGGGGATAAAGAATAAGACGGAGAATATATTATTGCCCTTATATAAATCGATGGTACGCCCACATCTTGAATACTGCGTACAGATGTATTCTCCTCATCTCAAAAAAGTTATACTGGCACTAGAAAAGGTTCAGAGAAGGGCAACTAAAATGATATGGGGTTTGGAACGGGTCCCATATGAGGAGAGATTAAAGAGGCTAGGACTTTTCAGCTTGGAAAAGAGGAGACTAAGGGGGTATATAAAATCATCAGTGATGTGGAGGAAGTAGATAAGGAAAAGTTATTTACTTATTCCCATAATACAAGAACTAGGGGTCACCAAATGAAATTAATAGGCAGCAGGTTTAAAACAAATAAAAGGAAGTTCTTCTTCACACAGCCAACTTGTGGAACTCCTTACCTGAGGAGGTTGTGAAGGCTAGGACTATAACAGCATTTAAAAGAGAACTGGATAAATTCATGGAGGTTAAGTTCATTAATGGCTATTAGCCAGGATGGGTAAGGAATGGTGTCCCTAGACTCTGTTTGTCAGAGGGTGAAGATGGATGGCAGGAGAGAGATCACTTGATCATTACCTGTTAGATTCACTCCCTCTGGGGCACCTGGCATTGGCCACTGTCGGTAAACAGGATACTGGGCTAGATGGACCTTTGGTCTGACCCAGTACGGCCGTTCTTATGCTATTATTTCTGACCTGACAGGGGTCCCTGGGAACTGAACCCCGGACATCAAAGCACAACATAAAAATAACTTTAAAAGTTAATTTTATGTTCAATTACCAATGAAATTATTTGGATTTTTGTAGGATTGGGCAGAGAAGAATAATATTAATGAATAGACTTGCTAGCCATGTAGAAGCTTGAAGTTTGAGCCTGTTCCATGGTCCTAATGAAAATAGGACTGTCCCTAGAAAGAAGGTATGGTACTGCACAGTGTGATACCATCCTGTACATTTTCCACTTTGCTTACTTTGTCATTAGGCTATGGGTTAAGCATGATTAACAATCCATGTCCAAGGCTTTATATGTTTTCTTTTTTTTAGAAGTAGTAAAACACAGTAATAGTGTATTTTGCTACTGCTGTTGAAAGGAAATGTCTTTGTTCACTAAGTAATTAACCTGTTATTGAGGTGAAAATGCAATAAATGTGTCATAGAAGGCAAGGAGCCAAAAAAATTGAAGACCAGAAAAAAAACATATATAGATATAAGAGTGTGTGTAGGTACAAAATAACTATCTGTTTCAGTAGCTTAATTACCAGTTAATGAAATTATCAAAATAAATAATATCTTTTGAATTGAGTGATACAGTATATTATATAATACAGTGTATATCTATCTATCTATATAATACCTCATAAAATATCCTCTTATATGGTGTTTTTCATGACTAGCTCTTGAAGCACTTTACAAAGGAGGTAAGAATCATTATCCTCATTTTACAGATGGGAAAACTGAGGCAGAGAGCCATGACTTGCCCAAGATCACCAGCAGTCTAGTGGCCAACCTAGGAATAGAACCCGGGTCTCCTGAGTCCCAGTCTCCAGTAGATAACACTGCCTCTGTTGTGTAAATCTTCATTTCCAACCCTCCTTACAAAACTGGTTATTTGGTCAATAGACTATACAGGCTCTTTCAGAGTCGTGCACATCTTTGCTATGCTATCTTGTTAAATCTCCTGCCGGTCCCTAGTATGGAAGCAGACTAGGATAATACTATAGAGAGGAAAAATAACAGGAGTACTTGTGGCACCTTAGAGACTAACAAATTTATTAGAGCATAAGCTTTCGTGGGCTACAACCCACTTCTTCAGATGCATATAGAGTGAACCATATATTGAGGAGATATATATACACACACATACAGAGAGCATGAACAGGTGGGAGTTGTCTTACCAACTCTGAGAGGCCAATTAAGTAAGAGAAAAAAAACTTTTGAAGTGATAATCAAGATGGTTCAGTACAGACAGTTTGATAAGAAGCAAGTGTGAAAATACTTACAAGGGGAGATAGATTCAATGTTTGTAATGGCTCAGCCTCTCAGAGTTGGTAAGACAACTCCCACCTGTTCATGCTCTCTGTATGTGTGTGTATATATATCTCCTCAATATATGGTTCACTCTATATGCATCCGAAGAAGTGGGTTGTAGCCCACGAAAGCTTATGCTCTAATAAATTTGTTAGTCTCTAAGGTGCCACAAGTACTCCTGTTATTTTTGCGGATACAGACTAACACGGCTGCTACTCTGAAAACTATAGAGAGGCATGTTGTAATTATCCTGCACATATGCAGTAACCAGTTTGAAATTAGGAAAAGGCCAACCCTATATTAGTTCACTGGGGCAGAGACGTACCTCATGGAGTAAAACTTGAAAAGCAAATTCTGCAGAACTGGCACAGAGAGATGTTCATTTTACCTGTACCAATAAAAAACGGCTGTTACAGGTAAAAATCTACCACACGAGGAAATCTCTTTGTGCGCTCAGGAGACTGACCCCAGTGGGAAGCAGGTGGCATTTCCACCACTGCCCTGCATGAGTTTTCCTGTGCGGGGGCCAGCTTGAGCTCCTCCTGCAAAGAACCCCCTAGAGATCCTGTGAATCAGCAAGCTCTCTGAGGACATCTGTTTACTGGCCACTACAGTCCACTCTGATGCTGCATGAATCCCATTTGCTTCTTGTAAATGAGGCTGCAGCTGTTTTGTGCCCCCGCAGCCTGGTTTGATGGAGTATGTTCTGCCACCTAGAACCTCCACAAAGATTTACAACAGCATAGAACGTAGCAGGGACCACTAGAACATGAGTGATTGTTTTCTTTAATTTCATTTAATTTCATTTAAGATGGCAGGAAGGAGAAGACGGGGAAGATGCACATTAATGGTTAAGACATAAGTTACTGGAGCCCTGGGGCTGACTTTTGTGTCCAATTTTCAGGCAGCTTTCTGTAGTACTGCCCTTTGTGAGTTATGTGCCTTAAGTACAGCATTTTTTACAGCAAAATGTGAGGTTTTTTCCCTCAAAAGGAGACCAAAATTCACAGTTTGCCTGTGCTCAGAGTATGTGTGTATGAGTATTTTCTTGGATGCTCCATTAATTATTTTTTTTTCATGAGAAAAACCCTTAGTTTAAACAGATCAGGGGGTTGAGCTTAAATTGAGTCAGTATTCAGACTTGAATAAAATATTTTAATTACTGTATTACATGTTTTACGGTAAAGTTTCAGTTAGGAATTGTAAATGAGGATCCTAATCACTATGGCCTGGTTGCTACTGTATATAAAAGGCCTTTGTCCTTTGTACATACGTATTTACATAATGTATTCTTTATGTTTGTGTCTTATTAAACCTAGGAGTTTAATAGTGATGTCTCTGGACTTCTGTTTCTGCCTTTCGTTTATTTCTGCCCTCAGAATCTTTTCACTTTGAGGTAAATAACTGATTTTGCTACACTTCTTAGTGCTAGAGAGCGCTGTTAAAATAATTGTACCTACACTTCCCAAATGTATGAAAAATGAGAATTCTTGGGAAAAGATTTTGACATCCTCTGAAAAGATGATAATGGTGTAGGCTAACAAGGAGAAATCTGTACATTTTCCTTTCAGTTTGATCACTTATTTTATACCGGTGCATTACTGTTTCTTTAATGTTCGCATATAAAATTCAGTTAAATGTTGTTCCTAAGAGCTGCAGGCAAGTTCCCCTGAAAATACCAAGATAATGAACTTGAACCTGAGCTTGCTCCATCAAAGAAATCATTACACACAATGTGTTTTAGCTTTTGGCTTTAATTTATATATATATTTTTTTTGTCTGTGAAAAGAAGAAAGTGCATCTTTAAGATGATATGTTTGTTGAATCAATATGTATCTGTTGGTATTGCTAAGGAATTGCCTTTCTGCTTTCAAATCTCTCCACAAAATACCTGAGTAGGCATAATGTCAAAAATGGAAATAATCAACATGTATTTAAGGCTTACTCAAAAAATCCATTTAAAAAGTAGGAATGTGTTTTTCAGGCGTTTTAGGACCATAAATTGAAACACAAGTATTCAAATTATTTTTTTCAAATCTACTCAAACCTGTATTTATGTAGCAATACAGTGAACTTTTCTTGTCGTTTGCATTTACGTTTTTTTTAGCACTTCTGTATTTTAAGACTCCAGTGACCCATAAAAAAGAAAATACTCTAATTTTCAATTTCTTGGTACTGAATATTTCCCTTCCACTGGCTTTGTTTTTATAACAGTTATTTATTTAAAAGAGAGAAAAAGAGAGAGAACAGGAGAACAGGGCGGGAACTAAAGAAAGGAATGGATAACTTTGGAAAGATGTTATTAAATAACTATCCTAGAATCTAATAGGATATAGTCAAACATTTAAAACAAAAACACAAACACAGTGGGGAGAGGGGAGATGTGGAGCCTCAGACCAAATAAGGTGGCTTCACTTTGAACCAGCCGTTCACTTTCTTTAACTTAAAGCATTTAGCTATAGAACTGTTAATGGCGCTCAGAAAGTAAATGTCTGCAATAAGACCAGGGTCCAGAAAATGAATATTTTTCAAACTTCACCAACCAACAACCACAGAGGGCTCTCAGATGCCATTATCCGGCACTCAAGTCCTGAGCTTGGCCGTGCCTTCAGAGGAAAACTATCGCATAGAACTTTTTTATTTTTTCCAGAAATCATTTTCATAAAAAGAGCCATCCTTCAGAAATCTATGGTCCCTGAAGGAGAAATCGTGAAGCTATGATGATTCACCTGGCCTCAGGGTGAATCATCCTAAATGAAGGATCAAGAGTACCTGTGGAAGGGCAGGTACAGGAAACTAATAGCGGTAATATCCAGGAAACAGCAACTCCTTCTGAAGTTTGATTTATTTATTTAATTTCTTTTTTTTTTTCTGTTCAGAATAGCTAGAAAGTGCCCAGCCACAGGCTGTGAGTGCTCTGCCAAGTATTTAAAATTACATAACCAAAATACTGTACAATCACCTTACCTAGTGTTACCAAGCAGCAGCACATAATCAAATATTACCATCCTCACACATGAGCCTATACCTCAGTCCCTCTGTTCAAAGGCCACATGATACAAATGGGCCCTGTGGCATTCCCTGAAAGACAACAAATCCAGGGAAATTCGGACTAGGGCTGGGAAGACTTTCCGGAACACCCTGCCAGCTGACTCCCTTCTGTTATTTTAAGGGGGAAGCTAGCAACAGCACCTCTGCTGACCGCAGCTGTGGTAGTGTATCATGAGGAGGGAAATGGTCAATAAAGGAGGTGGGTTCCAAGCAACTTATGGCTTGTGTAGATCCCAGTGTAGATCCCAGAGCACAGGTGTCATGTGCTTCCTATAGGATGCTCCATACCCCTAGAGGTTGGCTTCCATATGCACCAGGTTCCAGCTACTGAATAGATTTGGGATGCACCGCCATGCAGAGCACATTGCAATAGTCTAAACGTAAAGTGACAAAGGCATGGATGATGGTAGCTAGGTCAGCATCTGAACATTAAGGCTGTTCCCATCTAGTGAGGCGTAAATAGCAAAATGCCTTTTTGACCCTTGCCACTGCCTGGTCTTCTGAACCTTGTCAGACCTCTGAGTTATGAACTCAGATTACCAATGGCAGTTGAATGTGCTCTCGGTCTCAAGGGCAGAAACATTTGTCTCTTCTGGTTGTTTCTCCCAACTACCAGCATCACCTCGATCTTGTCTGAATTGAACTTCAGCCAGCTCTTCCTTGCCCCAATCTCTGCCAGACACGGGTCAGTCTCTCGTCTGCTCCTGCTGGATCAGTCAAGAAGGAGGAAAAAAGCTGAATATTATCAGCATATTAAAAGCATCACAACCCCAAGTCTCCTCACTAACCCCACTAATGGTCTGTTATTTATATAGCATTGAACAAGAAGGGAAATAAATAGAACCATACAGTTCCCCATACTAGGGAGATCTTGAAAGTGATGAGCCATTGCCCAATAGAATCTTTTGAGACTGCTCTGCTAGGGAAGAATGAAACCACCCCAAGACAGCCCCTCCTGTGCTGCTGGAGACCACAGAAAAGCCAGCAACGCCTCATTTATGGTATTCAATGGTATTGAAACAGCTCCAATAATATTCATATGGACACCTGATCATCCTCCATTGGCAGGAGTTCATTGATCAACATAACAAGGGCAGTTTCTGTACCAAACCCAGGTCTGTACCCACACTGAGAAGAGTCAAGAAAATCTGAGGCAAGTGGATGCTGTGAAAGTTGTCCTGCCAAAAACTTCTCATAACTTTACCCATAAAGGAAGGCATGACATTGGTCTATATTCCGCTAGATTGTTTGTTAAGAGGTGATTTCTTGTGGAATGGAAGCAGACAGGCCTCCTTCAGCTGCATCAGCATCCTGCCCTCCCTAATGGAGGCATTGACAATTGTCAGTAACAGAGCAACCAGTAATTCCTTGATGGCCTTCACCAGCCAGGAAGGACACAAGTTGTGGACTGAAGTACACCTCCAGCACCTCAGTCAGTGACAAATTGATCAGATAAGATATTGCATCTGTAGTGGCAAGATAGGAGGTAAATGCAGATAGTTTGACCGGAAACCACAAAATATATAGAAATTTCATCACAAAAGGTGGGGCTTGATTTAGCTCTTGAATGCAGATGGGTTGCATTAATCAAGCTGTACACCACTTAGTACAAATCTGTTGGCTGAGATTTTGCAGATGCTATAGTACAGGCACAGAATCCCTTTTTGCTTCCTGTATGGCTATAGCATAATATTTCAAACCCACTTTATAATATAGTCTATCAATTTTGACCCTGGACGTTCATCATTAGCACTCTAGCTGTCTTCCCTCTTGCTTCATTTGTTACATGCCATCTGAAGACCAAAGTGACCTGTGACAATACAGCCACTGAAGAGGAGGCCAGGGGCCACATGATCAAAAGGTTAATATACAATCCTACTAAACAATCAACCAAGTGTTGCTTTAGGGAAAGTAAAATCTCCATCTCAAAGCCTTCTGGCTCCATTAGCCTCCGAGGGCAGAACTTGAAAACAGGCTTTTTTTGCTCCAACGGGACAGCTGAGCCCCATCCTCCCTATTTTCAATCCCAGCCCAAACACCAGATCAAAAGTATAACTAGCAAAGGGCATAATTCTGTAACTTTCTCAAGCAAAGCTCTGATTGTCCTTTGAAATACCCCACTTATAGAGGTCCGTTCCCCCTACCCCCGGTTCAAGTGGCTGTGAATTTAACCCTTCCTCAAAGACGGTAGAACTGCCCTACGTTCTATGTGCAGCTGTTGTGCTTCAAGAAACACTCTAAATGGTGGAGAGGCAATTTGTCTAGAGTTACTTGGCAACACAACGAGGGACCTCTAACAGTTTCAATGTCACCTATTTTACTACACAGCAACCTCTTCTCTTAACTCCCATCTCTCTTGACTATGTGCCGGTTAAGCCAATGCTGCTTTCTTGGTTCTATAATGATTTTAAGTCCTACTTTTAGAAGATGTATCCTCTACTGTAATATAAAAAACTCATCACTATTTACTTTCTATTTCTTTCCTATATCTGCCACAGTAATATGATTCTAGAAGGGTGGAGAGAGCAACTTGAAAACATATTCTTTGTCATAAATGCAAGGAAAATTACCTGTCTGCTGACAAGGAGACATCTGACCCAATATCGTTTCTGGGGAAATTCAAAACATTCATTATAAAATGTAGGTGCAAAGCAGCAACCACCATCTGTGTAAAAGGCTACATTTTCTCTGGAGAGAACCCTGGCAACACTTAGGGTGGAACGTATCTTCATGCAAGAGAGTTAGGGAGTATTAAAAGAAGGGGGGGAAGATGCATCAGGATTCTGAGCAGTGGGTGGGGGCGGAATTTACAAAAAAGTGAAAAAGAGCAGAATGTGAACTGAGTGGGATGGATGGATCTGACACTCATGGGAGAGGTCATACAGGAGAACATAGCCAGCCAGGAGTTGGGAGAGATTTGAAACCAAAATTCTCAAAATTAATAAAACACATATGGGCTATTATTTTTACTATAATTTATTTGTATACTTGAGAGCACCCAGAGGGCCTCAATGAAGTTCAGGGGCCCACAGAAGAAAGAGACAGTGCTTTTCCCAAAGAGTGCAAGAGCAATACAATGTTTTGCTCCCAGAGAGAATTAGCTGCCACTTGCCCATGGCTTTGGTCGGTATACCACAAGCTTGGAAATACATTTCACCCTTTGGGAAATGTTTTACTGCTTTCACCTCGAAGCCAGTCAATATTTGCTACACATACACACGTGCGCGCGCGCATATATGATCTCTGTGATATTTGTTTACCCTGGATTTATAAGATCCCATTGCACACTATAGAAGAAGAAAACTAAATATGCAAAGGACAGGTAGACTTTTAATGGAGTTACTAGCTCAGTGTTACTCCACAGAAACTGACCTTGAAGTTGCTTTTTTAATACACAAGTCAAAATATGCAAATTCAGAATTCAGAGTGGCAGCTTAGAACCTGTATACACTTTGTTAAATTTCTTATGAAGGACAGGGAAATTTCTCATTTTACAAAGGCTGTTCATCAGCTTCTAAAACTGAGGATTGTAGACCACAGAGCTATGTAAATCCTGGGGGAGAGGGGTAGGAGTTGACCCCCTGAGTTTCACCTTGAGCTTCCAGTTCAAGTGAACCAAACCATTTAGGGTGAAATTCAGTGAAAGTCCCACATTTCATTTGGTTTTGCTGTGAGATCCATCAGGGTTTGCTTGTAAAGGCTGTGAATTATTGTCGAATTTGCGCAGTGCTTCAATTTTATAACAAAACCAAAAACTGGGAGAATTCCCAGCAGTTTCCTTTTGATAGACAATATTTTCTGAATTTTCCTTAGCAGCATTTGCTTTGCCACCACACAAGGAAATTTCTGAGATGGCTACTACAAGTAGATCTCCCAGTTAATCTGAATTCCCTTGCCATTTTTGCCGAGATTAATCATTTTGTATATATAAAAAAGTATAAACATCTAGTGCTTCTACCATCGCCTTTTCTAAATAATAATAATAATAATAATAATAAATAATAATATATCCTAGCCCTGTTAAAATAGTTGTAATGAAGGAGTGTAAATTTTGCTGGAAGAAGCATTTTCATTCCATATTCTGCCTCCTGATCCTACTCAACAAAAACATAACTTATTTTTTAAAGGTATATCCATTGGTTATCTTCTCAGTCCCTACAATCTTTCAATGGAAACATAGTTTTCCCTCCTCCCTCCCCGCTCCTTGTTATAACCATAAAGAGTCAGTACCATGAATTTCAGTTAAGTTTATGATTAGTCCCTAACTACAGCTGCCACCACATTTGGCAAGGAAACCTCTTCTGGAAGCATTCTTGTAGATAGATAAACAAGCAGATATACTAAGCTGGTGGACAGATGAATAGGAAATAGCTTGGTTCCCCATGATAAATCTATCGCGGGTGGGGAGAAGATTCATGTAAAAACATTTGTTTATGTGGTAGTATAGAGGATTAGGCACATGCTATAATTAATGCCACTAGCAGTAAAAGGACATTAGGGATGTAGTGTGTGTTGATTATTTCTTCATTTTGTTTATGCTAGTTTCCTCTCCTTCGCAGCTGTATGGCTATTGCCAAAGAAAGCCCCAGAGACCAAGCTTTAGCCGCTGCTCCTCTGTAACTGCATCATTACCTCGCTCCAAACAAAGTCCTTTTTTTTTTTTTTTTTTTTGGTCAATAGAGGATGAAAACATTATTGGATTCAGGAGCTCATAGTAGTCCTATATGCAGCTAGGGACGAGGAGGATAGATTTATGAAATGGACCATTTCAAATGGCATTATCTTCCCACAGTGAGGTACACCTTTCATAAATCATGGGAGAGTGTTTGAAAAAATAGAGCCTTTGTTATTCCTGCTATATATTATATTTGCATCCTCCACGCTATCATCTTAAGGGAGGGCAGGAATCCTCAGTTTGGTTTTGTTCATTTCTAGCAATTAAGGCTTTGTATGTTATGGCGGGGGAGGGGGGAGAAGATAATGCAGAAGAAGAATTGGGGAAAAGTTTAACTGTTTTATTTTCCAATTTATTTCAGACTTAATTTTCTAGTGTTGGTAGAAAGCCAACAATTTATTCTTTACACTCATGAAATGTTACAGAGCATTCTATGCCTCATTATGTTGCAGCCAAGCTAATATAGATGCTTTAGGATCAACTAGGAAGAGGAGTGCAAGTACAGCCCAAAGCTTTTTATTATTTGTTTATTATTTATTTGTTGTTTATTAATACTGCTTTGTTTTTCTTCTCTGATACTCAAAGTGTCTACTTTGCTACATTAATAAAATGGTCTCTGATGCCTCTTGAACTTATCTGCCATCTATGAATTGTACTGGGAGGAAAGAGAGTTCTTTTTGTGTTGTCAGTATTTCTTCTGTGTTTTCACAATCCAATATTGCAATAATTTTACCAGTGAATCTGATGCCCCTTGGGATAAATGCAGGTCTCTATTAAACCTGTAACTAGACTGATGCGAAAAAGTCAACATTTATTACACAGTATTATTTGTGTGGCTGCCTTAAAAATAATCTCTGCTCTGGAGAGAAAAGTTTCTAGCATGTTATGTGGTAGCAACATGTCATTACTTGTAATGAGCCAAACAGAGAAGCCTTGATTTTGGCGAGTGTATTTTGTCCAGCAATGTTGGAGACAGTGAAGCAAAATGACCTGGGTTTATATATAAAAACCTGAGGAAATTTCATATAAAAGAACTAAATTTAAAAATAACATTCTTTACAAAGTCAAGCACTCGAAAGTTTTCAGATTTATGGTTTCCTCTGCAACCTTTATTCTGCCTGTTTGTGAGTAAGCATTATGATATAGTTTTTAATTACCTGATCACAAACTGTTTTTTCATAGGACCCAGCCTCATTCATTGTAGAATATGGACACACAAGTTGACAGAATTAAAGTTGTATGGGCAACTGCTAACCTAGGTTTTCATAATTTTCAAATGCTTGACTTTGCTACCTAAATAATGGTCTTTTTAGCGTAGGTTTTTTGGTATGTTTAAATGGTTACACCTTATGTTTTGTATATTTAGCAGGCTGCCAAAGATTTCCTGAACAGCTCAAGTGGGAAAATGGAAATGGTGATTTTTAGAAGTTTATACCTCAGCTAAATCTGAATGGAACATACTAGTTTCCTTATAGAATATTATCCTTCTCTTCTCTTCTCTTCTCTTCTCTTCTCTTCTCTTCTCTTCTCATTTCTCCCTGATCTCTCTCAGTCATGCTTACCAAGAGCCTTTGTTGTAGCCAGAACCTAGATGGAAAAGAGTGCTCTTGTCAACATGAAGTTCAAAAATTCATCTGCAGTGGAAAGTAAAAAAAACCACCAAAAAACAGTAAAGATCAAATTGGCAATGTATTCCTGAAATTTCTGTAGACACTATTACTTCAGATGTTATGAGCCCAGCTTTTCAAGACTCTCAGGTCCTCAGCCTACTGTCCTAAGGACCATTTCCATACTTAGGTATCTGGACCCTGAATATGATGGGTTGGCACATGAGATGTTAATTCTCTACATCGTTCTTGAGGTTTGTTACCTTGTTAGAGTGAACTGCATATAGCTGGTGCAAGCTTACTGTACCACGCATGCTGCTACATCATGAGCCGAGTGAGGTGATCCCTCTTTATGACATGTATGCATTGATAAAGTTCACACATTCATTACACATTACCAGGTAGATATGCCTGTTGTGCTGAAAGAAGATGTAAATTATTAATCAGCCTGTAGCATTCCCAAGAGAGCATTAAAGTTGTAAAAGACAGTTCTCCAACATACAGCACCATATTTTCTTCTGGGGAGACAGGAAAAGTTCTTGTCTCAAAAAAATTGTGATCCCTGGCCCATAAAAAGTGAGAAGAATGCATAGCAGCTTGTTGAAAACAAATAGCTATAGCTTCTTGCGAGAAAGAGTAGAATCTGATTTCTGTGACTTTAAGAGCTTGGTACACAATAATATTGGTCATGTCACTATGACAGAGGAATTGCTTTTATAGTTGAGCTGTGATATTTCCTTATGTCTTGAACAATAGTGTATCTGATGATAAAAATGTCTCTCTCATGGGTATTGCCACTCCTATTTTGAGGCCATAGTATATTTTTCTGTTGCTGTACAGTGGTTCTGAATACACCATTCTGTATGCAGTGTTGTTGTAACTGTATCGGTCCCAGGATATTAGAGAGACAAGGGTGGGTGAGGTAATATCTTTTATTGGACCAACTTCTCTTGGTGAGAGAAACAAGCTACACCGCTCTGTGTCAGTTTTGTATCCTGACCACTGGTTTTGGTCTTTGCAGTTCTTTACCTGTGGTCAGGATAAGGAATTTTCCATGTGGTGTTCCAGGTCAGCACCCAGTCATTGAAGGGCAGATGGTATTTTACTCCACCCTTGGTATATTAATAGCACTGTTTGTGTGGTTTAAGACTTGACTGTATTAAGCTGTTGGGTAAAGCGAGGATTCATCTCAGGCTGTTTTAACAGCATTGTCAGCTGCAGTGGTTCTGATTTACATGAGTAAGCATGACTATAGGCAAACGATCTTTCTGCATACAGAATTAATTACAATTCAGGACTGATGAACTTTTATGATCTAGTTATTTTTTTAAAGATGCTGTGAATGGTTTATTGAAATTTTTTTAAAAGTGATCACTTTCTGCCCCTGCTCTCGTAAAATCCTGTCCTGTATTTAATGTTGACCTAATTTAGTAAAAGATGTAAGTATCTCTTCTCTAAAGCACTATTGTGTAAAGGCCAAGTCAAGGTTTCAGTACACTTCTTTTCAGGTAAACTCACAGTGCTTCCTGATGGGCATCTGTGAGGTGTTGGATCATGCCAATGTAGGAGCTTCTGCTCTGTTCTTTTGTCCTTGAAGGCCCTTAAAATGATTCCTTAAAAAGCACAGCGTAAATTCTGCATAATGGTTACTAAATGCCATCTTATGAAGTGTTATGAATGAATATTAATTTTAAAAAAGTATACTCTAGAGCATGTGTGTGTCAAATATTTTTATAGTGCAGACCACCACATAAACCGGTCCCTCCTATTTCTGATTGTACAGAGCACCTCCTCTCTGATTCGAGATAGAGCAAATTACCTTCCATTCACAATTGCATAACATCCTGGGCCAAGTACAACAATTGCTTATATGGAAAAGTAATATTATTCATAGATTCTAGTACTGGAAGGGACCTCGAGAGGTCATCGAGTCCAGTCCCCTGCCTTCATGGCAGGACCAAATACTGTCTAGACCATCCTGGATAGACATTTATCTAACCTACTCTTAAATATCTCCAGAGATGGAGATTCCACAACCTCCCTAGGCAATTTATTCCAGTGTTTAACCACCCTGACAGTTAGGAACTTTTTTTATGAAGCCATTTAGAGTGGGATTTTCCAAAGCACTTAACATTGACTTGACTCTTCTCCCATTGAAGGCAATGGTAAAACACCTAGTGCCTTGTCCCATCTGCCGACCCCCACAGATCCATAGATCACAACTTTGGAAAGCACTGTTTTATGCATTTAAAACTTGGTCAGAATTTTGCAGGAACATCTTTTACTGACTCTAAGATTGCAGTTCTTTGACCCAGTTCACAGTACTCACCTTCTCTAAACTGATAAAGTTTTGTTGTTGTTTTAATCAGAGGATTCTGTGCAAATTAAGGCCATTGGACTTTCCATTGCTTGTGGTATCCATAGCAAACGATATCCCCATGAATCCTGCTTCTGCTCTCAGTTACAGTGATGTAAATCTGGAATAATAATAGTGTTAGAAAAGGGAACTGTCCCTTATGTATTAACTGCAAACCCCAGCAAGGACATATAAAAACTTTGCTAACATTACCTTTGTAAATGATAGGAGAGAAAGGACTAAACCAGGGGTCGTCAACGTTTGGCACGCGGCTCGCCAGGGTAAGCACCCTGGCGGGCCAGGCCAGTTTATTTACTTGCTGATGCGGCAGGTTTGGCCGATCGCAGCCCCCACTGGCCGTGGTTTGCCGTCCCGGCCCAATGGGGGCGGCGGGAAGCCGCGGCCAGCACATCCCTCGCCCGCGCTGCTTCCCGCCGCCCCCATGGGCCTGGGATGGCGAACCGCGGCGAGTGGGGGCCGCGATCGGCCGAACCTGCCACGTCAGCAGGTAAATAAACTGGCCCAGCCCGCCAAGGTGCTTACCCTGGCGAGCCGCGTGCCAAACGTTGCCGACCCCTGGACTAAACATTAAAAATAGATCAAAAATACCAAAAGGAGGGGAAAAAACAGTGAAATAAGAAATTAGGATACCTCCACTCAAGTCCTGCAAATGAGTTTGCTAACATTATGTTTTCTCAGGCTACTCAGATTTTAACTTCCTGTCTGTGCCTGAAGCAATAAAGATAGAAACACTATCATTAGCTTCAAAACCTTTCTTAACAAAAACAACAACAAACCCTCCTAGCTACATTTTTTTTTATTTTCCCCTTTAGCTAAATATCTGTATAAATTATAGGACAGTGTTACCCACTCAATTTAGGGCACCCCGCCTATACCCTACTGAGGGCTCAAGGCGTGACCTGGTCAATTTAGGCACCCTCACCCTTTCCCTTCCGAGGGCTCAGAGTGCAAGGCAGCTATCCTTACCACGTGGCTCAGGAAGAAACCTGGTCAATTTAAGTTCCCGCCCTTTCCCTCAGGGCTCAGCTCAGAGCTCTACGGGTCTGCAGAACCTTTTCCCAGTGAAAAAGCCTTACACAGCTGTGCTCTAAACATCTATTTATTAGCAACACACACAGAATACATATACCAAGCAAATCTCTAATGCTCACCACTCCCAGTATACAGACAAATTTCACCCGATGGCCAGTCAGGATTCATTCATCTAGGGGTTTCCGACAATGCCTCTGCACATCACGGTCCTGCAGAGGGGTCAGAGTTCCAGCAGCTTGATGTTGAACTGCAGTCCAGAAATAGTTCCCGGCAAGCGTTGTTATTCATTTACATTATATAGGTAAAACTAGCTCCCTCCTTCAAATTTACTAAACCTATCACATGATCCCACACTCCTAAATAACAAAAATTTTAACCAATTACGCACTGGCATCTATGTAGCCTCCTTCCTGCCCAAGTTCTTTACATTTTATCATTCATGCCCAAATTGTAACTTAATTGTGACCTTCTCTATTTGTGCAGATGGTCAGCATAAAATGCTGGTCAGAGCTTATTTTACCAATTGTTGAGTCTCTTTCTGTATCCTCTCTAATTTCCCAGTGCCTGGGGGTGTCTACTTTATAACCTTGGTGGTTATAACTCTCGTTAGGGACATTCCTGAGGTTGGGGGTGCTTTATCAGCAGCAGAACATTCTTTTTTTCAATTTTAGTGGTGAACCCCCTGAGTTTCACCCAAGGCTGGTTTTTATTGTGGGGGGTGGAGGGGTGTTGATCAGGTCTCAGGCCTACAACATGTGCAACCAGGATTTTGAATATTAACTTGAATGAGAGCATGAAAAGGTGTTCCCTTTTTTCTTTCTTGGAGAGTCTGGTTGTGCTATCGTTAACTACAGCTGCTCCAACTGGATGCTTGCTTGAAGAATGTTAATTTTCATGCTTGAAAGAAGAAATCTCAGGTTTCCTGGGTGAACTTAACTGTTAATGGATTTTAAAAAAATGTATCATCAGTGGCGTAGGAGGGTGTGGACTGTGCTGGGCTCAACATACATACTGTGTGATCAGATAACGTGTTATCATAATGAAACCGGTGGGTAACACTTTGCATTGTTCAATAAAGTAATTGGTCTGCCCCCCTCACTTAGCCTCTTGAGCACTACGAAGAATAATGGTGCACCTAACTGCTATTTATAACAATTTTCACTTCCTCCAGGGTCTAAATTGGAAACCTAATTTCAGATCTATAAAAGCTAAATATGTAAAAAAAAAAAAAAAAAGTCCCAAAATGAAGCTAGAGCTGCTGCTCACACGCATTTCAGGCTATAGCTTTCTGACGAGGTTCAGGTTGATTTACCTTGCAGTGGATATATAATTAAGTCATTGAAAAACACTAGCAATTAAATAATTTTTTCTTAGGGTACTGTTTTATGACCAAGGACAAGCTGCAAGAAGTCAAAGGAAAGAACACAGTATGCTGTTCCCCAGCACATGACAGTGGGATAGTCATGTAAACACTTTGCTTTCATGTTTTGAGAGATGTAGGGGGTGAAGGAAGAGATTCTTTCTTTAAAAAAATATCCTTTCCAACATAAGCCAATTTTAGTTATCTTCTTTTTCGCCTCTGGTCAGTGTATCTTCATTGCACTTCTTCAGAACAGAAAACCTAACACAAGTACACATGTGCATATATATGTGGATATATACAGATATATATGCTTTTGCATGTCTATAGCTAGACTGTGTACTTGCATGTGGATTTGTAATATAAGGTTTGTGTGTGTGCTCATTTCACAGCCTTTCATGATATTCAGCAGGCTAACACCAACTTTTATAAGGGTATTTGCGGTAACATGTTCGCGCTTTTATGACAGAGTTGGTATCAACAGTTTCAATATCATTTTTTCTATTTGATTATGAGCGTGTTAGTGTTTCAGCTTAGCCTAATTATCGCTTTTGACTCACCCCAACATATAATGTTGCATGTCATGCTGTACTACTTTTAATTTCACAGCTGAACACATTTCTATTGTTCTAATCCCGCTCTCCAAGTCTCAGCTTAACTCCATCTGGAGGACATGCAAGGTGTATGGCTTCCTGAGGTAGCAGTAGTAATATCTATGGATCACCCTGCGGGGAATATGAGTGGAACAGTGCAATCCAAATATTCTCTCCTTCAGGAACTAAATGTGTCATTCTTATGGCACATGCTGCCTCTACCAGATGGATTAGTGTTCTGGGCTGCTGTTGAATGTGAGTGTATCATTCATCAGCATGGTGCTATAGGACCACTGGACTTTCTCTGCTGAAGGAAAAACTAAATAACAGTGCAGCTAAGATGTAAGAAACAAGGGAGAGTTCAATATCAAATTTAAAAAACGGGGAGGCACCTCACAAACATATCAATAATATTTTTTCCTCATTATCTATATATCTATGTGTTTTTTAACACATATGGTAGTGAAAAGAACTGTTATTTTAGCTCCCAAAGCCTTTCCTCATAGCTCTAGCCTTAATGTCTTGTCATGAGGTTCTGATGTGGCGTCTTCCTGAAAATGTGTATTGCTCATTTACCCAATTTCTGTCAATCTAAAATACTCCCTAATTTCTTCTTTGGGAAAACTTCCAAACGTCTAAGTGAAGTGCAGTCAAATTTTCATGGCCTATGGAAAATCCAGTCTGTACTCTGACACCTCTGAGAGTTTCCTACTTTCCTACGCAGCCCACTTATTACCTTCTAAGGCTAGGTCTACACTGCAGCGGGGGTCCGACCTAAGATACGCAACTTCAGCTACGTGAATACCGTAGCTGAAGTTGCGTATTTTAGGTCGGCTTACCTGGCGGTGAGGACGCGGGAAAGTCGACCGCTGCCGCGCTGTCGCCGACTCCGCTGCCGCCTCTTGCCGAGGTGGATTTCCGGAGTCGACGGCAGAGCGATCAGGGATCGATTTTACCGCGTCTTCACTAGACGCGGTAAGTCGATCCCCGATAGACCGATTGCTACCCGCCGGATCGGCGGGTAGTGAAGACAAAGCCTTAGTTATGTGTCCTCCTCTTCCAAAGAAATCTATTTCAGGGAGTAGCAAAAGTACATAGCATGTGAGTGCTTAACCAAACATCTCACATTAATCCAGTTCAAGCATTTTCATAAATGCAGACTAAGGGGAGGCTGCTTCCTAACAGATTTAATATCGACATTTTCAGAATCAGGTTTCAACATTTTGAACTTTAGAGATTTCAAGGCAGTATTTTCCCTCTCTTTGTCAAACATCATTGAGGAGATAGTTTTCATGTTTAAAAAAGTAGTTTATCTTTGACTCTGGATAGATGTAACCAAGCTTTTTGTGTATACTATACCAGTGGCAGCTGTAGATCAAAATTTTGGACCCAATAAACCTCCTCAGCTGGACATGAGCTCATTAACTAAGGGCACTTTTACATGTGCCTATGAGGTCTATGCTATGACTGCTGGATTGTTCAATGAAATGTGGGTACTCTTTCTGATTATATATTAAACAATGGTAGGAATAACAAAGTCAGCATTTACAACTAATTACCCTACAGTGATATTTGAGACTCTGCAGTTCTTGTATCTCAGAATACAGTATGGGGTCATGGTTTGTAAACGTTATCTTTTAAATTGAGAGTCCACTGTAGCAAGTATGGTGGCAGGATGTTCTTACTTGTGGCCCTCAGCTCTGGAAAATGCTTCCTCCATGGCTTTGAAAGAACCTGAATTTGTTGCCCTCATGGATATCATAGAACTAGAAGGGACCTCGAGAGGTCATCTAGTCCAGTCCCCTGCACTCATGGCAGGACTAAATATTATCTATGTTGCATAGTATATCAATTTACAGAGGCTTTTGCCCAAAGGGTGTTTTGAATATGGGTGTTCTTCTGGCTTGTGAAGTTTCTTTGGACTTGTCATTTTGTTAACTGAGTTTGTTTTAATTTGTAATTGAGGCATGGAGGGTGTGACTTCTGCGACTTGACTTATTAATGGCTAGATTCTGTGCCCCTTACACAGTACCTTACATCACAGTTAGTTCCACTGGTCTCGATGGGCCTATTCTGAAAGATACTGCTCACTGTGACTAGGACTGGCCCAATCTGCACCAAAATGATGACTATGAAAAATATGATTACAATTCAGGGTTTATAATCAGAAATACTTCACAATGTGAGTGAAAGTCTGTGAATCATGTACTTAAAGATGTGTGGTCTACAGTTATAATAAGATGTTAGCCACAGGTTCTTAGAGCCAACAGGTAATCCCTCTCTGATTTTTTGAGGGAAGAAGTACAAGTATGTTAACCTGTGTGTTGATCATGTAGTTTATAAAGTGCATAGCATTCAAAGATGACTTTTTGAGGGTCACAAGTGAAAACAGTGTTATCACCAGTGATTTTGTGGTAGCATGCATGGTCTGGAATATAGCATTTATCTGCCCTGAACATGTCAGTTCCCAGTGATCTGGGTTTAGTGTAGAAAGAATAGAGATGTCACAGCTCTTTTTGGCTGAGGCGGTATGGTTAATGTTTTGTCTGTGAGAAGGATGGAGCCCAACTGCTGTACACCTTTCATCTTGTATCTTCTTTCCTGTGAAGCCTTTGTAATTCATAACACAATCACGTTACTCAGGAATGTTTCTCTAGATAGATTCTATCTCTGAGAGCTTAAGTCAAGGGATTTTCAAACAGTCACTTGATTTATGTATGTGAACGTGTAGCTCATAAAAGGAATTTATTTTACAACTTCTTTAGCAATATAGGGAAGAAAACCCCCAATAATAATTATAACTCAGTTACTATTATTTTTCTTTTATTCAATGCAGCATCATATATTTGTGTGGGTGGAATTCTCATCATTGTATCAATTTGCAAAAGAAAAAATTGTATGGTGAGAAAGATGACTAATGCTTCCATCTTTACTTGAGTTTGTTCCACAGTTCTGTTTTCCTTATTGTGACTGTATCAGCAAATTTGATTTCAGTTCTCAACGCTCTTTCTTTAGTTTCACTTATTATACTTTTACATCTGTTAATTGCTGTATGAACCATTTTTGTGTGAGTAGATTCACTATTTCAAATAATTAACAAACACACCATTTTTTCCTCACTTGAATACCTTTTTTTTTTTAAAGCTCAAATATTATTTGGCCTTATTTTCTCCAATTCATCACTAGTCATTAGATGAGTGAAATACCATGGTGCCTTTTTTAAGACTTGGACTAGCTCACTTAACATTCAACCACACTTGCTTTTTGAGGTTTCTCTTCTTTATTGAAACAGTCCTTTTAATGTCATCTTTAATTTAATCAGATAATGTCATCAAAATAACATTTACTCTATTACTGCAAATTCACTGCATTATTAACTAGTGTAACTAGACAAAAAGATGGTATTAAACCCCCATGGAAATATATACTTACAGTAAAAAATGATACAGTTCATAGAGGCTCTATATTTAATTTGCAGTTTCAAAGCACTCTCTATGGAAAGATTTTATGGTTCTGAAATAATTTAAAAACACGTTTTACTAGAACCCATAGTAGGTCTCCCCATCAACCCTCCTGATTGCGTGTGTTATGGTTCTTTGCACAGCTGTAAAATAACCAAAAAAATATGTGTAACAGGACCACAGTTAAAAAAAAATAAATCTTCTGATTGTCATCCTTTAAATTGGGTGGGTCTGGGGTCTTTCTAAATTTTAGAATTGATTGAGCATTTTTTAAATAAAAGTGTTCAAAGTCAAAGAACTTGCCTTTCTCATACAGATTTATTTTAATTTGATGCCCTTCTATTTTCTGTCTTAGAGGACACATTCGATTTTGCTGTCCAAAATTAATTTGGATTTAACACCTAAACTGTATTTTTAAAAAGTATTTGACAGCCCAGGTTTTGTTGGCTGCGATAGCAGCATGAGTTCCTATTAACATGAATGTTACATCTTCATGTGTGTTGTTATAATCGAGAACTTCTTATAGGCTTCACTCTCTAGAATCATAAAATTAGATATGGAAAAGAGCTATTCGCTCATCTAGTCATTCCTTTGCCAGTGTAGAATTGTTCCATACAGTGTGCCTTCTAATATGTTTCAAACTATGTTGCCACCATTTCTATTTGAACGTTTTTCCATAGTCTAGCTCTCACATCTCTCAAGAGCATTTAAATGAATGGAGTGCCAATTAGTAAAATGGATGTCTAAAAAGGGGAATCTCAAGTAGGAGTAGGGAGGTTATTTTACCTCTGAATTTGGCTGGAATTCCAGTTCTGGTGTCACCATTCAATACACAAAGGATGTTGAAAAATTGGAGAGGGGTCAGAGAAGACCCACAAGAATGATTGAATTATAGGAAATTGTGCCTTAGCATGAAAAGACTCAAGGAGTTTAATCTGTTAAATTTAACAAAGACAAGGTTTAGGGTTGACTAGATCATAGTCCATAAGTACCTACATGAGAGAAAAAAGCTTGGATCATAGAGGGCTCTTCAATCTAGCAGACAAAGATATGACCAGATCTAATGGCTGGAAGTTGAATCTAGATAGATTCAGAATAGAAATAAGGCACAATTTTTTTAACAGTGAATGTAATTTGTCAAGAGTAGTGGTGGATTCTCCATCACTGGAAAATTTAAAATCAAGATAGGATGTTTTTCTAAAAGATATGCTGTAGTTCAAAGAGAAATTAATTCAAGGAAGTCCTATATCTTGTGTTCTACAGATCAGACTAGATTATCACAGTAGTCCCTTTTAGCCTTATAATCTATGAACTCTAGTTAACTAACATGTTTGTAAATGCAAATATAGACACTCCATAAATGTTTATTCCACGATACTTATGTTTATTCCTGTTTCTGGGTCACCCAAGGCTGAATATTAAAAAGTTGTTTTTTGCCATCTCAAGTAATTCCTTTCCATCCCTGATGTTTATACTCTTGAAATATTTGTAAATGGCTATCATATAAGCTTTTCTAAACAGTTCATATTTAGGTTTTTGAATCTTTCCTTGTATATCAATTATCCCATCATCTCCTTTATTCAATTTTGCTGCATATCTCTGAACTTCCTTTAATCTGTCTTCATCTTTCTGGTAATAAGGTGCCTAGAACTGAACACAGTGATCAGTTATGTAGTAAGCCTTCTGATTATATGAATTAGTTGTAATTACAATTTGAAAAAGAAAGCCACGTGCAATTATACTTTAATTGCAATGTAACTACACTATAATTCACGTACTCTTATTATAAACTGTAATCTTTATTCCTTAATAATGAGGGGTAAATTGTTTTAATATGAACAAACATGAACAAATTCCAAACCAAACCATTGCTGAGATTCAAAAAGTTTGACTAAGTTTTGCTTCTCCACTATTTTTCATGCATGTGTGTCTGTCTGTTCACTGTCTAGTTCTAAGTAGGACTGGAAATAGAAGTGCTGAAATCCAGCAAGAAAGGTTGTTCTTGTGATCTTTTCATCCTGATAGGAAGAAAGGAGTATCAGAAATCTCATGAGAAATTATGTCATATAAGATTTCCAGTCCAGATTTGCAGAGCCAAGAGCTGGCTCTTTGGATAAACATCTAAACTTTTGAGTTCTCATTACAATGAAATCTCAGAAGCTTTTGAAGTTTCCAAACCACTGCTCCTGAATAATGTTTGTTTCCTCCATGATTTTGATAGTTGACTGGTGATGAATTGAAGTTTTCAACTCATCTTTTGAAAGACCAGGATATCAAAGGGGGGGAGGGATAGCTCAGTGGTTTGAGCATTGGCCTGCTAAACCCAGGGTTGAGTTCAATCCTTGAGGGGGCCACTTAGGGATCTGGGGCAAAATCAGTACTTGGTCCTGCTAGTGAAGGCAGGGGGCTGGACTCGATGACCTTTCAAGGTCCCTTCCAGTTCTAGGAGATGGGATATCTCCATTAATTAAATTAAAAAGATCAAGCACACACATGTACACTACAAGTTATTCTCTACAGACTCCTTAACATTTTAGTGAAGACATGATGACAACAGAACAAGCCTAATTTGAACAGGAATCAGACATTGCAAAGACCTCTCAATGGTTAATTAGTTCTTTGTGGCTCTACAAATGCTTTTAGTCTTTTCAACATGAGTTCAGTGGAATCATGGGACTTCTGTTTGTTATTAACAGTATCACTGAGAAAAAAGGCATGGTCTGTGGTCTGGTCTATCAGACCACTGGGGAAGCAAATTTCAGAGCAAGGGTCTTTCTAATGAAATGCCCTATCCCCAGACATGCAAATCTAGGTAAGGTCCATTTAACTATTCAATGATCTGAGAGAGGACTATAAAATATCTATTCCCCTAACCATAAAGCATTTTTTCAGATCTAATCCAACACTTTGAGTTACACTAGGAAGTCTCCGAGGAACTGTATTCAAAATACTGCTTAGAAATAAGCATCTGATATTTCCATGTGATTTACTAAGATAACCTCATGTAAAGTACATTTCAGCAATTCGCTTTGGATGTGACAAAGGAATGGGCAACAGAGGCAAGGCCCTCATCTCAAAGAAAAGGTAACAACCTTCTTACCAAGCACTTATGGGAAAGATTATTCTTGGACACATCTGCAGCATGAACATCCAGAAGCAACTGAGGATCCTAAAGGACCCCCTGGCTGAAGCAATTAAGCAGCTGTCTAAACAGCTGGAAGGCTCCCAACTTTCCCTTTTTTTGCCTGTGTCTTGCCCAAGGATGTGTCTTTGTCAGTAGAAATATTACAGCTTTTTATTGTCTGCTGTACATATATATTCAAAAATAGTTTTAATCTGTTGAAAGCCGGGAAAAAATAGACATTTGATGTGCATTCTTTGTCATCTTCTGAGAAGTACCTTTAGCTCTATACATGAACATGAACACATAAAGTATCTCTCAGGATTTCTTTGGGACAGTAAAACTGCTAACTTGTAAATTGAACTTCTCAGAAAGTAGTATCCTCCAGAAGCAGATCTTCACCCTTAAACATGTGAGGAAGGTGGTAGTTTTCCTTCAAAAAGAAGCTGAAGATCATGTAGATGCGATGCACAAATCTGATGAGATGGATCTTGGCACTAAACTGAACCAGTCTGAAGAATATGTCATACTACATCAAAAACTGGGATGAATGTCTGGCTTTGGTGAATAATAAGTGCAAAAATGGGTATTTTTCAGCTGATCACATGTAGAAGCAAGGTGTTCTTTATCAGTCTTTGCCCCCATCAGATTCAAGTACATCGAGGACTAAGAAACAGTTGAAATGTACAATTTGTATCTTACATTTTGAATGATTGTAAAGTGTGGTTTATAGAGAATCATAAAAGGTGAAAGGTTACTAGTTTTGTCTTCGTAAAACAGAAGTGAAATGTTTGTCTTGTATGTGTACTTCAAGCAAGCTGTAGTCTAGCAAAATGATTTGGTAGTTATACTTTACCACATGGGGAACTGGGACAAAAATTGTAACTCTTCTTTCTCTTTTTTAAGCATATTTCTCTCACTGTTGTGAACTTCACCCATAAACACTTATGTCCCCAATCCAGAAAAGCACTTAAGAGCCTATGTAACTTTAAACATGCACCTTCAATGGGATTATATGCATGTTAGAACAGTGGTTCTCAAAGCCAGTCCTCCGCTTGTTCAGGGAAAGCCCCTGGTGGGCCGGGCCGGTTTGTTTACCTGCCGCGTCCGCAGGTTCGGCTGATCACGGCTCCCACTGGCCGCGGTTCGCTGCTCCAGGCCAATGGGGGTTGCGGGAAGGGCAGCCAGCACATGCCTCGGCCCGCGCCACTTCCCGCAGCCCCAATTGGCCTTGAGCGGCGAACCATGGCCAGTGGGAGCCGCGATCGGCCGAACCTGCGGACGCAGCAGGTAAACAAACTGGCCTGGCCCACCAGGGGCTTTCCCTGAACAAGCAGCGGACCAACTTTGAGAACCGCTGTGTTAGAAGATGCACAGATTCTTAGGTGTTTTACATAAGAACATAAGAACGGCCATACTGGGTCAGACCAAAGGTCCAGCTATCCCAGTATCCTGTCTTCTGACAGTGGCGAATGCCAGGTGCCCCAGAGGGAATGAACAGAACAGGTAATCATCATGTGATCCATTCCCTGTCTCCCATTCCCAGCTTCTGGCAAACAGAGGCTAGGGACACCATCCCTGCTCATCCTAGCTAATAGCCATTGATGGATCTATCCTCCATGTACTTATCTAGTTCTTTTTTGAATCCTGTTATAGTCTTGGCCTTCACAATATTCTCTGGCAAAGAGTTCCACAGGTTGACTGTGCGCCGTGTGAAGAAATACTTCCTTGTGTTTGTTTTAAACCTGCTGCCTATTCATTTAATTTGGTGACCCCTAGTTCTTGTGTTATGAGAAGGAGTAAATAACACTTCCTTATTTACTTTTTCTACACCAGTCATGATTTTATACTTTCTCGACACTAGTCTTGGTTTTGTTGGCTTGGGACCTTACTGCCCAAGTTTGCATTCACTTTTGCCTATAGTGACTTTGTGGAGCTGCAGTATCTGAAGGTTTATTGGGTATGTCTACACAGTATTTTGGAGTAAGCCTCCCAACCTGGGCCTACAGAGTTAGGTTAGTGGGACTCGCGCTAGCACTGTAAAAATAGCTGTGTAGACAGTGGTTTGAAGTTGTGGTTAAGTCTGGAACTAAGGCTCTGAAGCTTAGGGAGGGGAGTGGGCTTCCGAGCCCAAGCTCCAGCTTGAGTTGCAATTTCAAAGTGCAGTCTGTGCAGCTATTTTTAGAGTGCTAGTGTGAGCCTTGCTAGTCCTAGTCTAGACCCAGGCTAGGAGGCTTGCTCCAAAATGCTGTGTAGACATACCCGTTGGTGGTTTGTTTGATTCTGTAGGTAAAGAATCAGCATTTAGACTTACACTGTTAGACTTTGCTAAAAAGTATTGCTGTGTTTTATATGAATTTTTGGACAAGTTGATCTAATTTATTGTCTGTTTGCAATGAATTAGTGCTAGAGAGGGAATGTATTATATCTTTGTCCCTTTTTCGGAGTCCGATTGGGAAAGAAAAAGTCACATGCAGTATGTTTAGTATTTGTGTGCTTCATCAATTCCAGATTCACTTAACTGGCAGATTTAATCATTCAAGGCTTATATATTTTTCCAGTAGCTTACAATGTCTTTAAACATCCAGAATAGATAATATATTTCATCCTTCCAACTGAAATGTTTTGTTTATAGGAATCTAACTGTAGGTTATCAGAAAAGGGAATGTGGGAAGCCAGGGACTTAATGGTAGAAGCTACTGCTTCTATTAGTATAGGAGCACAAATATACTAGAGATTTTTTTGGAGCAGCAAATGCAATAACAAATCTGAATGTGCAGGGATGAGCACCGTCTTTTTACAGGGAAGCTGCTTGTTTATTTAACTCTTTCCCCTCCTTCCCTCAAAAACATATGCATTAGTTTAAAATAGGATGATGATAGCAGGTGATCTGCCAAGCAATTGCGTCTGACGAAGTGGGTATTCACCCACAAAAGCTTGTGCTCCAATACGTCTGTTAGTCTATAAGGTGGCACAGGACTCTTTGTTGCTTTTTACAGATCCAGACTAACACGGCTACCCCCTCTGATACTTGATGCAAAGCAGAAGTAATTTTCAAACTGACAAATATAGTGAACACAATATAACTATACATATTTCAGAAAAATATCATCACTTCTGTTTAAGGATTTTAGCATGGTATAGATTAAACACATTGAAGATGGCACAGATTGTTTCATTTTGTTACATTCAATTGGACTGGATCTGTGCCATTTGTAAATAGCAACATTACCCAAGAAGAAGTCTAACACATGTGTCATACAATATTCCCCTATGGAGAATGAACTGTTCCTTAACATCAAAAGATAAATCTCTGTTTTCTTCTGTTAATTGCAGCAAAATATGATTACACATGTCTAGCTTTAAAGTGTTTGAGTAGTACAATTACTGTGCCTCAAGTCTACTTGCGTAGTCCAATAGGGGATTTTCATCTTCTTCATAATTCCAGGATTCAAGTCTATTAAGCTGCTGCTTATACGGTATCCCAAAGCCCATCCAACTTATGTTGTCATACTTGCAAGTAAGTCTCAGTACACTAATATCTCCTGACATCCAGTGATCAGGCTTCTTAGGAGATTGGTGACTGTTCTCACCATGCACTGTACCATGAGCCAGAAGGAACACTCATGCAGGCTGCAAAAGCAACCCCTCTTCCAGATGAAGAGAAACAGCTGCTGCTAAAGGGGAGAGGGTGGTGGTCAGGCAAAGAGCTAGATTTGAATTAATATAATATTGCTGTTCACAACGTGGAATACTTTAGACATCTGTTTAAAGTCTAGCATTCTAAATGAATGGAAACATTCCAAAGGAAATTTGAGTAGGCTTTATCTGTTACATTAGTGCTGCAGATAGTAAAGATGCATCTTAATCAAAGATTGCTTATATCTTTAATATTTCATCAATTGAATTCAATAGCAACACTGAGAAAATGAACTGAAGAGAGTGACAGAGTCAATGGAAATATGGATGCATGAGAAAAAAATAATCCTGCTAATTCTGTATCCATAAAAGGTCCTTCCAGTGAAAAACTCAGAACAGAAGCAAATTCACTGTCATTGGCTTGTGTCTAAATGGTCCAGTTAAATTAAATGGTATATGTCATAAAGTAACAGAGTTGCAGCATGTTCCATATGATGTTTTCTGTTCCTACTGCAGAATCCATTTTAAATTTATTTTTAAACCATCCTTTTAGGCTCAGCCATACTCTTTTCCAGGACCCCAGGGTCAAACACACTCCTGTTTTATTATTTTCTTATACTTTAGCTCATTACACCTTATGATTCAGTGGACACATAATAAAAAAATCTTAATTTTAATTAATGGCAAATTTAGAACAGAGCCATTTGATAAGTCTGTTCTCCGAACTTAAGTGTAGCAGCCTGAAAGGGCTAACTGTCATTTTATTAGCAGTGGAGACTACTGATTCAATAGCGGAATAATTGACAAAAACTGCAGGTAGGGCAGGAAACATTTAATTGATTCATAAGTATCCCTTGAGTGAAATGCACTGAAGAGTGTTGGGTTGTTTTGTTGTTGTTTGTTTGTGCAGTTGGGAGTCAGTTGTTGTTTCCTCTGGGATTTAACAGCTGTCAGCATTGTTAATGACATCAAATTCATGCATTAAAATCCTCTCATTCCTCTCCATTTAAAATGTGGATGTGGAAAGCACTGCCACATCCCCCTTTATGAAGGAATGAAAATCCAAGGAAAGATAACAGCACTTATTACAAAACCACAGACCGGAGCTTCTGTTGATGGAATCTCGTAATGAGTAATTAAGCTACTTTGCAGAAGTCAGCGCTGTCACGTTTGCAATTGGGTATTTCCATTCCCCTGTGCAGCTGGGAAAAGACTAGGAAGGTGATAAAGGAAAGAAAAATAAAATTGTTCTGGAAATATCTTTGTGGAGCCTCAGAGATTTCAACACAAAAGTAGCGACTAAAAATTAGCCTCCCGAAATAACTTTCTATCTGGTGTGAAAGACACTTTCTTAAAACATTCATACTTATATCAGCAATAAACAAAAAACAATGAATTCTTTTTGCTATTCTACCCTCTCTCAAGAGTACACCAATGGCAATGAGTTTTTCTGTACCTCCTACTTTGTAAATGAAAGTTTGGAACCATGAACATTCAGCTGTGGTTTGGAAAATATATCACATAGGGGCCTGGCAGACTTTTGAGTGGAAATAATTGTTTTCGGGGGGGAGGGAGATGGGATTGGTCCAGATTCTTTGCTGCAAAGTTCAAATAGTGTTTATGCTTTTAAACAGATTTATGAATCTTATGCCCCTAAGAATTTCAGTTATTGAAAATGACTCTGAATAGGTTGAATTGTGCTTTCCTCTTTTAATTTCCTTTTGTGTCTTTATGGTTATTAAGTGATTATCTTGGTCATAACTTGCTTCTTTCAAGTAGCTTTATATTTTTTTAGAGGCAAAAATGAGGTAGCAAGCATAGTGTCCTGAATTGGTGTATCCCTCTTCCAAGCCATAGTTTTTGTGCAGAAACACCCTGGTTTTTTACATTCCCATACAGCAACCGTTACAGGAAAATTAAATTATACTCAGCCCCAACAAAGAAATCAACTAACTAGCAAAATGAATTTACAGTGAACCAGTTTACTTGAAATTTCTGTGGGTTCACTGAAATGCTGTTCAATACACAGGAATAAAAGAGTTAATTGGAATAACCAACTTCCAGACCAGATAATGAAATATGAGTGTCTGCTGTGTCACAGCAATAAACATATTAATTGAATAACACATGGAGTCCTTTCTAACACATACTGTACCTGCTTTAGGACTATTACTCTGGAAAGAGTAAAACTTTATTTGCCCAAGATGATGTATTTTGGATAAATCCCCTATATTAGCAGAACCAGGGGACGATATAGAGCTACAGTTTGTTTCGATTAGTTGAAATATCAATGAATGCCATCATTCCCCAACCCCCACATAAATAATACAGACTAGAAATAGATGGTATATGCAGCAAGAATTCCTTAACATCCCAGTATTAGGTTACATCTTTGAAGGATTCTAAAATTCAGCCTGACTTTACCCATACTTCAAGCACAAGTGGGTCCTGTACATTTGATTTGCACTCAGACTAAAGAGATGCTGACTGGTGCTATTCACTCTGAGTACCACTGCGTCCTTGCTATCATCATCTTCTTTCAAAGGAAGGGCTTGAAGGTGCTGAAAAACTCTAGGGAGGGGGCCCCAAAGAAGCATTTTAAATTTAAGTGCATCCAACTGATCTTCTCTTCTTTCTTGAGATGCTCTAGCTCCAGATGTGTCCTGATGCCAACTCCTTGATGCCCTGGAAAGATAAAGACAAGGAGGCCTAAGGATTGATGGAGATTGCTAGGAAAATTTGACAGCACCATCTACAGCTGGAAACCCTAAAGTCCCACAACAGGGTGGATGAGGGATTTGGTGGTTTGTTTTTCTCCCCACATCATACTCCAAGGGATCTTATTTCTGAACTACACTACCTGTGAGAATTGCCTGTTATCAGTCACTCATGTTGGTATGACTTCCATCTGCAGAGTAAGCTCCTCCCCAAGCCAGATTCTTCTTAGACTGTCACGTGTATGCTATTAAGGCCGTAGGGGATGAATCAGTTATCAAAAATAACTTTGAGTACTTACTTGATAAAGACCAAACCCTTCTGGAAGTTATTCCATTTCGAAGGGGAAAACGGGAAGCAATATGTGTCCTGAGACTGTCCAAAAGGATACAATTCTGTATTTAGGCTTGCTATGAGCAGCTAGTTTGGTTTATGCTTCAGAGGCACTGGAGCCTATTTTACCAGGCAAGCAGATACATCTACAGCTATCTATTACTGGAGACCATGACAGAAGTACTGTTATCATCATTTTACAGATGGGGAGCCTGAGGCTCAGAGGTGAAGTGTCTTGCCCAAGGTCATACAACAAGTCAGTAGCAGCACCAGTCTGGCTCTCCTGACTTCCAGTTCCTACTCTAGCTAACAGAACCACTGGACCATGCATGCTCCCTCCCACAGGGTCTCTTTCTCTAAAAATAGTATTTTCTTTCTTGCCAGCTTTTCCCTATCAATGTCTAGATAATTTTTTAACCCATGCGATGTGTGTGTGTGTGTGTGTGTGTGTGTGTGTGTGTGTGTGTGTGTGTGTGTGTGTGTGTGTGAGAAAGAGTTTAACCAGTTCAGGCATGTATATATTTTTCTTGGTAGATAATAATGTTGTTGCACACCCTTCATTATCTCAAAGACCTGCATTACGCTAAAAGATGTATATTTAAAAAGATGCTGGCAGTAACTGCCACTGACAACCCACCCCCTTTGAAATAGGGTCCCTCTGTGCTACTGTGTAGGAAAGGCTCTGCACATTGATGTATGGATTTTTCATTTGCTTTCAAACAGTCCTGCTTGTGTGTCTGCTAAACGTGAATAAGCAAAGTTTGAATCAGTTTGACTTTGGAAAGCATGAGTCTGAGCAATTACCTTGGGAAAATACACCATCTTTCGACTAAATAGATCTGTCAGAAAGAGCCAGAGTACAGTATGCCATTGCTGAAATACATGTGTGCACTAGTAAACCGGACCCAGCCAATTAAACATCAAAATGTTGGCTGCATTCAGTTCACAGGAAGACTTATGTATGTTCATTTTCATAGAGTGTGTGTATGTGTCTTTAGACTTTAACTGACAGATTCCCACAGTGAATAGACTAGGGAGTTATCAGTTATATGGTTAGCTGTGCGCTGCAATTGTATGCTCTGTAGCTTTCTGACAGAAGAAGGCAGAAAGAGATAGAAGTAGAATAATTCTGGTTCTGTTTGATATTTCAGTCTAGGAACCTAAAATGATTTTTAAAAGTCTGAGAAAATGGTCATTTGAAACCTGACCACTTCAAATCTTCTCTTAAGAGCATGTTGAATGATAATGGCTTAGTTTTACCTATACATAGCACACTGTCTTTTATTGAGCTTGAATATTTGGGGTTTGCTTAGTAATTAGTAGTGTGATACTCATTTTGAATCATTCCTCTCTAAGATCATTGAATAACTTTTGTCTAATTACCGCAAAGTATTTTACAGCGGACTCAGTCAGTGATACTGTATGTATAAATCCCTGTGATTTGTTACAAAATAGCTGCAGTAACCACTTTTTAAATCATGAGCACACTCCAAGCCCCACCTTGGGCTGATATGTATAAGTCTGAGTGACTTTTATTGCTGCCATTTCCAATCCTCATGTACGTCAATTTGGCAGGACGTTTAAATTCATTAAATGTTTGCAATTTCCACAGCAATGTGTAATGTACTGCTGTTTTCTCGGCAATCACACATGCTACTTTGCTCTTGACAAGAAACCCATGCCTACTCTTGTCAGAACGGCTATCAGAGGCATTAAACTTGTTAAGCCAACTAGGCAAGAGACCAGGACACTAATTTTTGATGTGCATCAATTTCCCTTTCAAGAATAGCTAGTGTCCATCTTACACATACTCCTTATTTTAGGGCCACTCAGACTTTCGGCACTGAGAACTGCATTTAGACTGTGGAATAAAAATAGAGAGAGGAAGAGGAGGAGAAGAAGCAAATTGTATCCATTTTGATCTATAATAAAGAGGTACAGAGCATGATCAATACAGAGCCTGGTATGCAGTGTTCTGTCTTGAACTTCTCCGATCAGTATGGATCATGGATAAGGCTGTGTTTATGTCACGGAGGTCATGGAAGTCAGAAATCCGTTACTTCCAGAGACCTCTATGACATTCTCTGCTTCAGCCCAGGGGCTGCAGGACTCTGGAGCTGACAGCCAGTGGGGCCCTGGCAGGGTTCCAACGACAAGTGACAGAGGGCCCCCTGCAAAGTTCCAGTGACAGGTGACAGACTCCTGAGGGGGCCCTCCTCAGGGTTCCAGCGATGGGCTACAGCCTCGCGTGAGGGGAGGGGGATGCCTTGGGCGAGCAGCTGGAATGTCCCAATTTCTCTTTGGGAAATATGGTCACCCTGCAGCTCCCAGCCACCATGGGCAGAGGGGGAACTCCACAGCTCCCAGCCACCACGGTGGTGGGGGAAACCATGGAGCCACAACAGCAAAAGTCACAGACAGGTCATGGCTTCCATGAATTTTTGTTTATTGCCCGTGACCTGTCCATACCTTTTACTAAAAATAACCATGAAAAAATCTTAGCCTTAATCATGGTCTTTGGGACCTGTAGTCTTAATGTACAACAATTTGATATTATAGTGGGCACCTGGAAGGGATAGTGAAAAGAATATATTATCCTCTGGTTTTGGTTCAGAATTTCCCTTTTCCATCACTTGTTCCCTGTAAGTTCTTTAGTTGAAAGGAAAGCCAGCAGAGATAGTAAGGGGCTCAAGGCAAAGAGGTGTAGGGAAAATAATTTCCAAAGTTCACCAGAGTATTTGATGACTGCCATATGTTTCCCAGAGTATTGTATGCCGATATGGAAGTAGGTAATGAACAGTGTCAGTACATTTAAGAATATCAGAGTTAGACATGAGGTCTGCTCACACAAGTGCATGACTAGTTTGCACCTTTACTTCATTTGCACACTGATTTTGGGTATGTGCACTAGAAATGGCACGTTAGACCCACCAATGCAAGCAATCAGTTTTTTGCCCAATCATGGTATTAATGCATGCATTTTATATGTGTATTTTTGTGCATACAATTGCATGGGCTTTTTTTACACTCTAATGCTGTAAAACAATAGTTTTTGTTCTATCCCTTCCCAGAATCTTCTACCCTTTATTTTTGTTCTTCAAACTTTTTTTTCTTTTCTTTTCTTTCTCCCCATTTTATCTGAAGTGAAATGACAACACAAGATGCACACGTATTTTCAGACAATCCTTTCAATTAGAGGGGTGGGGGGAAATCCTATTGGGTCATCTAATACCCACCTCTACTAGTGTTTTAATAGAAAAGCATCTGTATTAACTGTATAACTTTTCATCCAAGAAATGTACTCAACAGTAGTCGTAAGATTTCCTACGTATAAACAAGATCCCAGTATATTTCTATTAGAGATGACCAAATCAGGAGCCTCACATCCAAACTCCTTTGAGTTTCAGGAAATTTGAATTTGCCAGTAATTATTTGTGTTTTGATCCTTGTGAGATCTAAGACCAGAAGGGGGCTATTTTGAGCTTCTGAATTGAAAGTATGTGATAACTCACAAAAAGAGGTGGTCTCATAAGACTTCCACCACCTTGGGCTGAAATCTCCTGAAAACGTTTTGGGATTTTTGGTGCCATTGAACTTGAATTCTAACCCTGACTTGGCCTCTGACCCAAACACTGCCCTAAATGTAAATCCAGATCTGGATCTGGACACCAGTTCCTTGGTCAATTTCAATTTTACATACCTCCAAAAAAGTGTAGCAGTTTTCCTTGTGTTGAGTTTCTCACACTACATCCTCTCTTCAGTATGACACAGGCCACTCTGGTACTCCTCTGATCTGTACAAAAAAAATAAAATAAAAAGGAGACACCACACCTGCATCATGGGTTTTATATAATAATAATATGAGCATTCACAGCAGCCCTGTAAAACAGTGAGGGCAAATCTTAAACCAGGTCTTTTACATGTGGGAACACAGTTAAATCTGGAGGCCTAACATTTCTACCTGGACAATAAACTACAGGTGTACCAGATACGATTTGAGTGTTAAGATTAGTTGACAGTTATGTGCATTCGTCCCAAGGTGCTCTTCTCTGTCAATTATGTATTTCGATTTTTTTCTAGCACTTTTAGAGATATTATTAAACATTTGGCTGCTGGCCTTTTCTGTGTTTTCCTCCCATCACTCGGATGAATGTTATAGAAGGACACTCACGTTCCCATATGGCAATCTAATAGTTAAGCAAAGGAAAAGCTAAATGGAAGAAATCACATCAGCAGATGGGCTTCAAAGTGGCCCAATAAAGATGTCTAGGCATGTTCCACCTCTGGAAAAAGGCAATCAGCCTTCTAGGAGGCGGTGAATAAATGAACTCTGATTATTACTAAAATAGTGGGCAGATTCTCTCATCACAATATATAAGTACTTAGTGAGGAAATAACCCAGACTGGCTTTAAACACATACACTGCAAGTGAATGTTTAGGAGCCCCACCTTTTGGGGGCTCTCTGTAATCTCTACAGCTCCTGACCACTCCCTGTCTGATAGTGGGATTATTAGAGGGAGTTACTATTCCAGGGCTTTATATCCCCCTCCCAGCAGTTTAAGGAGCTACAAGTACTAAGGCTGCATTTCCAGTAAGAACACATACATTTGTAATAATAACAGGAGTACTTGTGGCACCTTAGAGACTAACAAATTTATTAGAGCATAAGCTTTCGATGCATCCGAAGAAGTGGGTTGTAGCCCACGAAAGCTTATGCTCTAATAAATTTGTTAGTCTCTAAGGTGCCACAAGTACTCCTGTTATTTTTGCGGATACAGACTAACACGGCTGCTACTCTGAAACCATACATTTGTAATGTTTAGTTTCGGAAGGATCTTTCCTTTGGTAAGAGACTCATCTTCTGAAAATCACGCAATAAACAGCTCACTCTTTATCCATTTTGCGCTTTATTTCGTGCTTTTTTTCATTTATAATTTTTCAGATAAATGCACATGTCCCCCTCTTTTGGGGGTGAAAATGTAACTTTTGTGAGAGTGATGTCTGTTCAAATGACATATTTCCCAAGCATTCCGTGTGATAAGTTCACTCAGATACCGAAGTTACCTCCGAGCAATGAGTTAACGCAACAAAGAAAAATCAGTGTGTTTGCAGTGAGCAGAGGATAGCAGTGCCTAAACTTTACTATTTGGGGTGGGGGGATGGGAGGCACTGAAAATTGCTTTTTATAATTAAAAAGGGAATCTCAGATGTTTTATATCTTGAATATTTACAATAAAACCTTCAAGTGCTTGTCAAGAGGGTAATGTGTCATTAGCAGGAGCCTTTGCCTCTCTTCTCCTCTCGGACATGACAGTGCAGCAGGATAAGAGAAGAGTAATTATAGTTCAGCAGGGCTGCCAGGTGTGATAAATGAGTAATCAGCACACAGGAGCCCCAGTCCTCATAGGAGGACTATTACAGTGTTATCAGCTGCAGGCCTGGGTGTACCGGGGCCTCTCTCAGAGACAGAGACAGGGTCCTGTGCTGTTCAATTCAGCACACTGCCTGTGAGACCTTTGCTGTCTTTTAGTTTGGGCACTGGCTTCTTTGTGCTACAAGGGGGGGCAGGGGGCTGTGGTTCTAGCATCTGCCTTTTGCTAATATTTATATAACACGTTTGCATGCTCTCCCAGCTAAATCCTATGTTTGTTTTTTTACAACTCTTTGTCACAAAGTGTTGCAAAAGGCTAGTCTATCGATGGCTTTTTGTTCTTTCTTCTGCCATCCTGCTGCTTTGACCTTGTGTGTGTGTGTGTGTGTTCTGCTCACACAGAACTGACTGCTCAGTCATTTTTAGCACAGCTGCACTCTGGGTAGAGATTTCTCTTGCAACACACTTAAATATTATCAGCTTCCTGGTGATCCTAAAGTCTCATTAATGTCAGGTCGCATATACTATGTTTCCTTGTTGTGCTGCTGTTCAAAGCGTTAAAGTCCTCTTGACGTGATTCATTTATTTATTATGGCTGGAAATGGTTACATATCAAAACTGAGTAAAGCGTTTGATTAAAATTAATCAAAACCTAATTCAAACAATCAGTGGAACATTGATCCTCTACATATTTATTCCCCTTCAAGTTCAGTGCTACCAATGACAACTCTGGAAAAGGGATAACATTTTAAAATAATTCTTAAAATTTTAAAAAAGGCATCTTGCTACAGCTCTAATAAATTGCTATTAAGGAGAAGGACATAATGTGCCTTGAAGAAAAAATGTTGGGCCAACACTTTTGATGCAAAGGTTATTTTTACAATACTTGCATTTTTATCGGTTGATGTATTTTAACTAGAGCCCTGACAATAGTCGCAAAAAATTATTACTCCAGCATGGAGCTACTTATCTGACAAATGCAATGTGAATGGCCTTGTTCTTATCAATGAGATCAGATTTCAAAAAAAAATGAATGCAAGGAATGAGGCGTTGCTTTGTGAAGAGATAACCTTGCAGGCATGAACTTGCAAACCTGAATAAAAGGATGTCTTCTATGAAATAATCTGTGCATAAGTGCAATCAGGTCAGACTGTAATAGACAGTGGGGGGGGGGGAATCAAAAGGGGGAAAAACTCATTTCATCACAGTTAATGGCAAGGAAAAGAAGGTAAGGAAGGACTTTCTTTGGAGCGGAGCTGTTGCGACAAAGACCAGGGCTTCAGCGTGTCATGCACCATTTGCTGTTGCACTAGCGCTCTTTTCAAGAGCTGTGAAGCCATTATTGTAATGTGAAAAAAGTAGAAAGAAATACCTGCTCTTGGTCATTGGAAGGGCAAATGAGGTGCAAGTTGCCCCCCTCCCCTTTTATATGCTATTTGTGCAGGGAAGTTTGTAGATTCCCTCTGGGAAAACTCCACTGGGATGCAGGAAAGATCACCGTGCCCTTATAAACAACACTTCTTGGCACTGTTTACCTTCTTTTATGACTTTGCTGCCTGAGGAGGAGGAGGGGACTATTAGAGGCCCAACTGCAACTCTCCTTTTGTCTTTCAAGAAGTGCAACCTTTAGAATATCCAAAATCTAACGCTTTTTTTGGGGGGGGGGGGGTTGTTTTTAAATTTAAATATAGAACACTACCTTCTTGCATGGTGAAGTTATCTGTTGGTCAAATAAAACCTATTGTCTCTGGATTTTTTTTTTTTTTTTTTTTTTTTTTTTTTTGCATTTGGGCTGGGGAGAGAATCCTTTGTTCATTGGTATAATGGAAACCTGCCTTTAAACAGTTCTAATTTGCAAGCCAAGTACTTTATATATTATAGAAACCTGGTTTTAACTTGGAGGCTGAATAAAATAGGTCATATTATAAGTGAAAGATAAATATAGATGTAAAATGTTGCCATAAATCTTTTAAAGAAGAAAAATCAGAACTGGCTTGTACTTGTATAGTTTATGGGCAAAGCAAGATTACACATACAACCCTGCAGCTGATTCCCAGGACTGCTAAAGTGTGAAGAACAAGAGTGACATTCTAGTCTTCAATAAATCACGATAAAAATGTTTATGAACCCTGCAATTTACTGTCTTTTAAATGCAAATTGAAAGGGGCATCATTGCAAGTGCAAAGGAGACCTGCAGTGGTCTAATGCAATTGTAAAATGTTGCAAAAGGCTTCTGAAATTGTGTGATCTTAAATGGTTCTATTTTTTAAATGATTTTGCATTTATACTTCATTGACAGCTTTGTTAATTTTATTAAAAAGATCTCTCTGAATTGCAGGAGGGTGTTTATGAGCATTGTGCTCTAAAGAAGCAGTTCACAGAAGCTTTCAAGGAGTTACATTTTAATTTGGCAGGCAGTGAAGTGAAGTTTGCCATTCAGATACAAGTAATGAGAAAGTCATGTTGGTTCAAAAAGCAATTATTTTATCTGACAAAATATAGGTAAAGTAGCAAAGCTTGTTCCTCCTCCCACCCTCCTCAAAGAGTTTATCCACTGTGAAATTCCTCAAAAGCAGAAAGAAATACAACAATCCCTTGATCAGGGAAGGATTCAGTAGTTTTCCACTCGGGATTATTGAAGTTTGAGCCCATCACAGATATAGAATCCTTTGGAAGAGGAAGGGGAGATACCAACATAATTTCCACTGACTGTTTTTCAAGAGCCATAATGATTTTCTGCATTCAGAAAAAAGTAGGGTTTCTACCAATTCTAAAAAAAAAATTGGTGAGACAATGTAAGACACGAGCATATAGAGTGGCAACACGGAATAATATGTACAAAGTGGGGTGTTTCACAACATCCTGAGCCTTTCCTTATTTAACAGCGTAAACAACAGTGCAAGGTTCATATATGTATGCTGCTGCATCTTCCTCCGTACTAGTATTGTACAGATATATGTATTGGGTAGGCATTATTAGAAGGTATAACATCAGCTGGTGCTACCCGAACAACATTTCTCTTGTGTTCCAAATCCTTGGGCTCTAGTTACTTTAAGAGAGAGGTATGGATATGTGATTTCTGGCAGCTCTTGGCTTAAATATACTGCTTTGGCACTGGCTTCCCATCTCAATGACATAAATGGTTGTAGAACTGGCTGATAGGTTCCAAAGTCAACATAACATTGGCTTGTCTGGCCTTGTCCAGGTCGTTGGTATAAACATGTGATCAAAGAATCTTTTGAGCCAAAATATATAAATAAATAACTAGATAGAAAGGATGGAGATATTTATATGACTGTTGTCTCCTTCTACGGTATATAATGTGCCTAGTCCCATTTCACTGAAGATCTTGTAACCCTTCACTAAAGGAGCCATAGTTTACATTGCTATGTCATCTCTAACATATTACCTGTGGTACTGCCATCATACAAGATGCTTAAAATACGGCACGGTGATAGCATTCATATATTCATCTGGTTGTTTTATTTTTGTTTTTTATTGACTTTAATATGTAGGGATCATTGTCTGTCAGGATTAAAAATGGAGGATGTTGGTGTTCTCAAGAAAGTAAACTGCTATATCCTGTTAGGATACTTACTGTGCAGCATGCTCTTTTCCAAACCTAGCGTACAGCATACTTCCTGGTTTTGAGTGTTCAGCATATTGTGTTTGAGATATTTTGTCTGATAGTGAAGTCGCCACCCTTTGTGCGCCTGTGACCATATAATCTGCTCTCATATCATGAATCAGTATATCACTTCAGGATATGAATCCAACATTCATTCACTCTTTTTTTAGATAGACAGACACACTGTGCAACTTAAGGAAGCATGTTACATTGTGACTGTAAAAAAATACTACTCCCCAGGAAATATTTGACTGGGCTTTTGAAATCTGGGCCATGGGAGGAAAATGGAGTTTTGGGGTTTTTTTGGTAATGATCCATATTCATTTGTTATCTGCCAATATTACCTCATTGCTGAGAGGAGACTTGGGAAGAGCTGAGCTAAGCTATAGGAAAAGGATGAGTTATCTGTCTGTCTGTGCATTTCTAATGCAGCCCATTACTGATGCCATCAGGCCAACAAATGCAGATATTTGGGAATTGCATTAATTGTGTCTGCAATGTTGAGTTGACAACTTATGAAAAATGCAATGGTTCTCCAACTTGCAAAACCCTAAGAAATTACACCCATGTTCCTTATACCAATGCTTAGAAATGAACAAAGCATATCTCAGCACACAGAAATTGAGTAATAGAGAATCAAATGATTGCCATTTTCCCCTTACAAACACAGGCCATGATGATGAGCCAGATGGGGACAGTGGTTATTAATGTCACTATTGAACATTAACACACAACTGCTAAATTCTGTCTACAACAGAAGATTTTACCTTCTCCACTTTAAGTAAAAGTTGTGTGAACAGCACTGAAGAGCTAAGAATATGACACACTTGGTTTGTGGTTATTGGGTGCACCTGTTGTACCATGCCACAGTTAGCTTGTGACATGTTATACTGCTGCCTGAGGGAGCAGGCATATTAACATAAAGCAGGTGTGTCAGATTCTTTTCACTTGACTAACATGCATGGAACAAGACAGAAAACATTACAGTGCCAATCTCTTGGTGACAGTAAATAACCTGACTGAGAGAGGCCCAAAAGAGAGGTTAAGAACATAAGAACGGCCATACTGGGTCAGACCAAAGGTCCATCTAGCCCAGTATCCTGCCTTGCGACAGTGGCCATGGTTCAGAAAGTGACCTTTACCTAGGTGTCATAGATAACACTCACAGAAGACGTTTTCTGTGGTAATCTATTGTGGAAATATCTTTCAGAATAATTACTGTGACCCAGGTCTTCCTGAATAACATAAATATGTTTAAAAGTATCTTAGTCCAGTTGAGATAACAGTCTGAGTGTATCCAGGAGAAGCAAGGTCTGTTTGCCAGTCAAAGCAAGGTACTTTTAACCAAGTACACACGTAACTCATGCCCCATTTATGAGACTATCTCCTGGTTGAACACTGATCATGTGCTAGGGGGTTGAAGTTCTGAAAACAACTCCCACACCCAGAAATTAATGTAGGGAAGGCAGATTCAGAATAAAATCTGCTGCAGTTTCTCCCCATGAACATGGACTGGTGTCACTAAGAGATTCTTTGAAGGTTTATTCTCACCATATTAGCCCATCCACAATGGGGCACAATATCTGCCACCACTGGGTCAATGTTCAATCCTATAAAGAAGATCCTGCAATGGAATAATCTACTCCAAAGAGATTGACATGTTCCGCAATAGACATTTCCAGAATATGTCAGCATTCCATGATTAATCTGTTGGAGGGGAAGGCTTTGTGGTTTAAGCAGTAGGGTTGAATTACCTCAACTTTTTGGAACCAAATGTTCAAATGCCACCAGAGTTGACTAAGTCCTTCTCCTTTTTAAGGTGGCTAATTTGGGTTCCATGCAGTTTACTGTGTGGGGAGCGTTAGAAAGATTACTTGAAAAACAAGGTCCTGTTTGTTTTCTGTGGACATTTATGATTCCCTATCACTTTTCATAAGTGTGGAGGTTTGTGACGTTGTCCTTAGGCAGAAATTTTTCTCCCATAATTTTGCAATGTACTATGCATCATTTTCTCCCTGGCTGCCACCCTATATCTCATAAGTGACTTTACTCCAGTGGGGAATTGATTTGTATGCATATTTCATAAAACACTTTGAGATCCTTTGGGATGAAAGTTGTCATATAAATGTATTTCCCTGAGGAAAGTAGTGGAAACCTCATTACTTGGCATATTGTACATTTAAAACTAGACTTGTCAAAACATTAGGAAATGAAGGAAACAATCCCCAACTGGCATTTGGATGGGCTAAGTGATCTAACAGATCTTTTCCATATCTAATGTCTATGGTCCTCTGATTTTATTTAGTGCATTGTAAAATGGGGGGGCAAGGAATGCAAAATCCATGCATGTATAAAATGTCCTTTAGCAATACTGTGGCTTGTTTTATATATCCTTTAGCAAAACACTGTGGTTTACTTACTAACTGATTTATTTTAGGCAGTTCAGAGTATTTCTATAAGTGACCTCTTTGAGTTACTTTAGGGGGTGCAATGGATTTGTAGCAAAACACAGCATGTAACTTGAGTGTACTCTCTGAAGCCAGATATTTGGTGCCAAGGAAAATTTGTATGAGCAGCTTCTGTTTTAAGCAATTATATAGTGTGTAATACACAGAAGAGAAATTAAGCAAAAGTACATTTTGCCCTCAGGGATTGCTCTAGCTGTTGGTTTTATTTTAAACAAGTTTTGCCCCTCATACAGTAAGGTTCCTGTAATAAATCACTTATGTGATAAACTACAGTATATTACACAGAAGAAAAGAGAAGAGAAATGTCAAGTGAAAACAAATGGTAGAAGTGAAGGTGTGATATAGCAGTGATTATGTGTTGTGAGGAAGGTGGTTGTACAAGGGTTTAGAAGTATAACAAATAGAAGGCATTTGGTAGTTGTACTCAACATAATGACTTTGCTGCAGTAAACTACTTATATAATAAACTGCAGAGGTGTCAGTGGAGAGTAACAGAATCCATCTATTTAAACTGATTCTCAGCTTACTTAAATTAATGGTGATCTCCTGTATGAAGGGAAAAACTGGTAAAAAGACATGAATAATATTCATGCAGAGAGATGTTATGAAATAAAATTAGAGTTACCATTAAAGATGAGTCATTCATAAGAAGTATGGAGGAAGGACTAACTTCTCATACTCGGGCTCATTTTCCAGTAGGTCTAATTTAGCAGCCTTTAACCGTGAAACTTACACTACCACCTGGTTATTGGTGAAATAATAGTTGAGTAATGAAACATGCATACTGATTTTTATCCCTTGCTTTCTTTAATATAGAAGAGATGGATGAAATTTACGGGGCTGGACTAACCCCTGCAATATTCCAGCTTTAGGCTGCTGTAACTCCATGGATTGCAATAGAGAAATGCTGCAGTAATGCAGTGGTGAATCAGATCCAGATTTTCTCAACTGAAAGGCATTGGGCCAAATCCTGCAGACTTTATTCAGACAAAACTCCCACTGTCTACAGTGGGAGTTCTGCACAACCAGATCAGGCTGCATCACAGTGCACTATGTTGGCTGCTTTCAACAGACATTATTTTCTGAATTACCTTGTTCCCCCAGAAATTTGTGCTCTTTGATTTCAGAAACAAGTACCCAATGGAATTCCATTGAAAATATTGATGCTCCTTTTGCTGTGTGATTCAAATCAAAACAATGTATCCCAAATCTTAGAAATGAATAGATTGGTATCAATTTGTGGTTTTGATTATTGATATTAATACAGTGATTAGGAAGCTTTTAAAGAAGAAAATGACATAATCATAAGAACATAGCAATTTCCATCCTTTGTCTTTTGTCCTTTGAAAACCATATCTACTCTGTATCCCTGAACTTTCACATTTTCTTCCCAGTGCTATTTAATTTGTACACAGATCTAATGTACAGAGGTATGCTAGTTCAGAATTTCTCCTGGGGCGCAGAAGTGCTAGTTAAGCAACCTAAGTTCTTTTCCCGGCTCTGCCATTGGGTTGTCATGTGACCTTGGACAAGTCACTTAACCTCAGTGTGCCTACATTTCCCCATCTGTGAAAATATGGGGATAATAATGCTAACCCACCGTTGTAAACTACTTTGAGATCTATGGCTGAAAAGTGCTAGTGATAAGAATTATTGGTGGTGTTATGGTTGTTAGAGCTTTCAACTGACCTGAGAATTTTGAAATAAAAGTTAGGAACATACAATGGCAGAAAGGCTGTGGGCAAAGGCAATGATATAATATAGCAATCTCTGATTGGCTGCATTATTCATTTGGCATTAGTGCATCTAGGACATTTCAGAGTTAAAATATTTTGCTGTCGGGACTGTCTAGTTTATGGACTCTACATTGTTTTGTTTGATTAGTACAGTATGTATATGTAAAAATCAGATATCTTTTTCTTAATGTGGTTCAGTAAAGTACTGAGAAGTTTAAAAGCAATTAGATTTTCAACAAAGGGATGTTCTTGTCAAATCAGGAAACATGAAAGGAAGCCTAAAAATATCAACCTTTTAAAAACTTGCAAAGCTAGCAATGCAGTGATTCTGTCAGACCCCACCCCCATTACAGCCATCCTTATTCACAATCAGATTTATTTACCATTATTAAAAGTGTTTTAACCTGATGGCAAACCAACTTCTTATTTTTTTGTTTGCAGTGTTGCTATAGCTGTGTTGGACCTAGGATATTAGAGAGACAAGGTGGAGGAGGTAATATCTTTTATTTTTATTTTACAGATGTTGGTCCAATAAAATATATTACCTCCTCCACCTTGTCGTCTTCTTTTTTAGAAGGATCAAATGAATCAGCTGAAGGGGTAAAGTTGAAATGGCTGGTATCCACCATCAATAAAATCTCAATGGCCCACTAGACAACTGTTAAGAAACATTGGACTAACATTGTGGATACGAAAAACGAAACACTCTGCTGCTCCAGTGCAGCTGTGGGAGGGGAAAGCCAGTTTTTCATCCTCGTGTTCCCCTCCCCCCGATCCTGTGGCTGGCGTGGATCAAAGCGGTGCCTAGAACAAATTAGAGCAGCCCAAAGCCTTCTCTAACTTGTGTCTTGTAATGGCTTTCAAGGAACCGGTCCGTTGGCAAGGATTGCTGCAATGCAGCATGCTCGGGCCCTGCCTCATCTAGCACTTAACCTATCTTTGATGTGCCCCTATTTCAAACAACTTCAGAAGTGGTGATGTAGAGATGACTGATTTTACGTCATCTGAAAATTTTCCTATATAAAATTCTCCTGATTGCCCCTTTGTGGCAGTTCTTCAGCTGCTTTTCTTTGCTTGAGCTGCACAACACATCCAGAAAAGTGTCATAGATTTGGCTTAGAGATTCTAAAACAAGGCTACCATGGTTAATATAGTAACTAGACATATTTACAGCACAGTGTCCTCTTTTATGGTCAGAAAATAATAAAAACGTTGGAGACCCAGAGTACTTGCATCATTTAGAATTGTGATAATGTTCTACTGTATAGATTCTGGTGTCTGGAGTTTAACCTCCCCCCCCACCCCAGCTAATACTAAGTACAGTTGATCTGGTATCAGACTGTTCCTATTTAATTCTGCTACAACTGGATAGTGGTGAACAGGCAGTAAAATAATACCTTAAAGTCACAGTGTCTCTTTCAAAAGGTGATTTTCAAAGATCATACAAATTTTAAAAACACTAATGCGTAATACTAATGATCTTGTGATTTTCTTCTTCGTAGTTTTATAGCATCTCTTTTCCTGATCTTTCAAATAGGCTGTTCATGCAGTATTAAAGTAAAGAAAAGATTTTGCAAGGATGTGTGTTCCATATTCCAGATCTTATTGATGCAGTGGCCCAAGGAGAGTCCTGCCTAACCATCATTTAACATGTATTCATGTACTGCATCCGCAGTACAAAGACGGATTTCAGATTGTTTCTCAAAAAAAGATAGCACAAAAACTGCCCCTCCTATGCAATTAAATGACACCAAGGGAAATGAAAACTCAAGAGTATCTCTACACAGTCACATACTGCATGATGAACATGTGCACTAAACACTGTGATGAAACTAGATCACACACATCGGACCAGTCATCCGTGGCAGTGACATTTAATAAGAAAAGAGTGATTGTCATGAATAAACTCAGCATAGGCTTTAAATAAATACCTCCCTCTCCCACACCCATTACCCCTACCAGTTCCACTCCATTTTTATTAACTCTGGTTTTGAGGCTGTTGAAGAAGAGGGCTTCAGCTGAAGTTTTGGGTTATATGGTTAAATATTTCAGAACATAGCTGAATCTCTCTTTTTAAGATTAGATTAACTATTTGTGGTCTGGCATAGAGTTAAAACAAACTTTTAAGAAAGGATGAAACTGGCAGCTGTCTTGGGCAAAGTGTTATTTTAAAAGAATGTTTGCTTTAACTTTGGCAATGAACAAAGTGTCGTTAGTGTCATTAAGCGTCTAGGGAACTGTACGATACTAGGAAGGTTATTGTTTTATTTTGTTTGTTTCTCTTGCTTTCAGACTGACAGGCTTGAACAACTAAGTCCTCGCTTCCCCCCCCTGGGTAACAGCAGTTCAAGTTTCTTCCATGGGGCTTTGTCAGTGTTCTTCAATCCTGGCCAGGAGGGGCCACCGCTTGGTGGTGAAAGGATAATTCACAATCCATGACCTCTCTGCTGAAACTGGAAACAAAGAATGCCAGGCACTATCAATTGCAATGGTGTTGTGTTGTGCGTCCACAAAGAATTACACTGAGACTGCCCTTGTCATGTAGGCCCCCCCAAACAATTATCAGAGGTGGTTTTGGTTGCTGATGAGTTCTAAGCACCTGGGGCTGAAAGACCATCCAATCCTCTGATTTAACTCCTTTGCTGAGTTTGGCCATAAAGTGAATAATCTACAAAGGCACACTTTATGAGCCAATGGGAGTGCTCCATAGAGCAGTGGTTCTCAACTAGCGGTCCGGGGCCTCCTGGGTCGCCTCAAATAGGTTTCAGGGGATCCACCAAGCAGGGCCAGTGTTAGACTCACTGGGGCCCAGGGCAGAAAGCTGAACCCCCATTGCATGGGGCTGAAGCCCGGGGCCCTGAGCACCACCACCAGGGGCTGAAGCCAAAGCCTGAACAACTTAGCTTTGCGGAGGGCCCTGTGGCGTGGGTTCCCGGGCAACTGCCCTGCTTGCTACCCGCTGACACCAGCCCTGGCTTTTATAAGCAGAAAACTTGTGGCACAGGTGGGCCATGGAGCTTTTATAGCATTTGGGGGGGATGGCCTCAGAAAGAAAAAGGTTGAGAACCCCTGCCATAGAGTAAGCTCTTAAAGGAATACATGCACAAATCTCAATAAGAGGACATGTGAAAAGTTCACATATTTCTCAAGCACTGTTTTCAAATGTACCACCATTATACCAGAGGAAGTGCTGGCTGACGTAGTTTCTGGGAGTGAGTCAATTTCTCGAGCATCCACCCCTAAATGGGCCTGTGGAACATGGGGAAAGGGATTGAAAATATTCCACATTCACTGTGAGAAAATGTGTGTCCCTTAGAAGGATGGGGAACTCTTCACTATTAAAAATGTTACTTTTCTTCTATTGGAGACAAGTTCTCACAACTTTCAAACACCAGTGTCCAAAGTATAACACAACCTTATTTTATGTCATTATGAAATAAGAATCAGTATAATTTCCAGCCCTTCAATTGCTTAGTAATGCATTTATGGATCCATTGGGAAATGTTTGCAACATAAGAATGGCCATACTGGATCAGACCAAGGGTCCATCCAGCCCAGCATCCTGCCTGCTGACAGTGGCCAATGCCAGGTGCCCCAGAGGCAGTGAAACTAACAGGCAATGATGAAATGATCTCTCTCCTGCCATCCATCTCCACCCTCTGACAAACAGAGGCTAGGGACACCATTCCTTACCCACCCTGGCTAATAGCCATTAATGGACTTAACCTCCATGAATTTATCTAGTTCTCTTTTAAACCCTGTTATAGTCCTAGCCTTCACAACCTCCTCAGGCAAGGAGTTCCACAGGTTGACTGTGCGCTGTGTGAAGAAGAACTTCCTTTTATTTGTTTTAAACCTGCTGCCCATTAATTTCATTTGGTGGCCCCTAGTTCTTATATTATGGGAACAAGTAAATAACTTTTCCTTATTCACTTTCTACACCACTCATGATTTCATATACCTCTATCATATCCCCCCTTAGTCTCCTCTTTTCCAAGCTGAAAAGCCCTAGCCTCTTTAATCTCTCCTCATATGGGACCCGTTTCAAACCCCTAAGTGCTGCTACTTCTCACCCCGGTAAAACAAGTACAGAACGTTGAATGTCTGCAACTCTGATAACCCTTTTGCTTGCTCCTGGAAAGTATTTTTCCTTCACCCCTCCTCTCCACATCCTGCTCCCTCATAAAACGCAGTCTCATGTGAAGAAATTCAAAGTTTCTAGGAGTATGGCAAGGTCATTTAGGAGACCAGGCAGTATATTTGCATATTCCCATCACTGTAAACATCTATTTTATTTTTCCCATTTGTGCTGTGTTGTTCTCCATTCATATTCTAAGTGGGAAAACCTTTTAGCTGTGACTGGGCCCAGTCCTCAATGGACGGGAATTGAACGTGTCACATGGTATTTATTAATCTAAAAAAGTTGTCTTTCCAAACATATCTAAAAAACATATGGGAGTTATTTGAAGCAAAGCAATTGCAAGTTCATTTGTTATTTCAGCAAGCTCATTCCTTATGATTTCAGTTGTATAATAGATATGGAACTGTTTGCAGGTTGTTTGTAGTCATATATTTTCATTTGGTTTCTTGGGCTAAAGACACGAAAGGCTGAAACATATCATCCCCTTGGAGGAATGGATGATGTTACACAATCTGGAGGGTTTTTTCCCCTCTCTCATTCTTTTGTCAGGTGGCATGTGATATGCTTCTCAGGCAATCATTTAAAGGCTGTCAATTCTACTGTGGCCACCAGGGACGAAGTGATCGCTCGCTTAGCAGTTGGGGTTCTTAGCTGGTAAAGATGTCGGTCTCTATCTGGGAAAGTAGTGCCAGGTTTAGTGAATCCCTGGGCTATGTCAAGCATGAAAGATTTTCAACATTTTCCTCAGAAGTCCTTTACTGGCAATTGCTATGTAATGGCCAGTTGTGTTAGTGACTAGTTGGTTAGTGTTGGTTTATGAAGTGTTATTTTTACACAAGATTTCTATTGTATAACAGATCTGTAGTCACACATCAACAAAAGTATATTTTCTATCACCTCACTCCTTGTCATGGGGGTAGAGGGAACCCCACACATTTCTTTCCTGCAGTTTCCAGTTTTGTTTATATTCATTAGCACTAACAAACAATATACCTCAATAATAATTTTGTAAACTGGAGAACTAACCTCCTATGAACCTGTGTTGCCTCTTGTCCCTACTGCAAAATGGAGTAAACCTCCCAACACAGTCTCCTCACAACTTCTAAGAGCATTCTGAGGGAAAGATTAAATTAATCTATAAATAAATAAAAAAGAGAAATCTGGTTGAACTGGTAGCCATGTTAAATGTTCACCAGTTTATCACATACCTTTGGAGATTTGTTCCAAATGTTTTGCAAAGAGGGAAGTACTGGGTCCTTACATGAGGCATGTTTTTATAGGCCTGGTCTACGTTAGAAAATTAAATCAGCTTAACCTATGTTGCTCAGCAGTGTGAAAAAGCCACATTCCTGAGTGGCGTAGTTAAATTGACTTAATCCCCAGTATAAACAGCGGTAGGTTGACAGAAGAAATCTTCCGTCAAACTAGCTACCGCCTCTTTGGAAGGTGGATTACCTACATCGATGGGAGAACCTGCAGCTGCAGCTGTGCCGCTACAGCATTTCAAGTGTAGACTAGCCCATAGCGTGGAAACAACCACCATCGCTCTGAAAAGAGATAGATGAGTAGCAGTTTCTTTTGTGAGACTAACAGAGTACTGTAAAGATGCAACACTTTAAAATCCTTCTCTGTTGCAGATAGTAACTTGTGTCTCTGGAACTGGAAACTAAAATGATACAGATCAATATCAGGTATATTGGCTAATCTATTTATTCCTTCCTTCTCACCACATGCTCCCAGGAGTTTAGGCTCCTTAAGTGCCTAGTGGATGAAATGCATCCACCTGGGGTCAGCCTGTTCAAGGCCCTTTGTGTTGCTATGTGCCCGTGTAGAACTCCATAGGTGACAATGGTGCTGGAAGAATTTTTATAGTGGGGGTGCTGAAGGCGTAAACCATGTATTTGGGTTATCTTACTACTTCAAGGCAGGGGGTACAGCAGCACCCTAGTTCCAGCACCTATGATAGAAGATCCACTCTTTTCCTAAATAAGAGAGTACAGAAGGGAGCATTAGAACTGAGCCAGGGGAGGGGCCCTGGAATACACACGTTCATGGATTCAGTGGCTCAGAACCCTTCATATGGGGCAGCGAGGTGCAACAGCTAATGTTCCAGGCCAAAAGCATGAATAGTAGCTGCACTGCAGCTCCTCAACACACCTGTGGGTTGGAGGAAGAATGTGAATTCTGAGCCCTGCAGAAACCCTGGTTAGTTGGAATTTATGGGTGGTGAAGTATATAACCTGCAAACCCAGACAATTTTTCATTCTCTTTACAGCTGTATCTCTCAGGAATATGATAATGGGATACACCGGTAGTATGGCAGCTTCTAACCTTAATTTGGCAATAGAGTTTACATAATTAGAGGTGGGTCTGATTTATGCTAAATAATATATTTTTTATGCACGGAGCACTGTAGCATGCATCATCACCACCTGATGTGCATCGCCATAGGCAGCAAAGGTGAGCTGACAAGTCAGTGGCTTTTATTAGAAATATCTGGTGAAAAATATTTATTGCATGCCCTGTGATGGTTCCTGTTTAAGAAAAATAAATATGGAAAAGTAGAAACTTAGCATGATATATCATACCCCTCCCAGCTCATGTGAGACTGCCTTCCTGGGAGACAGTGTGTTTCATTACCCTGTAGTCTTCAGAGCAGTATCTGAGGCAGTTCAGATGTTTCACTGCCTTTTCTTTAAGGGTGTCAAAATCCCATATTTTTCACATATTTCAGTGACTTTTATTTTTTTTAAAGAGTGTCAAAAATCCCATATTTTCCACAGAGACTCTACTATGGCTCATGGTGGCCTACCAAATCTCTTTGTCTGGTCTGTCAACTGTGTTGGGCCTGACGTGATATATTTCAGTCATGCTGGTGATTTAAGACCTGAAGAACCATCCTTTAAAGGTGGAACTGAACTATAGGGGGTAGCATTTTAAGTCAGGCCCTGAGACAGACTAAAGGCATACTATTGCTTAAAAATAGCTGAAGGAAACCATGGGAGCCGAATGGCCAAATAGTAGATGTCACGAAACAACAAACAAGCTTACAACAGGGAGTCCTGTTTCACTGCTTCCTGAATGAATATGAATATATGTGTGTATAGACACACACACACACAGCGTGAACAGCAGTTGTGCAAAGCTAAATAACAACCAGATAATCAGGATCCTGTTGTCATTAAGTAGACATGAGAGTCCAGTGCCTGAGTTACCATAACTGCACTGCAACACAAAATTCTCCCATAACATGACATAAAATCCATCAATCTTTAGGAAGGGCACAGGGGAGAGAGATCTCATGATCCTGTTCCACTGAATCTTTTTTTAAAAATCGTTTTACAGATTAGGCTATTCAGTAGTATTACTTGCATGATCACTATGGCCTGAATATGTGACTGAATTATCTCTTAGAACTTGGCTGACATTCACATATTAGCTGAAATGTTGTTTTATCAAAACAGCCCCTTAAAGGAATGATAGTCCTCTCCGTACAGTGAAGCCCACTACTGACCTATATTTACCGGTAATCTATTTGCCTTTGGTAAAGTACAGGGTGTTTAATGATGCACAACACAAACACACTCCAAGAAGTGTGCCTCAGCTCTTGGGATGAGTAGTGATATTTCTTTTTCATATGTCTGAATTAGCATTCATAAAGGTGGTTGTAATTTGAAAACACCCATTACAAGTAATCTGAATATTTGTTTGGAACTAAATATGTCTGTTGATACATTTGGGGTGAGGCTGCTTTGGGTTTTTGTTTTTTTTCTGAACTTCGTTGTAATAATGTTGGGACTCCCCTATTTGTTACCTTTAAATGCAACAGCTGATATACAACAACCTAAAAGAAAACACAGAAAAGCTAAAGAGTGAAAATGCTCTTGGTTTGAGGTCTCTGACTTGTTCAGTCCAGGGGCAGAGACAAAAAAGCACTACGGGACTGAAGGACCAGTGATGATTTTAAGTGAATGATCATGGCTACAGACAAATGCTTTTACACCAATGGAAGGCGCTGAAATATTTCACTTAGAATTTTGACATTTGATTACCATCTTTATTCCTCCACTTCAGTTGCAAAGTGTGTTAGCCTCTTATGTTTCAAGTACTGTTTGGGCTACCAGGCAATGAAATAATATGAAAGAAGTGTGGAATCCCATCTTTCAAGTGATAAAAAACTTTAATTTCTAAATCTGCTGGTTTTTTGGAGATTTTAGCTGCTAGAATCACATCACAACAGAAGCGAGGAAGAAAAAGCAAGATGATTATCAGAATTACAAGATGTTAAGGTCCATTATCTCACAACCTGCCATGGCTAGAAACACTTAGGCATACAAGTGAAAAAATCAGTTCAGGAGAAAGCAGCCAGTCCAAGAAGTGGTCATGGGATAGAGATTAAAAAGAAAAAAGAAATATCACTCTGGAAAAATAAAGTTTCCTGTATATGTTATCTATGGCCAATGCTATACTGAATTACTATTGTTGGGCAAGCCAAACTTGCAAAAAATGAAAATATTTTACTTCCAGAAGTTAATTTAAAAAACATTATTTCCTGCCAGTCCCGACAAAAAAAAAATTACCAGTCAACTCATATTTTACAAACCTTAAAGGACCTGATATTCAGAGGTGCTGAGAGAACACAGATTGTATTGACTTCTAGTGGAGCCATGCTCAGGACTTCTGAAAATCAGCCCCCTAGTAAGCCGTGTAAAGTGGGTATTCCTATACCCACCTCAAGAGAACTCACCAGGTTTAACTAATGGACTGGCACAGATACCCTTCTAAGCATTCATTAGCAATGCTGGAATGCTTGGAACTGAAGAGGGAGGATTTTCTTTCACTGACAGCTGGGCTAACTCAACTGTAGGCCTTAGGACTTTTATATCAGAGCTGGATATTTCCTACTTCTGCAGTTAAGTGTTCTTAATGCTGGAAAACAGCCAGGCCCAAGCATATTGGAAGAGAAGAGAAGAGAAAGAAAGAATGAATGAAAAAAAAAGAAAAAACACAAACAACCCCCCATCAATAAATGCCATTTACTCTACTCAAAAGACACTGACAAACCTTAACAACTTGCAGTAGTGACATTTTCAATCTTTTAATAACAGAAATCAATATTGTGGTCTTTACTTTCATGTATTCCAGTCACCATATTTTTAAAATGTATTTTCTAATATTACACAATATTTAACAGGTGAGAAATATCCAAAAATGTGTGTTTAAAAAAAAAAAGAATGCTGCTTTTTAAAACTGTATTGTGTTATACTGACATAAAAAGTAGTACTGGAAATCTTTGAGAAAGGTAACTTGCCCTTTAAACTTTTAGGCATTTATGGCCTTAATTGTGCTTTTCACCAAGATTTTGCATATTTAATATTTCCTTTTAGAGCTTTCAGGAATCTCAATTATTAATTCCACTGAGGATTTATAGGTCTTCTGACTATCCCTTAAGTATAAAGATTGTAGACTCATCAAATACTGTTTTCTTCCTTAAAATTTTTACAATTTCTTTATCAAATTGGCTTCTGTAGTTCTAGAGTTAAAAACTGAATATTTATCACTTCATCATTTGGGGATTTTTTCCAAATCTAGGCAATTTCTCCGTAATCCTTGTCAAAACTCTATCTTCAATTACTGTGATAAACTGTAGATAGGTGATCTCTAATTCACAAAAGCAAATAGCTATTTTTGACATTACCCGGCCAAAAAAATAGCATCTCTCCTAAAGATACTATTTATAAAAATGAACTGCGCTAAATGGAGAACAGTGTTAACCAGAAGCCTATGAATAAGTAATGGGGTCTAATTTTCCGTTATTACAGTCATCGTTTAAAAATGCATGTCTACCAGGACATTGTAATGATTTTGTATTACTTAGGAAAACTTCTACAGTTCTTTTTTCCCCTCAATTATTTCATTACTTCTTCATTAGATTTGCTCTCCTCTGATGTTTGTGGAGCTTCTGAAAACCAATCTGACAAATGTTTTTTGGTTTTTTTTTAAATTACCCCTGAGACTACCAACACTTTAGATATTTTTCATGCCCCTTTCTTCAAATGCTCTCACCATGTTATGTTTTGGCATCCATAGCAAAACCCATTAGCTGTGACAGGTTAAGATGCCTCTGCAGACTTCACCACAAAGGAACTGAATCAGTGCCAACCATTATTCCTTACAACACACTGCACCATCTAGCAGAAGAAGGCCAAATCTATAACTCTCATCTTAGGTTTTCTGTCCTGTGGGGGCAGCTTCTCTAAAGACATACTCAGTTGCATGGTACACATTTTTCAGTCCTGGATATGCCATGGTTTCAGTTCATTAAGTAGTAGGCAACAAGGGCATTCTTCAGCCATTCTGCAAACCTGTGGTGCATATGTAATTGTTATGGGCTTAGAGAGTACTTGCAGATGAAAGGCACTGTATACTAGTTAAATTAAAATTCATTGATTGTGGAAACTCTGCAATCAATACACACCAACCTGTACTTTCTGCATCTCTGTGTAATGCTAAACAGTCCTATCTAATGTTCTAATCAGTGCCCCATAGCTCCATCGACCTCTTGCCTGATGTTACCACCTAAAGTGTGGTGGGATTCTTATTCCATATCAAAAGATACTACATAAGAGAGTTATTCTCCCTTGATATGCACACACAACTTCCATTAGTGTTGTTGAGTGATATGAATGCAACATCCTAGACCAGAGGTGGACAACCTGTGGCCCGTGTGCCACACGCGGCCCATCAGGGCAATCTGTGGGCTGCGAGACATTTTGCTGATGCTGACCATCCGCAGGCACGGCCCCCCGCAGCTCCCAGTGGCCACAGTTGGCCATTCCCAGCCAATGAGAGCTGCGGGAAGTGGCGGGCTGCAGGGACATGCTGGCCGCCGCTTCCCGCAGCTCCCATTGGCCGGGAACGGTGAACCATGGCTACTGGGAGTTGCAGGGGGCTGTGCCTGCAGATGGTCAACATCAGCAAAATGTCTCGCGGCCCACAATCAGATTACCCTGATGGGCCGCATGCAGCCCGCGGGCCACAGGTTGCCCACCACTCTCCTAGATCCTTGAATTGCAGATGTCATAATAAGGTTTGAATTGTACATTGATCCAATAAAGCCATAGAAGTCTATTCTTGTCAAGTGTATATAGGTTCTTATAGCACCCTCATCACCACAATAGCTGAGAACCTTCCAATAGTTGACATAACTAGCATATGCCACATTTTCTCCCACTTAGAAATGGGTCATGTGTTCTCACCACTAGGTGTCGGACCTTAGACCATCAACTTCTTTCACTTTGCACACTGAACAGCCATAAGGTGGTAATGACTCATGATCACTACCAGTTTGGACTGGAAATAACCCATGATTCATAATTCACACATTGAAAGCCTCATTAATATGAAGTTACAATTGCTGTGGATAGAGTTCAGTATTGCTTTTCAAAAAATGTTCGGGTTAGAAAGACAAACATATTGGAAATTCAGGAGGTTTAAGATTGCATTTCTCAAAGAGATCACCCAAATTACCTGATTCTACCCCTGTACATTCTGTGCATGTACAGTACTGACAATGTACACCACGGAACATTGTTCTTTATAATTTGTTTCTATATGAACAAAATAGATCTAATTTGACAATATGTCTTTTTGGATTTTGAGAGGAGGGTGCAAAATCAGGTTTCTATTGGAGATTTAGTTGCAAATTTAATTATGGAGCTAATGCCCTCTCTCCGTAAAGAATTAGTAATATTTATAATTTATTATAGGGCTTTTTATCTGTAGATCCCAAAGAACTTTACAAAGGTGGATAATGTTCTTAACCCCACTTGAAAGATGGGGAAACTAAGGCATAGAGAGGGTAAGTGAGTTGTCCAAAGTCACACAGTGAGTCAGTGACAGGGCCAGAAATAGAACCCAGGACCCAAATCCAATTCCCTTATCCACTGGACTGTGTTTTGTTTCAAAACTCTTCTTTTCAGTGCCTCCTTTTCAAAGGATTCTTATTTATTTCCTAGCTCAGATCATTCATTCTAAAAAATGACTGATGGATCTGTGATGGTGTAGATTTTGTTCCTATTTGCTTCTTTTTATATCAAGTCCTTTGCGCTTCCCCCAATTATGAAGAGAGCCTTGTACCTTTAGTTAAGAATTCAGTGCAACTACCCAGTTCTCTGGTTGGTTCTGCCCATGGAAATGCCAGCTGCTGCTTAAAAGATGCAATCTCAATCAATTCTAGAAAACATGAGATGTCACTTTTTTCTAGTCTGTGCCTTTCCCTGAATAATAAGGAAAAGCTAATTAACATGAGATGGCAAATGAATTGCAGTAGCTGCCATTTCACTGATGCCGAGTCCTCTTTAGCATTCTCTTTGCTTCCATCCACTACAATAAATTCAGATTAGATATCGAAACAGCCAGTTGAAAAATACCTTTACTTTTAGTGTTGCATAATTTATATTCTGATGCATCATGTAAGATTCTGATCCAGCATACCCCACAAGACATTGCAGAAATGAAAGGAGTACAGGAATTAAAGTTAGGATATCCTTTGTCCAAACCGAAATTTGGATAAATAGGTAATACATTGGATTTCCTCTTTAAGGAAACTAATTTTTTTTCATTATCCATCCCACTAATATAATTAACTGCCTTCACAACTCTAATTCTAACATCCTTGCATTACTAAAAATCCAGTTAATTTTAATTCCATTTTTCAAGTCTGATAGTGCTCTGTTACCTGCCATAAAGGGATTATTTAGTAGCATTAAAATTATATTGCTAAATTAAGTTCCTGGATCTGGGCCCTGGCATTTTAGGATGGACAAGCCAAGCTGGAGTTCATTAGCATTTTAAGAATTACTCACTAAGCCTAAACCAAATTAAAAAGGGCCACTTTGTTTTTAATAAAAGACCTTTTTCTTGGCACTCTACTTTCAGCTCTGATCCAAGTTTGATAAATATCTGTAAATGAAGGAGAAATCATGCTAAAAGAAAGAGGAGTGAAAAATTATTTCCATTGAAATTTATAAAGGTTTGTGTTCTCACACAGGAGACTGACACTTTGACAATCCGAGTACATGTTATCAAGAACAAAAGTTCTTATAGGGAAATAAGGTCTGGGGTCTTTTTCTGAAGCTGCCTCTCTGAACTCATCCTATTCAGTGCAATGGATGTTGTTATAGGTGTTAAGCGACACAGTTCCATAAAAGATCATCACTTGAACATGTGGCTCTAGCCTGAAAAGTGACTATGTAAAAATGGCACCTTCTTACTCAGCAGATCTGCTTCCTGTCGTAGCTGCTTATTTTCATGATGAAATCCTGTTGCACAGATATTTGCGTCGGAGCACTGCTTCTGAGAAATAAGTCCCTAAGGTTGAAGCTTCCACACAACCTTCTGAGAACTTGATTCTGAGAAAGAGCATAGTCAAGAATGTAGCTATTATAGAGCCGTACATAATACTGCACTATGAGATTGCATCATTTTAATATTATGCACTATTTATACAAAAGGTGAGTTAATGACAGAACACCCTTAGCCATGAATTCCCTTCCATTTGCCAGTTAATTAGATGTACTCTCAGGAAGGTAATGGTGTCTAATGGTCGGAGCAGGTGACTGGGATTTAAGACTCTTGGGTTCTATTGCTCTGACACGGCCTTGAGCAAGTCAATTAAATTCTCTGTGCCTGAGTTCATCGATATAAAATGGGTATAGAGATCTTAACTGCTTCTCAGGAATTATGTGATGCTTAATTCATTAATATTTGTAAAATTTGATGAGATTCTTTGATTAAAAGCAGTGTATAATTTCATTTTCTTTCAGCTAATATTTTTCATTTAAACTGAACGCTTAATGTTTTAAATAATAGATATATTTTTAAAATATTCCACTGACATTGCACTGAGTCAGTGGATCTTTCAGGGCCAATACTACGGCAGGAATGCAGATGATTCACAAAGACTTCAATCACACGTAGCCTATGACTCCTTAAAAATATTGAGTCCATTTTGGCTCAGTAACGCTATCTAAAAGTTTACAAGGTGCGAAGCATTTCTCACAATGGATAAGCCGAGAAATATGTTTGAATATAAAAGTGGCTACTTGAAATCTGGCTTCAGTTCAGAAGAAACACTCTGGAAATGAATATGGCAGAAAGACTGTTGCATATTAGCCATTTACAGTGTGCAGAGTGAAGGAAGCTTTTGCTAGCCCAACACATTTCTTTAATGGTGCAGTAGGATGTACCACCTGACTACCAATTTGCCAACATGCCATCTTTCTGAGAGTCCTTGTGTATAGTCTTTAATCATTTGATGTTGGGCGATAAGGGAGCCAACTCCCAGGTCCTACAGCTCATGCTTACAGTTGATTATGCCTTTGTGCAGTTTTCTCCTTGTTCTTCAAAAACTGTTGTAGCTGAACAGTGGATTCTGGCCTCCCCATGAACTACGGGTCATCCTCATTTCCCTTAAAAGACTTTGCTCTGGAGAGAGACTCATGTGACCCTCCATTTGAGAAATGTTAGCAAGGCGTTTAACTTAGGTGTTCCTGCTTCCCGCTTCACTGCAAATAATTCCGGCCGACTCCTTGAGCTTTGTTTGTTTGCTGCCTGGTCGGGGCTTTCACAGAAAAATGTGCTGAAACCAAACTGGCCATTTTCACATCATATTTAAATTTAAAAGCCAAAATAGAAAATAATTGTTCTGAACAGCAGCTTGTCAGTTGGGATGTAGCTAATCCAGTCTGTCTCTAGTGTGCCAGTCAGGATGGCATCTAGGCACAGAGTACAGGAAGTAAAAGTCTCAGCATTGTCTTTCTATCCTAGTGCTGCTGTCTTTGTTCTCCACTCGGTGTTTTCTCCTTCTCTTTATCCTCCATTTTTTGAGAGGACGTATCTTTGGGAGGTAGAGAACTTGGTAATACCTCACTGCCTCTGCTGTGAGGGATTTTGCAGTGTCTTGACTAAACATTTCCCTGAGAGGCACAAGAGGTAGTAGTATTGTTCCAAAATGTCATGGATCTTGATATGCTAGACTTGTCAGTTCAAAATCACTCCAGGATATGACATTACATATTCATGCATGAAATTAGCTGCACTTAAATTTAAAAAATCAGTGTATTTTGAAAATAGTGTAGTAATAATGTATAAAGACTGGGGTATACTCTGATAAGTTCCAGGTTTCTACATAAAAAATGAAGGGTTTAACTGGTGTGGTGGCCAGAGAATCTGAGTAGTTAGATGCGGAAAATACTCATTCGGCCCTGCTTAATCCATTCCCTGGAAACCAATTCAGAATTATTCCCTAGAGTATGTTCACTAGTGTTTTGCCCAATGCTTTGATCCAGAGGCAATACCCTGTGCTGCTCTCATGCAAGGGGAGCAGATCTGGGCTCCCATGCTAACTCTTCTTCCCAAGGGAGCATTGCAGAGACATTATCATCAACCCTGTGGGAGAGAGGGCGTGCCTTGCATTATTCTCAAGCTTACTCATCTGGCTCCATCTCAGAGCACCGTTAACAGGCTCTCGAGAGAGCTTCCCACAGTCTTCCTCTGGTGGAGTGAAGAGTCACACAAGACGTGGCTGAGGTTCACGCTGAAGAGTTCAAATAGAGGACTGCGAGAGGACGCCCTTTCCCCTCCCACACCACCTCCTCCCTCATAATAATTAATAACACTTTGCCCTATGTGTAACTGACAGCACCTTAAAAACACTAAGTAACTAAGTCCCACAACCCTTCTGTAAAGTAGGTATCAATTAATTATCCCCCCTCCCATTTAACAGATAGGGAAAGCGAAGTTAGGGCCAAATTTCAAACTACGGTGCCTAAACTCAGGCACCCATATCCATAGTTAAGCAACAAATGCCCAGCACATCTGAAAATCAGGTCACTTATGTAGTTGCCTAAATATGGATTTAGGCACCTAACTTCAGGCGCCCTAGACTGAACATTTTGTTCGCAATGAATTGCTGACTCTCTGGGTGAAATCCTGACCTCATTAAAGTCAATGGAGAGAGTTGTCATTGTGTTCAGTGGGGCCGGGATTTCATCCTCTGTATCCGTCTCTAACCATTAGAAACACTCCCTCGAAAGGCTTCAGAATAACCATGAATTTCTAACATTCACCATAGAGCTTAAATAATCTGTCAAGATACTAGATCAGGGGTTGGCAACGTTTGGCACGCGGCTCGCCAGGGTAAGCACCCTAGCGGGCCGGGCCAGATTATTTACCTGCTGACGTGGCAGGTTCGGCCGATCATGGCCCCCACTGGCCGCGGTTCGCCGTCCTGGGCCAATGGGGGCGGCGGGAAGCCGCGGCCAGCACATCCCTCGCCCGCGCCGCTTCTCGCCGCCCCCATTGGCCCGGGACGGCAAACCGCAGCGAGTGGAGGCCGCAATCAGCCGAACCTGCCGCGTCAGCAGGTAAATAAACTGGCCCAGCCCGCCAGGGTGCTTACCCTGGCGAGCCGCGTGCCAAACGTTGCCGACCCCTGTACTAGATGATGATAAGAAAAAACCCTGTTCTTTAAAACATTTAAATGCATATGGGCACAGCAGTAATCTTAATTGCTTAATATTCTCTATTTTCTCAGCTGAAAAAAAAAATGAAGCCAAATCAAAGTTCCTATGAATGGGAAATGGATATGAGCTGCAATACCTAAGGGTTGTTTTATTCCTGAAATAACTATCAAACAGACAGTTCCTGGCTGCTAATTTTCTTTATATGATTTTAAGATGCTGTCTTTTTGACTAGAAGGCAATACAGTCTTTTTCCACAAAGTTTTGTCTATATTTGGTGGTTTCCTTTTTTATCAGCTTCATGACGTGACATCTGTCTCCACTGCTGTTTGCGTGTACCTCACCCACCAGAGCAAACTTCAAGCCCATCTGAGTCCTTGTAGTCTGGTGACAAAATCATTTTTGCAGCTGAGTGGAACTTCTGTGTCTGACCTTTTGCTCTTGGACATGGAAGTTTATTGACTTTATTTCCTAGCAATAGTTACTAGCAGGGCCCTCTTTTCGCCAATCAATCCATATCATTTTGCAAAGAAACAGAGCATGCTGTTGTTGAGATTGATTTACACATTATTTACCTTTTTCTGCCCAGTTTAAATTGGTCAGCCTGATCCTATTCAAGATAAAAATCATAATGTCTCAAATTACTTACTCAATAAACTGTGGGTTCGTCTATTATTAGTGATCATTAGTGTTATAATACAGCATGGAAATTTAGAGCAAATTAACTACATATGCAAGCTGCTGGACTCATCTGCAGTTAATCATAAGCATACTGGTCAGGTGGGCAGAGGATTTTGCAATAATATTTCCAGGAAGAATTTGTGGGAGAACTTATTATCCTTGGTTTGGTTTGGTTTTTTTCTCCTTAATCTGGTTCTCCCAAATGAATGTTTTATCTGAGACACATTACAAAAAAGAATCACAGCTCAAATTAAAATAGCTTTTAATGCTGCCAATTCCAGGGCCCCAAATCTTTATCACCGTAAGTAATGAATGGAAGTTCCATGTTAGTATAACCCCCACACCCTCCCCTACTTACTTTATCCGGTTCTGTGTTAATTGTTGCTCTTTAATAAAGGGCTGCCTTCACCATTTATACAGTAATGTGGTGGGACGCACTCTCTCACCTATTATCAGATGATGACACAACACCATGAGTTATCACTTCCCGTCACCATTATTTCCTAAGAAAATGATAGCTTCCAGTTACCGTAGGCTGGTTGAGATTGCATGGATGCTAATGTAGGTTAAAAGAGAGGGATTTCCTGATAATTACTGGTTTGTCTGGCACAACAAGACGCGTATGAGATAGGTTTAATGTAAGAAATCATTAGAAAATAGTTTTGGCTTTCTGAAATTAACAAACAGCCATTCCTCTTCTTTAAATATCCTGGTGTGTTTGTGATGCAATTTAGTGCTGGTGAAAGGTGCTGTAGACTGATTCACAAAATAGGCACAGCACAAGCAGTCATTCAGGCCTGGACTGGGCCACTCAGATCCCTGCATTGCCAGCAGGCCTAGTCCCTTTCCTCCTGTAGCCATAAGGAACTGCTGATTGCAGTTCCCAAGTCTTGTGAAGCTGCTGTGCTAAACTAGCTTATTGCACACAAATCTGGCCGACTTTAGGAGCCCCTCCACCTGCTGGTGCCAGGAACCAACTCAGCCACAGCTGCTCTTTGGTTCTTCTAGCCCTTCCACTTTCAAGAGCCAGTGTAGCAATTCCTCTTTGGCCTATGGGCCTGTTCCCCTCTGCACTGGCCAGCAGAGCTGTCCTTGCACAAGAAGAGTGTGTGATATACAGGGATCCTAGTTAAAAAAAATTATCTGCTAAAAAACCATAAAAATTGTGGTTTTCCACAGTGAAAATGAAACACTGAACTTTAGTTTCCCTAGCTACAGTACGTACAGGTAGCAGTTGAACACAATGTTTTATTGATATATTTACAATTTTTAAGAAAGTTCAAAGCCTACCAGTGCCATCAATCATTATAATAAAATAAAATTAATAGAATTGCAGTTTGTATTTCATACATATACCAAATACTTCTATGTCTGTATTCTATATTTTCAGAAAATTATTGTTTTCTAAAATGCACAAAAACGCTGGAATGATCCAGTCATAGTGCATTGTTTCTTTACTGTTGTCGATGGCCCTGCTGTTTCAGCCTCTTGTTTTCATTTCTTTTCATTCAGTTTATGTTTAGCTCTTTCTATGTGTTCTACGTGTGTCTGCCTTTGAACTTAATCTACAGCCTTTCTGCACACAATCCAGAACAGCACATTACCATCAATGTGAAATTTGTCCTCACCAAACTCAGTGACACAGTCTTTAGGCATGATTTTTAAAGTTTTCAGTATCTTTTCAGAACTTCAGTCTGGAGGCTGACGTGAAATTTGAGATGCATTAAAACACGAACCCCTATATGCTGTTGAGTAACCTCTATATGCCGGAAGCAGTTAATTGGAGTATTTTTAGCTATGTAAATTTAAAGCGCATTCAAAAATCAACCACAAGAGGGGGAGGTTGCACGCATTGAATAAGTGACACTGCTACTTTCAGTAAAATTTAGTTAATCGTTAATATATGTTTTTATTTTTTCACAAAATGTAAAAACTAAAGATTCTCTGTAAAATCGCACATTCTGCATTTTTCCATGGCAAACGGATTTCTAGGATCCCTGGGGATGTATCCCAGGATGGCATGACAGCTACTGTGTGCCCAAGGTCTCTGGAGACATTGAGAATGTCTGGAGCACTGATACTTCCAGGAGCTCCTCCTGGGCTGGTGAGCTTCTGCCTAAAGCTTCATCTGACACCTAAGTGTAAATAATGGAAAATCTCTACACAGCACCTCTTTATAAGAGCTCAGCCTAAAGTGCAGAGGTTTCCAAAGAAGAGCCTTGTAGCACTGTTAATATAGTCAGACACCAGACCCAGCAATACTGTAAAATTTTCCACATGCGGTCTTGTCCACCGCAGTGACATAGCCACCAACACTCATTTACTCCTTTTGTTGCTGTGAGCAAATAGGAATACAGGCAGGAGCCAGGCCGAGGAGAAATTGTAAGAATGGAGTTTAAAGCAAATGTGTGAGTTAACAAGTACCATGAACCAGTAATCAAGATGATGAGGCAGCTTGATATGTTTAGGAACAGCCTAGAGACTCAATGTGTGATCACACATGGTGTATGTGTCAGAAATGTTTGGCTGCCTTTGCAGTAATGTGAAGTTAAAATGTACTGGTCTCTAGCAGAAGAGGTTTGTGTTTTGGTGGCTGGTATCTCTGCCTCCTCCTCTAAGTCTAAAGCATTCAGAGAGATTTTAGAATTTGTTTTCAATTATAATGATTAATATTTGTATTGTGGTAACATCCTGAGGCCCCATGAGGAGCAAAACTGCATTGTGCTAGTTGCTGTACAAACTACATGAAAGACAGTCGCTACCTCAGACCCTGTAAACCAGATGGACAGTAACAGGCAGAAGACTTACCAAAAAAAAAAATAAAAAATAATAATAATAAAAAAATCTCAGGTGCATATCCCATTCATTACTTGTTCGGTTTATAATTTAATTCCAATCCTCTTTCCCGGTCTCTCTGGCCAGTGCCTCAGCCAGCATGCTCCATCACAGCCCCACCAGGGCTCACCCATCTTCCACTCAGCCCAACCCACCCCAGCAGGTTCAACTTCAGTAAGAGAGAGAGGGTTATTTCTCCTTCCTTGCTGCAGTCCTTACTGCCAACTCCAGCTGCTCTCCCCACATGTAAGGGTAGGTGGGGAAGGCGCCTACCTTCTCTCTGGGGGGGGTTAGGGAGTTGTCTCTAGTTCAGGAGCTGGGTTCATTATGCCTTGTCTTGCCCTTCTGCAGCCCTTCCTTCTTGGGAAGGGGTATGTAGGAAGATTCCTACCTTCATTCTAGGGCAGAGGTCGGCAACGTTTGGCACGTGGCTTGCCAGGGTAAGCACCCTAGCGGGCTGGGCCAATTTATTTATTTATTTACATCCCTCGCCCGCGCCGCTTCCCGCTGCACCCATTGGCCCGGGACGGCGAACTGCGGCCAGTGGGGGCCGCGATCGGCCGAACCTGCCGCATCAGCAGGTAAATAAACTGGCCCAGCCTGCTAGGGTGCTTACCCTGGCGAGCCGCGTGCCAAACGTTGCCGACCCCTGTTCTAGGGTCTCCCTGGGTCAGAAGCAGAGGGTCAACGTGGACTCTTCTGCTCTGCTACAGTCCTTGCTGGGTGGCTTAGCAGCTTGCTTTCCCTCCTTCCCATGGGTGGATGAGTGGGGTGACTCCTACATTTATTCTGGGGGCTTCCCATGTCAGGGACAAGAGCCAGTGTGGCCTTTCCTGCCCCTCTGCAGTCCTTGTTGGCAACTCCAGCTGCCCTCCCCCACCATGGAGAGCCTTTCTGTGTCAAAGGGATGCCCTGTGTGAAATATTTCATTCTTCAAAGAATAGGGAGTATATTGATGGCAGAACACCAAGTGAGTTAGCTTTATCTCTGAGCTTCTCACATGCAAACACTGTGATTTTATATTTCATCAAGAGACTTTTTTTCCCCTCCACACATTCCATTGCATTGTTTATTTGAATCTTGTCTGGTGAGGCTGGCTGGAGGGGGGGGCTACACTGGGGTCAAGGGGTTGGACCTCTTTCTTCATTTAATTTACTGAGTTTAAGCTGAGGGAAGCAATCTCTTATGCAGTTTATTTGGTAACACAGATGGAAGTCCTCAGCTCCAAGCCCCTTCACCAACCCACACACACATGCTGGTACACCTGGATAACAGCTCTACCTGTTTACAAATTACCCCAATTTTCTGCTTGATTCAGCAGTAACTGCTTACCCTCCCCCGTGATGTAATTAGGCCTTCAGAGTTCATGTGCCTATTATGCTCTCTCTTGTGTTTTGCTTTTTTTTTCTGTAGCAGTAATCATATATATATATGTGTGTGTATTAAAATTTCATATCAATTGTTCAGCTAAATTATGCACAGTGGGCCATGCTAGCCAGCCATTAACATAAAGTATGCTAAACAACGTGTTTTCTTTCTGATAATTATACTCTAAAGCATCAACTGCTTATTCTAGTGAATTTTACCTCCTAGTTTTTCTTATTTCTTCAAACTTTTAGCTGTCTTCATGGCAGTTGACACAGGCCAAGTGCTCCTTCTGCTGTTGGGTGAACAAGCCTAATTATCTTTCCTTGTTGTTGTCAGAACCTACCACTGCCTAATAGCTAGCCACTCTGTGTTGAAACGAAACAGAAAGGCCTGGCTAAGGTGATTGTTTTCTAATCACATAAAGATCCTTCCACCAGCTGAAGCAAAATTAGCAGTGCCTTACCCAGGCAAGGGGTCGATTGCATGCTGCCTCCAAGATATGCATGAGTTATTCGTTTAGTGGCTGGGTGGTGTTGGTGGCCTTGATATAAGGATGTCAGGCTAGATAATCTGGTGGTCACTTCTGGCCTTGAACTCTGTGACTCTATAATTCTACGATATGGCTGTAGGAGGTTCTGTTATGAAATAGGCTGAGTTCTCATGTTCACGCAGTTATAGGTCTCCTCTCTCCCCTCCTAACTGAAATCTTTAACTTTGCTTCCTCAAGTTTCACTGAGGAAGTTCCATAAAATCAAAGCAGTTAAGCAAAAAAGGCAAAAATATAGACGAATTTTGCAGACTAGAGGGGACTGGCTCAGGTTTGGATAAGTATCCAACTGTTTGAACATACGGGCCGTCAGGATTAAAGACACAGGTGCACTCATAATGGTAGCTTTATAAATAGAAGTAAATATTGTTTAAATAGAATTCTCTTTACGTTTCACAGGATATATCACGGACTTGAGTGTACATGAATATAATATTTAGGATTTTTTAACAGTATATTACTTAGCTGGTCGTACTGCCCATTGTGTAACTATAAACTTTGATACGATCCAAGCTGCTTTTAAAATCTCATTTTACTTTCTTAGCTAAAAATAGCCATAGTCATTCTTTGGAAATCTGCTTAAAGCAATGGGTTAGATTCTTCCCTAGATAAGAGTGAGTAACAACCCTAAGAAACTAGAATATTCAGTTTCTTACTTTGCCCACAAACTCCAAATAAAGAACATCTTTGATTTTTTTTTTTTCAAATAAAGTAGTGGTTGAGCTAATGGAAATGTTGTTCTATAAAAATTACTCTCTCTAGAGCAGTAGATCGTGAGAGGGAGTCAATGGGAGTTGAGAGTACTCAGCACCTCATAACAATGGCCCTTAAATTCCACATCTCAGCGGGATCTCTAGATGGAAAAATCTCCTTTTAGATCCCAATATGCTACACTGAATCTGGTAGCATGTCACTCAGCATCTGGTAGCATGTCACTCAGCATCTCACAGCATTGGGCCTTTAGTGACTATTCACTTGATTGGAGGGGGTAGAACAAACCTAACAATATACTGTAAATTGGAAATGCTGTGATCAAACAAGCATAATTTTTTAAAGAAGAGAGAGACCGACCCAATCTTTTGGCTTTTTGAATAGGCATATTTCAGCGTGTTTCACATATATCAGTATAAGATATACTTGGGGGCTACCTTGAATGTCCTTGTTTTTCATGTATATGACTAAAATATTTTTAGTATTCCATTTATAAATGTATATTGAGGTTTAGTTTTCTCCAGGGAGAACAAACAATTTGTAGGTTGCAGGGACATAAAGCTGACTCTCACTGCCCAAGAAAACAATGTGGGAGTGAGTTTTAAATATCTAAAATTGTGTCAGAGTGTGCATGCAGAGCCAATTCTTTTCTTGTGAAACTTTAGATTAATTAGTTTTATAATTTGCACAGTAAGGTAATGTGAATATGTTGCTCCTGCTTGACTTTTTGCCTAATCCTTTGAGTGGATATATAATCTTTTTTATATATATATTAAAATTAAAGCGACTTGGAAGATAAGAATAATTAATCTAATTATATGCCAATCACTTTAATTTCTTTAATGTTTTATATGAAAAAAAAAACAACTTTACAAATTGGTTTAGGTTCGGAAACCCTTTTAGAGGATTTTGTGTTTCATTGGTAAGTGCAATTTAAAGGATACACACTCTGGAAGTGCTACATTAAGTTTACAGTTATGCAAATGGGAACAGTTAATCCGGGAGCTCTGATGACCAGATTTTCAAGGTGTGCTTCGTGAATTTGCAGCTTGCATTAGGAAGTGAGATTTGCCAGTGAGAAAAGATGAACAAGTAAACAGCTATAGGTTACCCTAGCCATACAGTGTGCGGTGCTGTGAATGACTGGTGATGTGTGGTACCTGCTATCTAAGCCAAACTAATAAAAGGAGTGCATTTTTCTACTCTATATTAGATATTGTTTGTGTGTGCCAGTAGAAATAACCTCCAGGGATGGATATATGCAAAAAAAACCTGTGTGACTAGGTGCACCTCTAAGTATATATGACATAAATGCGAGATTATTTATCAGTTGAGATCTATATAGTTTGTGTGTGTGCTTGACATACAAACACAGTGCAGATTGTTCAGTTTACTGTGGAAAATAGAAAATCTGTAAGGAACATCACAAACATTGGTAATTCAGGCCTCTTCATCCTGTCATTGTCAGCTATTTTTGTCAGATATCCAGAGGTGCCTTGTATTCCTTGGCATTTAGCAGGACTTTTTAAAGATTATGTGTGCCTCATCCTTTGTCTGGGGAATAAGCAGTTTCGAGCTGACTTCTTGGCTCCTTTCCTACAATCTACCATTCCCTATCATATGACTTTGCCTTCTGCTTTTTCTTTGTTGGTTTACTGAAGGAAATGAAAGTACTGATCACAACAGTAGAATTAAAAATAGCATCTAACAGCTTAGCTCAAGACATAAAAATAGGTCAACTTGCAGCTCATCCTGTCAAATACGGAGGGAACCCATGTAAGGTATCATCTGTTAAAACCACATACTGAGTTGTATCACTATTGTTTTTCTTTTTCCAAAATCCTTTCCTTGTGTTTGGGTAACATAATAATTGAATCAAATCAGGTTGTTTTTCATTACACATGTTCTGCCACTCAACTCTCAGAAGAGGTCATTGGTTTTGGAGACTTAATTTCCCTTTGCTTCACTATTTCATTTTATTTACATTTCATTACTTTGCAAAAAGGTAATGGGAGTTATAGGGAATCTTTAGATGGATAGATACATACATGTACATTTTGATAGTCTCTGCATGTAACATTTCCATGTGTTTTATCCATTTTGGTGGTATGGTGACAGTTTATCATTAGTCATAGGGATGACCTCACATCTTCTATTCTCATGCTGTTGGAAACTGGGCAACTTGCTTGTCTGATGGAGACCTTTGAAAGAAAATGAATGTCCACTTTTTCAAACTAGGGGTGTGATGCTGCAGTCTTTATTAGGGAAAGGGGGTGAGGGAGGGACGTGTTAAGTGGGCCTAAAATGAAGAAGTTGGTAGTAGTCTATGCTCAGATGCTTAGAAAACCACATCTTCAGAGGGAGCATAGTACAAACATTTTAGTTCTGATTTTTCTCCCGTAATGGGTGCAGCATTGTAAACATGAATGACCCAATATGTATAACTATGTGGAGGATACCGAGGATAACTTTGGAGTCTGATTCGGGCAGGTGTTATCCATAGGCCTACTGCAGAAAACATACTCAGCAATGGGCACATGAGCTAATGGTGGGTGTCCCATTCTAGCTCCTTCCAAAACACATAAAGGGGACACTCTACAGGTCTTCCTCAGCAGCAGGTGCAAAGGGGTGCACATTGAGGCTTATGGCTCAAGAGATATGGTCTGCATATTTATGCACCTAGGACCACTTACCAAGTGATGGCTTCAAAACAGAATACTGTGGTAATTTTTTTCTGCTCTTGATATGAATTGTCTGTTCAGAGATGGGGTCTGCAGTGAGCTGAGATGAGGGGCTTTGAGTAGGGCTGTAGATGGACTGAATACAGACACATGCCAGCACAGAATTTTGGAACATAAATATTCATCCATTCTGAGGACATTTTGCATATTTCCTTAATTTGTCTTACGGGGTGTTGAATTGGCAAAAATTAGATCTAACATCCTGTAAAAACTACCATGGGGATGGCTCATGAAAGGGCACTGCTACTGTTCTGCATGTAATAGTTATGGTGGTGGTTCACACCTACGGAAAAGTTCTATAACGTTTTTTGTAGGACATGATAACCTTCATATCGGTGAGGGTGTTTCAACGATTGTAATGAATTAATAGAATTTCAGAGGATGATTTAAAGACAAAACCTGTATAACTGATATGGTTATTCAGTTATCTAGGTTTTAGGGTGTTTTCTTTGGAACCACATTAAAGTCCATCTCTATTAAATTCTATAGGATTTTTCCAGAAGGGTACAGTGTATGTATTAGGTCTGCCTATGGTAATCTTATGTTTGTTTGTGTCACCCTGGCTGAACCCAGCATGGGGTTGAATTGCAGCAGAAATCAATGAAATAGCATTAGGATGCAATTGTCACAAATTATCAGAGAAGAAAGAACACAACTATAATTCACTAGCTGTACCACTTGCTTTCACTAAGCATTAGTTTAGTGTGTTACCAATTTCAAGGCATTTTCTCTGCAAATACTTGGTCCATAAAGACCATTATTATTGTCATCCCTAAAATTTGTGGAATTTAACCTAAACAAATTCCTCAAAGCTTGCACTTAGTTCTGATTTGATCCATTATATCTTCCCCCAACTTTGATGGTATTTCACCGTGCTGTGAGATTCAAGCTTTCTACTATACATATGGTATGACTCACAAAGAAAGCTGGAGATTTGTAGAACCACTGTACTCTTTGAGTTTAGGCAGTCAATGTTTGTGTGTCCTCTTTTGTTCACAGTATATGACATGACAAGGTCACTGGTGGATTTTACATAGCAGCCTTTTTGTATTCTACTGCATTAGTAGCAGTCATCAGTAACTAAGATTTTTTTGCATTCGAATAAGCCATAACTAAGGTCACAATATCACTGACAATCCAGCAGTCTTTTTCACCCTCAACTCGTTACATTTTACCTTTTATGTTCTTCTCATGAGTATTAAAATTACCAGAAGAAATACAAAATGAGAATAAAATATACCATTTTTATATCTAAATGTTACCTCGTTAGAAAACACATTTTTCTGTCAAAACATGAGTTCTATATCTAAACAGTTATAGATAACAATCTCAGTAATTGTCTCCCTTACGATACACTATTTGTATTGCGTCATTAATGCAAAAATAGGGCTAGATAGCTCAGGGGATTGGTTCTGTCTTTCACTTCTTAGCTATCAATTCAATCCCTGCTTGGGCCAGCAATGATTTATAGCAATGATCATCTGAGGGTTTGAGGGCTTGTGTGAAATGAGTAGGTGGCATCAACTGCTTAGTGGCAAGGCATCCTTATCACACCAACCACCGTCACAACTGGCACCTTTGTCAGTGGTTTCATTAGAGGCACCAAGGGCTGAATGAGCACTGAGGCAGAATTATTCTCTAGGCTAGAACAGGGCTGAGGCCCTTTGGGGATGTGTTTGTGTGTTAGCATCCATTGACCCTGCCTGTGCTATACCTTTTGCTGTACATAAAGGGCTTAATTCTCCAGGACTATAAATTCAGACCTTTCATGAGAAGTAAATTCCCTTACTAAAAAGTTAAAATTAATAAAAGTAAAGCAAAATGTGTCATATCTGATTACAAGCTGTAACTGCAGAGGAATTATATGGAGTGAACAAAATCATACAGGCAAGAGGAATACTGGTACAGGGGACATGTTCCAGGGATTGTAACTGAACACAAGTAAGCTGTGATTCAGGGAATAATATTTGACCGTTTATATTGAAGAAGGGCTTAAGAATCATAGGTCAGGGAAAGTAGATGGGGTTTGCAAAGAGTCAGGTGGAGCTAGAGAAACCAGGAAACTATCCTATGTAATAGAGGCATTGTGGCTTTAGGATATTGCTGTGAAGAGACCAGGAGAAGGGACATACAGAAGTATGGGAGTAACACACTGGAGAAAAGGAAAAAATGAAAAGTCTGATAGTTTGGGGGGAAATCCAGGGAGCCCATCTTCTTCCCATAAAAGACCATTCCCTTCAATGGAAGTAAGGTTGGGGCCCATGCAGAACCTTGAAAATTTTGTTCTGGACTCTGCAATGGACACAAGAAGTCCGTTACTGGAAGTTATGTTGGATCCTGGAAGTGATGAGATTGAGGCAGGGTGAAAGTCAGGAAAGAATTAAATGGATATATAGATGTGGATAACATCTGCATAGAAGTGATAGCAAAGGTGACAGTTGACTGATATAGGCAAGAAAAAAGCTATAGAGAAGAGGAAAGAGCCAAGAACTATCAGTGGAGAAGTCTAGCAACAGCCATTGCCATAAGGATTGGAAAGGTAGGAACAAAATTCAAATACCAAAGTGCCTGCAATTCCATTAGTTTGTGCTAGACATTTGAAAAGGTGAATGTGATCTCAAAAGTATCATGCAATATAATGTCTGGCAGGTTTCCATACAAAACTCACTACACCTTTGTCAGTTACATTAAGGATGCATATATAGGCAACTTCTTTTCCTTATTTTCTTTCAGCTTATTTTACTCCTTCCTATCCATGAAGAACTTGTCTGATCATAGGACAGCTTGGTATTAACAATGCTCCAATAACAGCATTCCTGCTAGGTTAATGAATACACATGATTTCACCAAGGAAAATGTCTTTTTAAGACCTCAATTTCAACATTTTAACTTGCTTAATTATAAGATGTATAGTGGGGAAGTAGACAACCACCAGCTTACACAAACACAAAAGGGTTTAACCATTTCCAGATGAAAGCTGCCCATTATGGGTGTGTGTAGGTAACAAATTAGCCTGAGAGCCACAAACTTCTAATTCATGGCATAAGTGATGAATGTCTTTTCACAGCCCAGATGCAAGTAACCAGAGTTCTATGTTCCTGGAGCCTTGCATGGTAATAGTTTCCTTAAGCACCCTGCTAAGATTTAGGAAATTAGTCAACCAGGATCATATTTAGGTTGAGCTAATGTTGGACAGCTGAATTTACCCAGCATTATCTGTGGGCATAATTGGTGACAACTGTTTTTCAGACCAGCTGTGCAGGTCACAAAAGGATAATAATGGGGGCCCAGGCTTGTCATGTCAGATTGATAAATGTTTATGGCATAACATGACTAGAGGAGCTTGTTTTAAGCAGGTACAGATTTGGAATTGTTTTTAAAAGATGGTTAGCACACCAAAAGAGTAACATAATCTGTAATTTACACATCATTTGTACTGGGCGTGGGTTGGAGTAATTTACATGCAAAGGAGAGAAGGGTTTAGTTGTAACAGGAAAAAGCACTGAAGAGGAAGGTGTAAGATATGGTTGTCCCACCACACACACTTTATTTTACACCTGTCTGTTATCTGCTTTTCCTCTACATACTCACCTTTCCATTATTTTGGTGTGTAAGCTAAATCAGTGTATGCTGACAACATCAAACTTGTTTTACTATGAATACATCTCTGAACTTGGCCCTGGATCTTTAAAGTACAGTATTTAGAAAAATGGTATTGTTTCTTTTCTTAAGTCTAATTTATTTAAACGGCTGTCACAGTAATTTTGACACATATTTCTTTTAAACAGTCCATCAAGTCACAGGAGAGGCCTTTACCATTTATTTTATCTGTGCATATTTATGCATACATTATCTGTAGAAAATAGCATTTGAAATTAATGTGAAATGTATTTAAATTTAATTCACTGCTCGTAAACAGGTAAGTGGGGGGAAAACACAACTTCAATTGCAAGAAACAGGTTTCATCCTCAAGCCATATTGGATTGTTGCAATTTCTTGCTGTCTTTAAACTGTTATTTACATATTTTAATGTATGTACTATAGTACACATTAGATTTCCTTAAATAAATGTTAACTACATTGCCAACTAAATATGCTTAATTATTTAACTAGTTTAACATCGTACGGATTAACACAGGAAATAAACTAAAAGTAAAATAATGTTTCTGTTGACGGTTCTGACAGGTCGGGGTTTAGTCACAACCCTGTCTAATTACTTTCTTTTTTAAAAAATTAGCAAGAATGATCTCTGCTCTGGCTAGTATTCTTGAATTTTATAAGATACCATCTGTAGCAATGGCCAAAAATAGTTCTGGAAAACACAGCATACTGCAATGCTAATTCTGCCAACAACACAGCCAGTGAAGATTGGCACCAGTTTCACGGTGCATTCTTCTTTTTTGTTCCACTTTTGGCCTGGTGGCTGTTCATCTCTGAGAGTCTTGAAAAAATAGAGAGATTATCTAACAGAGAAATCTCTACCTACTGATGCCATTGAGTAGCTGGAAGGTGCAATTTACACTCAATATGCAGGGAGCAGGGGCAGATATGGGGGGAAGTGTCCCCTCCCTTTTTTTTTTTTTTTTTTTTTTTTTTGCGTCTCAAACTTGTGTGTAATGCAGTTTGATTGTTCTTTGCATCTAGCACATTTGTTTGGTTTGTGACAAATGTGTGTTCATTTTTGATCTCTTAAGCAAAAAAAAAAAGAGGCAAATTATTAATTCATGAATACCTTACCTACAGTAGGTCTGATCCTGCAACCTCTACTTCCACAAGTGTGTTTTACTTTCCTGCTAGTCCAATTGATATTAGTGGGGCTACTTGAGTGTTGCATGATCAGCTCATTGTTGGTACATAGAAGTGTACACTCACACACACACACTTATGCACAAATCATCTAAAATGGATCAGCAGAAGGGTTAAGGAGCTTCTTGTTATCCGAGCAGTTGGTGTGCTTCCCAGTTCAACTCCAGTCAATGGAATGGAATGAGATCATCAACAGTCATCAGTAGATTAAGTCTGCGCTATCTGTATCTGTGGAGAAAATTCATCTTTTTGCAGTCACCGATGCTTGTGGGTAGTTGGTAGCACTAGCCATCTTGTGTTTGTTAATGTAACCTACAGTCTCCAAAACAAAATTATCTTGCTTTTGTCCACTCAGCACAGGCTTTTCATTTGCAACCTGAATCTTATCAAAGTTAACAGAAAAGATCACTCAGATTATTTCTACTGAACTTTCAAAACTGGATTTTTTTTAAAAAAATCTCAAAATATGAAACATTTCCAGCCCATAGGGGGCAAAAAAACAAACAGAAAGTTGCATGGTTTTCTATTAAAATGTACAGTAGATTATTTTTGAATTCCCGTTTCCTTAATTGGAGTCACTGTGTTCCAGCTTACTCCATTATTCTGCATTTAACATGCTTTATTGTGAGGCAAAAGAGCTAAACAATGTTACTTGAACTTTGTTTAAATATAAAGGGAGCGGTGCATCTGCTAAGGAACACAAGCCCTTTCAAAGTTTAGGACACTCACCAGTGCCATGCAGCATAAATCACAGTGCAAACTGTGTGATTATACCCTGCAGGGAAATAGACTGTGTGTTTATGGGGCTCTTCACCAAGCACTTAGGAATAATCTGATATAAAGCAGCAGGGGAGGAGAGTAATGACAACTTCAAATTAGTTTAATGAATGTTTACATTTAAAAAAAGGCTTTTCTACAAACCTGAAAACACAAAGTGACAGTTTCCTCTCCAGACAAAAAAGCTTTACTTTTCCTTAAAGAACCTGTCCTGGGAAGGCCTGTGTAAAATTAACTCTTTCAGTCCATTGATCAGAGTGCACCGTTCTCCGTATTTACTCTTGTTTTACTGCCATTATGGGGAGGCTTACTATCACTTCCATTATAAACACTGATTTCTGGTTGGTAGCTCATCTGTTTTAAATCTCTTTGGGCTCAATGCAGAAAAAATAGGTCTGAGAATTCCATTCTCACAAAAGTGCAAAGATCTCTTCAATATCAGCTTTCTCTGCCTTGGGTGGAACAAGCGTGTCTTTGGCAATATTGGGCCAAGAGGCTAACATGTGGGAATAGAGATGCCCTTTTCATTTCAAACATTTTTTAAACTTTTATATATGACATATAAAGCAAAAGTAATGCAGAACTGTTTCCGTTTTTCCTTCAGTTTTTAGGTAAATAAAGCTTAATTTTGCAAAATGCACACGTACGCACAAGGGAAAATGCAATCAGCATCTTATGTATATTGAACTTTGGGGTAGTTAGAAAAAAAATCATAGTTTTGCAACAGCTGTGATCTTTCTGTTTGAGAAATTACTGAGCATTTTGGCTGCTGTCTTGCAATGTTTTTCATTACTGCATAATATGTTTATTATGCATTACTAAACCTCGTTTTGCAGGAAATACATTGTGACCATTTCAAACTGTATCAGGTGGAAACTCAGTTTACAGCTTCCCATCCCAGATGCAAAATTTTCTATGAGGTATTATGTAAATCAGCAAGCCATTTTTAAAAATGAAAAGTTTTTTTCCCCCCTCAAGCAAAATTGCTACTGTTGTAGCCAAGGTCTAGGTTACAAATACAAGCTTTAGGGTAGGATAGATAAAATCTTCCAGTGTTTTGAAAAATCACCAGAAAACATAATAATCTTGCTCATTATCTTTCTGTGCAGTGTTGCTACATATGATTGTTACCATATAAAGTCTCATTGAAAAGTCTTTGGTGTTCATCAGAAGGTGTGAGAAATTAATAAGGTATTTTTGAAGGTGTATGCATAGTTCTTATGTAGCCAGAATAAACACTTAGGAAGCCTTGATTTTAGGATCTCATTTGTCTAGTGCCATACTTCCTTGGCACTGACAATATAGCAGTAGTCTACTTCAAGCCTTACTACAGCATACATCTCTTGGCAAGGGTACAGTGTAAGACCCCCACATAAAACAGAATAAAATATTTTTGTGTATATTTCACTCACACATACACAGAATGATATATGATCTGAATTCTTCCTGGGTATTTCAGATGCCCTTGAGATCAGGATGAAGCAGTGACTTAGCACAATATGATTCTGGAAAGCAGATCCTACACAATTCTCCAGAAATAAGAAAATCCACACAGCACAGGTCAAGTGAAAATCCCAACAGGTCTCACAGCACCTTTTCAGTTTGTCATACAAAAGATGGGAGGAGAGGGAACATGGAATTTATTTGGAATAGACCAGTGATTATAAAAGGCCCAATTCTTAAATGCTTACATTGTGTACTACTTCACTTCATAAGTAACCTCTTTGAAATCAACAGAACTTCTTGAGTAAGGTATTATTGTTGTGTGTAAGGATATCAGAATCTGTTCCATACTCACGAAAACAAATTCATGAGAGTCATTTCAAAATTGGTATTAAAAGATCCTGGATCATGGTAAATTGAGCATGATTATGGAAGGTGCTCAGGTACCAGGGTGCCAAATGTGGCATAAGAGCCTGAATGGATTAGAACAGAATTTAGACTTTTTGCATAGTGGGGAGGGGTTATGACATGATTTCCTCTTGTACCCCTCATTTGATACTTCTAGGTTTTGTCCATGTTTCCAGTATAATTGAAACTGTGCTTGCAACAATTAAATTTAAATGCAGTCATATAGTCCTAGATTGTAAGGCAAGAAGAGACCACCAGATAATCCAGTCTGGCCTCCTGTATATCACAGGCCACCAACACAATGCAGTACCCGCACATTAAACCCAACAACCCAAATTAGACCAAACTATTAAAGACTATAGGAGACTAAACTATTATGTGTCACTGGCACAGAATAGGAAGGACCAAGGTGCACCAATACCTGAAGCTCCTGCAATGGCAGGGAATTGATTAAGTGAGATATACTCAGATAGTCCTGGCAACTGACCCGCAACCCATTGCAGTTCTGTTAGTGTAAATATGGATCAGAACTCTGAATCATAAGCAGTATGAACAAAGATCTTTTTCCTCTGAGAAGCATATTCAAGTCACATTAGAAAACCATGCTATAGACTGCCTTAGGAGTTGTCTGTAGTACAGTTTGGCAAATATAGCTCTCTGGAAAAATAACCTTGTCCATCCTATTCAGGGAATACAGAAGCCATCCTAGAACATAGTAGTACAGCTGACAACTGTGTTTAAATATGGTTGTCAAATGGTTTTGGCCATACAGTAGTCAGGGCTTTCTACATTAAGGATGTAATTTTTAGAGCACCCATATCTCCAACTATAATCAGTTGGAGCTGTGAACAACAGGTCCTAATACTATTGCTATTACTATAATGTAATCTTAGTATAGTCCTGCGTTCCTTATGGGAAGTATGTGATTACTAATATTTATCATTTATATTTCAGTAGTGCCTAAGGGACTCAACTAGGTCATGGCCCCATTGTTCTGAACACTGAACAACATCTAGACCCCCGTTCAGCAAAGGACTTAAGCATGTGCTTAGGTTGTTTGCTGAATCAGGCCCATAGCAAATAACATTCCATGTCCCAAAGAGCTAACAGTCTAGAGTGTGTCCTTGAGACCTAACCTACCAGGACAGACTGAATGACAAGTATGATTTTATTTTCCATTACTCAGGGAGGGATTTGACTGGGAGACTCTGATCCAAGAATGCTCGGCTCCCAGCCCAGCCCATCCCATGTGGAATCTTGTGATGGAGAGTAAGTCTGTCCTGACCACTGTATCTCTTTAAGGGCTATTGGGTGAATGTACTATAGATCAACTCATTTTACCACCTATTTATTTTAGTACAAAAAATGTTAAATCATTTTCTTGCTCTGGGTCATCACCTGAAGTGATTCTGTTCCTCTGTGCATATGGGGTACATGTATATTTTGGTATTGGTATTTAACAAATATTTTGCTGTTCATCGATATGCTTTGTATGCTATGTCTGTTTTAAATTAAAACTGCCAATGGATAGTCAAGCAGTAATTTTATCAGAAAATCACAGTGATGTAAGAGCTACCTGGAAATAAATTATGTCCATACCTCTACTTATCATAATCTGCCACCATAAAGATTGGCTGCTTTACTAAATGAAAGAAATCTGTTCAGACTTGTTGGATTTCTACTGGAGACAAAACACATTCAAGAATAGAAAACCTCAGCATGCAGCACCTGCATGATAGTAAGTATGATTAATATCAGTTTGAGTTGCCAGTACTTTTACGTACTCAGTGTAGACACTGTAAACTTCACATTAATCATTTCCAAGCTGTGGCAGGACCAGCAAACACCACCTTTAGTGAAAAGAGCCAAATGATTGGGAACATATTCAGAACAGCTTTATTTCATTGACAGACAGGACAGCTTTTTTCTTTTAAACTCTGATTTAAAAACCTGTTTTATTTACTCACTCATTATTGTAGTCATTCATATTTATGTAAATCTGAGCAATTTGCAGTTGGATTATTTATCACAGTTTATTGGCAGGATGTGGTCACATGAAAAAGATCCATTCTAATAGCCTTTTTTCATGTGGTTACACAGTGCTAATGAGAATTACTCCATTATCAGCTGAGAATGAAATGGTAGAGAAGAGAAATGTCCTTAAAGTTGAACATCAGGGGGGGAAAGTTCTTCCAGTTAGTAATTTTCTAATTGTCAGAATAGATTTTTTTTAAAGTACATAAAAGTAGATTAAATAAAACAGATTAATTTGTTAAGCAAGTATGGCCAATGACTGTAATTTCAGGAATTAAAATAGGATAAAATTAGGAAATAAGTCATTTTGTTTTGACCCATACGTGTATTATAGACTTTAGTTAGTTAGTGCATACATAAAAGGGAATTCTTCTTATACCTTTAAAGCAATTTTATTCTCTCTCTTTCATCATTATTCTGAAAACAGATTTATTAAAAAGAAAACAATATGAACAAATTGCATTTATCTAGGGTTTGGTGAACATTAATATCTAAGGTTTGCTGTTTTTCTTGGTTGATTTAGTAAATAAGGTAATAACACTCCAAAGCAGAAAGACAAAATCAGTCTCTTCATGCAAATGCACTAAGTAAGGCAATGTGGCACTGTCCTTTTGTCCCCTGCTCCTGGAATATATAGTGCTTAGCGTATATTAAATTCATAACCCCTGTAATTAACACCTACCTCAGTCAGCCACAGTATCTAGATTTACCTTGAGGGCTCCAGGTAGTCTGGATAGGTCACCACTATTCTGCTGCTACATCCAGGACAAAGGTGACTGGCGAGGCCTGGACCCTCATATAAATCACATGACTGGATCATCAGAATACTGAGCTGCACTCTTCAGATCACTTTTTAGTAAATTTGATTTTGGGATTCTGTCTGGAAAGGGAACACTCTTACTCAGCAATAATCAGTCAGTAACTTGTATTTCATACACCTAAAGCTCGAACTTCACAGTATTTGAAGTACAACTTAAGAACAATTGAAATCATTTTTATTTAAAGCACTAGTGGCCCAGATCCTTGGCCCCCATTCTAGCTGCTTTGCACTCCTTAAGCAACACAAAGCTACCGAAAGGCTTGCCTAAAGGGGCAGCTGGAGACTCCCCTGGTTTCTCCCTGGGTGACTCTTCCACCACCTGTCCCTCAATATCCCAGCATAGCAAGAGCTTGCTGGTGCTACCTGGCTAGTGGAGTCCTCTCCAGGGGAAGTTAGGGCTTAATTTGGAGCCTCTATATTAAATTCCAGTACATTATATCTATGCGCCATTGTCAACATTTCCACACTTTTTTCTTTTTGTTTCCTGTCTGTATTTATGTGCCCTGCATAAACACATGCAAAAACATAATGTACCATGACGGCTAGACAGATAGAAAATGATTACTAGATGTGTCATTTCATCCTTCCTCTTGTACTGTGGTGTAGACGCCACCGCAAAAGGATTAAACAATATCTGTTCCTCAGGACCACTGAGTGGCCAATGAGAGTTGTGCTGATAGACACTTTTCAAGCTATTCATTTTTCCTGTTAAAAATTGGGCATTTTTAAATGAAAATTTTGCAAAAGTATTTTTGATTTTTGAAAATTTCTGGATTTTTCTGCTGAAAACTGACCACCACATTTTAATGGTTTTTTTCTGTCTCTTGCCCCACCCTCCCTTTCTCAGTGACACAAAAGGAAAATGGGGACGGAAAAGGATAAAAAGGAAAAACTGAAAACGGTCATTGTTATTCTGAAAATACTTTGTAGGCCATTAATCTGGGGGTTTTCTTCCACTTCATGGCCTCTTATTCGCCCCATTGCCAGCAAACTATGGATGGAGGGACAGATAAATATTTATCTACTGGATGTTCACCTAAAATGCCACAGCTAAGATCACCTTCCATTTGACCATATCATGCTTATTTCTAACTTTTCTCACTGGCCTCCTCTCTTTTTTTGGCATCGTGTTCAAGCTACTTGTCGAATTCCTCTCCCAGTTGGGTTTCTTGTCTCATTTCTTCAGTTTTTATTTCCTCCTTCACTCCTCTTATATACCATGTCCCCCCCAACTCTCTACAACTTCTCCCTTAGTATTCTCCTCTTGCTGTCAACCTCACACCTTTTTTCAATCCATCGCTTACTCTTTATACACAACAGACTTTATCATTGACTTGAATGGGGCCCAAGATTTCACCCCATTTGTCAAGGTCTTTTTCTTGAACTATATTTTGTGTTGGTTAATCTCTTCTTTGTTGTATAAAAGACCTGGAATAACAAATACACACCCTAGGTTTTTGTTTTGGCGTTTTAGATTGAAAGAGCGTCCAGGTGAAATGGTTTTGCATCTCACTCTTTCTTGTCTTTGTGAAGTGCCTGAACTAAAGCAACTGAATACTTGAAATGCAGGCATGAGCACAATTTACCTAAAGATGTTGTACTTAAAGAGAGATCAATCTTGGGTGCATTTAGAAGACAACATTAATAAAACTTAAAATAACTTCATATTAGGGAATTAGGCTGCTATGTCTTAATGAAACTCTTGGGCCATTTTATCCAGGCAAAGTGTTCATTTTGTTCATATAATAGAAATCCAGATAAAACAATCACATTTCTTTAGTCACTGGAAGCTGTGAATTTTAACAATCATGTTAATGGTTTTAGATAACTAGAAATGTAGACTTAATAAATCTTAAAAATTTCAATTTAGAATTTTAAAAGCCAAATGGCATGTTCCCGTGTGCCTTTCATTTCAGCTTCCTAGTGGAATGAGCATATTTCTCAATAGCCATGTACTTTCATCTGCCTCTATTTCATTTTGTCTCTTATTATCTTCCAAACCTGCAAGTCAGAACAGAGAGAATTACAGTTTTGGTTCCACATGCTACCCTTGAGCAGCTAATTATGTGTCTAACTGTGGGTTTACAAGACCAAATCCTAGATGGCTTCCTGTATATTCCATTATCTGGCATAACATCCAGATTTGATTCCCAGGCTAGTTCATGGCATCAGAAGATCAGTGTTCATACCAATCTAACCAATAGCAGCAAAGTAATTTATCTCTTCAAACCCTTTAGTGTCACCCACTACCAAGATGTGAGCTGATACAGACTCTCCCAGTCTGCGCTGATGTGCAATCAGTGGTATCCCAGTCCAGTTTTCAGATGCAGTTTAGGGTACTGTCCCAGAAAGTCTCATCTGTGTACCTCTCTGTCTCCCTTAGCTCTTCCAGTTCAGCCACTGTGGTCTCAAAAGTCCGTACTCGGTCTCTGAGGGCATGAGATCTTTGCACGGAATGCACACAAGCCAAGTAATAATACATGTTACATTCACTGCAATAAACTGGATATAGCCCCCACTCTGCTACTGGACTTCTGCCTGCATTCTGTTTACTCGTGCAGCTTTTTTCAGGGGGCGGGGTATTGGCTGAGTTGAGAGAAGGTTAGGTGTAGGGTGTATCTGGTTCTCTCACTCCCTCTCTAAACTCCCTTGCAAAAGTGCCCTGTTTGCTGCTTCTGTTCGCTAGCTCCTATGTTCGCTTAGGAGCTGGCTATTTAAACCTCTGTTGTCCCTGGGAACATAATGACCAAGGAGGATACATTAGCATTTGATCATTGTTTATGTTTGATGTCTCTGTTGTGTAAATACCAGTGATAAGGACTGATGTTTGTTGATTGCTATATAAATCCTTTGAAAATTATTGCAAAGAAATGGGAAAATATAACAAATGCTTTACAAGTAATATGTCTTCTTTTATCACCTGTTGGTTAAATCAATGCTTTAGTGTTTCATGGGCTGCGTATGTTAGAAAATCAAAAAGTGATGACATTTTCTGTGTTTATATTGGCCCATTTTACACTCTTTATTGCATCATTAGCACAGCAGCCAAAGTATGCTCATAATAAAAGTGCTCATCCTTCCCTTCACTGTTATGTAAACTGACAATATGTTTGTTCTTTGCTCTTAGGTGGGTTTCATTTGCTTTCAGTTTGTATTTTCATAGAAAAAAGAACTTACATGCTGATCAAGCCTTATTATGAAAGCCCACCCTTGCACTTTCTGTGGGATTTGGATTGGTTAACCACTCTCTGTTATGATAAAACACCACATCTATAGCATCATCATTAGCAAGCTACTTGATTTACTTTGTGGTGGTGGAGTGTGAGAGAAAGAAAGGGAGAAATTGTGTAGCTGGTATTTGAACAAAAGGCGCTAGTCACCATCCTCTGTCATGCGGAGAAACACCCTTTGTAAACGATACAGGCCAGATTTGCAAAAGTAGTCTCAAAATATGACCTGCAAGTTTTCACATCCAATGTGAGGTTTTGATTTGCATACACACTAACTCAGATTTGTTCTGGCATCTTTCCTTTGTGTGTGCAAACCAGGGAGTTACATACGCAGTTTACATGTCAACTGCAAATCTAAGGGTTTTTTTTTTTGCACACACACAAAAACTGGAAGTTGAGTCTTGTTGAGACTCCTTGGAATATTTGGTTCTAAAGTTGTTGAGGAAAGATGAAAAGATGATACTGATAGGTGATTATATGTAAGATAAGTTTTGTTTCCCTTTTTCCAAACCGTACAAGAATGTGCTACTATGGAGGTATGGCTATATGAACATCTGTTTTAAAATAAACAATATAGTAGCAGACTGTTAGAGGAAGTGGTTGTGTGTTCTTGGCCTTGTGCTGTGGGTTTCTTTTTTTTTCTTCCATGCTTGAGAACTAAAACTTCTTTTAGCTACTGCCTAGCATGTAACATTGTTACAAAACATTTATTTCTCCAGACAAATCAACAGCCCTGTGTGCACGGTCTTGCAGAATCACATTCTGAGCTTTTCTTTTGATCCTGTACTTTTGATCCATTGGAAATAGAATTCCATGGAAGAATGGACGAGGACAGAAAGTACAGTACTTAAAATAGTTGTATCCTTTTCTTCTTCATGTCCTCTCCTAATTTGTCTATTTTGATTACAGCGTGTATGCTAGCCAAGAGCAGAGTTATTGTTTTGATGTAACGTATAAAATCTCAATGGAACAATTGATTTGTGGATATCTTACAAATTAGTTTTATAGTATTACAAATCAGTTTATGTCTGTCAACACAATAAATGCTAAATTAGAAGCTTTATCAGCATGCTAAAACCTGCTGCAAAATTTGAATGGATGTAATAAATTCACCATCCTTGCTAGTGCTTGCTGTTGTCCATGCTGTACCTGTCCTGTGCATAAATGAATGACATTATTGCCAATCTCAGCATCTTCTGAGAACACTAAAACTTCAATTTATTTTACCTATTCTCTTCTCTTGCTTCAACCACCACTTCTTCTCTTGCACTTCTACTCTGAATGCTCCACTCAGACTGACTTTTCCTAAAATAAAACATACATCATGTAACACCACATTGGTTACTTTGCTTGGATATTCTAACCCCAATCATATGCTCTTCAGCGCAGGTACTGATGTCTTCCTACCAGTATGTGTTAACAATGGATTCGGACCTTTGGGAGCTACCACAGTTTTATCCTAAAACAGGATAATAAAAGTTGCCTTCTGCTTCAGAGTATATAGAAGATATATCAGTTCTAGGCAAGCCCCAGGAAAATTATTTTTGCACATTAGGCCAGATGGGCTGCTGAGGATGGGCGCGTGAAGGAGCTCTCAGCACATGGTTCTTGCTCTTCAAGTGAGAAGCCCCATCTGTGCAGTTCTGCCTCCCCCACCTTTGTGCATAGCAGAGCTGGGGATCTTTTTGTAAGGAAGGGGGTAGAGCAGACAAGAGCAGGGAGAGACAACCAATGGCCTGAGATTGTATTCACTTTGCTCAGGCTTCCTCTGCGCTGATAAACTTCCATTGCTCCAAGGGCAGTGGTAGACAGGGGAGTCCCGGCAGCATGCTCCTGATGGTGTCATCCTGCCACGGAGTAAGATGGGGTCAGGAGGACCTGGAGACAGCACAGAGGCACAAGGCCTTCATGCTCAGCTGATCCTCTCAAATTCTTAGGCTCTGATGGCTGAATCTCTCATCCATTCTATCTAAGACTAACCCCAGCCTGGCAGCAGAGACTCCGTGATGTTTCCTCCCTTTAAACCTATACCATGGGGTTTTCTGTGGGAGGGGAACATCTAACCCTTAAAAAAAAAAGATATTAGCAGCAGAGATCATCATAGATCATGGCATAGTCAAAGATGAAGCTGCTAACCAGCGGCGGCTTCAGGCATCAGCGCTCCAAGCGCGTGCCTGGGGCGGCAAGCTGCAGGGGGCGCCGTGCCGGTCCCTGTGAGGGCGGCAGGCAGGCTGCCTTCAGTGGCATGCCTGCGGGAGGTCCACCAGTCCCGCGGATTCGGCGGCAATTCGGTGGCGGGTACGCCGAAGCCGCAGAGGCAGCCTGCCTGCCATGCTTGGAGCGGCAAAATAGCTAGACCCATCCCTGCTGCTAACATTAGATAAACAGAGGTATTATCAGTGTTTAATCTTTGTGAGAAAATGTATTTATGGTCTGGCTTTGTAGTATTTGAATTCATTGTTATAGCTAATGGACATCTCATATTGTCTTAAATCACTGGCTCTTTACTGTGCCAAATAGTAATAGAAACCTTAGAGCTACCATAATTTGGCACCTATGTTTTGAATTGGTTGCCAAAGGAACTTAGAGGGGGGAAAAATCACTTGAAACATTTTCCAAGCTCTCTCTCTCCGAAATGTGTTACAAGGCTTGTACTTGCTGAATACATACTTTATGCAAACTGCATAGTTACTCTGCCACATTAAATGAGCTAACCTGGTGAGCCAACAATGGAAAGGAGGATTTAATTTAGGGGAGCAGCAATTACCAAAGAACACAATAGTGATGTTCCTACAAGTGTGAAACCTACTCTGATACTGCAGTGAAATGGTTTGCTCTGTTAATGAATGATCTGTGAAAATACCCATTGTGAATATGTGGTCAATAATTTTTGGCATCATTTATGTGTTTATCTTTACATAAGCAACCACCTACATGTTGCTGGTACACAACATTGTAACTTATCTTCTATTGTGTGAGAAATTAATGTGGCGGGTCATGAGGGTTGAAGGAGGGACACCCATTTGATTTGGACTGTTTGTGAAAATGACTTGTTACAAACTGCAGAACTGTCTGCATGGCGCCTATAGATAAGAATATTATCCCTTGTTTCCAGCAGTTGAAACTCAGAGGTTTTCTGATCCTCAGCACGGAGAGCATGTTACCTTTGGTTGCCTGTTTCAAAGATGTTTGAATTGGGTTCTTTCCCCGAGAGACCCATTAATCCATTGCACCTCTAATACCATCCTATCATAGCTTATGTTCTAGAAAAGCACCACCATCAGAAGACTTCATGGTAACATACAGGAATTTAAATATAAAAAGAAAGGAATAGAGAGAAAGAGTTTAATCTAAGTTTTATAAGATAATCTGGGGAATTTTGCAAGAAACCTATTGTTTATCTCTTCCAGCTCTCATTCTTTGACGGAATAGACATTTTCCTATTTAAGAAAGACCTTTTCTTTGTTCTGGGAAAATACCAAGCTGATCATTGCACTGTATGGCAGATTTTTCTCTTGAAAAACTGTCTTGCACATGATTAACTTTATAGTACATAATAGAGAGAGAGAGCTCCAAGGTGATGGTTAATGGCATTTGAAAAACCATTGTTAACCTCAGTTTATAAAGATTTACACAGAGCCCTTAATACAATCAATATTTTGATTATCCTGCTATAAATAAATGTTTATGAATAGCAGAATCCTTATGTAGTAGATAAATATTTAAAAGATTTATCCAAAAACCTCCATTTTCCTATTCCAGACTTATAGAAATTGGGAGGGATTGCTCACTTTCTTCTGAAAAGTAATTTCTTGTTGTGAAGAAAAGTTTTCAGAGTGAAGATTTGTTTCATATATAGATATAGATATAGATATATAGATATATATAGATATAGATACACACACACACACACACACACACACACATATATACAGAGAGAGAGTTAATTTCCCATTCTGCTTAATTTTTGTGGGGGTAGCTGAACTGGGCAAAGATCAATGATAAAGTGAGGTGGGGAAATGCAAATTAGAAACACAGTGGAAAACAATGAAAAGGCACGAACACTGGAAAAATAAAAAGGCGGCCAAACATCATCAGGAGTGAAGTGGTTAAGGAGTTGCCGCAACAGGAAGTGGGTGAAACGCTGTTTTCAGCGTACTCATGGGAACCGAATTGGAAAGTGTTGTGGTAAAAGTGTGTGGAAAAAAAAAAAAGGGTCTTGAGTCAAGCTATAAATATCTGTTCTTCTTTGAAGTCTGGTGACCAACAATTAATGTTACTGGAAATCTCATAAAGAGTTGTTGTTTCATGAATTGGTGTGCCTGAATGGTGTGCACAGTAAGGTTAGGATTAGCTCATCTCCGTAGGCTTCTTTTATAGACTCAACGTTTCTGAAACTCCTGGGGCAGATAAATAATGGGTGTTGAAAACAGCTTCCATTCTATTCCTCTGCTCAGTGACATCAGTTACTGTCCCTTCTAGCACCATCCAGGTAATGACACTGAGAAAAAGGGATGTTTCTAAGGAGTGTGTGTCAGGAACCGGGACATGGCCACATGGGCAGTCATGTTCAGTGATTAGAGCCGTAGACGGTTGGGTCTGAGGGGTTGAGCCAGAGCCAGTAGCAGAGGTCTAAAGCCAACCATCAGGCCAAAGTCAATAGTGAGGACTGGAGCCAAGGGCTGAGCTGGAGTCAGTAGTCAGGGGCCATAGCCAAGGGTCAAACCAGAGTCAGTAGCCAGGAACTGGAGGGCAGGGTGAAGAAGTATGGACCAGGAACAGGGCTTGGCCCACTATACTGTACTAACTAACTGTGTCCTTGGTTCCTTATGACTCAGTTTGCTCAACTATATGATTTTTGTGTGCTATACAACTACAGCAGAGGTTCATCTAAATCACTCCAGTGTCCAGGTGCTATTGTACACCTCTGAGAGTGCTCTTGGTCCTTTGCCTCTTTGAATTGTGTGCACAGTTTGCAACCTTACTTTCATGTAAAAGATCCACTCCAGTGCATGTGTTGTTTGCTCAGTTGGTCCTTAGTCTGTTCACATTCAGTCTTCAGTCTTTGTTTCCAGTCAAATAAATTCCAGCAGGATATGAACTGAGATTTAAATCAAGAGACAGATCTACTGTACACAACTTTCAATGCGCTACTGTTGCAGGACTTTATACAAACGTCTGAGCTTTAAAATGCCTCTTTTGGACTGATATTATTGTTTAAGTAAAACCCATTTCTGATTGGCTCACCAAAAACTTCAGCCCACCCTGAAGGCTCTGTTTTGCATTGAAATTATTCAAAAATTTGCTGGAGGCTGTGTTTAGATTTTAATTCAGTCCATCCTTTCTCCTCACATATGGACGTGTTTCTCCCTACAGCTGCAATCTGCAAAAAGGAGCTGTAGTGCTGAGACATACTGTACTGTAGCTGAATCAGCCTAACATATGTGAAGGGACTCTGAATTTGAATTAGACATTAGGATGGCAAGAGCTTTTTCTTTACTGAATTTGAGATTCATTTGCAACATGGCACATTTCAGTGTGGTAATACAGAACAGGATTCAGTGAATTAAAATGGGTTTGGAACCGTCTTCTAAATATGGCACCCACTTTAGGAGCCAATTAGAATAGGCCTGTGTTTAAACGTATCAGTGTTTCCATTGCTCTCTGTGTTCATCCAAGAGAAAACCTCTTGAAGTAGTTTGACAGAAAGGAGTTTATGGATAAAACACTCTATGGGTGAAATCAGTGGGAGTTTTTCCATTTTCTTCAATGGAACTAGGATTTCAGCCTATATTTTAAAAATATCCTGCATTGCCTGCATCTCCTCGGTGCTGCAAAACGTACCTGTAAAGGAAATCTGTGTTAGAATGAAGCATCAAGATGGATGAGTTAAGTGTCTAGATGCTTTTGTAAATCCCACTAAGCACTATCTGGCCTTTTGCAAATAAGAAATAGAGTAGAATAATGTCTTATTTAGACAGGACTTGGGAACAAATGTTTACCTTTCAAATTCTACTTGTAACCAAAATTTGCATGTTTATCTTTAAATATTTTTTTAGAAAAGGGCTAACATTTGATTTCCAGGCAAAAGAGTTTACTCCCATTTCAGACTCAGTACTGTTTGTAAAGGTATAATTTTAAGTGAAAAACAAAAAAATCAACCAAATAAATGCTGTTTCAGAAAAAAAATAAAAAGGCCAGAAATCCAGGGGTAAGATGATTTCAAATTTTCCATAAAACAATATTTGCATCAGGACAATTTAGCACATCTGTCTGTCCACAGCATCAGTCTTATTGCCATCATGACATCGCTGTACATATGACTTAAAGCTATAGTGCAAAAAGGTGTGCATTTACACTGTGATAGATAATACAAGCTATCTTTTATAGTGAAGAGAAAGCTTTAGATTAGTAGAATCCCAAGATATGTTAATGCAGTTTTAGAATATTTTCAGCATCTGTTGCTTTTTCACCTATTAATGGTTAACGATGTCTTTAATTCTTTAAAAAAAGAACAGGAGTACTTGTGGCACCTTAGAGACTAACAAATTTATTTGAGCATAAGCTTTTGTGGCTACAGACCACTTCTTCGGATGCTGTAGCCCACGAAAGCTTATGCTCAAATAAATTTGTTAGTCTCTAAGGTGCCACAAGTACTCCTGTTCTTTTTGCGGATACAGACTAACACGGCTGCTACTCTGAAACCTTTAATTCTTTGATGCTTATCTTTAGGTCTTTACTTTGTCATTAGTGCTGCTGAAAATACAGGCCGAGCCAATTGGAATTTTGACTGAATAAAGAATAAGAAAGTCTACGTTTCTCTTTCCATGACCGAGATCTTGTTTGTATCTAGTCCTAAGGCTGGACTTTCTTGGCATGTGTCATTGCAAATGAAGGCACACAGTCCTGGCAATTAGTAGGATCCTAAGTTATAAATTAGTGTGTCCAACTCTGTATGTGATATAATCATTATGCAGCGTAAAACAGAATCCATACTTTTGTGTCAGTCCGACTGCAGTGGCATAATGTACACCACATGCTTTCTAATAGCCTTTGTTTGCATTAGGAAAAACATAACACCCTCCCACTGAGAACCAGAGATCCCCTCAGGTTCTTGTGAATATGACATTCAAAAATGTGGCTTTAAAGAGATTTTCTGTGTTGGCTGGGTGCATTTCACAATGTCCCTACACTGTCCCCAGAAGACATAAGATATGCTAGTTCTGGGAACTTGTTATCAGAAGAGTCTAAATCTATTTGAAGGCAATTTGGTAAGTACTAGGTATCTAACATATCACTTTAACTTTTAAGGGATTTACAGCAAATGAGCTGTTTGTAAATACTGATTGGTCCATTCTCCTGAATACTTGTGTATAATTCCCATTCCAAGTTGTGCTCTAATAAGTGGACAGCAATCAGCGTCCCTGCATCATGTTTCTGTCCCTTACGAATTAGAATCCTTAGGACCCAGTTCTCATCTGGCTTAAAATATACACAAGTCAGTGACTGCCATCAGAGTTGTGGTAAACTGTATTCCCAGAAATAGCATGGCAGCCTACAAATTAACCCATAATCTAGTTAGACTGGATAGAAAAAGGGGTATTGTTACTTTTATTGTTTGCCTAAGAGCAGGAGTAGTAATCATTATTCCACTACCTTTGTTTATGTTAGAAACCAAATGTTATGTTCAATCCATGTTAAGACTGTGGATCAAACTGACTAAGAGTGTGAGGTGTAAATATTGAGCTGGCTAGTGTGTACCACTACCCTGACCTGAAAACGGCAACTGTGTGTCATAGACACTGTACTATCAATAGCTAATGGAGATTCTACTTTGATTTATGTGCGGGAGCAGGTGTGGTCCTAGCTGTTTTGCTGGCCAGGGCGGAAAAAGGTTTTGCGGGCCCCCGCCCCAAAGCAGCTGAGCCAAACAAAACAAAACAAAAATCTAACCATCGTTGGCCAATCAGAGTAGAGCCAAAAAAAAAAAAAAAAAGAGGCCAAGCAGCACAGTTCCTCCTGAAAGAAGGCGCCCAGAGCAACTGCTCTGTTTGCCCACCCCTAGAACCTGTTCTGAGTATCTGGTTTCTGTCCCTGATGCTACTGTGTAGGTCTGAATGGGCACCAATTTTTTACACAACCAAACACATCCTGAAAACTATAATATTTTTAAGCTTTCCTGAACTGGAAATTATATGCCCTATTGCGTTGCCCCAGGGTGTTAATGGCCAGTATATATTTTTTCCATAGGAGCCAGTGAAATGAACTCCTAAGCTCAGAGAGCTATTCTGATCACCAAGTCTTTGTATATTACAACAGCAGAGGTCACAGCCTCATTATGGGAGCCTTTTACAAGTTTAATTGTTTAGAAATATACTTAATATCTGCACATCATGTTTTGGCAAAAATTAATTACTGAACAATAATTGTATAATCCATGTTATATACATAATTCAATCTGAATATTGTGCGGCTGGTTTTAATAAAATAAATACAGCCTATTTGACATGTAAATGAGCAAATTAAAAGAATACACTAATGGATCATTAACCTCTTCTGAACTTATATTCTAAGTGAAAATCACATTAAGTGAATATCAGATGATGAGATAAACCTGCTAAAAGAATCCCAGTAACTGTGCCAAATGAGGTGATACCGCAGCAAAGAGAGTTGTGCTAAATAAATAAACCATTTTCAAATGTGTAGATGAACAGGTTGACAACAAGCCCAGATAGCATCTTTGGTGGCCAGTTATGAAATCTCAGGGCTGTTTAAGCTGAAAGGTGTTGTGGTCTGCTGTCCTTGTGGCTTAATGGTCAGAGAACAGGGTTAGAGAGTGGTTTAACATGAATGGGGAAAAGTCCACGTTCCATATTTGGGGCATGTTGCCACTAAAAATGTAACACAGGTGTGCAAAAAGGCCTGGTTTGGAGATAAGAAATACTAGTCAAAATTCTTATCTCCTGCATCGATACAATACTATGTAGATACTGTACTATGGAAGCATGCTGATTGGAGGTCCTCGGCAATGGAAGGTGAAAACTCAGCTTGGCTCATGCACAGATGTTTCTAGTTAGCTCGTTAACAAATGACATAGATCAGTGCACTAGCCGCTCACCCAGTCTGCAAAGCATACATCTCTTAAGTCCCAAATGAACTGAGTTTGTAAGTCTTCTCATACTACCTGGTAGAAACCAGCACACATTTCAGAAACCTATTGGCATTTTCTGCTCAGAAAAGACCCAAGACTGGGGACTGCACAAATTAGAACTAAAGCACACTTGCCGAATTATGTGAGGACACTTACACTGTCCCTTGCACATACTTCTCTGACGCTAGCCAATGTTATCTGTCTTTCATGAAAGTTAGATTTTACCTCTTAAAATCACTAAAAGAGAATCATAAAATCCATAGTAAATGAAATATCTCTAAACCACCTTGATCACAAGCTGCAGTTGTGTTGGTACACTTGGGATCAGAAGTTGCTTTTGCATATCATTTTATTTTGGTAAGTCTCCCTAGAAATAAGCTGCCATGCATGAACAAAAAAGGGTATGAACCCTGGTCATGTTGTCAATTGGACACAAATTGTTCATAGAAAATAACATAATTTGACATGGAGTCAGAAGGGTAAAGAATTTGAAATGTAGCTATTTTAAATTAAAGCAGTATATTGCAGAATTCCATCCTAATGTGTAGATGGTTTTCCTTATTTAAGGTTAGGCTTTTCTTTTTTTAATTTTCTCTTTGTATTAAAAACAGAGCTCTATATGGGACAATGCCTTTTCCCTGTTTTAGGAAATACACGTGGTGGGGACCGCTAAACTGTGGTTTGCTTTGCAGCTTTAAATGGCCTTTATTACCGTAGCCATAAATAGCAAACCGCCCCAAATATTACAGGATTTTTGTTGGCTTTGACCAATGAAGTAGAACAAGACCTCTGAATACCCCATTAGTTCCAGTGCTGTGCTTTGACGACTTTGCATCGGCAGCTCTTTTTCTATGTAAGTCGCTAGCCTCACCCGTGTCTCTTAACAAATACTGTTGACAGGCACCATTGCAATTTTTCTGCATGTTCTGACAGTTTAATTCAGTACCTCCTGGCTAAGCAGCCAGAGCCTGAGGGGGTAATTCAGCACCTTGGCATCACACTGCTGCAATTAAAATAATTAAGAGAGTTGGGATGGGCTTGCAGAGCTTTCCTTCTTCTGCAGCTTTGTACAGACAGTGCACTTTCCAATCCCCACATGGAATGAATATAGGATCTTCCTTTAAAATAGATGGCCGTGGAATTTATTAACAAGATGTTTACATCCAGGTACTGAATCCATATGAATTTACACCCAACACACTTCTACCTCTCTCCATCTCCCTTTGTGTTTGACCCCATTTCTTTTTTAAACATCATCAGCCAAAATACTGTACATCCCTGGTGTAACTCCTTCAACCTCTTTTGGCTAACAACAGGGACGCATTTGGCTCCAGACCTGCAGGCAAATCATTTATTTTAGGGTGCTTAGCAGAGAAAATTGAGCATCCTTTGTTACTAAAGTATAAATGTCAAAATTGTTAGCTTCCATTTCTGCTATTAAGGATGAAAGAGAAATATGACACCTATTTTACTAGTTTAATCAAGCCATAAAATAAAAAAACAGAAGGGACAGGAAGACTTTTGTTTTTTTTAATATAGCCTTAAAGGATTTATTAGGAATCTTTTGATTTTATTTTGCCTATATATATAAAATACAGAAGAGAAAAAGTACACCCAATCTTTTTCAAGTCTACGTACCCTCATTACCTATACATTTAAGGAGTAATATCCTACCCCTTTTGAAGTCAATGACAAAACTTCCATTGACTTATTTTGTCAGGATTCCATGCTGGGAGTGCATCCCATAAGAAATGTGAGTAAACTCCTTTCTTACTGTATGGTGCTAGCCATTGGAAAGGAACTGTGATAAACATGAGGCATTTGAAGTGAGCAAAAATATTCTGTTTTGTGTTAAGCTAGTCTGCCTTAAGCAGCATATAACAATATACAGGTATAGCACATACTAACCCAAGTGTTCTTATCTGCACTTACAGAATGTGTGTGCCTGATGCAACCTTTCTCTGGATCACTCATATCAAGCTCAAAAATGCTGCTCCTGTGTTTTGTCAATTACTGTAACATTAATCATGAAGGTGGGGACGGGGGGAGTCGGGGAAGGAGAATGTCTCAGCCAAAATTATTCCAGGGAAGTCTGCACTGCAAGCTCCGACCATGTTTCCACACATCAAAAACTGTGTGCAAAAGTCTTCTTTACATTTCCACATTGTACCAGTTCAAGAGGGTCAAAGGAGCTAACACATTAAAATCAAGGCTGGATAAATAGTATGCAGAGCTAATCTGGAATCTTGTCCCTTTTGGTCTTCCACAGTTCATACCCTTTAAACATGCTCCTTCTAGGCATGGGCTGCCATGCTTTTCCCACCTGCATTTCCTTTGGATTGTTTTTTGTTGTTTTTCTGTTCTTACTGCTAAATTTTACACTTTGCTCTGCATTTCCTCCAGCACCATTTTAAGGTACTAGGAAGAAGTTCTCCCACATCACAGATGGGCAGCAAGTGGGGTTGGTTTTTCACCTTCTTCAGAGGGCATAATAAATTTGGCTAGGAAAGGGGGATTGTACTATAAAGTTATTTGTCACAACTGTATAACTGGTGTCCAGTGCAGGCTAATGAGGTAGAATTTGTCTCAAGCCTCACTCATACCTCACATAAGGAATGGGGAATAGGGGAGCTGGGCCTGAGGGCCAGGGGAGGGAGGAGTGGTTGTTTGCACACTGCCCTGGACTTATTCCGCCGCTGGGTTGTTGGTATAGGGAAGAGCAGCCTGGCAGTTCCTCATCCAGATCTGTTATGTTGTAGCTACTAAAAATGGCAGCCTTTGCTTTAGCAAATCTCTGCATTTGGTGTTGAATTCATTGTGGTGTCTGTGCCAAACTGGTTTCCTGGTTTTTAGGACACTCCATGTACCTTATTTTATCTACACCTTAATTGACCACCTGAAATGGCTGACTCCTGGTTTGCGTGTATGTATTGGGTGTTTACATGCATACAGCATGTGAAAATGTATGTTCGGATTGCACATATCTGACTATAATCTGGCCCTTATATTTCTCTAGTCCTCTGCTTCCCACTGTTAAAATTGGCAAAATACCTCCCTTCTAGAGGTGTTGTAAGGCCTTGAAGGATAGGTGAAAAGTGTTGTTGTTAATAATAATATTGACTTTCTTCAGGTTGGTAGGTGGGCAATATAGGATTTGATATTCCCATTGTAGCCTGTGTTGAAACATGTGTTACTAACCAATAAAGCTCATCATAAATAATCTCATATTTGTTAGGTAAATGGCTGGTAGTGGCAGTTATTGCAATTCAAAAGGTTAATTATAAGACACAATCTATTTTGTGTATGTGTGTGGTCTTCCTATTTCAGGAGCTAAAATACAATTGAGGATAGAATTTGCCCCAAGTTCATTACCTTGAAAATTGCAGTATACCCCATTGTTTACATCTTTGGTATTATCCAATATTTTTAATAGTAATTTAGTTATTACATAAACATCCAGGGTTGAAATTCTTGACAACAATTGCAACTGACTTCTATATTTCTGGGATATATAATGATCTAGGATAAATAACTTTATTACTGCAGTCCTGCTGATGACTTGATGTAAATTTGGTCCAGTTCATTACTTTTCCCTCATTTGAACTTGAAGTTAGTCAGAGTATTATGTGATAGTGTAATAGATATGTTTTGATCTCAGTGCATAAGGACATACATATATAACTCTTTCTTACACTATCAGGAGCTATTTGCATTAACTCTGCACATATGGACATGTGGATATACACTTGTTAGATTTTCCTTTTGTGTTAAAAAAGGTGTGTTTAGGAAATATTAATTCAGCATTTCACCCATTTCCTGCATTCTGAGAATCGTCGATGGTGTGTGCCAGTGATGCAGTGGAAAGAATAGTTGTCATCCTAATGTTCAGATCAGGCCTCTCCTGTACATCGTGTCTCTGGATTCCAGGCAGGCTGCTGTAACTTTAAAAAGATTTAACAAAGAATGTACCTTCAGTAGCTAAGCTGAAATAAGAATGTCTCATGAGTTTAATGGATCAAACAGTGGTGATGGGTTTTATGGCTCCTTTTCACTTTAGGGCAAAGGGAAGAGTGAGCAGGGCAGGTTGGTTTTAAATTCAAGGATTTATGTTGTTAATCCTCCTGGCTAATTATAATTTATGGGATCCTGATAAATTAATATGCAGTTGCTATTCAAAAGGAGAGAATAGTGTAAAGCAAGCATAAACAAGTCTTGTTCATTTTTAATTTATTTCCACCAATGGAGAATATTAAATGAAATGAACACTGGGGCATTTCACAGGAAGTTTCATTTTCATTATTTATCTCCAGATTTATGAACTCGATACAACAATTTTCCAAACCCTTTTTTTGCCCCACAAAACAAATAATGTTAAAAGTTTTAGCATATTGACTACAATTTGAGATCAAAAGTTATATAATTTTATTGAAAGGAATTATCTCGAGCATTAAGATGGAAAAAGAAAAGCTTTTTATTGGCTATTTTTAATGCTGTGAATTTTAGCATTAATTAAAGTGAGGAGTTGACATCGGTGGCACTGCACACATTTCTCTATGCAGCTCTATGAATGTGCCTAAGTCCTAATTGGCAGATTACCAGCTCTGGGCTCTCTCTAGCAGAAATTGCTATAGTCCTGAAGTGTGTGTGTATATGACTGAAAAAAATCATGAAGAAGCCTTTACAGTTCTACATCTTAACTTTAAAAGTCCTTGTTCTTTGTTGTATCCACAGTTTTTCCACACAAACTATTTTTATAAGGTCAAACAAAATCAGTATACTCTAAGGTAGGAAGTAAAACCTGTAGTCTGCCACTTACGTTAACCAGAACTTTTACAGATTCAATACCATTCTGCAAAAAATAAATTATTATGAGGCAGCGTCTGCCATTTTGGATGCATAGAAAATAGCTGAGCAATGATTAAACATATGCTCCTGCAAAGATGATGTTTTAGTTTCTCACTCTACCATTTTAATTGCTTATAATCAATGCAATCTAAAACACTTGTGCAGACTTACACCAGTTATATGTAACAAGGGTACATTGTATGAAAGAATGTTGTGTTGCCAAATACATAGTGCATGAGGCATAGTTTTCTATTCTATTATGCTGGTTTTGCGCTGGAGATAAATACTGTACTGAGTCCTGTTTCAGACCTCATTCATTAGCTTCTTCTATACCATAATCCTTACCTTGAGCAATGCCTTCCATGTTATCAAGTAAATCTGGCTACTGATGTCTGGTCCCAGAATACATGCGATTTCGAAGGTGACATCTTTTGCCAGATAGAGATTGAAGGCTTTTTACCATTAATTTTGCAGGAGGTTAGAATAATAAAGGCTACAAACCTTGAGTTTCTAGGTTGAGATCTGAGGAAAATAGTGATGATTTGGCCCTTTAAAAAAATCTTTTTCTCTTATATTATGTGCAGCCTGCAGAATTCTGTCCTGATTTCCTCTGATCACATAGAGTTATGTTGATGATGCTCCTTAGGAGTTTTTATGGGCTTTCCTCATGGGAAAGGGGTAAACTTTTTCTAAATAAATAGGATCTTCTTTTGCATCTAGATTCAGGACTTTTGGCACAAGATTTTAATAAATGAAAGTAGGTGTGAATCGCCTTCTGCTGGAGGGGCACCTAGTACAATTATATTGCTGGATCTTACTTGATTTTCTAAGTATACTAGGAGACGGTCTACTGCCATATTGCCCTTGGGTAAATTTTTCAAGAGCACCTAAATGACTTGGTGCTAAGGAGGCTAAGGCCTAGTCTATGCTAAAAAAGGTTTGCTGGTTTAGCTATACAAGTGAAGATATACTGACAGACCCTCGTAGAGTATATGCAGCTTGTATCACCAAAAGAGCGCTTTTGCCAGTATAGTTTATAGCAGTTCCCTGCATGAAATAAGCTATACTGGCAAAAGCACTTATATGTAGGGTTACCAGATAGCAACTGAAAAAACGGGACAGGGGGTATGGGATAATAGACGCCTATATAAGAAAAAGTCCCAAAAAACGGGACTGTCCCTTTAAAAACGGGACATCTGCTCACCCTACTTATATGCCATTATGACTGTGCCTACAACAGGCTTTTGCTGGTATATAGATGTTGCAAAAAAACATGCCCCTAACCAACATTGTTATACCAGCATACGTTTCTACTATAGACTGGCCTTCGGCTCCTACAGACCTAAGTCTCTTTGTCACTTTTGAAAATGGGACTTAGGTTCCTAAGTCACTTTGGAAAATATTACCCCTTGTTTAGTTTTGTCATCAGTCTGTGTCATTCAGAAATGCAATTTTTAGCTAATTTGGTCCTGCATGGTTTTCTTTCTTACTTTCTTTCTTTCTAAATTTCCAAACTTCCAGTTTAAGTTTAGCAGGTACCAAGATCCCCACAATTTTTGATTTTCCATCAAGAAGATAGCAGTTCAGCAAATAATCTGCTCCAACATTCTTTAGACTGAAAAACCCTATGTGAGTATCAGCCACCCCCCCCCCCCCCATGATGTTGCAAGAGGACCTGGGTTCAAGAAAGTCTTAGTGATAATTTTAAATTTTACATCTATTGGCCATATTTGGTATCTCCAGACTCAGCATCTTTTAATGATTTTGTTGATGCTTTGCAGCGAAGGAAAAACATTCTCTGTGCTGGGTTGCATATGCAGTAGAATGTGAGCCTTGACTTTTGAATAACCAACCAAGTATAACTCTTTAATGAATTAGAGCCAAATTCTTAGCTGGTGTAAATTGGTGCAGCTCCAGTGAAGTCATGGCAATTTGAACTTCTGAGGGATCCCTCTTTCAACTCAAATTAACATACACCTGCCTAGTGGTGCTGGAACAATTTGTATAGTGGGGCTGCTGAGAGTCATTGAACCAAACTGTAAACCCTGCATATAATGAAATCCACTTCAAGCCCAGGGGTGCAGCAGCACTCCTAGCACCCCTAGTTCCAGCACCTATGCACCTGCCTGCTCTTATGTATAAAATTGCAAGCTAGTAGTTGCAGTAAAGTGTTCATGATGGGGTTAACGGGGTACCCAGACTGTTATGGGATAAAGCCATGCTCCGCCCCATCCCTGACTTCCTGGTTAGTCAATGGGAGTTCCTCCCTCCCATACACACACACACTGTTGTGATGCAGTTAAATAAAGCAGCAAGTTCCCAGGTTGCAGTCCTGTGAGAAGACTGATTTTGTTGTTGCTGCTGCTGCACTGAGCGGTCCCTTTACAAATGGAATAGAGAAGTACCAAACAAATCTGATAAGAAATGTTCTGCCCTTATTTTTAAAAAACTGCTACAGCATAAGCAAGATTGGTCCCTTAGTGAATAAGAACAGTATTTTCCTACAGGCTTTTCCTAGGGGTCAACTGGGTAGGGTTGAGTGAGGATTGAGGAGGGGAAGTGAAGTCATCTCAGTTGGAGTATGCTCGGGATGGGAAGTTTTTCTGGGTTTGGGAGATTTGTTTTTAGGGTTAATTGAATGTAATTGTTTTAAAAATATGTAGTGCATACAGAGTATAAGCAAACCACAGTAACCATCTCAATAAATAAATGACTCTAAATATTGAATTGAGTAATTTAACACTGGACTTTTTTGGGTAGAATTGCTGTAAATATCCTGTGCTTTGTGGGGGATTTGGGAAAACCTTGTTGCTGCTGAGGGAGGTAGAACAATTGGGCAAGGATCCAAGGGGGTGGCTGTTAGCTCTCCACTGAAAAGTGATTGGTCTGGATCTGCATTGAGTCTGCCTTGAAGGAGAGGGTACCAACAAAAGGATTAGCACACACAAATAAACTGGAGTAATAGAAATCAGTTGGGGTTGGCCGGTTGCTCAGCTCACTGTAAAAAATTAGAGTGAACAATGGCCATGACCACAGTTACGAGTCATTATGTCATCTATCCAATTCTGGCTCAGTGTAACAAAATCAGTCACGTGAATTATGGGACACAAGGGCCATATTGTAATTATTGTTGGGGGGAAAAAGTCCTGTAGGAAAATGCTTCCAGCAGCTTTGGACCTTGTACATTTTAGTCAAACTTTTAGAATGCCCCATGCCATAAAGGCTCTTACAGACTTGACAAAGTGTATCAGATAAACACATATTTAAGATTAAGTAAATACATATTGGGAAATCTAGGACAGTATTTACCCAACAGACTATAAAAGTTCTTAGGGATAAACGGTTCTATTCGAGTTACTGGGTAAATAATGGGCCTTCAAAACAAAACCTTTAATACTTATTTACCCAGTGGAACATTCCTAGTCTGAAATGTCGCATGACAAGCTTCAATGCTGACCCTCTTAGCCTTGTAGCTTGGTGCATTTTTGTGTCATTTAGGGGTGTTGGTAGATCAGGTTTTTGTGTATTTGGAATAATTGCAGTTCTGTTGTGTTTGGGAGTTGATTAAAAATTTGATTCCACTGCACAACACCCATAAAACCTGGCAGTGTTGGTGAGCCTTTGGCTTTTCTGCCTTGAAAGTGTTCATTACTATGTCTGATTTTTTGGGTTAATTTTTCTATGAATTGATAGTAGACATTTCCCCCCCCTCCCCCTCCCCCCGCACAGCCACCTACCCTTTTTAACTTCCGCTTCCAGTCCCCATTATTATAATGAACAAGACTCGTCTTGATGAATTCCATTATAAGTTACACAGAAAGAGCATGCAAATATATTATATTTCCCCATGTAGCGTTACCATGAAAATCTAGCATAAATGGTTAATGTGGCCTAGCTCATGTATGCATAGAGTTCTCTGCTGTGTAAACTACGTCAATAAATACCTCTGTTGAAACTATATCACATTTATTTGATATGTTTTTTAAAAGACGTTTTGAACCTTCCAACATGAATAGAGAACTCTGAGCAAAGGGGGAAAAATACCTAAGGCCTGTTTCCAGCAAATGTTGAAATTGTGAGGAAGAGTTCAGTTGGGAAAAGTAGGTTAAAGCAAGGGAAAGTCAGTTACTCACTAAAGCAGCACGAGACTGTAATAATAAATAATATTGAATGTTGGGATATTAAAACAATTCGTTCTTGGCAAAGCAAAGGGAGGTTTTTATTCCCTCCAGTAACTCCGGGTTGAACAAAATACTACTTATATGCTGCAGATTTTAATATAGCATCATGTTCCTATAGGTACAATAAAATAAAAAAGTTAAGAGTATTAATTCCTTTAAAAACACTGATTAATCCCAGATGTGAACTGTGCATGTAATTCTGTGTGTGTGTGTGTGTGTATGCGCCTGTACGTTAAGCGGGTACAGGTGCTGACAGGGCTGTTCCACAGCACTGCACATGTTCCCGGAACACAGCTGTTTCTCAAATCCTTTGCCAGTTGCTCCAAACCCTCTGTGAAGTTGTACTGCCTCTGGGCACAATTAAAAGCTGTATACTACATTTCATCAGGTAGTGTCAGAAATTTAGGCCGAGCCAAAAAAGGAGGGGGTGGGGGAGAAAGAAAAAAGCCCCTTGTTAAAGAGGCATTAACCTTTTTACCTTTCTATTGAAACAATAAAGCTTCTAAATGCCACATAAAAACTCCAGTTTTAAAAGAAAAGAAAAAAATGGAGCTACAAAAAAGTATTATTTCTATTAAATATTGAGGGTAAAATCTGCCTTCGCTGTTTTTGGTATTATATTGGAAATTTCCCTTGCAGTTGTACATGGAAAATAAATGATTGTCTTTCTGAGGTTTACACACATCTCAAAAATGAATTCAGAATAAAATATTCAGAAGATAGAATGTATTGTATACAAGAAGAGGGGTTTTGTTGGGTTTTTTTTTTTGGCTGAGAGAGCTTCCACCTTCAAATCTTTATGTTCACTTTATCCTGGAAATGAAGGGGTGAGGGAAGCTTTATATTTAAAAAAAAAAATAGGGAATCAGAGTTGCATTTCTATTTTTATTTTAGTCTGACATGCACATATTTTTCATTGTCCACCCATTAAAATTGAGGGTGTGCAGCTAGAACATGAATGGGTGTGTCTGATTACGTGTGTGCAAGGAGGAAATCTGAGTTCCCAGCACTTTGAATCACACTCTAAACAGAGAAGCTGAAAATGTTATTCTAAGAGGCTGCCCCTGAATTGCTCCATGTCTTCACGACTGCTTCAACTTACACCAGCATGCCAAAACCTTGGAACTTGGCCTCACTAGCAGTAGAAATCATGCCATGCTCTATGACTGGAGTATGGTGAATATAAAGGGCCTAACTCTCTTTTCAATTACTCCAGCCCCACACAACTACTTCTATGAATTACTGTTGAATTACACTGGTGAGAGAAAAGAGTATTAAACCTACAGTGCTTATTTTCTCGGCAAAATCGAATTTGGAAGTGTCCCATTAAGGATCAGTTGGGGAAATGAACTAACAATGTCCTTATATAATGTTTACTTTATGTTTTGAAAGTATGCAAAATTAATAAGAACTGTAAAAATATTAATCCCTTCGCCCTGGTGTGGGTCTTCTATGCTGCAGACAATGCTATGAGGAGCTCCAATATTGTCTCTCCCCTTTACCAGAACTTCCCCGGCATTCCCAACCATCACCCAGAGAAAAATGGGTGAAACTCATTTCCTACCTGTAGGTGATATTCCTTCAGCTGATCAGTTGGAGGTGTGGTTAAATGCAGTAAAATGAGGCCACCCTCTTACTTCTCAATGCCTTTGTCTGGATATTCCAGCCTCACAGTGTACCCAGACCCTAGTAGACTAGGGAAGGGTACGCCAGGTCAGAGAATCACACCACTAGGTGTCTTAATGAAATGAGAAAAAGAGACATCATCGTTTGGTTGCTCACATTATGTTGGGTATTAGAACCCAGAGCTGTCTCCAGTGTTGTTCATTATATGGATGGAACTTCATCCTGCTATTTGAGTGGCATTGAGTTAAAATTTCAGGTTTAAACTCTGGTTTTGAGGGTTTAGCATTTTCTCTGCTTCAAATCACGTCTGGCTGAAAGTTTGAATGTGGTATTAATTGTCGGCTTAGATGGGAAATTGTGGGAAATTAGTGGGGTAAATCAACATTTTGTAGTTACAAAGTGACAAAATTACATTTTTATATAGCTTCAGGTGGGTTTTTTTTCTATCATGTCTATGTGAAAAATTGTTTTTATTTTTAAACAAATGAAAAATACAGTTCTGAAGATAGATCTCTGTGTGGAATGATTAAAAGCTTTTAGTACTTTAAAAATAACACTTGTTTTAAAATATTGAAGATACTGACTCTTGAGTAATAACAGCTGTATATAATGGGCCCAACTCAAAGCCCATTGAAGCAACTAGTAGTATTTTCATTGGCTTCTGTAGGCTTAGGGGTCAAGCCCAATATTCATAACTTTCATTATGAAATGATCTTGTAAATGTAAACTTATCATAACTTATTTCTAGGGGAGAACCAAGGAAGCTCCTGTGATGATGGGAAATAATTGAGGGGATCTGGTATAACGTGGTATTACTAAAGGTTTATAATTTTGAATGTTCTCTGATGATATCGTGTAGTGCTGGGCATGATATGCAAACCTAAAAAGAATGTTGTGATACATGACAGTATGAGGTTACTTAGGCAAGTCTATGGGTTATACAGTCAAACTTAAATGAAACATTAATGTAACCCGCCATCCTTTTGCATGCATAGTTCCCAATAATATCTATAGGGGATTTGCACTCAGATCAGTGATAATATGTGACTCAAAGAAAATTAAACTCAGAAAAGATAAAGTATGATTGGAGTTCTAACATCATTTAGTATGTTTCTCCTTGGGCCCTGATTCAGCAAAGTACTTACACATTTTAATCTAACTTTACCCTGATTCAGTAGAGCATTTAAGAGTGTGCTTAAATCTCACTGAAGTCAATGTGATTTAAGCACAAATGTAAGCGCTTTGTTGAATAGGAGTGGTTATATTTAAGCATGCTTGGCTGAATCAGTCTTATTATGATGGTGTTAGCCTAAAATCCTAATGTGTATGATTGTGTGTTTATTATCCCTTCATGTTTGTATAATGTGAGTTTCTTTCTACAAGAAATTTCAGCAAGGTATAGTCAAAATCAAAGTGATCAAGAAATGATGTATCCTTCTCAGTAAAAATAAGATCTGTATTCAGGTTTACTGGGTTCCTATAAAATCAATGTTAATATGATCAGTCCTGAAACACTTCAGATGTTCTTTCATTGGTGAAGTGTGATCGATTAGAAACCTGGCCCTTTGAAAGGGTTTGATTAACCAATCCAAAGGTCTCCTGTTGCATCAAATCATGGAAGGATGTATGCAATAAATTATGACTGCAAGTGGCTCTGAGAGGCTGAGGGGAATAAACTCTGCCTAGGCATCTCATCCTTCTGATTGTCTTGGTAAATTATTTCTCTGCCACTTAAGTTGACACTTAATGTCTTACACACTGCTTCCAAATGATCGGATTAACTGCAGCCTTGGCCTCAGCTTGATTTTATAAACTCTGGATGAAAAAACCCTAGAAAGTGGAGTTTCCTTGTGCTGGAGAACCTGTCCATGATTCTGTTTCTGGTGATGTCATCATAAATCAGGAGTAACTTCATTTTAAGCAGAAGTGTTACAGCAGTATAAAACTGATACAAATGAGATCCAGACAAAAGGGAAGTGTCTCATCAATAATCAGAGTGTGTGCCTGCCCCAGAAACGGCCAGACAGGACACATAGTTCTGTAAAGAAATTGACAGCAGACAGCTGACTTTTTATCTTGCTTTCACCTGCATATGAAAATGTGAGCTTTAGTAATGTACAGCAGTTCCTATTGCTTTCACAGTCTATTTCCAGTTTGTTGAAAGTTGTGGCAAAGTAGTTTATAAATAACTATGTTTTCTAAAAGTTAAATTAATTTTGGAGCAGTAAATGCACCCTTTGGTGATGCAAGAAAAAATTGGGAATGCATGTCATGAATCAAAGGCCAGCTACTTTGCAGTCTATCAGTGGCATTGATTACAGCTATCTACGGCACATACAAAAGACCCAGAAAGTTTATCCATATTCAGATTTACACATCTCTGGTGTCATTTCATCAGTCACAAAACCTATATTCAAGACATCAGTTCTACAGAAGTGTAGTCTAGTGGTTAAAGGTTATCAAGACTCTGTTATTAGATTCCCATCTCTTGTTCTTTGTGCAAATCACTTCGCCTCTCTCTTTGTCTCAATTTACCTACATGCAAAACATATATAACAACACGTACACACCTCACTGGAATGTTTTTAGGCTTTATTCATTAGTGCTTGTAAATTGCTTTGAGATCCTCAGAAAAACAAAGCTATATTGAAAATGCAAAATATTTTTATCATCAAACATGAAAATCTACTGCCTCTTTGAAAGAAAGCTCTACCCTATTGTAGGTATATCTATTCCATACATTGTATATCGTTTGCATACTTAAGAATTCAGTGTATTAAGAGTTTAAATTGGGAATACAGACATTCCTTAAAATGTACGCTACAGCAATATAACTGTAAATATAAGTTTGGGTGTGTGTATATATAGATATATAGAGATATATGTATGTGTGTGTGTATATATATATATATATACTTGGGCTATAAAGCCAGAAACTCTATTGACATTTACAAAGCACTATTGATTGTAGTTTTGATTGACCAGTACACAGTCTAAAACCTCACTAATTGCCTTGTTGCTTTCAAACACTATAATAAAACTTGAAAATGTTTCAAGACATTCAATAGTGTGGTACAAAACTGATTTTAAACAATTTAAAATAAGGGGCTGAGAACTGATATAGATGGTGTTTTATCTGGATCCATTCAACCTGCCATGATATTAAACCACATAAGTTCCATGCTTATAACTGGAATACTAGCACATCTTTAAGAGATGGTGTTGTAGTTAGGTATGAGCTAATATTGACTAGAGCTGTGTGAACTGTTCACAATGATCCCAAAGCTATGGGAAGCTTACCCGCTTTTGTTCTTCATGGTAAACTCTCAGAGCAGGTTAATGAAAGGTTGGATCTGATTTATAGTGTTTCCTTGAAATCATCTGATATGCAGGAAGGCATGGTTTTGATACAGTAACAAGGTAATACCCAGCAGTTTTGACATTTTGGTTTCATTTGAACTTGAAGTTCAAAGTGAACTTGCGGGGTCGAGGTGTGAAACCACATGAGATTAAAACTGAAAGAATATGTGCACACGACCCCTCCAAATCAAACCTGCCAAGTTTCTCACGGCTCTGGAATTTATATATCTGAGCCACCCTGATGCACACAGATACTACCAAATAGTCATAAATAGCTGAATAACCCCACTGGAAAGAGTAGGAGTTGAGTGCTCAGTGCTCACACTTACAGCTGCATCCTGAGAAATGCTGAGCAATCGTGTCGACCATTGGCATCATTGAGTCATAGCTGCTGAGCACCTCTCAGGATAGTCACCCCATCTCTCCATGTTAGCTTTCTTCGTTTATGGTTTTCTTAGGTTCGGATTCTACAGAACAATTGTAAAACTTCTATAAAAATGCATGTTAAATATATACAAGGAGCTCATCTTTGGGGGGAGGGATAGCTCAGTGGTTTGAGCATTGGCCTGCTAAACCCACAGTCATGAGTTCAATCCTTGAGGGGGCCATTTAGGGATCTGGGGTAAAAATCTGTCTGGAGATTGGTCCTGCTTTGAGCAGGGGGTTGGACTAGATTACCTCCTGAGGTCCCTTCCAACCCTATTCTATGAATAAAAGTTGGATTCTATTTGCAGATATTAAGGGTTTGTAGCTTTTGCTTTCATAGTCTGATCGAATTTAGGCTTAAAAATATATGGTATATTAAACAAGACTTGTCTTTTCTTGCCCTGGTTTATAAAGTGTGCTTAGCTGAATGAGAATTCCCTAAAATCTTTTAATGGCACAAATTAATAATATAGCCTTCACTTTCAATTTCCAATAAACTGAGCCTAAATACCTTCTATGTTTTTGTTACCCATGTTTGCAATTAAATGGGATCCGGTGGAAAAGTAACTGATAATGGAATCAGCTAAGAGATACGAAGAACAGGGAAGAAGTTCTGGCGTGTTATATATTTTGTTTTAGAATGTTAACTGAATAAGCCACAAAGTATGAAGGTTATGATTAAATTGCCAGAGCAGTAAATCCTGACTCCCATGGCCTTACATTCGCTGCACAAAAGAGACATTGTTATGCTGCATGAAGAGAACTGAGGTTCCACACAAAGGTCAGAGTGACACTGCTGTATGTTAGAATGTTGTTTTGCATTCACTGATAAACAAGGTTAGTATCTCACTGACTTGACAAAGAAATTGTTACATGTTTTATACTGAAGAGTTGCAAGTTAGGATCTTGCTTCCAATGATCTTCTGTGAAGCAATAATGACATTTTGTATACAGTATTTTATCAGTGCCTGTTATCCCAATATTTAACCTTCAGAGGTGACAAGAAGATAGTTAGTAGAGCCAGTACAGTAAACAGCTTCCTCATTTGCAATCGTCAAGTTAGATTTCTTTGAATAATAAGAAACAGATGTTGTGTGGGGTGTAGTGAGAAACCTTGTTGGTAAGTCTTTATGTTACAGTGCCCATATAAATATGCTGTATATACATGATACCCTGTATTGAAATAGTAAGTACCATTTAATGAAGACTTTGTGAGTGTAATAAGAATTGAACATTTGGGGCTAAATGCAGCCCATGGTCTGTGTCAGCTGATGGAGGTTGCCATTAGCACAAAGCCCTCAAGGGGAAGAGGCTCTGGTGATGCAAAGTTGCTGCTATTTCCCTTTTGCCAGCGGTTCTGCTGATTCAGAGCATACCCACAGCAACTACCACAGTATGGTTCCTTTGGAGATCCTGGGGGAAAGAAACCGTGAGGGAAGGTAAGCACTACTATCAGCACTTGCTCCCCAATTTGGTGAACGCTACCTAAATCTATCACTTTCTTGTGGTAGGCTGGGCAAGTCTAACATATGCAGCTGGAAAGCAGTACCAGAAGGCACTGCATGAACAATAAACTACTTCCTATCACCAGACTAAAATACGACGGTTCTTCTTCATCATCATCTTCTGTTTTTTTGTAAAACAAAAATCCCAAGTCCATGTAAGATCAACCCCAATAAATCAAGTTTAGATTGTTTCCAGATCTACCTCTTTGTTTGCATGTTGAGCTGCTGCTGTGCTGGCCCAAGAGATCTTTTTCCTACGCAGTTTGGGCTATGTGCCCTTGAAAATTAAAAGTATGCTTGAAGCCGAAAAAAATTTAGCTCTTCTTTCCTGCCAGGAGCTGAAACTGCTGACAAATTTAGGATGTTATTAAAAAAAAATTAACCTGCTGTTGGATGGGGTTATATACACAGACTAAAATGACAAATAGGAAGACCTTTCAGTGCACTGCCTCTTTTGGAAACTGGCCTTGTTCTTAGTTTTCCAGTGGACTTCACAGCATGTCACTGAATTCTAGCTCTGTGGTTTCGCTGTGGCTAATAACGGCAGGGGCGTGTTTTAGGGATGACCTATGTGATATGGATATTTTGTTGCCATCAGAGGGTATCGTTTGTGTGAGGAGATGCCAGGCATTGGTAGCTAATGATGAAGAGATTAAATCACAGAAACTTGTATTTTTTTTCATTGCAATGTATGTTAGGATAAGATCTTAAATAGTAAATGAGGAAAAGGGAATGCTGAAAGTCATCATGTTGACAGGCACGTGTACCTAAGCAAGAGAAGAATGTAATTTTAAGGATTATTTCCAAAACAGTACAGTCCAAGGAAATTGGGGCGGGGAGATGGAAGAAAGAGAAAGAGGCCTCCAAACAGCCATAAATCAATTACTGAGTGACTGTATATTAAATGATAACCTTGTCATATTTAATGTCACACTAGAAGGCTCTATTGAGGCATTGTTCCTTCCACAGTATCGGCACAGGTGAATTATCTGAGAGAATTTGAACGTTCAAAAAACAAAGCTATAGGGAGGGAACTCACAAGCATTACTCCAAAATCTCTTTCTCTCTCTTTTTTCCCCCCTCCCTTCCTTTCCTCCCCCAGCAACCTTATCAGGACATGTTAGGGCTACCATCCTACTTTAAATATATACATGTTTTCTTTGCTTTCATCAGTTATTCTGTGTTGGTGAGAGTAAGCTTTTTCTTTGTTTTGGTTTTAGGTGGAGTTTCTTTACAAACTTGAATGATTCATTCTTTCTTCTGAACACAGTTCCTTCTTTTCTTTAAAATGCTGCATGCCTCAGTGTTCTTTTAAGGTCAAGCTAAGTTAAATTCCCATTGACTTCAATGGGAGCAGGATTGGGCCCGTAAAGCTATATTGTCTTGAAAACCAAAACTTTGAAAAGAGACACTAATAAGCTCTGAAAGAGTTAAGCAAATTCAAGGCTCTTTAAGCCTAAATTCACTTCCAATAAGCTTGTTGTACTTAAAATGTCAATCTGTTTGAAAAGGAGAGTGTCCCAATTATTTAGATGGCCAAAAGAAACAGCTTCAGTTCTTTATCACATAAATACACTTAAAACCATGATTTAAAACAGATGAACAGAAAACTGAATTAGTGTTTTGGTTTCTCAGTGAAGCCAAGTATAGGCCTCCTTGGCATTGACTGAGTCGGTTCTATAGTTTTAGTCCCAGAGCAGTATGAAGTTCTTTGAAGATTGTAAATAGCCCTGGCAGACATACAGACTTCCAAGACTCCCCTTTCATACTGTTGCCTCAGTATTGTAACCCCAAATTCTTACAACGCTCTTTGCTTTTAGCTCTGAATAATTTCAAGAGTAAGATAAAAGCATGTAAGCTAGCTGAGAGGGGGTCAATAGCTGCTGTACCGTCTCCATATCCAGTGTTAATTTGGGATGGCAAGCTCTGAAGTTCCTTTCCAGCTAATTTGTTCATTTAATTAAGTTAGCAAAATCGTATGTTTTATTAATCTAATAAAATGTGTTTCATGGTTTAGACTGTCTTTAATCCTTTGACCTTTGAAGTCACTCTTTATAGTCTTCAGATTGCAGTAATTTATTTTGGTTGTTTCTGTTGGGAAAACAGTTTAACAATCTGCTTTTGTTCCAGTTTTACATATTTTTCCCCTTAAAGGTAAATGGGATTAGTAAACATCTGCTTCTTTTGAATATTTACAAACTTCACAATCAAGATTTAACAATGCCAACAACGTTAGTAGTTTAAATGCTTATAAATATTCACAGACAAATAAATACAGCATTGAGACGCACTGTGCAGGTGTTTCTCATTTCAGAGGGTGTAAAATTGAGCTGTTTGAAGGTTTACTTTTTATGCAACATGAAATATATTTGGTGATACAAAATATGTACTTTTAACATTTAAGTACCATGTTTAACCTACTCTCCCGGCCTCCCAGAGTGCTCTCAGAAGCAAAGTATTTTGTCAATTGTAGTAAATGCTAGAGAGTTTTGCCTGTCAATATAATTTTAACCAGCAAAAATCCATTTGTAATTAAATACATGTAGTTAAAACACAAAATGGTGGATAATAAGCTTGTATTCACCTTGCTTTTAAGAAAGGTTTAATCTGACTTTTAAGACCTTAGGCCTGGGAAAACAGCAGTGAAGGCAGAAATGCAATGGTCACCCTTTTCAGTTGCCTGAGATAACTGGATAAGGCTACCTCAGTATTGCAGTATTCATGTGCCCTAGAAGCATAAATTAATATTTAACACAAGGAGCTTTTGCTCCTGAAACCTTTCGAAGTTTTCTCTGTGGAAGAGACTATTTTCTTTGCTACCCCATTGCAACAACTTCTCCCCATCAATACCATGAGTGCCTGTACAAACGTTCCAGTCTTGCCATACCTAACTCCATAAGGTTATCTGAGTAGCTGCAATATTCCCTGTGGTCTGTATTATAATCTTACAGCCTGCCCTGAGTAAGGAGCAGCACAGAGCTCAGCTGCCCCCAGGAGCAAAGCGCTGATTGAGTTCCGGGAGCAGGCGGGCAACAAATTGGGACTCCAAAAGTTACAATTTGATTACTGCTTCCACGGGGGAGCTCAGTTCCTCGCAGCCCCTTCCAATCCTGTTGCCCTTGCCAGTGCTTTTCAGGGGAAGCACAGCTCCACCCACTCCGCATCCTTTCCCACTGAGCCCCACCCACTCACCCACCTCTGCAGGTTGATACAGATGGTCAAGGCAGGGTGTGCAGCACGGGTCACTAACGGATCCTATAGTAGTGGTTGCCCTGAAATACTTGCAATCATATTAGATAGCTAAATAAGGCTACCTTAGTATTAAGAATATCCTGGGGCAACCTTACGGGTTACATATCATAAAATGGGAACACTTATAAGGGCAACTATGGCATTCAAGGGGAGAGATTTTTGAAGTAGTGGGGTAGCAAAGAAAACAATCCCTCTCCCTCTTAATAAGTAAAAAAAGGTTTCAGGAGCAAAATCTCCTTGCATTTAACAGTCTTATTTACACTTCTAGGGCACAGCCGTATCAGTTACAACCTTGATTTGTCTCTCCCTTACACAGAGTTCTGCTCTTGTTCATCCTTTATCACCTCTTCTTTGTGCCTCTACCAGTAGCTGCATACATTCGTAGCTGTGAAACTTGCTCTTTTAACTATCAGTTCTTTTAAGTATTAAAAATACATTAACATGGAGAGACAAACACTGCCTTCTCACTCCGCTGAATTTTGCTGAGGATACACTGGCAGAATTAGTCCTAAATGTGTTGCCGTCGATAAATACTCCAGCATTTTGTTGTTGTTGTTGTTATTATTAAACTGATTGAGACTCATTCAAAATGGGTTTAAATGTGAGTCTTTTTTAAAGCTCTCAGCAAATATTAAAGACAGTGCAGAATGAAACTGGTCTGTGGACTCTGAATAGAGGCAAAGGCCAGAGAGCATCTGAAGTATGGTTTCTGCATTTTATAAAACGTAGGAAGAAGAAACCCATCCAGGTCGATGACTAACATTTCACATGGACAAACAAGTTTTATCTCACTCTCCCCCACCTTCCCTCAAGTGCCCAAAGTCTGTCACTGTTTACCTGAAAGTGACCTGTGGGCATTGGCTAGACAGCTGGTTATAGCGCAGACTTGTTTTTCACCTCCCTGTTTGTTATTTATACCGAGATCCTGTGGCAAAACTCGTAATATAGAGCATAGGTCAGAGGCAGTGGCTACAGCCACCAGGAGGAATTGAAACAGGGAAGGGCAGTGTCCTTCCAAAGGGAGAGAAGAGTCCCTACATGCTCTCAGTTCTGAGAAACATTAGGCTTTATAGTTAGTGCTGTTGCAACAATCAGATGCGGGGAAAGGGTTTGGAAGCTCCCTGTTCATACACTGGAATGCTTACAGATGAGAATATTAAAATTAACCATTGTTCCCCTTCATGAAATTGCCTCTGCCGATCCCTGTTCTTACAGCTGCTTACTGTGCATATGCTAGAACTGTTAAAAACAGTGGCCATGCTCAATGGGGCTGAGACCTCCTCTGTTAAGACTATGCCATCTGTGACTTCATAGTATTCTCACAGAGGCTAATGTTTTCATACATAATCTCCCCTGTGTTTAGATACAGGGGATATATTTATAGGGGGTAATTTTGTCGCATACTTAGGATATTGAAACAACGAGGAGTCCAGTGGCACCTTAAAGACTAACAGAATGCTAGAACTGTTAAAAACAGTGGCCATGCTCAATGGGGCTGAGACCTCCTCTGTTAAGACTATGCCATCTGTGACTTCATAGTATTCTCACAGAGGCTAATGTTTTCATACATAATCTCCCCTGTGTTTAGATACAGGGGATATATTTATAGGGGGTAATTTTGTCGCATACTTAGGATATTGAAACAACGAGGAGTCCAGTGGCACCTTAAAGACTAACAGATTTATTTGGGTATAAGCTTTCGTGGGTAAAAAACCCACTTCTTCAGATGCATGGGGTGACTACCCCTCTGATATTAGGATATTGATTCCTTCGTACACTGTTTGGTTTGTTAGATTCCCTGAAAACTGCCTCTGTTTACAACCAGCTTTGCATTAACAAACGTACTGTTCATATAAAGGAAACTCCAAGGCATACAGTATACGAAGAGGGTCCTAGGTTTTGCTAAAATAGTGGAAGATCCACTCAAGTCCCTTCATAGATTTTGAGGCCGGAAGGGACCATTATGATCATCTAGTCCAGTGGTTCTCAAACTTCTGTACTGTTGACTCCTTTCACATAACAAGCCTCTGAGTGTGACCCCCCCTTATAAATTAAAAACACTTTTTAAATATATTTAACACCATTATAAATGCTGGAGGCAAAGCGGGGTTTGGGGTGGAGTATGACAGCTCACAACCCCCCCATGTAATAACCTCGTGACCTCCTGAGGGATCCCGACCCCCGTTTGAGAACCCCTGATCTAGTCTGACCTCCTGTATATCACAGGCTATAGAATTTCACATAGTGGATCCTGCATCAAGTCCATCCTAGTAATAGGATATATTAATTTATCGTGCCAAAGGAGTTATGACTGTAAATCCCTAGGCCAGTTAGGTCACTTTTAGGACATAGAATATTCTCCCATTTTCTTTAGATGGTTGCAGGAGTGGTGCCAGGGTTTTTGGTGCCCTAGGCAGGGGTCCTTCCGCGCTCCCGGTCGTTGTCGGCAATTCTGCAGCGGGGGGGTCCTTCCGTGCTCCTGGTCTTCGGGGCACTTCGGCGGCGGGTCCCGGAGCGAGTGAAGGACCTGCCGCAGAATTGCCTCCGAAGACCCGGAGCGCGGGGGACCCCCCGCTGCCGAATTGCCGCCCCCCCCCCAAATCCTGGTGCCCTAGGCGACCGCCTAGGTCGCCTAAATGGAAGCGCCGGCCCTGGATGGTTGTTTTAAGTTAGTTACATACTCAGCTCTGTTACCTTTTCTCAATTAGGTGAGTGATTTTTAGCAGGACATTCATCAATGCCATCCCAGGACACACTCGGGAAGCTTTACAGGATATGATTTTAGATCTACAATGTTTTTAAAAGAAAAAAAATGCTGGTTGCCAGCCCTGCCAGTAGAGGAAATCTTTGTGCTAAGTTATTGATAGATAACCACATGTAATTCCAGTAAAACATGACAGGACCACTGTGGTATTTCTCATTAGAACTGATGTGACTTCCAAAGAAAAACACTGTCTTTGGAGCAGGATGGTCAAGATCAGCAGCCATCTCTTCATTTCTTTATAGAATCATAGAACTGGAAGGGACCTCAAGAGGTCATCTAGTCCAATCCCCTGCACTCAAGGCCGGACTAAGTATTATCTAGACCATCCCTGACAGGTGTTTGTCCAACCTGCTCTTAAAAATCCCCAATGATGGAGATTCCACAACCTCCCTAGGCAATTTATTCCAGTGCTTAACCTCTCTGACAGGAAGTTTTTTCTAATGTCCAACCTAAACCACCCCTGCTGCAATTTAAGCCCATTGCTTCTTGCCCTATCCTCAGAGGTTAAGAAGAACAATTTTTCTCCCTGCTCCTTGTAACAACCTTTTATGTACTTAAAAACTGTTATCATGTCCCTTCTCAGTCTTCTCTTCTCCAGACTAAACAAACCCAATTTTTTCAATCTTCCCTCATAGGTCATGTTTTCTAGACCTTTAATCATTTCTGTTGCTCTTCTCTGGACTTTCTCCAACTTGTCCACCTCTTTCCTGAAATGTGGTGCCCAGAACTGGACACAGTACTCTAGTTGAGGCCTAATTAGCGTGGAGTAGAGCGGAAGAATTACTTCTTGTGTCTTGCTTATAATACTCCTGCTAATACATCCCAGAATGATGTTTGCTTTTTTTGCAATAGCATTACACTGTTGACTCATATTTAGCTTGTGATCGACTATGACCCCCCATATCCCTTTCTGCAGTACTCCTTCCTAGGCAGTAATTTTCCATTTTGTATGTGTGCAACTGATTGTTCCTTCCTAAGTGGAGTACTTTGCATTTGTCCTTATTGAATTTCATCCTATGGTGCTGTGTTATGTGGTACTGCTCCTAGCCCTAAAGAGAATGAAGGAATATGTAACAGAGATCAGACCCGAAAAGGAGAGTGAGAGATCGAATGGCAAAGCAAATGGGTTATGGAGTGAAGAAGAGAGGGAGAAAAAAAATTCAGAGAACAAAAATTCACAGATGGAAGATGAACATTTCTAAAGCTAAATCTTTCCCCCCCCCCCCCAGTTATCTGCTCAACAAGCTAAAATAGCATCAGTGTCCTGTTCTATTTTCTCAGGACAGCCTGCCCACAGGTTCTCTAGAAAATGTGGTTGCCATCTGGTATAGCAGTTCACAATGTGATTTCTGTTTCCCGTCCAACAATCTGGCATCTCATGTCTATATCAAGTCACAATATACCAGGAAAAAAACTCTCTCTGTATAGTTCTGTATAGCATGCATCTTTGTTTTAAAAACAACAACAAATCCCACACCAAACAAACAGCGGAATTGAGCCTAAATTTCAGAACAATAATTGTAGAAGAGTAAATAGCTGTGCTGTGTATTTTAGACTCAAGCGGAATTTTTTAACTGTGTGAATATGATTTTGTCAAGAAAACAAGAAAATGATCCTAAGAGGTTTAGAGTTAAATATTCACATATTTAAATATCCCAATTATACTTTGGGAACTTTCTGATCCTTTACCAGTGTTCTCTCTCTCACTCAGATTGACATGACTGACCTCTGACCCTACCCTGGAGCATTACTGCAAAGTCTTTTTAATATGTTTGTTTGCAGTATAGCTCCTTATTTGAACACCTTTGGCTCAAGGTTATCCTAATAAAAAAAAGGGTGTCAACATTCAGAGGAAGGAAGGTTGGATTTATTATTATTATTATTTATTATTATTTCTTTTGCAGTCAGATTTGAAATGCAGGTCTTAATGACTTCCAGGTGTACCCTGATGTTGCACATATTTGGCTGTAATCCTGAAATGGCTGGGTTTCTGCCTTAAAAATACAGCAGAAAACAAACTTTGAAGTTTTAAAGATTAAATTGATAAAAATAAGTCAGCTCCTCTTGCATTCTAAGAAGGGGAAATGTTTTAGGCAGGCTCTATCTAAAGGCTGTGTATTAGTGTTGGGAAAGTGTTAATACCTTTAAACATTCTGATTGAAAGCCAAAGGGTTATATTTTTCTCAACCTGATAAATTTTGCTGCAAGAAGCAGAACTGGAATGAATTCCTTCAAAAGCCTACAAATGTCTTCAAATGCTCTAGAATTGTTTTTCTTGGACACCTCGCATTTCAAAAGCCTCACATTGCTTTAAAGGGGCTAACCTCTATGAAGTTTGATTTTATGATGACTGTGGATTCTATTAATAATATTTTTTTAAAATAATGTGAGCCTGACCTGTGAGCAGTGAAAGTACACCTCTCACTTTCTACAGGCCTACAAAGACTTCTTGGTGATTCATGAGCCCCCTCTTTCCAATCTGTGAAGAGACATTTCTCAGCAACTGCCCACTGGGGGACAATCTCGAAGCTAGATGGAGACTCATGAACATGTGACAGTGTTCACTCTAGTGAGTCAAATGTGCCCAGTGATATATTCTCTTCTCCATTAATACCTGTGACCCAGATTATTAACAGAATATTTACTTTTTTGGAAATATTACTCAACTGTGGGCCAAATCATCTCCCACCCCTACCTTGCTTTTTAGCGCAAAGAGGATGACAAGCAGGCAGGAAGAGTATAAGCTAGGGCCAGCAGCATCTAATGTTCCTCAGATTCCATGGGAACTCATCTATGTTAACAGCATGCTCTTGGCGCTCCATGGTTTTTGTGGAAGGGCTCTCTGGATTCATTAGAATCAGAGCAGGGTGATGGCCTCTTGATGTGGCATTATGCCCCACAAGCCCATGGAAATAATGGCAGAAGCTAAGGCCACTTATTGCAACCTTCATTTCTGCACTTCCTATCCCTATGTTTTCTGCCCTCCCCCCCCCCCCCCAAAGTGGTAGCACACAAGTGTAGCCAACTAAAGTAACAGCGGCACTTCACTTGAAGGATTTCACAAATACATGTGTAGGGGAAGTTACAGCCCAGAGTTATTGCAGGGGGAAAAGCTGACATATTTTTAATGAGGAAGCTTTATCCACTAAATACTGTTGTTGTTTTGTTTATCAAGTTATGTGTCACCTGAGCATCTTCCACATCATACTAGGCATGCCGTACACAAACGTCTATTTCTGAAACCAGGAAGCCAAAATACTGAATGTAAACTGTACAAAACTACGTGTATTGTTTGCTATGGGAGCACATGGCCTTGTGTTTAGTCCAGTCATATAAATGAGAGGACATACATTTCTAACGTAGTCTGTGCCTAGTCAACTACGTTGCCTCAGTGATCTAGATACTTTTCACAAACCTGATTCTACTCTGATCTTCAGGTCCAGATCTTTAAAGGTATTTAGGAGCCCAACTCCCAGTGATTTCAAGTACCTTTGAGAATTTGGGCCAAGACTGACAAAACACCTGACACATTCCTTCTCCATTACCTGCTACTCTTTTCACTATCACCAGCCATACTAGTGCTGTAAAGGACTCACGCTCTCTCTCCTCTAGTTAAGATAACATTTCCAAGAAATTACTCATATATCTCCTAATCCCACATTGGTCAAGTAGACTGTCATGTAGCAAAGCAGTCATAAATCTGGCTTAACTGGCCATGTATGCTGTTTATGGCTACTGAGTGGCATAAAGCTCCAAGAGTATACTGGTGAATCTGACCCAAGAAATCTCTATAAATAATATTGCTGATGCAATCCCAAAGGAATCCGTAGGTAGTATCTTCCTGACCATTTTTGGCCCTGCTGTAAAGGCCAGTCTGGACAAAACTCCTAGATTTACCCCTGATTTCTTAATTTTGAAGCTGCCGTTTATGTTTATTTTTCTCATGTTGTCCAACCCATGGTCCCATTTCCACATTGTCAGTTTCTGAATCAAGTAAAGGGCCCCTCTTATTGAGTCCTAGCTAGAGACAAAGGCAAGAAAGAAGAAACATTCTGATGTCAGGATAAATTAGCTTTGTTGGAGCACTAATGAGACCCTGGAAATCATGTTTTGCTTAAGTGACCCTGTTGGTGTCACCAAAACCAGTGTTTGCTCTTGTTCATCAAGACAGCCCTCCGCTCACACAGAGCCAAAACTAAAAGGGGTGGCGTGGCAAGAAAGGAAAGGGCTGAATGGATAAGGAGGAGGAGGAGTGGTCACTCTTTTCTCTTATCCCAAGATCAGCGTATATTGGGAGCGATCAATTTGTGATCTGAATCCCAGTGGGATTGGGGCCCAGTTGCCCATGAATTAGATGGCTACACTGGATAGATTTACTGCTGGATAATGAGCATAGAGTCTTCCTCTTTATTTACTCTGTTTAATATGTTGCAGCCAGCATTTAAAACTAAGCTAAACTGTCTGGAATTCTTGATCTCCTCCCACTTAGCAGCAGCATCAGTGTTGCTACTTTGTATTTCTCAATGAAAAAATAAATTGGCTTCCAAATTTAAATCTAAACAGTTGCAACTTATATCATCACGACCAGGAAAAAGGTAAATAAAAAATCACCTTAATTAAAAAACACTGACATCCCATAAAATACGTGTTTCTTGGTTTTGAGGTGCTTTGGCAGGAACTGTCCATAGCCATTATTTTTTAATTAACTTGTCTTTTAAATGAAAAATAGATCACTTGCATTTTAATGGTGGGTTGCTTGACTATTCAGGTCTCCTGTATAGTTCTGTACAAAATGAAACCGCTATTTGCATTTTATGCAAAGAGAGAATCCAGTCAGTTTTGATGCTAACTCTTAAATATGTGACATTTCTTCTTCTTTCTTCTTATTTTATTATATAAATAATTTGAATTTATGTGGCGAGCGTCATCCAAGGATCTCAAAGTGTTTTATAGATATACATATAAGATCTACATATAAGGGTAAGATGTTTGAAAAATAGAATTTCTTTCCCCCACGGGAAAATGTTAACATTTCAAAATTAGTTTCCACTCTGAATCAAAACAGAAAGTCGAAATATCAAAAACTTTTCCAGAACAGAAATTCCAAAATATCAAAATGAATAATGTTGACATTTTCAACTGAAGCTAAATAAAAATTATCTTTTTGCTTTGAAATTTTCAATTGAACTCTTCTGGCCAGAAAATCCAAATTCCTAATTGGAATTAACATTTTCCTGTCAAAAATGTTGATTTCAATTTTGGTGGGAAAACTTCACGCAACAAATTTCAACCATCTCTACATAAAGGCCTGATTTTCAGAGGCATCGAGAAGAGGCTGCTCCCAATTATGTCAGTTGGGAGTTGTTGGTGCTTTATACCTTTGAAAATCAGGCCCCTGGTGAATTAAAACTGCCACAACCCCTTTGAGAAATGCAGCCACTTTTGCCCTGGAAAATGGCAGCTAATAGTGCACAACAACTCTCCAGAACAAGTTAAGAAATGTAGTGGTGAACATTACCATGACCAATTGAAACAGCAGGGAGCAGGTAGGTTGTCTGAGCTGGACTTTACTCAGGACAACAGCGTTAGCACCCCTACTCATAAGAAAATTATCTTGAGACTATGAATGAGCATAAGTGGTCATTAACATTTTATAGTGCATCTTCAGCAACCCAGCGCCGCCACACACTTTTTTCTCAAAACTTTTATCTTTTGACTTGTTATATGGAATTTCCAGCAAACTATATATACTGTATAAGAAGATGTAGCTACCAAATAACTACAGTGTGTTTATACTCTGGAGGAGAAAAGCTCTGACTTAAATAATTGTCAAAGAAACATAGAGTGGAAGCAGAAAAAACATGCTGTTTCCATGGACTTACTTCACAGAGTCATGGCTTTTCTTTTCTGTATTTTCCACAATGGTATATGCCCACATCAGTATGTCTATGTAGACTTTCAACCTTTCTTCTAAATACCCTTGTTTTTCTAAGTTTCACTCAAGTTTTGTAGTTAGCCGATAATATCTAAGTACCTCATTTACATTCAGTTTCTATTGCCTTAAATTAATGTGGCTTACACTGCATTATCAGATTACCTTCCATAGAACCACGATCCCTTAGTTAGGAATTGTTGATTTGAAACCTCCTCCATTTGGATTTCCCTATTTCATTAATGTAATAAAGTGAGTAGGGGACTCTAATGTGAATTACAGTGTTACAAGAGGGCAAATACACTTAGACAACAAAACGTGTAACAAATTACATTACAGTGGCTACCAGTTGTCAAAAGCTGTGTTCTGATTGGCTGGTGTGCCTTTCTGTAGATGATTTCAGAGATATGTTCTGTGTGACAAGGGTGCACAGTTGGGATGTCACTCCTTAAAAAAAATCAAATTTCTATGCCAATTATGTTCATTAGGTGAAGACAAATAATAGTGGTAATAGGAGGAGGAAAATAATTAAAACAATTACTTTCCCCTGTCTCTGTTTTTTAACAGCGATTAAATAAATATTCATACAGGTTTTACCTGCAAAAGTAATTACACTTGGTACCAACCTTCCCTCTCCATCTCTGCTTTTTGTCTTGTCTCTTGCTCCCCAGATGCATCACAAGCTGAAATGCTATGAATTTACAATTCACGATTTTGGGCCGGGGCGGGGGGGCGGTTTGCGGGTGAGGGTGGAAATTACAACAATGAAATCATTTACAGTAAATCCAAGGTTTTTAATACCACTTCACTTCCTAAACAGGAAGTGCCCTATAGAGAAACAAGTGGAGGAAGATCTCAAATAACTCTTCCGTTTTGATTGGCAAGGGGCTGGTTGTCAAAATTTAGCATGTTTTCTACAGAAAAATGCCTTTTTCAGTCAAAACTGTGAAGAGCAGTTGGAGCTTCCCCTCCACCAGCAGCTTTGTGAAGAGACTTCCTGTTTGGTCATCAGTGGTTATAGCACTCAGCAGCTCTCAAATCCTTCCTCAGCAAATGAACAACCCTACAGCCTTCATCCCTTTCAGCCACTTTGAACTTATTTTCTAGCATAAGAATAAACTGGGAGCTCTTTGAGATTCTAAATTTTCATTTCATTAAAGGAAGTGAGTTAAAATTGGCTGCTGGGTGACAAAACGAATGCTATTGTTTGGTTCGGTTTGTATTTTGGAGTTTTTACACCATCTCATATACTATTGGCTGTTCTCATCCAGTATCTAACCCTTTTAATCCTCTTGAGTGCTTGGTCTCCCATAGCAGCTTGTGGCAATGAGTTCCATAGGGTAATATTGCACTTAGAAAAAGTTCCATGTGATCAGTTTTTAAATGTGGTGCCTTTCAGTTTCATTGAATGTTTCATATTGGGGAAAGGATGGACTGGTGTCTCCAATTCACCCTGTTCATTTTACGTATTATTTTGGGTCCCTCTATCAGTCTCCTCTCTAACCTAAACAGTCCCAGTCTTTTCACTCTCTCTAAGTCATTCCAGGCCTCTAATTATTTTTATTGACTGACTCTGAGCCCCCTCTATTTCTTTTTCTATGGGGTCTTTTGTAGTTATGTTAGACATGAATTTCCAACTACGAGATCAGAGTATTATCTCAGCAGTAGAGTTGTAGTAGAAAAGCCCAGATTCAGTGCTGATTTATACTGACTTCAGGAGTTGCATGGATGATAACTCAGAGCAGGATTTGACCTGTAGTGTTGGGCAAACTCCCCTGAGATTGAAATCTGCTCCTGATGAATAATAAAAACCAGACTTTGGTTCCTAGAAGGTATTATGCATAAATAAAGCACATGCTCTAACTGCTATCATATCACAGAAGTGTAGTTGGGCTTATCTTTGGAACTACCAAAAGCTGAACATTTAGGTTTCTTTTATTCGTTTAAGTTTGACTTGTGTGAAAATCAATAGGAAGCTTTGTGCATATATGTGAAAAAAGAGCTGGGCCTGAAGACTTTATTCCCACCTATTTTTCATATCAAAACGGTTCATCTTAGAGAAATATCAGGCAGGTGTTAGATCACAAAATCCCATACTTTGTAGTGATTAAGTCTTTACGAGTTGGTTTAGGGTACAATTTCTACTATCTGTATATATTAAAATCTCACTCTCGGCTTTATTTTAATATTCACATTAATTCACCCACCCTTAGATACAAATGAAAGTATGAATGGTTCTCCCATCTTCATTTTAAAATGCATTCCTCTTTTTGTAAAAGAAAAAAGAAAAAAATGAACAAGTACTAAAATTGCATTGCTCCCAATGGCGGAAGTCCTGAGCACAATAAGTGAGATTAATATAATTTTGTATCAATTGTACAGAAGATTTGTCATCCCATTTACCCACCCTATCAACAAAATATTGATTCGTTTTTGTCTCCCTAGATATTTGAATTGTAATGCAATGCTCGTCTCTGTCACCAGCAAAAACCAGTGTTGTGAATCTTTGCAGAGATCATAGAGGAGGGTATATCTGGTACATACCTGATTCCCTATAATATAGTGTTCATTATTATCAGTTTCTCACCTTGGTGCAAAGGAATTTTCACACCTTACTTTGAATTACAGAAATGATAACAGATCCCACAAGGAAAAACATATTGGAGCATATGTATTGTTCTCCTGTCTACTGTTAGTGTTTTACATAGAATAGACTTTTTTCTGAGTTGTTCTTTTAGTCTTTCAACAACCACATAGGGCTGTAATTATCCTGAGAGTTAACAGAGTAAAGTCCGGTTTCAGAGTGGTAGCCTTGTTAGTCTGTATCAGTAAAAACAACGAGGAGTCCTTGTTGCACCTTAGAGACTAACAAATTTATTTGGGCATAAGCTTTTGTGGGATATAACCCACTTCATCAGATGCATGGAGTGGAAAATACAGTAGGCAGGTATAAATATACAACACATGAAAAGATGGGAGTTGCTTTACCAAGTGGGGGATCAGTGCTAACAAGGCCAATTCAGCTAGGGTGGAAGTGGCCCATTCCCAACAGTTGATAAGAAGGGGTGAATATCAGCAGAGGGGAAATTACTTTTTGTAGTGCTAATGAGGCCAATTCAATCAAAGTGGATGTGGCCCATTCCCAGCAGTTGACAAGAAAGTGACCCAGCCACTCCCAGTCTTTATTCAGGCCTAATTTGATGGTGTCCAAGACCTTTGCTTACATTTCCTTCTTATGAATTTTATGACTTTTTCTTTTCAGTATTTCAGAACATCAGGATTGCCCCAAAGGACAAAAAACATATTAGGGTAGGAAAAATATTTTGAGCTAAATTCTACTGTCACATGAGCATGAATCTGGAGTAATGCCTTTTAAAAGTTACTCTAGATTTGCTGTGCAGTAAGTATGATTAAGGCTACGATTTTGTCACAGAGGTCGCAGAAGTCACAGAATCCATGATTTGCAAAGACCTCCGTGACTTCAGCCCCGGTGGCTGGGAGCTGCAGGGTCCCGCTGCTTCCCACAGCAGCAGGGAGTTGTGAGGTACCCCCACAACCTGAGACAGCGGGTCCCGAAGCTCCCCGGGGGATCCCCGCAGTTCCCCGGCCATCATGGCAGGGCAGGGAGACCCCCGCAGCTCCCCGACCACTGCAGCGGGGTAGGGGGACACCCGCAGCTCCCTGGCTGCTGCAGCAGTGCAGGGGGACCCCCGCAGCTCCCTGACGGCAGGGAGGGGGCCGGGGGACCATGGAACTCTGCGCCCCCACTGGTGGTGGCTGCCCCGGAGCTCTCAGCCACCCCACAGCTGCCCAGCCCCTTCCCATTTTATCATGGATATTTTTAGTAAAAGTCACGGACAGGTCACAGGCATCCGTGAATTTTTCTTTATTGCCCGTGCTGTCTGTGACTTTTACTAAAAATATCCATGACAAAATCTTAGCCTTAAGTATGATGAGTTTTCTAGCCTTAGAGATGAACTTGAACCTCAGAAATAAACATGTGTGAAATTTGGGAAAATTCAGATCTGGATCCAATTGTGAGCATTACAGCCTGTATCCACTCTTCCTTTTAACTGATGTGGCAACCGTATTAGTTTTTGCCTGGGTAAACCAGGAATCAGAGCTCACTATACAGCTAGAAGCTATGATCTGATGTGATTATAATTCCCTTTTCTCTGGTTCAGTCACTGCCTCTGTTTGTCTTTTGTTGCTGTTGTTTTTAACCGTGAAATACTGAGGTGAGATGACTGATTTGAGGCATGAGTCTTTAAGAGCAAAAACCAATAAAAAGTCTGCATTATGGGAAAGCACTTGGGGTAGCTGACAACGTATTAATCATAAAGGGGAGCCTTGGAGAGCCAGTTTTCCTCAATTACACCGGCTTGCCTTCTAATAGCATTTAGAAGTTTGTTTTGCACTGTCTCCCAGAGAAGAAAAGGCAGCTTTAACAATTCTGTCTCCCTCAGCACTGCATTTGAATTTTTTGTTGCCTCCCTTCAGTGTGTTGGTCAGAGGTCACAAAGAGCAGGATTAGTTGCCCTGTGTTGACAGAGCCAGTGATGGATGAGAGAAGTACAATGCACAGCTTGTTTATACTCAAATGGTGGTGATACCCAAACAGACTTACACCTGCACAGAATGATGGAGAGGGCTCTGTGATCAGACTGTTTTACTAAACCACAACAGGCATTATAAACTATCACACGTTGAATTCCCTCAAATTGTCCTGGGTTTATTCCAGTAAGCGAGTAAGAGACTAGCCATTTGTTTTTTATTAACAGGATTTAGGAAACACCAGGCCTTAATGTATTAGGGTCAAATGGGTCAAGTTCTGAGTAATTGTGCCAGATCACACTAAATAATGCAAAATCCATATTAAGCAACACATTTAGTCTGAAGAATTAGGAATTATAAATAACAATAAAAACCCACCCTTGCCTGTAACAATTAATTTAAAATAGTCAGGATCCTAGTACTGAACTAAAGCCCACAGGGGGCACCCTTAGCTGCTGCACCACAGTACAAGAGGCTTATTGCTAAAGGCCTACAGACCCTACTCTCTAGGCGCCTGATTGGATGGATGGGCAGCACTGTCACTGGATGCCTAGACTATATAAAAACCCCATCAGGAAGAGGAAGCTGTCCAATCAACAGATCATTGCCTGCTTGTTGGCCTAGACCACCTTACCGGCTCCCCTGTCCCTACTTTGCTACCCTTCTGTCTCACCTGATTCTGCCTTCTTGCCCTGCTGCCTTGCCTGACCCTGGCTTGCTGCCTTGACCGCCTGACCCATTGGGCTGGCCCCTTGGATTGGATCTTCCAGCTACTGACCTCTGTGAGAAATCCAGTCAGTCCCCTGGACTGCTTCTGATACTGAGCAACCTCCTGGCTACCTGACTACCCGCACACACTTCTGAACTGGACTATCCTCTAGCCTGCCCTGGCCACTGGGTATTATAAATACTGGTACGCTTATTTACAGGGATAGGCAAGAGATATGTAGCCAGCCACGCAGCTCTGCATCTGTAACTATGTCAGCCAAAGAAGCTCCCTGCTGACAAAGCACTGACCAGCACTTAGGTTGGTATAACTACATCGCTTATTCACACCCCTGTGGATTATTCACACCCCTGAGCAAAGTAATTCTGTAGTGTAGACACCAGGGCTCAGACATTTATGGTGTCTTTGCACTATCATTTTTAGTCCTGTTTTAACATATGTTAATTAACATCTGTTAAGTAACTTGTTAACTAACATGGTTGAAATTTCTAGTGTAGACAGTTCACAAAAGTTTGTTCTAGAACACAAACACTTGTTCCTAGTCATGTATGTTATAATCCAGGGTTAAAAACAAACAAACAAGAAACATTTGTGTCCTCTTTACACTAGCATTTACAATTATGTGAGTTAACACATGTTAATTAACACACAGTCAAGTGTAGACATACTGTTACACATACATGTGTTTTTCTGTATATGATTTGAGTAGTACTCAAAACATTGCTGGGCATGCTTTAAGAAGGTCTATATAAATGTGGCCATAAATGTATTCCAGAGTGGAGGGTATCAGAGTTATAAGATAAAAGTAATGCAATTAAGATGCAAAAGGGTAAGAACTAGGGCTGTCGATTAATCGCAGTTAACTCATGCGATTAATTCAAAAAATCAATTGTTTTAAAAAATTAATCGCGATTAATCGCAGTTTTAATCACACTGTTAAACAATAGAATCCCAATTGAAATGTATTAAATATTTTTGGATGTTTTTCTACATTTTCAAATATCTTGACTTCAATTACAACACAGAATACCAAGTGTATACTGCTTACTTTATATTATTTTTTATTACAAATATTTGCACTGTAAAAATAATAAAAGAAATAGTATTTTTCAATTCACCTCATACAAGTACTGTCGTGCAATCTCTTTATCGTGAAAGTGCAATTTATAAATGTAGAATTTTTTTTTGTTACATAACTGCACTCAAAAACAAAACAATGTAAAACTTTATCAGGGGTCAGCAACCTTTCAGAAGTGATGTGCCGAGTCTTCATTTATTCACTCTAATTTAAGGTTTCGCGTGCCAGTAATACATTTTAACGTTTTTAGAAGGTCTGTTTCTATAAGTCTATAGTATATAACTAAACTATTGTATGTAAAGTAAATAAGGTTTTTAAAATGTTTAAGAAGCTTCATTTAAAATTAAATTAAAATGCAGAGCCTCCTGGACTGGTGGCCAGGACCCGGGCAGTGTGAGTGCCACTGAAAATCAGCTTGCGTGCCGCCTTCGGCACGCGTGCCATAGGTTGCCTACCCCTGCTTTAGAGCCTACAAGTCCACTCTGTCCTACTTCTTTTACAGCCAACCGCTAAGACAAACAAGTTTGTTTACATTTACAGGAGATAATGCTGCCCGCCTCTTATTTATAATATCACCTGAAAGCGAGAACAGGCATTTGCCTGGCACTTTTGTAGCTGGCATTGCAAGGTATTTACGTGCCAGATATGTTAAACATTTGTATGCCCTTTCATGCTTCGGCTACCATTCCAGAAGACATGCTTCCATGCTGATGACACTCGTTAAAAAATAATGCGTTAATTAAATTTGTGACTTATCTCCTTGGGGGAGAATTGTATCCCTCCTGCTCTGTTTTACCTGAATTCTGCCATATATTTCATGTTATAGCAGTCTCGGATGATGATCCAGCACATGTTATTCATTTTAAGAACACTTTCACTGCAGATTTGACAAAATGCAAAGAAGGTACCAATGTGAGATTTCTGAAAGGGGGTTCCAAAGAGGATGGATCTAGACTGTTCTCAGTGGTACCTGATGACAGAACAAGGAGTAATGGTCTCAAGTTGCAGCGGGGGAGGTTTAGGTTGGATATTAGGAAAAACGTTTTCACTAGGAGGATGGTGAAGCACTGGAATGGGTTACCTAGGGAGGTGGTGGAATCTCCTTCCCCCTTAGAGGTTTTTAAGGTTAGGCTTGACAAAGCCCTGGCTGGGATGATTTAGTTGGGAATTGGTCCTGCTTTGAGCAGGGGGTTGGACTAGATGACCTCCTGAGGTCCCTTCCAACCCTGATATTCTATGATTCTATGATTCTATGATAAGGATAGATACAGCACTCAACGCAAAGTTTAAGAATCTCAAGTGCCTTCCAAAATCTGAGCGGGACGAGGTATGGAGCATGCTTTCAGATGTCTTAAAAAAGCAACACTCAGTGGAAACTACAGAACCCCGAACCACCAAAAAATAAATAAATCTTCTGCTGGTGGCATCTGACTCAGATGTTTAAAATGAGCATGCATTGGTCCGTACTGTTTTGAATCGTTATCGAACAGAACCTGTCATCAGCATGGATGCATGACCTCTGGAATGGTGGTTGAAGCATGAAGGGACATCTGAATCTTTAGTGCATCTGGCACGTAAATATCTTGAGACACCAGCTACGACAGTGCCATGCAAACTCCTATTCTCACTTTCACATGACCTTGTAAACAAGAAAGGGCAGCATTATCTCCTGCAAATGTAAAAAAACTTGTTTGAGTGATTGGCTGAACAAGAAGTATGACTGAGTGGACTTGTGGACTCTAAAGTTTTACATTGTTTTATTTTTGAATGCAGGTTTTTTTGTACATAATTCTACATTTGTAAATTCAACTTTCATGATAAAGAGATTGCACTACAGTACTTGTAATGGGGGAATTGAAAAATACTATTTCATTTGTTTTTTACAGTGCAAATATTTGTAATAAAAATAAATATGTCAGCAGTGTACATTTTGTATTCTGTGTTGTAATTGAAATCAATATATTTGAAAATGTAGAAATAATCCAAAATATTTAAATAAATGATATTCTATTGTTGATTAACAGCGCGATTAATCGCAACTAATTTTTTTAATTATATAATTCCCATAGAAATTTATTTTTGGTAATAATGTGCATTATAAACTCATGTTTAATTTTGGTTTCTGATCACACATTTGTTCCAAAGGAAATGCATTGAACATCCATTCCAGTGTTAGATATATTGATTAAAATTTGTTCTGCGTTAGCTTAAAAGTCTGGAATCTAGATGAGGTTTCCATCAACTGATCAAATGAGTTTTTTCAATAATAACCATAATGACATGTACTTTCCGTAGGTTAAGGTTTGTGCTCTCAATATTAAACTGAGAATTAGCTGCATCTAGCTAGACAGAGCTTGTTTCTTGTAGGGATTACTTGCCAGTTTGTTTAGATATTTGGACCAGTTGGGTATTAGCCTTCTAACCTATGCTGAATGATTGGAGACACATTGACCCTAATCATTATGCAAAAACCTTAGAAATGATTTTTCTTTATTAATCAGAGCCAAACCTGAAAATGATTTTCTGTCCTCAATGATATGTACAAAAATACGACTTTTCACACTTTAAAAAAAAATCATAGATTTTCTAACCATAATCTGAGTGGCATTAGAGAAAGCTTTCTCTTCCAGCCATGTGCAGTCTTTCCCCTTTAGAGGATAAATGCCCATGACAAATACAAGAATAATTACTCAGTGAATTGGTGTTCATGAAAATAAACTGCCAATGTTTGCTTAAAGGAGCATATGAGGATGAAATTTACAAATATAGCACCTGTCTAATATTGGCTATATCTGTAACATCCTGATCATTTAACAGAATGTAGTCTCACCATTTTAGCTGTTACTCTTAAGGTAGCGTCTAAAGTAGGCTACAATTGTTGTGCGTGATTATCCCAGCATTCTGGAAATAGGGATAAAGGTGTATCCTACAGTATTTGAAGAATCTCCTATTCCGTGTCCACCATGTTGAATATATCTGGCTACTGTGTATGAGTTGGCTTTGCAACTCTAGTCTTGCTAAGTAGTAATTGTGCTCTTGTGAACTGGAGGGTTATAACAAAAGACAAATAGAGCTTGATTCAAAATGAGCTTTTATTGAAGAAATGAGATCTTTATCTAGGCTGCCAGATTAAAGCAAGAGTTCATGAACGGGTGCTCAAACTTTAAAAAAAGAAAAAGAAAAAGGAAGAAATATAACATTTTCTCTGTAAATTCTTTAGCTTGTTATTTCTTTAATTTCATGTAAATTTCACTAAGTAAATATGCCTTAAAAGTGAATAAAATTTTATTTCACTTTAACAAGAGAATATAAAAGTTAAAAAGGTCACTGTAGTAATAGACTAATCTCAATTATCAGGGCAGCCGGTGAAACCCTCAACTCCCACCTAATCTCATTCGGTGCACACGCAGTGCACCGTGTGATTTCCAACACGGCTAAATGAAATTATAAAGCAGTGTTAAATTTATTAATCATTTAATTAGCTAAATGTTCCTGCAACTACTCGTGAGATGAATGGCATGTCATTTTCTAATGCAATTTGCCTCTCAGCCAGGCAGGGTCAGGAGGGAAGCTACTGGCATCTTAAATGATCTTTTTTATATTGCACCTTCTATTAAGGGACAGTGTGATATCACTGATTATATTTGAGTCTTGTACACGAGGCCAGGGAGTGTTCTTGTTATAATAACAGGTTATCTTTAACCAAAATAAAAATGGTAAGATCTTAGGAGTGAACAATTAACCCATCTGTGACTGTATTTCATATTGCAGCTTTGCAAGGCAAATCTTTTTTTCATATTTAACAAGCCAGTGAACAGTGTGTTGGAAACTACACCAGCAGGTATTAAAGCAATGCTCAATCTAGTTTTATTTCTTTAAATGTACTCAGTTGTAAAGGAATTTGTGGACTGAAAACTCTCCCGATGCCAGGTTTGTCTAAGCCTTCCAGTTGAGTCAGAATTTATTTGTACTTTTCCATGTATTGTATTAGAATCTGGGCCTTTGTAGTTTTGTGCATTCAACAATTGTTCATTTAAATGGGTCTCTCAGCCCAGGTGTTTGGCATGTCGGCATGCACATGTGACGGCCCTTTGATTAGCGATGGGAATGTGACGGAATTCTTTTTTTTTTTTTGGTGCTTCATTCTGTAATTATTTTTCCACTGCAAAATCAGTGACAAGTAGGATTCTATAAATCTGTTTGAATGTACAGTGAAAGAATAGTCATAAAGAAATCATCTAATGCATCAGGCAGTGAACTATACTGCCCAGAGTGCAGTATTCATCAGAAACCTTCAAGAATATTGCATCTATATTTGTGTGAAGTTGAAACTGTCAGGGTCAAAATGCAATGAAAATGTTGGTATTTCAAGGTATGTATTTCCCTGAATTCACAAAACAATAAAATGTTAGCTATTTTCAATAGAATTTTTTCCCCGTTTTACGGCTTTACTTTCAACTATCAATTTATGGGCCCAACTCAACAAGCATATATAATAATTTCCAAATCTGAGGAAAGATTTGTGCAACTTCAGACACACTATAGGCTGAAATGCAGTGGTGTATCAGGATATTAGTCCCTAACCTAAAAGAAGGGAATTGTGGGAGAGAATCTTGATGCAAGGTTATTGTCTTTGTAAGGCAGTATGGATTATTAGTATTATTGAACATTTCCATTACAGTAGCACCTAAAGGCCACCATCAAGTTTAATAAATGACAGTCCCAGCCCCAAGAATGCTTACAATCTAAAAAGCAAGAGATAACAGGTGGATGAGACAAACAAGTAGACCAGGATGGGAAGCAGTGATCTATGACTCATGAGCCTCTTATTGTCAACTGGCAGGGGAGTGCAGATGTGTTACAGGAATCTCCTGAGTCTGACATGTAAATTCTAGTTCACCAAAGAATGGCATGTGAGGTCTCAAATGAAAGCTGGTGTAACACTGTTCATCAATATCATTGCAAAAATGGATGTTGTGTACAGAGTGTACTGTATACACACACACACACACACACACACACACTGAAAATATGTTCTTAAAGTCTGTATAAAGGTACTGATCACTAGCAAAAGGTGAAAAACAGGTTTTCTGTCAGAGAAGAGATGTTTATCCATCTATCTGCATGCAAATCGAGTATTGGCTCGTTCACAATGGGTCTGCTACCACCAGCAGAAAAGAAAAAAAACAGGGTAGTGAGGAGGAGAACCTTATCATTGAGGTGCATATCAAAGATTTGCTTGAGTATATTTCTGGGGACAAAGGAGGTGCCTGGGAAGTAAATGGACAGTGAATTTGCTTCATGAAAAGTGGGACCTCAACCAGGCTTGGCTGAGAACTGTGGACGAGATTAGCTCCTTTTAATAAGAGAGTAACCTTTTATTTAGGATTTAGTCTCTAGAAAGCGCATTATGATTTTGGTTTATATGTAACCATTTGTTTCCAATATTCTTACTCACTGCTGGGCTGGTGTCACAGAGTCAAAGGGCAGCAATGAGACGGTGGCTGGCAAGCAGGGATCAGAGTAGTTGGGAGAGTTGAAATCAGTAGGCAAGAGTTGGTCAGGCCGGTGTTGGATATTGAAAATCTGCAGTAGTTAAGAGGCTGGAGTCAGGAGGCAACAGTCAGGGTTGAAGTCGGGTATGGGTTGGAGATTGGAGAACAAGGCGAGGTCTGGAGTCACAGCAAGCTGGAAGTCTGCGTTGTTATCAAGACACCTTCCGCGGCCACCCGTCAGGGTTAAATGTAAGTGTGGGCCAATCAGAAGGCTGCAGGGTGCTATTGCTTTGGTGCCTACTCTAAGTAGTGCTCCTTGGATGAGGCCAATGCTTAATTTGCAAGGAAAGAGGTGCCAGGGCTCAAGCAAGTAGGTGCCCTCGCGCCTCAAGCAATTTTTTTACATTCATAACTGAAGCAGCAAGCCCAAAAGTGACGGGGCTATGAACTGTGAAGCCTAGAGGTGCCGGGGCTCAGCCCTGGCAAGCCTGGCACCAATTAAGCACTGGATATAGTTCTGCGGGGCCTCCTGGTGGTGATGTGGGAATGTCAGCTGCCCCGGGTTCTGTAGACCTGCGTTCTAGTCCCATGGATCCTTACAGGGAATTCAGAATTGAGATTGGATTTTGGCCTCTTCGCTCCATAAGTTACTTTTGTCACTAACCTCTTGGAGTTTTCCAGTTTGCATGTCAGGAGGGTGCCTCATGCTTGAATTAATGAATTTTGGTTTGTCCATTGCCTTGTAAAAGCTCTGCATAACTGCAAAACACTAAGGACCAAATGCTGTCATCGGATTCAATATGCCTTGGCAGTGATTTCAACATGGGTAAACTCAAGTGAAAAATTAACCTTTAGCTGATGTCTTTTCCTGGCTGTGACATTGTCTTGTTCTGTGTCTTTGAGCAAGTCACATAACATCTATGAGTGGGATTTGTGAAAGCACTCAGCACTGCCCTAACTCTGTTCCTACTGGTAAAACTTGCACTGATTTCAGTGGGAACAGTTAGACCAGATCACAAGCTTTTCAAAACCCCACTCTATACATTTTTCAGTTTACCTATCTGTAAAATAGGTGTAGAAATGCTTACTAGCCTTGTAAGTGTGTTGTGATTGACCATTAATTAATACTTGTACAGCACTATAGGATCCTAGGATAAAATATGCTATGTTAAGCGCAAAGTATTATTAGTATTGTTATTTTATTTATTAAGCTGTTAATGTTAAAGGAAATGTTCTCACTCAGAAACAAGAACACGTGGGACATTGGAGGGTTTTACTGTCTTCCTCCCCCCCACTCCGGTTTAGATCAGATATGTTCTTGCTCACCTATGATTTATGCTGCTTAAGGGGAAAGAGTATCCATTTTTCCCGCATCAGCATACTAAAATTTCAAAAGCTAAGAAGCACCTCTTCGCAGGCATGAAGCTAGAACTGTGAAAATTCATTTGGCAGCACCTTTTGAGAAGAAACTAAATTTTAAAACATTCTCTCTATTTTTGGAAATAGATTTTTCATCACCAGTAGTGTGTGTGGATGTGGACGTGTGAGAGACACACACAGATACCATGCTTTGAACAGTATATACATATCAATATACTGTATATTATGGTGTGTGTGCACAGTACACATTATATGCAGTAACATATGTTTGCAAGGAGTTTCTTTCTATAGTGATATGATCTAAATCTTTCCCCAAAATGTAGTTAGGGTATTCTTTTTGAATTTGTAGCAAAATATAAAACAATATTTCTTTACTCCACTTGTTTGAGTTTGGTGCAGTTAAACAGAGGGTTACCATGGCTCCATCTATTTGATTTAACATTTTTTTGCATGTTAAATATTTCTGGTTAACCAGTTAAAACTGCAAGATGGACATGATTGCTTTTAGATTGCACCTATAACATTGAGTGAATTTTATAATAAGAAACCATTTTTTTTCTGACAAGCTGCCCTTGTGGCTGCCTGTCTGACTTTGAGGTCCTCATTATTGTGAGTTTAAATGAAGGATGTTCATTCAGGCAGGGAGGGGGAGGCCAATAGACATCGGTGCTGTTATCTGGTCCTTCTATCAGGCCAAGTGACAGGCTTCTAGAGGAAGAATGCAGAGCTCATGGTGGAGACCTGAGGCTGACACAGAAGGTGACTCCCCTGACTCTAACCTTGAAAGGAAAAAGTTCCCACTTTATTAAAATGAATTTCAAAAGGGCCGCTCTGACAGCTGCATAATTAAATATTGGAGTGTCAGCGATAATTTATTCTGCTCGCATTTGGTGGTCAGAGCCTGCTCATTGTAGGGTCAGCAAGCACAGTGACACAGCCAAGGATACGGTGGATTCCAGGGCCTTTTAGCCATAGGAGTGAAATGATAAACTATAATTTCTGTTTAAATAGAGCAAACAAAATGGAGAGGAAATAAGCAGTCTATAAAATGCTATGATTAGCAGGCTGATAAAACTTTGTTAGGCACTGTATCCAAATGTGTTATTAAACGGGGCTGAATGGCAAACAATGTACTCCAGCCAGTTTTTATGTTGCCTCTTTTAGAAGTCTGTTTTGTACCTCATTGGGAGGGTTTTCTATGAACATAGGCTCTGAAACTGCCTTATTATTACAGAAATAATCCCAGCTACGTTCTGTAGAATGCCCCTTTATTACTGTGCATTTTGCTGTCAAATAACACAAACACCAAGTGTGTGTCAAACAAGCACTAGAAAGGATGGAAGGGCTAAAAAAAACACACCCTGCTAGCATTAGAGTTATAAGAAATGTGTAATGCCAGCTATAAATATTCTCCTTACAGGGTGTTTTCTGCTTGGAATCTAAGTCTAACAAATGATTTACTCAAACAAGTTTAAATAAATAGGTCCTGTATCTGATGCCCCGCCATAAAGTGGAAGAAGGTTACATCAGGAAACAGACTTTAGTCTGATGGGCCGCTTTTATGAAAGATGTCGTTGGGCAGAGACTGGAGCTTATCACTTTTACAGTTCTGGTAATTGAAGCTGGCACACCCAAAATACACTCTTGTTGTTCAAAAGCTGGTCCTTCGGCAGAAGCACATAGATCACACAGACAAAATCAGAATCTGCCAGGACGTTTTGTTTTTCTCTCTGCTGCACCGTATATAAAATGCTTTATATTTTCCACATCTGCTGGGAGCTCCCTGCAGTGTGTCTATTACTAGATTTCAAGTTGACTAATTTTCATCTTGCTTCCGTGTAGCTTTCGGCAGCTTTGACTGAAATAAGAATTTACTCAATTCCTTCAACAGCTTATTAGTTACTGAATGATAAGTTGACATTACTCTGCAGAAGGAAGGATGTTTTTGCAGCTAAGGCAATGGACTCAAACTCAGGAGAGCTGAGTTCAATTCTTGGCAGAACCACAGACTTCCTGTGTGATTTTAAGCGAGGCAATCTCTCAGTGGCTCAGTTCCCCAACTATATAATTGGGATAAATAATACTTCTCTACCTGCTGTGAGAATAAATCTATCAAAATTTGTGAGGTCTCATTTACTATATGAATAAGCATAATAGAAATAAATACATAAACAATATGAGAAAATCACAAAGAACTTTATTTTAAGAGACACAAATGAGGAATCTTCTGACTCTTTATTGCCTAGGTATAGACCAGGGGTTGGCAACGTTTGGCACGCGGCTCGCCAGGGTAAGCACCCTGGCGGGCCGGGCCAGTTTTATTTACCTGCTGACGCGGCAGGTTCGGCCGATCGCGGCCCCCACTGGCCGCGGTTCGCTGTCCAGGGACCTCGGCAGCGTTCTTCACACTCCCCTGGTTTGGCCCCCTGTGCCTTACCTAGTATCGCTAATTCCTCCTACATTCACCAGTGGCTGTACACTTACTATACCTGTAACAGACAATGTTTGTACTGTTCAAGGTTATTTCCCCCACACACACACACACACACACACCCCTCACATAGGAAGGATTTTTGTATGACATTTTACTCCTATGTGTAGAAATTTTCAAATATTTTCTGAATTGTGTTTTCTTGAAAATTGAAAGATCTGCTGTTAGAAGGACAGATCTAACATTTATGGGCTGTGCTCAAAAACGGCAAGTGCACATTCCTGTTTGCATGCACAAATGCAGCTGCATGTGTAAGGTCAGAATTCTGGTCTCTGTTTTCCTTGGCAAATTTGGGCTTAAATGTGTTGTGTTATTGTCTGAAATTCTCTGAAACCACAGTAGTGACTGAAATCCACATTTCCTTTGGATCTAGGGGAGGAACCGATTTTTTGTTTCATTGAATCAAAAAGCTGGAAAAAAAAATCATTGGGTTCCACAAAATATTTTGTTAGGTTTGATTTTGATGATTTTGAAACACTTTTAAAAAAAATTAAATAAAATTCAAGAAAATTTGAAACAAAATGTCATTCAAATTGAACAATCAAAATGTTTTGTTTCCACATTTTCAAAACCAAATGTTTAGATTATTTTAGATTTGGTTGGGGGGGGGTGTTTTCTTTTCCCCCCTAAATTAATAATTTGGTGAGATTGACATGAATTTGCAAAATGTTTCCTTGTTGCTGAATCTGCATTTTTCACTCCACCCCCTCTCCAAAAGTAAGTTTCAGACAAAAATATTTGCCTAGTTCTAATAGGATAGAGGGCAAGATTTGTAAAAACCATGCTTCCCATTTTGGATTACAATCTTTCTGGACAAAAGTTTGCACCTCACTTACATGTGGATGGAGTTAATGTCAGTTATGTGCCTAACTACCTAATTGCCCCCACATATAAGATAGTGGGGTTTGTACATGCTACCATTTACATCTCACTTAACTGCCAGTGCAGAATTGTAACTGTGACATGAAAGGGCATATTGAGACCCTTTGAAAATCAGGCCCAATGTATGTATGTAGACATTTCCATGGTTTCAAAATGATAACCGAACTACACAAATCAGTGAAACTTACTTCCTCCTCACAAACCGAATGGAATTTGGATTATGCCTACTATTAAATGGAACAGCAGCATTTAATAAGTGTACCAGCTGAAGCTACGAGGAAGCTGCTTAGTCAAATTCACTTCCCTTACTTGCTGGAGAGAAACATTGGGCTTAAATATCAAGCAAAGAGATTGTAATGCTGATTGCAGCAGTTTCCCCTGTTAAAGGAGCTGGTCAGTCTGATGACAAGTTGACCAAACGGTTTTGGCTTTCCAATTGAAAACTGTATGTGGATAATCTTAGAATGTGAAATAGACCTTTAGACAGAGGGTGAACTCCTAGACCCATTGAAGTCAGTGGCAAAACTCCTGTTGGCATCTGTGGTTCACCTAAAATTTGCAGTGTGATTGGGTGTGGAATGATTATAGCCAAATAGATACTCATAAAAGACAAGTAAACCTACCCTTTTTCGTGCCTCACAAACTTGCCTGACGAGTTTTAGCCTTCAGTGATTTTTTTTTTAATTTGTGCTATAAACACTTAATAGAAGGGATTTTTAATGGAAATGTAGGTTAAACCTTAACTGCGCACACATCACTTTGGGTGTGGGATGGTTCAGATTAATCCTGTTGACTCTCAGGTCAGAAGAAGGAACTGCCTTGGGATGATAAGGTGCTTGAATAGTAGGATAGTATCAATAATGTGATAACTGTGACTTAATATACCAGTTTCTGGTTCAGCCTGATGAAATTTGGGCCCCACTTCTGTGCTGTGTAGCAAGCAGGCAAAGTGCTGTGGCTGCATGGAATCCCACTGATTTCAATGAGACTGTGCATGGATGCAAGAATACATCTCCATGCTACATAATCCAGGATCAGGGCATTCGTTTATACCCAGAACCAGAGCCGTCCTTTGGGTAGGGCGAATCGGGGCGACTGCTTCGGGCCCCGCACTTTGGGGGGCCCCACGGGCCGGTGCGATTGTCCGGCGCGGTCAGTCCCGGAAGAGACGAATCCATCACTTCTGCCCTGGGCCCCGCACCCCCCTAGGGACGGCCCTGCCAAGAACTATAGATTCAGTTTGATTTTAGCCTTGGGAAGCAAGAGTCAAATACACAACTTGACTTGAGAAGATCTTTCTTTCTTTCTTTCTTTCTTTCTTTCTTTCTTTCTTTCTTTCTTTCTTTTTACTATTACACACATACACACAAATTTGGGGATACGTTCATGACAAGATATTTTCCTTTGAGATGGTAGGTAACTTCCTATCTCCATTTTTTTTAAGCCTGTTCCTATTCCTCGGTGGAACATAATTAAACTGAAGATTTTGAATTTCCCACTAGGAGCCCTTTGCACCCCCACCCTCCCATGCCACATACACTAGAATAAAATGACACCTTGATGCCTCTGAACCCTGAAGTGCACTAAATCATACATCCTGTGGAAATATGGGTTGAAATTATATTCTTAAACTGTACTGTAGTGTCACCTGCTAGCAATGTTTTAATTGAAGGTTAGTCATCAGTTTCCTAATAAACCCCATTTTGAAGAGATTGAAGGCGTTGACTGTGAACATTTGCTTCTGGGCACATAGAATCTGATCCCATCAATTTCAACTCAATTGAATCTTTTACATAGATTTTTTTTCTTTTAAAAACCTCTGTGTTGTTTTGTTCATAAAATTTGAAATAAAATAGCAAGACTGTTTATGAGATAAGACGTGGGGGGGGGGCACACCTATATTTTATTAATTTTAAAGTTCATTAAAAGTTAATTTTCAGTTGTTTAGTACTTAATGTTGACTAATAGAATTTAATGATTGCAAAAACAATTATTCAAAGTATAAAAACCTGAATTACAAAAATATTAATGTTAAAAAGTAGCTTTGTGTAACTATTTTTTCCCCTATATATGCTGTCCTTGAGATGCTTAGGATATAATTGATAGTCTTAGCATATTCATGTTAGGTACCAATGGGGACACAAATACCAAAGCATGTTCATTAGATTTGGGTTTCCTTTTTTTTTTTCTTTGCCTAATTGTTTTATCAATGCAAAATCAATCACAAAAAATATCTTCAAGTAACATCACTTAAACTCACAAAAGAAAGGTAATTAAGGCTCCAGTTCAGATAGGACTTAAATATGTATTTAAAGGCATTGCTGAATCGGATGCTAAGGACCTTTCCACATACAAGCCCCTAGGCTGCAAGATGGTCTATGCAGGCAAACGCTTATGCAGAGTAGATCCCCACTGAAGAAAGTGAGGTTCTGGCCACACATATAGTTTGCTGGATCAGAGCCTGAGTGGTGCTCAGGTAATCCAAAGGGCTCCCACAATTGTGTGATCTGACATACCGTGCTTGTCTGTAATATTTAGGCACATCAGGATGGGCTGGGGCTGTGATTTAATCTGTAAGTATCAATGTTCTTGCTTTTGAAGTTTAAAATTGATGCTTAGTGTCACTTTAAGATTTTTTTGTTGTCCCTATTTTGTTTAATTTTCCAAGAGATCTTTTACAGAAAGTGTCTACCAGCAGAAAATTAACATATTGAACTGAAGGGAGTTCATCATTTCTCATCTGACCCTGTACTGTTTACTCTGTTGGAGTAAAAGAACCAGCAGGCCAAGCTCTGCTAGTCAGAGTGTATTACCTTGTCAGAGAAAGGCTAGGCTACTCAGATTCACCCTGAACAAATTACATACCTCACTACATCTCAGAACAAGGTAGCAGGGTTATAACTCAGTATAAGCACCATTCACTCTTCTATTACCTTCATAACCAAGGTCATACTAATCAACTCAATTACCAGTCCTCTTGGACATTTTCATAATGTTTTCTGCTAGCTGCTCTCCTGTGAAAATCTCTCGGTCTAAGCAAATGAATGCCATTTTTATAACTATCTACATTTCAGGTGCAGTGATCCTCTTTCAAAAGACTGCTTCACAGCGCCAAAAATTACCTTTAAATACCCAGAATAATGTTAGAACAACTAGAAGGTTTATTCTTATTCTGTTGTTCTTTTTTATTATGAAAACCTTGAAAAAGAACAGGGGGGAAAAAAAACCCCAACCATATATGGAACCAAGAATCAGCTATATTAATGTGAATTTTAAGGGTCTGAGTTCAGTCCACAAACACAAGAAGGTTCAGAGTTAAGGCTGACATTTAATTCTTGCTTCAGAAACCCTGCAAATGCGAGATTCAGTGGTTCAAGTTAAAAATGGAATCTCTTAACCTAAATTTTCCCAATTCATAGGTTTAATTCAGCTGCATAAACATTAGTATGCTCTGAATTCCATTCTTGAATTTCTTACCCCCCACTCATAACACTATTAAAAAAAATTCCCAAAATCTGTATTTTAAAAATTCCCCACAAATATATTTGCACATTGTCACCATTTAAATAGTCTCTCGATATGGAATATATTTGCCCCCCCCCCCTCCTCGGGCTGCAGTGAGACATTCAAAGCCAAAATGACCAAAGAACAACTTTATATTTCAAAATTATTTTAAAAATAGGGGCCCAATCATATCTTTCTGCAGGTTCTCCCGTTGAAGGGGGCCTAAGAGGTCAACTCCACTGGGTTCTTACAGAGTTCCCTCCAACTCCTTCCACAGTGGAAGTGGATGAGCAGAATTTATATCATTCAGTGGAATAACCAGTGAAGCCTGACTCACAAACATCACTGCTCTTTAGAATCTACCAGGGCACAGCTCCTGAGCTCCAAACCAGCAGTAGGGCCTCTGTAACTATTTCCTGTTGTGTGGTTCTGTTGGAGGTGGACATCTAGGGCTTCTCCTGAGTTCCCCTGTGACCAAAAGCCCTTGGAACTGTGGTTCTGTTTCACCAAGGGGATCTGTGAAAAGTTAATTCATAAATTAGTTTCTATTAACTTTTTTCAGTAGTGCGCCATGGATTTGAGGGAGGGATGATGTGTGTCCTCTCTCCAAAGTCATGCCTTTGATCTGCCCTCCCCTACCCATGTGTATCAAAGTCCCAGCTGCAGAGTCCCAAGATAGAGGGGACAGTGCTGTGGATGTGGCAGTTATCCACAACATGCGGCAAGGATATTTCATTCGCAGAGGGCCCACTCCATGCTCTCATTCCAGAAGGGCAAAACCCATCTATAGGTTATTAACTAGTTGTCTATTTCATATATTATGGAGGTTCCAAAAAGAAAACTACAGCAATTGCTCAGCCCGGAAATCCAAAAATGCACAGTCGTGTCAAGCATTTGTCACCAGGTATAAACCAAGACCTGCATTAAAAAATGAAGGGGTTTAAAATGGGCATTTCTGAGCCTCTAGCTGAAAGCAGCCATTTTGCATAAGAATGACAAAAAAGTGTGATTTTAATAATAAGGTCAATGGGAGAGACTGCAAACCAGTTTACATCCTGCTGATGCTCTCTGGTTCACTATCCAGAAGAAACTTAGCCTTTTGAGATTTCAGTACAAATTATCCCCCATCATAATCTGCTTGAGTACCAGGATTTAGCCCAATACTTCTTTCCATTTTAAATCAATATTGCATTTGTTTGGAAATGGATCGACAGTAAATATGTCTATTGTTGGATTCTCGTACTGCAGCTATTAACTTTTAGCAAGATGGCGGATTCCAGCATAAGGCTCAGTTTAAAAAATCCCAAAAAACTTTTATGGAAAGCTACATAAAGCAATGGTGTCTTTAAGAAATAAAAAAGTGAGTTAATTACAGAGGCCAAGATTATCTGAGCACATGACTAACTTTGGGCCCGAAATATCCAAATGACATGCTTTAGTCATTTGATAAATCAGGGCCTACATGACAAACTATGGATGAGGTTATTGCATGTTGAAAATTTCTTACCAAATAATGATGTTCAAGCCAAATCTGTGCTTGCTTTCGCCTCATGAATTTCCCTTGACTTCCATGAGGTTGCTTAAGGTGTCAGTGCAGAATCTGGCCCATTAGTTGTTCCAGTGAGGCAAAATTGCTAATAAGTGCTTACATATAATATGGCACTAAAAGTTCTCAACAGGATTTAAACAGTATTAGAGTTGGTATTTCTTGCTACATGCTGTGTAGACAATTGACATGGAAAATGTCTCTTCCAGTGGCCTAGTATTCAGAATATGATTTATCGTGTAAATGCTGGGATTACTGTATCTGCAGAACTGGAGATCACTGCTTGAGGTTGAGTAGCTGATGCTTGTAGATCTACAGTGCTAAATAAGGGCTAAGTATTATGATTACTTGCTAGTCATTTGCTTTTTATTCTCTGAATTTTAGGATTAAGGCTTTATAGTTTTTCATTTAGGATGCAAACACTATGTTATTTATAATCTAATAGTGACTGTTTTATGACAATTAGGTATTTGTGGCATGTGGAATGAAATTAGAAAAAAGATGCTTTGGGCTAGTAGAAAATGTCTTTGATTGAACATGGAAATCTTTTTACACCGCAAAAGGAGCACCAAGATGTTTTCAAAAGGAAAGTTTGTGATGTTGATGCCCTTAGGGTTTCTGTATGACACTGAGAGCTAGTTCTTGATAAAGTGGAAGTAGAAACTAATGATTCTCAGAGGTACTATACAAGGAGGATATTCTGGCAAGTCAGAATAACCAGTGCTAAACTAATGACAACATGTGCCCAGTATTCAGTGAAAACACATTCAAATGTAACTACTAGTAAAGGAGAGGCATTGAGATTCAGGCCTGGTTTGTCTTGACCTCAACAAGACTAAAGCTAACATAGTATGCATGACTTGGTACAGAAAGATGTAGACGGACAAGTGATAAAAATCAGACAAGTATGCAGCAGGTAGTGAGCCAGAGAAGTATTTAGTAATATGTGGCCATAGATCATCAAAATTCTCCATCTGTACAGCATATCCCTGAAAGCGTTGGCTTCTGCCCGTGATGCATACGAGTGACAGATAGTCATCAGCATTTTAAGTACTACGTTCAAGCTGGTTCCATTGCGTTAATTCATTGATTTACTTTTTCCATCTTATCTATTTTTGAGTTAGGGTGCAAACGCAGATGACTAAATGTTTGTCACATCTTGTACTTCACAGTATTCCATATCTCAGTTTTGCCTCACTTTTGTGTGCCTATTCAAACACCTTCATACTTGAATTCAGCTTGAAACTTGAAGTATTGTGTGCACCTCAAAAGACAAAATAGTTATTATTAGTAATACTGATCTTTTCCCTTAAATTGCGTCCAGCATAAAAATCTCAAAGCATTTTTGCCAAGCAGTGTGAGTCCAATTGTACCACCCTTTGTCAAGGGGTGTGGTGGTAGTTTTTACTTCATACTTTTAGTAGACTTCTACCCAGAGACATCTACTCTATAGAACATTTTAGTAAAGTTGACCACAAGTCATTTTGTTTTTGTAGTCATTGCACTGATACATAATTTTCTTTTTTACTGATCAGTCTTCAGTGTGTTACTATAATCATATTGAGTGCAATAAACACTATTATCAGGGAATTTGCTTCTCCATCCTGTTTTGTGTGATGTCTCAACAACAGGACCAAGCCTCACATTCCTTAAAGCAAGAATTTCTGAAGTAAATTAAATCACAAGAGCTTTTAAAATTTGAAATCCCAGGAAGTTAATTAGTGTTTCCTTTTAAGATCACTTCCTGCCTTTTTATATAGATATGGATTTGGAACTCAAATGGACTTGGCAACTTTTCAACTGCAAAATCAGGTGACCTTTGCTTTGCAGAACATCGAGCTCTCACAAAGTATCATGATGTTGAAAAAATTTGTAACCAAGGTCTTCCTGTCTTGAAAACAGGCTGGTCATGCATTAGTGCGGTGCTTTAGAATTTGGGCAGTGGTTGTAGAGCATTACCAGTATGTGCCTCATACACACAGGTGAGACGGGGGTGTCAAAAATGTGGTGACATGTATCCAAACGATCCAATTTGTTCACTAAAATCTTTGCATGCAGAAATGTCAAACACATGTCAGAGCACACTTTTGTGGTCTATTCATCTTGTATTCTCTCATGGGTCGTGTGGCATGCAGGGGTGCAGGAACAATTTGTATAGTAGGGGTGCTGAGAGCCATTGAACCAAACTAAACCCTGCATATGATGGAAGCCACTTCAACCCAAAGTTGCGGCAGAACGCCCAGCAGCTATGGGACTATATATTAAGTCCTTGACACAAGTAACAACATAGGACAACACCAGATGCACAAAACTCAGCATGCTAAATGTAACTGTAAGCAATATGCTGTCATAGTCCAGAAAGCAACATAAATACCATTACAAATCAGAACTGTGTGTTCTGTGTGCCATCATAAAAAGAGGCGGTCTTCAGGTAAAAAGAATCATCCAACTAAAAACTCTTCAGAATGTTGCCCTTTCAAAATCAGTGCAATTTACGCGCACAAATCTAGGCTAGTGTGCAGCACTAATAACATGCTCCTTTTTTACCTGTGCCCACTGATAGTTACTATGCATGGCGGTTTCTGCTTCTTTGATGGCAGTTCTATGGCATGTTTTTGGACAGGTGCACATTTTTATTTGTGAAGGGATTATGAAGTCCTCTGCTTTGAGGAGTGGCAATGCAGCTTTTAAGAAAGAGACATTCTGACAAGGTGGGGGAGTATTGTAGTTTTAATCAAAAGAAAAGTCTCTTCTACCCACGTTAAGTTCCTGGGTTAGAGTACTTGCCATGAGTTCAAATCATTCTGGGGTGTGATGAATGATTATTAACCTAAACAGGTTAATTTTATGTATTCTGACAGTGTTTCTTTGTGCAGCTTGATATGTGTGTGATGTCTTTAAAAACAAAATATTGTCCTAAAATGTAATCACATTCAGGTGCTTCTCAATGAAATAGTTAAAAAAAATTTTTTTTTTAAAGAAAACATTCAGAATTCTTTAAACTTCGTGTGACTACGGTTCTGGCCCTTTAAAATACTTTTTGTATTACAGGAATAGTGTGTCTTCATTTACAGGAATTCAGTATTATTCAATGGAATTCAACCTACAAGATAGGAGATATCATAAAGGGATAAAACTGAAGGATCCCATACCACAGCAGGATCCAACGTTTACAGATGATAAACTTTTCTCAGTATCTGCAGCCAGCAAAAGACCTGGGCCATATATTACTTATGGTTATTTTTGTTTAAGAGTAACTGTTGTAGTAGGTGGATAAATAGTCTGGTGTCGCGTTCAATGGAAACCAGATCTCCAAGGAGGTGTTCAGCTCCTAGATATTCAAATAATGTTGGGAAAATATCTCGTGATATTTAAGCATCACGTGTCTATTGCTTTACCCTTCTAGGTAATTAATCAAATGGTTCTTATAGAATTGCATTTGCCACTGTGTGCTGTAGTTGCAGATATTTTTATTGGAAAACATTCAGCTAATACTTCCTGAGCTCAGTTGCTCTCCCAGAAACATGTCCATTATGCCTCTCTTTGCTTCTGCCACAGCCACATCTGAAGATGATACTTGTGTGATGCACAGTATTATAATACAGTTTACTGGCATCAGGGCCGGCTCCAGGCACCAGCTGAGCAAGCTGGTGCTTGGGGCGGCAGCTTGTAGGAGGCGGCATTCTGCCCAATCCTAGGGCGGCACAGCCGCTTTTTTTGTTTGTTTGTTTTGTTCTTGTTCCACTCCGGCCGCCCTGTAGGGGGCGGCGGCGCGGAGAACCAGAGCGCCCTGCAGGGCAGTCCTCTTCCTTCCCTCCCCGCCGACCGGAGTGGAGCCCTCGCGGCAGGAGGCGGCGCAGCGGGAGGGGCCACGTGGCAGCGCCCCTGCTGTAGCCCTGGCCGCCCCCTTCTCTCTCTCTCCCGCCCGCTCCCCCCTCCCCCCCAGCCAGTCCCCCTGCACCCGCGCTCCAGCCGCGCTGGAGGTTTTTTTTTTTGCTTTGCCGTTCTGGCCGCCCCGTTTTTGTTTTTGTTTTTTTGCTTGAGGCGGCCAAAAAGCCAGAGCCGGCCCTGACTGGCATTTCCATGTGTAGACTGTAATCAGCTAATAAACTTCCTGTGATTCGTTGATGTGAGTTATGCCAGATAAGTACATTGTATTGTGACTCTGTTGGAGAAGAGAAAATGGATTTTAAAGGCTTCGGGATTTTTAATATCAAGCTATTTTTATTTCGTTTTCTCTTCAGTAGCAATCCTCAATTAAGGCAGATAATCTCAATATTAATATACAGCTCAAAACAATTACATTGTAGAGACCTATACTGATACTTACTTTTCTACACTAAATTAGTCAAAGGAAAAGAAAAATATTCTAACAAAGGGTAGCCACTGTCCTAGAGATTCGACCAGGTTCTGTCTCATTTCATAGCAGACTCATTCGCTTCATTGCAGCTTCCACTGTTAGTCATGCTGAAAGCAAGCAGAAAAGTAGCAATGTAACATAAGGCAGTCTAAAATCCAGGGGCCAACTGCCAGGAGTTGGCTCCTTCCCCTAGCAGTGCAACAGCATGTTTCCCATGCCCCCTTCTCTCGTCTACCACCTAGACTTACATGCAGCATGCCATTGCTGCTGCCACCAAACAAAAGAGAAGCACCCAGATACCACAGTGATGGGCATATTCAGAAAGAAAGAAAGACACTGCTCCCCATTCAGTACGAAACAGGATGTCAAAGGCTCTTATTTGGGGACCCAAGGAGACTGAATTTAATAGCATTGCTGTTTATCTCCCTGCATGTTAGACCCATATCCCCTTTGTTGCAGGGCGTGTGTGTGGGAGTGGGAATAGGACTGGATCCATTATAAATGGACATTCACAGTGCTTCCCTGCAGGGGTCAGGGAGCCAGCACGCCACAATTGAATGGCTGTAAGGTGCTGACGGTTTTAGCATTTATCACCCTGGCTCCAGCGTTCCTTGTTGTGGGGAAGATTATCAAGAGAGTGGTAACAAAATCAACTCTGGCAATATCTAGAGCAGTGGTTCCCAGACTTGTTCCACCGCTTGTGCAGGGAAAGCCCCTGGCGGTCCGGGCCGGTTTGTTTACCTGCCACGTCTTCAGGTTCGGCCGATCGCGGCTCCCAGCTGCGGTTCGCTGCTTCAGGCCAATGGGAGCTGCTGGAAGCAAAGTTCACATAGGATCAAGATGGAAGTGAAGTTGGTGGGTTGTGGGAAGCAACCAAAGGACTTGGCAAAAGCAATATCTTGCCCTCAAATTGAGAAAGTTTGTCTGCCTTTAATTACTAGCTTTTGCGTTTTAGGCATCGCATTAGATTCCTGGCTGCTTCTGGTAGTCTAGGAAATATTTGTAGCCGAGAATCTGTTTTCAACCTTAATTTTCCTAGAAAAGGGCAATCGTTCCTTTTGTAGGCAAATCTCGCCATGATCATCTCTGGATTACTGCACTCAGGGCTGCCTCTGGAGGCTGCTTGGAAACCTCCCCATGAGTTTTTCTGCTTACTTAGCAGTGTTTCATGTGCAAAATACACCTTGTTTGTGTGTCAAAATCTGTACTGACTTCTAGTTTGTTTCCAAGCGTGATTCAAAGGTTCTATGTTGGCCTATAGTATAAAGCCCTCAATGACTTATGTCTTGGGAACCTTATATGCTTAATTTATTCCCAAACTCTTGTCCCACATGTGGGATCAATTTCTGTTCTTGAGCTGGCAGCTGTAATATTTAAATCAGAGGGGGTGGCATTTGCAGCACAGAGCACTCAGCTCTGGAATCACTTTCCTGCACTTATGCCAATAGATCCTTAGTTTGTTGACCTTCAGGAGAAGTAGCAAAGCTTTTCCCAAAGCTGTGGATATGATTCCTTCGATGGGGATGGTGGGATGCGTGTGTGTGTGTGTTTCAGGAGTTACATTTGTGTGTGGTGCTAAGAAGACGTCTATAAATGTGCCCTAGACATTGTTATTGGTCCACAATAAAACATCCAAGAATAATAAAAGAATTACGTTCTCCGAAACTTTGGAGCCCCACAGTGCATGGGTTCAAGGCCGGAGATAGTGCTTTTTTTAACAAGTGCTTTATAGTGAGTTTATTCATATTCTGCTAGGTGTAATGGTCATTGGTAAGGAAGGTTCTCTTAATTCATCTTTATTTGATTAACAAAAACATTCACTAACATCCTTTTAGACATATACCATGATTACTTCTCCTTCCTGCCTTGAAAACATCTTTCTTCAAATGAGGTTTTTCTGCTGTCTAAAACTAAATGCAATGAATAGATGTATAATAAAATCTTTTAATTGTCTTAGCATATGTTGCTTTTATTAGGTGAGAATAATTGCATTCATGGGATCACCTACAAAGTCCTTTAGAATATAAAATTGAAATGGCTTCACACTGAGTGCACAAGTCCTTCTGAGCCGTGCCATTTTCCCCTTCACTGCCTCTTGTCCCCCTTTCGCTGTAAAGTTCACATTGAAGTGTGACAAGAGACACTTGACAACTGACACATGCTGGATCTTATCAGCAGTGAGTGCAGTCATGGGCCCTGACTGAAGAGCGATTGTCATTTCTACACCATTTATTCCTCTCCTAGCCTCATTGCTTGCTTCCTTTCTGAGGAAATTTTCCCTGTTAAAGTACTGTACTTGTTCATTCCGTGTGTGTGTGTGCATGCATGTGTGTTTTCCCCCTTACAGAAGATTTTGATACGCATTTATTCCATAGGCAAGCCTATAACACACTTCCTCTAACCTCTTCATGGCAGAACTACTCTAAGCTGGTTCAGGCTAATAAAAGCAACCCAACAAAGCTTTTATGGTGTCATTACATCTCTCATAAATCCTCTTGCCTTCCAGCATCCAATAATTCTATTACCTCTAATCAATTCACAAGCTATTTTATTGGAAAGGGGAAAAAAATCAACTGCAAGCCAATTGAGTTCATTTTGACCAATGTTCACTAAAGGTGTTGATGATTGTAATGCTGCTTCAGTTGATTCTTAAAGTGAGTTCTGGACTAATGAGCAATCAGAGTTTTTTATCTGAGCTCCAGCAACCCGAGCCAGTAACAACCAGAAATGATCCACTGTTGCACTGTTCCCTCAGTTTTACTTGGTTCTAGCTTCAGTTTCTGCAGTGCAGATAGCAGGTACAGCTGATGGTTTCTAATGATTCAGAAAAATACAGACGCTGTACCTTTCTTAAATACAAGCAGCTCCCAACTCCATCCTAATCTAGTTGCTGCAATACCATTCCACACTATAGCTGACATATCTTTCCTCTCTGTAATTTTTATTATTTTGTTGCTGCTTTTATTTACTGCACTTTCCATGTGTGTGTGTGTCCTTTAGGGTGACCAGATAGCAAGTGTGAAAAATGGGGACAGGGAGTGGCGGGTAATAGGCACCATTATAAGACAAAGCCCCAAATATCAGGACAGTCCCTATAAAATCAGGACATCTGGTCACCTTAGTGCCCTTCTGTCAAAAGGACTTTGAGTCCCCAAATAGCCATGTCAGATACTAGAGTATCTGTATAATTAGGAATGTGCTGTTGATGGAATTCTTCCTTTTCAAAACTAGCCACGTTTCATCTCACTCAAGGCTTTGGTTCGTGATAAACTATTTTGTTTGTTTGTAATAAGCTTGCTGCTGACTTTTTTTTTTTTTTTTAACCAAGTTGAAGTGAAGAATTATTCAAAATACGTCAGTCTGCTCTTTTTTTTATGCTGTGTGAAAGGCAGTAGTAACATGTGTGCCTTTCATTCTTCCTGCATTGCAGTGGTTGCCAGTTTAAGAATTAGTTGAATTTAAGCTCCTAACACTGGGGTGGGTTTTTGAATCTTCACTCACATTGGTGAGCAATCACTCAGGCAAAGTCCCTGGACTGCTCACAGGAGTAAGTTCTCACCAGTGTAGGTAAGGGTTGCTTGCAACTCTAGACCATTGTCTTTGATTCTGCTTGCTAACCATGGCCTGTTGTTGTTCTCTCCTCTTTTGTATGTTCACTCCCTGAAAATGATCGTGTGTTGTTTACATAAAAATCTGTCAATCACATGTCTAATTCAAGTTGCTTTTAAAAACATAGTGTGGTAATGTTGCTTGTAATTTCACGTGTCGTACCTGATGATCCTCCTTGTTCAATGGATTTTCATAGTTCTCAAGTGCCAAGAGAGATCTCTACATGTAAAGTAATATGTAAAGAAATGACACTGTTTGCACAGATGGCTGTGACTATATTTATTTGCCTAACTTCGTGTGATAATTCAATCCTTGCATGCCATAAGGGTCCATAGATGGGTTTAAATTAGGGCTGTCAAACGATTAAAAAAATTAATCGCAATTAATTGCGCTGTTAAACAATAATAGAATACTATTTATATAAATATTTTTGATGTTTTCCACATTTTCAAATATATTGATTTCAATTACAACACAGAATACAAAGTGTACAGTGCTCCCTTTATATTTAGATTTATTATAAATATTTGCACTGTAAAAATAAAAGAAATAGTATTTTTCAATTCACTTAATACAAGTACTATAGTGCAATTTCTTTATCATGAAAGTTGAACTTACAAATGTAGAATTATGTACAAAAAACAACTGCATTCAAAAATAAAACAATGTAAAAATTTAAAGCCTACAAGTTCATTCAGTCCTACTTCTTGTTCAGCCAATTGCTCAGACAAACAAGTTTGTTTACATTTGCAGGAGATAATGCTGACCGCTTCTTGTTTACAGTGTCACCTGAAAGTGAGAACAGACGTTCACATGGCACTGTTGTAGCCAGTGTTGTAAGATATTTACGTGCCAGATGCACTAAAGATTCATATCTCCCTTCATGCTTCAACCATCATTCCAGAGGACCGAGTCCATGCTGATGATGGGTTCTGCTCAATAACGATCCAAAGCAGTGTAGATCAACGCATGTTCATTTTCATCATCTGAGTCAGATGCCACCAGCAGAAGGTTGATTTTCTTTTATGGTGGTTCGGGTTCTGTAGTTTCTGCATCAGAGTGTTGCTCTTTTAAGACTTCTGAAAGCATGCTCCACACCTCGTCCCTCTCAGCTTTTGGAAGGCACTTCAGATTCTTAAATCTTGAGGTGAGTGCTGTAGCTATCTTTAGAAATCTCACATTGGTACCTTTTTTGCGTTTTGTCAAATCTGCAATGAAAGTGTTCTTAAAACTAACAACATGTGCTGGGTCATCATCCGAGACTGCTATAACATAAAATATATGGCAGAATGCAGGTAAACCACAGAGCAGGAGACACACAATTCTCCCCCAAGGAGTTCAATCACAAATTTAATTAATGCATTATTTTCTTAATGACCGTCATCAGAATGGAAGCATGTCCTCTGGAATGGTGGCCGAAGCATGAAGGGGCATACGAATGTTTAGCATATCCGGCATGTAAATACCTTCCAGTGCTGGCTACAAAAGTGCTATGTGAACGTCTGTTCTCACTTTCAGGTGACATTGTAAATAAGAAGCGGGCAGCATTATCTCCTGTAAATGTAAACAGGAACAAGAAATAGGACTGAATGGACTTGTAGGCTCTAAAGTTTTAAATTGTTTTGTTTTAGAATGCAGTTATGTAACAAAAAAAATCTACATTTGTAAATTGTGCTTTCACAATAAAGAGATTGCACTACGGTACTTGTATGAGGTGAATTGGAAAATACTATTTCTTTTATCATTTTTACAGTGCAAATATTTGTTATAAAAATAATATACAGTGAGTACGGTACACTTTGTATTCTGTGTTGTAACTGAAATTCAGTGCCTGAAGAAGTGGGGTTTTTACCCACGAAAGCTTATGCCCAAATAAATCTGTTAGTCTTTAAGGTGCCACCAGACTCCTCATTGTTTTTGTGGATACAGACTAATACGGCTATCCCTCTCATACTTGGTACCATGCAAGGCACTGAATTTAGCCATATGAAGTGGAAATCCATCAACTTCCATGCATCTGAAGAAGTGGATTTTTACCCACGAAAGCTTATGCCCAAATAAATCTGTTGGTCTTTAAGGTGCCACCAAATTCCTTGTTGTTTTTGTGGATACAGACTAACATGGCTACCCCTCTGATACTTAGAGAGGGCTGTGCACCCAAACTGCAACTTCTTGTTCACCTAAGTAGTCCTTACTCATGTGAGTAGTTGCAGCAATTTCAGTGAGCATTTTAGAATAGGGCCCTTATGTTTCTATTTTTTTGGAACAACAAATAGAGCAAAAATGGACCATCTTAACATTGTGAAATTGGATCATTTTGGTGGAGTGATCGCTCTCATGGACAGCATGGTGCTATGGGATGGCCTGTGAGAGGTCTGCAGTTACTGTGTCACCAACAGATGTTCCTTTCCTCTGATGGTGAGCGAAAGAGGACGGAGATGGCAAGCCCAATAATTGATTCTGATTGAAGAAAAATTAAAACAGAGAACCTATATGACAGCGGTGATTTATGGCACTGTAGATGAACTATATGTTTTAATAACATATTCTAACCTAGAAGGTGACAGGATAAATATGCCGGCGTAGTTCATCCTATTAGAGACAGGGAGACTTTGTATGGAAGCACAGGTGCTTTCAATTCCTTCTTCTAGTCAGCTCTGGAAAGAAAGCATGTAAAAGTGAGCTGTTAGCATGTGTGAGTAAACTGTGCTGATAATGTGTGTAGCTGTGAGACTAAGTCAGAATTTCTTTTTTACTGCTTACAATGTGCCAACAGCCTAGGAAAGAGGTAGTGGCAATGCAAATGTCTTCACAAGCCCAATAAGACTAGAGTGTCTCAATCATTTGCAATAAACTCTTTCTGATAGGACTACTGGATTTTAACATAAATATTACTTTTATGTAGTAAGTAAAGAATCTGATTTATCACCTTAGTCATAACAAGCCTCTGTACTGCTTCTCAGCTGCATTCAGAAAGAGAAAAGACAGCCAAGTAATTTATAGTGTAACAGTTTTCTTAGTCCATATACCTCTTGTTTATTGAGAAATAATTTGCTTAAGCAGGCACAAAGTGGAAGGTCACGTGAGGAAATTTTTTATTAATCATGTGCCGAACAGATCGATTGTAATTTGAATACTATAAATCTATCTTGTTAGCATGTTTATTTCTTCATTAGATATTAATTCTGCAGGGTTTCATATATTGTGAAATTGACCTAGACTATACAGTGGAACTGCATCCTTATGTGATGATAATAATAATAATCAGTTGCCTGTCTGGAGCATAGTTTATCACTTTGGCAGTTCAGTACCAATCTGGACAAGCATAGCATCATTTTAATCTCGTGTGTGTGTGTGTCTGCAAGTCCTCCAAGAAATTCAGGTAAAAATACATTTATTCAATTTATTTTCTTTTAAATTAGTATTTTAAGGGATTTTTAGTACTCAGGCATTTGAACCAAACCCCTAGATTTAAACCCTACCCTCAAACGCCAGGGAAATTCAGATCAAGAAATACACTTTGTAGCTTGGTCCTTATCTCTAATTTTAAGCAATTGATTGCAGTATTCATGTAGGGAAGGGATTGGAGGTGATGAGAAAGGAATAAGAAGCAGGAAGAAATGTGAGGAGAAAAAGACAATGAGAAGGTGATGATTAGTTCACTTATCTCTGGAGTCAGTCCATAGTTGCCCATGAATTGCAATTAGCACCATATTTCGTCAATCTTTCATTTTCAAGGCCAACATCAAGTGTAGTTCTGATCAGAGGAAACTGGGTTTTGCATTACAAGATTTAAAATGGTATCTACTAGGAAGAGGTGGGTTTAAAACTCCCTGATAATTATAAAATCAACTTCATATCCAGATCAGTTATGTTAGTACAGCAAGAAATCATGAGCAGGAATGCAGTTGGTCCAGAACTGATGAAGTGGAAGTAAAGGGAGAAGAGAAGGATAGGCAGGATGGGTAAGGGAACGCATCAAGAACAGGAAAAGAATGAGGATGAAGGGAAATGGGTTGCTGGAAGTTGAACTAAAGAAAGAAGCAGGATGGATCATATAACTTCTACTTGTTCCCTAGCATGATGCACCTGCTTCGGGAAAGGAGTTGTTAGCTATCCTTGATCATTATACTAATGAAGAATTCCATTCCCAGGCATGCGAGAAAGCACAGATTTCCAGAAAGATGTTGTCATGTTCTTTTATTAGCATTTTATGCATCTGATGTCATTCCCATCTTGTATTCAGAACTAACAATCGTTTTATAGAACCTGAGAGTGTGAATGCTGGTTGGTGGAGACCAGATATGTGCAGTGCTAGTAGCCATTGTACTTATGTTCGATATGGAGTCATTTGAAAAGGGGGTTGTACAAATGATTGTCAATGATATAACTAGAATAGGATAAAAGATTCAGGCTTGGGCTGCTGCAAGTCACTGTGTGTCTAGAGAACAATTATGAATCCAATCATGCATCATTCAAGGCAATGGGAGTTTTGCCATTGTCTTCGATGGGAGCAGGATAGCATTCTGTGTCCATAGCCAGCCTCCTGTTTTGCACTGTTTCATTGTAAAATAATAAAATTAGCTTATCCGAGACACATGTCTAAGCATTAATCAGGCAGTCCACACCTTTTGGTACAACAATTACATCCCATAGTGTCCACACTGGGCACTGTAAGGAAAAGCTGCATTATGTATGCATTAATTATGTCTCCCTTTTCCTGTAATTTTTTCTCTTCCCTCCTTCTGGTTGGTAATTGTTGAAGATATCCATGTACAAATAGACTTTTCCCCTCATGTCCTTCCTACTTGTATGTTACAATGAAACCTAAGTGACATACCAAATGGTTGCTGTAGAAGTTACTGTGATATAAATGGAAGATTCGGCCTTTGTTATCGGCTGATGAAAGAGGAAATGGAGAGAGGGGAGGTTTTCAGATATGCTATTAACTTGCAGTTGGAAAGGATTCTAGTAGCAACAGCAATGGAAAGGTATATGTTTACCTTTAAATGTCTTACTTAATTTTGTGCACTCATAGAAGTTCACTTTTATGGTCTGCAGTTCCTTTCAAAGATTTCCAGCATTCCCTCTTCAAAGGACTCTTGGAAAGCGACACAGCCATGCCAACTTAGCAGAGAAAATTACAAATTACTAATTTAAGTGCTTCTTAGAATCATTTTCCTTTTGTTTTGTATAATTTCCACACTTATAAAATCAAACTTTCAGTTAAATGTTTATACAGTAATTCAGTCGGCTTAAGCCATCTGCTGGTATGGCATCTGCAGAGTTGTTTTGATGCATACTTAGTATTGTTTCCGTCGTGAGTCTTGTAGGCTTGTATTTTGGTTGCAAAAGGATCATTTTCTTCAGCACAAAAGACGTGCTGTTTATATCCAGGAATCTAATTGCCAGCTTTATTTCAAAACTCAACTTCAAAACAACTTCTTATGCCTCTAAAATCCTTATTCTGATTGACGTTTACTTTTCAAGATGTGTGTTCAAGCTTATCTTACTCTTTTATTATACTTTCCTTTGTATCAGTATTGAAAAAAACCTTTCATTTGAGAAGTGTATAGGTAGGTTTGAAGCATTAGTATTCAGACTTGCATGTTAACAATCGTTATAACACGTACCAGAGGGAAAATATTATTTCTCGTAAATGCTCAATAATTATAGTCTTTATTGCATCAAAACCTGTGTTTTGACAGATTGTGGAAAGCTTTCAAAGCTTGTGTGGGATGGATGACAGATAGCTGCAGGTGGAAAATATTTTTTTAGCTATTGGGTTTTCTCTTACTGGTAATGTAAATATTCTTCCAAAATAACATTAACCTTCCAAACAGGTTTGGTAGTGTACAGTGATAACATCTGTATTAGAAAAATATACCAATGAAATATTTCTTAAAGATTACATCAAATTACTCTAAGGTTGAGGCAGTTATGTCTCTTTTCATTAAGTTGTAAAGTAGGAAAGACTGGAAAATTGCTGCTGCTGAATTTAGTGCTTTAGGTGTAATTTGAACAGGTGTACTAATTTCTTCGTCGTAACTTGTGTTAATTCCTAGTCTAAGAAAAATTAAGAGGAAAGATGATCTGTTATTAGAGTTTACAAAAATTGAATATTTTAACCCATTCACACCATGTGCATACACAAATAAATATATATGTTAATTTTGTAGCACATGACCTGATGGGTTATGTTCAGGGTGTGCAGTGTTTTTCCATTATAGTATATATTGACAGTTTTGAAAATAATGTCGTATGGGCCCAATTTTCAGAACGATGCCCTACTATTTGCAGGTGAAGTTTGCACCTGCAAAATTTTCATCTGCAATCAAATAGTAGGTACCAGTCGCACCTCAGGTACAAATCAGGTGACTAGAGGTATAGATATATTAATTTGCGCTTGCAATTCTTTTTCTTTTTTGGGGGGGTGGGTACAAAAATTCAGATAGACATTTTGCTTTTGCAGATTCTATCTCTAAGCCATTTAGCCATTTTTTGTTTGCACTGATAGCCATGCATATATTTTGAGAGTTGAACAAACACGTCAGCATTCCCTATCTGATTGTGGAAACATTCTGTTCTTCCGTTGAGATGTCTGAGGATCTGTAATTTAAAGAGTCTCTAGAGCAGGGGTCGGCAACGTTTGGCACGCGGCTCACCAGGGTAAGCACCCTAGCGGGCCGGGCCAGTTTATTTACCTGCTGACGTGGCAGGTTCGGCCGATCGCGGCCCCCACTCACCGCAGTTCGCCGTCCCGGGCCAATGGGGGTGGCGGGAAGCAGCGCGGGCGAGGGATGTGCTTGCCACGGCTTCCCACCGCTCCCATTGGCCCGGGACGGCGAACTGCGGCCAGTGGGGGCTGCGATCGCCCGAACCTGCCGCGTCAGCAGGTAAATAAACTGGCCCGGCCCGCTAGGGTGCTTACCCTGGTGAGCCGCATGCCAAACGTTGCCGACCCCTGCTCTAGAGTATCAGGATACCTCTATAAACTTATATGGTTTTAGGGTTTTAATGGGTTTGAGCTATTCCAGTTTGAACACTATGGATGAAATGCAGGCCCTATCAATGTAAAACTTGCATTGACTTGAATAGGGCTTGGATTTCACATGTTGAGTGGAACGGGGAAGGAATATACCATTTCCTTTCCACCTCCCTCAACACTAATTTGGGAAGGTCATTCCATTAATTTAGAAAGCTGTATGAACTGTAAGTGTATAAAATAGACATTTTGCCAACGGTTTTACCTTGTTTAAAGGTAGTGCTTGTTAACACTTTTTTAGACCAGATAGTGAATTAGAGTTCAACTCACATTTTGCTCCATTCAGGTTAATTGCACAAGGCAGAGATGAACAATCTTACATCAAGTGCTGCCACTTTTTATTACTCCTTTCCTCTGTGTGAGAGTCCGATGGTGTTAGCCATAGACAGTGGGTAAACGTAAAAAAAATTCCCAGGTTCCAACAGCATTCCCAGTGCTTAAAATGATAACATCTCTGAAACCAGAATGAACTTCTTAAGTGTGCTCACTATATGGGTTAAAATCTGAATATTGGGCACTTTTTTGTATGCTCAGACCATGATCCAAGAAGGTGGAGCTTCATGGAATTTCAAATGCCCAATGATGGTTTGAAATGTAACTCCTTTTCCCTCCTTTGAAAAATTCTGAAGAGCTGCATTTCTTGGTTTTATTTTAAGCCTGGCTCTTTTTGGACATCTTTACATAGATGGGGGGCTCCTTCACAATGTCATTCCTTGTGAAGACAGCAGGGGTCACTTAAGTGCATTGTTCTGCAACAGTCTCTACAAATGTGTCTTTAGACTTGTCAGAATTGATCTGTCTAAAAATCAACTACAAAAGCAAATGTTGGGGCTAAATATACTTTATTGTTGAGTGAACATGTTGTCTACAACCCAGCCATACTGAAAAAAGTGATCCAAAGTTGGTGAGGAATCGTTAGACAGTTAAGGATTAAAAAAAAAAAAACATTCTAACAGTAAATACATTTTACATATTGCCCCCTGAAAAACATTATGCCACTAAGAATGCATTTTACTTTAATACAAATGTATTGTCCAAAGAATATCCATTCATAGAAATGTAGGGCTTTGTAGCAAAATGGAGGAGAGCTTCAAATGCAAAATGGAGGAGAACTACTGACCATCATGAAGCAAATGAAAGATTGAGATGCTAGAGTCAATTGGCTGGTACCTAGCAAAAACAACCTGACATAAACTTCCCAGGAAGCTAGACTAGAACCAACATTCCTTCCTTCTGGACGGAGAGTACCATATGTGTAGCCTGTTCACAAAATGTACATTTCCACTTTGACCAGCAGTACAAACTACAGTCCTCCATCCTGTTAATTTAAGCTTTTAGAAAACAAACTTTCAGCCCTCCAAAAATGAAAGAATTCATTTGCCAAAAGGTGTTATGCCTCTAAGGCATACCTGAGTAGGGAATTTTTAAAGAACACAACAAACCCTTTTGTACTGGAACTGAAATTCTAAACAGCCAAGACTATTTTTCTAATGTTTGTACTTTTGGTATCGTACCAGCCAGTTCAATTCAATATACTGCCAGTGCATTCTTCTCCTTCCCATGGTCATTTCTTATTCCATTCTTGTCAAACCCAGACTCTTTATAATAGCAACAGGATTAGGAGATGGCATGGAAAATAGAATCCAGTGGCTTTGTGTTAGGGAATGACACTAATTTCCTTGTAAGGAGAAAACTATAGTGGTGGGGAAAATGTGAGCACCCAAAAGTTGGAGACATAAGGGATCATGAAATGGACTTCCTATATTCAACGGCATGTGTAGGCTTTGAAAGGACATTCTTTAAAGATCAGCTGATGTCAGCTATGAGGAATTGCTTTTGCTTTATAAATATTATAGATAGCACATAGAATTGCATCTATTTGACTTTCTACCTGCATAATCTCCAGAAAAACTCTGCACTTGTCTTTTTTGTACGCAGAACCAGAGCTGCCCAGAGGGGGGACAAGTGGGGCAATTTGCCCCAGGCCCGGGGCCCCGCATGGGCCCCCACGAGACTATAGTATTCTGTAGTATTGCAACTTTCTTTTATGGAAGGGGCCCCCGAAATTGCTTTGCCCCAGGCCCCCTGAATCCTCTGGGCGGCCCTGCGCAGAACAGTTGTCTTGTTTGTATCATTTTTCCCCCCTGTCTATGTTGATCATGACACATTATCTTCTTGTGTTGAACTTGAATTCTATCTGCAGTTCAAGTACATGCTTTTAAATAAGTCTCAGAGCACTGAGTTAAGCAGTAGGATCTTCTGGTAACGTCTTTCCTATTCTCACGCTTTTCTCCCATTGCATTAGAGTTCTGTGGCCAGATTAGAATGTGGATTTCAAGAAAAGGAGACTAATGGTTATCACAGATTAGACTGTCTTTTGGCAAGACATTTTAAGAGGTGCATGGCTTAGTGTAATACCCTTGGCATTGTCAGGTTCTTTGGATAGCATTCCGTATTGCGGTGCTATCAGAGGCAAAAAAGAGGTGTTACAGGCAAACACAGAAGGCAGAATGAGCCCAAAATCCTTTCAGAAAGAAAGTAGTTAGTGCTTGGCATGTAGCTAAGCAGGGACATATTAATGACCATTGTAACAGGGTTAGGTGAGAACACTGGAAGGAGGAGGAGGTAGTTTTAGTTGAAACTAAGTCTGATCAGATTTGTGCACATGTATCCAGTTGATGAAAAGTGGATGAGGATCCAAAGGCACAAGTTATCCCATATGACTTTACTCTTCTCTCATTGAATTTGTTGGGAGTTTTTACCCTTGACATCAATGAGGGAGCAGAGGTAGGCCAACAATGAGCACTTATGAACATCTCACCAGGAGCCCTTAGGTTTGAATGTGCCAGTGTGAGGTTTAGGGAGAGAAGCAGCTGCGTGGCTGACTTTCCTTTTCTCCCTTCTGCCATTGCTTGATGTAGGAAGGGATAATGTCCTTTTTACACCTATGGTGTGTGTGTGTGTGTGTGTGTGTGTGTGTGTGTGTGTGTGTGTGTGTGTGTGTGTTACTAAGTTTAGAAGTGTAAGGAAAAATTGAAGGAGCCAGTGCAGACTGAGCAAATGCTGAATTGAAAGAGTCAAAAATGAGGTTTTGGACCTAGGTGGTAGTGTTATTAGCTCAATGCACAATAACACTGTTATTTATCATTAGCTGTTAGGTAGGATTCGCATATGTGGTTTTTAGCAATCCACATTATGAAAGACTTGAGTCTCAGGATTTAGGGTAAAGAATGGGGCTGTTTGTTTTAGAATTCAGACACATACCATGTTTCTCTTTAGTTAACGTTATTTGTGAGTAAACAATAATTTAGTAAATAATAACTTTTCCATCAGCTCCATGGTTTGGTAACAGTGTAAGAAAGATTATAAGTTGCCATTGTACTGCTATCCACTACTACATCATACAGGTGTATGGTGTATAGGACAGGTACTAGTTCATACAATAATATTCAAAAAAGTAATTACATCTGTATTTAGCAAGCTGGATTTAAAATACAAATCAGCAAAATACTCCATGCAAATGTATATTCTCAGGCTGTGTTTGTAGGACGTTATATCCAGAAGAGGAAACAAATGGTTTTAAGCTAGATAGAGATCCCTAAGAGGCATGTCTCCTATTGCACTGAACACATGCGCTGGAGCTGATCTGCCTTTTAATGGTTTCTATAAAGAGATCAAAAAATGTCAAGTGCACTTTTAAAAGTGCTGTTGGTGGTTTTGTAAAACCCCACAAAGTCATATCTAAAGTTGTTAGTCCTTTGGCTCTGATGTGGCCATTGCGCCAGATATGAGGCATTTAAGCTTCTGCGTTACTGCTTTCCATTGGTGAAGTGGTGAACCAATTAACAAATCTGCACTGCCCATCTTGAGCAATGCAAGACGATATATTCCTGAGGTACAGTGCAGGGAGCTGCAGGGATGTGGCTCTGGGGCCTTTCTCTGTGTGATTCATGAGTGGCTCTGGGAGCATTCATGCAATCTAGCTGAGTGTGGGGCTCCAGATGCTGTTGTGCTGAGTGATCACAGCACCTGGAGGGTTTTGCTGCTGGTCACTAGCAAGGCATTGCGAGAGACAGCCCAGGCTGGAGAGAGTTAAGGGGACACAGCAGTCCCAAAGTCCCAGGCTGCATCCCAGGGGGGATCCCGTCACAATGTCTACACTGGAATAAAAGACCTGCAGCGGGGCTGCAGTTGGCCCAGGTCAGCTGACTTGTGTTCATGGGGCTCAGGCAGCGGGGCTTAAAATTGCTGTGTAGACCCACTTTGTAGGGTCCCAGAGCTTGGGCTCCAGCCTCAGCCCAAATGTTTACACTGCAATTTTACAGCCCCATTGCCCGAGCCAGTGGACCCAAGCCTAGGGTGACCAGATGTCCCGGTTTTATAGGGACAGTCCCGATATTTGGGGCTTTGTCTTACAAAGACACCTCTTACCCCCCCACCCCCGTTCCGATTTTTCACACTTGCTGTCTGGTCACCCTACCCAAGCCAGCTGCAGGTATTTAATTGCAGTGTAGATGTACCAGTTATATAGAAGTTCAGACTAGATGATCTTATGGTCCTGTCTGGCCTTAAACTGTATGAAATTGTGATAACACATAATGTAGACAGATATGATACTCTGGATGACTGTCCAAATACAAGAAATCATAGAGGCATGATTGATGAAGATATTGGCCTCCAAAAGCTTGGAAAATAAAATTGTCTTCATGGTAGCCAGGGTGTACCAAGCATAAGGGGGACAGCATGAAAAATGCATGAATCAGAGTGTGGAAGCAGGAAGAAAGCTAAGTGAAAGTAAGCAAGAATGTAGGAAGTGAGAGACTATGTAGGAAAGAAGAGAAAGATCAAGGAAAGCATGGTGGAGCGGTGGTGGGAGGAGGTAGAGGACCATAAAGAGGAACAAGCTTGAATTAACACAGGAGAGGGGAAACAAGAGAAAGGGTTCAAGTTTTGTAACAAAGTCCATTTCTATATGTTTTCCTCTTTCAGGACTCAAATGGATGCTCTGCGTAGTTAATGCTTTAATTTCCTCTGAGAAAGTGGTGAATAATAAGTACCCTCAAATAGGACTCTGATCCCCCCAACATCAGTCATCCGTTTGTAGCCTTACACTCTTGCAGTGCTTTGGCTGAGCAAATTAGCCTGAAGTGTTGTGCCCTTGGCTGGCAAATCCTTTCAATCCAGTTGAATGGACAAAATGAATACCCAGATTGTTCCGATGTCTGTTATTCTCTTGTGTTTATCTGGTTGAGCTGTCAGTCAGGCCATTATAACTGTGGTGCACACTCAAATGCCTTGTCCACTCACAAAAGCCGAGTCTGTTGAGGATAAGCTAAACAAAACTGGAGAAAGACTGTTGACAGAGTTATGGGATCTGGAAAATGGCTCAGGTAAAAGCAGAAATAGGTTTCTGAGTGCTACAGATGTTTCTAATAATGTGTATAGTTTAAATGTATGATGCACTGTTATTGTATGTCTCTAGACAGTAAATAAGTGTTTGTAGAAAATTAGATTTGCATAGATATTCAAACATTCAGATACAGAAGGATTTTGTAACTTAAATGTAAGCGTTCAGAGCATTTACCAGAGGGAAAATTGTTTCGTGTAATTATCAGGAAAAAACACACCGTTTACCAACATAGTTTTACCATGGTACATTGCTACAATGGTCTGTCACGTATGGTAATCCTGCCTGCAGTCGTGACCTATGCCAAGTCTTTCAGAAGGATAGTGGAGTGTGTGGGGGGGACCCATAATCCATCTGGCCAATTGTGCAATGCTATTCATGGGCAAGGGAAAATTACTTCCTTTCCCCCAGGTTGAAGAGTTGATTTCCTGAAACATGAGATTTAATTACCACCACGTTATCATATGAAGCTATAAATGTTGGACCTACTTACGATCACTTCTTTCAAGCCAATGGGTCTACCTACATAAGTAAGGTGATCACATCTTGGCTGTTGATATTAGTCATAAACCAGTTATAAGTCCAGCTACTGTATTTGGCCTTATGAGCACTTGGAGTGGTGAATTCCCCACACTGGCTACATGCTAGATGAAGATGTATTTCTTAGAAATGTAATTTTTTCTCCGGTACACTGAATTAGCAGTGTGACTCTTAGCAGTTTTTGAAACTAATTTGATGGAGAGGCATTAAAACCTGTCATCTGGATATGAAATATAACTTAAATATAACTTATAATTAACAAACTTACCAGGGATTCAGTTTACAGATCTCAGTCCTGGCAGGCACAAAGATGTACCACTTGTCTGAGCAATGAGGAACAACATAGCAGTATGTCCTCCCTTCCCAAAGAAAACCCTTCAATACTTGTCTGTTCAAGAGTTTTCTCTACACACACACTATCTTAGTTTCTGCAACAGGGAGGGAAAAGTGGGTTTCAGGACTGAGTTAGCAGCAATGAGACGGCTATAGCTGCAGCTCCTTGTCAGTCTAACCAAGATGCAGAAGGAAGTTTAAATAATAAATTGTAAAGTTTCATGTCTAGTTGAGGATTTATGAAGGATACACAATCTGTGCAGAAGTTGCTACTGAGAAAATATACCATAATGCAGCAACATCTCTCTTGTCAAAGCATCTGTGTCTTCAAAATCCAAAACCCAGTCGCCTTGTTGGCTGTGATGATAGCTATAATGGACGTTACAGCTATTTTTCATCAAATGCTAATTTATAAGATCCCTAATATACCAATGCATTCATCTGGCAGGGATTTCAGCAAACTAGACTTGCAGAGGAGTACTCATTGAAAGTCATGGTAACTTGCAGGTTGCTGATTTCTCATCAGCACTCAGAAGATAATTTGCAAATGTGCCATTTATCAGTATGTACTTTGTAGAAGCAGATCCCCTGAATTGGACAAATTGATAAGAGTCTAATAAAGAAAGTTTTCCCCAAAATCCATAATTCTGGGTGTCTGTGAGCGTGTGTTCGTGTGTATGTACAAACACACACACATATATATCAGGGCTATCAAGAGATTAAAAAAATTAATCACGATTAATCGCGTGATTAAAACTATTAATTGCGATTAATCTTGTGATTAATTGCACTGTTAAACAATAAGAGAATACCATTTATTTAAATATTTTTGGGTGTTTTCTACATTTTCAAATATATTTGAAATGCAGGTTTTTTTGTACATAATTCTACATTTGTAAGTTCAACTTCCATGATAAAGAGATTGCATTACAGTGTTTGTATGAGATGAATTGAAAAATACTATTTCTATTGTTTTTTACAGCAAAAATATTTGTAATAAAAATAAATATAAATTGAGCACTGTAATCTTTGTATTCTGTGTTGTAATTTAATCAATATATTTGAAAATGTAGAAAAACATCAAAAAATATTTAATAAATTTCAGTTGGTATTCTATTGGTTAACAGTGTGATTAAAACTGTGATTAATCGCTATTACTTTTTTTATCGCGATTAATTTTTTGAGTTAATTGCGTGAATTAACTGTGATTAATTGACAGCCCTAATCTAGAGACAGGAAGTAGAAAGTTTCCAGGGCTGCTGTTAAGATCATTGATTTCTGTGTCAAGGGACAGTAGGTTGAGATTGTCTGTCAGAAGATATGAAGATGTGTATTTTGAATAAATCAAAGTAGAACGTGCTACACGTGTGGCAGCATATGCCACCAGGGAAAGGGACCAGTCGGCTGGGTCTTCCCTCCTGTCTTCTGGAAACATTAAGATTTCTGGGAAGCCAGGAAAGCCACATAAAGTCATTTCCCTGGAGATGATAGAACTTGACTTGGCGGTAAGTTCGCATCTCTCAGACCACAAGACTGTGAAGGGTGTATGGCAGAATTTTCCCAGACGAGGAAACCCGAGACAGCAGGATCCCTTGATCTTATGATTCCTCCTAACATGCGTTGCTGTCTTCTACTGAAATTTGACTATCCTTTTTTGTATTTATAACTGAATTTTACTGGAAATAATCTTAAAGTAACAGTACTAATGAGATCAGCCTGAAACCTTAGTTTCTTTTTTCTCTTCCAACATTCAGCGTGTAAGGTCCTTGAGACTTCTTTTGCAGATTTTATTTGTTATTTAAATAAAAGCTGTAAGGAGTCCATTTGTCAAATCACCATATGTATCTAGCATTGCTGTGAGCATAACAAAGGCTGTGTTGTACCGTTGCCCAGCAGAGCCAAGAAACCATGCAAAGTTATTGATAATTGATTCAATTTTATATAGGTTCAAAACTAGCTTTTCCCTCCTAGTGTGAAGGTAATGGGTTTTGTCTGTAGAAAGATAATAATCCTATGAACCACTTCTACGCTCTCTATTAGAGAATAGTACAGCTTGCACTTGAACATAATGCCCATGTCAACTCAGCTTTTTAAACACTCATCTTAAAAAAAGTCTTCAAGGACTAGGAAGGTTTTCCTGAGACTTCAAGTTAAGTTGGAGGAAATGAAAAAGTCACGAAGATACTGTCAATTAAAGTGTTTATCCTGATATACCTACCCTGGAAAAAGCATCTTCAAACATGAAAGCTGTTTTCTTTCCATTAAAAAGTTTTCATTGCATTTGGTTTCCATAGAGACTAACATAGCAGGGTTTTTTTCCCCACCGCATTAAGGAATGAACATTTGGTGTGCTTTATTTCCCAGCAATGTTCTTCAAAAGACTCTTCATTTATTAAAAAGAATAAAAAAAAGAGAACTAAATTGAAACCTTGCAACAATATCTGTATGCTGGAGACGACTTGATTTACAAGCTTAGGTAATTTCATTTTTGTTCACACTCCTCCAATTGAAAGGCTTCCCCAAACAGTATTACAGCAATGAAGGAAAGAGATGGGGAATTTATCAAGCCATTTATCAAATTATTTTCACAGTCTATCAAAGTTACAAACACACTAAAGAGGAAACACAAAGGGTATGTTCAAACAGGAAAGTGTAGCAGAGTGAGCAGCAAGTCTGCAGGGTACCTTCCTACCACAACCACAGAGCAATGAGACTGCCAAGGCTGCAGGCTCTTAAGCAAACCCATTTCACCCATTTGAATGGGCTGATGTAACGACTATCTATAAACTAAATCCTGAGCACTGTAGACATTGGATAATTACTTGATGAAGCAGGTATTTGAGAAAATGAAATATAAAAACCAATTAAGCAAAAGATAGATCAGAGCAAGGAGGGTGAAATTCATCTCTCTACAGAAGGCCTGGGTAATGTCTATAAGTCTCACTTAAACCCTGGAAACAGGGCTTGAGTAGCACTTAAGCGGTGCAGGTCCTCTGCACAGGGGTGAATTGCATTCAGGGAGAGAAAGAAGGGAGGGTGAGAGAGAAGGGCAATGCACATGCTTCAAAGAAAACAGCTCTAAACTAAGCATCCTCAACAGCAGGTCTCAATAGATGATGATGTTGACAAAGAAGGGAAAAGGAAAACAAAAAACAACTGAGATTGAAGGAACCAGTCTAGTAAGAAATCTTTAATTTCTAGTCAGCTTTAAAGGATTTGAGAAGGTTGATTTTTTTTTTAACAAACCAGTTCAAGTACATGCCTTCAGATTATAAAAGTACCTGAAATTGCCTAGAATATCAGCATGCATAGCTTGTTAGTATTTACATATATTTACACAGGAAAACAAGAGAAAGATCTACAGTTATTTACAGTCTACATAGGAGAAGAGAAAGGCAGCATAATTGTATTTCCTAAAATACAGTAGTTGAATAGTCAGCACATGCATATTAAGATATATTTGCATGATAGAACGCAAATGTTTTAAGACATACCTTTTAAACTCTCTATGCTAAGGTATAGCATAATAAAGGTAATTTTTTGTTTTGTTTTGTTTCTATTCTATTTGCATCAAGTGCTTTAAAATGTTCACTAACACAGCGGCAGCATTATTTACCCTGGCAATTAAAGCGACAGTACACACAATAATTTCCTACTAACTAGCAACAAGCTGCTGGTGAATGAAATATCTATTGTTTCTCATTATCCATTGACCAACATACAGGGATCTCTCCTTGTAAAGGCAGTGCCTAAGCTATCACCATTAATTATAGAAGTAATATAAATAAGACTCTACAGTATGTACTAAATGAAATATTAACAAGGCCAGTGTCTTTGAGCCTGAAAGATGCACTAACAGGGCTCACTTTACAGCAGGCTAGCTATGAAAATCACATGTACATAATACAGGAGTGCTTGGCATATAGCGCTAAGCCTAGACAGTAGAGGCCTGTTTACTAGATCTGTATTATTGCAAAATACATTCCCTTAATTAGTTTCTGGAAGACAGTTAGTAGTTAATTTCTAATCATGATATGTCCCCATCATAACACCCTGTGGTTTTTTTCAATGCATTTTAGTGCCGAGCTGTATATATGTATATCAACAGACAAAAATCAGTCCTTATCGTTAAAACCTAAACAAACAGCTTTTTACATACTTGTCCTGAAAGGTCACTTGCTCAAAAAGCATATTGCTGTTTGTTTTTTTTCTCTCACAGCTGAAATCATATTCAGGCTAAAATGATTCTGTACAAAATAAGAGAGGAAGCCAATTGTTGGTTTCTTCTGTACTTCGATGACATTCTTTGCAATACTGTGCATGAAAAAGGTCTTAATTCTCACCAGTAATAGTATTAAAAGGCTATATAAATATATACAGCATATACAGGATTGTATGTATACGTACATTTATATAAAGTGTATATATATATAATTAACGTTAGGTACAGCAAAAACTTAAAACAGTTCAAGTCACCATAAATTATTAATTGAAACCACGTGTCAACAAATTCTTCTTCATTTCCAATTAGCTTTGAGCAGTCACATATATCTGAGCATCAATGGACCCTATTCTGAATGTTTTAGTTACCAGTGTATCTGATTTTTCTTTGTGGTAAGTTACACGTGTTACTGACAAGAACTCTGACCTGTGTGTCAAATACATGTTTGCCCATTAATATCTGGCTGTATATTTCAGTGTGATTTCCAATATGTTCTTGGGAATCCCTTTTTGACCAATTGAATGTTTTGTGCGATGTACTCCTTACATGGGGTGTTGGTACAGATTCCAAAAGCTCAGAAAACAGGGGAAGGGAGTTTTACCAACACAATCTACCCCTGATATTGCTGCCTTTGATGCCCAAGAGTGACAGCTCCTTGGCACTTTGCCCTGAGTGCCAATGGCAACTTTTGGGAAATGGAACAAGGAGTAAACTTTTTGGATATGAATGTACCAAGGTCAACCTAAGCTTGTCCCTGCCCCAAAATGGAATGAAACAAACAATGCTAGTTCTCCGACAGTAACTCTCAAATCCCAAGAATAGGGAACAATATGAAGTAGTACACTGCTGCTAAGCGCTATGATACAGCAATAACAGACAGGGAGGAACAATCATCATGTCCATAGTCATCAGTGGGGTGGAATAATAATTTACAAAAAATCAAGTGAAAACAGTACCTAGTATTTTGGAGACAAAAATTAAGCAGGGTTGATCACTGTGAAAGGCTGAGCCCTGTTAAAATGCCAAATCAGCAAGCCCTAAAGTACTGCTGCTGTTTAAATGCTGGTTGTACAATCTCCCATTGTCTCTCTTCAAAAAGTAGTTAAAGGTCAAGGAAATAGTTTTCAGAAACAGATCACCCACTTTAGTAAGATATTTAGAAAGAGGAAGAGATACATTTTGGGAAATAGGTAACTTGCTATAAGTATCCCCTGTGCAATTTGGCCCCTTGTAATATATGCAAAGGTGATGGAGCAGTGAACCCATCCAACATCCTCCTTTGTGCTGTTTCCTTTTCTATCATCTACTTTTGGGATGCTCACCTGTACTTCAGCTGACAAGTTTCTCAGGAGACACACAAATTTGTATGAGGGAGAGCATTGCTAAGCTCCCTTTTCCATTTGAGTTGGGCAAAAGACCCTTCGGGTGTGAGTGAGATCAGAATAGGGCCCAATGTTGCAAAGGATTTAGGATTTCATACTGCGGAACGGTGGGGTTTCTACAATAAAGAAAAATGTGTATGTTAAACATGTCTTTTATCAGATATTTTGCCAACCTGGTTCTACATCTTCTAAGCACTTTAATAATGGTTTATAATATAATACTTTACACTTAGTGCTTTTCATCCAAAGATTTCAAAGCACTTTACAGACACGAATTAATCCTCACAACAGCCCTGTGAGGTGGGTAAGTAATATTACTCCCCCCATTTTACAGCTGGGGAAACTGAGGTGCACGCAGATTACGTGACTTGCCCAAGTTCACACAATGAGTTAGTGTCAAGGTCAGGAATACAGCCTGGGTTTCCTGACTTTCAGTCCAGTGCTGTATTTTACTATGGAATAAGGGTAGGCAATCTTTCTTTGACCCACGATGTTGGGAGTATGTAGTTTTTAAAAACAATTCATTGATATTATTAATATCATATTGACTTGCATAACACAAACACCAAAGTGCCATTATCAAAATACATTTATTGCAATGGAAACATTTTCTTTTGCAAAGTTAAAACCTAGAGTGTAGTTTAAATATAACTGAATATACTGAATACCATTGAAATAATCACTCGGCCTTAATGCCTCAGCAGTAGAAAACAAATCCTCTTTTGTGAACTGCTGCTGTTTTCCTAGTCAGGGAATATAAAGTATTTATCTGCTATAATATATGTAAAGTGTGCAGAGGTCTTAGCGACTGGGTGTAAAGTTACCACTTGAAACCAACTAGGAAATATTTTGCAAGTACAGAAGCCTTTCTATTTTGAGTCTTTGTTGTAAAATATTTTGGAGAATTAATTGAAAAGGAATGGATCAGAATAAATAAGCAAATCTTATAGATTTTAGTTTAAGTATTGTATTGTCTTTTAAGAGACTACACTGGTTGATACAGAGGTTTTCTGAGGAAAAAGAGATTGCAGCAATTTCTCTGGTTTTGATGTGGTTCAATAAGACCTTTGAAAAGGTTGTAATTACAGAGCCAGTTCAGGTCAGGTTTTCTTGCTGTCTGTTGGGTATAGGTAGCACCTTGAGTGAAGTGATTCTTATTTGTCATTCAATCAGACCTGGCAGTTCAGAAGTGGCATTTTTTGATTACAGATATGGTTTCAATTTACCATATTCACCCAAGTCTCTACTTCACATTTTTCTATTGAAGAAACAACCCGGGAGTCCTATTTTCTTATTTTACATTAATACATATATTCTCAGGCCAACAGTGTCATTTGGGGAGTGCTATGGGTTGGAGTACTGTAGACAGAGGTAAGCAGTTCTGATATAATGCCATGTATGAGATTAAAAACTGTACACTGCATTGTACAAGAGAAAACCATCTGAACACCATTCCCACTACCCTTTGGCAGCAACAACATGCATTTGAAAGAGAAATGTATTACTTGTAATAGTATTCTTAAAAGTTTATTTTGATTGGTTTTGATTTTTACCCCAGGAGGCTCATTAATCTTGTCATCTAATAAGGAGGCCTTAGCAAATAAGGTCCTAGGCTAAGTTCCCTCATTTCCCACTGGCTTCCACAGCAGCTGATGCCACTCAGAAACTCTCAAGATTGGCCTTTAAAGGTGCTTCAGGACATTGGGAAATCCTGTAGGCCGAATGAATTGCTGATGAGGAGTAATGATTTATAATTGCTAATGTTTATAGAGACGTCTGCTGCTGTGTCCATTGGTTGTTTTAGGCTATGCCCACATGGACTTGTGAATCATACAAAATGAATACCAATTTATACTTACTATTTTGAACATTTTTAATGTGGTAACTAGAGAAGGGAATGGGTGTATATTGAGAGGAACGTGAGCTAAAATCCAAGTTCTGGACATCCTTCACTTTGGGGTTACTAGAAATTCAAACCTAGATTCAAATTTTGTGACTTGAGCCACAAAGCCTCTTCTTTGAAGTTGCAATCGCAAACATTACATTCCCAACCATCTGCAGCATGCTTTTGTGCAGGCAGGCAGTCTGGGTTGGCATGTATGTTTCCAGGAATACATCATGTAGTTGGACCTAGTTTGCATGTGCAGAACCAGGGTTGTAAAGAAATGATTGGCCACATTCTCAGCTACTGATTTACCCGAGCTGAAGAGATGGCTATATGTGTATAAAATTGTAACAGCAGTTTTAGAGTCCGCTTTAGAAAATGTGAAGTTGATCATTCGGGAGGTGATCTCCCTACACGTTGTTTTCCAACTAGGACTTATACAATAGACCTTTCCTATGGAATCAGTAATTACCCAGTGCAGAGATACCAACAGATAAACTACAAAACATGTTTCCACCCTCTACCAGAGTGACTTTAAGCTCCATTGTAAGTGTATTATTCAGAGGCATGGAGAGGGCATGAAAAGTACCATTTATTCCATGATGTGGAATATGTGCTTATTACCTCATCTCTCCACTGCTGTATAATAAATTATTCCAGTCTAGGTGGCATGTTCACAATGCAGCTGTATTAATCTGCTGTTTTTTGCATCTCGAAAGTGTTTGCTTTGCCTAATAGACCTGAGATGAATAACAAGGAAAGCTTGAATAGTTTTAAGGAAGCACTTGCCTTTTCATTTTACCAGAGCTGCTTGCTTTGAATTTGGATCTTGTCACAAGTATTTGCCTCTCTTATAATTTTGAATTCACATGTTTCTAGTGTCCACCTTTCAAAATGCACTATGTCACACTTGCCCTTAGGATATTTGCATACAAACCCTTACTCTTAATTGTTCATTACAAAAAAAAAAAAATCAAATATTTTTCAAATAAGTTGATTCCATCTCCCTTGCTTTGCAATGTTCAGTGCTATTGGTATGCCATTAATACTGTTTAGAATGGTGCCTATTCATTTGTGGTTGATGAATATATGGGTATGTTATGACTTTTGTTTCTTTTATTTATATGCTTCATTTTTAAACCTGCTTCAGAACAGGACTCTAATTTTAGGAAATAAACATGAAAATAGACAAATCTGAAAACTAAACATTAACTGTATACTATGTTTTCTTATCAGGAACATAAATAGTAATTTAGAATACTAATGGGTGCATTACATATATTAATGAGGTTTTTTACCATATTCTGTCTATCAAGAACTCCTTTTATTTTACCATTAAGATACTCTATTTTCATTTGTATTCAGTGCCATCAGCTACAAATTGATAGCTAGCAGTTAGCAAATAAATGCCTACGAACTTGTAGCTACTTAACATTTTTATCCCAACAAAGGATTTTGGAAGGATGGATAATTTAGATCTTTGAGGCTCAAGTATAAATAAACAGAAACTACTTTATAAATCCCACCCTGCTGTAGTTTAAGATTGTACTGCAAATCTGACAAATGATTTGTGAAAGAGAATGATGAACCCTTATTACCAAGACACTCTTTAACTTAAGCCAAAACAAGATTCCTGGGTAATTTTATATACACTATAAAGATTGATGGCATGGGACTAGCCTGGCAGCCTTCAAATGTTTGACTGGATCGGAAATGGCATTCAGGCATGATTAAAGATTCAACTGGGCTTCTCAGAAATTCTTTCTCCTGTGTATTCATCATTCTAACTCACTGCCTTTGTTACAGGTTAAAGATGGTTGACCCCCCAGCTTTGGTGATTAGCACCACATACAACTGACAGTCTTCTGATTAAAAAAAAAAAAAGTATTTAGGTTGCCCAGACCTTCTATCATTGTTTATAAGTTTTCTTTTTAAATCACAATAGATCATGGACGTTTGTGACAACTGACAAGCTCATTGTTTAAGACTTTTTTAATGGAGTTGTTAACATTAATTCTTTTATATGGTACTTTAATCTGTTTCAAATTATGTACTGACATGGCACAAACCGCTTTGGCATTGGAAGTCATTCAACGGTGATTAAAGTGCTCTTTTTAGCAGTTTAAGAATGTTTCATCTTGTATCAGCAGTATGGAATTGTTTACTAATTAGATTCCCTGACATCCTGTTTTGTCTTATGCTGATGATATGTGAACCGGAAAGCTGATGAACAAAAAATTAAAACTTGTTATTAAACTGTCATATAATGGCTTACCATATAAAGGTGTCACTCAAATGACTGTGTTGATGAAGGATAAACAATGTTTGCTGAGGAAAAAGTGTCCTCTCAATCCGTTTAAATATGTGTGGCTGTGTTGGCATTTTGAGGGCTCTGCATTATAAACCCTTCCTAAAGCACTTTGGGTTCCTGTTGGATTTAAAGGGATACTTTGTCCCCTCAAGGCCTTCTCACTCAGTAGGGCAGCATGGTCTAGTGGCCTGAGCACAAGACAAAGAGCCAGGAACTCATTAGTTCAAATCACTTTTTTGACACTGGCTCCTTCTGTAGCTTTGGGCTAGGCCTCTGTGCATATGTCCACACTGCAATTAAACGCCCATGTCATCTGACTCGGCTATAGGGCTGTTTAATTGCGGTATAGATGTTTGGGCTCCTGCCTCCCCATGGAGCCCAGAGCCCAGGCTCCAGCCCAAGCCCGAACATCTACACCACAATTGAACAGCCCCATAGCCCAAGCCAGCTAACATGAGCCAGCCATAGGTGTTTAATTGCTGTGCTCATTTCTCCAGAACAGCCCACGTAATGAGCACAACATTTAGAAGTTGGTGAAGTAGCACTTGACCCAAAAGCAAATGGCACATTGTTCATAGTAGGAAACAGTGGAAGCTTGAAATGGTAAAATATTGCAGTCTTCCAGCTGCACGTCCTTTATCTTCACTTTAAATAAAGATGCCCGTGCACCAGCACTCATGTTGTGTTCACTTGGAGCTTAGCTTGTGTCAGGTTTACAGGATCAGACCCTGAATTGGTATCTACCAGTTACATTATAGGATATTTGGCCCCTATTAACTACTGAAGATTTTGTTAAAAAGTGAGTTAAAAAACCATAAACTATAGTAAACTTCCATTTTATGAATGAGCTCATTTCTGACTGAATCTAGCCTGAGCTAGCTAGAAAGCAGCTTTTCAGCCACAGTATAGTGATTAGTCTTTGGCATTGAGCACATAAGTTTTATTTGACTCTTATGAAAAAATCCTATGGGATTGAATACAAAAACGATAACTTTCTATGGGTGTTTTGAACCACTCTATGCAATTGGATAGAATGATCATACCTAGGCTGTGCAACTCTACAGAGAGCCTATAATTCTCTATAAATTATATTACTTTTATTGTAATTGCTGTAGAACCATATTACATTGTAGTAGGTATTATTGCTACTGGATTCTACCAAACACATTTATAAAGGCATTGTTTCCTCAAATAAATGATTTGGTTTAATAAAAACATTTTAATATTTAGCAATTTAACCTGAAAAGGTTCTTTTGGTCCAGAAATAACTATCTTATTTTTCCTCATTGTACCAGCCAATATTGGTGTTGTTCCAACAGACCCTTTCTAAGTCCTCATTCTCAGCTTATTTCCATTTTGAGTGAAGAATATGGACCCTAAAAACAATTTAATATGCCTTTCTTTGCCATGCTACATAATTTGAGAACAAAGGAGAAACCCAACTTGAGGAGAATTCAAGCCTTTTAGACTCAAAGCTGCCATTGAAAGATGAGAACATTAAATATGTGGTTTGGTTGCCATTCCACCACTGGCTGATTTGTTAGTAGCATTGTGAGATGCCACAGTTATAACCATTGGAACCGAGAGAAGAAAATAATTGGGAAGAAAAGAGAGGGAAGCCCATTCTTGCCCCCTATCAAATCTCATTTCAGTAACATCTGTTTTCTCTTTAGTTACCTTTTCTATCATACTCAATAGCCTCTCTATTCTGATTCTTAATTAGTTGCCACATAAAGGACTATGATGTACATAAATAATCACAAGATGTTGGATAAACTGTATTGTTTTTAAATTAGAGCTGCGCACACGGTTTCGCAATGAGCTCCATCCTATTATTTCTAATTATAGCTGGCAAAGCAAAGTGGTTTCTTGCCCTCTTTACAGCTTTTCTGACAGAGCTTTGCCAATCCTGATGATGCAATATCCCACCACATGCACATACACACTCACTAAAAAGTTATGGCCTCAACTGTTAATCCCTCAGCTTTCCATCAGAAAAATTCAAAGCGATCAATTTTCCTCATTGGAGCTTAGATTTTTGAATAATAATAAAAAAAAGCTGCCTCCACAGCTCTAATCTATTTGTTATATTTCTTAGTGATTTATAAGATGCTAGAAGTAGGTCTTAGAAGGATGGCAAAACCACTGGAAAGCACTGAATCTCTGCAAATTAAGAACTACACTCTCTGTGCGCAGTAGATAAACATTCTCACACAGCAGTGGTGACAGCTGCCACAGTAAAATTGTTGACCAAAGATATATGGACAGTTTGGGCACAGATCCCATTAGCACTTTACATGATAGGCCTTAATTGGAATGTCCGGGTTAATATTGTACAAGAGATTTTAAAGATATAAAATACGTCAGTCTGCATTGCTTATCAAAACTAGGAAGTGGGGGGTATTAAGTAGTTTGGTAAGTAGTTTTTTTTGTTCTAAAGGAAAATCGGGAAGGTTTTACATGACGTGTGTTGCTTTTAAATCTTTGTGTTTGTTTCACATAATCCCAGCTGGCCAGATCCTGAAGTTCTTACTCAGGCAAGATTCTCACTGAAGTTGCAGAAAGTTTTGTCTGAGTAAAGATGGAATAGACCTTGTATTTTGAGTTTGCTTTAAGAGGTGCAAAAAAAAAAGAAACAAGGTCACCAAGGTGTATTCAAATTGGGTTCCAGATAGTAATGTAGTGTCTTTAACACTTCCATCCAATACCCTTAACACTGTCATGCTGTGAGTTACCTGTGAGTTGCAATGCTTTTTACTGGTATTTTAATAAGACACATGGCTTCATAGGACCACAGTCAAAATTAGAACTATAATATGTATTTTTTTTTAATTCTAGCAACAAGGAGCTGCCACAACTGTCTACTGTGCCACCGCTCCAGAGCTGGAGGGCCTGGGAGGAATGTACTTCAACAACTGCTGTCGCTGTTTGCCATCACAAGAGGCCCAGAATGAAGTGACGGCTGCAGCCTTGTGGGAGCTAAGCGAGAGACTGATCCAAGAACGAATTGGCAGGCAGTCCAAATAACAGGGAGCTTTTGTAAGGATCAAAACACACAGAGTATGTGCACGCTAGAAAACTGCCAACTCTGGAGCCTTTCCAATCTTATCATCTCGAGGGTTTCCATATACCTCAGATACAGATTAGCTAGTGTTAAATGAAATAATATCAGTCACAACATAGTGAAAAATGCTAAGTACTAATGGGAAGTGGGGAATACTGTGGGTTAAAGGGACAATATCGCTTTCTGGGGTTTAGTTAGTCTTGGTTCTCTTTCTTTTGGTTATAGCCCGTTCAAAGTGTAATTCAAGGAGGCATCTTTTGAGTTATTTTAGAAGAGCAATGCAAAGTATATTTTTTGATGCTTTGATTAATGGCTACATGGATAGCCCAAAAATAACATGGGATTTCCTCTATATTGTGGAAATTATTTGCTGTTAGGTCAGGAGATGATAGTGCTGTTTATTCTTTTCCCTACTAAGTTTTTATTGGGTGTGGCAAATAAAAAACAAAATGAATAGTAATAAAGAAAGCAAGCTTCCCTGCCCTTGGCCGCTGGCTGCAAATATAACTGTGCTGTCTAGAAAAGGAAGGTGCAAGAAGACATTTGAACAGAAATGGTAAAGTCAGATTTACTCCACTGCTAATTATTAAATATGCAGGTTTTCCTTAAAAGATTATGATAAAAGGTACGTTGCAAACCATTCCCTAAATATTGTTGCTTTAGGAAAATATGATGTTGTCTCCTTAAGAACACACAGGGTGTAATCAGGGGTTTAAAAGTTGTTCCTTCCATTTCTTGGTTCACAGTTTTAAAGAGTTTGTTTTGTTGTCTTTGAAGGTTCACAGTTCTCCAAATACTGCATCCTGTTCAAAATTTCTTTTTTTCTTTCAATTTAAATTTAATAAAAGAACATGCTTGAATATTGTCACCTGAAGAGAAAGTTTGTCTTGTTTCTGCAAATGTTTTAGTTCCATTTTTTTTTTAGAAAAGAAAACTTGAGGAAAAATAAAGAGCTTCTTGTCGATGCCATGAAAACGCTGTTTTTTTTCTTGTTTCTTTCTGAGTTCATATTTTGTTTTTTGTGCTTTGTAGCTGTCTTCATGCCAAAAAGTTGTCTTAAGCCATCAGCATTCCAGCATCATTTTTCTATAAACAAAACAGAAATAAAGATTGTAAATAGAACCTTAGTTCACTCCATTATTATTCATGTTATTGATAATTGTTCTGTCTTCTATGAGTTTCCTCCTCTATATTCATGAAGTGGCTTAGATTTGATTAGCTGGTGGATGTGTGTTAAAACCTAACAGCACACTGGTCAGAAATAAATAGCCTGGTATCCTCCCATCATAATAAATGCCCATTTTAATAATAATAATAATACACTTTATTTTGAGTGCTTTTATTTTCAGCTTGTGTGTAATCCGGTCCAGGATAGAGAAGACTAAAACGTTGCAGCGCTGCACAAGGGCTAGAGAGGGCATTAGAGGTGCCCCCCCTTTTTGTGCCCACATACAGGCGCTGATTACATTCCAAGCCTAGCACCAGCTGTAGACATGGGGAGCTGAAAATGGGGGTATTGCCCGCCTTCTACACCAACCAGCAGAGCTGGCCCTGTATGGGGAAGCAGATGGCACACCTTTTCAAAGGGTGTGGCAGCAACCATACTCTCCCAGTGGTATTTGGCCAGCTCAGCTTCATCCCCAGACCAGTTCTCCAGCCCCCATATCATTGCCTTCCTTCGTTTCCCAGACTGGTCCCAGAAGAACTGATGGTTCTTGGCTGTTTCTCTACCTATGTCATGACCATCTCAAAGGGGCCATGCAGAGTATAGGAACTCCATATTGAGGTCATGCAGTATTTATAAACCCTGCATAATCCACAAAGTACATGGAAATGGCTTTCAGTAAGTAAATAATTCTACCCCTTCCCCACAAACTATTTGAAGCATCAATCCCACCATAAGTTCGGTGTTTCTAGGGCAAGTCATTTTGGAGTTATGTGAGCCAGAACAAACATGAGGAACATAGTCTAAACGTGTGATCACCTCCTTTTTTTAATGCTTCATATTTCCCAAATGCCTTGTCCAGTTTGCATCAATTTTTTCACATAAATTAAACCCTAGCATTAAATCATGCCTGAAAATTTTCAGGGAGATGGGTTTAGTTTTGGAAAAATTGAGTTCGGGAGAGGGTCAAAACCATTATTAACATGGACGGCTACTTATCAGGGGAATAGAAACTATGTAGCTTCCGTCATATACTATCCTAACAATTGCATTGGCTTTCTAGTTCCTGGCAAAAAGGAGCAATCCAATAGAATACTAACAGAACTAAGACACCAGAGAAACACTGTGACATAGGATGACATTTTTGGGTAAGTTATGAGGTGTAATTAAACATTACTGAGTGCACTGATATTCTTCCTAAGGCCTTGGGCCTTACACTCCCACTTAGGCAGACATTAATAACTAATAATGCACACCCTGTCGTTCTTCACTGCTGAAATATTGTATGCTTTTATGAGAATTTGGTACTCAGAAAGATTGCCTTCCTTCAAAGGATATCTGTTTTACCTCTATGTAGTGGTCCACATTGGAGAGAAAAGCCTGTTTTAATCTCACAGATAGCTATATCCGTCATCAGTATGAAGGCACTGCCATGCATTTACTCTGCTGAACAGGTTCATCTGACTCCTATGCCTATGGTTAACAAATGCTTAGTGACACTAATGTGTTACTGTGTCCAGAATTTGGATGTCAACGTTTTTTCCTCTCTGTTTTCTGAGCAAAGCAAGCCCATGTAAAAATAAACTTCCTTTTTGTTTTTCCTCAAGCAAAGGGCATTCTGTTGGCCCCCAGTGGCAGAGCATCAGCGCAGGGCACTGGACTTGATGACCTCTCAAGGTCCCTTCCAACCCTACACACACGCACACTTATAAACAGGCTGGCTAGCAGCACATAAAGAAGATGCAAGGGAGATGCAAAAGGAGCAAACATTTTTAAAACATGATCTCCATGTTGATGAATGATTCATGGCATAGATAATTCTAAGCCATTGGCTTTGAAAATTGTACTGTATGCTGGTATAAATTATGGTGCAGTTGCATTCAGCTTTATTTATTGACCAGGTTATATTTTTTTCCAGATGATTTACTGAAATTGATGTATACTTAACTAATTGTAATGAACACTGGAATCAATCTGTTAGGGAGTAATATTTGCAGACAAGTGCTCTTAGGTCGAATACAAAAGCAAACTCTATAGACCTTAACTCGTATTATGCCAGCAAAACAAAAAAAGGACTGAATAAAGAAAAATAGATGGTGTTACTTATACTTTTGGAAACCAGCCAGCATGCTTTTTGCAAACACCTGGTAGTGTTAATAGGCACTTTCCATTTACCTCCATAAAAACACATATAAAAGGGGATAAAGAATGTTTTTGAGATGTATTGATAAATATGTACCAATTTATTTGCTATGATTTTCTGATGTAGGGGCAACCAAGAGACTATAACCTGGAACACTTTCTACTGCCATAGTGAAGAACTGTTCACATGTGGTTCTATCTTTGTCCTATTCTTTCATTCTGAGGTCAACATGTCCCTTTTCAATCACATGATATGTTGGGGACGAATCAATAAAGGGAAATCAGGCCTCACCACTCTATTAAGAGTTCAACAAGTATGTGGATGAGGGTGATCCAGTTGATATAGTGTGCTTGGACTTTCAGAAAGCCTTTGCCAAGGTGCCATATTAAAGGCTCTTTAAGCAGTTCTGGGATAAGAGGGAAGGTCTTCTCATGGCTGATTAAAAGATAGGAAACAAAGGGTAGAAATAAATAGTCAGTTTTCACAGTGGAGAGAGGTAAATAGCAGGATTCTCCCAAGGATCTGTACTGGGACCACTGCTATTCTGCATATTCATAAATGATCTGGAAAAGGTGGTAAAGGTGCAGACAATATAAAATTACTCAAGATAGTTAAATCCAAAACTGACTGTGATGAGTTACAAAGGGCTCTCAGAAAATTGAGTCTCTAATCTGGAGTTTTGTTGCCCAAAGTCAGTGCTGATAAGTGTAAAGTAATGCACATTGGAAAACATAATCCCAACTACACAAACAAAATGATGGGGACTAAATTAGCTGTTGCAATTCAAGAAACAGATCTTCATGTCATCTTGGATAGTTCGCTGCATTTTTGCCTGCCGCTGCACACTGAGCAGATGTTTTCAAACAGACTACTAGGAACTATTAGGAAAGGGATTGATAAGAAGACAATAAATATCAAAATGCCACTATATAAATCCATGGTGTGCCCACACCTGGTATACTATGTCACCCCATCTCAAAAATATATTAGATCTGGGAAAAGTTATAGAGAAGGGCAACAAAAATGATGAGGGGTATGAAAGAGCTTCCTTATGAGGAGAGATTAAAAAGATGGTGACTGTTCATTTTAGAAAAGAGATGACTAAGTGGAGATATGATAGAAATCTATAAAATAATGACTGGTGTGGAGAAAGTGAATAAGGAAGTGTTAATTAGCCCTTTATATAACACACAAGGTAGGGGGTCATGCTATGAAATTAATAGGCAGCAGGTGTAAGACAAAAAAGAGGAAGTACTTCTTCCCACAACGCACAGTCAACTGGTGGAACTCATTGCCTGGGGATGTCATGAGGCCACGTCTATAATTGGATTAAAAAAAGAATTAGCTCAGTTCATGAAGGATCTAGCTATCAATGGCTATTAGCCAGGATGGTCAGGGATGCAACCCCATGCTCTGCGTGTCCCTAAAGCTCTGAATGCCAGAAGTGGGGACTGGATGACAGGATGGCCCATTTGATGCTTGCCCTGTTTTGTTCATGCCCTGTGAAGCATTTGGCACGAGCCACTATTGGAAGTAGGATACTGGGCTAGATGGACCATTGGTCTGACTCAGTATGGCAGTTCTTAGGTTCTTACTCATCCCTGATCAAAGTAATTGGCAAAATGGCTAAGCATGCAAAATATGTTCTTATGTGAACATAACTCACCCGCTGATAGATGATTGCAGTTGCTGTGATCATCTTTCAGGCAGGTGAGTAAGCAACCTCCTCTGACACCAAAGAACTGACCAGCCGGAAGCATGCATCAGAGATCAGGTGAAATCCTGGCCACATTGAAGTGAATCACTACAGTCATTGCCATCAGTGGAGCCAGAATTTCATCCATGTCCAGTGGAATGAAAGAATTACTACTGTGGTACACCTGAAACCTACCTGCAACTAAAGCATGTAAGTACCAGGAACCAACACAGAAGTGGTTCTCCAGTGGCCACAATGTCTTGGTTTGCTTAGCTTTTTTTATGGGACAGAAGACACATTTAATCTCTACTGAGGCCAGGTAAGCGATTGTATTAGAGAACGTCCTTCCGGCAACACTGCAATAATTTGACACGTCAAGGTTGAATAACTCTTTGTCAGGGGGTTACGCTCATGACCTTTCAAGCCAAGCACACTTATACTAACTAGTTTACCATTGGAATGATCAATATCCTGTAAGTGAGAAAGTCTAGACTGATCTTCTTTTGTCCCTTTGCTTTAGTATTGATAATGATATCTGGCTGGGGAAAAATTGCCTGTACATTACACACTCTGTATTTGTCTTGACAACATTCTATAGGATTACATTGTCATAATTTCAATGGCAGCCTATCAGCATTTCATAGTGTGCATATATCCTGAATTTACACTACAATCATTATTTCTCCATATGTATGTTTATTATTTATCGTCCATTTTCTGGTTTAAAAATCTTTGCCAAGATTCATGGCACAACTCTCTGCAGTTTCTAATCAAACACTGTAAAAAAACCTGATACTTTTCATTCCAGGTCTGTTGTCTGGTTTAAGTATGTATTTTACTTCAATTTAAGCATGTTTCTGGCTTAGTATGTATTTTTTTTTCAGTCAGCGTTCCCAAACTACAGTGAAAGCTGAGGACATGATGCCTTATTGGAACACATCTTTTGGAGTCAAGGAGCACTGAGATGTAAAACAGACTAGGAATGCTACAGTAGTACTTGTTAATAAATACTAGTAGCTACGTTTTTGTAGTGGTTTCCATCCCAAAGTGTTTTATGAGTAGGATTGACTTTAGCCGTTTCTGAAGTTCAGCCACCTCTGGGATGGGATGTGGCAGCTGTCTGACAGCACTACACAACAGGGTAGGAGGAGAAATGAAAAATAGTGGTCTTTAGATCTATGCCAACTGAACAGTCAAATGAGCCTCACACTGCATGTACCCATCGTTGTGAGCAGAGCATCATCCCTATACCTAACCATCAGATAGTCCAGGGGTGGGCAAACTTTTTGGCCCGAGGGCCACATTGGGGTTGCAAAACTGGATGGAGGGCCAGGTAGCGAAGGCTGTGCCTCCCCAAACAGCCTGGCCCCCGCCCCCTCCCACTTCCCACCTCCTGACTGCCCCCCTCAGAACTCCCGACCCATCCAACCCCCCCTGCTCCTTGTCCCCTAACTGCTCCGCCGCCCAGAGTGCTGCCCACGCAGCAGCGTAGCTCTGCAGCAGACGAGGGACAGTGGGGGAGCGGCCAGTGGCTAGCCTCCCCAGCTGGGAGCTCAGAGGCCGGGCAGGACGGTCCCGCGGGCCATAGTTTGCGCACCTCTGCTATAGTCCTATCCAAGTCTAGAACCAGCTTGCAGCAGAATTAAATTCTCGACCTGGTTCTGGTGTCTCTATCTATGGCCCACTTGACAAGTTGTTTTATGGTTCTTCTGCTTTACTTGGCTTGGCCACCTCAATAGCCTTTGCACATTTTGCGTGTCTGATTGGCTTGAGTACAAAGCCAGATCAAGTCCCAAGGTACCAAAAGCCAGCATGTTACCCAGTAAAAATGGAGGGAGAAGTATGCTGAAGTATGCAGCATACTGCAGAGTTGAATCCCAGTGGCAGTGGGCCTCCTATGACTTGTTATTGGTTAGTGAGCTTGGCATCTAGGCTTGGGACCCTCTGCTCCATCATCTCACTGCCTGCATTCGGCGCGGTCACTCACTGTTGTGAGAAGCTTTGACATATAATTTTAAATTCTCAGATATTTTTATTGCATTGCCCTGGCCCCATTGCCAAATAGCTGTCCTAACTGTGGACTTTAACCCTTCTCCCATCCACTCCATGCGCGCGCACACGTACTCACCACCTCTCTTCTGACTTTATCAGCTAAAAAATGAATTGTCTCCATCCTTTTGCCTCCTGGCCTGCAGACCTTTGCTAACAGACTATGGGAGAGCAAAGTCACAGGTAGGGGAGGTTGGTGTCCAGTGTGAACAAAGCGGGATGAGCCCCCTCAATGTATTTTGTTGCATAAGGCCCAGCAAAACCTAGGCCTGTCCCTGTGGGCAAAGGAATACCATGTTGAACAGCATTGAGCCTGAATGGAAGTGCTAAGACAGTGGTTCTCAAACTTTTGTACTGGTGACCCCTTTCACATAGCAGGCCTCTGAGTGCGACCCTCTTATAAATTAAAACACACTTTTTTGTATATTTAATACAATTATAATTGCTGGAGGCAAAGTGGGGTTTGGGGGTGGAGGCTGACAGCTCGCGACCCCCCCCATGTAATAACCTCACGACCCCCTGAGGGGTCCCGACCCCCAGTTTGAGAACCCCTGTACTAAGAGCATTATAATATTCTGAATCAGTCACAGCTGGGGTGCATATGCATTACTTCAGATAGCCTCATATAGAGCAGTGTTTAAGGCAAGGACTTGGGATGCCTGGATTATATGATGATGGGTATATTCCAAATATGACAGACAGCTGGATAGACGCCTGCTGAAATCCTTCACTGCAGGTCGTTGCATCAAGAGGAAAATATAGACCAGGGGTCGGCAACGTTTGGCACGCGGCCCGCCAGCACATCCCTCGCCCACGCTGCTTCCTGCTGCCCCCATTGGCCCGGGACGGCGAACCGCGGCGAGTGGGGGCCGCGATCGGCTGAACCTGCCACGTCAGCAGGTAAATAAACTGGCCTGGCCCGCTAGGGTGCTTACCCTGGCGAGCCGCAGGCCAAACGTTGCCGACCCCTGATATAGACAGATCTTTGGGAGAGAGAGTGTGTATTCCCAGGTACAGTACCTCCCTGTTTTTAACAATGCTAACCACATGATTTAGTGGATCGCTTTTCTTGGGTTTCTCTTTTTTCCAGGTTGTAGCATCAAAAATAAGGTTTGCTGCTTTTACAGAGTGCTTTCCAACTGGTGTTTCATGAATTAGCCCCATGCTTTAAAAGAGAAGATTGCTCTGGCAGAGAGAGCAGAGTAGTTGTAAAAGTGTCAAGGTGTTATGAATGTCCTGATGACAGAGCCCAGTTGTTATCTGCTGGGTAGTGAGGGAGGATAGCTAATGATGTGCAGCATGTAAACCGTTTGTTGCTCTAATCCATCTGTGTGGAGGGGAGTGAAAAAGAGGGGAGAAATCCTGGGAAAATTACTTGGACAGCTGGAGATAAAGTGTGTACTGATGGAGTCATCCAGAGGTAGCTGTCAACATGAGCAGTGTTTGCATATAATACAAGGCAACTCATAAGTTTTTTTTCTGGTCTGTGCAAAGAACTTGATTAAAACACAGTATCCTCTTACCAACTGGTCTCCATTTTTAAGTGGGGAATGTGATTTTAATCAATACGTGGTTGGGTGGCTTTGGTACGCTCTTAACACAGAACAAAGATCAGGCTAAATCTAGCTAAAACAAGATGTACAGATCCCTTTGGAGAATCTGAGTGAAATGGGTAGCAGTCATTTTATTAATTCTGCTGTGTTTTATAGACCTTTTATATGGAACACTGCCCATACAACTTCACTACCTAATTAAAAGGGGCTCATCAATTTGCTGGACAATTGCTTATTAAAATAATAATTTTTAAAATCCCTGAAAATCAGCCACTCGAAAGGAGTAAAAACAACAGTTTACCAGAAGTCTGACAATATTAGTTGGTAATCTTATAAAAGAGCTATAGAAATTATACACATCTGCAATTGCCTTGGAGACAAAGTTAGCCTTTTTTGACTGCTTTTGTGCTGTTGGTGTCAGGTTTTTAAGTCTTATGCATCTTATAAGCAGTTACCTCATGCTTAAGAGACTGTGAACATGGCCTAAATTAGGTGCTTTGTTCAGTATATCCAATTCTCACACCCAGCCCTTATCCCCAACCCTCCCCACCATTCCTGTGCGCTTCTGTAGCTTAATCCCCCTTTACAGAATCCGGTTTGCATAGGCCAGCTATATACCTACTTCAGTGCAGGGGACCTCTTGAATCCCTTTCCTGAAAACTTTCAATCTATAGACAAGACAGACAAAAAGTGGTAGTTAAGAAGTATTATCATCCCTATTTTATCTAGGCGGCATAGACACTAAGGGACTTGGCCAAGTCACATCAGAAGGTGGTGGCAGAGGCAGAAATTTTGCTCATGAGATCCAGTCCAATCACAAAGCCATCCTTCCCCTCGATATTGCAGCCAGTAGAGTGTACAAAGCCAGCACATTGCTGTGACATGGGCTACTATTTTGAGTCACCAGTTGTGGAGAAACCTGTTTGCTCTTCCCATGAATGGGTTGATAAGATATCAGAGCATCAGCTTGCCACAAAGAATTGAGGAGAAATGGCCAGCCAAGCAGTGTCCTTCATAATTGAGACCATTCCAGACCCTGACATGTATGTTTCATTGACTGGTTTTACTCAGCTCAGGAGTTAAAAGTATTGCCTGCCTAAAATGTATCACAGTTTCTCAGAGCCGCCTGGACGGTGTCTTTGTAGACAAAGGTAGCGCATCTTCCTCTGTGTGACCATTCCACTTTTAACTCTGGAAAGCTGAGGTCTAAATGGCATCCATCCAATATACCATGGAACATAGCTGAAGGACTGAAAACAAGCACCATATGCAACCGACTGGGGGGAGAATTGGCCTCCTGAAGCCCTTTAGGCACCCGCAATAAAAGCTCCACATCTTGTGAATATTGGATTTCACAATGCAGACTCTGCCAGGAGTTGCCTGCAGCATGCAGAGTTAGCAGAGATTTAACACCAGGCATTTTAGCATTTTGACTTAAATCCAGTATAAACTTCTAAGTGACCTGGCTGAGCTCAGTCTCTAGTGGACAACGGTCAGCAATGCATCACAAAGCTGCTCAGCCTACAGAACACTCTGGAATAGAACAGTGGTGAACACGCAAAAGAAGCCTGAAATTTGCTTTCAGTGGGATGGCATTACGTCTCATCTTAGAGAAGATTTTCTCCCTCTCCCACCTAGGGTTGAAGCCAGCTTGGCTTGGGCAGAGAAGAGAAAAGAAAATTACATTATGACCATTCCCAGTGCACCTAAGCCTGCAGACAAACTAGAGGTATTTTCCTTTCAGCAAAGCTGCTCCTTTAAGCTTTACGAGCAGTAGAAATTCATGCATTACAGAGGCACAGAAATGAAAAGGGGGGAATAGTTGCATTAGAATTAAGTACTGTTTTTAATATGACACCTGTCAGACTTATTGTTAAAAATCCGGAGAAAGGCTCCTTTCAGAAATAATAACATTGCAGCAAGGTTAGTTATAACACAGTGAGTCCTGTCAACACTTGCAATTAGAAGTTGTTTACTATCTAGCAAAATAGCTCTGCAACATCAATGTTATATGGACATCATGTGTTGTTTCAGTCTTAACTGAAGGCTCAGAGATAATCCTCTGTTCTAATACAGCTCACAGCCAAGCTCGGAGACTCTCACCACAATCACATTACTTTCCTAATGACACTATCACCCAACCAGAGATTAAGTGCTGCTTTACAGTCAATGAATGGTGTCACCATGTTTAGGCTGCTAAACAATTAAAGGGTCAATTTACAGCGTGTTAGTGGGGGAAGGCATGACAAGCAATGATAGGTTGTGATAAACAAGAGCTGCCAAAGATCCATATATTCCGGGGCAAATATTTCTGGCAGAAAGCTATTAAGGGGCATCCTTTTTATTTACAACCAAATGAATATGTTAGGAGAGCAATCCCCCCTCTCAAGATGCACTTGCTCTGTTTCCAATGCAGAACGGGCTGACATTGTTCACACTGCTCTAGTGTCACATCTGCCCTCTGGGCGAGATGATTTTCATACTCATGCCACCGAGCCAAATTTTGTCCTGCAAGGAATGCCAAATGTGGCACGTTCTTTGTAAGTCACCAAGCACTAGTAGTTAAGCTCATACCACAAAATTAATTTCAATTATGCCTTCAGCCAGATTTCAAACAAAGACTCTAGAGACATAACGGGAAATTAATTTATTAAAAAGCAATAGCTTGATAATGCACATGATGATAGAATAAATGAATATGTTCAATATCTTATAAAACAGTTGGCAATCACATAATAGAGCATTCATTGTCAATTTAGTAGCTTGTCTCATTATACTCAGCAAATAGAAGTAAAATGGTGTATTATTCATGAAGCAACATGCTTTAATTACTTTTAGTGCACATTTATTTTTCCGAATGTAATATGAGTTAGATTCATCTATAACTGTAACCTAGCTTACGTATCTTGAAGCAGTAACACAAACTGTAAGAGACATCTTGTGAACAGAGTAATCAGTTTCTAGGAAGTATTGCAATATTTCTATGTATTTCTAAAGTATTTGCAATATTTCTATGTATACTATGGAAAAGTAACCTAAAAAGACAAACTGAGATGCCACCCTATAGTAGGATTATATCTGAGACCATTTCAGTAAGACTGATATTAAGTTATCTGATGATTTTATCAGACATCATTTCATGTTTCAGAATTTGCTGTTTTTACCTGCCATAAAACTTAAAAAAACAAAACAAAACTCACCATGTTTGTTAACTGGTTTTACAGACAGAAATCTTCCTGTTAATACACCCCTCTAACTTAATTTGGTATGAAGGTCTCACATACAGAGAAGGTCAGGTAAAGTCCACTGCTCATTTCAATTAAAATGTCTTCGAGGATTTATAAGTAGTAAACTGATCTTGCCTATATTTACAGGTTTCCTACAAGCCAGCCCCTCTACTACTAAGTACGGTGTTGTAGCACATTGTTGATTTCCATGTACAAAAAGCTCCATAAAATAAGATGACTTAAAAATACAATTAAAGTCTAAATCTTTACACCCATTAACATTTAGGGTCCATTACCTTACTTTGTCTCTTGCTATATTAAATGCTAGGATGTTTTGCGCTTGGTCTATAATATTTGATTCTGGTTCTATTTATAAAACAAATGTAATTTAGCTACCGGTAAATCTTGGGTATAATTGGTTAGCAAGTATCTGCTAGCATGTAATAACTTTGAGCTATAGAATTTTTTTTCTCCTGTTCTTCTCTTCTTTGTCCTTCCAGACTCATGCACAGGGGCAAGTCAATGGCGATAGACATATTACAAATACCTAGACTGACATGATTGATCAACCCTCCTTCTAAGAGCTGGCGTACTGGATATCATCCCGAAGCTGATGCCCATCCCACTTGGTAGGATTGCTAAAGAAGAGCTCTGACTGAAGCACGCCTGGCTTCTCCCCACATAAGAGTAAAATACCATGGGCCAGCACAAGGGCTGCGCAGCCTTTAAGTCCGACAAAACCCCTATTTTGAGATCTTGCATGAGACTGAAGTCATGTGTGGCCCTTTTCCTGGCCCTCTGCCCGGGGAGAATTAAACTCCCATGTTGAATTATGTTTGCCTCACAAACACGGGACCTGGTTCTGGCGTGAAATATGCCCAGTGCAAACACCATGACTTACACCCTGTGATAAAAGTTGCAAAGGGTATAAATCAGGGCAGCATTTGACCTCTGAGTGTAAAGTGACATTTTAGTTTGAAAGATGGCTGAAGCGTGGTAGCACAATTATGACTCCTTTTCCCCAGTCCTCACTAAACCTACTCTAGACTAGTTTTTATTGGTCACCAAGGATGAGTTTCTAAGGTTTTTAGATTCAGGAACTGGGGTAATAGCATTGCAAGGGCATGGCCCCGTTTCCTTCCTAATCCTGATTTCAGTTCCCATTAGTAACCTGAAGCCATGGCTGTTTAATCCTTAATTCCTGGCACAATTAACATCTCACATTCAGGAGGACTTTTTGAAAGGAAATCTGTCCCAGCTAGGTCAGCCCTAGATAGCCTCTTTACTAAATGGGGTGAAATCTGCAATAAGCTAAGTCAAAGACAGTAATACTTTGTTTAATAGGGCAATAGAGCAGAGAATCTGTTAGTCTACTCTGGTCTGATGGAGTAAGAGTCAACACCCTAGCAATTAGAGTTAGTGAGGGATGCAAGTACACAAACTCTCAAGCTATTAATGAACAGTGTGAGTAATTCTACAGGTTTTGATGTAAGGCTGAGACAGCATCTTCAGCAGAGGAAAATACAAATATTACCAGGGAAGCCAAAGAAGAAGTGAAAATTCTTTCTTCAACACACATAATTGAAGATAAATGGCCAGATTTTTCTGCACTTGGCCTGTTTTTTGGGGGGAGGGGGGTCAATTTGTGCCCGCAAATAACTACAGCCACATTTTGCAACCACAATTCATTGCAGGAGCGAAATACCGGTAGTTAGGTGACTGCCTGTCTGTGCCCACAAATCTCAATTCGATGTATGCCTAATATCTGCACCCTCAATTATTATGGGTGCAAAACTGCACGTACACAAATGACAGCTGTTTGAGAGTCAACTAAGAAGCTCCTCTCCTTTGTTAAGTTCTTTTTCATATTCTGTACAACGCTATTGGGCCCAATTGTCCATTACACCACGTTTTGCACTGCTCCACCTGAACAAAGATGTGCTAAAGCCAGTTTATCCAGTCAGTGGAAGATACCCCTTCCCCCCTCCCAGCACAGGAGAACCCCAGGAAGTAGCTCTACCTAGTCACTAGCATAACAGGCATAAATGGGGAAAAAGAGCTGTGATCAGATTTGCCATATCCCCTCTCTAATCTCCAATTGCTGTCCTGGGGACGGTTGGCAGCTTATGTGAAATAGAGCAGTGCATCCATCTGATTATAATTTATACTGGGGATAAGACTGCGATGAAGATGGTCCCAGATTTGAGGGGAATGCCAAGGTATCTTAAAACCACAACCCTTGCAAACTGGGCTAAACCCCTGATTCAGTAAATTGTGTAAACATAACACTTAACATTAAGCAGGTGAGTAGGCCATTGAAATCGATGGAACTATGCACTTGCTTAAAGATAAGCATATGCTTTACTGAATCAGGGCCTGAATGCTCCTTGGCAGTAGCAGAGAATCCAGCCTGTTCTTATTACTTTGAAGTTAAACCTTTCTTTTAAAGTGTTTCCACTTAGAGTATATAAACCTTACAGCTCCCACTTGAATTTTACAGTCTTTAGTAAATTCAGAAAATAACTGCCTTGATTTTTCTTTAAAATAAATCAAATGGCTTGACAGTACGTCCATTAAGGTATGACCAATCGAACTACACATCAGAACAACTCTCCCTGGCAAATCAGTCAGTGCTTTGATTAGGAGAGAAAAACCAACAGCCCTTTTTCCAGAACACAAACCACACTCTTTGCCCCAGTGGTCTTATTGGCGGTTTAATCCATATGTTTACTGCACTTTGAATGAAATACAATAGTTCTGCCTCAATACCCTGATTAGTCTTAATTTCCTAATTTTTACATTAGTCCCCTGGTTTTTGAACCCTTTAGGAATTTGTACAGTTTACAATGTTCAAATCCTTTCATAATTCCAGGGCAACTGTTTACACAAATACAATTATAGCTGAAAACATACATACTACAAAATATATTTTGTGACTCTTCTCTTGAACAGACTGTTTTTATTGTATTTTTTTGTTTCTTACTAATGACTAAATTTTGAATCACTGGGAATCTAAGAACTGCTAATAGCATTTGGGACATAATTCCTATAATCATTTTCTGGACTTGAGTCTTTCATTCCCATAAAATTAGCATAGCCTTTCACAGATATTTTCATAGTTACACTGCTTTCTTCTCAACTGTACCAGAAATATGACCCCTGACTTAAGCAACTCTCTATCCTGTTTTCCTTTGTTGAAGACAGAAGCCAAAGGACTTGTGAACAATGTCACTTCTTTATAATCTGTCTCCAAATTCACACTCACATTTTTCACTGGCTTTCTGCTTTCTCTTGTTGATTTCTATACTGTGATTATATTTGAGGAATCTTACATTGTTCCATGATACATTCTCTTATATTTGACACCCCACATATAATTTTCTTGCCTAACTAGCCTTTGAACAAGTTTCTGTTACAGATTTCTAAATCATCCACCCTACTTAATGTAAAGAAACCTAGGGTCAATGCAACATTAACACTAAGAAAGCATGAACTCAGAAATCAGAGTTCAGGTTGAAAGCTCAACATTATATCTGCTCTCTTGTTCTTCTGCCTGAAAATACGGTCTTTCCTTATAGTAATATACATTATGTGTCCAGTTCTGGGTGGCACATTTCAGGAAATTGGAGCAAGTGCAAAGAAGAGTAACAAAAATGATTAAAGGTCTAAAAATCATGTCCTGTGAGGGAAGATTGAAAAAATAGATTTGTTTAGTCTGGAAAAGAGAAGGCTGAGAGGGGACATGATAACAGTTTTCAAGTACATAAAAGGTTGTTACAAGGAGGAGGGAGAAAAATTGCTCTCTTTAACTTCTGAGGATAGGACAAGAAGCAAATTGCAGCAATGGCAGTTTAGGTTGGATATTAGGAAAAACTTCCTAACTGTCAGAGTGATTAAATTGCATAGGGATATTGTGGAATCTCCATCATTGGAGATTTCTAAGAGCAGGTTAGACAAACACCTGTCAGGGATGGTCTAGATCAGGGGTCGAGAGGTCTTCTAGTACAGTCCCTGCACTCAAGGCAGGCCTAAGTATTATCTAGACCAGGGGTCGGCGACGTTTGGCACGCGGCTCGCCAGGGTAAGCACCCTGGCGGGCCGGGCCAGTTTATTTATCTGCTGACGCAGCAGGTTCGGCCGATCGCGGCCCCCACTGGCCACGGTTCGCCGTCCCGGGCCAATGGGGGCGGCGAGAAGCGGCGTGGGCGAGGGATGTGCTGGACGTGGCTTCCCACCGCCCCCATTGGCCCAGGACGGCGAACCGCGGCGAGTGGGGGCCGCGATCGGCCGAACCTGCCGCGTCAGCAGGTAAATAAACTGGCCCAGCCCGCTAGGGTGCTTACCCTGGCGAGCCGCATGCCAAATGTTGCTGACCCCTGTTCTACGATATCTGTGAAACATATCTGATATACTGTCTATATCATAGAATCATAGAATATCAGGGTTGGAAGGGACCTCAGGAGGTCATCTAGTCCAACTCCCTGCTCAAAGCAGGACCAATTCCCAACTAAATCATCCCAGCCAGGGCTTTGTCAAGCCGGGCCTTAAAAACCTCCAAGGAAGGAGATTCCACCACCTCCCTAGGTAACACATTCCAGTGCTTCACCACCCTCCTAGTGAAATAGTGTTTCCTAATATCCAACCTAGACCTCCCCCACTGCAACTTGAGACCACTGCTCCTTGTTCTGTCATTTGCCACCACTGAGAACAGCCGAGCTCCATCCTCTTTGGAACCCCCCTTCAGGTAGTTGAAAGCAGCTATCAAATCCCCCCTCATTCTTCTCTTCTGGAGACTAAACAATCCCAGTTCCCTCAGCCTCTCCTCATAAGTCATGTGTTCCAGACCCCTAATCATTTTTGTTGCCCTCCGCTGGACTCTTTCCAATTTTTCCACATCCTTCTTGTAGTGTGGGGCCCAAAACTGGACACAGTACTCCAGATGAGGCCTCACCAATGTCGAATAAAGGGGAACGATCACGTTCCTCAATCTGCTGGCAATGCCCCTCTTATACAGCTCAAAATGCCGTTAGCCTTCTTGGCAACAAGAGCACACTGTTGACTCATATCCAGGCTTCTCGTCCACTGTTACCCCTAGGTCCTTTTCTGCAGAACTGCTACCTAGCCATTCGGTCCCTAGTCTGTAGCAGTGCATAGGATTCTTCTGTCCTAAGTGCAGGACTCTGCACTTGTCCTTGTTGAACCTCATCAGGTTTTTTTTTGGCCCAATCCTCTAATTTGTCTAGGTCCCTCTGTATCCGATCCCTATCCTCCAGTGTATCTACCACACCTCCCAGTTTAGTGTCATCTGCAAACTTGCTGAGAGTGCAGTCCACACCATCCTCCAGATCATTAATAAAGATATTAAATAAAACCGGCCCTAGGACCGACCCTTAAAAACCTCCGCTTGAAACCGGGGCACTCCGCTTGAATCCGGCTGCCAACTAGACATGGAGCCATTGATCACTACCCGTTGAGCCGACGATCTAGCCAGCTTTCTATCCACTTTACAGTCCATTCATCTAGCCCATACTTCTTTAACTTGGCGGCAAGAATACTGTGAGAGACCGTATCAAAAGCTTTGCTAAAGTCGAGGAATAACACATCCACTGCTTTCCCCTCATCCACAGAGCCAGTTATCTCATCATAGAAGGCAATTAGGTTAGTCAGGCACGACTTCCCCTTGGTGAATCCATGCTGACTGTTCCTGATCACTTTCCTCTCCTCTAAGTGTTTCATAATTGATTCCTTGAGGATCTGCTCCATGATTTTTCCAGGGACTGAGGTGAGGCTGACTGGCCTGTAGTTCCCCGGATCCTCCTCCTTCCCTTTTTTAAAGATGTGTCTGGAGGTCAATGTTTAGGAATCTCTGGATACCTTTATTGTCCCTAACTTATCTTCTCTCCAAACTAGCTCTACTCTGCCAATTAGAATATTTCTGTTACTTCTATCTGCAGCTTCAATATCATACCTTATCAGTAGGCACATTATGGAAAGCCATTTTTGTTTAAAAAAGAAAAAGAAAGGCCAAGCTCTCTAAACCCATCACTGATGTTCCAGGTGGAAATGTTAAAGCTGTTACTGAAGAAGGGTAACAGACTGGTGTTAGAGAAATGAGATCAACCTTTTGTAATTGTGCATGATGGGTATTTATAGTATCAGGAGCGGGATTTATCAAAAGTACATGCAAATATATGGAATACTGCTTGTGGTCCAGTGAGCGTGGTGCTTTTACAGAAATGGCTTCCCAGGTGCCCATTGAGTCTTTTACTGCTAGTAGTATTCTGACATTAGTACCTTCTATATTCATACCGTATGTCGCTCCACAGCTTCCTCCATCATTATATTTCTGTGTTCTGTCGGCCTGTTCTCAGCCCCACCCACACTGATATCTGCAGTCAAAAGCCTCACTGGACGTCATTATTTCATTCAGCCCTTTACCGTATCGCCTCCCTCCTTTTCACAGTTACTGCACTTCATGAAATCCTGTTTTTCCAACACTAGGCCTCCAATGCACTCATCCTACAACATGCACAGCTGTTCTTTATCATCCTCCTCTGCTGTCACTACTGACTCGAAGTCTAAAACCTACCATATGACATCAATGAACCGCTCATATTCATTGATCTTCTTGAGCAGATCTACCTGTATCTCTGAATCTGCTATCTGACTTTTCAAGTAATAGAAAGAATCCCTCTGGATAACCACATCATTGTCTCCTCCTGGCTCCTCATCAGAGTTACTTGCTCTCTCTCTTCTGAATGGGGGAATGGCAAGAAAGCTGCCTTCCACTTGATTCTCTTGCTAAGCTTTCTAGATAGCCACATAATCAGACTCTTACAGGGTAATTATTATGTAGTTATTTCTATATGGGGGAGAGGTTAAACTTGGAGCATGATCATAAATTCATAAACCAGGAACTTTATTGGAAGATCTCTGACCATATGACCTTTGATCTTTAAACTGTTTCGTAACTTCAAGCATCATTACCACGTAATGTACCAGAATGTGCAATTAGTATGAGTGTAATTACATACAGTGCAATATTTGTAATGTGTTGAATGCAGCTGTTTCATGAATTTGTATGCTCTGAATAATAATGGAATTCAGGTTTGATTGTTGATTTAAAAATACTTTTAATATTTCAATACAGATGCAGCTAAACAACAAATTATGTAAATATAACACGGGACTAAATCAATTGGCATACAACGTGAAGCTATCTATCCGTCCTTCATAGGCTTTTCTATAGTGCCCATCATGTAAGCTATATGAAAATGAAACTGTATTATTTATTTAGAATTAAATAACTAAAAATGCTCCTATCCAAGTGTCTAGTGATCCAAACACACTATTAATACACCTCTACCCCGATATAATGCGGTCATCAGGAGCCAAAAAATCTTACTGCGTTATAGGTGAAACTGCGTTAGGGAAGGCACCTTGTCCCCTGACCGCCCCCCCCCCCGCCCCCGAGACCTTCTGCCCCTTATCCAACCCCTTGGCCCTGGCCCAGCACCCTTAACACGCCGCTCAGAGCAGCGTGTCGGAGCCATCCCTAGAGAGGTGCGGGGCCCGGGACAAATCAGCCTCCCCGCTAGTCTCCTCACCGCCCGCCCAGCCACCGCTCTCCTCCTCACCCCGTCTGCCCGCCGCTCTCCTCCCCGTTAGTCTCCTCACCATCCGCCCAGTGCTTCCACCCGCCCAGCCACTGCTCGCCTCCTCACCCCACCTACCCGCCCGTCTGCCTGCTGCTCGCCTCCCTGCTAGTCTCCTCACCGTCTGTCCGGCGCGCCTCCCCACGTCCGCCCGACCGCCACTCTCCTGCTCGCCGTTTTCCCACCCGCCTGCCTCCTCACCATCTCCTGCCTGCCACTCACCTCCCCATTCGCCGCCTCACCCCGCTTGCCCACCCGCCTCCCACTCTTAACACGCCGCTCAGAGCAGCGTGTCAGAGCCGGAGCGCGCAGCCCCGCCCCCCGCATTATATCCGAATTCATGTTATATCAGGTCGCGTTATATCGGGGTAGAGGTGTAATATGATAATTAAGCAACAGCTTTCAAAAGGAACTCAACCACCTACAAAAATTCCTTTCTGCCTCTTTATCACTCTGAGAAGCCTAGCCTTGGCCCCTTCCAAAAACCCTGTGGAACAGATGTGTTTTGCAGACTACCTGAAAGATCATCAAACATGGGTTAATTCAGACTAAAGTGAGGAGTGAATAGAGGTGGGTGAAATTTTTTGACCAAAACTTTTTTGTGTGAAAAATGCAGACACTAAAACAGTTTTGCAAATTCATGTTGATTTCGCTGAATTGTTTTGTCTCGGGGGGGAAAAAAATCTGAAAAACTCAAAATGAGAATCTATGCTGTTACAGCTCAGTCCAGAAAAGCACTTAAGCATGTGCTTAACTGTAAGCATGTGAGTAGAGTCACTTATTTCAATGAGACTATTCATATGCTTAAAATTAAGCATATTCATAAATGCTTTTTTGACATTATGGCCAGAGTGCTTAGTATACAAGATAGAGCCCTTAATAACATAACTCTTTAAAATAGAATCTTGAATATAATGGATTAGAAACTGTCATACTTAAAAAAAAAACTATATGAAACTACAAAAATGCTGTAAAGCCAAATTTTTTGAGACATTTTACTATTGTTTGTTGCTGACAATGATATAACTAAATATCTGCCTTCTTTTCAAGTGGAATGAAATGGAAATAGCATCTGTCCACAGAATCAATTTAAAAACTATCTTCACATATTTGGACTCATAAGATGGGTATTTCCACTCACTAAAACCTTGCACGTGTTTTAAAAAAACATACCAGTGTAGTAGTTAACGTCCATCAACCAGCTGAACTCAAGCCCAAAAATAGGAGCTGAAAAGTGGACATCAAAGTCTGAGTGGACAGGAGGAAAGCTATGCTAGCTGATTTCCTTGGGTTACTTCATTATTAATCTCTCCTTGCTTCCATTTATTTTAATGCTCACGGGTCGCCAAAAGAGTCCCTCTTAAAAGACGCATTATGTTTTAGACAAACTTTTAACTGGGTTTTACTCCCTTTTTCACTCTATGTTCCTCACTATCGTGATCATTTATTCATATTTAATTGTTTCAGTTCTATGCAAAACAGGTGTCAGTGCTTTGAACCATGAACAAGGGAGGACTTAAACCTGGGCTTGGTGGATCTTGCATTCAGCTGAGTCCCAGGGGTCATGCAGTCCGTCTCCAAGGAGAACAGTACTAGGTGACTGACTCCCAGCTGGCCTTAAGGTGCTGTGTTAACTGGCTACGAGCTAAGGGAAAGGTTAAAAACTGGAGTTGAATGGAATAGGTGGGAAGTTAAATAATCAGCCTATGTTTATTTGGTGAACTGGAAAGTGACTGAGATCTTTCTCAAACTTACTGGGTATCTTTTGGATAGATGTTGCTGTAACGCTGCTGTCTAGTCTCTTTGTGCATGTTTGTTCTTGTGAAGGTTATAGATTTGGCAGTGACAGAAGCTGAAGCCTTCCATTAATTCACCTACCAGGTTTGGTGCAAGCAGCTGCACTGTATACTTCTGCCACAACCCCACCGGTGACCTTCAGTCTGCACTGAGGGAGGGGAGGGCTGGCAGCTCCAATTCAGTAACCACACCAGCTTAATCTTAGATGCAATTGTCAGTTACTCAGGAGTAAGGTACTGGGGTTTTGTGACTTAAATCACTGTCCCTCTCCCAACTGAGTGAGCTGAATCCAAACAAACAGCCTTTCTCAGTCGCCAGAAATTCTGGCTTGTAAAAATCAAATCAGTTTACCCGAAGAATCAGGCAGCTTGATTGGATTTACCCAAACAAAATACACCTCATTGAGTAGTTAGTCACAGTCCTGCTGATCAGACAGACTTCCAGCTCTGTGAAAGGAAGACTGTTTCCTAGGATTTTTATTTTTAACCTTGAATTTTATTCCTCAATGCATTTTTAATGTTAATATACAAGTTTCATTAAAAAACACTCTCTGCTCTACTGCTTCTGTGGACTCTTTCCCTAAAAGACTGTTGTTGGTATTATTATTCATTTCTTCAGTCACAAGTGAAGCACCTATATTATAATAATACATGCATTTTCAATTAGCTGATGAGTAATTTTGGGGAATTCTATAGTTACGGCCCTACCAAATTGATGGTCCATTTTGGTCAATTTCACAGTCAGAAGATTTTGAAAATCATACATTTCATTATTTCAGATATTTAAATCTGAAATTTCACAGTGTTGTAATTGTAGGGGGTCCTGACCCAAAAAGGAATTGTTGGGGGGTTGCAAAATTATTGGGGGGGTGGGTTGCAGTACTGCTACCCTTACTTTTGCGCTGCTGCTGGTGGCAGCACTGTCGTTAGAGCTGGGTGGCCAGAGAGAAGCAGCTGCTGGCCAGGAGCCCAGCTCTGAAGTCAGAGCTGCCGCCAGCAGCAGCGCAGAAGTAAGGATGGCATGGTATGGTATGGCCACCCTTACTTCTGCGCTGCTGCCTTCAGAGCTGGGCCCTTGGTCAGCAGCCGCCACTCTCCAGCCGCCCAGCTCTGAAGGCAGCAGTGCAGAAGTAAGGTTGGCATGGGATGGTATTGCCTTTCTTCTGTACTGCTGCTGGCGGGGTGCTGCCTTCAGAGCTGGGCGCCTGGCCAACAGCCACCCTTCTCTGGCCACCCAGCTCTGAAGGCAGCGCAGAAGTAAGGGTGGCAAATAACCCCCGAAAATAACCTTGCAACTCCTCCTCAACTCCCTTTTGGGTCAGGACACCCAATTTGAGAAATGCTGGTCTCTCCCATGAAATCAGTATAGTATAGGGTAAAAAGCACACAAAAGACCAGATTTCATGGTCCGTGACACGTTTTTCATGGCTGTGAATTTGGTAGGGCCCTATCTATAGTATTTACAATCTGCATTGAGCATTAATGCCAGTATTCTGGACACCTGTAAAGAAACTGTTATCTGAAAGCATTTGACCATCATTCAGCAAAGGTGCATGCCCTATGGTTCGATAGGAAATGGACGTCAGGTCTGATCAGGGTTGAGCTTAGAAGTTTGTCACTCAGGTTAGCAAATGCTTTCAGCACTCTCCCAGCACCCAGAAGATGCAAAAAGAAAATTTAAAAAGTCACTGATTTGGCACCCCTGAATGTTGGCACCCATGGTGGCCACCCTGATCATCCACCCCGAAGTCTGGTCCAGGTGTGACACAGGATGGCATGGAGTCAAAAGAAAACGGAATCTTTGTCAATAAGGGAGCAAATGAAGCCACCTGAATCCCTCATCCTGGAAGGAACCTGGCAGAGAACTGGAAGGAGTGGTTGCATCACTTCCAGATGTTATTGGAAGCAAGTGGTACTCAAGAGATATTGGGGATGAAATTATTGATGTGGCACTTCTAGAGGCACTGGAGATATACAATATATTCCAGTAGGAGCATCAAGGGGACTGCAAACTGCTAGACAAAGGCATTCAAAAGGTGTAAAGTATAACTATTAACTAAACCTCACAAGCAACCCAATGGGACAGGTACGTAGTGTATAACGATTCCCGTTTTACAGATGAAGTCCTGTAAAGAGCGAGGTTAACTAACTTGACATGGTCACCCTGTAATGCAGTAGCAAGCACAGGACTGGAACCCAGGCATTCTTAGTCTCCATCCCCTCTTCTTATTACTAAACATACTTCTCTACAGCAGTCATTTTTAAAATCTGCGGGGCTCTGACATATGTAAAATACAGTCTGCATCATTGTGCCTTTTGCGTTCACAAAAATTAGGAATACATAAACATTACTAACAAAGCTCTCCGCTACGGGGCAGAGGGACATTGCAATTCGATACAGCTGCCATAGACTTTTTTACTTTTTGTTTATGTTGTGCTCTTTGCTTTGTCTAACCTGTCAGCCCTTAGATACTTTCCCTTCTCATGACTGTAAAATTTGTTCAGTCCCTTAAGGACAACTGCTGAAGCGACATATTACAAATTCCACACTGTGCCTAGCTAGGAAGGGCCAGACTCCTGTGCAGGGTGATGCAAAGGTTGAACTGAATAAAGTTTGTTTATCATTAGGTGATGGCTCCACACCATAAGCAGCAAAACAGAGGCATTAAGCCTCTTCACATGAAATCTCTTGCACCCAGTTGTGAAACCCCTTGATAACCTTCATAACATCAACCTTTTTGGTTTATTTCTCAGGGCACCAAAAAAAAAATCTCTTCATATAATAGACAACTATGTATTTCCTCTTGATGACATGGTGTTCCAGACGCTATGAAACAGGAGCAAAAGGGGAGACGAAGAATGCAACGTTGCGTGTATACCTGCTGGGTTGTGAAACTGGAGTAACTGGTTGTGCTTCTATAGAGGTACAGCAACAGTGTCCTCAATTTTGTCCACAATAAAAGTCTAGAATGATATTGATTCTAAGATGTGCATGCCCCTTGATGTCCCCAGAGCAATCGTGTCTGGAGATGCTATGTCATCATACCTTCAAGGAAGCTGTTTTCACCACTGCCCCTATTGCCCTGACAGTGCTAGCTGGTGTGCTTGAGGGAATGGAGTCAGGGCTATGGCCTTGCTTTGCCCAAACACACCCACTAGGATAGTAAGCAATTCTGGAGTGCTAGCTGCTTTCCATCTCCCTGCTCTCCATAGTGTGTACAGCCAAATTATGGAAACCCAACCCTGGCATAGGGAAAAGCAACACAAGCATGCAGGGACAGCCTTAATTTAGGCTCATGTATATTACGAAAGGCGCAACGCATTAGAAATTGCTGCAGCAGATAAAGAATAATTAGGGAAGGATCCTTCACCAGTGGGCAAATTCTGGGTCTCTGGGCAGTGTACGTTTGCAAGAAAAAATTCCACCAGGGAGGGGGGCACAGAGAAAGAAACCGATTTATGGTCAGCTGTTGCAGGGGGGAAAATGAGCTCTTTGTTACTGCTTAGAGGTGTGGAATGTTAGAAGTCCTGATGGAGATGGATCACTGGGCATAGAGCAAGGGAGATGATCAGAGTGTAGATGAAGCAGTTAAAGATGGATGATAAATGCACTTTATCACATGGCTCTAACATTGGGTTTGCAATTTATCACATAGTTATCATGACCACATCTGTGGTTGGTAGGTGTATGTGAGGAAGAGAAAAGGGGTTACATAAAATTCTACATTGCAAAGAAGGGTGTGATTTTAGTCAGGTTTACATTATCTTAAATAAAATGAATGCTGTTAAGAATTTCAATCATTTTACATATGAGTAAAATGTCCTGACCATGCGGCTAGATATCCACAAAGTCCTTGTAAAACATACAGTTTCATAGTGTGCCAAAGAAAATCAATAGTCAGTTTGCCTAAGGTATTTCACAGGGATTTGGTAACATACACTCCACTGACTGGTTTAAAAGTCTTCCGGCATAAGGTGTGCAAACCCCCTACAACCAATAGGGTCTTACATACACAAACATCTTTTATTAACATAAAAAAGGGGAATGGCTTGGTATAAGTATTGCTAACTACTGTACATGATTCAGAATGAAGAATCTATTTGCAGCTATTTGAAATCCCACCCCTACTGCTTCCTGCACAGTTTTGGGGGTATCATTAACTGATGGTTAGAAATCAGTGTGTAATTGAACAACTCGTTCAGTTCATTAGTCCAACTCCATGCAGTGCTTTCAATGTGCAAAGCACTGTCCAGGTGCTAAGCAGTAGAATTATTCGGTTCCTTCCCAGTATTAAACTGCTTGTGATTCTTGAACTCTAATGACAGATAAAAAATGTTAACTGCTATGCTGGAATCACTAGGCTCTTTTCGAGCACTTTAGAGTGGGAACCCTCTTATCATGACAGACCAACATTTTCTCAGCGCGGTATTGAGCATTGGGGTGAATCCTGCCTGTGTGTCTTACCTCCTTCTTTGAGAAGTGTGTCTGCTAAATACTCCCATTCCAGGTCCTGCACCTACGGCTATGCCTACACTAGCACTTCCGTCGGCAAAATTCACCTGCGGGGGAGGAGGGAGAGAAACCCCAGCACCTGGACCCCCGCTGCGGCCCTGGGACTGGAGGAGCACTCACTTCCTGCTGCAGCCCCAGGGCTGTGGCATAGGGACAGAGCTTCTCCGGTCTTGGGGCTGCAGTGGGGGCGGGGCGGGGGGAAGAAAGGAATAAAAGGGGTTGTGGAGCTGCAGTGGGGGGGGGGGGGATTGAATGCGGGAGACCCTGGGTGAGCCCACAGGCAGAAAGGCTGGGGAGGGAGCCCCCACTTCCTCTCTCCCAGGGCCCCAGGAAACCTTAATCCGCCTCTGCCTATGGAATCTCTCTCTGCCCACCTTCAAAAATCAGTGGCGTCACTTAGGCCCCAAGCCTACCATAATTCAGGGAATAAATGGTTACTCAAAATTTCTTTTTATCCCCTTCATTCAATATGTGCCCCCCCCCCTTAATCAACATACACCATTGACACCCTGCACTGAATACAAAATCATTCATTCTGTGGTTCTCATCAGTGTATCTGTGCTTCACACTGATCACTGCATTTATTTTCACAACTCTCTTTGAGATTAGATGGCATTATCGCTATTTCACAGCTGGGGAGTGGCACAGCGAGATTAAGGTCAGAAGTTTCCACTCATTTTGGGCCTAACTTAAGACACCTGATGTTTCAGAGTACTTAGTATTATATCGACTTTATATGTTCAGAGCAGAGTTTCCATTGACTTCAGCTGCAAGTGTTCAGCACTGCTGGGAATCTGCCCCCAGCTGTCTCACATTGGGCACCTAGAAAATGAGGGACACACAATTAGTGACCACCTAGGAACAGTTTGGTTTGAGTGCCTTACCCAGACTCACATAGGATCTCTGTGCCGGGGCAGAAATACAATTATCCAGGGCAGCATTCAACTAACTGCCTAAACCAGGAGACCCTCCTTTCTCTTTCTGCAGTCCCTTGCCTCCTTCATTACACATCTTCCAACTTCTGCAACACAAGAGGCAGGGTCCTATAGACAGCCACCTCCTTCACTACACAGTGCTAATCCATCCCCAGAACAGGTTTGTCCTGTTCAGTGAATGAGGCCAGGGTCCTGTGGAAAAAATAGTATGTGATCATGTAATTAAAGACTCTATCATAGCACATACACACAAGGAGGCTGAATTAAGGTTGCGCAGGTAACCATCATTCTGGCATTTCCTTACTTTTGAGCACTTGGGTTTGCAGCCTTTATGATCTTTTAATTTATTTTTAATTACATTTTTAATTTAATTTCCTTTAAAAAAAATTCCACCCTCCAGAAATTCTAGTCCAGGGGTTGGCAACGTTTGGCACACGGCTCGCCAGGGTAAGCACCCTAGCGGGCCGGGCCAGTTTAATTACCTGCTGATGCAGCAGGTTCGGCCGATCGTGGCCCCCACTGGCTGCGGTTCGCCGTCCCGGGCCAATGGGGGCGGCGGGAAGCCGCGGCCAGCACATCCCTCGCCCGTGCCGCTTCCCGCCGCCCCCATTGGCCCGGGATGGCGAACCGCGGCGAGTGGGGGCCACGATCGGCCGAACCTGCTGCGTCAGCAGGTAAATAAACTGGCCCGGCCCGCTAGGGTGCTTACCCTGGCGAGCCGCGTGCCAAACGTTGCCGACCCCTGTTCTAGTCTGTGGCACCATATTGACCCTATTTTGGATCATCGACAGGGTTCAGGTGTTTTTTTCCACAGCATGGACCTTTGCAACTGAGTTTACAGAGTACTAGGTAGCAGTAGTAGATTATTATCCTCTATGTGGTTCAACCACTATTCCAGTGGGTTTCTCGGCTATTTGCTGACAGAAGTGGAATGTAAGACTCCTGCATTCAGTTTCAGATTCTAAAGGGGAGTAAACTCTAGTAGTGTTAGACCCTGTGCCCCCACCCTTTCCCTCTCTTCCTGTACTTCTGTCCAATTCTCCACCCCCTGGGTTCCTGCCCACATATTAACACCCAGCCCGGTTCCCGGCCCTCTGCTCCTATTCCCTTCCACTTCCCCCCAAGCCCCTCCAACCCCTTTTCCACCACACACTCCTATTTTCCCCCTGCCTTCTTCTCAGCTACCTCCTCCTCCTCCTAAATGCTGTCTGGGTGCCAGTAGGGGAGCATTGAGAAGCAGTCCCCCTGCTCTCAGTTCAGATGCCTGGTGCCACTGCAGCTGTGAGTAGCAATTCCAGGGAAAGTCCCGGTCAACCCCTGCAGCCCTAGGACGGAGCATGCTCAGTGCAGAGGGAATCTTTAGAGAATTTAGCTGCCAAACGCGAACAAATCACTACTGAGTTTATGTGAACTGAGATTTTTCAGGGGCTTATGACTTGGGTGAATTGTCATGGTGATGGCAAAAGACACACTCCTGACACCAGTGCAACCCCCCTCACCTCTGTCAAATTTCAAGCCCTTACTTCAAAGCATGGAGGTGCTAGAGCTTCACAACAAAATGGTGGTAAGAATTATTTTTTTTAACACTGGCAAAACAATGAATGTTTCCCTAATCTCATTCTTGGAAATGACTGAATTGCTTTAGCTAAAACTTTCCAAAACAATTCCGCCTGAGGCAGCTACTAACAGTCTGTCATGTACATTTCAGCAGAGTGATGCTAGTTCAGTTCAATAGCCCAGGTAGCTTTTTGTAAACCTTCTGGCTGAAACTAAAGATACAAGCAAACTCCGCTGGACCCGAGCCGCCTCCTCTGGCTTGCCTCGGCTGCAGTCATTTACCCCTGTGCAAAATGAGTCTTAAATGCCACCCGCTCAGAATGACACTTTGCTTTGCACCTGGTGTAGTCAATTACCCCTTTGCAGAGATGTATCAGGCCCTCTCTTTACACATGATATGTTCAGCACTTATGACTTGCTGAAAATTTGCCCTGAAATGAAAAGTAGGTCTGTCTGTGGGTATGGTGAACATCTTCATTATTTAGGGGAGCGACTGCAGGCCTCACTCATGTCATTTACATGAAAAGAAGCGTGACAAATAGGGACTGTCCCTGCCTTGAAGTGACAGGCCACAGAGTGGGAAGTTTAGCAAAAATAGGAGCCATTAACAGTCATTCTGTCTTGCTCTCTGAAGTTCATTGAGGTTTAATTAAAGCACCTCTATGCTTTCAACTGACCTTATTCCACATACCTGAAAAACAGTAAACTCATTATGTTTTTGTAAGCCTAGTTACGAAGCAAGCTAAGTAGAACACTTTGGGTTGGCATCTCATCCCCTCCTCCCCGAGAGAGTAATATCTTCAAGTTTTCATCATTGTCTATTTTAGACAGTGCACGCAACAGAAACTGGTCACGAAGATCTGTTGCTGCACCTCCGGAATGTAAAGCTATGCTATAACGATGCACGTTGACGCTGATTGGCTATATACGCATAAACGTCTTTGCGGGGAGGGGGGGTGAAATAATGGATGGTGTTTCGTCTGCTAGTTCAGTGCTCAAACTCCAGGTTTTTATAACTGATGCTTTCAGCCCTCCAGCTGCTCTCTCACTGCGCAGATGGGTCTGTCCAGCAGCAGGCAGCACTGTTTTCAGAAATTAACATTAACAGAGTTCCTGGCTGTGGCTGCCGGCTGGCACACTGAGAGCACAAGAGGGGAGAGAGGGTCACTACCCCTAGTGATGGGTGAATTTCACAAGGATGACCTTTCAGGGACTGCCAAACTGTACATTGTACCCCACAATAGTGTTCCTCTAACAGGAGTGGGCCTATTGTTCTTCTCCATGCCCTACTGTGTAAAATCTGTTGATGTCAGGGTAGTCCAGCCTCCCTCTCATCAATCCAGGCCTCCTTTTAGCATTTGAAATAATAGAACCCATGCTGCAACCACTGACCACTTAATACTGTACCAGTAGGAACTAATCAGTCCTTCCAACAAACCTGTGTAGTAGGTGTTAGGTCCATTTTACAGATAAGGAACCTGAGGCAGGGAGGTGAAGTGACTTCCCTAAGGTCACCTCCTAGACAGTCAGTGCAGAGCCAGGATTAGAACCATTGGCTACCTCAATCCAGCTGTTTGTCCGCCCATCCAGTGGTGAAGGCATTCTAGAAAGCGGTTTGAGCCAGAATGGGATCATCCCCACACCACACTTTGCAGAAATACAAACAAACTCCGCTGGTTGTCAAATACTAGGTTGCACCTCTCCGTGCAAAGCAGGCAAGCAGGTCATCTTCTGAGCCAGTGAGGGAATGATTGGTTCACCTTCTCTTCTCAAATGGATCTGTAACGGCTGGTAAAACATTGGAGTGACAAGTTCCGCCCAGAACCAAAATTCTTTGAACCTTTAAGGATGGGCTCCAAGGACAGGGAAGGGTTAAGCGCTGTTCTAATTTCAGCCAAAATGGTTTGCCCATAAAACAAAAATTTCAGATGGGGGTGGGTAACGCACACGTGCTCTTCAGTTAACTAGACAAATGTTCAGTTAACTGGGATTGGAGCAAGAAAATAAAGAATAGCCGAGGGGAGACAGCGACAGAGACTAAGGCCTTGTCTACACGACAGACCCTACAGCGGCATAGCTGAACCACTGTAAGGTCTCCCGTGTAGCTGCTCTATGCCGATGGGAGAGCGCTCTCTTGTCGACATAATTAAACCACCCCCAATGAGCAGCAGGCGGTAAAATTCACACCCCTGAGCACTGTAGAGATGGCCAACCTAACCCCTGATGTAGACACTCTGCCTGACTCTGAGCAGGGACTTGAACCCAGGTGTCCCATCTCTCAGGCAAGTGCCCTAACCATTAGGTTATTGCAGGGTATTCTGGGGCTGGTCTCTCTCAATCTCTCTTGTTGAAGCTGTTCCACTGTGTATGAAATACTTCAACAGTCCTTGAGCCAGCAAGAGTGTGAGAATCGTTCTAAAGCCTCATGGTTTGGACTCCCACCTGGGCGACCACGTTCAAGTCCCTGTTCCAATGACTATTTAAGGCAAGAAGGTGTGTATGGGGGGCGGGGGTGAACTCCCAGCATGAGGGTTCTGCTGAGGCTTAGCTGTGAGTTAAGCATTGAGCAGGTTGGTGGTCTCAGGATTGAGGCAGCTGTACGTATGCCCACCAGCAGCACTGTAGGCACCAATGGTGGGAGTCACAAAGGTGTTTAGACACCTAACATCCACTGGTTTCAAAGGGATTAGACACCTAAATACCTCTGTGAATTCCACCCTTAAGGGACTTCACTGGAGGAAACTTAGGCGCCTAAGGAGTGTAAATGTGCATCCACAATTAGGTGAAGGTTTTGAGGCTCTAAATTTTGGACTTAGGCTCCTAAAGTGGCTGTTAGGCTCCTTAAATCCCTTTGTAGTTCTAGCCCATACAGTATTTGAAAACAGCCTGGTATAAGCTGTCTGAACTCTTTCCTTTGCATTGAAATACTATGTACTTAGAGGGTATGTCTACACAGCAAGTGGCAGCGAGTCTCAGAGCCTCAGTTGACAGACTTCAGCTCATGAGGTCCAAGCTACGTGCCAAAAATAGGTGTGTGGATGTTAAGGCTCGGGCTGGACTCAAGCTTTGATGCCTAGGGACAAGGAGCTTCAGTGCCTGAGCAATGACCACACAGTAGTTTTTAGTGTGAGTCTAAGTCTGTGACTCTGGGCTCTGAGACTTCCTGACATGGGCTGTGTAGACGTACCCAAAAGTGGCTTGATCTCCTATTAGGCTCTTAATGGAATCTTCCTAGATCTTAACTCAATGGAGGGATTTCACTTTCTGTGCTAATCACCCACAAATAAAAGCAAACGAGGTGACTGATATGATCCCAGTAGATTTTGAAAGTTAGTGCTTCATAATAATGACTCCCTATAAGATACAATTATTTGTGATGGGTAGAGTCACAATGTTCAGCCTATATGAAGGGAAAGAGTTACTGTCGGGACTCACATCAGCGGTATTTATTCTACTGCCTTAGTTCATTGGCTTCCACAGCAGTTCTTGTGAGGCAGTTAACATGGAAACCTGAACACCACTAGACTGATAAGCCCTCAGACTGACTTGCAAAAGTAATTTTCAGTAAATCTTTGAGGGGAAAAATTGCATTTAGTGTGTGAGGGGGAAAGCTAAGCCATTCGTGCATCTTATTTTATTGAGTATGCAAGCAATAGAGTACCTGGAAATACAACTTTTGATCCATTACATTGTGCTTAAGAACAAACTGCTCACGAGTTATTGTGAGAAAGTTAGTCTCCTGCGTATAAGAGCTTTTCAGTATTTTCTTCAACTCTTCCTAGAAAAAGGGATGCAATTTTAACATGCTCTAACGATTTTTACTATTTTTTTTTAACAAATCTCAAGTTTCTTCATAGACAACCATGGTCATTCTTTAAATATACACTCAAGTAGGCAGGGCCAGTGGATTATGACTTTAATAGAGTGATGCCAATTTCCAGCAGAAAGGCTTTCTTATTCTTGTGGACACCATGGAATAGAATGGTAACATTTTCCTGAAGATTTCACTAATAAAAATATCAGCTTCCACCCTTATTCCCACGATTGCTTCATACTCTGAGTTAGGCAAGGCTAAATAAATAAAAAAAAAAACCAAGTCATTTTAACATTCCAGACAGAAAGATGGCTTGATTCCGAGGCAGTCCTCATTATTAGACGTTTTAAATCCCAGACCCTCCATCAGTTCTGCAGTGCTAAAATATATTAATTTGCAGCAACATATTGCCATCGGGTCAAGGTGGCTCTTTCCTCAAACAAAAGAACCCCATAGTCAGGGCTGGCTCTGGCTTTTCTTCCACCCCAAGCAAAAAAAAAAACCTGCGGAGCAGCCGGAGCGCCAAAGCAAAAAAGCTGGGGGGAGCGGGGGGAGAGAGAGAAGGGGGGCGGGCAGATCTTCCTTCAGCGGGGCGCTCGCCATGTGGCCCCTGCTGCCACGCTGCCTGCCGGGAGGGCTCCGCGCTGCTCCGGTTGATGGGGAGGGAAGGACGCGGGCTGCCCTGCCGGGCTTGCTACACACCTGGCACCAGCTGGGGCAGACGGAGCGCGAAGCCCGCTCCCAGCAGGGCGCTCCCCTCCTCCATGCCGCCGCCCCCTACAGGGCAGCTGGAGCGGCGAACCAAAAAGAAAAAAGAAAAAAACCTGCGGGGCAGCCGAAGCGGTGAAGCAAAAAAAAAAAGGGATTTGAGGGAATGCTGCCCTTTAGAATCTGCCGCCCCAAGCACGAGCTTGCTCGGCTGGTGCCTGGAGCCGGCCCTGCCCACAGTATTGAATAAGTAAAACCACCAGAATAGCTCTCATTCTGCTAGAGGTGGCACCTTCAAGCGCCAGGTTGATAAAGCACTAGCAGACCAGTATAGTAGCAACAGACATTGCACCATCTGTAGCATATTTTCAGACCCCTTTTGGCTAGGTCATGGGTTCTTGTGTGTGGGAGGGGGAGGGGAGAGAACAAGGATTGGTCACTACTACCCTGTCTTGCCTCTATTTCTAAGTGGAAGGGGTTCCCAGTTAGATGGCAGCAATGTCTCAGTATGGATAAGGTACGGGAAGGGAGTACTGGTATGGAAAATGTTTTGAACCACAGGCTACAGGTTATGGTGGCAAAGAGCTATTCTAACTTATTGAACAAACAAAGCCTGAAACGGAGGATTTTAAAAGGCCACAAAACCCTGACATTGCATATTCTGTATAGATCATTATTCAAGCTTTCCAGCCCCCACTCTCTCAGCATTGTACTCTTAAAAAAAAAAACCCTTGAACTAATCATCCTCCTAGATCATTATGCAATATCGCTGAGGGCAAAGGAAGCTTCCCTGTTTCTTTCTAAATATATTTTTTGTGGTTAGAAAATTAGAGAAATGACAAGGCTGACCTCCCTAAATGTTCAGGCCTTGTTTGGGGAAGTGCACAAGTCATATGGTAGAGCAGCCTCTTATCACTTTGTGGTAGGCAATTGCAAAATGCCTGTGTTAGCCAGAGTCATGCTGGATTTACACTGAGCTAGACAAGCGAACCAGTGCTGCAGTAAGCATGGTGCATGGCATTACAGTGCTATTAGCTAAATCAGCAATTTGTCAAAGAAAAGGGAGAAGAGCATCTTGTAAAGAGATACAACGCACTGTATGATACAAGACCTTGACTATAAAAAGCACTATAAGGTGGGCATTTAAAACTTAACTTTATCAGCACTTGGAGTTGTTGCTAACACTGTGTCAATCTTTCCATTAAAGCCACAGGTTTTCAGGGGGCTGTAAAATTTGCTTGAGGCTAAAACTTGGCATTCAAGTTCTCAGCTGAAGAGTTAACATTCCCTCCTCCCACACCACAAATTTTTGGTTTGGCGATTTTTAATTTATTCCAGATCTATATATAGTTCTAGTGCAGCAATATATAGGGAAAGGGGGATATGGCATTTACTGTGCTGTGCTCAGCTGACCAGCAGCAACGTTAAAGCAAGGCTCTGTGGCTATGTGTTTGGGAAGGAGACACCTATGCACAAAGCAACCACTAAGACAGTTCTTGCACTCTCTGAATGTGTGGAGGAGGAGAGAGTTGGTGTCACCAGCGCTACTGCATAACCACATAGGGGACAAGGGAAGGCTATGACCTTGCAGACTGCAGCTGGCATGCATATTGCACAAGGAAATGTAGGAGCCCTGTTCTCCCTTTGGCCGAGGTAGAGCCCTGTTCTACCTACTTACACTCTCCACGCTTTGCCTATATTCTCTCTCTCTCATTGGAAGGGCACAATAGAGGTCTAGCCGTTATACCGAACAACTGTCTTTCCTTACTGGATTTGCACGTGCCCCGTTTCCTGTGATTCCTTTTCTTGATTCCTCTGCTAAGCTAGCAGATCTGGGAACTTTTTGTGAAACTATTTTGCTGACATTCTCTGTAATAAACATTAGAGCCAAATGTTTAAAGGCCCCTGAAAAATGCAGGTCACACGAAGGGCCAGACTCTTAGCTCTGGAATGGCCCTTTTGCACCACTCTGCTGGCACAAAGGGGCTGTAAAGATGACTTAATCAGCCTCTGGAGGATGTCCCCTATGTAGGGGGACTCTGAATGGAACAGAGTACGGCAAAAACATGCTCTGACCATGTCACATTTTCCTCAGCTATGCCCTCTAGGTCAGGGGGCTCTCCTTATTACACTCCTGATTTAGGAGTTACAGCTGGGGGGAAATGGGGCATTGGTGTCCTTACCCCTTGCTAATCCCTGATTGCCAGAACAGGGGCCAAAGGCCACCAAGCACACCTTCAAGAGACTGGAGAGAGAGAGAGAGTGTGTGTGCAGGTGTGCGCACATGCACACGCTGTTCATTCCATAAGATAATGGTGTCTTTTGTGACAGCTCCATTAATTACTGCAGCCAAGTGCTGGAGACTGGACAAAGACCTACAAGGAAGCAGTACTGCAGTTCTGTTCTAAACTCCCTTGTCTACATCTTCATGTTCAAATCTAATGTCCTATCCCTCAATAATATGATGTTCCACGCTGAATAGTACAATCCACACTAGTTCCCCCCGGCCAAAGTATTCTCCATACAAAGAAAAATATGGTAATTTCATCCACATTCAGAAAAGGTTTTAGGTTTCCTCTTTCAAGACAGGGTGTTCAAAGCAGGCATTTATCATGATAGCTAAATTAGCCGGTACCTTTAATACACCGGCAGCACGGAAAATCTCTTTATCAGCCGTACAATTTTAGCTCGCTGGCAAAAACTTTAAGAAAGAGTTAAAATGAAACCAGAATAATCATTTCTTCCCCCCTGTCCTTTCAGGGCACTGAAGTTCAAGGTTACTCTTTATTTCCTTCTGTGTAAACTGCAACGTCTGTGTCGGTGGATAATTTAGTGCTAAGGAGCCTGTGCAGTTGTAGTTTCAGTTAGGTCCTGTATTAGTTTTTCACTTCCAGTCCTAAACTGCTGTAAGCCCTGGCTCTCTATGAACAGAAAGGGCTGCACTTCACTGGTGGGCGAAATGATTCGTTACTGAATCATCTGAGAACAAGTGTATGTGATCATGTTATTAAAGCCAGCGGGAAAGTTTCTGTCTCCTGTCCTGGCCCCTCTACACTACTTGGTCAGCCGGATTTGTGCCACAAGGGCTGGGCGAGAATTTACACCGCTTGGGCACAGTGTAAGGTCACCGTGAGTAACCCTAAGCTGATTGCCCTGGAAGCAGCTAAGTCCCTTCACCACTGCTACAGAGACCTCTTGTGTCTGCAAACTACTTAGCCTAGCTTCTTATAATTTCTTAGTTAGTTAGTTCGTTCGTAGCTAGTCACTCAAGGTGTAGGTAACCCCCGTGGTGTTTATCCTGGTTCTCTGTTGGCTAGTAACTCAGGGAGAGGCATCCTGTCTCTTGGCGCCAGGAAGGCCCATGGCAGATTCAGAGTTGGCTAGATAACCAAAAGGGAGAGACAACATTTTGTGCAATGGGGATCCGTTGGCTTGGGGAGTTATAGCAGGGGTGCCTGGATGGGCACCAGTGTGCCTGCTCAGAGGAGGAGCAGTGTCTGGGGGGGCAAGGGGGGGATTAGAGTTCAAATGGTTGACAAGAAAAAGCCCAGGAAAGTAGATCTAGCCTGGCCAATAAGGAAGGTCTTCAGTGATATGCTCTCCCACCCCCTTCCCCTGGGAGCACTGTGAGGTGAGAGGAGAAAAGCAAATTTTGAGAGAGGGTCTGTACTCCGGAGCCAGCCGCTGAAAGGACAGGACTTGCTGTCTGCCAGGGCCAGCTCCAGGCACCAGCGAAGGAAGCAGGTGCCTGGGGCGGCCAATAGAAAGGGGCGGCACTCCGTCTGTTGTTGGGGCGGCATGTCCGGGTCAGCGGCGGCGGCACTTCGGCGGCAGCTCAACCAGCCCGCCTCAGTCTTCGGCGCCAATTCGGCAGCAGGTACTTCACTCCCTGTCTTCCTCCTCGGTGGCAACTCGCTCGGGTTTTTTTTTTTTCTCCGCTTGGGGCGGCAAAAAAGCTGTAGCCGGCCCTGCTGTCTGCTGAGCTCATGTGTCCCAGGCGTCCATGCAGGGTGCCCCCTGACAACTGGCTTCTGGGTACCTGGAAGCAATATCCCGAAGCTTGGTCCTTTCCCTGTTCAAAGTGACTCCCAGTTTATAGGATTGTGTTGGGAAAACTCCCTACCCAGTGAGGCTGAGCTAGTCCTTCAGCTCCCTAGATAAACCAGTTGCCTCGGACAAGTCCTGCTCTTGCTACTAGCTCAAGGCTGCCTGCTGTGATTGTATCCGAGCTCTAGGGCAGGAGAATAGGAGTTAGGTTTTTAGAACAGCTATTGTAATCTGCACCTGATCCCTTTATGGTGAGGTGAAATCTTGGGAACAGAAGCAGCCTGATTCCTGCAAGAGGAGGATGCATGCCAGCTGCGACCGTCAGCCGCTCTGCAGTGGCCGAGTCCAGATTCAGCTCTAAACCTGTGGATTGTTTGTGGAGCTGTGAATGCACCATCTTTTCATTAGAGAGTCGGGGAAATTGTTTGGCATATCCCCTATTCCCTGAACTGTGTCCTCAAGCCAGGAGGCAAGGGTCTGAGAGTTTCATTACCTACTGTTTATTAAACCTGTGGAGGGACTTACCATCTTATCCCACATGTGAGTCTTTGGGGCTGCACTGAACCAAGTCAGCCAAGTTGCTTCTTGCTGCTACAGAACATAGCATTGTAAAGGGCCCCAACAAAGTACACCTACCACCAGAACACTAAATTTTACTCCTGTTATATCAAGATATATGACTGGGGAAATTCATGGTTATTATCAGCATGGCGAGGACACTGGTGACCCTGAGAGTAGTGTTTTATACTATAAAAATAACAGGAGTACTTGTGGCACCTTAGAGACTAACAAATTTATTAGAGCATAAGCTTTCGTGGGCTACAACCCACTTCTTCGGATGCATATAGAGTGAACCATATATTGAGGAGATATATATACACACACATACAGAGAGCATGAACAGGTGGGAGTTGTCCTACCAACTCTGAGAGGCCAATTAAGTAAGAGAAAAAAAACTTTTGAAGTGATAATCAAGATGGCTCAGTACAGACAGTTTGATAAGAAGCAAGTGTGAAAATACTTACAAGGGGAGATAGATTCAATGTTTGTAATGGCTCAGCCATTCCCAATCCCTATTTAGCCCTGAGTTGATTGTGTCTAGTTTGCATATCAATTCCAGCTCAGCAGTCTCTCGTTGGAGTCTGTTTTTGAAGTTTTTCTGTTTTAAGATAGCCACCCGCAGGTCTGTCAAAGAATGGCCAGACAGGTTAAAGTGTTCTCCCACTGGTTTTTGAGTATTATGATTCCTGATGTCAGATTTGTGTCCATTAATTCTTTTGCGTAGAGACTGTCCGCTTTGGCCAATGTACATGGCAGAGGGGCATTGCTGGCACATGATGGCATATATCACATTGGTAGATGTGCAGGTGAACGAGCCTCTGATGGTATGGCTGATGTGATTAGGCCCTATGATGGTGTCACTTGAATAGATATGTGGACAGAGTTGGCATCGGGCTTTGTTACAAGGATAGGTTCCTGGGTCAGTGTTTTTGTTCAGTGATGTGTGGTTGCTGGTGAGTATTTGCTTTAGGTTGGGGGGTTGTCTGTAAGCGAGGACAGGTCTGTCTCCCAAGATCTGTGAGAGTAAAGGATCATCTTTCAGGATAGGTTGTAGATCTCTGATGATGCGCTGGAGAGGTTTTAGTTGGGGGCTGAAGGTGACAGCTAGTGGTGTTCTGTTATTTTCTTTGTTGGCCCTGTCTTGTAGGAGGTGACTTCTGGGTACTCGTCTGGCTCTGTCAATCTGTTTTTTCACTTCAGCAGGTGGGTATTGTAGTTTTAAGAATGCTTGATAGAGATCTTGTAGGTGCTTGTCTCTATCTGAGGGATTGGAGCAAATGCGGTTATATCTTAGAGCTTGGCTGTAGACAATGGATCGTGTGGTGTGTCCTGGATGGAAGCTGGAGGCATGTAGGTAAGTGTAGCGGTCAGTAGGTTTCCGGTACAGGGTGGTATTTATGTGACCATCGCTTATTAGCATGTCATTTTTACCTCTTGTTCAATACAGTTACTCTGTTGAATGTTGAGTGTGCGTATTTGTGTTATTCCTTGGGAGTCTCCAACTATCTGGCAAGTAACTTGGGTTACCCTGCGGTTAGAATTTTCCTTCCAAGCTGCCCTGGGGATCCAGACAGGGTGAAGCAAAGGGCCCATGCCAAGTAAGTTGATCTGTGAAGAGAACAAGGAAGATAAGCCCTGCTGAGCGGGAGGTGGGTTGCAGATGAACCCCCCCCCAGGCCTGTCCATCAAAAGCCATAAGGAGACTTGCATTTAAAAAAGTAACCAGGTGCATAGGGAAGCTACTATAGTAAACTGTAGTTGTTGGAGCCACTTGCTTTGGGTTATTCCCAAGGCTATGTCAGGCTCTAACCCCCATAGGAGGTTCAAAAGGAGGGCATCCTGCTCAGCCATCTATCTAGAGAAAGATGCACATGTGCCTACGAGATGGTCACATAGTGTCCAAGTGCACAATTTGCCACACCTTCACTCCTTGGACAATGAAGAGCAGACTGCTAAGACTGCAGGTGCACTGAGCTTCTTTGAACCTTCAACTGGACCATCCTAGACTCCTTTGAAAGGGGTTTGAAGTCTGTTTCTTTGGTGAGGTCTTCTGTAAAGAGACCTGAAACACATCTTGCCACCCCAGTCTTGGCACTGTCTTCAGTGTAGGACCTGAGATCAACCTCCTCAAGGCAAACACTTATTGGGGCTGAGCCTCCCACCTGGCACTGCCCAGCACTACAGACTGCTCCAGAACTGCAGCCTTTGTCAGCACCAAAGACTGCCTTGTTGCCCCTAGAATCAGTGCCGGTCAACAGCATCAGTGGGAATCACACTTCCAGATCTCCTGCTGGCCCTGTTTCAGGGAAGAGGAAGCATTAAGATTTACAAAAGGGGTCCAGGCACAAGAAGAAAAGGACGCATCATTCACCTTCCCCTCCAGTGAGCCATGTCACTTCTGGAGATGCCTTACCTGTCTCAGAGCCTCTGGCATGCACTCCTCAGCTTGACGTTCCAATGCCAAGTGTCTTGGACAGCTCACCGGTGTGCATACTTCAGACACTGTCAATTTCCCCTCTCATAACTAGGGATCTTCCAACCAAGCTTTGGACTATGCTTCTGCTGCTTGACTGCACAGCAGCACTGCCTCATCAGTATCCATCTGGAACACCCTTGAGGAACACAGGATACCCATGGTATGGACCACGCAAGCTCCTCTGATTTGCTCCCGAGGGCCTAGCCAACTTTCCTTGATGAATGCTCTAGCTGCCTGGAAGGACTTTATGCTGGGCCCCCTTCAATTATTAATATAGCCCTACATTCAGGAGTCCATGAAAGCTTTACTTGATGCTGCCAAAACTAGTTCAGCACCAATGATAACATCAACACAGATGCCCCATCCAGCACTGGATAAAGCTAAGGGACTTCCTAATAAGATGACAGTTCTTCCAGATGACACAGTTCTTCCTAAGACTCCTAAGACTCATGGTTCCTTCAGCCAATCTTGCACATTTTGCTCATCTACAACACTGGGTTGCCTCTCATCACAAGGAAGCTCACCATGTCCCTCAGGTGCTTCAAGACCTTTGCTAGTGAGAGATCAGAGATAGTGTACTCCTGAGGGTTGTCATTTCCTTTTCCATTCTACCTCCAGTCCCTCCAGATCCTGCCCATATTCCCTATCCCCACTGACTCCCAGTCCCATCCTCCATCTCCTCATCCAATCTCTATGTGTGTCCCTCCCCTATCTCTTTGCACAGCCAATCTCAATTCTCCTCACGCCCCTGGCTACTTATCAGATCTATCTCCCCTATCTGCCCAACTGGTTCCCACTCCTATTCTCCTGGAAGAAAGCATGAAAATTTTCAGTGAAAATTGAAAATTTTTACATGAACATTTCCAGTTTGTTGACAAGGCATTTTTTGTTGGGGAAAAAATTTTCTAGCAAATTTTTTTCAACCAGCTCTAGTATTAATTTTTTCTACAGCATTGCCGTTGTTTGTTTTGCGGACTTAGGGTACCAAACATTTGTTTCTATGGGACAGACTGCACCAAGACCCACAACCTTTAGAGCTGAACCAAGATTCAAAGTAGGTTTCAGCACTGAAACTCAGGAGACCTACATTCATTCCCAGTTCTGCCACAGACTTCCTGTGTGACCTTGGGTAAGTCACATAATTGCCGTCTGCACCACTTCCTTGACTGTAATATGGGGATGATAATACTTCTTGTGTCTCATTCTTTCTGTCTGTCTTGTCTATGTAGATTGTAAGCTCTTCAGGGCAGGGTCTGCCTTTTATTCTGTGTTTGTACAGCACCTAGCACAGTGGGTCCTCCAGGTTAGGGTCTCTAGCCACTGCTGCAACACAAATAATGACAATGAGCTTGGTGTACAGTTAAGCAAAGACAGTTTTGTTTCACACCAGGTTTGTGTGAGCTGTTTTTGGTTTCAGTTCACATGGGTTCTCTCACTTCCTGAGTTTCCCTTTGACTTTTAGGTTTCTGCCTATTTTCTACCTGAAGCCATAAAGTGGCCTAGGTTTATAAAAAAAAAAATACATTTTTTTGTAAAATGCAGTGAAACAGTCTGTGAAGGTGGCCTGAATTTCTGGTTCATAACAACCCCCTTACTCAGGTGAAACTGTTCTTGGGATTTGTCTCAAATGTTTTTCACAGCTCTAGTTTGCTCAAGCTACAAAATTTAGATCCAGAGTTCAGACACCCTAGTTGGGGCTGTTTACAGATGAAGAAATTTTGTTTGGGCCCATTCCTAATCTGGGGGTCGCTCAATCTTGGCGTCTCTGCTAGTATATATTTTCACACGGGGGCGTCGCTATTCAAAAGAGATTAGAGCAGTCAGAATTGGTTGAGCTTGCCTAACTTTACTCCAAACTCATCTTCACCTCTAACTAATACCAGATTTGAAGGTGGACAAAAGTAGGAGCACTGAAATTCATCCTAAAAATAAAAAATTGGTATTCCTAGTGACTCGACTCTCTACAACCTGCTTCGCAGGCACTGGTGTCTTCCATTCCCTGGGGGTGCTCAAGTCCCGCTCAGCCCCACGCCCCGCACCCAATCCAGCCCTTCCCCCAAGGCCCCAGCCCCGCCCTACCTCTAGCTGCCTCTTTCCACGCAGTTCTGCCCCCTGAGCGCACCCCGTCCCTGATCCTTCCTCTCTCCCCAGTGCCTCCTGGACACCGTGGAACAGCTGATCAGGGCAGGTGGGAGGCACTCGGAAGGAGGGGGAGGAGTTGATCGGACAGGCTGCCAGTGGGCGGGAGGCGCTAGGGGGAGGAGGGGGAGCTGGCTGCGGGTGGGTGCTAAACACCCACTAATTTTTTCCATGGGTGTTCCAGCCCTGGAGCCCCCATGAAGTCGGTGCCTATGACCTGCTTCATCCCTGTGATTCTGTTGCATTCTGGACCTTCCTGGGTTATATTTAGGATGAAGGATTCAGCCTTAAGTCATTATCAAGAGCCTGATAGTGGGTAATTGTGCATGAGAAGCTCTTTAGAGATTTTGCCTGAATCTATCCTGCTGAAGTCAAAGTGGATCTGCAGTCTTTTCGCAGAGATGCTCTTAGAAAGTCAAGAGGAAGCGTTTCAGCTCTAGTGCAGATATTGATAGATTCATGTCCCCAGTAAACAGGCAGTCAATGGCAAAACAAATGACCAGGGCTGGAGTTCAAGCTCCATTTGGCATAAACGGAGTCAGCCTGGTATTATTTTAATTTAATTTTATGTCAAATGTTTCAAAAGGGCCTTAATCCAGTTGCTTATGTTTTGCACAGAATCAAGTGTAGGTACAATAGTTAATTGTCCACTAATGAGTTTTTGTGGAGGATTGGACCCTGAATGCTAATCCATGTTTCAGAAAGGATGCCAAATGACATTCACGCTGCTGCCCCTCCAATTTTTGTTTAGAATGTGCAGCTCTCCTGATTGGAAGCATCAGACTTTGTGTTAACTATGCAATGTGCAAGAGCCAACATTTTGTCTTAGGTATGTCTACACTCATGGAGGCATATAGCTAAGGCCCTACCAAATTCACGGTCCATTTTGGTCAATTTCACAGTCATAGAATTAAAAAAATCGTAAATTTCATGATTTCTGCTATTTAAATCTGAAATTTCAGGGTGTTATAATTGTAGGGGTCCTGACTCAAAAGGAGTTGTGTGTGTGGGGGGGAGTGGGAGAGGAGTCAAGGTTATTGTGTGTGGGGGGTGCGGTACTGCTACCCTTACTTCTGTGCTGCTGCTGATGGTGGCACTGCCTTCAGAGACAGGCAGCTGGAGAGCGGTGACTGCTGGCTGGGAGCCCAGTTCTGAAGGCAGAGCTGCCGCCAGCAGCAGTGCAGAAGTAAGAGTGGCATGGTATGGAAAGCGCTGCCTTCAGAGCTGGGCACCCGGCCAACAACTGCCTCTCTCCACCCACCCAGCTCTAAAGGCAGCGCAGAAATCTACACTGCTATATTTTAGCCCCCACTGCTGGAGTCTTTATTGCCACAGTGAAAATCTCCAGCAGTGTGGAAAGGCTCCACCAGCAGGGAAAGGCTTGAGCATCTCGAGTTCACAGTGAACCATACACAACAGTTCCCTGTTCTACAGTTAGCAAGGTGCAGTCACTACATATCATTTTTATATGCTTCCTAGCCAAAGACTGATATATTCCCAGACCCCCGGTGCTGAACATCTTTTTCTGGGTGGCTAAGTTCCACTTACTTTGTTCCTGACCAACAAAACAACCACAACGGCAATCCAGCCAACCAAGCAAACAACCCCTCGTGAACAGAGGTGATGAAAATGAAATCGCAGAAGGAAATAGGCAGAAACGTAGCAGAAAACAGAGAAGAAGATGAGGATTTTTTTCCCTCCTTAGTTCATTTTGTAGGGTTGTGGTAGGGATTTGCCCAGCTGCTAATATGGCAAAATCAGGTTGGTCTTTGAGGGACTTGCAAGTTGGCTTTTTCAGTCGAATGGACCTTAACACACAAATAAACAACCATCAGCCTGTTTCTGTGACATCAGACATTCTGTTTTGGTCAGATGTTTGCAGGGGGAGGGAAAGCTCAGTGGTTTGAGCATTGGCCTGCTAAACCCAGCGTTGTGAGTTCGATCCTTGAGGGGGCCATTTAGGGATCGTGGCAAAAATTGGGGATTGGTCCTGCTTTGAGCAGGGGGTTGGACTAGATGACCTCCTGAGATCCCTTCCAACCCTGATAGTCTATGATTATAAAAGAAGAGAAACCTGAATAATATTTTAAAGACATCTATGACCTGATTCACCTCTCATATGCAATAGTTACTCCTTATTTATGCCTGTGTACAGTCAAGAAGAGTCAATGATAATTTTTGCTCTCCTTTTTTTCTTTTAAACAAACTAGAAAATTACACTGGCTGATTTCACCCCTTTAAAAACCAGGTGCTGTACGACTCCTGTATTTGCTTCTAAATAATATTCTGAAATGCTCGTTCTCAATAGCTTCAGTATGACAGGCTGAATCTAGAGTGGTGCTGAGCCTCCACAACGTCCAGGGAAGTGAATGACAATTGCAGGTGCTCAGCAGATGTTTTATGACCTCTTCCTGGAAGATTCCGAGTGCACTTCAGCACCCTGGATTCCTGTCGGCATCCGTGGGAATTAACACCTCAAAGATCAGGCCCTGGCTTTTCAGCATTTCATAGGCTCAGACGCTGATGTTGCAACTGATTTGCAGAATGGATTCATCCTGAGACATGGCAACATATTGTATTAAAAAGACCCCTCCTGGCATCCCTGTGTGGTAAGTGCATCCGAATAGCAAAGACAGTCCCACTGTCCTCTTTGTGATAGTGACTGACGGTGCTGGGAACAATGTTGTGTTCTAAGATCCGCAATACCTAAGCACAGGAGGGAAACAATAAGAATGGACTGAGTGCTTTGGTCAGCGCTGCTTTATTATTGCAAAGGATGCCCCCCTTTTCTCATGCTTTTATTACCCACCCACCCACCACAAGCCCAAAGCCCTGCAGTATGGCCACCATAGTTCCAAGCTAACGAGCCCATCAGTGCAGCTTTTCAACCAATCTGTTGAACGACGCACTGACTCCCTTTGCTCCAGCAAGCTCTCTCTCACCAGCCTCTGGCTGGACAGAAATGCTATCTTTTTTTTTTTAGAAATACAGCATGTAAAGAAGCGTTATAGCCGGTTTACAAACTAGTCCTGACAGCAGGAGTTTTGCTCAGTTCCTACAGTCATGATCTGGATGGGCTGGAACTATTTCAGTGTCTTTATATTCCCCAATGCTTTGTAAAAGAAGAGCATATGTATTTTCTGCTGCGTTTTGTACGGAAGCCTGTAATCTTGTGTCCTTAATGGTCGTGTCTTCTCACTTCACTGTATGTGTTACTAGCTGGAAAGTTTACAGTCACAGCATCTAAACTTATTGGTACAGTGGTTTGACAAACTATTTGTTTTATTTTTATGTTTTGGCTTTGGTCCCCAGCAAGATGACAGCTATAGCATATTTACTAGTCGCTGCTTGCCCCAGCCAGCTGAGGAGTTGGGCTGGAGTGAAAGCAGCTGTTTCCGAGCAGCGTGCATGGTTTGTGCTCATTCTCAATTCCCAGTGAGCAGGATCCTTCGGCGGTGATGGAGTAGCTGCGAGCTTCAGTCTATCTGTCACTGCTCGACTGTTTTACTGTGCACACAATGCACTGATGGGCGACATCACTCAACTGCAACAAGTCCAGCTACAAAAGCAAGTAGCAGCAATTTGTAGCCTCAATGCAGCCATTTAATCATTCCCAATACTTCCCTGGTTGCCACTCTGGATAAACTAACTTGAGAATTAAGAACAAATATTTGACTTTTTTCCCCCCTATAATTTTCCGCAGCCCTGTTCAGACTGTACTGTACTTAACAGGAGACCTTTGCCCTTTAGTTAAAAGCTGTGACCAGGAAATCCCACCTCCTCGTAATGAGCTTTTTGTTCAGCTTACAGGGAGGGATTTGCACTCAACTCTTGCACCACAAATGCTTTGTCTGCATGGCTTTTTTATTCAGCTGATGAATAAAAAAAGCAAACTCCAACCACTATACATGTTTCAGTCTCTATTAAGACAACAAAGAGCTCTAAATGCATGTCCTAGCAACGGTAACAATTTAAAAAAAGAGAGAAAGAAAAGAAGGAAAACATGGCCATTTAGCCGTGATGCTTTCCATAGCTGTCCCTTAATGCTTCTGTCAAAAAACAAAATGCTTTTGAATATCATAATACGTACTTCTGGGTAAAAGGACAGAGCATTTTTGGAATCAATATTATGCTCTTTCTACTGTGAAACAATCATACAAGCAGCGGCTTCTGTCAAGTCTTTACTTGCTTATATGTTTTTGACCACATGCTGAGACCTTTCCTACTCCAGTGGCCTTGAAAGTGTTTTTTCCCCCTTCTTCTTTTTTGTTGTTTGCCTCAGTGAACTCTGAATTTCCTCTAATCTCTTGTTCTTTCTTTCTAATCATTACATATGCTTAATAACGACAGACTGCAGACACCAACATCAAATTACAAATCGGCTGAAACTCAGTGGATCAAATGCAGTCACAACAAGAGACGATTGCACAGGACTCAAGAAATACTTGTTAGAGTAAACAAACTGTAGTCAAGCTAAAAGTGGAAAAGTCCGGCTTTGCTTCCTAAAGAGCAAGAATAAATCTTGTGTGTAGGTACAGCAGGACTGCGTCTCCATACCATTACACTGCTCATATGCCAATTTTATGCCAGTGTAACCCCACTGACTTGTTACACTGGCATAAAAAGCAGTTGAGCAGAGTGGAGCATAAGGCTCCTTGTCATCACATTATTTGTAATGAACATATAATTCAACATATTAACCAGACCTCTGCATGGAGGTTATGCAGTCCCTCCCAATTGGGTTTCAATATAAACCTTCCACTGCAGCACAGATTCTCAATGTGGGGTTCAAAAAAGTAAACAGGCTTCAGTGGGTCACGAGTGCCCTCCCTTTAGTAATGGCTAAACAGGAGAGAGGATCCCTATACTTTTTTCTGCAGTAACATGGAGTCAGGGGTTGCAGCATGCAAAAATATTGAGATCCATCAAGCTACGTCACACACCATGGCATATGCTGTACATGCCACATATTTTTCACTGCCCCACCCAAAATGCTTTTTAACTGGTACTTTTTTTGGTTGTATCCCGTGTCCTGAAAAGTCAGACGTCATAGCAACAGAGCAGGCCTTCAAGGGAGACAAACACTGTATCGCTCACACTTTTAGAAACCTCTAGATTACCTATTTTGTACAAGAGCATTGTGGTTTTTAAGGCTGGATATCTCGTGATTTTTCCAGAGCTAGAAACAGACAAAAAACATGCCTATCATTCTAATGAGGGTCTTTTGAGTGCCTAACTCATCCATTTCCAGTTTGGAGGATTGAATACTGCCCATCCTGCATGCATGACCAGTGTAACGAAGGAAAGAGAATTCTCAGCTTTGTAGGGAATAGGTGGAAGGGAAAGTAAATATTTTATTGACAGGTTATTTTCTGTTTGTTATTTAACTGGTGGCTATTTGTAGCTGCTTAAAGGCTTGAAGTATTATCTATAGTTTGGGGGAGTTGGGATGTTAAGGGAGAAAAGGTGGCACTTTGCATTCCTCCTCAGTGTTATTTCCCAGTGACTGTGTCCATATATCTCCCTAATGCCAGAGAGAATCTTGGACCTCTGCCTTACACACTGAGAAGAATTGGAGGGCCATATTAAGTGCTATGCACCCATTCCAGAGGTATGTATGCCCTCATGATGCTTCCTTGTCTCTCTGCCTGTGGAACCCCATGGACTATGCAGCTCCTGAAAGCCCCATACTGGGGAAGTTGTTGGATCCAGGCTTTGGCCCCAGCTAGGTAGAAATTATTTGTTGGTGAAAGAGAGAGAAACTTTCAAGCTTTCACAGAGTGTTTTGTAAGCTCAAAAGCTTATCTCTTTCACCAACAGAAGCTGGTACAATAGAAGATATTACCTCACCCATCTTGTCTTGCTCATATCCTGGGACCAACACCGCTACGGGAACACGGATCTAAGAACTATAACATATTGGAGGATTTTAAGAATTGCACCTATTTACTAGTTGCTATGTGAATATTCTTAATTGTAAGCTCTTTGGAGCAGGGCACCATCTTTTTTTCTGTGTTTGGCACAGTGAGGTCCTGATCCAGGCTCTTCGGTGCTATGGTAATACAAATAATGGATACTAACATTACCATCTCGGCTATGCTGTGCTCCGACTGATCTAAGATTTGGTAGTGGTCAAATTCTTTTCCAACTGCACCTCCAAAGTGTATTGCTTTCTATTACTTTGGAGCAATACCAGGCCTTGTGCCATAGTTATGCTACTCCCTCAATTGTACCCACTTTCTCATACCTATTTTCACAAAACTACCAGTGTCCGCGTCTCTCACGGAAAGTTTTGTAATGAATTTGGGGTTTTATATATTTTTCAGCTGTAAACAGCAGAAACCCCCCTTCAGGCACTTCACTAGACCTTTTATCCATACGCAGGAAAAAGAATTGATTGATTTTGAAGTTAAACGTTGGCATCTGCTGTTATTCAAAACCAGGACCTTGCATACACTCATCCGCCATGCTTTCAGCTCAGCCACCAGTGTGCTGCAAATGAAGACAAGCTGTTGTCAAATGAGAAATGCAAAATAGTCAATCTGTTTGTCTGTTTAATGTAACTGGGAACATAAGCTGCTAAAAATGCTACCATTCTGCACTGTCAGATGGGAGACACTCTCCAACAAACGAAAGCCTAATGACCCATTTTACTCAGGCGCTCTGGAGTTCCTCCTAATGGTATTTTCCATATGCACTTCAACATGCTTTTAACTGAAACTGCAAATGGTACTATTTTCTATCTAACACAAGCGTGTAATCTGTGTAGTGTATTTTTTTCTTCTGGCACCGTGAAGGAATGCTGATGTTCAAGGCGTCTTGAAACAGTGAGCATATTGCTCAAGCATCTGATGCTCATCTTCTCTTTACACCTGTCATTGTACTGTATTAAAGGGAAAAAATCAAGTCATTAACCATGATAGATATGTTTTTAATAAGAAAGTGTTGTGCCTCACCAGGCAGATAAATAGCGAGTCTTAAGATATCTTCAGAGCCCTAGCATACAATTACAGAATGAAGTTAAAGATAGTGGGTACTCTTCAAAGACTACTGTAACTTGTAAAGATTAGGTCTCTCTCAATTACCTAAGCTGCACTTCTTCAAGAATTTTCCAGCAGCATTAAATTGCTAATTTGACTTTTACTCTGAAAGTTCCTAATCCCCACAGATAATTATGGGTGAAATGTTGCCTCTGCAAAGTATTATTTGGCCTACAAAACAAACCTTGTCTATTTCTCCTTGCCCCCATCCACATCAAAAAGCCTTTTTTAACCAATAGTTTAAAAGGAGGAGGAAGGAGTAATTTTATGTTGCTTGGCTATTTTATCCAGTATTTATATACTGTTTACATGGTGGAAGTTTAATGGACATGGTTTCAAAACATACTTTATCCTAAAAACCCACAGGATTCATTACATACTGTGGTGTAACAAAAGATCGACCATTCCATTAGCTTTTTTGTTTTCTCTTCTGAAAACCTGCCCAGGTTCTCCACTGACCATGTTTATACTTCCAGGGTGCTTTAAATGGTCCATTTTAGACCTAGATCTAGTTCTGTCCTACCCAAACCTGTTTCACATTGCTGATTTAAATAATTTATAATGTTCAGCCATAACACAAGGGTGGCAGCAAATGTTATGTATGTTAAAGAAATCAATTTCTAGGGTGACCAGGTGTCTGATTTTTGACCGGAACACCTGGTCAAAAAGGGATCTGACGGCTCCAGTCAGCTGGCGGCCTCCGCGCCACGCAGTTCCCGGGAAGCAGCCAGCATGTCCCCCCCCTCCATCTCCTATGCGTAGGAGCAGTCAGGGGGCTCCACACACTACCCCTGCCCCAAGCACCGCCCCCACAGCTCCCACTGGCTGGGAACCATGGTCAATGGGAGCTGCTGGGGTGGTGCCTGTGGACAGAGCAACGTGAAGAACCACCGTGTAGGAGCCAGAGGGGGAACGTATCGCTGTTTCTGGGAGCGGCCTAAAGTAAGCGCCGCCTGGAGCCTGCAACCCCTCCCCTGCCCCAACCCCCTGCCCCAGCCTTGATCCCCCCTGCTGCCCTCCAAACCCAACAGTCGCAGCCTGAAACACCCTTCTACACCTCAACTCCCTCGTCCCCACCCCAGAGCACCCTCCTTCACCCCGAGCCCCTCATCCCCAGCCCCACCCCAATCACCTGCCCCAGCCCAGAGCCCCCTCCTGAACCCTGAACCCCTCATTTCTAGCCCCACCCTGGAACCTGCACCCCCAGCCCAGAGCCCGTACCTCCTCCCACACTCCACCCCCTGCTTCAGCCCAGAGCCCGCTCCCATACTCTGAACCCCTCGGCTCCACCCCCCAAGCCCAGAGCACCCTCCTGTACCCCAAACCCCTCATCCCCAGCCCCACCCCAGAGCCCGCACCCCCAGCCAGAGCCCTCACTTCCCCCCATGCCCCAACCCCCTACCCCAGCCCTTTGATCCCCCTCCCGCCCTCAGAACCCCTTGGTCACAGCCCGGAGCACCGACCGACACCCCAAACCCCTCATTTCCAGCCCCATCCCATGCCCCAACCCCCTGCCCTAGCCCTGATCCCCTTCCTGCCCTCCGAACTCCTCAATCCCAGCCCGGAGCATCCTCCTATACCCCAACCCCCTCATCCCCAGCTCCACATCAGAGCCCGCACCCCCAGCCGGAGCCCTCACCCCACCCCCGGATCCCAACCCCGTGCCCCAGCCTGGACCCGCCTCCTGCACCCTGAACCCCTCATTTCTGGCCCTACCCCAGAACCCGCACCCCCAGCCCAGAGCCTGTACCTCCTTCCACACCCTAACCCCTGCTTCAGCCCAGAGCTCCCTCCCATACTCCAAACCCCTTGACTCCACCCCCTAGCCCAGAGACCCCTCCTGCACCCCAAACCCATCATCCCTGGCCCCACCCCAGAGCCCGCACCCCCAGCTGGAGCTCTCACTCCCTCTCACATCCCAATCCACTGCCTCAGCCTGGAGCCCCCTCTCCCGCACCCCGAACCCCTCATCCCTGGCCCCACCCCAGAGCCTGCGCCCCCAGCAGGAGCCCTCACCCCCTCCCACACCCCAGCCCAGTGAAAATGAGCATGTGAGTGAGGGTGGGGAGAGCGAGCGACAGAGGGAGGGGTGATGGAGTGAGCGGGGGCAGGGCCTCGAGGAAGGAGCGGGTCATGGGTGGGGCCTCAGAGGAGGGGAGAGGTATGGGACGGGGCAAGGGTGTTTGGTTTTGTGGGAGTAGAAAGTTGGCAACCCTATCAATTTCACATTGCTGAAAGTGTCTTGCAGTCTCTTCTTTCTAGTGTCCACCCTCACCGTCATTGTCCCACATTTGGGCATCAGGATATTGAGAGACAGCCTAGGCTGGATGACCCCCAAAAGAACATTAAACTCCCTCTTTTTCACAAGAAAAACAAATCCTATTGGGTCTGAGTCTGCTACTCTTAATAACAGCGTAACAACTTTACTCTGTAAATTGCATACACAAAGTCCTACCTCTGGGGCCAAATATTCAGTTGGTGCAAATCAATATAGCTTCACTGAAGTCAGTGGAGCAACACTGATTTACAGCAGGTGAGGATGGGGCCCATTGTGTGGAAGAGGAGCAAAATCTGGTCCACTGAAATCAATCATGGGCCCACTGTGTTTAACTATATCATAACCAAATTCACACCTACCACTTACACTTCCCTGCAAACTAAATTAAATGGTACTTAACCTTTCGGAGACACGTTAGAAAACAAAGAGGGTAATTATCCCCGCTCAGTACAGTGGGAACTAACAGACTGAGATGACGCTTCAGTGTGTTGGATTCCGGTGCTCAGGGAAGGACAGAAGCTGCAAAAGAGAAGAGTATGTAATGGGCTGTATGGGTTAATACACTGCCCAGTCATCTCCAGGATTACCGAGAAATTGAATATGATCTTGGAATTATCTGCTCAGTACCAAGTAGACATTCGTGCATATTAAAAAAATAGAACATTTCTGCTTCAACATAAAATCTGGCAACTGAGAGAGAGATTTCAAGCTGGAAGAAAAAATATATTCCTCTTTTGCTTGCTATATGCCTCCCTCTTGCATTAAAAAAAAGGTCCTTCCATGACAGATCAAAAGTCATGCGAGTAATGTTGCATTGCAGCTGCCTGAATTATACTTGGCCTCTGAATAATAAATAGGGAATTTCTAGAACCACAAGCTCATTAATGAGCACTAATTCAGAACTGATGGCACAATGTTCAGTAATTTAAGCAATGTAGACAATGAAGGTTCTCAACTCTGGTACAAAGAGTGACCTACAGAATCTTGTGGAATGAGTAATTACAGCTAATATCCATTTCAGCTTCTATTAGAACATCCAATAAAACAAGGTCATGACAACAGGCAAGGATCACATCCCTGCAAGCATCACAGTGGAGAGAGACAGAGTCACCCTGGAGCAGGTGGACTGTTTCTATTAGTTGGGCTCCTCAATGAATAAGGATTTTGACAGCTCCCCTGAGAACTGCAGGAGGCTTACAATTGTTCAGCCATCTATGACATCACTAGTAGACTCTAGTAAGACGGGGATGATTTTCAAGAACACAGAGGTTAGGCTTGGCTGGTTTTTGGTTTGACCCATAACTAACAATGGCTCTAAGAGCAGGACATATACTACTGACTTGGTAGGGAAAAAAATGAAGAAAAAAGTTGTCAGAAGAAAAGGGACAGTGTCAAATGCCTGCAGTTTGAAAGGGCAATAGCAGAACAGATTGTCTGCAAAGTCTGCCAGCTGTGTTACTTACTAGAAAATTGTTTTAAAAAACAGAGAGAACTTGGTCAAATAGTCAAAATACCTGATCTGCAAATACTTTTGGTGCTATTTTCATTATTTGTAAGCACTTGGGTGATTGACAAATATATGCGCCAACACTCATAAATTCCCAAAGTTTAAAAATTGCAGTAAGACTGATTTTCATCCCCAAAATGCTTCTGGCTGACAGATTTTTATTCACTTTAAAGACTATTCACACAACACCGACCCATATTCAGAGTGATCAGCTCGCAAATAACTAATAGGCTGAAAACTGTTTATCAAAATCATTTGGGGAAACACTTAGAAATCAGGAGGGGTTTGCAAATGAGTCACTAACCAAATCAGGCTCTAGCCGCATAACAAATATCATTCATAACAAATAGTTTGACCTGCTCGTAAAATCAACTTTACAGGCTAGGTCTTTGGCTCATGATGTCACTCTGGCAGTGGGAAGCAATCTTAGCGTGAGCGTACCCATAAGTAAGTAGAGGATTCCTCCAGTATGGGGGAATCCTTTGGTGGAATAATGCTGGCATAACAACTCCAGTCTCTACACCCCGGGCACTCACCAGCTGCTGGAGATCTCCTTGTGATCGCTGGCTGCTAGCTGTAAGAGAACAGCCCTGAGCCCTAGTCCTAGCTGCAGGTGCTTTATAATTTATACACAACCATAGCATAAAAATATTGAGTATAAGAACATGTATCGATCACATTGACCCTTGCCACAAAAAAACACCCTACAGAAATGGCAACCAACCTCCTGTATCACCCCTGTCATTCCACCCCATTAGCCTTGCAGCTTGCACTGAAAGTCACCACACACAGCCTAGCAGGCTACGGGAGAGAACAAGCTCCTGAGTCAGGATCCTCGTGGAAAATACCCTGTCCCCAGACTGCTCTTAGTTAAACTGTTTGTTCAAGTGCACCTGCGGTGGTACACATGCAGAGAAAGGCAGTCTGTTGGCCTCCACATCCATAGCCCTTTAGGACAGTGATACTCAGTGGTTCAGGAGCCAAATTAACAATCAACATTACCCAAAAAAGCCACAGTTGTGTCAATTCATTGTTTCATTTACTATTTTTATATATTATTCTCACAGCAAAACGACTGACCCAGTATTATTATTTTATCAACTACAATTGGTTAATAACATAGTAAAAGCATCCTGATTGGTTAATAACTTAGACAGACTAATAATTAAATCACACCGTGTTTTAATATCATGTGCTGCAAAGATCCAAAGGAGACACATTATAGAGCCACTTGTGGCTCGCGAACCTCAGTCTGAGTATCACTGATTTGGGACTCAGTAGATAAAACCCAGCACTGTAAGCTCTACTCAGGGTATGTCTACACTGCAATCAGAGGTGTGACTACAGCACATGTAGACATACCCAAGATAGCTTTGATCTAGCTAGCTTGAATAACAATAGCAATGAAGCTGCCGCAGCGTGGTCTGTACAAGCCTGCCTTGGACTCCGACTATGTACTCAAGTGGCTGGGAGCCAGTGCAGACTATGATAATTGGTTTAACATATTGTCTGGATGAAGCAGCACCACTTAGTAGTCCTGACTCATTGGAGGCCTGGTCAAAGCCCTTTGAAGTCTATGGGAATCTTTCCACTGACTTCCTTGGGCTTTGGATCAGGCATTAGGGCTGCATTGTGATCTGCTGGCACAAACCTATGGTCCCATTTGGAGTCTGGATTACTTCAGTAGTATGAATGAAATGAGGCTTTTCAAGATTGGTCCCACCACAGTTGCTGTAGCATCAAATGAAGAGCAAGAATTTCTATTATCTTGGTTATATCAATTCACTCACTGGCATGAGGAATTCTTAACTACAGAACTTGAGGGGAAAAGTGTTTTTAAAGTCCATGTATTTTTTAACATTTACAGTTTCAAGCAGAATACAAAGTTCTGTGTACTAGCTAGTAGGGAGTTCTGCTTTCTGTTATAATGTGTTGATAGCTATTGCTTTTCTGTTTAACTTTAAGGGGCCTTGGTGAATACGTAAGTTTTACCGCTCAAATGACTGTTTAAGAAGTAAACCATTTCTCCCCTAGATTTTGATAAAACATTGCATAGTTAAAATGTTTTATTTGGATTCATACCTCATTTTAAAGTGTTGCTCATAATAGCTGACAGAAGCTGAACTTCAGTTAGCTATTTCTTGTTTCTACTAAAAGAAAAAAAAGGGTTGAACACAGCTTCTGACACATGAAGCACGACTACAGGGAAATGAAAACAAATGTTGGTACAATTCATAAGGGAAAAAAGAACGTAAGGTTTTTTTTTTTATAAATTTGTTCCCAGCTCTAAATGCGTGCCATAAATTAATAGGTCATCAACATACTTATTTAGCTAGCAGCAAGTAATTTTGTGTGAAAATATTCATACAGAATATAACCTTAGTAACAAATTGGCTGAAAATGAAGCATTTGAATGCTTTACAAAATTCATACCAGACAACTTCAAGCTTCAACATAATGGAAAATCTTCTCTTTACTTAACTCCTAGGATTTAGAAAATTGATAATAATGCAAATAACCAAAGGTTAATAGCCTGATGCCATAACTATAACATACACTATAGCTTAAAGGATATTGATTGCATATGTATCTGCAAAATGTGTGGATACAGATGAGACTGCTTTGCTTCTTAGGTATAGACACAGTGAATCAAGTAAAATCCATTCTCGAAGAAATCAGAAACATGACATCTTGGCCTCATTTGTAGAGGGCTCTGCCATGCCAATGCAGATGAGGACAAGCCTTTTGTCACAAGGTTAGATTATGTGCTTCAGTTTCAATTCCAAATCCATGTGCCATAACCAGGAAAACAGAGCATGCAGAATGGGCTTGACTTCAATGGGCTTTGGAGAAGGCCCTGACTGCATTGTTTTGAATTCTGATTCATAACTGTTGTAAATTTAAGATAGTTGCTCTACAAACGTAAATAAAATCAATACATTAAATTAAACAGAGTTAATTCACACCCCTCCCCCACTTCCACAAATACACACCGCACAAAACCTAAGTTTGCAACTTAACTGCCTGCCATTCCACTACCCCTTATTGTGGAGCCATCGTATTTCCATCGCTTTGGAGGGTCTTCAGTGAGTCAGAAATGAGAGCAAGAAATACAGAGTCTTTGGTCCAAAGGTATGAGGGGGCCTAAATGCAACCAACAGCCTTCCACCTTTGGGTACTGTGGTCAAATATAAACCTTGGGCTTGATGCTCCAGACAGAGATGACGTGTAACTCTTGATGGTGGGGGCGGGGAGGTATATGACTGCCCCATGCATTGCCTCTGGGCTAAAGAGCAGCAGCAGATGCCAGGCCATCACATGGCAGCCGGGCTCGGTTGGCAGGGGCCAGCGCCGGGCTCCTTTGGGAAAGAGGCAAGAATGCATTAGGGAGCAGCTCAGAGCTGTACCTACTGCCTGCCCTGCCTGGGGAGCACCTGGCTGTGCAGAGGCAGCCCAGCTCGGGAAGCAGGGCAGGGACAGCTGCCAGGCAGCCAGCCCCTAGTTCCCACAGTGTGGAGAGCCAGGGGCCTGGGTGGCTCCCACCAGCTTCCAATCTGCTGGCTTCTGGCAGGAGGCAACCGTTTTGGGTACACCCCACAGTTTGAAAACCTCTGTGCTAAAAGAAAGGCAGAAATCGGGGCGGGGGGAGCAGCACTTGACCCCACGTGTTCCCTCTGGCTCCAGTCACTTATTACAGGGTGCATCAACTTGAGTAGAAATCACATCGACTTCTCACGGTGATAAGCATGACAATTGCTAGTGTTGCAATGTGTAGCTAGTGTAGCAAAGCCCCGCTGTAAAAAATTAAAGCACTTATGGTCTCTACAACTAGTCTCTGAAGGATCACTCTTTGGCCCAAATAAATGCCTCCGCTCAGGCATAACTCAGGCCTGGAATTACAGGGGTGTCACAGGACAGGACCGACTGGCACAGCAACTGGCAGACAGTGTGGAGAATCTTGCACAGCACCTCTTTGCACAATGCTTCACACTAAGCACTGCTTTCCACCATTTCATACATCAACGTACACATATCTGCTTATACATATTCTTCAAGCAATGGGGTGAGGCAATATTATCTTTGAGAAACTGTAAATCCTAATAGGCTTCCAACAGGAAAATTACTGCCTTGAGCAATCCGTGGGAGATTTCCAAATAGCCTTGTCAAATTATTTAAATACTGCATTGTGATACTAGTGAAGTCAGTACCAAGTTACTCTTGGCAGGAGTAGGTGTTCACTGGCATTCACTGGATGGAGGCAAACATTTCAAATGGGGAGCTTGGCAAAGCACTCACCAAAAGTGCTACCTCCTTAAGGGACTTTCTGGGTTTCAAATTTTGCCTCTCAGGTTCGCCCCTGCATCTGATGGAAACTGGAGATATATTGGCGCTTCCTGCATGGGGAACCCTGTAGAACTGTATTCAGCCAAAAAAACCACCACCCTCCTCAGAACAGCTTTCCTCTCTCAAAAAAAAATTTCAGTGTGCAAATCTCCAGTGGTGAAAATGATATTTAGGAATTTACCTGTTAAACAAACACATAAACAAAAGATTTAGGCTGATGTGTCTTTTCATTATCTGGGACTCACTTTATCAAATATCCTTAATGCTTCCATCTCTGCAGCAATTTCAGTTAAAACGTTGTTTAAGTTGTAAAAGTTTATCAGTGAATCAGGCATGCTCCTTTAAAGAGTTTTGAGAAAAGGATAAAATATTGCCTCTCTTCTCAGCAACAGCTTTATCAGCAACGGAAGGGATATATTTTAAAAGACTATAAGAAGCCATGACAGAGAAAGAATTGTCTCATGGACAGGCCACTGACTGGGACTTGGGAGACAAGAATTCAATCCCAAGCTCAGGCCCAGACTTCCTATGAGGCCATGGGAAAGTCACCTCACCTACCCTTTGCCTCACCTGCCCTGCCTCAGCGGGGATGTTGTGAGGATAATAAATACCTAAATAAATAAATGACTGTGAAGTGCTAAGATACTGCGCTGAGGTACCCAAAAGGAAAAGCCCTGGTAGGTTATCGAGTCCGTGGCCCTCCTAATGGAGAATTTGCACTCCTACAATATTTGCAAGTGATTTGCCAGTCTAGTTGTCAATGATTCAAGGGATGAGTTTCCCACCACTTCCCTGGGGAGACTATTCCTCACTTTAATGGACATCTAGTGTCTCCTGCTATTCAGCCACAAAGTTCCTTGGCTCAATTTCATTCCATTACTCTTAGTTATATCTCCATGTACCATCTCAGCATACTTAATATCACCTGTAATTTTTGAGAGAGTTAAAAATCTACATTACCACGACACACAAAAAGAGGTAAACAAAAGATAAAACTTTCTGCAGATATTTTTTTCTGAGGGGAACTATAAGCAAAACAAACCCAGGCTCGAGGAGGCACTGGTGAAAGGGTCAAAGTGGAATGATCAAAAATGTCATTACCCTCCTGAACGCCCCTCCTCCAATAATCTATTTTTAATAGCCATTCCTTTGAGGTGCAATAGGTTTCACTTTTGGATTGTAGCAGAGAAGCTAGAAAACCAACGTGGGACAGATTCTCTGATGGTTTAAATGGGCACAGCTCCGTTAGTTTCAGTGGAGTCACCTGTTTACAGTATCAGGTAATTCGTCTCTATAATTCTATCCCTATGTGGCACCAAAATGTCTATGCTGGATTACAGAAATCAGCACACCTATGCATGCAATGGGTCACTGAAACAGACCAGGGGCCTGATCTTGACCAGGGAAGTCAATGAAAGTTCCACACGGAGAGGGCTTGCAGGCTTGAGATCCATGTCATGCTTTTGAACGGAATTTTCCTGAAATGTCCAACTACAAAACCCTCTCCTCTCATCCAGAGGCTTGCAGGGCACATGTGGTCTGTACTTGCAAATTTGGGGACATGAACTGGAAGGCTGCCTTTTCATTAATATGCCTGGGAATAAAATTTTTCCAGAAGGCACAGAATCATATATGGGCAGCATCATTTAGACTACTACCGAGCTCTATGGGAAGAAAAAAATTCACTGGTGCACCACAGCCTGTAACACAGGAAAACTATGGAGGCTGATGACGACTCTCCCATCTCCTTATCATCAGTCATGACGAGAACACTGTGGTGTCACTGCTGGTGCCTCAGCTGAGATGCTGTAGGTCAGTGATGTCTTTGGGAGATGCTGGTCTGTTGTGTATGTTTGGGAGCAGTGACGACTCCTGTAGCAGGGAAGGTCAGGATTCCGCACTCCAGCCCTGTACTGTTGGACTCAGTTTGCACATAGAGGAAAGCCATTGTACTCAGGCTTTGTGCCTACGTCCAGGACTTGGCCCTTGGTTAATAGCCATAGTTAATGAAAGTCAATGGGACTTAGGCACTTTTTAACATTTCACGGTGGGTCAAGATACACTGTCTGAGGAATGAGCTCATGAAAACCAACTGCATTGTCCTCTGGGTGAGTGTTGAAAGCAGAGCCATCCATAGAAAGCCATGAATTACTCGTTGGCTTCAGTCAATCAGCAGAGCAATTGACATTTCCATAGTCGACAGGCCAGATTTTAAATGTATTTAGGCACCTAAAGATGCCAATAGACACCCACCGGAATTTTTCGAAAGCACCTAGGTGCCTAACTCCACATGATTTCACTAAAACTTAGGTGACTAAATACTTTTGAAAAATCTCACTAGTCATACATCTTTAGGCACCTAACTACCTTTAAAAATTGGGTCCAAAGTCCCCACCATTCCTGCACTAGCTTTTATTAGAATGAGTGAAATCTATCTACCTAGCATTTTCTATAGTACCCATCATGGTAGTATTTCGGTACTTACTACAGATGACTCCAGACATCTCAAATATTATTGTACTAAATGTTCTAATTTTGTTATGGGAAATGTTTCTATACATTCCTTTAACATAATTTCTGCAGCACATTAAATCAGTTTTCCCATCTAACTGAATAACTTTCCAAGCGCTACATTAGAACGCTTGTATAGTTGCAAGAATAATGAAAATAACCTCTTGGAACCTTCCTCTTAAAGCATATATGTTCTATTGAAAGATTCTCATATTTTATTGGTATAGCCCTATTTGACAACATTGCATAAAGAACCATACCACTGTTTGCTCAACTATGAAAACACGAAATGGGAAGAGAGGTATATATGTCCAAATCAAGGTAATAGCTGACTATCAAACCAATCCCACAAATTAGTTGTGAAATGAAGGAAATGAAATGGAATATGTGAATGGCTATGGAAAAACAGCTAAATTAATTTACGTGGGGGGAAAAATAATAAACATGATACGCATAGGTACTGCTCTAACACAGAGTTATTTTCCTCATTTGAAATAAATGTAGAGTGTGGGTGAGATATGCTTCTGAAAATGTTTAATTGCATCTCCTTGCAGCTAGCTTCATGCATTGGTTCATAGGCCCAATCCTGTTCTTATTGCAGTCAATGGGAGAAAGAACAGTTAACTAATTGTCACTCTGTGAGCACACCAGTTCATGCATGCTGAATTCTAACAAAGTCCTGGAACCTTAGGGGAAAAAAAAACATTGGCTAATTAAGATGAACTTTAAGGTGCAGCACCTAATTAATTTGATCTTTTTATGGAACACTTTCCAAATGAAGTAAACTTTAAAAGTTACACGGATCAACGCTTTGGGCTATTTGTTAATAACTAAATAAACAATGTATTTCTTAAAAGCGGCAGGTTACAAATCAAGATATTAGCATGAGTGCTACATTAATGAAGACGTTGGTTTGCTGTTGCTAAGCACAACTGCTAGTCAGAATGACAAAAAACAAAAACAAACCTCAGTATTTCCTTACTGATAACGATATCACAACCAGATGTTGAGGGGAAAGCAAATCTATGGCATGATTTTAACCAAGGAACAGATGCAGAAGTGACTGCAATTTTTAACGTTCTACTTATTTGGGGGAAATACTGATCTTTTTTTAATTTGTATTTCAAGTCCTTGTCAAAAGGATATGTCAGTCTATTAAAATAAATAATCACAACAACAAAATCTTCAGGTACTTTATCTTAATAGCTTGTTTTCTCCTGTTGAGAGAGGCTAGCTGTAGCAAAGCAATACATAGGCAAAGATTTAAGGTGACCAGGTTTCAAAGCAGGAAAAAAACTTGCATGTTGGGCTGGTCAAAAAATGCTTGATGACAGAGAAGCTGGTTGAAATTTTTGTTGAAATTTCCAATGGCTCTGTGCACGAAAAGACACAGGGGACAGATTGTTGGGATCCAGGGAGATGTACTATGGTAGTCTTTTGGCAGCTAGGAAGGGGAAAAGAAAAGAGTCCCCACTTCTCCCTCTTCTCTTCATCTACTGCACCAATCCCCTTTCCTTGTCCTTCTCTGTAACCCAGGGGTCGGCAACATTTGGCACACAGCTCGCCAGGGTAAGCACCCTGGCGGGCCAGTTTATTTACCTGCTGACGCGGCAGGTTCGGCCGATCGTGGCCCCCAGTGGCCGCAGTTCGCCGTCCCAGGCCAATGGGGGCGGCAGGAAGCCGCGGCCAGCACATCCCTCGCCCGCGCCGCTTCCCGCTGCCCCCATTGGCCCGGGACGGCGAACCGCGGCCAGTGGGGGCCGCGATCGGCCGAACCTGCCGCGTCAGCAGGTAAATAAACTGGCCCGGCCCGCGAGGGTGCTTACCCTGGCGAGCCGCGTGCCGAACGTTGCCAACCCCTGCTGTAACCCTTTGTATTTCACTTTACGTATGGAGTGAGCAGGCCTGAGGATACGTACACAATGGCAATCAGTGGGAGGCCCCATTGACTTCTGAGGTGCATGTACACTTATCCAGCTCACTGTCACTCTGCTGGTTGGCTGCTCCACCAGGTGACCAGAGTCTGAATAGATTTACAGATAAAAGGATGATGCTGTTCTGTGTAATGCTTAATTTGTGCTAGGGCTGAGCCCTGGCACCTTTAGGCTTCTCAGTTTGGGCTTGCCGCATCAGTTATGAAAGTAAAAAGATTGCTTGAGCCCGGCACCTCTTTCATTACAAATTAAGCACTGCTTCTGCGTGACATTGATAGGGACCCTAGAAGAGTGACTTTCCCAGTTTGGGGAGCATATGGCCACTCTGTAACCATTTGATACCAGTAACAAAATTTTAAAATATCCTTAACTAGATTTTATTGTTTGTCAATAACGGGCTCCATAGTCCAGCCTGACATGTAACACAGGTAAAAATCTGTGGGTTCAGCCCAGAGCAGCTATCAAGCAGATGGGCCTTGTCCCGTGGCCAGCTTCTAGAACCATGGAGTGAAATCCTGGACACACTGAAGTCAGTGGCAGGACTCTCACAGAATTCAATAGAGCAGGATTTAACCCATAGACTCTGCCCCATCACAGCCTTTGGGGAGTCCCCTTCCATGACTAGTTTTTTTCCCCCCTGATAGAAAATAGACTGTGCTAATAATGATCCAGCTTAATTCTGCTGGAGAATACTATAAAAAATAATGTAAAAGATGTATTTATATTTAAAAAGAGACTAGCTCTCGGGGTTAAAAAACCCCAAATTTAATGTCAGAAATGTCCATTGTGCACAGCGTTCATACAGCGTTGATATACATTCGTGTTTTGGCTTTGTCTAATAAGCTGGGATGCCTCACTTGGTGAACTCTTGTCCTCATCCTGCCCCCATTTTATTCTCTCCCCATCCCAGATGAAAAAGAAAGAAAGAAATGTTCTGCCAGTCGGTGTTTTAGGGCTTGTGGACGTTACAGGGCCTTCCATGGGGAAGGCATTATATTTTTTGATCTGCAGCCAGATTCTTAATGAAATAGGAGGGCAGGAGGGAGGCTAATGTGATTCAGCATCTAAAAGCAAGCAGTTGCATCAATAATCTTTAGCACTGGCACTTGTGCTAAGACAGAGTTTAGAAGACAAGTTGTCACTGTGATTTGGGGGCCTTTCATTTATTCAATATAACTCCATTAGGTTTTGGAAGCATAAACAGGTAGTAGGGTTTTGTGAAAGTAATACTCTTAAACCAGCATATAATTAAAATTGAGCTCTTTGGAGAATAATTCTACTATATATTATTGGAGGTGACCTTTCTCTTATCAAACACCATTGAATATCACGATTTAACTTTCCCAGTTTCAATCTAGCCAACACAGCTATGAAGCAGCAGATTGAAGAACTAAGCACACACTTGTGCGTTTTCTACCTTTAATTCTTTTCTGTGTTTACGTCTTACTTTTCAGAGCCCACTCAGAGGCTAACTTCTGTTTCACCTCTTAGGGAAGTTTTTGATATTTTTAAGACCCAAAACTTCAGGGTAAGTTAAGTTAAAGGAAGCCTTATTTTTTTTTCTCAGCTGGAATAGTATATAAAACTAAACGTGATTGACCTGTAAGGCTAGGCTTTGCAAATCTGCCCATGCAATGTATTCAGTTAGGGTGAAATTCACCCCAATGAAGAGGGTTGACATTAGAGCCTATGCACTACTTAATTCCCACGTCAACCCTCTATGGAGTGTAAGTGTATCTTATATTGTACACAGGGGGCTGTGTGGGACTTCTGCATAGGGGTGAATTTCCCCCTCAAGGCTCAATTTGTTAATGTGCTGAGTGCCCTGTCTTCTCATTGATACGAGTGGTGGCCAGCACCTTCTAGAAGGTGCTCTGCATCTAGCAGCCTCAGGCTTTCAATGCAGCACATAAACTAAACACGGCAATAAAACAAAGGCAGAAAATCATGTAATACCCTAATACCAGGCTTTCCAAATACCATGTATGAAATGAGATACTGTACCCAGCCTCCCCACCTCCACCCTCAGGTGGCATGAACATTGTGCAATACCAGCGACACCCCAAAAGCCTCCTGTTCTTGCATGAGCTGTGATGTGAAAAGCCAGAATGTGAGACTGAAAATTAACTTAAGCAATACAAAGGTTATGCTCATTAGACATGAAAAACCAAGACATCCCAGCAAAGACTGGAACATTATTGAACAAGTGCAAAAAGCACATTTACCTTGGTCAGATAGAAAATCCAGCTGGAAGAAGTTAAAAGAAGAACCAGTGTGCTAGAGTTAAAGCACTATGAACCTTAGTCTCCCACTTAGTCTTAAAAATTAGTATAATGAGCTCTTAAATAATGACTTAAGGCATGTGCTTCTTACGGGTTTGCCGTTGAATGTGTACCTTAGTCCGAGGGAGATATTTCAATCCCCCCAATTCCCCCCCCCCCACTGACCACATAAAGATTGTACTTTGGCAATGATAAACTTCATCTACAAAGCAAAAAAAAAAAAAAAAAAAAACAGAAAAAACAACACCTCCCTGTTTAACATTAACACCATTTTTCTGAATCATTTTTCTGAATTGTTAAGGATATTTCTTCCTTCTGGTGCACAAACAAATGGGGACTATGACCAGCAAAAGCTGGTTCTGCAATACTGTTAATTTTCTTCTTTAATGTACATTCTTCATAAATACAGTGTCTTGTGTACTTGTCAGAGATCTATTTATTAGTGTGTCCATTAAAATAACTCAATACATTTATCTGCTTCTGAGTAGTGAGAATAAAAATTTGCCTTGTGAAGTGGACTAAAGGAACATGAATTACTTTACAAGCCAGACAAGCAACATACTCAATTCCACCCTCTAAGTTGTCAGAGGCTCCATTTTTTATGACTTTCTGCATTTGTTGCCACTAATGTGGTTTGAATTGTCTCCTTCCTGGTAACATAGAGTTGTTGTCCTGCTACTTGTCTGTGTCCTGCATTAATCTTCCTCAACCTCAAGTGATGAAATGGCCTCATCCTCAATAAATTAGTAAGAAATACTAATCTATGAGGGCAAATATTTTGGAGAGTCATTTTGAATTCCTAGTTACTGTCTTTCCCTCTTGTGTATTTCTGCTCTTTAACCGTACTTATTCGTTTCAAGTGGTTTTAGGTTCAGTGACCTCTAGAAAATTCTGATAGTGTAGGTAAAGAACACGATTTAAAAGAAGAGATCTTCAGGTTTTTTAGACGACAATGTAGCTCTCATGAACAGTGCCAGTTAGCACTGGAAGCTGAAATGCTTTATTGGGCTTCAGAACAGGCACAAGGTGGGAATCATCAGGGCAAGTTCTCCACACTACCCCTACTGATGTGCTGCAACCCTGATCTGAAGTGAAAAGATGACCTCTAGTAGGGTGACCACATTTCCCAAAGAGAAAACGGGACACCCCCCTCAGTCGCTCGCCCGAGGACCCTCCCCTGCTCAATGCTGGACCCCTGCAGGGGGCCCCCACAGGAGGCTGTTGTCCCCCTCCCCCGGCATACTGGAACGCTGCCTCCCCACTCCCCAGCCCTGCCTCCCCTCCTGTGTGTGGGGGGGAGTGGCATCTCTGCTCTCCCCTCCACATGTTCCTCCGCACTGCACCCCTTTTTTTGACAAAAGTGGGCATTTGTGCCATTTGCTCTTGCCAAGTGATCACACTGGCAAGAGCAAATGGGACAAATACCTCCTTTGGGAAAAAAAGTTGGGATGGCCAGGACAAGGCTTAAAAAAGGGACTGTTCCAGCCAAAGCGGGATGTAGGGCCACCCTACCTCTAGGATGGAGTGAGTTGTTCAATCTCCCTGTTCATTAACCCTCACCCGCACTATTCACAGTGTCAGCAATTATTCCAATTATGATGCAGGGGCAGACTCAGCCTGGGAAAAACTAGGGCTCCCAGCAGTGGAAAGTCAACCCAGAAAAGGGCTGCAGTAGTGCAAGCTGCTTGCTCCACTGGGGAGCCTGTACTAGTGAGAAATCACACAAAGTGGCTGTGAAAACAGGCACGGTCAGACTGGCTGGGAGATGCATTGATTCATTGTCTCCCTAGCAGTCTCCACAGGCAAGTCCTTTAGTGACAGAATACAAATTTAGCCAGCTACAGGCATCCAGGTACAACTGAGTGCATTTTTACTGGATTAAATAGACAGCAACTATGTTCAATTGAATAAAAAGTGCTACATTTAGGCTACTTGTATTTGGATCTAAGTCGATGCCACAGCCTTAAAATAATACCTCATTCAATATCATCTTATATTTATATCTTTCAATTTGAGAGAACCCAAAGTGATTTACAGACTATATGTAATGGGAAACTCACCCACTCATGCCTAAAAAGCAGCAACCAGTGATGAGGCGCAGAGTCATTCTGTGCCAGCAACACATGCTAGAGTCTTGAAATCACAGGAGGATTTTTCTTTAAATAGGCACAAGAAGCCCCATGTGACCTTCAGCTTCTGTGAGTGGAAAGTAGCAAAGCCTAGCAAAAGAGGGCCAGAAGGATGCATCAAGGTGAGAATGCTGGCCTTGCTACTCCCCTGCTTCCCTGTCATCCTGACCCTCAGGACCCCCTTGCGGGGCTGACTTCAGCCTCTTCATTTCTGGGGAGGTGTTGGGGGGGGGCACTCACTTATGTGACATTGTCCTCCAGCTCCTCCTTCAAACTCCTGGGGCCAAACAGTGTAAGTTGGGGTTCTCCTTCCACAGGTCAGAACTGGGGGTTCCTGGGACAGCTGAAAGCAAAAGACAGGCTGTCATGTGCCACGGTGCAGGGGCCCAAGAATGAATAGGGAAGTACAGGGTGTCTGCACAGTTGACCCATACGTCCTGCAACTCCATGGAGATTTGTGAGACTAGGCTTTGAACCCACTTGCCATTTCAGTGTGGAGGCAAGAGGAAGCAAATCTCGTCTCCTCCAGCGGAAGAATGAGAAGCAAACTCAAGCAGGCTGGATTCTCTAGTTGGCTTACACAATCCAGCTGCAAATGCCCAGTAGAGAATTCCCGTCAGAGGAGAACGTCGTCCTGGTGCATCTTCAGTACAACATACTCTGCATTTCTGCACTCCCTCAACTCCTGGCATAGGTGGTTGGGCAGGACTGGGATGGGTTATGGCAGACCTCAGTCCTACCTACTGATGCAACACCGCTTCCTGCGTTGCTTGGTTTTTTCTTGGAGGTCCAGGTATGACTCAGCTGGCAGCCTGGAAATGCTGCAGCAAATGATATTAAGCAATTAAGCACAGCGTATAAAACAGCATCACAAGTGCTGATGTGTATGAAAGTTAGTGTGCAAATGTCTAGAGGAAAGCATCACCCATAGAACAGAAATATCCACAGTATATTGCTCAGTGTCCCCAAACAAATCCTTTTCTCCCATGTTTAGCCCTCATTTAACAAAGCCAACAAACCCCAACCCTCCCCCCTGACAAACCAAAAAGAAAAAACCAAAACCAACCCTCCACCTCTTTCAAAACCTAATAGACAAAGAATCTACTAAGTAAAGGATCTTAATTGCACAATTCAAGAGCTGGGCTTAGCTTTCAACCCTTATCCCCCTCCAAGTTAACGGATTACTATTACTATTAATTATTATTACTATTATTTTGTATTATCATAATGCCTAGGAGCCCCAAGCATGGACCACGACTCAGTGTGCTAGGCACTGTACAAACACAGAACAAAGAGACAGTCCCTGCCCCAAAGATATTTGGGTCACAGGTTGCAGGTCCTTCTCTAATAACTAAATAAATTCCCACCCTGACCTATATTATGCCACCTGTGCTATTTGCCACAATATGGGGGAAAAGACTAGAAGGTGCTGCTTAAACTCCATGCAAAGCAAAATCTCTTTGGAGAAGGGAAAGGCTGCAGTAAAAGCAGTTCTAATGATTTGATCAGCAAAAACTATAAACGCAAAGTTTGGAGTTAATGAGATCTCTAGATCAAAAGTGTGAATGATTTCCCTCTCATTAGTGGTTTTTATCATCAGATGTTAGCATTGTTTGAATGAAATTCATTCAGAGACCTCAAATACAAGCGGTATTTGGTATAAGAAACCATGATTTGGGTCTATTAACAAACAGAACATCTTGCTAAATATTTCCTTTATGCACTATTCAATAATGATGTAAAGCTGGTGACTTTCTGCTGCTTCAGTGAAACAGCCTTCAGAAAGATCATTAAACTGCCTTTTTGTAAGACAAGCTAAACAGAATGACTGAAACGTCTGTTATAAGTTTATGTGTGTATTCAACTCAATTAGGCTCTCGGATGCCGATGAAAGGCCTCTAAAGTAACAGTCTCCCTCCATCCAGGCCATTTCAGATGGTTAACTTTATAAAGACGTGCTTGTGAAAATGACTTCAGATTCTGACTCCAACTTTTCAAGAAGAGTGTTACATCACAAAGTCAAGTATCTGACTGACACAGAGTGAGAATTCTCATCAAAATATCAAACAGCTGATCTTAATGGAGCCCAGCCAGAGTTGCTGCAAGAGGCATGTAGTTCATTGTGGAAGAAATCTCAGTACAAATGAATATACCGCAAATAATAGCAAACCCTCCTCCTCCACCCTCTCCTCTTGTTCCACTTCTCTGGAATTCTCTCCTCTCCACAGGCTTCCCCCAGTCCCCCCTCCCCCCGGGGCCCTTTGTTGAAACCCTTGCCAGCTGGCTGCAACAAAACAAAGGAGCTCTTCAGAAACAGCATCGCTGCTGCTTTGAATGAGTTTCATGAGCCCTCGGTGACAGATGCCTCACAGACACACCATGCAGTGCAAAAGCACGCTGCCCAGTTTCAACCCCCGTTGACGCTTGTGGATTCCCAAGAACTGGTTGGCAAACGTGCCATTTTGCAATGGGTGTTTTGGTTAGATGGCTCGGCCCCCTTTCTCTCCGATGCAGACCTTGCCAAAGTTATCAGTGCCCATGACCTCCAGAATGAGTGATTGCAACGCGGTAGCTTTCAAGGCCATTCAGAAGCTACAGCAGCTGATGCAGAATGCAGCTGCCTGCTTACTTAGCTGTGTTAGCTATTTGTAGCATTTTACACTGGTTCTCAGCAGATTGCACTGGCTTCCTATTTGCTACTGGGTGCCACTGAGGTGTTGATGTTTATCTGCCTGCAAAGCCTACTCCTGGGGGCATTCTGTGCCAAAATATTAACAATTCTGCACCCAAAAGTTTAAAGTTCTGCAAAATTCTGCAAATTTTATTTGTCAAAATAACACTACATAGTCACGCCAGTTTCAATTGTGTTGGTAATTTATTTCAAAGTACCTATCAGCGAGTATGTCTGTAACAATATAGACACACACAAAAATTCCCCCCAGGAGTAGCGAGTTAAAGAAACGCCTATGACAACCCAGTTCCTCTTTCTCTGCCCCCTTCCCTCCCCAAGAGCCTAGCCAGGGGCCCAGATACCTGCATCCCCCTCCACCACAGAGCCCAGTGCAGGGCCCCACATTTCTCAGATATGTGCACCCTCCCACAGTCCAGCCCCACAGAGCCCAGGTAACCAGAGGGAGAAACAGGCAGTCCCAGGCTGATGCTCGGTCCCAGGCTTGTACAGAGGTTCCTGCCTGCTGCTCTCTCCTTCTCTCAGGGCATGCTGGGAAATGCAGCTGCCAGGAACCCTCTAACTCAGTGGTGGACAACCTGTGGCCTGTCAGGGTAATCCGCTGGCGACAGTTTGTTTACATTGACCGTCCGCAGGCACGGCAATCCGCAGCTCCCAGTGGCCGTGGTTTGCCGTTCCCGGCCAATGGGAGCTGCAGGAAGCCATGGCCAGCACGTGTCTACAGCCCGCGCCGCTTCCTGCAGCTCCCATTGGCCGGGAACGGCAAACCACGGCCACTGGGAGCTGCGGGTTGCCGTGCCTGCGGACGGTCAATGTAAACAAACTGTCTTGCAGCCCTCCAGCAGATTACCCTGACAGGGCGCAGGTTTCCCACCACTGCTCTAACTCCCACCCTCTTCCCCCAGCAGCGTCTTCTATGTGCCAGCTGGGCTCTGCCAGGTCCAGCTGCCCCTAGTGGCGGCTAGCAGCACTGCAGCCCATTTCTGTGGGGGAAAGGAAATTTTGCACGCCCAACGTTAATTTCTGCAAAATTCTGCATTGTGCAGCAGCACAGAATTCCCCCAGGAGTAAAAGCCCTATATGCATTGGGTCTTTGCTGCCTAAAACACTGACTCTCTCTCTATGCACCATTGTGATAGTTGAGATTGTAGAGGCACTTTTTGTTAACAAGCCCTACATTTAAATATTTGCAGGAAAGCGGCAGGACGTTTTCAGTGACTTTTGATCTCTGGAGCTTACTGGTCCAATAGAGCCAGCATTTCCTTATTTTAAGAAGTGCTCAGGTACCACAGTGATGGGCTCCATATAAAAACCAAGACAGACAGATAAGAACACAGAGTAACACTCCTGTAACTTCTCAGGTTTCTGCCTGATTACTCTAGCAGGGAATATACTGAGCTGTAGTTTGGGTTAAGGGTTGTCACCCAGCTGTGCATATTGTTTTTACACATGTGCATACATCCCCAGAGAGGGGGCATAATTTGAATCTCAAAACAACACAAAAACTTTCTTTAAAATGACCTGAAAGATGCGTTGTGCTCATGGCATTGGGCTACTGGGAGCTGGACTTTACTTAAATTGTGAGCTTTTGGGGATGAGACCATCTTTTTGTTCTGTGCTTGGAACCAAAGGGGCTTTGGTTTACGGCTGTGGCTCTTGTTGCTACCATAATACAAATCAATAATAACCTTGTGCCCCGGTGCCAAACAGATATTGTGAGACCCCAAGCACACAGGGAACACAAGGACATCCTCGCTGCACACTGGAAAAAACAAACACTCTGTCTCCCCTCAGCTAAAAAAATATAAAAGCCAAATTATTACAGTGGCTGCATAAGTGTTTGAGTTAAAGATTTACTGGCATTTATTTTCTTGTACAAAGGTCCAGCAGGCTGCTGGTGAACTTCTCACCTTTGGTGATTGTGAGGCACAGGTCTGAAGGTGCTTTCACCTCTCCAAGAACTGTATCAATAGTTTAGTAATGCCTGGCTTGTTGGTGAAATAACTGACTTGTTGCTAAATTATTAAAAAAAAAATTTGAGATGATACAGACAATGTGATCTTCCACTCTGAAAGACAGCTCACAGTGAAATCATAAGCGGGGGAAAGATTAAGTTATAGGGTAACATTTTCAAAAGCACCTACATGACTTAAGAGTCTAAGTCTCATTTTCAAAAGTGACTTAAAGCCAGAATTACAAATGTATTTAGGAGCTTAAAGTTGCAGATAGGTGCCTAGTCAGAATTACAATAGTGCCTCAGTAAGTTAGACACCTAGCTCCCACAGAAAACTGTTCCATTAGAAAAATTTTGACCAGGCCTACGAAGCGTATCATTTCATGGTGGGTTTTTTATATTGTTTTCATGTATTTTTAAAAATGGTTTTATTTTGTCATATAGCACCCAAAATGCCTGGGCAAGTTAAGGTACTTTAGAAATAAATGTATTAATTATTATTATTATTCAGAGATTTAAACAACACGTTCAATGGTTGAAGTGACCAATGCATGCTTGGGTGGCTTAATTTTAATGGTAGTTCTAATACTGGTAATTCTGAATTTTATTATTATTCATTTATTTGTATTAATGGAGTTAGACTCCTAAATTACAATGTCATTTTTGAAAATTTTGCTCCCTATCTTTAAAATGGAAAAAACACTCCAAAGCCAGTTACCTCTAACCCCTGGGATGTTTGAAATCTGATTTTACAGCTTGTGCCCATTGCCAGTTATACAACCATAACAGGAAAACAAATGCTACATAAAAGGCAGCACCTGCTTCGCTAGAATTGCCATTACAGTATATGGCTAAAACATGCTTTCAATATGTTTCTTTGGAGAAGTGCCTTTGAATCAGATATTTATGAACAGTCGGACTAAGGTTGGTTCTTCAGACTAAAAGGTAAGCTGAATATGTTGTCCCCTTTGAGGCTCTTGCCAAGTTTCAACTGCCATTATTTAGCAAGTTCTTCAACTTAAAAAGTTACAATTTACTAACCTTCCTAGCGAAGCTGTCAGTTGTTGAGAAGTGGAAAACAGCCAACTGATTAGTTTTGATGGTCTGCTGCATGGAGATCTAGTCTGTGTCACTAAAATGCCTGTTCATCCAATTAACCAAATCACCAAGGGGTACTCCAGCCAAGTGCAACACTCAGTGGACTGCAGCTACTAGGAGATCAGTGCATTGGGGATGTGCCTCTACTAAAAATAGGGGATTATTTTGTAAAACAAAAGACTATGTGGCGTTATCATGTACGATTCCTATCTATCTATAACATGAGAACTGTGGGGAACGGGACCATCTCTCTTTATTTAGGCTCTGATTCAGCAAAACACTTAGGCACGTGATTAAATGTAAGCATGTGCTTAAGTCCATCCTTATTCAGCAAAGTACTTAATCATGTATTAATTGTATGCACATGTGAACACTGACTTAAAGTTAAATAAATTAAGTAAATGCTTATGTATTTTGCTGAAGAAGGATAGAATTAAGCACATGCCTAAAATTAAACATCAGCTAAAGTGCTTTAAAAGCTTCTTAAGGAACAAAGGCTTTCTTCCACCTGCGGATGGTGAGCCAAACTCTGTATTACAGCCCATGGTAAGTTTTCACACAAGCGGGCCAATGGGCTGCTACAGAAAAGGTTTATTGTGAGTCTGGTTGCTTTAAACATACTTTCCTGAGATTCTAGTAAACTTCATCCTATTAGGGCACACTGTAGCTGAAGTCCCATGATCAAAATGTGGAGGCGAATGCTATGGGGCAGTATACTGGGCGCCAACAGGTCACCAAGTCAACCAACTTCAAACAGCACTATGTTAAAGCACACTAGTAAACCTTTAATCACACCAGCAGGGTCTACACAGACCAATTAATGCGCAACACATTAGTGAGCTTTAGAAATCACGGCCTTGGAGGCCACATTACTGCTTTTTGTAGATAAGCCCTTAGATATGGGTAACCTTTTCCTGGTGTTTATTAGATAAACTTAGATTTCATTTCCTTTTATCGGGGGTGTTTTAGAGGTCAAAACCTAAAATCAGAAGCTCTAAGCATGGCTAAGAAATATGAAAAGCTCAATATTGGCCTGATCCAATGCCCATAAACTCAACCAGAGTCTTTCCACCGATTCAACAGGCTTCGGATCAGACCCTCTCTGCCAAATCCAAAGTCTTTTTTTCAGACAAAACTCCACTGATTTCCAAGTTTAGCCAGAATAAAAACTGAATAAATACTACAGAATTTGGCCTTAAAAATTCAATTCTTTGAGATCAGGCTCACTCTGTGAAAATTCAGGCACCTGGGTTGACAATCCATCCGTTTTGTCCAATTTCACCCACACTCCCATTGTTTATTCAGCTCCCTGAATTTTGTGAACAATGTTGTGATGTGCCATGCACAGAGCCCCAGACTTAGTTAAAACGGCTGCCAACTCAGTGCAAATTTCTCTGGGCATGTTTGTATGCATTATAAAAAGGCAACAAATATATTTTGTGAGAGACATAATATTTTAAAGATCTACATCATTTTCTATATGTGGAATTTTTTTTCATATTGGTCTAGATAAGCCAATTATATGTAGCAATTGTGTCAATATTATGGACCCATATAACATCATAAGCTGCAAATAATATGTATGAAATCTGCAACAATGACTGTTCAGGTTAGCAGCCTATTTCTTGATCTATCTTCAGGGCCGTAGCAACAAAGAACGTGGCCCCCTCCGAACGGTGGCCCCCTCCGAACATATGTCCGGGCGGGGCCCCTTACAATGCAGAAACTGGAATGCGGTATTTATTTTGCCACTTTTAGGGGCCCCCTTCCTTGCGGGGCTCCCTCCGGTCGGAGGGCGCTCGCTATGACTCTGTCTATCTTCTTTAAAATGTGACTGCACCTGCACTAACATTTTATCATATGTTTTCCTTTTTACGTAAGTGTTCTTTAAAAATGTCAAATTTACCTTAATTGTCAAAAAAAAAATCAAAATATGTTTCATGTTATGTTTTTCTCTTTAATCGGTTTTTGTCATGATATAAAATGCCATTTTGAAGGTGTGTTACACACAACAAAAGGAGAAAGATCTGGTACCTTAATGGCAGGCTTCTCAAAGTCCTGCTCGTATTCTGAGTGAGCAGCTCTTAAATCTTTGAAATAAGGTTTCTCTGCAAAGTCTCTACATCTGGCTTATCTCCTTTATTAATCAAAGTGGTAAACATGCTTAACTAAATAACAATGTCCCATAAAGACTTCAGTCAGACTGTATTTCCATTAGGTGATCCTACGGTATTCTACTAGGCAACCGGACTGTGGTTAACGAGGGAGTCCATTGTCTGTCCATAATTGACATGTTATAAAGGGCAGACATGTCCTCGGACACTGAATTCCCGCTATTGCTTGCCATTTCCTGGCATTTTCAAGGGCAATGTGAGTCTACCTCTTAAAGAGACAGTACCACCTTTGGAGGAATTGTTTGAAGTGAACATTCCTAACTATGTGCATACAGTCTATCCCTAAACTATTAAAAACAGACTTCTATTGTAGGAATAGTTGTATTGTTTGGGAATACAAAATCTTTGGATGTGAAGCCTTAGCCGTGTATATTTCTCTTTTAAATACATACACAACGCAGAAGATGGGTCTACTCTAAACCAATATAGCGTATCTGGAGGTCTGAAAACCACTGAACTTCAGAGAAGAGAAGTAGAAATCCAAAGTTGTACAGATGTTTGCAAATGGCCTAACGGGCCAAATCTCAGCTCCAGACATCACAGAACTCCAGGATGTTCATATTCTGTGGCTGCAGTTCACCTTTAATATACAGAACCGCCATGTCTGGTACAAAATATAAGTTTTCTAATGTCCTTGGATTTTGTGTGGTCCTAGATGAAAATGGTTTTACCAACCCTTGACCACATTGTTTAACTACATTAAAGCCAGTGCTCTGACCTGCAGGTTGGCAACATACTGCTCTATATTATATTGTTGTTAAACACCATATCCCGCCTTGTATACATCAAGGTTTTTTTTTTATATCTACTAACCTCAATTATTAAATTTACTCATCTCCAATGTTCTGCCACTTATCACAATTCATCACAGTCATGCACCAAATTCCAGCTAATGGCCCCAAATCAGTTTTCCCTGAATATCCTTATGAACTAATTTTGGCTTGCGCAAATGAAAAGCAAATGTTGGTGAAAAGCAAATGCCAAAGGCTTGTGAATAAGGTAGAACTAAATATGGTTTCCAATTTGCCAAAAATCTATATAGAATTTTTTTCTGCTTCTTCCAATCTCTAAATACATTTGTTTTCTTAGCATCAGATCTTTTACATGTCATTAAATGGTTTGGTTTTAATAGTTTTTGATTTATTTAAATAATGCCAGTGCTGTAAACATTCTGCAAAGGGCACTTCCACATCAGAATTACATTATCATTACTCTTTGGATGAATTCCAAAAATTAAATAGAATCTGGAAATCAAAGATGCTTAAAGTAGATCTATAAAGGTACAGTCTCCTCCTGCTGCACCTGCGTAATTCCCAGTAACATGCATTAGAGTTATTCATATAGCTCAAGGAAAGAACAGACACACAATGCAAAGTTGGTGCTCATGGGAGCCAGGACACCTGGATTCTGTCCATGACTCTCCCACTGAGTCACTTAATTTCTCTATGCCTCAGTTTAAATATCTGCAAAATGGATTTAATATCTGTGTACTTTATAATGATATTGCAGGATTCAATTAATATCTGTAAGGTACAAAGCAGTACTTATAGGGTGGAGGGGAAGGGAGACGTGTGGAGGGATTGTTTTACCCATGTACGCTACACTCTTTGACACAGGGTGCTAAATGTTATTACCGAGGGGTATCACTTATTTTCCCTCATAGCTACTTGCAAAATTCAAGTAATATTTTTGTTTTATTGAAAAGAAAAGAAAAGAAAAGAAAAGAAAAGAAAAGAAAAGAAAAGAAAAGAAAAGAAAAGAAAAGAAAAGGCCTGGCTAACTCATGACACGAGGAACTCAAAATAAATTATTGATCTGAGTCTGTTGCCATTAAGGGTCAATGGGAGTGTTGCCATTGACTTCAATAGGAGCACAAGCTCAGCTTGCATTTCAGCAGCAGATCTGAAGGAGCACCTGACCCATCCAAACTGTAACTAAAAGATACTTATTATTAAGCGCTGTAGTGAGGGTGTAAGTTGTTAGGACACAGAGGAAAAGGAGAAGGGAGAGACCCCCTTAGAAATCAGAGGATAAAGAAAGCGTGCCACAAGGAACTATACACTCTACTTGTGCACATTAATGACATGCTACATGGAAGTAGTGTACTCGCATTCCTCTAAGGGTGAAGGATGGAACAACAAAAGGAGAACTGCTCTGTGTGGTTGCTTTTTTGTATTCAGCACGTGCTGATAGTACACGTGGAACGAAGAAAGCTGAAATACTGTGGGAGGCACACTATGCGTGAGAGTCCCATGCTGACAATGTGTGTGATTGATGGTAGTAAAGTTTCACATTCTATCTTTCTTCACAAGTGAGTATTTCATCTGTTCTCAGCAAGGTGCAAAGCTCCCCTTGTCTTATACCTGAACACAAAGGATTTAACCAAAAAGAGAGTTCATATAACACCGAAAATACTGTGTAATGAAAAAACAAGCAAAGCAGAGCAACCAGCCCACCCCTTAAAAAAACAGGTGCCCTGAACATTGTTGAAAAAGTGAAATATTTTTGATTAATACAAAAAAGAAAATGAATTATCATTCAGGAGACCTTTGGATGGAAATCCCTGCAAGATGAAGCATTACTTTTCAACGTGAAGGAAGTGAAGATTCCATGATGAAGTCTGTAATTTTGGGACCACATCTATTTCTGCAAGAACTTGCTCACACTGTAAAAATAGAGGGAGACGCTTGTCTGCTGATGGAAAAATGTGGGGTTTTGGTTCTTGTCCTTTGCTGACACACCTCCCAACACTTCACATCATTGAGAAAAGTTCATGCACTTTCTACACACACTCACACACACAGGGCATGCAAAACAAAAGCTGTGGTAAAAGCCTCAGAGAGATGGTTCTAGCAGGGCTCAAAGAGAAAAAAAATACTTGTAGTCAGCTCTGCTTCTTTTCAGCTAAATTTTATTATTTTGTTTTTAAAAATTATTGCGCTGGCTTAATTGGGAGCAAAAGAAAAAAAACAGACTGTACCCTAAGTCTCCTCTCCACCTCTCGCCACAATCACTCCATTGCATATGGCACGTGGGGAATGGAAATCTGTTGGCCTGTCTGTTTTGCACCCAGGTGGACAAACATATAGAAAGGAGACCGAATGCAATTTGCTGTTTCAGAGAAAAGCGAGGTCTGCAAATGAAGTGAAATTGCTGATCTCAAACAAGAGGGAGTTTCACCCCACCCCCACACATATACACACCTCCCTTCCAGTTTTTAATTAAGAAATGAAGGAAAATACAATATTTTTTTATATTGTCCTTTCAAGGAGATCTCTATTTGCATAGACTGATCCCCCTTCCTTTGCACAGCACTAACATTAGTGTGACCTTTTCCTGCTAATTGGAAAATCTTATGGAAATAAAGCCTGTCAGAAAATGAGAAGTGTCTCCCCTTTAGCTGGCCAAACGACCTCAGAGGGGGAAAAGAAGTTCTGAATTTCTGCTCCTTCTGCATACACTGCAAAATCTTTATTACTTCGGAGAGCCTTGAAACTCAGTAATGCCCCTCCAGTGCAAAGAGAAGTAAATAAATTTCTTCTTATGACCACTTTGGAGAAACACACAACCAGATTTACTCAGCAGGGATAGATACTGGACAAGATAATGAAGAGAGAATAAGAATATGATAGGGGTTTACAGCCTCTTCTGTCTCTTTAAAGTGTTTTAATCCTTCAGAAACAGGATATCGGGTCAATTTCCTTAAAGATACAGTATCCCTTCTGGGACAAGTAATGTTATAAAAAGCTAAGATGTAACATCTATCTCACAATATTGATTGGCACTTTAGTGTGATAAAAGGGGTTGAATCTGAAGGGGAAAAGAGGAAAAAGGTAAACTGGGATTACTCTTTGAAGAACTGAGAAAGTCCCTATTATACCAGGTCAAACTTTCTAAATATTTCCTACCTACTATTGAACCCAAATGCCATTTCAGTGATTGTCCAGGTGATTTCCTTGGATTTCTAAAGACAATACATCCACATGCATGTCATTATCATCATTAGCAAATGGGACTGATTATGATTTCATCCCCAGCACACGGCTCTGTGCTTTCATTTTGTGGTCAAGCTGAGGTAAAGGGCAGATGTCCCAATCTAGAGAGACAGTTTCTGTTATAACCGGAAAGGCAAACAAAATTTCAAATGATTGTCCAGTTAGGAGGTGATTATAAAATGCCTTTTCTAGACAATATCACTTGGCTTGTGGGGGAGCTTTTAAAGAAAATACTTGGAACTGTCATCATATGGATAGATGCTGTGGAGTCAGTCCTAAATTACTCAGAGTTAAATCAACACAGGGGCCAATCCTACAAACACTTACTCATGTGAGTGTTTCTTTCTTGTTCAAATAGCCTCATTTAAGCTTGTGGGTCTGTCTAGCTGCATGAGTTTGTAGGACTAGGCCTGTGTTTACCATGAAATTAACATTATACTCGCAATTGAATAAACATGTAGTTAGTAGAATCTGGCATGAGTTCAATATGTAAAAATGGAGCCAGCGTCACCAGCTTATAGGCTAATGGAAGAAATAGGATTCTTAAGATGAATATTTGTCTAATATATTTCACCTTTGTGTCGAATGGTCTGTGAAAGAGGAGAGAGCAAGACCCCATCCACTTTAGCATCAGGACTGCTGGTTTCAAACATGTTTCAGCCAGCAGCATTCTTTAAATATGCTTTCCCTAACCAGCGTGGACAGGATTTTTCTTCTTAGGACATGCTTGTCAAGCTGTGCTGTATACCTCCCTAGGTAACAGCATGACATTATAATAGTATTCAGGCCACAATAATGCCTAGCCACAGTGCTCAAACCCTGCTAGCAACAGCTGCCTTTAAGCAATATGGGCCTGTTCCCAAGATCAAGTTTTTCCCATTGACTTCAGCGTGCATTGGAACAGGTCCTCTGTCAACTACAGAGTTCCTGGCAGAGGGATTGCTGTTTAAAAGGAGCAAGCCATCCGTCTCTGCATAAGTAAAATAATGTCTCCATACTGCCCTACATTTCTGGTTCTACAGCACCTAATCTGGCATCTTTTTTGTCAATTTCTCTCTGTGTGCTCTGGACACTTTGATGACTTCAGCGGAAACGTGCTCCATTCTGGGAACACTGATTATTAGTTAAATAATGATTCAGGGCAGCAGCCCACATATTTGTGTTTGGTGCAGCCCGCCAAAATATCTACTATAGTTTTAGGGCCTGATCCAAAGCCCACTGAAGTCAACGGGAGCCTTTCTGGATCAGACTCTCAACAGGGAATAAAATGACAGACTTTAATAAATGCATATATGTTGAATCTCAATGCTATTTCCAACCTGATTACATGAATTTTAGCATAGCTTAAAATATGGACTCAAGTAACTATGGACATAGGGCTCTTTTGAAATGAGTGCCACACAGTGCTATTCAGTCCCTGTATGAATATGCACTTAATAATAAGTACATGTTGAATATGAAATCACCCTATTTAAATTTTAGGGTCAAGTTAACATTGGGAGCTGAAATAACAATATAACACTGTATTCCTGGTACTAACTAATAACCACATTGCAGAATGAGTAATTTTGGATGGAGTGCTGCTGGCTACTAGCAAACAATGGCAGAGGAGGGTTGGCTGAGAGTCAAGGACGATTGCACAGGAAAGTTTTGGCAGCTGGAGGGGAATGGGACAGAAAAAGGGTGCCCAGTCCTGAGCCAAACCACACTCCCTCTCTTTCCCCGTCACTCACTGGTTCTGACTCTGTGGCTTGATGACCCTGGGAATTGCTCACTGGGATGCCTGCAGAGTTTTAAACAAAGTGTCAGAAAACTCTGATATACACCTACTTGGACAGGTCGTGGGAGTGGGGACGTTCTCATTTATCAGGGACACATAGTCACCCTACACATGCAAACTATATACTTGCCCTCAGGGCCCCAACTTTAGTGATTTTTTATGGTAGTCAAATTATTCCAATCTTGACTTTAAAGAACCTCTTAGTCAAGGGTAGTTAATATCCTTTAAGTCATTGACCTTAGGTCTGAGATCAAGAGGTTACTTTATCAATAAAAACACACAGGCTCAAAACCAAGAGATGATTGGTGGTATTGGTGGTACATTTCAAAGCACTTGTGGAAGAGAATTGTTTCACCAGTGCACAAGTTATGGCACGGCTACTAACCTAGTAGCGCACACATTAGTGTCCTGCTTTGAGAGTTGCACAGGGCATAACCGATTCTCTAAGGGTTTGATCCTGCGAGGTGCAGAGTAATATCTGGAAGTGGACCAAACCCTCAACTCTCCTTGAGATCAATGGAAGCTGAGGGTGCTCAGTCCCTAATGAAGTTACTTATCACCTTGTAGGATCAAGCTCTATATGCCACTGGCACCATGGATGGGTGAGGAATGATTAGAAAGGGGCACAAACGATGCAGATTGGATCCGGATTCCTCAAATTCTGAGCATGTTTGAATTAAGTGTTCTGGTTCAGCCCACGATAATGATAAAGACTAGCCACAAAGTCCATATCCAAATCTTAGCCGCCTCTACAGTGGAAGAGGGTCACAGCCAGGATTCTTTTTTCCCCCGCATCTCTAACAGGCCTTGCAATTACTACATGAAATGTGTGTTCAAAACAGCTTGTTTATATGCATGCAGAGTTTTGTAAAGGGACCCTCACTCCCCTAAAAGCAGCTTTGTTACCTAATTCTCAAAAGCAGAACTTGGCTTAATAATAAGAGATTCCTCCTGTTTTTCTCCTTTCTCTTGATAAGATTATTTCCCAAAAAATGATTTCAACACTTGAAAAATAACCCATTTGCCACAAGTTTAACACAAAGCCTATCTTCCTTGAAGGGTGCTTATTCAAACGCGTGAGTGCTTTGGCAAGGACAGGCGCAGTTTTCCAAATATTTCACAATGTTCAGTAATAGAAAAGTTGCACACATGACAGTCAACAGCACAAAGGCATCAATCAGTGCACCACTTGGCATGGCTCAGTGCTCCATTCTTGGGCTGAATTTTGAAAATGGGGAGACAAAAAGCTAATTTGGGGAAATTTCTGCTGGCTTCAAAATGCAGAAATGTCAACAGGAATCATGAGGTGAGACCCAGGCCTGGTCTACACTGAGAAGTGATGTTGGCACAGCGACACCTATCAGGGGTATGAAAAAACCACACTCCTGACTGATGTACCTATGCCAGCAAACCCCCCAGTGTAGACACAGCTATGTTGATTGAAGAAGGCTTCTGGCAATGTAGCTAACTTTGTTCGGAGCGGTTGGTGTTCCTACAGCAACAGAAAAACCCTGTCAGTAGGTGTAGACTGCGTCTATGCTACAGGGCTATGTCGACATAGCTATTCCAGTATCATCTCTGTAATGTATGCATACCCTCAGTAGGCTGACTTCTGCTCTGATTCTAGGTGGGGGGAAATACACAAATTAATTATATGACTAACTTTGCCTCATTTTCTGTTCTTGAATAGTCTGCAAGAAAACTGAGAATCCTCAAATGTGTTTGTTATATAAAGATATTCGCCACGTAATATCCGTGAATAAATCTTGCTTTGCAGCTTGTTTGCAAGTAGTTTGTTTTCGGTAATCAAGACTGAGCTGTTTGGAATGGACATTTAGGCCTATGATACGTTCTGTTCTCTGATTGGAACTCACAGAATGTCATTATTTATCTTGTAAAATTCATTGCTTTGGTGCTGCCAGCAAAATCATTTGCCAGAATATTTGTGGAAAGCAAGTGTGAAAGGGGTATGAACACAAATGGAGTGAAATGAATTTGTTTAAAATATAAATGGCTTTTCTTTTGAGAGAGGGAGGCGGCAGCGTTTGCCCAGACCCAACCATGATATTCAAAAACAGGAGTCTAAAGTTAGGCTCCTAAATCTGTATTTAGCCTCCTAAATATGACCTGATTTTCAGAAAGGTGGCACATCCATTGATTTTAATGGGAGCTGCTGGGTGCTCAGCGCTTTTGAAAATTGGGCCACATCTTTTAGATCCTAAATATGGACTTATCAGGCTAATTTTCAATGGGGTTGCACAGAATGCAAGTCAGAGCAGAATTTCTGTCACCTGTAGGTGGCACTTATTTCAAGTCAACTATGACCTCATTTTAAATCTAGATTGGCATCAGGTCTCATGTTTATTAATGGAAGCTATGTGGCCAAGTCATCCTCACAGTGCTTTGAAAATGTAAGGGCTGCTCTTGTGGTTGGTCTTGGCAATCTCTCTGCAAAACCCCAAAGAGTGCAACTGCTGTTTAGAAAGGTGGGGAAGGGACATGATAACAAACGGCACTATTTATTATGCCAACGTGTCCGTAGTGTCTGATTACATTCTGTTAAAATCACCAAAGGAGGACCTGTTTCTCTCCCCAACAGGGCTATGTATGCCCCCAATGCGGTCTTTAAAGTAGGCTATGGAGTAGTAGGCATTCCGATCAGCAAATTAAATAATAAATAAATAAGCCACCTTCTTTCTGAGACCAAATCACCTCGGAAGAAGCAGAGAAAGAATCCATTCTGTTAAATACAGTCTGTGTAGTTTCTACATTAAATAAACAGAATATATTGACTTTACAAAAGGACGTAGATTATTGGGGATGCCTGCAATTTTATAGGACTGACTGATATTTTGCATAAATGCTGGCTTAGGAGATGAACAAACAAACAACAAAAAACAGTTTCTATTAGCGGAGACTGGCAGCTGCATTGCAATTGCCTGTCTGTTCAATGCTTCAACTACTCTTTGCTGTTGCAGCCTGGCGGGACCCTTTTGGACAGAGTACAAAAAAGTGCAGCAGTGTCTGTTTGACACCACATGAGGGAATGTGAATTGTCAATTTGTTGACAGTGTCATGTTGCCACTACCAGCTTTCTCTTGGTTATTTGGAAGGAACTCAAGTCAGTCTGTTTCCCAGGCTAAGCTTCCTCACGTTACAGCCCCTGTACACCCAGAAAAGTCAGACACAATCAGTGCTGGCTTTGCTTTTTAACAGCTATTTGTTTTAAAAATATGAGCGCTGTTAAAGCTGGAAGCACTGGGGGAAACCTACCACAAGAGCAAGCTCCCTTTCTAACATTCTAACTCCCCCTTCCCCCCCCCCCCCCCACACATTAAATAAAGTCATGAAAGGCCTAGGACAGCTTAATGTTTTGATAGTTTTATGCTTGCTCCCACTATGACAGTGTCAAAGCAGAATCAGTCATATTTTAAACTGACAAGACTGTGAAAATATACTGCATTTCACCCTTCCAGCTGCAGGAGCCCATTGCACTCACGGATTATTTTTATTTTCGTGAGGATAATTTGTTAGTTGCAATCCCACACTCAGCAGCAGTGGCCCACCCGGGTTTCAAGTGGCAATTAAGGCATATATTGGTTTAAAAACAAAAACAAAAAATTGCTCACCTTGGCTAGCTGCATCATTACAGATCAAGTCCAGATTTTGACCTGGCAAACAGACCTGCTTATTAAAATGGTGTCAAAAGTCAGACTCTCCCATTGATTCCTCAATGCCTCTCTTCTGCAGCAACTTCAAAGGCTGCTTCAATGGGACCAGGGGGAAGGACCCTGCACATCCAGTACTGCTGCTGGATGTGATCACAAAGAGTGAGCAATAAGTGCCTCCATGTTTGCAGGGCTGAAAAACTCTAGAGACCAATCCACTCAAAACGTTACCTTCCCAACTCAGGGAGAAGAAAATACGCTCATCAACAGACACTGCATAACACAGATTGCCCAAAACCTGTCATAATGTTTAGGGCTGTTTATTCAAAGTGCTTGCTGTGAATGTATGAGTGTCTCTAGAAGGGATGGGAAAGCTCATTTAGAAAATTTAGAACCTGCTAAAAATCATGGATATAGATATAGGATGTCTAAATCATGCTCAAAATCATTGGCTCAAGATATAGAATAGAATCTAGACCCGTTTAAAAAAAATGGGGTCTCACAATAGAATGGTTCTAGAACCCATTCAAGCTAATTGATTCTAGATATAGAATGGATTCTAGATTTAAAATAGAATGAAAAAATGTACCAGACCCACTTGGTTCTGGAAAACTGATTTCTTGACAGCTGCATTGTCTCATTTTATATTATTCCCCATCTGATCCCACAAGTAGGGTGAAAATTACTCTCCAAGAAAAGATTCTCTCATGCACATACAGACGGTCATTTAGGGCCCAATTTTACTACTTTTACTCATGCTGATTACTACTAACTCACACAAGAGTCGTCTTTGAGTTCAATAGAACTACTTGGGTAAAGAATTATACAGTATGAGTAAGGGTGACAGAATCAGGCCCTTAGAAATACATGATATATTCCATTACATAAATGTTGAAAAGGGAAAAGGTATAAATTGAGAAAAAGTTTTGTGAAATCTGAGACATTAAAATGAAAATTTGTGTGTGTTAATTGTGCAATCCAAAACACTCTCAGGCTCTCTCATCCCTACAGATCAATTCTGATCTCATGGGTGTAAATCAGAAGTACCTGTATTTAAGTCAGTGATGTTATACTAGTGTAAAAGACAGTGTAAATCCTCAGGTTCCAGGGAGGTGAAACCTGCTTAAGATTACTGGGAGTATCCAAAGCATTGTATTAAGTTATTCAACTGCATGAATTCTGCTGATGGAGCTGTACAAATAGAACCTCATTCGCCCCCCTAAGAATGCACCCCACTTAAATTCCACTTTAAACCAGCAGCCCCTTACCAAACAGACATATATCAGGCTGATGGAACATCTTTGTAAGGATCTGCTCTACACCTTGTAGACGGAAAGAATAAATCATTTTAATAAGCTCCTAGGTCTTCCTGCTGATGCAGATTGAAGCAATATTATAGAAATGTGTGTTGTTGTCAGTAAATTAGCAGGAACAAATAGAAAATGCCAAGAGGACTCATTTGTGAAATGGAAACAATTCATGCGATTTGGGGTGTTACAAGATTTTTGCAAGGACAACAAGGCTGAATTTCTGTCACCCTGAGCCATGCAGTATTCAGGGCTTTTCTGTTGTTATTTTAAATGAAGGCCTGCTACATTGTGCTTTCCTTCAGGGTGTGTCTGGATAGTCACAGGAAACTGATTAATGAATAACATTATCACTTCTAAGAAGCATGGTTATAGAGTGGGCAGAGCCCTCAGACTTTCACTTTAAGGGTTTACAAGCAAACTCCAGATGATAAAGGTGGACCAGAGAGGTCGCTGTAAATTCAAGTATGTTAGGAAACAAAAGAATTTGAAGGCTCTTGGGTACAGTGTAGATCTTGTCACGGGTGCCCTTTCCAAGCAGCACAATCATGCTTGTGACAAAATTCCCACCAGGGCTATTCCTTATAGCAGAGTATCTGGGAATAAAGCCTACAACTTCCTGTGCTGTTTTCAAGGCCAGTATTTTCTGGGAATGGAGTGGCAGCAGGGGGTCCATGGTTTGGCTAATGGGGTGATTGTCTGTCCTTATCATGCAGTATTGCAGGAAACAACATTGCCAGGTGTTTGCACCACGAGTATTTTAAGCATATTGATAAGTGCTGGTTAATTTGATTCTGGATCAACTCCTTTATACACTGCTGGTATAAATCAGGGCACTGTGTGAATTTGTGGGTGTTTCCACATATAATATATATACTTAAATATGATGATTCATGTGCATTATAGGTCAAATTTCCAAACTTGATGTCAGTTTGTGTATGCAACTTTTGCAAGCACAGTCAGTTCAGGTGTAAAGTGGGTGTGAACAACTGGGCAGTTTGATGACCATCTGCCCAATTTGCACATGCAACTGCTATTCAATTGTGTATTCACTTTTGTGGGTGCACTTTGATGTACATATAAAAATAGCCTGAAAGTTGAACCTCGTGGGCAAGATTCTGCTTTTAGTTACATCAGTGTAGTTCAGGAGTTACTTCACTGACTTTAGTGTACATTTATGACTACCTTTTAAAATGCAGTTTTCCCACATTAGTGAACAGTAAAACGTGTGGATTTTTCAAATTTAATTCAAATTTCAAATCAAAGATATGAAGCTTAGATATCTCTTTCTCTTCTCTAAACAATTCTTCAGTGGAACACGCTGTAGCAGGATCTGTCCCAATAGCCCTAGAGTGTTATTGCAGTATAATATATACAACAGTAGTTCTCAGTAGTTCTGTCCTCTAGGGGGCAGTGAGCAGGTTTCAGGGGGTTCGCCAAGTAGGGCCAGCATTAAACTCACTGGGGCCCTCGGCAGAAAGCCCAAGTCCTGTTGCATGGGGCTGAAGCCCAGGGCACTGACCCTGCCACCCGGGGCTGAAGCCGAAGCCTGAGCAATGTGGCTTCACGGGGGCTCCTGTGGCATGGAGTCCCAGGCAGTTGCCCTGCTTGCTACCCCCTAACACCGGCCCTGGCTTATATGCACAAAAACAGTTACTGTGGCACAGCTGGGCCGTGGAGTTTTTATAGCATGTTGCAGGGGGGCCTCCGAAAGAAAAAGGTTGAGAACCCCTAATATACAAGGCCCACTCGAACACAATAAATCAGAAGATTGTGCCCCTTTATAGCTTGAATTTTATAAAGACGTTGCCTTTCTGAAAGAAATTTGGAGCCTGAATAACTCAAAATGTTTTTGCACTTCTCTATGAAAATGAAAGCAGCTTCCACATGCACAGATTTCAAAGTTCACATGGCCCTAACATTTAAGTCTCTCTCTACAGGAAGAAAAAAAAATCCTTGCTGATGGAGACTAGGACAAAAGTAGATGCAATGTCACAATCTCCAGTGTCTAGATTTTGTTATGCACTAGCTGCCTGTCCAGTATAGTTTGTACAAACGATCACTGTTCCACTCCATTAACTCCTCATTAGAATAGCATACTGCACCTTAAAAGTAGCTTAAACTTAAATTACCAGTATCCAAGCAAAAGAAATAAAAAATAGTACATCAGGACCTTGTCAGGAAGGACCCAGTGCATGTCACATCAGAGGATAGCCTGCAAGCTTTAAGCCACAGCTTCTCAAAAGATCGTTGTAAACTAGGATGCCAAGGCTTTAATAATTTACAGTTTCCTTATTGAGGTCTGATGATGCTAAAATAAGGTGTTGAAGTCTGATTAGTAATAAGAACGTAGCAGCTTAACCTCTAACATTTAGCCCTCTCCTCTGGATCGAATTACTGATCTTTATCTTGTTGAGCTGTGCTAGCAGTTGGCTTGGGAACATTACACGTTTCTAAAAGCTGTCAATCTTTGTCAGTGTCTTTGCACAATGGATTGGAATAGCTATTTTTAAAGGACTATGTCACCTTTATATAGGGATGCTGATTTTATAGTATATTGAGGGTTTTTTTAAAAAAAACCATATTGGCTCATGTATGATGTTGCTTATGAGTTACAAGTGTACACTTGACCAAGAATAGCTTCTCTTTATTATTATTTCTGGTGAATGGGTGGGAAATGACTGATGGAAATGAAAGCAGTAAATCAAAGATATCTCACCTAGTAGCAACTGCTTTCTAAAAACAGCCAACCATAGCAAACATGACGTTGAATAAACTACCTTTAGTACCCTAAAAGACTGGGCACATTTAAAACTATTCTGCTTTTCACAACTGACATTTACATTATAGATTCATAGATTCATAGATTCTAGGACTGGAAGGGACCTCGAGAGGTCATCGAGTCCAGTCCCCTGCCCGCATGGCAGGACCAAATACTGTCTAGACCATCCCTGATAGACATTTATCTAACCTACTCTTAAATATCTCCAGAGATGGAGATTCCACAACCTCCCTAGGCAATTTATTCCAGTGTTTAACCACCCTGACAGTTAGGAACTTTTTCCTAATGTCCAACCTAGACCTCCCTTGCTGCAGTTTAAGCCCATTGCTTCGTGTTCTATCCTCAGAGGCTAAGGTGAACAAGTTTTCTCCCTCCTCCTTATGACACCCTTTTAGATACCTGAAAACTGCTATCATGTCCCCTCTCAGTCTTCTCTTTTCCAAACTAAACAAACCCAATTCTTTCAGCCTTCCTTCATAGGTCATGTTCTCAAGACCTTTAATCATTCTTGTTGCTCTTCTCTGGACCCTTTCCAATTTCTCCACATCTTTCTTGAAATGCGGTGCCCAGAACTGGACACAATACTCCAGCTGAGGCCTAACCAGAGCAGAGTAGAGCGGAAGAATGACTTCTCGTGTCTTGCTCACAACACACCTGTTAATACATCCCAGAATCATGTTTGCTTTTTTTGCAACAGCATCACACTGTTGACTCATATTTAGCTTGTGGTCCACTATAACCCCTAGATCCCTTTCTGCCGTACTCCTTCCTAGACAGTCTCTTTCCATTCTGTATGTGTGAAACTGATTTTTTCTTCCTAAGTGGAGCACTTTGCATTTGTCTTTGTTAAACTTCAACCTGTTTAACTCAGACCATTTCTCCAATTTGTCCAGATCATTTTGAATTATGACCCTGTCCTCCAAAGCAGTTGCAATCCCTCCCAGTTTGGTATCATCCGCAAACTTAATAAGCGTACTTTCTATGCCAATATCTAAGTCGTTAATGAAGATATTGAACAGAGCCGGTCCCAAAACATACCCCTGCGGAACCCCACTCGTTATGCCTTTCCAGCAGGATTGGGAACCATTAATAACAACTCTCTGAGTACGGTTATCCAGCCAGTTATGCACCCACCTTATAGTAGCCCCATCTAAATTGTATTTGCCTAGTTTGTCGATAAGAATATCATGCGAGACCGTATCAAATGCCTTACTAAAGTCTAGGTATACCACATCCACAGCTTCTCCCTTATCCACAAGACTCGTTATCCTATCAAAGAAAGCTATCAGATTGGTTTGACATGATTTGTTCTTTACAAATCCATGCTGGCTGTTCCCTATCACCTTACCACCTTCCAAGTGTTTGCAGATGATTTCCTTAATTACTTGCTCCATTATCTTCCCTGGCACAGAAGTTAAACTAACTGGTCTGTAGTTTCCTGGGTTGTTTTTATTTCCCTTTTTATAGATGGGCACTATATTTGCCCTTTTCCAGTCTTCTGGAATCTCTCCCGTCTCCCATGATTTTCCAAAGATAATAGCTAGAGGCTCAGATACCTCCTCTATTAGCTCCTTGAGTATTCTAGGATGCATTTCATCAGGCCCTGGTGACTTGCAGGCATCTAACTTTTCTAAGTGATTTTTAACTTGTTCTTTTTTTATTTTATCTGCTAAACCTACCCCCTTCCCATTAGCATTCACTATGTTAGGCATTCCTTCAGACTTCTCGGTGAAGACCGAAACAAAGAAGTCATTAAGCATCTCTGCCATTTCCAAGTTTCCTGTTACTGTTTCTCCCTCTTCACTAAGCAGTGGGCCTACCCTGTCTTTGGTCTTCCTCTTGCTTCTAATGTATTGATAAAAAGTCTTCTTGTTCCCCTTTATTCCCGTAGCTAGTTTGAGCTCATTTTGTGTCTTTGCCTTTCTAATCTTGCCCCTGCATTCCTGTGTTGTTTGCCAATATTCATCCTTTGTAATCTGTCCTAGTTTCCATTTTTTGTATGACTCCTTTTTATTTTTTAGATCATGCAAGATCTCGTGGTTAAGCCAAGGTGGTCTTTTGCCACATTTTCTATCTTTCCTAACCAGCGGAATAGCTTGCTTTTGGGCCCTTAATAGTGTCCCTTTGAAAAACTGCCAACTCTCCTCAGTTGTTTTTCCCCTCAGTCTTGATTCCCATGGGACCTTACCTATCAGCTCTCTGAGCTTACCAAAATCCGCCTTCCTGAAATCCATTGTCTCTATTTTGCTGTTCTCCCTTCTACCCTTCCTTAGAATTGCAAACTCTATGATTTCATGATCACTTTCACCCAAGCTGCCTTCTACTTTCAAATTCTCAACGAGTTCCTCCCTATTTGTTAAAATCAAGTCTAGAACAGCTTCCCCCCTAGTAGCTTTTTCAACCTTCTGAAATAAAAAGTTGTCTGCAATGCAGTCCAAGAATTTGTTGGATAGTCTGTGCCCCGCTGTGTTATTTTCCCAACATATATCCGGATAGTTGAAGTCCCCCATCACCACCAAATCTTGGGCTTTGGATGATTTTGTTAGTTGTTTAAAAAAAGCCTCATCCACCTCTTCCACCTGGTTAGGTGGCCTGTAGTAGACTCCTAGCATGACATCACCCTTGTTTTTTACCCCTTTTAGCCTAACCCAGAGACTCTCAACACTTCCATCTCCTATGTCCATCTCTACCTCAGTCCAAGTGTGTACATTATTAATATATAAGGCAACACCTCCTCCCTTTTTCCCCTGTCTGTCCTTCCTGAGCAAGCTGTATCCATCCACACCAACATTCCAATCATGTGTATTATCCCACCAAGTTTCAGTGATGCCAACAATGTCATAGTTGTATTTATTTATTAGCACTTCCAGTTCTTCCTGCTTATTACCCATACTTCTCGCATTTGTATATAGGCATCTAAGATACTGGTTTGATCTTTCCTCCCAGTTTTGTCCTGACCCTCCTTTCTCTCTGCCAATATAGCCCACACTCCCTCTCGTTTCCGACCCATCTCCCAGGTCTCCATGTTCCCCACTTACCTGCGGGCTTTGCTCACCTGTCCCCGTCGAACCTAGTTTAAAGCCCTCCTCACTAGGTTAGCCAGTCTGTGTCCAAATAGGGTCTTTCCCCTCCTCGAAAGGTGAACGCCATCTCTGCCTAGCAGTCCTTCCTCAAATAGCATCCCGTGGTCTAGGAAGTCAAAGCCCTCCTGGCGACACCATCTTTGCAGCCAGGCATTCACCTCCATGATGCATCTGTCTCTGCCCGGGCCCCTACCTTTGACAGGAAGAATCGAAGAGAATACCACCTGCGCGCCAAACTCCTTCACCCGTACTCCCAGAGCCCTGTAGTCACTCTTGATCCGCTCAGTGTCACACTGCGCAGTATCATTTATCTCGTCAGTGTGTTGATGTTCTGGATTTGTGGATGTCAAGGGGTGAATTAATTTTTCCATGGATTTCTTCAGTCAGATATCCTCCTATGATTTCTACAGTGACATATTTCCCTGATACTGTATTACCAATATGAGCTCCTTTTCATATTTTACGGAGCTCAAACAGTGTTACATAGGAATAGAAGTATCTGTACCAGAAGGAAGAAAGAAATAACAAATTCCGTTTACACACAGTAGCATTGAACCGGTGTCATCATATTAAAATGAAGGACTAATTTTTCAAAAAGGGTCTCCCTTTTTGCAGATGCAAAACCTGCATTTATATTTTTGCATTCATCACTGAATTGTGTCTATAAATCTCAGTACTTGCTCTAACTACTTGATTTCCAGTACAAATCAGCTAGCTACAAAGCACTCTGATTTGCCCCCTGCAATGCATGCTGTGGGTGCAAAGGGTATCCTCAAATAATAATATTTAGTCCTGCCATGAGTGCAGGGGTCTGGACTAGATGACCTCTCGAGGTCCCTTCCACTCCTACGATTCTATGAAAACAGGAGACAGGGCATCAGTCCTTTTAAAAGTGTCCCCCTAAAGGAAAGTATCCCCCGTACGCTGAATTTTCAGCTCATCCTTATCTTTTCAGCGGGCCTGATTATGTCTTGATTTCAAGAGGAGTTTCAACTATGCAAGGAATAATGGTTTGGGCCCTGTAAGTCATATATGGATTCTTGTTAGTGTTACCATTTGAACTTTGTATGGAATCTAGATATTGGGACTGCGCCCTTCCAGTGAAATTCCCTTCAGAGTAACATTGTTACTGGTGTTCTCTATCCACTCTTAGGGCTAGAATCTATTCTCAGTTATATACTCGTAACTGTTGCATTGCACAGTACTTTTTAGCTTTTAATATGTCCTAGCACCAATACTAGAAAGGAAGAGGGAAAAAAATATGTTTTCAAGTGAACTTTAAAGGCCAAATTCTGCTCTGGGTTGCACAGTGGGGTTAACCTGGAATAACTCCATTCATGTCCATTGGGCCAGATCTTTAGCTAGTGTAAATCAGACCATGGAGGATCTGGGCCCCATTAACTTCAACGGAGTCACTCCAGACTTACATTTGGCCTTTAAAGTTCATTTGAGAATATATTTTCTCTTTTTCTGTTGTTGCTGCTATTGTATATGCTTACATTGAAAAGCACTTTACAACTCAATAGTCATAGAAAAATAGGATAAAATGTTTGTATAGTAACAGTACTACAGCACCTTTCATCCCAAAGTAGCCTAAAACCCTTTATGAATTTAACAAACTAATATACACGTACTACACATAAGGATAATTTCACACACACTGAAATGCAGGCCAACACGGAGTGAAATGCAGTGACTTTTTCACAGCAGGTAGGGCATTAATGTAATTGACATGCACTGCATTACAGGTTAGACAGGCAAAACGCAAGAGAACAATCTCACCTTTTAAAAAAAGAGCTGCTTTTCAAGTGAATAGCTAGTTCAAGGCTAAATATCATCATAATCCTGTATTGCTGTGTATAAATTCCCAAAATACACACAGGCAATCCTACCCAGAAGGCACCCAACCCTAATATTGGCAAACACTTCATGCTGAGATAGAAAGAGAAAGCCAGGGTGTCAGAGAAAGTCAGACTTTATCCTTTAAAGAGTCAGTCCAGAGAGAGAGAGAAAGCGCGAGCGATCATCCCCCCAAGGAAATTTACCATGACTCCATGCAGGAAGTAATGCAGATCTATTAGAGTTGCTGTAGTCGCAATTAAGATTTTCGCTGGGACAATATCACTGTCAGGTGACCTACCTCCCCTATAATCCTTATGGCACTGACTGCACAAGACTCACCACTTTTCTTGTCAGTCTTCTTCCCCCTGCCTTACAAGTACTTGTCTCTTCAGTAATGAATTACCATAGGCGGTCCTTGAGAGGGATACTCACTTTCCTAGCTATTTCAACACCACCACAAAATACAAATAAAACAAAATAAACCTCCTCACTCTACAACAGTTGCAGAAATGTACCTTGGGAGGATTGCACTATGTCCTCAGAAGAACCATCACACTTCTTACAATCACATTTCCCCACCTGCTTCTGTGACACGCTGGCAATTCACCTGGGTGTCGTGTGGAACAATTCCAGGTACAGAGATTGCTTCAGAAAGTCTGTCTCTTTTCCCCCCTCCCGTCCCCTGCTTTAACAGTGCTTCCTTTTAGCAATGCAGACACAAAGAAACTTAGCTAGGTAAACAAAAAAAGCACAAAGGAAAATATTCTTAGCAGGTCTTGAGCCAGACAGATAAAAAATGTTTCACAGTCCAGTCCAGCCTAACATTAATCCACCAAAACACACTGGTGGAAGTGGAAATCAAAGGGCCACTGAACACTTAATTTTCCCAATGTGTCACAATTACAGACACACTTGTGCTAAACAACTTTGTGGTAGCCTAGCCCACGGTGAAAATGAAGAATACCAAAGCTCTTAACATGGCTCTTCCCTTATCTGTGGCATGATGATCTAGTGGATGGAGCATTTGACCAAACTATACAGGGACGATTTTTCAAATCCTTTCAAAGGATTTGTCTGTTTGTTTTTTACAATGCTGTCAAGGAAGACTTTAGCTGTAGCTTTAATAAGGGTTGGCTAAGGAGGTAGGGATGAACTCCAGATCTGGATTAGATTTATTAGGGTTGGCGCGTGAGGCTGAAACATGGCTACAATTTCATTTTCAGTGGTGCCACCACCTTGCTAACTGTTTTCAAGCTGGGATGGGGGAGGCAGAGTGTATGTGTGTGGGAAATTATACAAGATCACAGCTCATCTCCTGTGACTTCTGCCATCTTGAGCGGCAGAATCGATCTCATGAGCTTTCAGCCACATCTGAAATGGAACCAGAAAATAAGCCTCTACTGGGGTGGAACTGGCCTGGAACAAAACTGCAGTGGGAAGTTGTGTTCCAGCAATTTGAATCCAACCCATCTGGACACGTCTAGGTTCTGATTTTGGCCCAGCTCTAATCTTTGTGCCTGAATTTATAATGAACACCTATAAAAATGGCTGGATGGAATAAACAAGTATCAGGAGAAAGCTCCATTTCATTCAAAATATCCACCATTATGATTAATTAGAGTTATTTATTTGTTTTCCCATAACACCTAGGACCAGAACCCCACAAACACAGACCAAAGAGACAGGATCTGCCAAAAAGAGCTTACAATCCATTTGGTTCATCCTTTATCTTTTCAATTGCTTTCACCCTTCTCCGCCTTCCAGAGCTAGCCTCAGAAAGTGGTCCTTAACTAAGCCAACCCAGGATCTCGAGTTATTTCCACTCTTTACAACTTTGCTGAAAGCGACAAAGAGTCCTGTGGCACCTTATAGACTAACAGACGTATCGGAGCATAAGCTTTCCTGGGTGAATACCCACTTCGTCAGATGAATGAACTTTGCTGAAGTAGCTTAGCCCATTGCTAATTTCCATCTGAAATCCCAGAGTGTGATGGGATCATAATACTATGTAGTAATGGTGGCTCCATTTTTATTTAACGATCCAGCTTCATTTAAATGCAAAAGTATCAATGGAGACAAAATTAGGTCCCAGAGAAGGAATTTTGCTTGCTTTGTTGTTCTCCGGAAAGACTAAGCACTGTGATATCATGGCATCGACTGCCAAGACGACAACTAGATTGACTAGTAAATATGTATTTTAGTGGAGCTCAGCAGAACAGTGTATGTTGTAACATAAGTCATTCCATTAGTAAGACAGAGGTACTTGAGAATGTTATATTATCTTTATTCCTTCTGGAAGGACTTCACTACCATTACTTAAAAAAAAAAAAGAAGAAGAAGTGGTTCAGAGATTGTAAATACATTTAAGTAACTCTGATGAAACAATAGGACCTGACTAAAACGTGGGGTGTTTATCTCATCTGTCAGTCTGATATGGGATAAAAGCCACAGCAGCAAGGACAAACTGAAAAAACACCTCTTGCTGGTTTCTCCCCCTTTGGAGATGCAGGTTCTGCTTACAATGCATACTGTGCAACACCAGCTGTATTATTATTATTTTTTAAGTCCCGGAAAGTTGATTACAGCAGATGACTCTGACCAGCTATCTGATATTAAGAAATATATTTCACAGGAAGGGAAATTCAGCAAAAGCTGGGAGTTGTCAGCAAGCCCAATCGCTCCAAAAAGCATGAATCAGATCCCTGCTTCCCCAAAACGAGAAATTGGATTAAAAATCATAAGAATCATAATAATGTTTAGTTCTTTTTTGGGGACGGGGGAGGAAGGGGACGTTTTGGCTCTTAGTTTTGGAGCCTGTACCTTGCCCTCACTGAATGTTTTCAGGCTTTTCTTTACATATGTGAGGGCTAGAAACTTAAAGCTTGTCTATACGGTAGGATAATGAGCTCTATGGGGGTGTGATTTCTAAAGCGCACTAACATGTTGCACATTAATTGGTCCATGCACTGCTGGTACGCTTTAACTTAGTACTGTTTGAAATCTTAAAGTGCACTAGGGAACCTTTAGTGAGCCCCAGCAGGGTCTATATGGACCAATTAATGCACAACCCCCCACCTCCCCACCCAAGCTCATTACCCCACCATGTAGACAAGCCCCTACTTTTTCTTTTTAAATGAAAGCTTTTTTTTTTTAAAAAAAAAAGCCAGTAAAAATCAAAAGAGCGGTTCAAACTTCCAGAGATGACCCTGACGCTCTGGGCTCCATTATCATCACTTGCGTTACTGACATCCACTGACAATGGCATAATTGTGACTCAGCTCAACGCTTGCAGAAAAGTGCTGATAATATTGGCTATTGATTCATTAGCTGAACAGCATTAGGAAGTGAGTCTTGTCTTTCTTACCCTATGGAGGTACTGTACAACAACTGCCTTATGGAGATATACCTATCTCACAGAACTGGAAGGGACCCTGAAAGGTCATCAAGTCCAGCCCCCTGCCTTCACTAGCAGGACCAAGTACTGATTTTGCCCCAGATCCCTGAGTGGCCCCCTCAAGGATTGAACTCACAACCATGGGCTTAGCAGGCCAATGCTCAAACCACTGAGCTATCCCTCCCCCCTTATCTAGCATGTTCATATCTAGAAGCCTCTTGCTATTCACTATGGCTGCAACTTTCATCCCCGCCACCTGTGTTAGAAAAGCAAAGATGAAATACGGTATGTTAAAGAATGATCATGGATTTTCTTCTCTCCAAAGCACACATACACACTGTACCCCAAACCCTTTAGTTATATATTGCTCATATTGTGCCTATGGAATATGTAAGACAATGTAACTAACAGCATGTGTTACTAATACCCACCCACCCCGAGTAGCACATTTCATCTGAGTATGTCCAAGTGCCCAGTAATAATAAACACTGATAGCATTATCTTTCATCTATAGGATGTCAGAGTGTTTTTGTTACAATATTAATTTAACTTTTCAATCACAGCACCCATGAACAGAAGCAAAATACAGGACTTACTCCATCCACCACTTCACTAAAGTCACCCTTGGGGCAGAGTTCAACTGTAAGTTCGCAGTGCCAGAAACATTATACTACCATTTAAGGAAGTGAGAAAGAATACCGTATCCAACTGGAGTACTTTACAAAGCAGAATGCAATTACCCAAGTAGAATTTATCACACACTCTATGGACCTGACCCAGCAAAATACTTAAACATGCTTAACTTTAAGCATCTGCTTTAGACCATCCGTGTTCAGCAAAGGACTTACACACCTGCTTACGTCCCACTGAAGTAATGGGACCACTCACATGCATAAATTTAAGTATGTGCTTTGCTGAATCGGGGCCTAGTTTATTAATATCCTTACATGTACAAAAATATGTCATGACATTTGTAATGACTGCTAGCAGTGAGGAGAACCATGACTTTGTCTCTTATCCAAAGGCAACACCCAAGGCCCCTTTACACCATGCTGGGGCATTGACTTAGCCTAGATTCAGAGGGAGGAGGGTCACATGCTGAATCATAAATGCCCTCTTCAGCAACTGAGTGTTCCTAGGAGTCCTTCTATCCAAAAATTGACCCAGCCCAACCCTGCTTAACTTGTTAGAACTGATGGAATCACAGCATCAGGTAGTACAGATACAGGCCATAGTTAAGCAAAAGTTTGGAATTTGGCCAGGTAACTAGAGTTCACCCGTACGAATGAGAAAACTGCCCAGGGATGGTAATAAGCACCAGGAAGCCAGGACCTTAATCTTTATATCTCTTCTGAATGATGGAGATTGGCCAACATACTGACTGCAAATATATTCTCTCTTCTTCCATTTTAAGCAATACATGCAACCACCCTTCTCTGTCATCCTTTTCTTTGTGTCCGATATCTTTGCATATTAATATTACTAATAAACTGCATAACATTATTTGGAAAAGGTTAAAATAGTTAAAACATTAATAAAATGAATTGCATAAATAGCTAGAAGCATATTGCTTTGAGCAATATTAATAACCAGTTAATTTATCTGGATGGGAAGGTCTTTGGATTCATCAGAAGTAGTGCACCTAAATTTCTGCGTAGTGAAAATGAGTAATACTATACAAACATCTACTTAATTCACTGAAGTGCTTTATTATACGTACAGAGAATTGGTACCAAGATGTCATGTTCTCATAATGAACACAATAAAGAATGAATGGTAATCACAGTACCTATAAAATGTAAATGTTAGCAAGGTATTATATACAGATTAATGTACAGATTTCTATTCACAGTATATACTGCAAGCTCTCCTTTGTTCGACAACAACATCTCAGCTGCATAAGATAACACTCCGTGTATAACATCCTATTTATGACACTCATTGCTTTGCATGATGTAAAATGGATGGCTCCTGTAGGCTGTGCATGTGAGAGGGGAGAGAGACAGGCCTTTTAGAGAGATGCAGGAGATTTTTCAAATTAATTAAAAAAGTTAAATGGTTCTCCTGTTAATAGATAATCCTATCACCTTTTGGCACTGGCATGACAATAGGTATTCTCTAGGGCCTCAGATACACACGGGCATATTCCCACTGAGTTCAGTTGGATCTGCAGCTGTGTGTCTGAGGCCAGAAGTGAAGTGCAGGATTGTATCTAAATAAGCAACTGTCAGGAATTTAATGGCAGTCTTTTGTTGGGGCTAAGGAGTGGTTTTCTCCATGTAAACAGATTCATTCGCGGTAAGAACTAAACAAATAACTGACAAGGAAGATTTTTTTTTTAATAATAGATAATCCAAACAAAAGAAATATGCCTACAGAATAGCTACTCTGAGTGTAATGCCTATCATTAACCATTATGTCTGTTCTGAGACCAGAACTACAAAAGGCCAAAGTTTCTTAAAAGCATGTTAAAATATTAATAGATATCTGAAACAGTTTTCTTGCATGGACCGCCAGTCTTATGGAAGATTACATCACACTGGAAATAACGAGAAGAAGGGTAGGGAAATAAATGCATAGACAGCGGTGACCTGCTATATGGGGAGAAGTATCACAAACATCTAGTGGGAGATAACACAAGACTGAACACTCTATCTGGCAGCAAGTCCAATGCAGACTGGCATTACTGGGGAAGCTGTCTGTAAATTTTGCAACATCCCACAAACTGACTTTGTAAATATAAGCAATCTCGCTCCAAGTCAGAGAGAGTTACAGATAGGGTACACATATTAGCACAACTAGGTTCGGAGCCTCACTTAGGTGCAAAGGGATAGTGTCACGGTATTTTTCCATAATTAAAACAAATTCTTTCTGATGTTTAGATCAACCACCACCAATCTGGAAGCTTTAAAGCAAAGTCAGTCTCCCCCCAATTATCCTTCCTTCATTGCACACGCATGCTGGTTTGTTTTTGTGCAGTTCATGAGTGCTAGGCTGCTAGCATTAATTTTTCAGTTGGGCAGAAAGATCGTAGAAGGGAGGGGAGACAACACATTAAAAATTACACAGATCATAATGAAGTATAATGTGATACTGGGTCTGATCCCACTTCCGTTGGCACCATCAGAAGTTTTGCCACTTACTTCAAAGGAAACAAGCTTGGGAACACTGGCAAATTTTGGAAAGTGTCCTGCAAACCTTTATTCACAGGGAGCCTGATCCAAAGCCCGCTGACATCAATGGCAAGACTTCTGTTGCTTATTGAAGCCGCTCAGGCCCAGAATTAGCAGTTTTTCCTCTCTCTCTTTCTCTCTCTCTCTCTCAAATTCTAAGCTTTAATGAATAATGACATGATTCTGCTCCCACTGATGTCAAGGGGGTTTGATATTTCAGTTGGAGCAAGACCTGTCTCTAAGACCAAGTCCTCACTGGGGAGATTTACCCAGAAATTCTAACTAGCTTTACAATTGGTTAAGCAAACCAATTTGAAATGAAGGTGGGCCCGTAGCATAAACCAGGCTCCAGGCATTCACTATTTTGAAAATAGTTGGTTAAGGGCACCTAGAAGCTGGGGTGCTCTACAGTTCCAGCTGGCTTTAAAAACTGGGTTAGCAGAACTGATTTTAAAGCCAGTTGGAATTTTGAGGACATTTTTCCAATGTACACCTGGGCCTAAGTTTCTTGTCGTTCTGTGTTGCAAAGACATGGCTCACTATGTATCTAGCCATGGGGCTGCCCTTTGAACCCAGTTTTGCAGACAAGCGTCTCTGTCTGAACAACAACAACAGCCAAGGTGAGAACTAACCTCTCCTTACCCCCACTCAGCTCAATTCAAAGTGAACTGCAATGCCTAATCAGCACCTTTGACATGGGATTATTATTAAGGGAAAATTATTTCTTTTCCCATCCTTCTTCTTGGTCAAGATGCTACTTTTTCTTGTAAATCATATTTAAATAAAACGAGGCCTAAGTGATTGCAATTCATCTTGTTGCACAGATAGGGAAACTGAGGCACGGAGCAGGTAAGCGAGTTGCCCAAGAACACAAAGCAAGCCCATGGCAGAGCCAGAAATCGAACCCAGGTGTCCTGAATACAAATGCTCTGTCCCAACAACAGGACCACATAACTTCTATTTCCCCAAATGTCACCTTTGAGCTCTCCTGAATGAAATGGGCTGATAGACTGGTCTGTTTCATTGATATGGGTACAGCAACAGAAGAACTGACAGCATAGATACAAGTGCCTACCTTGGGCTTTATTATTTACTTCCTGGCTTTTCCAGGGTGCTCATCGGAGTGCCTCTTAATAATTTTCTTCTTCTGGGTCAAAATGCTAAGCCCTAGCAATTGCCATATAAGTGTTATTTTATTGTAGCCGCAGATTTAAGCAAAATACATACATACATAAAAAATAAAAAAAATCAGTAATAAGATTCCCTAGTGACAGTTTAAACAATTCCAACGCCATATGTGCTACATGGAACAATCTGCCTTCAATTGTAACTTCACTTCTAGACCTGGTAAATGGAGGTTGGCCTGTTAGCTCGTGTCAGGGGGGATGGGACACTGAGGTGGTGGGTAGTAACCCCCCTTGTCTTCTAAGGTACAAGATACACGTAGTCCAGTGGAAAGCCTTGTTAAAAGTTTATGCTCCATCGTCAGTTAACATTTAATTCCTTTCATGTGGCCTTTCTGGCTAGCAAGAATTTCAAGAAGCAGGCTCTTTCTAAAATGAAGTCCCGATATGTATTCAGCTGGTGCAAACTCACATAGCTTATTGACTTTAATGGAGCTAGCTGATTTACTCCAGCTGAGGATCTGTAACGGAATTAGTTTGTTGGCCAGCGCACCTTTCAAGTGCAAATATTCCAAGCTGGACTTTTGACATACATTTGCTATTTGAGCAGGGAGATTAAGATGTTCCTCTGACTGGCCTCCATCAAAGTCAAGTGATGCAGACGATAACACTTATTTATCTACTTCACGAGCATGTTGTGAGGATTGATTTTTTTTAATGTCTTGAAAGTATTTTGAAGATGGAAAGTGTTGTATAAAAGCTAAATATGATCACTTCATTCACCAAACTGCAACTGGAGATCAAGAGCAGGAAGGATTCATTTACCTTTGTGCTGTATGTATAGGCTATGTATGAACCATGTGATTTCCTATTGATGGTTTAGCCTTCCTTATAGGGCTCATATTTCCTGTAAAGGGCTTTGACTAATGGTGATTTGACAAGAGTCACATCATGTGCTTCTGTGTGAGCGAACAAGCTAAGGTCAGTAAGTCAGACGGTCAGTCTGGATAGCAGATCCATACTCCTAATCTTTCAGGCTGATATAAACCAGGGCTAAGTGTGTTTGTGATTTGGAGGCTACTCTGGGTAAATATCATTGGAGAGAAGTGAACTCTTGAGAGAGAAGGACTGGAAATAAAGTGTCCTGGTAATAAAGAGTCCTAAGAGATTGATCATCAGATTTTTCCCCAGTATTTCTTTGGGGGCTGAAGAATCTTTAAACAAAACTGTATTTCATCTCTTAATTCATACAGATGTTTATGTTAATTGAAGTTGCAGGAGTCCTGGAGATTTTAAAGGGCACCTCTCTTTCATTCTTACTCCCTCCCACCCCTTAAATAAGAAGAGCGAAGATGAATAGGTTACTAATATGAACCACTATATGAAAGATTCATCCTCCAAATCTTTTCTTGCCTACCCTGTGAAAAGCCTGCAATCAAAGCATAAGAGTCCACTGCCTAAGAGGAAATATCTTTCCAATTCAGCTTGTTATTCAAACACAAAGTGGATAAGCTGTGTTTGAACTTTGAAACACCTGAACCTGAACTAAGCTTAGTAACTTGCAAAGAGCTTGGAATTTACTAGCTTAATTCACATTTGGCTCAGCTATACATTTCCCAGTGAAGCTGTCAAATATGGTATGACACAATCTAATCTGAGAGACAAGGTGGGTGAGGTAATATCTTTTATTGGACCAAATTCTGTTGGTGAAAGAGGCAAGCCTTCGAGCTCCACTGAGTCTTTTTCACCAACAGAAGTTGATCCAGTAAAAGATATTATCTCACCCACCTTGTCTCTCTCATATTCTGGGACCAACATGGCTACAACATGGCAAACTATATAATCTATTGTTTAGGCATCATTCTGTGGCATCATTTGCTTGTTCCCCTGCCTCTTCCACTTATTTTAGGACATATGAAGAAACACCTTCAGTCACAGATTTTAACTGTAGTGACATCTTCCAATAATTCAAAACATATGCAACTCTTCCTGAATCCAATTAAAACAACCACAGGCAATTCCAATAGCCGTGCCATCATTTTGTCACCATTAAACTTTGTATCTCATTGCCTGATAAGTAGCGAAAGGAGGGTCCGCTGAGATGTTATATATTACACTTTCCCTTTTATAATAAAGTGTGAATCCTGTTCAACTTCTCATTTTTGTCATTACTATTGATCAGCTGTGGGGAAAGATTCATTACTTTTAATTTGCCTTTTTTCTCCCTTGCCCCTTGTCATTTGCACACTAGCGGTCCCTATACCGTGTGTTGCTAAAGCCCTTAACAGTAATCAGTATGAACTGAAGTGATACCTGCTGGCAAATGGACTGGGGAAATCAGCTGCCTTTGTGGCACTTGCCCTTGTCCAATGGGCTCTGTGGAGAGCCCTCTTTGGGGCTTGGATCTTTACTGGCCTTAAGAAGTCAATAGTTTGCTTTTCACACATATAGCCATTCTGTCATCGTAGTGCCCTCTAGGCTAAAGAGACCCAAAGAGAAGATCACCAGCAGCTGAATCACCAGATCATGGGTTTCCTGGGAACTTCCCCATGCAACTATGTGCCGATACTTAGCTTGGGAGATCAGAAAAGATCACAGCTCAAGGTAGTATGGCTTCATACTCGGACACGGGCTGCTCCCCGCTCCCCCCAAATCCTTCTGAATGGGACATAGGCAAACCTTCCCTGGCGCACACCAGCTGAGCATTACTGGGGAAAGAGATTAGAATTACAAAGAGTGGAGGAAACGATGCTCAAAGCCTCTGAGGAAATGATGAAACAAAAAATTAAAATTAATTCAGTGGACCATAACTACAGGGCACAGATTAAATACTATGGGCCTGATTCCATTTGACCCTTGTATGGGTGCACAGTAGTGCCTGCCTCTTTAAAGATCCTGTATAAAGGTCAGGCAGAATGTTCATCCCTGTGCTCAGGTGCCTAAGACATGTATATAAGCATCCAATTTAGAAAACTGAGCTCAGCATGGGTATGTCAACACTGCAAAAATAAAAAAAGGAGTAGTGAGTCACAGAGCCTGAGTCAGCTGACTTGGACTCATGCTACAGGGCTAAAAACAACAGTGTAGACGTTCCCACTCAGGCTGGAGCCTTAGCTCGGAGACCCACTCATTCATAAGAACATAAGACTGGCCCTACTGGGTCAGACCAAAGGTCCATCCAGCCCAGTATCCTGTCTTCCGACAGTGGCCAATGCTAGGTGCCCCAGAGGGAATGAACAGAATAGGTAATCATCAAGTGATCCATCCCCTGCTATTTTTAGCCCCACATTGTAAGCCCCGAACCTGATTCAGCTGATTAATGCTCAGACTCGCTGTTGCGGGTGGGTTTTTTTGCAGTGTAGACATACTCTATTACCACTGTATGTTGTCTCTAGCTATCCAGCCATCCAACTGTCCAGGCTCTTCTACTGAGGCTTGTAACTGTGGTGCATGAGGACATCTACTGTAGCATTTATAGCACAGTATAGGCACGTCATTTAATACCGTCAAATGTTATAGTAGAATACGGTTTCTGTAAGGGACAAATTATGTAAAAGCAAAACCTCCCCCTTCCTTGGGCAGTTTGAACCCAGGAATCATTGCTGCTCAACTGCTTATTTCTGCAGTGGCTCATGTCTAATTGTTGAATGATTCTTGAGTACTGAGATTACAGGGAAAGGAATGCTGCATGAGAAATAGAAATGTTTTTCCCTTTAACGTCAACAGCTAACTGCAGATGTATAATTTATTAATAAAGTGCTTCTCGTCCAAGGGAGAGTTAATCCAACCTATTGAGGCTCTCAAAAGGAAGAGCTCCCTGAACCAGAGGCAATTCCATGCACAGGCACCACTTGTATAAAGTATCACACAATATTATTTTATACTTCCAGCTTCCGAAGGCTGAACACTTTTCCCCATTAGACTAACAAATCATAGCAATTGTGGTCAGTAATGTGGAGGTTTCTCTGCAGAACATTTGCCCCCTGGGAGGAAGGAAATCAGAGGGGTGTTAAAGCAACGATGTGCCTTCCACTTGGTGTGCCGAGTTGCTTGATAAAGGTTAGCTAAGAGAAGCCCTAAAACTGCCATTACTGCCACTAGTGGGCATTGCTGTGAATGCTAGCATGGCTAACCCTTTCCAAAGGACAGAAAAGCCAAGGGAAAGCTGAAGAGAATGGTTCAGTACTTGGGGATTTTATACTTGCTAGCACTGTGAGTGTGTGCTGTGTGCATGTACATCTATTTGTACACCATATGTATTGCATGCAAATGATGGTAACAAATTACGAGGGTAAAAAAATAATGTATTGTATGTAGATACATGGTTTTGGAAGTTAACTGCAATTATAAATTAGAGACAGGTTCAATTTTGAATCACTGCAACATTCAGGTTTGTTGGGGTTCTGGTTCAGTTCCATCTCTATGCAAAACTGACATTACAAAACAAGAATGAATCGATAATATTATTGAATTGCTGCAAGTAGTTAGAAAAGAAGGCTATTTGAAATGACACTGATATATAAATGAACTAGGTGCCTTTGTTCAGGAGATTTTCATTATGTTCTTCGCTATGTGTTTCCACAGTGGGATATAAACTAAGGTTGGTCAACTTTTTCTTTGTTTTTGTTAAATACACTGAATATGGAAGAAAAAATGCCTGATATGGAGCCATTTCACTCTCACACGTAGATGCCACACAGTCTGAACTTGTAAATATATTATGATGTCCTGATATAATACATATTTATCAGAGTTGTTCTGAGCTCTCAGGTAAAGAAATATGCATTGTACAACCATCTGTGAAAATTTTCTTACTTTACTTAGCTATTATATGGTGTCTCAAAGCAACATTCAAACACATAAGGTTTTTGTTAAACAGCCAATTCTGGTCAAATACATTTCTCAACAGCATATCCTATTACCAAATAAATCCTTCCCACAGCAAAACAGGTAGAACACATGCAAACATATATTTAAGTAGATAAGGAAATGCACAGTTAAAATTGTCTAAATATATGCACAGCATGTTCAACGTCTACTTAAACTTGAATGTGTGTTTACCTGCTAGTTGTCAGAAGTGCTGATGGCACAAGGCTGGTCAGTATAGTTGATAATATGCATTTTAATTAAATTTATCATTAAAAATAAGGAATCTAGATCAAAAAATATATATAAATAATGTTAGTAGTAGACAAACTGACAAAAGCAAGGAACCAGATATCCAGGCCTAAACATTTTAGAATTAATCTAATTCAGCCAACAACATTTTAAAATTGATTATGATTATTAATTATTTATATTACAGCGGCACCTATTTGAGATCTGGGCCTCATTGTGCTAGGTGATGTACGAAGACATAGTAAGAGTCAGTCTCTGCCCCACAGAGCTTACAGTCTGATAGACAAACATACAAAGGGGGAGCAAGGAAATATCATCTCCTTTTTACAGATAGGGAACTGAGGCACACAGAGAGATTATGGCAAAATCTGCACTTATGGCAGAACATAGAGTACAGGCACTACACGTGTTGCCACATGCCTCAGTGAAAGGCAGGCTGCGTCCACACTTCTCACTGCCGTGTATAGCTGCATCCTGTGGTAAAAGACTCCAGCAACATGGAACAGCCAGGAAAGGCTCTAACAGTTCCCACCGTTGGATCCTTTCACTGCAGTGAAGAAAGGCTCCTGCAGCAAGACACTACACTGCTACAAATAGCAGTGTATACATGGGAGGCGTGGCTTGGGCATGTACATACCCTGGTGATTCAGGTGTGTTGGGTACTACCTGCCTAAGCCAGGCCTCCCTGTCTATTGTTATTTATACCCATGCTAGCCGGGCGTGCAATGTCTGTACACTGCATGCCGCCATAAGTAGAAGTATACCTAAGTGACTCACACAAGGTCATGCAGGGAGTTTGAAGAAGAGCCAGGAATTTAATTTTTATCTCCTGAATCCCAATCTAGTGCCTTTGCTACAAGACCATCACTCCTCACCAATAATTTATAATCTCTTTTGGGTCATTGAATCCAGTGGGAAAATTCCCATTGACTTCAACAAGAACAGATCTAGAAGTCAGTCCTTACCCCACTGACATGGAAAGGAATTTTGCCATTACATTTCAATGGTAGCAAATTTGGGCTTTTCACTGCTTCCTGTTCCCCTTTCCCCTCCCCACCACTACTTCTGCACATCAGAAAGAATTCTGTCAAACAACAGATAATGTTCATTTCAAATCCTAGTTCTTGTTGCCTGAATTTGGACTCATACATCAGCTTTCAGTGTTATTTATTTTGCCCAACGTTTTTGTCCCTAAAGTTCCAGGACTAAAAACTACGTTTTGGCACTGAATGTAGAAAACAGAATAAAATGCCTTGTTCAACACCCTCTGTTACAATTTTTTAAAATCTGAACATAAAGGAAAGAAATTTTTAAACCAAGTATCCAAACATTGTGGTAAAATTGTCAGTGTATGAGAATTTTAATGGACTGGGAATTTGAATGTCTGTATTTGAAAGCCTAGTTTATTTTGACAATATTGCTTTTCGCCATAGTTACCCCTGACCTCCTGCATTACTCTCAGTGGATTATTTTTTCACTGAGGGAGATGCTTAAACATGGACTAGAGTAGATAAGTGATATGGTCAAATCACTACTGGCAAACCCTGGAATTACTGACCACTTTAATAGCTCCTGCTGACCTCCAAATGAAACTTCACCTTTGGTTATTAACATGTCTCTCTACTCTTATGATTTTTTGGAACATAATTTGTCACAGTTTTTATCTGCACAGAGCAAGTGTTAGGCTTTTAAAATCGTGAGTTATCTTTTTTACAACTGCTAACAATTACACATCACAGAACAGACCAGTCTGAAAACCAATTATGAAAAGACCTGCATGGAAAGTGTATTCAATGTTGAAGTTTGAATGATAGATTTCTGAACTATAACCATGTAACAGCCAGCATTCATGAACTGGAAATGAGAAACTAAACTTTGAAATGGCTTGTACGATCTACAAGATAAGATAAGGGGGTAGAAATTAATTGCCCTTGTTTTGTATTAAAATCTGATAAAGAGACCCGCAGCATAGTTCAAGATCAGAACAAACTGTAGTGGTATATCTTCCATCACAAATCAGTGTTTGTAATCTCGCAGCCATGCAGCTTTCTCCCATTACACCCGGTGCTCTATGTTAATACAGAAGTGCTTTGGCATAGAATATATAGGATATCATAGAATATCAGGGTTGGAAGGGACCTCAGGAGGTCATCCAGTCCAACCCTCCACTCAAAGCAGGACGTAATCCCCAACTAAATCATCCCAGCCAGGGCTTTGTCAAGCCTGACCTTAAAAACCTCTAAGGAAGGAGATTCCACCACCTCCCTAGGTAACCCATTCCAATGCTTCACCACCCTCCTAGTGAAAAAGTTTTTCCTAATATCCAACCTAAACCTCCCCCACTGCAACTTGAGACCGTTACTCCTTGTTCTGTCATCTGGTACCACTGAGAACAGTCTAGATCCATCCTCTTTGGAACCACCTTTCAGGTAGTTGAAAGCAGCTATCAAATCCCCCCTCATTCTTTTCTTCTGCAGACTAAACAATACCAGTTCCCTCAGCCTCTCCTCATAAATCATGTGCTCCAGCCCCCTAATCATTTTGTTGCCCTCTGCTGGATTCTTTCCAATTTTTCCACATATTTTTTGTAATGTGGGGCCCAAAACTGGACACAGTACTCCACATGCGGGGGGAGGGATAGCTCAGTGGTTTGAGCATTGGCCTGCTAAACCCAGGGTTGTGAGTTCAATCCTTGAGGAGGCCATTTAGGGATCTGGGGCAAAAATCTGTCTGGGGATTGGTCCTGCTTTGAGCAGGGGGTTGGACTGGATGACCTCCTGAGGTCTCTTCCAACCCTGATATTCTATGATTCTATGAGGCCTCACCAATGCCGAATAGAGGGGAATGATCACATCCCTCGATCTGCTGGCAATGCCCCTACTTATACAGCCCAAAATGCTGTTAGCCTTCTTGGCAACAAGGGCACACTGTTGACTCATATCCAGCTTCTCATCCACTGTACGCCCTAGGTCCTTTTCTACAGAACTGCTGCCTAGCCACTCGGTCCCTAGTCTGTAGCAGTGCATGGGATTCTTCCATCCTAAGTGCAGGACTCTGCACTTGTCCTTGTTGAACCTCAGCAACATTGGCCCAATCCTCTAATTTGTCTAGGTCCCTCTGTATCCTGTTACTTTTGATAGCCACTCCAATTGTTTGCCTATCATGGTACTGATACTGGGCCCACTTCTCCTCTCCCTTGCGTATTGTACCACTCCTTAAACCTGGATAAAGTAGATGTAAAACAGCAAAGCCCTGATTCAAAGCCCATTAAAATCAGTGAGAACCTTCCAAATCAATGTTAGGATTTACACCCAGTTTCCACAGACGTAAATGACTAAACTGGGCTATGGAAATTCAGGCCAAATGCCTTTAAAGTGAATGTAGCAATATGCTTGTAGTTTAGCCAATTACCAGTTCGATTTAGATAGCAGACATCATTTCTGATCATTATTTGCACACAGAAAGGCCCGGTTTAAATAAAAACAGTTCTGAGGGCGTTTTAAATTAAAAAATGTATATTACACTAGTGTTTCACTAACCTTAGTCTCAAGAAAACTAAGCTTTATTCATATTTTTCAACCTTGACACACTGCAGTGTGACTGGTAGTATGATTGTGACCATGTGCCAGGGCATCCAGGAGAGGGAGAAGACTTACAGTTTCATTTAAACATTGTCTGGATTAAGTTAAAAGCAACAGAACAAAATACCATTCAAACAAACAAGAAGAGCCTTCGATAGGATTGGGGAGGAATGTTTTAAATCTAAAAACTCAATGGCAATTAGCAATAAGAGTCACCCCAGAGTAGTGTTTCTTTTCCAGCTATCCAAGGTTCAAAGCGGATGGTGGGAATTTCCAATCTGGTACGTATCTAATTATACCCAATTAAAAAAGTATAAAGTGCCTCTATTCAGCCTCCAAGGAGACCAGGCATTTGGTGAGTCTCGTGTAGCAGCCTTGTTGGCCAAGCCATGGAACAGTGCTTGTATTGGCAGGAAAGACAGCTCACCTGCCCTCCCAGCTGGAAGAAGGGCAATGCTACTGGCATCAGTTTACACAGATGGGCAACAAACAGCCTGAATAGTGAATACAGGTTGCTGGAAAGCCTCTGAACCGCCCCCACAGCAGGGGATACAGTGGTAACCACTCCAGCTATGCCTCCCTGGCCTCATTCCAAAGTGGGAAACCAGTGTTCCGTTCAATGGGAAGGAAATCTACAGTAAACACAGGGTACAAATAAAGCTAAAGAGAAAATGCTTTGAACACGTGTAATGGAGTTGCCATTTACCGCTTGTGCGCCTCTTTACGGCTAGGACTGGGAATGTAACACTCGCTGCACCAGGAGCCCCCTTGCTGCTTGTTGCTTGCTTTGTGATAGTATTTCTTCTGGTAACTTGGCCATCTGGCCAGGTGACCATTTAATCCACCCCTTCCGGGGTTACAAAATCCAAAAGAACAACCGTCTAAATGCTGTCTCCAGACAGTGTTCAGCCCTGGCTCAGGGCTCTACACCACTATATCAGTGGCTGGCAAGGGAACCCTGGCCCGCCTGCTACACCGGGTTCCAGCCCAGGGACCCTATAACCAGTAATCCAAGTCCTTACTCCCCATCCCAGTTGCTGTTTCCCTGGGCTCTTTCCTACCAAGCCTCACTATCTTCTCTTACCTGGTTCTGGGTTTACCATGGGCGCTTACTCTGATCCCCATGGCTACTTCACCCCCTTTTTGCTAGACTCCTTACTCCAGGGCAGGATCCTAGGGTTTACTCTCCCCCGGACTTACTCCTTGTCCCTGATGACCTCCCTCATCTCAGGGAGTGACTGCAGACTCCTTCTCCAGCAGCCCCTCTCTTTTTGGCTGGGCTTAACTCTCAATTAATCCTGGCCCCCATCCTCTCAGGTAACTCCATGTGACTTTACTGGCCTCTCAGGCCGTTGTTATCTCTATCAGGCCTGGTGTGGGGTGCACACCCCAACACAACACCACAACAGCTTTCAAAAAGCTATTCAATTGGAATTATTTCATTTGGGGCTAAAAACCTGGAGGAAAAATATATGCTGAATGTGAAAATGCTTTTGTAATATTCAATGTCATATAAATGGAGTGCGGAATGCTGCATTTGAAAAGGATTCTGTCAAATCTGCAACCTGAATGGATTACTTCTTAGTTTAAAAATGCTACTTCATGATGTGTATGTATATTAGAAAGATTCACCACCCATGGTTTCATAGTAAAATTACTAATGCCTTCTGGGTTTGGTGCCACCTACATTCTGAGTAGCTCTGATTTATTAAGAAATAGAGGATCCAGTTTTAACAAGAAGGTGGAAATGGGCGTAACATGCAAATAAAATGAATGTGCGTGAAAGCAGTTCCGTTCTGAAAGTGAAACTCAGCAGTGGGTAGTAGAACAATTTATCAATGTTATAAGCATGATGTGTCATTTTCTTGGTGCAGGAAACCAAACCCAGATATTCTTACTTCATTGGGAAGTTAGTTCTTACTTAGGCTAAACTTCAGGAACTTCACCAGTAAGGACTTCTTGCCCAAGAGGAATTGCACTTTTTAGTAAACGCCTTAGATTTGGTCCTAATGCAGTATACGTCACGGTTTCTGGGCCAGATCCCCAGCTGGTGTAAATCAGCATAGCTCAACTGAAGGCAACAGAGTTAATGCCAGTTTACACCAGCTGGGAATCTGGCCCTATATTTAGAATGATTTCCATGCCATTTAACAGTCCAGAGAGTGAATTAGTAAGAATCACTTACTAAGGATCTATAGAAAGTAACAGAAAACTATAATTTTGCTGTAGGCTTTCTGAACTGCCCTAAAGAATTTAGTTAAAAATTATACCTCCACTAAAGAATTTTATAGTATGGGTAAAAAAGAAACCTATAGCAAGTTTATCATTCTTTATTAAATCTATGTTTTAAATAATTGCTATAACATTGTATTAAATCCTTATAAAACCCAACTAGTTTCATCCCTACAAAATTCTTAAGGGCAGGGAATGTCTTTGTGTTATGTGTTTGTCCAGTGCCTAGCATATTGGGGCTGGGGGCTGTAGGACTATACCAATTAGTTCTACTGGACTTTTCCAGAAGATGAAATGTCAATGTTAGATTAAAAGAAACCCAGAATTTAAATGTGGCCTGCAGCCCTTCCAGCCTGAGCTATGTATTCACGAGTTGAACAGGGTTGGGCACAGCCAGTACTTTGATAGAAACCCTGCAGGAAGCAATGCTGGTGACTTCACAGTATATCAACAGGTATTATCTTGTAGATGTAATAACAAAACTAACATCCTGACCATGTGTGGTCATGACAGGCCTCAGGGCTTTTTCATAAGCGTAGGCATATTTAACACAAATATTCTGGCGAAATTTGGATTTGGAGAATTGTATTTTGCCTACCACATCTACCTTTCCTACTCTAGCTTCAGATGAACAAAGTATTCTTCATTCCTGGTTTTAGTCTGTCGGTGTATTTCACCAGAGGTGGCTGCATTGCAGTGTTAATTAAGTAAAAAATATAAATATATTTGCAGTGTGTAGAGTGCTATGCTGTATACATGTAAGTTATCATTATTGCCTTGGGGCCAAATTCTGTCCCATGAGCCAAACCCAAATGACCCTTTGCATAAGGGACCCCTCACACAGGCCATAGATAGAGCATCAATGGAACGCTCCATGATTATCACTGCAGCCTAAGGCTTGGAGTGGCTTCTACAATTTACCCTGCACTCTTCCTCCATTAGGGGGCTTTGGCCAAGGAATCCATGCAGTTACATTCCGACTAGCCATGCCTCAGAATCCTTCCGTGAGCTTTCATGGAACGTCCAGGTGCACAAGGGAAGCTCTGTTCTTCTGCATAGACTTCGCATAACTGAAACTCTGCTTCCACTGCCTTTGAGGCCAGCTGCAGGATTTGCCCTGTAGACGACAATCATTGTTGCTGAGGGTGTTTTTCCCCCTTCTTTCTTTTAACTAAACATAATTTAAACAAAATGCATTTATTTTAAATCTGATTTCTCTTAGCAGGAAAGCCATCTGCTATAAGGGGTTGAGTTACCTAATTAATGCCATTCTATCTGGTTGCTGGCTTCTCTCCATAAGTCATATTCAAGTGGAAATCTCCAAGAACTCATACATAGTTCTGGTTCCCTTTTGGGCATGGTTGGCACTATTTTCCTTACCGAACCCCCTAGCCCTTAGTGAAAAAATAAAAGTAAAGAATGAAACTAATCAGCATTATAAATATGTAGGAAATGGGAGAACAATGCTGCTCAAATGGTGACAGTATTCTCAGAAACTTCACCCCAGTACTCAGCAGCAATCATGAACTCAACTTCCTATCTGACTTTAACTGAATTAGTCCACTACTGTGGCACTCTGGGCTATGAGCGCGGCTGTGGTTGGTACTGAATACCAAGGGACAGATTCTAATCTCATTCACAACGATGTAAATAAGGAAGCACTCCATCCACTTCAAAGAAAGACCCTGGATTTACACCAGAGTAACGGAAGTCAGAATCTTGCTTTAAGTGGGCGGGAGCTCATTAAAAGACCAAATAGGGGGTGAGTCATTTTCAGAACTTTAATCTGAAAGAAGCTGTATTTGGCTGACCTCTTTTCTGCACACCGACAGTTTATTAGATTATAGCAGATAAGAACTCTACTGCCTTATTGGTTTGAAGATTTATGAAACGCAGAGATATGTCTGTGTCATTGATGGAGGGGATGGGAAAATTGTTTTTTAATATTTTTAATGCATTTAAATAGCATGGCATTTTTAACAAGGAAAAATCAGATATTAATTTTGATGTCTAAAGAAATAAGTAGTGGCTCAATTTATTTGTGAATGTTCCCATTTAAACTAGGAATATTTATGCCCACAGGCACCTCAGAGAGGAGGCTGGGAAATTGTGTAAGAAAGCATAGGAAAACCTTTTTATATTTCTAAATTCTTACTGTAGATCTGAATAAACTTTCCTAGTTGACTGACTGGTTGGGTTATTGATTAGTATTATACAGACACCTGATAAACAGTGATAAAAAATCAATGTTAGGCAAAACACTTCACAACAAGTAAGAACCAACTTGACCATACAATTCTAAAGACTTCCCCCTTCCTTTCTAGTACCCCCCATTCTAACTCCCACTCTAGTCACTGAATCATGGACTTTCCCTTTCCACTTTGCAACCTGTCAATGAAACTTAAGACTCATGCATTCATTTAAGTCACTTTCGAAAATGAGACTTACATTCTTAAGTTGCTTAGGCCAAGCTGAGCAATGCCTAAATGGCTTTAAAAATCTGGGCCAAAGTGTCCAGAACCAGACTGTTAAAGGTAGAGGAAATTTTCAGGGTTTAAAGGATCTTGGCATGGGGGAATAGGAGGTCATCATGTGGATAAACTTCCGAAATTCCAAAATTTTCTAATATGTATCTAAATGCCCCGCCATCCCTAGTGAAAATTGTTTTCAAACAAAGGGCAAGTAAGAGAAGCAACTATGGTAGCACCACAAATGGAAATAATGACATTGCATGAGAAAAGAAATATAGCACCAGAAAGTCTATTCTCACTAGATTTGCAGCACCAAGAAGTACGAATGAATCAGATAAGGTTGGGATGAGCATCTGAACTTTCTGGTGCCTGGCCATACTGAGATGATTATTATAGATTATACAGGAAGCTATTGAGTACGATCCTTCAGTGTCAAGGGCCTGCTTCGGTAGTAATGACTGACATTGGATGAGCTCTGAAATGACTGAGACCAATAACAATTTGGAGATGTAACAAGGGCTGTAGGGTAATCTTAATTCTTTTTTATGACCACAACACAAAACACTACCAACAACTGGCACAAGATGGCACTCTTACAGATACTCTATGCAAAGAGATCAGAGATTGATTTGAGAATTGGAAAACCTGCTTATAGTGAAGGACTGAAGAAGCTCAATCCATTTAGCTTATGAAAGAGAAGATTAAGAAGTGACTTGATCCATGCTCATAAGTACCTATGTGGGTAGAAGATTTCTGATAGTAGAGGACAAAAGCATAACAAGCTAGAGGCTGAAACTGGACAAATTCACACTGGAAATAAAATGCAAATTTTTAACAGTAATGGTAATTGACCATTAGAACAAATTTACTAAGGGATGTGCGATTCTCTAGCTTAAGCCGAAGTTATTGGCTTGATGCAGGAATCCATGAACGTCTTTGGAAACTGAACTACCCTGTCACTTGTTCTTCCACACCAGAATTCAGGCATATTAGCAAATTACAGAGGATCTCTGGTTTTATGAGATTTTAACCCTCGATATGAGAATGTCTCTTCAGAGGTCATTTCAACAACTTCCCATAGAGTCCACCCCTGTTCCCTATCCCTATATGGCTGATGCTGCAAACAGGGCCTAGCATATATCAATTTAGATTTATAAAGCAAACTAATTGCTTCATTGTTGTGACTTTTGGTTAGAGGCATTTAAAAGGTTCTTTTAGACTCTCATTTCCACTGGAAAACAGTCTGGATTCAGGTTCTGATGTTACCCGCAAATATCCTAGCTCCAGCAATGGTCACAAACCAGCGTTGTTCCAAACTCTGGACCATATCTGCATTACCATAAGTGTCTATTGGGGATCAGCAGCCTGATACTTCCCCCTTCATGTCCCTCCTGTGGCTGGGCCCCACTTCCTCCTTCAAGTTTTTCAAGGGCACTGAGTAGTCAATCCTCCTGGCAAAGTGGTAAGAGAGGTTGTGCCAGGTAAAATCAGTGCCATACAAAATTGATAAGGGTCTGTACAGCAGCCCCGCCAGAGGGCAGGGCTGGGGGCAGGCCTGGGGGTGGGATTATGCCTCTGAGTTCAGTGTAGCATCCCTGGCAGCAGGAGTATTTCCTAGCTTTCACTGTCTTGTGGAGGCAGTCAGGCCACTCCCTGCCACTCTAAAGATTCTTACGGATCTGTGGGAAGAAGTGGTCTTTTACCTGGTATTTCCCTAAAGACCTTGTTGGAAGAAGTGATGACCCTGAGGGTAGGGTTGGCCCCAGAAGGGACTTGAGGTGAGCGGATCAGACCGTTAGCACCACCAGCAGACATTTATGGGAAGGTTGGTGGGTTCCCTATGGGCTGTAGCAGTAGGGTTAGGTAGGGTACCCTCAGGAGTGGGCAGTGTTCGTGGCAGAGGGGGTTTGTTTCTTGGAGGTTTGGATTCTTTACAGCTTGAATTTCCAAGTGAACCTGTAGATGATAGTCTGGGGTCTGGACCATATAGGGTGAAATTTACGTAGCCCATATTGGCCAAATCCTGCAGGGTTTGCCTATGCCTGCCAGCACATCCCTCGCCCGCGCCGCTTCCCGACGCCCCCATTGGCCCGGGACGGCGAACCGCGGCAAGTGGGGGCCGCGATCGGCCGAACCTGCTGCGTCAGCAGGTAAATAAACTGGCCCGGCCCACTAGGGTGCTTACCCTGGTGAGCCACGTGCCAAACGTTGCCGACCCCTGCACTAGCTGAACAAAAGGGTTGGAAATGCCTGTACATAATAACTATAATTCTGTAAGTTTTTAAAGTGATTTTATATAGTGGCTTCTGAACCAGATCTTTATGTCAGTTTTTCAAGCCTCAGATGCCTTCTCTGATGAGGCTGATTCAATCCCAGATCTCTCCAGAAGTACTTTCTTCCTCCTCCTGGCATGTTCTGCTAAGGTTGGTACTGGGACTTATTTTTTTACTTTCCATTTCTGGTTTGCAATTGCTCTCAGATTTTCTCCTCTTCTCAAGTAAATGGGAAATTATTTTTGACTGGGAATTAGACAGTCCAGAAACCGTAAAGCTTCATGCCTCTGCATGTAACATCTGAAATGCTTTACCCCTTTTGAGACTGGCAACAGATCTCGGGAAAAAATCGTCCTTCCTACTCTGCACTGTAGATCTCTTATCCGCAGTGTGGCTCTACTATATATTCTGCACTTGTCTGGCACATGACGCTCCCTTCTACATTAATGGACATTCTGCCTGCGGAATAGTGTGAAATACACAATAGGGATCTGCACCTCATATGAGAGAAGAGACTTTTGGTGTCAGTTCTTTTCCAGTTGGTTTAGTAAGTAAATGCAAGGTGTTCTTTCCGTGGACGGTTGGTATCCCACTGTCACTAGACTACGGAGGTGGTAGTAATAGCATGTCTCCTAGCCCAGCTCTAGTTGAAGAGCCAGAAGCGAGAGAGTGGGAGTACAGGAGTGGCTCGAGACACTCTTTTACTTCATGGTTTTACCACTTCTGATGGGGTTTGATTTTGATGGAGTGAGCTTTTTTGTAGACTAGTAGCCTTTGGCAATGGGCTGGGGAGCAGAGACATAACTCAATAGTAAGGCATGGAAAACTGAAATGACAAGATTATACTGGTAGTTCATTAACGCAGATGAGAGAGATCAGGCAGCTAGTTTTGCTGTGATGAAGCAAAATTGCATGTGTGTGAAACATGCTTAGACAGAGCTTTTAAAAAAATTAACATCACAAAATGATATTTTTTTACTTAAAAAAACCTTTGTGTTGGAAGACATGTAACTGTGCTAGGAAGGCAGTTTTTGAAAATTCACAACAAACAAAAAATACTGGCATTTCTCCTGCACTTTGTGTTGAGGATCTGTGATTTCTCTCCTTTGGACATGTAATTGAATTAGATGGGACATGCAAACCAGATTTTCTTTAAGTCTGTATTTTGTGTTAAAGGCATTAGAGTGCTCTGCTCTAAGCAATGCTTATGATCTTTAGTGAAAGGAAGAATTCCCTTTGTAGTTCATTATTTTTCACTTCCCCTTTAGTCAATTTTTATATGAACTGTACCACTGGATTGCAACCCTGTCCCCATTGCTGGTTCAAATGGGGCAGAAGGCTAACAAATCTGTCAACCTGAGGATTGTCCTGGTGTGGGGGCAGTCCCCAGCTGGTTTAGAAACCAAACTTTCCCAATCCCCTAGCATTCCCAGAGGTAGCAGACATGTTGGGGGTGTGGCCATGGGAAAAGGGAGTGGCCACAGTGCTGCTGGGATCCATGGTTGGTGTACCAGTCCCTCGGAGCCATAGCCAGCTTGCATAATTTAGAACAGCCCTACGCTAGTGACCTGGCAAGTAACTTGCCTGAACTTCAGGGAAATTAAGATCTGGAACCAGATCTTTGCCACTTGAGTCTCTCTCTATACACCACGCTGAACTGGAACACAGCCCCAAGCTTTGGAGAAGTTCACATTCAGATGTGATTTCAGATCCGAACTTGGTCATTCAGGCCCTTCTCTCCCCTTTCTTCTATTCCTTTGTGTTATTTATGCACACTGACTGTGTAGATCAATGCAGAAAGCTGTAAATGATGCATGAAATGAAAATTCCCCGTCCAGCCAGTGCACAGAGAGAATACAGACACTGCTATCCTGTCATTGCTATGGTATTTGCTGTAATACTCACTGCTAGAAAAGCCTGCTAAGTCCCAGAACAATGCTCAACTATTTTAAAATCTCAAGCTTTTTTTTTTTGTTTATTTTAATTTCATTTCTCTCTTCCTCCCCTCAACTTGTTTCCTTCTCTTGAGGGTAAGTTGTTCCCCTCCTGCTCAGGAAGAGAAAGTTCATTTCCCTCACATACAATTCTTTCTTTATCCCTGTCTTCCCCCATCAAAAAATCCACTACATTCTCTTACAGAGACTGTATAAAATAAACATTTAAAGCAATTTTTAATCAATTGCTTAACAAGTTGCAATGGAGATTTTAAGAGATCTTGTGTCCCTTTCTCATTTAAAAGATCTCTCAAAATCACACATCACCTGAAGCTGCCAGCACTCTGGTAAGCCCAGAAGAACATGCTTTTGACAGGTAGTCTAAACTAACCAACCCAACCGGCAACCATTTGCAGAGTAAGTGCTTCCTCTTCTAGCACAAAGGTAAGTACCCTTATATTCAGAGGTACTTGAACGTCTCCTGAATGCGTATGGCCCATTCCTAGCATCCACTAATATCCTGCATTGGCACTAGGGATGATGTGCTCCTGGCAGTGCTATTCTTCATATGGAACATTAAGCTGAGGTCTTGCACACTCCTGAACATTAAACATCCCATGATAGTCATGAAGAAGAGCTACGGGTTTTATTAACCTCAGTGTCCTGGACACATTGCACTGGGAAAGTCATCATTAACCTTCCTCAAGAATACAGACAGAGACCTCTTTGCAAACTATGCTCCAAGAGCTAGTACCCTACAAAATGTCTTTAATAATTTAAGGCAACTACCAAAATGTGACTATAAAGGATCTAACCTCACTTAGAGGAAGAAGATCTGTAAAGATTTTGCGATAGTAAAATGTGCACATTATCCTGTTACAAGTCTTAATTTTTTTCTATTCAGTGCTTTAAAAAAACCCAAACTCTCTATTGTTTCATTGGGGATTTAGCTTAACATGGTGTTTTAATTATTCCGTACATCACAACTGTGGTACAACCCGTTAACAACAGTTCAGCTTGTGTTAAGAACTCCCATGAGTAGTCTTAGGAACATATCACACCACTTCCCTTTCCCCCGTCAAATGTATTTTTTCCTAAATCGTACATACAACTTCATTATAAAAACAAAGTGAGGAGAAATTAGCCTTATTTGTTTGTACTCGGTGGGGACAACATTAATTTAAACACAAATTCAGTTTAAACTGACAACCAACAATACCTGAGTGATAATGGGTTTCATTTTGTAAATGCCTTGGTGTCATTCTCATGTTGGTTGATGTATTTTTAATTTGTGCCTGTTACGCCAATCTCCAATTTGCTGCTGATGCACATGGGAAATAAAATTATTTGGGGGTGGGCGGGGGGGGGGGGGGGAGGGAAATGAGTGGCTCATTTTGTCACCGGAGCTGTGGCGCAGCTGTGCAGACCTTTCTATTTTTTTGTAAACCAAAGGTCTACTGAAAAAAATGAACAATTAATCAGATGAACGTTCTTTGGTATCCTTTTGGAAAAGGCTCGGCTGGGTATATTCAGTAAGCCAGAACACAAAGCCAAATAGCTTCATAAGGTTGAGATCCTGCACCCTTAAAGTCAATAGGAGCTTTGCCACTGACTTGAAAGAGCACAGGATCAAGCGCTAAGGCAGGAGCAGGGTGGCTCATGGTCAAATGTGAAAGTGGGAATGAAAAAAACCAAACCAACCAAAACCCAATAACACATTTGAATAAGAAAAGCTTTTGCAGCCAAGAATGGCCATAATTTACCACACCAAAAAAAAAAAAAAATTAAAGTAGGGTGACCAGATGTCCTGATTTTATAGGGACAGTCCCGATTTTGGGGTCTTTTTCTTATATAGGCTCCTATTACCCCCCACTCCCATCCTGATTAATCACATTTGCTGTCTGGTCACCCTAAATTAAAGCCACATCTATTCACTGGGGTTTCAAAGAGCCTGTGGAAGTTAGGAGCCCCAAACCATTAGGAGTTGGGTGTCCATACTTCCTTAGGGTACGTCTATACCCAGCCGCTAGTTCGGCGGCTGGCAATCGAACTTCTGGGTTCGACTTATCGCGTCTTGTCTGGATGCGATAAGTCGAACCCGGAAGTGCTCGCCGTCGACTGCGGTACTCCTGCTCGGCGAGAGGAGTACCGCGGAGTCGACGGGGGAACCTGCCTGCCGCGTGTGGACCGAGATAAGATCGAACTAAGGTACTTCGAACTTCAGCTACGTTATTCACGTAGCTGAAGTTGCGTACCTTAGTTCAATTTGGGGGGTTAGTGTAGACCAAGCCTTAGGCTCCTTTGAATACCTCAGCTTTAGGGCCTGATCCAAAGCCCACTGAAGACTATAGGAGTCTTTCCACTGATGTCAATGTGCTTTAGTGTGGTTAGTCACTTTTCAGAGTACATCTACAAAGGGAGTTCCAGGTTTATTAATTCTCAGGGATTTCTATATCAGATGTGCTGTTAACACATACAAAAGATATTTCCACTTTGTGTCAGTACTAAAAAAACATCTGGGTTTTTAGAGTTAAGCGGAGGGCATTCTTTCACGCGCACCATCACCAATAAAAAATGCCCTCACTGATACCTATCCAACCCCACTGCCTTCAATGGAATTCCACAGCTGTAGCTGATGGAATCTTCCAGCTCATGCTCTCTTAGCTGTGTTGATTGTGCCATGCTAACAGGAGTAAAAAGTTATAAAAGCTTATCTTAGTCACTAAAGTCAGCAGTTATGACTGACTACATACAGGGAGCAGATGTGTTGAGAAAGAAGGTGCCATTTTCACAAAGCCACAGTTCAGAGGTTGTATGGTTATTATTTCCCATTTGTACTACAGTAAAGCCGGTGGTCCTACAGATTGGGGCCCCAAAATGCCATTTGCTCTACATGCACAAAGTAAAAAATAGCCCATGCCCTAAAGATATGGATGCCCTGGAGAGCATTCAGAGAAGAGCCACAACAATGATTAAAGGATTGGAAAACATGCCTTATAGTGATAGACTCAAAGGACTCAATCTGTTTCTGTTAACAAAGAGAAGGTTAAGGGGTGACTTGATTCCAATCTATAAGTACCTACATAGGGAACAAATATTTAACAATGAGCTCTTCAATCTAGCAGAGAAAGGTATAACATGATCCAATGGCTGGAAATTGATGCTAGACAAATTCAAATGGGAAATAAGGCATACATTTTTAACAGCGAGAGTAATTAACCGTAGGAACAATTTACCAAGGGTTCTCCATCATTGACACTTTTTAAATGAAGATTGGATTTTTTCACCCCTTTTCTCTATTTTGTAAATCCTCATTGGATAAATTACCTTTCAATATAGATATGGTGGATAGACGCGGTCCTACTGGAGCTCTTGTGTTGCATAGTGCCAGGGAATGGCATGCGATGGAAAAACTCGGTAAAAAAAATTAGCCAGATTAGTATTGGTGGGAGCAGCACCAGGAACCTACTGCAATCAAACCCAAACACCTCTGGACAATCCCGTTTTAGCAGAAGTACGTGAGAGCTATTATTTTGTCCACACCCATATGAAACAACATAAGAGGACTTAGAACAGCCAAGCACACCTCTAATTGTTCTGACCCCTCCATATAACCTCCCCTCTTGATTACTTGTAAAGGCTGAGATATAGGTGAAGAATCAGCAAAAGACAACAAAATTTCCCCCCTTTTAACAGACCGGTTTGGCTGGTTTTAGGGATTAAAGTTTAAAGAAGTGTCTCTCAAAGGAAAGTGTTCAGTGCCTTGAATAACAGAGAGCCGAAGTGGTTCTATTACATATTCTGCCAGTGTGTGTCATTAAAAAGGTGCTTTGAGCCTGAACGATAGTCACGTGAGCCTCCTAGGATGGAGGCTACGGGAATTACTAACTGCTGCTGAATACAGGAGTAAATACAAATGGACAGAACTTATATAAATGGCCTGAACATACATTAAGCTCATCCTAAACAGCTTTAACCTATGCATCCCAGTTTGAGAAGCATTCTCTCTCTGTCCCTCTTCTGTAGAAATGGGAGCAGTTTGATCAAGGAAGACTTCCTCTGCTTTTGACGCTGTCACCTTCGGAGCAATGTGCTTTTATTAGGTCAGATGTGTACAGCAGTGCCAGCATTGTTCTGTAGTCCCTCCTGTGCCATGCAAGCAGGGAGAGCAGAACACTGGAGTTAAGCTCTTGTACAGGCAAAAGCAGAATTTTGCCTTTCCTCTTTTGCACTGTGCATAGGGGGATTTCTGTGATTTACCAAGATTAGGAACTTGTTTGTTTGGTTTGGTTTGGTTTTTGGCTGTGGCCTTAGGGCCAAAAATCTACATTCTTTATTCCAGCAAAACTCCAACTGAATTCAGGAAGGGCAGGATGAAGTCTTATGTTTGCAGTCCAATTCTGGTTGCTTTGACAAGTTATTTTATCCACATCTGCATGGTCAAACACATCAGGCAGTGAGAGTGCTAATGACACTACAGCATGATAAACTGTTTCTTGAGGTTGAGAGGGGAGGCAGAAGGATAAGGGAGAAAGCAACAAAACTACCTGAAAGAGCCCCTTTCTGTTGCGGTCTGACCAGACCTGTTATCTCAGTTTTTCACAATGCCCAGTGTCAGTTTGACCTCCTGACAGATCAGACCACCCCTCCACCTCCATTCCAAATCTTCCCGCCATGGTTTTCATTCTCTCCCGTACTCCCCACGGTATGCTGCTGGATGTTTTGCTCATGATGGCCAACTAGCAACAACATGGGAAAGGAGGGCCCCTTTAAGAACTCCAGTACAAATGTGGTTAAAGTGCTTTATACAGGCAGGGAGAACATTCGTTTCTATGATAAAGAATCAATGTTTCAGGCTGGAAATGGTAACACTTTGAAATGGTAAATCACAGAGCTCCTCTGTTAAATCGTTAGCCCACAGAGAATTATTTTAAAGCTCTGGCTGATATTTACATTCATTTTTTTCGCAGACAGAGTCATGAAGGAAGGAGAGCAACAATAAAAGCAGAGACACGTTACAGGGGGGGGGGGGGGAAATCTCAGCCTAGATCACTACAGAGTCATGTAAATAACTGCACAGGGCGGCAACCTGTCCTGTGTTTCATTTGCTGTTTCCGAAACACTTCGGATACATTCAGGGGCAGAGTAGTACAACAGCGTGGCATGATTATTAAACAATATGAATCCTTCCTGTGTCTCCTTTAATTTAATTTGATAGATATGCAAAGCAGTGGAGGGAAAAAAACCACACAGGCCTTTCTTATTGACAGAAGACAACTTCCAGAACGTAGGCCAGTTGCCTATTTTCAAGCAAATATGTGCGTGTGGGGGAGGTAACAAAAATATCTAATACCTGAAGAGAGATTTCTTTTAGGTCTATTTAATCTTCCCGTTAAGACTGATGCACAGAAGGAGAACTTTGCAAATGATCATGTTTTATACTGAGCATATTGGGAATTCTTACAATAAAAACAACAACTGTCAATGTATCATAAAGGAGATGTTAAAAAAGAAAAACTCCAGGCACTGTAAACAGTATCAGAAGTTTTTCAACTGAAACAACATTTTTTTTTTCCAGAGGTGGTTGTTCCCATATGGCAAAGCTGTCCCTAGGCTACCACCATATGTAAGGACACAAGGTTTTATGACTTATTGTCTGTAAGATTTATGGAGATGATATATGATGAGCAATTTTTCATATTCTCATATCATGAACAAACACACAGAGGGCCATTTCCTGCATAATATGAAGGTGTATGACAATAAGATCCTTCCACAGTGAATCTGTCAGAGAAAACACAAACTGCAACTTTCCTTAGTGGCTGCTGTTTCTGGGGAGTTTGTTTATGAGCTTGTCTTCACTACTCGCCTGGATCGGCGGGTAGAAATCGATCTCTCGGGGATCGAATTATCGCGTCTTGTCGGGATGCGACAATCGATCCCCGAATCGACGCACGTACTCCACCAGCCCAGGTAGGAGTAAGCGCCGTCGACGGGGAAGCCGCGGCAGTCGATTTGCCGCTGTCCTCACAGCGGGGTAAGTCGGATCGGATATGTTGAATTCAGCTACGCTATTCGCGTAGCTGAATTTGCGTATCTTAAATCGATCCCCCCCCGCCCCAGTGTAGACCTAGCCTATGCTTTTTTGTTGTTTAATGAAGGAAATAGGGTGTGGTAGTAGAGGGAACAAATTATTCAATGACGATGGGCTGGTCAGAAATATTTGATGGTATGTTAATGAGAATTATATTATATTCATTTGTTAAATTAGATTCCATAATGTCAGCAGTGTTTCTCCAGAAAATACACAAGCCTAAATGTAACCCCAAAAATCCCCCAAGCAACCCAGAATTAATTTTCTCCCCTTTTTGTTCTCTGACAAATGTAATTCCTGCAGGTGCTCAGGTGTACTGGCAGGGTTTGTGTAATAACTCACAATTCACCGTTAGGACTCTTCAGGTTTTCTGCAGTTTGGCTCCAGGTTGGAACCAGATAGCCTTGCCTACGAGATTTAAAGAAAGAAAAAAAGCGTAGCTCAATGCTTCTTTGATACAGTGCTCCAGCTTTCAGTGTCACAATCCTTCACCTTTCACTTACATTAGAACCAGCGTGAATAAGGAGATTTAGTGAAAACAATAAACAAGAGGAAATTAAAATCTGTTGAGAGTTTTGGTTCAGCTTTGGTAATCAGCGTTTTCGTTGACAGGTAGTTTGGATATTAACACAGGACAAGGCCTCATCAACATTAGCAGGGTATCACAGATAGAAAATAACTGTCTCCATCGATTACTGTGTCTCAGATCTAACACACTCAGCACCTCTGTGCCGCTTACCATATCCCTTCTGCCTGATATTTTCCTCCATTTAAACTTTTTGCTTGTTATCTTGGATATTATCCTCATGAGGAAGGCAGAGCTCAGTCCTTTTCTTTGACAAAGCCACTGTAAATTCTTACCCTCACCAAATTGCTGGGTCACTGGGGTTCTCCTGCAGGATGCCCCAGTTAGAAATAAAAACAACAAACAAACAAATTTGGAGATGAAGTAGAAATAGACCTCAAGCCCACAACGTCCAGAACAGAGTGTCACATTGGTAAATGGCTAAAAGCATAGCTATTCCATCCATCATTATTAATGTAACACTTAAATCAATTGCCCAGTTCAAACTTTACTTTCAGTTGTCGTTCATAAGCATAAGAGGCTAGCTATTCAGCTAGTGTAAATGGAAGAAGTTTCATTAAAGCCATTGCTAATTTATACAAGCTGCGGATGCAGCCTAGAAGTTTTAGACATCTGAACAGTTATTTATTTAAGAAGCATACCCAGATTCACTCCTGCAGTGCCCAAGTAAATTGGCATGCTTGAAAGATATGACACATTCCCCTGATGTCCTAATATGTTTGTGTATTTTTCCTGGAAAAATCCAGATGTCACCATTAAAAAGAGAGAGGAAAAAAGAATGGCAGCATGTAGAAATACCAAAAGGATGTTATTAGTACAATAATGTACCTGCAGGTTTGGAAAGAAGTCTGGCACTTTGTGATCATTTTGACAAAAGGCACTTGAAAAAAAAATCAATAAGATTGATCATTCAGATGCACAGTTTATAGATGTGGATCAGAGTTCTTGGATGGCTAACAAAGTAAGTGTTATTTTATATACAATTTTGTGGGGTTTTTTTTAGGAAGGTGGCACAAAGCCATAAAAGGATATAGTGCCAGCTTTGCAAATCAAGGAGGGAGTATAGTGGGAAAGAGTGAAAACACAGTGAAAGCAGTCACCTCTCAGAAAGCAAGACCAACATGCCACAAAAGTGAGTTTCCCCACATGAAGAAAACAAAATGAAAATATATCCTTCCAACACAGCTCTCAGTGTAAAAGGCTGCATAAAACCCTGAGATCAAAAATCTGGCAAAAAGCGCTAATGTGCCAGCAGTGAGCCAAAGTGTGGTGTATTGCCAACTGTTAAAATTGTGATATATCACTTTAAATTCTCAAAGGTTTTCCTGGTCCTGCTTGCAGGCAGGGGGCTTTGTAGGGAAGCGTGTAATCAGAGTCTGCAACAGGCAGCCTAGACTATGGTAGGGTGAGCTGTGCCTCTCTTTGATAGGGAGCAGCCTGCTTTGTCTCTCTCTCTGGTTCTGGGTTCTTGTGTGTTATCGTTCTGGATTCTAAGAAATAAAGTAGGGCTACATTGCAATCTTCCAGCAAGAGTATTTTATGTTTTCATCTATCTTCTCTATTTGTATGCTGTGAAATGTAACACAGAGAAAGTCAACAAATTTGGGTGAATTCAACCTTTTAATGAGAATGCAGTGAGCAGTAGCCCAATTCTAACAAAGATACATGCAATTACTTCTCATTCTTTAATGGAAAACATTGCCCAGGACTAATCTTTATTAAAAATAAATGTTCAGCTCCTCAGCTGATGTTAACTGGTGCACTGACTTCAACAGAACTATACCAGTTAACATCAGCTGAGGATCTGGACAAAGTATTTAATATTATACTTGCTCTGAAGTGGTACTGCTTTTTTGGTGCAAGACAGATGGCTTTTCCCCTCACCCTATTACTTTTACTAGAGATGGGCAAAGAGTAGAAGGATGAGAGGGTAGGGTAGGTTCTTGGAATTTCCAGGGTTTCCTTATTCAGACTTGAGCACAATACCACAAGAACAATTTCACCAGTATCACCACTTCTAGCTCTGTCTGGCCTGGGAAATGCAAAGGCATGTGAATGAAAAGTTAGCAGAACTGGTATAGGATGATACAGAAACTCACCAAAGCAATGACTCACAGGCATTATACTGCCTTCTTTTTCATGCCCACTTACAATGTTATGAAACTTAATGACTCCCCAGTTACCATTTTAAATATATAGTCCCCATGTTATAAATGAGCGTTGCCAGTCATTGGATCATGTAATAAGTGAACTCGCCATTAGATTGACAAATACAGTGGACACAATTAAAAACTGGGCATTTTTACCACCCTCAGCAAGTCACTTTAGTACCATAACATCCCAACGTAAATAATGGTACAAATACCATGGGAAACGCAAATACATTGGGATGAAAAATGAACATTTTAAATATTACCCACTTCATATACTTCCAGTTATTATGTAAAATGATAACTCTTATGCTTTTTGAACAACCAGTCTTCCCTACAATGGCTACCATGTAATGTAATATATGCACTTCACAGCTTTAGCATTTCCCTTATTTAAAAATACTACAGTGATCACCCAAAGCACTGTAGCATCACTCATGTAAGATGTAGTACTTTGTACCATTTCTGTAGTACGTTATGAAATGGCTGACATATAGATTCTCCCTAGCTATAGACATATTTTATATTAGCTATACATATCTATTAATATATGCACATACACCCCTTTTGGAATAAGGCTTATCACAGTGATGCACAAAAAAGCTACAGACTATCATTTTCTACACAGTTCTGAAAAGTTTGAAGATTCTATGCATTACTGTCCCAAAGTTACAGTTTCAAAGGGATTTGGTTGAGAAAGAAATAAGCAAATTCATTGTGTCTGTTGACAGTTCTTTTAAGATGCAAAAAATATATAACTGTGGGAGTCACACACTCTGTTTTCAAAAATATGTACATTTTATTACAGAGTACTGTATATACAACCCCCCAAAAGTGAGAGTTCAAATGTAAAAAGGGGAGTATAATATGGAATTATAATGAGGGAGCATAAATAACATGCAATGTAATGACCAGGGAGTCATTATTTTGGGGAATTTCTATATAATCCCATTTTGGTCTTCTCCCGTCCCTTTTATAAACATTTTTAACATTATCTAGACATCAGCCTTCCTGGACAGATATTTTAAACAGGAAAGCCTTCAGGTTTATTAAGTAGGAGTTCTGAAATTGGCAAAAAATCTAATTTGGTTCACATTATGTGGTTGGTAACATTGTTAAGATTCATTAGGATGCTGCAGCACTCGAATAAATGAAGACTTATTTATTATTTCATAGGCTTGTGCCCATTAAAACTAATATTTCCTCTGCTAAGAGGTGCAGACAACAGAACACATGTTGATAAGCATTTGTATTGTAGGTAGAGTACAATACACCCTGACACCACGCTTGGACAGTTCAGTCTAGTATCAACAGATCCTTGAAAAGGTTTTTATTCCACATACAGAGTCAGGAAAAGGGGCCAAGCAGGGAAGCCTGATTTTGCTTGAATTTACCTGGCAGTTGTCCGGGTATTCTCAGCAGAGAGGACATGAAGACTGAACTACCCTCGGATTTTGGAGGTGGTTATCTCCAGGCCATGGTTGAGGCATAGTGTGGGATGCTGCTGCCACACTGTATCTGTTCTGGCCTCTCGGCTCTCTAAGAATATATCATGCATGACTAGAGCTCAGCAAAACTTTCATAACAAGACATGGAAACATGAGCAACTCAGTTTGTTCTGAGTTTTGGTTGGAATCCTTCCCCAAAAGAGCAGGGGAGCAGAGCCAAGTTTCAATGCTGAGAACCCATGTACACACTGGGCCTTTGGGACTCCTCTTCCTTTGGAAATTTTCTGGAGCAGAGGTGGAGGTGGGGAGGGCAGGACTGTCAAATGACATGCAGTTCCTACCTGGTCCAGGATCTTCAGGGAAACTAATTAGCCTTCTTCCTCCATCTTGCATTTTCATGGGGGTGCTTGGAGCAGCCATGCCTTCCCAGCTCCTGCAAAGGGGAACAGGAGGTACCAAACCTCCCTAATACTACTGCAACAAAAGGAGGATACACTCTTGTCTCCACTGCGGTCAATGGAGCCAAAAATTCCCCCGCAAGCCCTTGCACTATCACTATGGAAACTGACTGGGTTACACCACTGAGGTCCCTGGGTTTCCATAAGTACAACACAAGGTCTTATAGGATGTCTCCCCCCCCGAGGGATGGGGAAGGATAAGTGCACCTACCTCTGTAAAATCCATATCTGTAGACAACAGACATAATTGCTACATAAATCAGTCATGCATACGCCCTTGCCCCTGGGGCTAGAACACTTATCTGTCAGCTCCTAAAACAGAGGTCCCTACCACCAGAGTTAAGAGAGAGCTCTCTGTGGAGCAGCTGCTTGGACACAGAAGCGCGCACACACACACACACACACACACACACACACACACACACACACACACACACACACACACACACACCATTATAGAGGGGAATGAACACATCAGGCACCTACTTACTCGCCAACTCCTGAGCCAACGTCAATGGGAGATGCGAGTGCATACTGGATAGCAGAATTTGGACCAAAGTTACAGACCATACCATCATTTATCTAACTGTCTCATTTGTAGTAGCTTTCCTGATCTGTCGGTAACACCTGCTTAATTGCTGTCAAACGGCATCATTTTAAATTGGTTTACTTTTAAATGCAGACTTCTACCAGACTACAGGAAAGTCACACCCCAGTCACCCAACCATTCTACTGTGGTTTGAATATTCTTGATTTTCCACTGTTTTCCTACCAGCCATCGGAAGAACATGCTGCATTAATTATACATAATTGCCTTGATTAGGTAAACGCTAAAGAAATTAACATATTATAACCTAATAAAAATCATGGAAAGATGAATAGACTATAGTATGTCCACTTTTCTTGCATCTTGTAGGCGTGAAACACAACAGCCTCTTCCATAGCTTGCAGTTAATTTGCTATCAATACCCAGCTGCTTTAGAGTAAATACAGGAACAGGGTGTCACATGGGTATCCTGAAGCAAAAAGAGAGAGGTTTCCTATTTCTTTGTTAGCTAGCAAAGATGGTATGCATGTTACCAAAAGATAATACAGGGGAAGAAATCAATTCTCTGTGTTGTTACACATCCTTGCGTGCAAATGTAAACTTGAAAAGAAAAAAAAAAGTACCTTTCTATTACGCAAAGGTCATCTGAAATCATTAGTACAGACTGATATGATCAGAAGAAAAATAAATGAGACATCTCTACTCGGGGAACACTGCACCTACTTCAAACGGTATGATATATATGCATGAGCAAACAGATTGTTCAGCCCTATTCCAAAAGGGATAGTAACTTTCAGGAATAAACCCAGCTACTATGTGGATTTTATTTACATGTAGTTGATTTGAGCACAAGACACGTGCATCTTGTTCTTTGCAATGTTTCCTCTCTTCAGCAATCTGAATTCCATCAGGGATCTTGCCTGGTGTCATTTATATGCAGGATGCATCTCAGATATGGACACAAAGTCGGACAGATACTTCACAAAGGAAATTTGTATTATTATATAATGAGTCACACAAATATCATTATCACTGCTCTGATACCTGCTGGCAAAGGCAAGACTGTGATACAGCTGCTGGCCTGAATACAACTGAGCTGTGTAATTGATCTAGCGACAAGTGATCTCTCAACACTGACTTATTCCTCCTCTTTGGCTCTCTGCTGCATCTGCAGGGATTCTGCATGTTCAGTCCTTTCACAGGAGGCATCCTCTCTGAAGAGAGCCTCCCTTGCCTGACGCAACAAGATTAAGCAATTTGCTTTTAATTAGTACTGCAGTCATTTCCAAACTAAGCAGTGGAAAGAACAGAAAGCAGACTGTCTCTTTAAAGTGTAAGTGGATTCAGTGCACACTGTGAATTTAGAACCTGCTGTTGGAAAAGTTCAGCTTTCTGTCACCGGTACTTGTGTTCTCTGCTAATTTTTACAAGAGTTCAAGCTGTATGCACCAGTTAGCAGAGACATTGCAGGAGGTAAACTGAGAATGGAAAATCATGACCCCTTGCTGCCTCTGTTTATGGTGCCTAAATTATACCCAGACACTGCTTCAGGTCTCCTCTCCAACTGTTATGCACAGCCCAGTTTGCAAAAATCAGGAGTTCTTCCTCCCAATTACAACCCAAGAGAAGAGTGCCCTTGTAATTTGTGGCCACTGTCCAGCAATCCCAAGTAAAACAGTGTAGGTATAAGTGGAGAAAAGTAAGTGTTAGGGGGTGCTTGCGGAGTTGCACTGATGTAACACATGAACACACTTACAACATTCATCTGAAGGGAGAGTGGAAATCTGCAGCTTTGTTTGCAGTACAATTAATATATGTGAATAATTGACTGCAAAGTAAAGCAGAACCGTATCCAGTACACACTCTGTGGCCAGTTTGTACACACTAATGTAATCTCAGCAGTGAATAGTTGCACTTCAGCTTCCATTGAGACAGAGTACCTATTCCAATTCATTTCCAGTGGCTTAATCTAACTATAAGGTTAACTCAACATTAACTTCATCCTGTCCAAGCATGTCTTGACAGAGACCCATACCCATGGGGAAAGCCTAGCAATTCCAGTCCCACCTTAGTGAGCTGAGGCTTACAGGATATAGGACAGAATTCCAACCCAAAAGAAACCCCTCCAAAGATGACAACAACCACTTGAACTCCTCCTAGTACATGCCACTGCAAACCTCAGTCTATAGAATCCTCAGATGAAGAAGTGTGTGTGCATTCAGAGTTCATGAATCCCTTTCTACTTGCTCCAGGCTGGGATTAGTCTGCTGAGCCTATTGTTCCCTTAGCCCAAATGACCATACATGGAAAATAGAATTTTTCTGCATGTGTCTAAACAACTGCAGAAAAAAATCCCCACAAGTATAGCTGATGTCGTCTAAATGATCAGTATCTGGCATTCTTCTACCGTCAGCTACACAGCTAGTTTAAATTTGAGCTACTGGCTCATTTAGATTTATGCTGTTGGTTCAATAAACAAACACAGGCCATAGTCCATCATACTAAGTGTGTAATAAAGCTGCTTACCTACTTCCAAACAAATAGCTTTTATTTGCCCACTCCTCTTTGATTCTTCTCTTCCCCCATCAAACCAAAGATTATTGTTCAATTTCCTTCCAGAACTGTACCATACCAACAGATCAAATGATGTCTAAAGTGTCTCCCACAGCCTTTCAAACTGCATAGAATTTTTTTTAAAGTTATCTAATAAACTAATGGAAACATTTCTCTTTACTGAATCTTATTTTTTCCCCTTCCCCTGACCCTCTCTACAAAACATGCACCTACAGTTAAAAAATAGTTTTCCTCCTGTGATGCTAAGGCCTTTGTGAATGTCAATTACACTGGAGTTTGGGGGGGTTTCAGGATCACCCAGGCACACAGAGAGCTTGCCTGCATCTCATTCACACTTGTTGAAATGAATTAGCATGAAGCTGGTCAACATGTTACTAAGTCCAATAGACGCAGTTTCAAGATGCATTTATTCTCTGCAACACGACAGCATCCATGAATTTTCTAAATTGTTTCCTTATCAATGCCATGTAACTTGTTAGATTTTCTCTCTCATACAGTATTTGCCTCCACTCCACTCGCATCTAATAAATTCATTTGACCCGAAAGGGTGCTTTAAGACTCTTGTTTAAAATGGCTTCCTAATGATGCTTGACAACATCTCCTGCCTCTGAAAGAGCATCGCTATACAAGACTCTAATCCCACAAAAGGAGGGATACTTGTTAACCTGTGTCTCCATCCTTTCTGTTGAGTCACCACATTTAGCAAAGCACTGAAGGGGAACCAGTACGCAGCTGGGAAATTATGGCTTTACATGATCGTCTCTTGCTACAAGAGAGATATTACACAAAACTTAATCCCATGACTCAGCCCTCTCCTTGTACCCCCTTTAATTGTCAGAACCTGAGGAAATCCGGGCCGAGGTAAATAACAATTCAGCAGTAACAGAGGAGATTCACTTTAGGCAATGAATTTTTAATGGGCTGAGACTGCAGAGGGAACGCAGGGCCGAGATCTGTGCTTCTTATCTGATGGGGAAGGTCAGTGTTTGAAAGGAGGGAGGGCATGGATGAGAGAACAGATCTGACAGGGCTCTTCAGCTGAGATTTCAGCTCGTCACAGACCGGCATACCTTAACATATTAGGGTCTTATTTTCAAAGAAGTAACGTACACATGAACATGCTACCAAAAACTGCACAACATTTTCCCCCAGCAAAGGCAAATTGGCAACTTCAGCCTCGCTTTCGGGGAAAAAAACAAAACAAAAAACCCAGAGAACGATCAGTGCAGATGTGCCATGCTTTTCATGGGAAAGTGGGTTGCTCTAATGCTAGTCTTCCCACAGAAACATACATAGAGCACTAAACACATAGAGCCCTTAAACATATCAGTGCTAGTTATGTCAGCATGCTCATCAGAAATCCCATGTGACCATTAGAATCCATTTGGCTTACTAAATCTCACAGACGTAGGATTCTATTTCCTGAGGAACATACCATGCCCTCAACCCACTGACAGGGCTACCACTGACATCACTGGAGCTGCATGTGTGTGCTGAGGGCAGAGTCTGAGGATCACTTTGGAAGTGAATTAAGCTAAACCAAATTAAGGCTGCTTTAATGCTAAATGAGCGTGTCCACACAGCCCTAAGAATGGAGCAGGAAGGCAGAGGAGAGAAGAGGTATGAGGAGCTGGTGCATGGCCACACCTACAAAGAAACTCAGTGTGCCCTGTACTTGTTTGTGGTGCAATGACAGCCTCTGGAGTAAGTGGATACTGACACCTGTCCTATGACAGGGTATAGAAATGTGCATCCACTACAAGGGCAACTCCTTAGGGCTGGGTGTGGCATAGCAGGCTCTCTCCTCTCCAGCATCCCTTGCCAACAGTCCCTCAGGTGGTCTCTCTTCCCATAACCCAGCCCTCCAGCCAGGTCATGATTTAGTTCCCCCACCCACCCCTTTTTGGGGTAACAAAGTCCACATGTCTTTACAAAAAGGCCCTTGGCCCCAACGGTCCTTGCTCCCTTCTTTCAAACTCTCCATCACCCTTGTTCCCTTTTCTGACCTCACACCATCTCACCAGTGGCTGGTAGGGGAACCCATTCCTCTAGGTTCCAACCCAGGAACACAGTTCCTCAGTTAAAAGCCTCCCAGGACTGTCTCCCTAGATGTCCGGATTCTGCACTTTTGGTACGGCTTCTTCCCACCAAAGCCTGACTCCACTCTGCTGGCTGCTCTCTCTCTCTCCCTGGCCTCCTGCCAGACTTCTCTATTCTGGAGAGGATCCCTGGGCCATCTCTTCATCTTTGACTCTTGTGTTCTCTCTACTCACTATGTCAGAAAGTGACTGCAGAGTTCCACCCTCTCTCTCTCTACATCCCCTTTCTGCTCTAAACTTCCTCTCTGTAACTAATCAGCCAGTTTGTCTCCCATCTGGGATTCATCTTAAAGTCTGGGCCATCCTCCAGATGCAGCCAGGAATCCTAAATGGTCTCAGAGGCCCATTCATTAACCCAATCACACAGGGGTATTTATCTTTGGTAACCCTAAACCCATGTTAGGTGACTCAAGGAAGGAAGTAAAACCTTAGCAGTCTCTTAGCAGCCCTCCCATGTGTCACACAGAATCTAGCAAATGAAGGCACTTCAATCCCCCAATCTGGTAGAAGTGTGGATCAGATGGTAGCAGCACTTGCAAATGTATCTAGAAGCAACTAGCATTAACTAGAGATGTTCAGAAAATGGTATCCCTCCTTTTTCTCCACCCGCAGAAAATTTGGTCTTTTCCTAAATTTTCAGCCAAAAACCATAAAATGTTTAGTTTTTAAGGGTTTTGTGTTAGACACCAAATGAACATTTTCTTTGACTGCTTCTGTGAAAAATTTAATTTAGTCAAAAATACAATTTAGATGGAAAATTTGTGACCAGCCCTAGTACTGATGGTAAATCAGAGAGGATGAAATACTCCATATTACTGAATGTGGCAGTCCCAGAGCCGTCAGAGATGTACAATACTTGCCAGTACAAGCCTGAAGAGGAATGCAAACTGCTGGACAAAGTCATTCAAAAATATCACTCATATTCTGATCCACGCACAAATGTCTCATTCTTGGGGGTATTTTCTTTTCAAGACCAGTTGCCCAAGGAGACCACTGACCATTATTTTACTGCCTGGCATAATAATGCTAAATTATGTGAATTTGAATAACTAACAGCTGGAGTGATTGGAGATAGAATTATTTATGGTATAGGCAGGTCAAAGCAAATTCAATGAGAGAAACAGACTTCACACAATGGAAGGGAGCAGAGATATAAACAAAACCAAGGATAACACTGGGTCTCTGTTTCTTGAGGACATCCAGAATGCTACTGAAAGCACTCCTGTGTGGACATCAGAGGCACTGACGATGAAAAACACCAGGAGCAGCAAAACAAAGTTCCAGGTAGCATATTTGCACCAGTGGCTGAACAGACCACTGCAGAAGGAAGTGGTCTGAGAAGAAATGGGTACGTGATCGGAAAGCCATTGAGGTTCAGCAATAATTACTGACACGTGAGACAATATGTTTGATGTTCAATTGTGGGCACCACACTTTAGGAAAGATGTGGACAAACTGGAGAGAGTCCAGAGGAGAGCAACAAAAATAATAAAAGGTTTAGAAAATCTGTCCTATGAGGAAAGGTTTAAACATGCCCAGATTTTTTTGTCTTGAGAAAAGACTGAGGGAGACCTGATAACAGTCTTCAAATATGTTAAGCACTGTTATAAAGATGATGGTGATCAATTCTTCTCCATGTCCACTGAAGGTCGGACGAAAAGTAGTGGGCTTAATCAGCAGCAAGGGAAATTTAGGTTAGATATTAGTAAAAACTTTCTAACTATAAGGGTAGTTAAGTTCTAGAACAGGCTTCCAAGGGAGGTTTTGAAATTCCCATCATTGGAAGTCCCATCCTTTCAGGGATGGCCTAGGTTTACTTGGTCCTATCTCAGAGCAAGGGGCTGGACATGATGACCTCTCAAGGCCCCTTTCAGCTCTACATTTCTATGAGTCCATGATAATATAATGCTCTTGTTTTCCAAGAGGTTTTGCTTATGCATCCTAATCTCCATCCCAGGGGTCTCCATTTGTGTGTTTCATGGACAGTTTATGTTCATGGTTAGTTGTTATTTTTGTTGGTGTTATGGTTTATTTGCATTACAATTTTTTTAAAGGGCCCCCTGTCCTGTGACTGTGGTATTTATCTTTGATAATCCTGACCCATGTCAGATGATCAAGGTCAGGACAAACACCAGCCTCTTGCACATTTATTACATTTGGCAGGTTGCCCCGCAGAGAAGTTGGAGAATATTGTAATCTTCATTATGAGGAACTGAGATTTTTCATGATAAAAAACTGGCCTGGCTAAAAAATGTACATTGTAAAATAAATTACCTTTTGGGTAATTTATCTTTATATCGATATAGATATATATAAAGAGAGAGAGAGAGAGAGAGAGAGAGAGAGAGAGATTATATACGTCTCCTATGTTACTCTTTCTAGTGCTTTAACTCTGAATCCCCTTGCTTTTGTGTACGTTTAACTCTGACACTTAGGGGGTGTCTGCACTTTGAGCTTGGGGTGCAATTTCCAGCTCATGCAGACATACCCACATTAGCTCTGATCAAGCTAGTGTGCTAAGAATAGAAGTGTAACCATAGCAGTGCGAGCAGAAGGAGGGGCTAGCCACTACCGGTCCATGACACTAGGTGTGTACTTGAAGAGCTAGTCATTCCCGTTACTCATGCCGCCACGGCTACATTACTATTTTTAGCAAGCTAGCTTGATTGGAGCTAATGTGGGTATTTCTCCTGGAAATTACACTTTTCAACTCCAGTGTCGACATACCCTGAGAAACAATTAACATAGCCTAGCTCCCTTGGGAATTTTGCCTTTGAGTTCAGTGGAGTCAAGCGTTCATCCAGAACGTATGCGTGTTTGTGTGTTGCCTATGTATGCTAGGAGTACAAAGAGTCTGTCACATATATGTCTCCTGCAGGGAGCTGATTCTCAAACATACAAAATGCACAAACTTCTAGGATGGGGAAACCCACCTCCCCCTCTGCAGAAAAACCAACCTAGTATCTATGCGGTTAACCCATCCCATAACAAACTCAGAAGCAACTCCAATGATTCCAACATAGTCACATTACCGTGGCATCTGCTCAGAAATTAAATGCCTCCATTGGAACAAAAACACCCAGAACAATGGTGCTCCAATCACGCCTGGGGTCTCAGGGTGCTACCAAAATACAAACATTTATAGATGCTGCCACTGCTATTGCTACCACTATGTGCCACGGGGAATCTGGGTCCTGCAGCATGCAACCAAAGAGTGTGGAAAGGACTGGACCCTTCTGGATACCACTGGTAGAGCTGTGCAAATAAATGATTTTTTGGTTTCCAAGTCAAACTGAAAAATCGGGAGGGGGCAAAGTTTGGGGTTGAACTAAACATTTTTTCCCCATTTTTGAGGGATTTTTTACCGTATTAAAAAATAAAATTCAAGTGAAATTTGAAACAAAAAGTTATTTTGAATAAAAATATCAACACGTTTCATTTGGAAAATGTCAAAATGAATTTTTTTTTCTGGAATTATTGTTTTTTAACTGAAAAAATCTGTTGAATTCAACACAAATTCTCAGCAAGTTTCAGTCCACCCAAATCTCCATTTTTTGGAGACCACAAAATTTGGCTCAATTCTTTCCACTATTGCAGGGGTTGGCAACGTTTGTCACGCGGCTCGCCAGGGTAAGCACCCTAGCGGGCCGGGCCAGTTTATTTACCTGCTGACGCGGCAGGTTTGGCGGATTGCGGCCCCCACTGGCCGCGGTTCGCCGTCCCGGGCCAATGGGGGCGGCGGGAAGCGGCGTGGGCGAGGGATGTGCTGGCTGCGGCTTCCCGATGCCCCCTTGGCCCGGGATGGCGAACTGCAGCCAGTGGGGGCCGCGATCGGCCGAACCTGCTGCGTCAGCAGGTAAATAAACTGGCCCGGCCCTCTAGGGTGCTTACTCTGGTGAGCCGCATGCCAAACGTTGCCGACCCCTGCACTATTGCCTTCCTGATGTTTTTTAAACCCCTACTTATTGGATGTATTTCTCGTCCCATAAATCAAGACCAATGCTACTGAAATCAAATCAAAGGAATTACGCCAGATTTCTATATGGAACATTGGACCCATCATAGGTTTTCAAAAAAAACCAAAACCTTTGCTGTTAAGATATGCTGAAAGAAATGCACATAGTGTCATAAAATGACTAAAGGAATATGATTTTTAATCATTTAGACAAAAACCAGTTAAGTAGAATTTAGTGTAATTAATAACACAATTTAATTACATTATTATTATTACTCTTACTTGCAATAGGAATTACTATTATGCAATTCACTGCAGTGAAGTTTGTGGAGATATACTATATATTTGCTCCTATTTAAGGGAGAAACTAAGTGTTTAGACTTGGTAGTTGTTAAACTGCAAGAAAATAGGTGTTCAGCTCCCTAGAGTGCTCCCCTGCAAATAGCTCAATTAAGGTACTAATTGAAGTATAGCGATGTCCCCTGCTGAGTTGAGAAATGCCTATCTGGCACTGTAGTGTCATTCCTTCAAGCATCTTATCCCAGAGATACTATTTCTGGGATGGATTTGGGTAACACACCAGTGCCCCTATGAGTTGGTGATGAATACCCACATGTTCAGAAGCACCAACAACTTCGCAGAGGGATCCCTGAAAGATTTCTAATTGTGTGGGTTATTTTTGTACAGCAGATTATGTGTACGCAGTGTTATTGTAGCTGTGTGGGTCCCAGGATGTTAGAGACAAGGTGGATGAGGTAATAGTGAAAGAGACAAAAGAACAGGAGTACTTGTGGCACCTTAGAGACTAACAAGCTTTCAAGATTACACAGAGCTCTTCTTCAGGTGTTGCAGCTAAAAACAAGGTGGAGCAGATTGTTTAGCATAAGTAGTTAACTCATATTTCATAGGACAGTTCAAGGTGAATTGACCTAACACCTCTCCAGTCATTGGGGGGGAGGGGAGGAAGTTGTTAGTGGGTTATAGATTGTTGTAATAAGCCATAAATCCAATGTGTCTATTCAGTCCATGATTTTTAGTGTCTAGCAAAGTTATGAATTTAAGCTCCCAGGCTCGTCTGTTGAAAGTGCTGTGCAGGTTTCCTTTGAGGACAAGGACAGATAGATGAGATATTAAGTGATCGTTTTGTGAAAAGGGTTTGCCCACAGATGACCTGGTGTTTTTGTCTTTTATTATTTTAATGTGTGAATCCATTTGAGCGTGTAGCAATTGTCTCGTTTCACCCAGATTTTTGTTTTTGGGGCCTTTAGAGTATGTTACACTACAACGTAAGCCCAGTGCTAGTAAACTCGACTTAGCAGACCCTGGGTCTGTAACCTAGGGCTTGAGCATTTACATTCATTTCTAACCCCACGTTAGGTATTGTTGAACCCTGGGCCCCAGTCCCAACCTGCGGTTCCAGCATCTACACTGCATTATGCAGACCTGAATTCAACCACCCATGTCCCCAACTGCCCAGCACCCTCCAAAAATGAGGTCACCCTAGCCCTTTGTTTGTGATGAAGCGTGGGAAAACTTGACTGTACACCAAACTTAACTGTCCAGAGGACAAAGAAAATCAGCCCAGGGGATTGTGGAATACTTTTGGCAGATCCCAGAGCTCGAATCCAGGGGGGCTGCATGTACGCTGCGAAGCAATAGGGCTTGAATACTGCATCCTGGCTTGACTCAGGCTCAGACCCTCCACCCTTCTGGGGTCCTGGGCCCAAGCCCAGGGCTAGTGAGATTTGTGTGCAGCTGGAAGGGGCGTTAGGCTTGAGCCTGAGTTCGAACCCTGGGCTTACCTTGCAGTGTAGACATACCCTTGGTGCACTGGATGAGGTACACCCCATGTTGTGTTAGCCATGTGTACGACCGATGGATCTTGAAAGGTGTGTTGTGGGCAGTGTTGATCATTGTAACAGTGGAGATATGTCTAGAGCTTTTGCATCTGTTTTTCCTAGCCGAGTCTGATGCTGCTTTGAGTTGGTGTGTCCTGGTCTGTTGGCAGCTTGCTTCTGATGATGAGCTTGTAGAGGCTGGGGGGGTTGTTTGAAGGCCGGAAGAGGGGGTGTCATTTTGTGTGGTCCCTTGAAATATGTGTTAACTACTTATGCTAAACAATCTGTTCTACCTTGTATGTAGCTGTGGCACTGAGTACGTTTCCCAGACCCCGGTGTAAGCACGAAAACTTATCTCTATCAACAACAGAAGTTGGTCCAATAAAAGCTATTACCTCACCCATCCTGTCTCGCTAGCACATTATATGGTATTTGTAGTTGGTGATGCCAAGTTGTAACGATTGTTAATGATTGTGCAAGGTCGTGCTGCAAGTAAACTCAGCCATGTTAAAATGTTTTACTAAGGAGTGCTCGGGCAAAGGACTGATCCAGCCCTCACTGAAGTAACTGAGTCTTTCCATTTACTTCATTGGGCATTAAATCAGACCTAATGCCCTGATCTGCAAACACTTTGGCACCTGCTTAACTTTATTACTGTAGGTAGCCCCATTGACTGACAGAACTACTCATGGGAGTAAAGTTAAGTAGGTGAATAAACGTCTGCAGAATTGGGGCCTAACTGCATCATTATTTGCAGCTTCTCTCAGGTCAGCAAGGCTGAACTGGCCCACAGCATTATCTTTTACTTTTTGGGAAAGTGCCATATACCGTATATACTCGATCGTAAGCCGGTCCGTTTATAAGCTGACCCCCCCAAGATGGATAAGTAAAAATGGAAAATTTTTATGACCTGTTCATAAGCCGACCCTATAATTCAGGGGTCAGCAAACTTTGGCTCCCGGGCCATCAGGATAAGCCACTGGTGGGCCGAGATGGTTTGTTTACCTCGAGCATCCGCAGGCACAAAGGTATATCTAAGTAAACAAAGTGTCCTGGCGCGCCAGCTGCTTACCCTGACGGGCCGGGACAGTGACTGGTGGGGAAATTTTTGGGGGGGAGAAGCTGGGGGTCAGGGGAGTAATCCCTGTGACCACCCCCCCACATGACCCCACCCCTAGCCCGGGACCCCCACACTCTCCCTATCTCCGCCCTTTGCACCTTATCTGGGGAGGATGTCCCTGGCCTGGCTGGAGCTGCTCCGGCAGGCTGGGCAGCGCGGCCGCAGCCTGCTCTGGCGGGCCAGACCGGGCAGCGCAGCCGCAGCATGTTCCAGCGGGCTGGGCTGGGCGGCACGGCCACAGCGTGCTCCGGCGGGCCGGGCGGCGCGACCACATCCTGCTCTGGGGGGCGGGGCCGAGCGGCATGGCTGCAGCCTGCCAGCCCCGGAGCTGCAGCTGCTTCGGAGGCTGGGGGGAGAGCAGCGTGGCTGGAAGCAGAGAGACTCTGGCCCCGCCTCTTCCCTTCTGGCTGTGCTGCCTCTCCTTGCTCCCTCTGTTAGGGGTAGGGGCTGTGTCCCACCTCTCCCTCGCTATACCCGTTCATAAGCCGACCCCCTTCTCTGGTGCTTCCCTTTTTTACTAAAAAAATTTGGCTTATGAACAAGTTGCTGTATAAGTAATAGCTGGTAAAATCATGCAGGGGAGGTATAATATAAGGAATGCAACTATATACATGAAAATAAACAATCATAATAGCAAAATTCAACAACAGATCTGGCTGGGAAATTTATTGCCTGTGGAATTTTCAGGTTTTTGTTGAAGAAATAAAGACAATTTAAGTTTTCAGAAACTAACAAATCATTGGACTTTGGGGTGTTCCTTTTTTTGACAAAAATCTGAAAAATTTCCATGAAAACAGATATTTTCTTGCAAAAATTTCCATTTGATTTAACAGGGTCCTCTTAGTCCCCCACCTATATACCAGTTCTTTCTTTTAAATACATTTTAAACGTGCTCTTTTCTCTGCTGTTTTAGCCCCATTGCCCATTATACCATAGCGTTTTCTCTGCCACACAAACCTGTGTTTGTGTGCTGACTGAAGGGAACATCATCAATGGTTCTATGAGGGACAGGCAGGGGAGATGATACACTGGAGTTCTTCTAACTCCTGCTAATTCTTTTTTCTAGGCCACCTTCCCCAGCTTCCATCTAGTGCCTGGTCACTCAAACCTCCTGCATCGCTGTAAAGACCCATGTTGCCAGCCCAGCTGGAATTTAGCACAGTGGGATGGAGTAGAATTCCATCAAGAAGCCACACATCTTCCTGTTTGTTTCCCTTGTAACCTCCCCTGTCACTTTCCTCCCGTGCAACTAGAGTGCTTGTCAGGGCTCGTTTGAGATCTGAATGCTGCTTCAAGAAGGGCTTGCAGGCATCATTAATGAAGACACACATAGCTCTCTTTCCTGTTCAGGAGATGAGCACATCTCAGGAGGACTTTTAGTCCTTCTCTTAGCCCAAGGATTAAGAGGCTGCAACAGAGATTTGAAGTTGCACTTGTTTACATTGCATCTGAGAGAATAGTAGGGGGTGAGATAATCTGGAAATATTCATCTGAATTTTGATTTGATCAAGTACGTGCTCCTTTTTGAATTTATTTTCCATGAATATTTGCACACTTCAGCTTTACCAGCACAACACTCTCAAAAAAAGAGAATTTTACAGTCGGATTCTAGATCAGTCATTGAAAGAGGATTGACTGTACAATCTGCATTTCATCATGCAATCTTGGAAAAGAAATAATACCGAGTTACATAATGAAGCAAGAAAGTGGTTTAACTATTGATAATCCAGAATAAGCTATTGCGTCTGGGGGAATAAGAGCACTGAAGAAGCACTTAGGAGACCTAAGCCACTGCACTGCTCTGTGCCTCAGTTTCCCCATCTAAAATGGGGATAATTATACTTCCCTCCTTTGTAAAGCACTTTTAGATCTACTGATGGAAAGTGCCACGTAAGTACTACCATTATTATGTGTAAGATATTTATATAGGTCAAATTCACCCCTGTGCAAAGGGCCAGCACAGAAACTTACAGACCACTTAAAACCTATTTTGAGGGCTTAAAGGGGGTCTTAACTGGCTCATAGTTCTTGTGTGGGCTCTCCACATAGGGGTGAATTTCACCCATAGTGGGGAAAAAATCACAAGGAAATTTGCAAATAGTTTAAAATAATGAATGCAGGTGAGAATTTTGGCACCTGCTCACAAGCAAACAAAAAAAGAGGCAAAATTTGGCATATAAAGTATTTACATCTAATTATTTGTTGAGCTCTAGTTTACATACCGTGGTTCATGCTCAGGAAATGAGAGTAGTACTTGGAAACAACAATCTCTGTAGAACAGGGATGGGTAAGGTCTGTTTCCGATGAAGCCTGATGACTGAGGAAGTCATAAAAGCTATCAGAGAGAGGAAAAAGGCAGGCAACGTGTGTAAGAAGGCAAATATTAAGGGGATGAAAGGGATTATAAAGCAAAGATGAAAAGATGTAAAAAGCCGATTAGGAAACCAAATATGACAAAGAGAAAAATTGCCCATGGGGTGAATAAAACAATAAAAGATTTCTTTTAAATAGGTAAAGGAGATGAGATTAACGAGGGAGGCCATTGGACCACTGAGAGGTAGCAGAGGGAACTTAACAACACAGGGAAAGGGACAGAGCTAAAAAATGAAACGATTTCTTCTTGCTAGTGCTTAAGAGGGAAATGGAAGCAAAGTTCTCCGGCAGAGCAGTGAAGAACTAGAAGCATTAGTAGTCACCAAGGCAATATGTGTGTAAGTTAATATAACTGAAGAGAGACAAAGCCCTGATCTGGATGGGGTGCTTTGAACCCAGAATGCTGAAAGGGATAGAAGAAGAGATTAGTTGTCTAATAAGAAAGAATTTTAGCAGCTACTTAGAGAAAATGAGAGATATAGAGGGGCTGGAATAAAGCAAACAACTCCAAGTCTTTAAGAAAAGAAATGCGGGGGGTGGGGAGGGAATCAAGACATTTTTGGAGCAGACTCTCAAGCTGGTATAAATCAGCATCACACCACTGAAGCCAATGGACCCACATTAGTTTACACCAGCTGAAAATCTGGCCCATAAATTGGTAACTCTGATTTCAGTCACAGGCAAGACCTTAGAAACTTTAACAGGGGATGAGATCACCAAACATCTGGAGAAACGTAAACTGATCAAAATGAATCTGCCTGGTTTCATAAAGGGCAGATCTTGTCTGACAAATCGGGTGGAATTTGTTTTAAGAGATAATGTGAAAAACAGACAGGGGTGAAGTAGTGGACCTAATCCACACAGATTTCAAAAAGTCATTTCAATGCAGTCCAGTACAACAGAATAATACTCGGGGTGAACAAACCCATTGTCCTTGAAAGATTAAGGAAACGGTGAGGTCTTCTTCTTTCGCATGGCTTGGGTGGCTAGCAACAACTACAAATTAATATCTAAGTTTGATAGCCAGCACATTGCTGCAGCACTGAGCTGGTGAATGTCCTTCAGGCCCCCGGCAAAGGAACGAAGGGGACATTCAGATATGATGTGCTCTATCATTTGTGCCTGGTGACCACAGTTGCATACAGGTGTTTGCCTCATTTTCCATTTCCACATCTCCCATCTGCACAGTCTTTCCAACATAAATCAAAACCCGGTGATTCCGCAACAGGATCAACGACGAGCTGTTTGTTTTGAGCGGTCGAAGTGCTCCATGTGACTCTCCATTGAGCCTCAGCATCAAAGTTGGGTGTAAGGCTCTTGATACGGTTCCATAGAGGGTTGCGGGATTTTAATCTAAACTTTGGCGGGTTCTGCAGGTCATGGTGTAGTGGGATCCTTGTATTTAATTTAAAAAATTAATTAAATCCCAGCCGAGGAGAGGCTGAGGGAACTGGGATTATTTAGTCTGCAGAAGAGAAGAATGAGGGGGGATTTGATAGCTGCTTTCAACTATCTTAAAGGGGGTTCCAAAGAGGATGGATCTAGACTGTTCTCAGTGGTACCAGATGACAGAACAAGGAGTAATGGTCTCAAGTTGCAGTGGGGGAGGTTTAGGTTGGATATTAGGAAAAACTTTTTCACTAGGAGGGTGGTGAAGCACTGGAATGGGTTACCTAGGGAGGTGGTGGAATCTCCTTCCTTAGAGGTTTTTAAGGTCAGGCTTGACAAAGCCCTAGCTGGGATGATTTAGGTGGGAATTGGTCCTGCTTTGAGCAGGGGGTTGGACTAGATGACCTCCTGAGGTCCCTTTCAACCCTGATATTCTATGATTCTATGATTCTATGTCTGAGCAGCTCTTCTAATCTGTGGACCAGGAGCCAGTCAACTGGAGTAGATTTGAGCGTCCCCGACACTATGCGCATAGCATTATTAAGTTGAGTGTCAAGGAGTTTAGTGTGACTGCTATGAGACCACACTGGTGCACAATATTCAGCTGCAGAATATAAAAAAGGCAATTGTTGCAGTTTGTAAGGTCCGTGGACTGGAGCCCCATGATGTTCCAGCCAATTTTCTGATAAGTGTGACACGAGACCTGATCACGGGTGGTTCTCGAGGTGTTGTCGACAGGTCAAACTCCAGTCCAGTGAAACACCAAGATACTTTGGATTAGCTTCGTGGCTGATGCTCTCACCACAGAACTGCACATCAAGTTTGGTATTAGCCATTTTATTGTTCAGATGGAAAGCAGTTACCATGGGTTTTTTTGGATTAGGCCTAAGTTTCCATGGGATCGGATCCAACAATGGAGGAACACCGAGAGGTCAGTAATGCAAAGCACCTTGTAGAGGTGCACAAGGGCTGCCAAGGTAATTTGGGAACTCCCGAAATATTTTAGTTTCAGTAGGACTTTTGGGGCTGTGCTGGCTAAATGTGGATTTCCAGGTCAGAGATTCACAACTATTTATCCCAGGACTGTATCTGTACATTTGCCTCATAAGACAAGATGCTCTAAAATAACTGCTAAGAATAAGAAAGACGGTTGGTGCTCCATTCCCCTGTACAGCAAGGACCCACATTTGCCCTGCTCTGCTCACTGGGAAGTCTAGCACCACCAGTGGTGTTAGACTCATGGATTCCTTGTGATCCTGGAGTATAATGCCTGGGATTTCATCTACTTCATGCACAGCAGTTAAGGTCGAAGTCAAAGAGCTTGGAGATGCCATTCATAGAAGCCTCCAAAAGTTTGAATGCCTATCCAAACCTTATATGAACTATACACATCTTCTAGACCTGGAAAATTAGTCTGGAAAGCTCACAGAATCTGCCTTTTGATTATTTGATTAATCACACCTGCTAATTACATCGCACAAATAGACAAAATTAATATTTGAGATAGGTCTCTAAAGAGACTGTATGGATTATTTTTCTGCAAATAAAATAGAAAATTTCTGCAGATAATATAGGAAAGCTCAGGCGAGGCTTCTAGATTTGGTCACAGAAGATTCTGTCATATTAAAACCAACTGAGTGACAACAATTTAAGAAATGTCACTTATTATTTGCTCGTGATTACTCCTAACATTGACTAAAATATTTTAAATGAGGTCTGTTCACTACATACACACACACACACACACACAAAAACCACTTATTAATGTGTCAGAAAATGTCAATTTGATCCTCACTTCTGTGTTTTTTATCACACCACAGTTAAGTTCTCTACGAAAATTGTAGATCACAAGCAAATCATGATAATAAAAATGTTCAATTTGATATATAAATCATGATTGAAAAGAAGAATATAGACATGCTGTTGCCTATTCTAAGTAATATTTATTTATGCAACTTACTATTTTTTTAGAAGAGGATTACATGATAATTATTGCAAAGGACTTCCTTCACAAAAGAAAAGGACCACAATATTCTAATTGTGAACCTGCTGTGAAATTCATTCCTGTGCAGTGAGTCTGCATAAGGCTGGTGCACCAATTAAATCTCAATTAAGTCCTCAAAATAGTGGTGCCTAGGTCTTCCACTGGCCCTCTTCACAAGAGGTAAAATTCACCTTTAATTTTCACTTGTAATTACTGCAATTGTGAGCACAATTGGCCAATTAGACGCATAACTGGCATGATTATCTGTGGTACAGGCACATATAAATTAAAAAGATCCCATGGCCCCTCTATAAAAGGACAAATTTGACCTTATATTCTTGCCCATATCTTCTCCTACATCTGACTGTTGTTCCATGGTCTCTCCACATTGCTGCATTTCAGCCATGCTTTATGTATACATTTTTGGGGATCCTTTGGGACTAAAGAAGTTATATGCTTATCTTTGTCATTTAGTTTCTTTGCTGATTTGATTGCATTGGAAAAAACAGATTTAAATGTGGATTTATTATTGGGACAGCAAGTTCCTTTTTTCTTAGTTTAATTTCTAACTACGGTGTAATACAGGGGTCGGCAACGTTTGGCACGCGTCTCGCCAGGGTAAGTATCCCTCGCCCGTGCCACTTCCCGCCGCCCCCTTGGCCCGGGACGGCGAACCGCGGCGAGTGGGGGCCGCGATCGGCCGAACCTGCTGCGTCAGCAGGTAAATAAACTGGCCCAGCCCGCTAGGGTGATTACCCTGGCGAGCCGCGTGCCAAACGTTGCCGACCCCTGGTGTAATATAATGTTACAGTCTTCAAATCTAATGCCAGGATTTTGGTTTTTATACCTATACTAATCTAGAAAGAGCATCGCAAAGGAGTTAAACAGAATATCCTCATAACACAGAAATAGGCATCAAATATAATGAAAAATCCTACCACAAAGAGACATTGCTTTGGTCTTGAGTCCTTATTTATTAAATCTACTTTTAGAAAATTCAAACAATCTACAAAACACTTTTCAGATTGATATGTTTTAGCTTTAGAAACTAATCTTTGGCAGGCAAAGAACACCTTGCATTCTCATAGCTAATATTTCCTAATGCTTAGGAGAGATTTTTCTGACGCATGAATAATGCCGCCTTTATCTTGATTAAAGATACCTCTCCTAGAAAAACCTTACAGGTAGATGAAGCCACTGAGAAATCAGATGGTTGGAAATGTACCTTGGCTTAGAAAAGTGGTTTTCAGACTTTCAAAAAATGAGCCCTGCCTTCAGGAAAATGAGACCAACCTAAGGTACTATGGCCCTCATTACTGTAATATCTGGATGCCTCACAACCTTTAATGTATTTATCCTCACAACACCCCCACAAGGTAGGGAAGAGCTATTATCCCCATTGTACAGATAGGGAACTGAGACACAGAATTTTTAAAGATACTTCATACCTGAAGAGCCAGTGAGGCACACAGATTTTCAAAAAGTGCCTAACTCCCTTGAAATCAATTAGAATGAGGTGCCTAGGCACTTCTGAAACTATTCTAGGGGCCTCAATAGCTTTAAAAATCTGCCCCATGTGACTTTCCCAAGGTCACACAAGAAGTCTGAGGCAGAGCTGGGAACTGAACTCAAGTACCACACCATTGCTCTAACCACTGGACCAGCCTTCTTTTCTATCTTGCCCCCCATCCCCGCTTAGCCCCACCACGTTAGCAGGGCAAAATGGGGGCAACTTGCACTATCACCATTCTGTGCCCCACCTCTGGCTTGTCTTTTACACTGCCCCCAGGAGGGGGCATCACACACATTGGGAAGTGCTGCCTTAGAGAAATGACGGTATTGCATTACCTACACTCTGATCCTGCAGGTTATTCTGCATTGCTGCAATCACGAGGAGCTCCACAGAAGTCCCCACACACTGAACAGTCTGCAGAATCAGAACTTCGGACATTAAAATATCTCGAACTACTCTTTTCTTCATTGAAGAAAAAGAGATATTATATATACACATTTGTTATCAGCCAGTTTCCAAGGTCTTGATATTATTATATAATATCTGTGCTCTGACAGAGCCCAAAGGGCCAATCAGGATCAGGCCCCCCTTTTGCAGGTGCTATACAAACATGTAGGAAGCCATCACCCCTGTCTTGCTTTTGATTAATTCAGGTTAGTCACATTATGCGACACAAGGCAAACTGCACTGTGGAAACTGGAGCAACCACACAGCCGAGACAGCTTTTAAGAAACAAATTAGCAGAAGTCATGTACAAACTCCTAGTGAATATACTTGACACCTCAACCAAATATAGACATGTGGCCTGATTTTCAGATGTGCTGAGCACTCGTAACTCTTTCTGAAGTAACGGGAGCTGCTATTGTTCGGGACCTTTGAAAATCAGATCAGTTCTATCTTCTTTCGCCATAGCAGACCATGCTACCAGCCAGCCATCTAGGAAGAAATGGTAGTGACTTCTACTGCAGCGTTTATGGAGCATGCATTCAAGTGTGTGAGAATTGCATCCTAGGAATGCAAACTTCTTATGAACAGGAAATTCCTAGAATTCATGTTCTTATGATGTGAATAGGAATGTGTCTTTAAAAATTCTCTCCATTGTTTTTACATAGTCTAGTACAATAAGAGGGGGTTTCCTACACTAGTAGCAAAAAGAAAGTACACCTGTGAATGAATATGGATAATACAATAGGAAGCTGATGATTATCGTTCAAATTACCCTATAAAATGCTTAATACGGTTTAACCTGACAGTATTTTGCTACCGCAGAACCTTTTCAATCCTACCCTCAGGGGACAGGTGAAGGATGATACTGGAAAGAGAACTCCCATATACCAGATCTTGCTGGATGGTCCCTTTAAATGCCTAGGCTGCTCTCAACTGCTGATCCAGTGGACGGATTCTTATCTAGACTATGCCATTTGTTAATACTTATGTGGGAGCTGAATATTTCCAGAGGGGAGGAATTAGGTAGCAATCCTAAGGAGCTAAATCAGAGCTGGCGCTTACACAGCTACACAGTGGGTTTTAAGGGGCCTCTCCTCCTGCACCCCCATAAAAGGGCTGGCCACAAGCTAGTTTTTAATAATAAGGATCTGATTCAAAACCAGTCGGAGTCAGTGGAAGTCTTTATATTGACTTCAATGGGCACGGGGTAGGTCCTAAGCGCATATAAAATTTCCCTTCCAGAGTTTCCTTTATTTCATTCTGAAACCCTTTTCTCCTTCCACTTCATCTTTCCCCTCTCTGTTGGTCTAGTTCTGCAACCCTTACTCCAGCTGAGTAGCACTTATTGGAGTAGTCCTCATGTAAAGATTGCATAATTGGATTTTGAACTTCCAGCCCATCCAGTACAGCCACCACCCCTATGGCTAAGAGACCTGGAAGGGACTCTCTTCAGAGCCTCTCACAGCTGCTGTTTAATCAGCCAGAGTCAGAATTCTTACTGGGCTACTCAAGTGTTCTGGTGCTACACTTCCAGCCCTTGCCCTAGAGGGTGCAAGACCAGACCAGAAATTTAACCCAAGTTTCCTGCATGACATGACATGACAGTCACGTTAGACCTTTGTACTGGCCTGCATGCAATATGTTTAGCTAATCAGCCTCTTAATGTCACAAGACATGGGATTTTAGATCTCATCTCAACCTGATTTTTTAAATTTATAATCAGATCACTTTCAAACCAGTCAGCTCCCATAAACCTTACTGTGATACAGGACTATCCTCTCATCAGTGGGTAAGGCAATTAGGCATGTACTTTGGTCCCATGTCAATGGAGGAAAAATATCCCTGGTGATTTTCAGCAATACTGTTTAGAGGGGATTGTGAATGTGTTTTCATTTGAACCAAATCACAGATTTAAATCTATCTGAAGTACTTCACTGAATGAGCACACGCATTTGTCAGTAAGCTGTGTGTGTTGTCTCTATTACCTGGCAGGAGCCGGTGGACACTAACTCCAATTAAGGAAATTACCAGTCAGAATTAGAATGGAATGACATTTGATTTCCAGTTCTTCTGAGAATTCTTTTCATAATGGACATGGAAAGAAAACCCTGAATAATTAAAAGGGGGGAAAAAATTGAAGATCAGTTTTAAGTTGGCAAGAGGAAATTTCACCAAGGCTACGTGAAGAGAATACTGAGCTGCTATTGTACTGTTGCATTCCTCAGAGAAGGAAGTTGTCTTTCAAGGGCTCTGAAAGAATGTTTTAAGTGAATCACTAAATGAACTAGTCTGGGGACGTGAAGAAAATGTGTATGTTTCCCAGTCTTGAAACATAAACAAAACATAAATATTCAATGACCATTCTAGTTAGTTCTCTAAAAATTCTTAGTGATAAAATAAATAATATGGGTGTTTGTATGTCAGAGCACATGATCTCCACCAAAGGGGGGGGAGGAGAAAGGAGTTGTATTCTCCAAGTCCCAATCTTCTTCGATGATTTACTCACCCATCATCTCAGCCTAGCATAGAACTGTGTCCACACCACATAAAGCTTAGTGCTAACATACGACACACATAATGGACCTGCTTGGAAGTCTTCACTCCAGGATTTATGAAGAACAATCTAATTATTCAACTCAGTGCTGCTCACTACCATTATTGCTCCTATTTAAAGCCTCCATGGAAAAGGCCATTTGTCTCAGGGGACAGACCTTGTCATAGCAGTGTTTCATTGATAGAAATATACTCTTCTCTTTTGATAGCAACCTAACTAATCCTAGAAGGTGCTTTGTAAACATATCTCATACTTGATAGGCCTAAGGAATTAGGCCTTGACAGTCCACATCATCCAAAGGCTGAAAAATCTGCCCGATTTACCAATAAACCCTAATTAAAGAGGAACAAAGACCAATCCAATCCCCTATATGTGTTAAACAAGAAAGCAGTCACCGTCTGGAACTTCCTATTGCTTGTTATTGTCCAAGCATTTTGTGATAGGGAGGGGGCTGTCAGCCTCAAGACCCAATCAGACAGAGGTTGCTATGTTATTTATAACCCTGAGATGTGTAACAGATGAGAGAAGTCACCTTGGCTAAGCAAGCCACTCGTGTAACCTAACCTTGAGACATCTACCTATTGTGCACAGCAGCAAGACAAACACAAACCACTGTGCCAGCTAGGCAGAAACAGAGAGGTGTTCCAGGCTAGATTTCTCATTCATATCTGGCCATGTGGCACACATCTCAGTGGCTTCCCTCATCTCTTTAGTGTTTTAATTTGGCTGAATTTGCTCCACTGTTGTACAGATGCATACATGTCTTTTTATCCTCTCTCGCTACAGAGGTGGAAGCTTTGCATTCCCACCCCCTCTAAGCCTCCTAATAAAATATTTAAATTTCTGGATTTAGTGTATGCTTACTGGAGGGTATTTGGGGGAATTCACCAAATTCCTCTCATTAACTCCTGGCACAGTTGAAAGTTACTCAAACAGGATTGTGCAATCAGAATTCCCAGCCAACCACCTTGAAAGGTCATTTCTTCAAGTCATTGTTGTTACGGGTCAAATACAATATTGCCCTGAGCTACAACCCCACGGGCCAAACAGCTTATGTCCTTGTAAGCGGATTAAAGGCTGGGGTTTTCAAAGGAGGCCTAAGGGAGTTAGGTGCCTAACACCCAACACTAACTCTGAGACTGGCTATTGGTGTGTAAACTTTGCTGTTGCTTTCACTGCTTTATTCATCTTTGCTCAAGGCAATGATAAGAGTGAGGTGTCTACTGTGAATAAAAATATGCATGGTAAGAATAACCTGCGTTTGTCTACTCTTTTTCTCCCATCTAGGAAGTCCACCTTTTTGTGAAAATTCAACAGTAAGGATATCCATTTCCCTGATACAGAGTTATATACGTTGCTATTTAGGTTCTTGGTCTGAATTTGTTGTTTTTTGGGGCTAATGGAACCTTTGGCCCTCACTTATGTGAATGAAGTGGCAAGACTGGAAAACACTGATTGAGTGCCCATTTGTACCAGGAGTTTCCTCCCTGATTCATTTCTACTCTCTGTTTTTAATTACAGGAATCAATAATTAGTATTCAATGATCAGGGCTTGTGTGAGGTCTCACTTTGCAGGTCAAAGGTGTCAGGGCCACCTTTAGAATTAAGTTAGGATGTATAACTGCTCTTAGCTTTCTTTTGGAGCAAATATTAACACGGGTAATGAATGTACTTTATGGTGTAAACTGTAAATGCAAAATTTAAAAATGGGTCTGACTTTTTTCAATCAGAATGGATTGCTTTGGGATGATTTGATTCAATGTGTCCTATTATTACACAACATCTGACAGATAAATAATGTTGGGGCTAGTACAAAAAGTGCTGCGCATTTCTGTATCTCCCACCTATACGGTAGTACTAAAGAGAAACAATAAGTCACAGTACAAGACAAATAGTATGGATTCAGAATTGATGACTGTAGCATAGTCTAAAATTTGTACCATAGTAGAAACCGTCCTCTGGAGTACAGGTGCAGAGAATTAGATAGTCACCAGTTTACATAGACAGTTATGGCGACACTTGTTCCAGAGTCATGGCAGCAGGACAGATGCTCTTTGGGAAACAAGAAGGTGCTGAATGAACTAATGAGCGTACTGACATCTCAGTGGAAAAGTTTTCAGGGCTCACTGAGATTCCCATGGAGCTCACAAGGGATGAAAAGTAAATTCAGGGGGCCCGATTCTGAGGTCAGAGTGGTTCTACACCAGTGTAACTCCGCTGGCTTCACTGGAGTTACTCCTGTTTTACACCAGTGGGAGAGGTGACTCAGTGACACTAGGCTTGTCCAAATGGATAGCTGTTATATATTCCATTGCAATGCTTGACACAGGCAACCATGTTGTGTTTGGAAAGAGATACACAGAACAGCAGGCTGGTTTTATTTATTGTGGGGAATGGGTGGTGGAATTGCTGATAAGATACGGAACCTTTTACCCCCTAAGTCACTGGTCTGAATCTAGCTCCAGGTTAATACTGACATCTGAGGGCTATTCAGTGGCTTAGGTGAAGCAAGTCAGTGGTCTCCTTTCACCTGGCAATGAACAGGTGCAGGAAAGGACCGGGTGTGACACAGAAGCAAACTTGTGGTGCTATCTGTGTGGGAGAAGAGAGTATAACCAGAAGGGTCAACTGGAGTGGTTTTGATGCCATAAGGCTTTGCAGTATCATAACTTTGTCTCTCGTGTTTCAGAATTCAGAATGAAAAGGCTTAGAATTGTGCTCGGAATTATCTCAGCCACTAGAGAACTCACAAGTAACTTAACTCTCGTTCTATTCGTGAAACGATGCGACTCCGAGTCCTAAAGTGTGCTGCTGAAATTTGTGTCATGTTATTTCAATATTCTGTCTGTAAACCAGAGGAATCTGAAACAATGTGACAAAACATCCTGCTCTGCTATAGATCGTGCTGCATCACAAGTACAAGAAAAGGGTGGTTTCTCCCTCATAAGAACATAAGAATGGCCATACTGGGTCAGACCAAAGGTCCATCCAGCCCAGTATCTTGTCTACCGACAGTGACCAATGCCAGGTGTCCCAGAGGGACAGAATCTAACAGGCAATGATCAAGTGATCTCTCTCCTGCCATCCATCTCCACCCTCTGAAAACAGAGGCTAGGGACACCATTCCTTATCTGTCCTGGCTAATAGCCATTAATGGACTTAACCTCCATGAATTTATCTAGTTCTCTTTTAAACCCTGTTATAGTCCTAGCCTTCACAACCTCCTCAGGCAAGGAGTTCCACAAGTTTACTGTGCACTGCATGAAGAAGAGCTAACGTCCAATATGGACATTAGCTGCCAAAGGCAGTAAAGTGCACATGCTCGAGTTATTTTGCTACCTTGTAAGTACCAGCCATGCAGTACTTACATTAATGTACTTCCCTAATGGCCCTAATCCTGCACTGAGCTCCAAGTGAGCCCACACAGATGTCCAGGAATTCATTGCATTCATTCCAGGATCAGGGCTCTGGAGCTATCTTCTGCCCTAGTTCTACACTCCCAGTCCCTCAGTGTTTGGGACTACTAAAAATTACCAGGGCTTAGTTTTACATGTCTCTGGTACGGTGACCTTCAGGCATGAGCACCAACCACACACCCTCATGCCGGCATGTGCCGTCACTCTTCATCCACAATCTTTATAGCTCATCTGCCGCCTAACGTGCTGAGCAGCATGGATTTGTTTCTTCTATATCCAAAGAGCTTTGTGCAACGTGAGACTCACTCACACAGACACAGGGGGAAACAACAGAAAGAAAATTTCCATGGGAAAATTGTGAAAGCCCAGCACAAGTGATTTTTCAGCAAATTGGGCCCTCTGTGTGCAGTAGTCCTGTAGATGAACAGTGGCCTTGGAGAATGTTATATATTGAGGCTTGAGTAAAAAGGTATATCTGCTATAAAATTCATTAGGTGTCTTTTTAAACATGTTGCAAAGAACAAACACCATCTCCTCCCCCACCCACACTGTACACACACACACTCACTCAGTGGCAATTCCCCCCCACCCTCCACTATCAAGAGAAAAGTAGAGGTGTCCTTACTATGCAGCAGACTGCAATCTTCTTGGGATAAGTAATAGGTGTATGGCGGAGTTCAAAATACAGAAAGAAACAAAATTTATATACACACTCAGGCCCTGTCTACACTACAGACCTTACAGTGGCACAGCTGTACCGCTGAAGCTGTGCTGCTGTAAGGTCACCCGTGTAGCCGCTCTATGCCAACAGGGTGGCCCCAGTGAGCGGCAGTAGCTATGTCGGTGGACAGCGTCTCCCGCCGACAGAGCACTGTCCACACCGGTGCTTCTGTTGCTGAAACTTATGTTGGTCAGGGGGGTGGGTTTTTTCCACACGCCTGACCAACAAGATATTTGTGGCACAGGAGTGGAAGAAGATATTCTCAGGAGCAGGGTGGGGTCAGTATTTCAATATCCGCTCATCCGTGATTTAATCTCTAAATTGCAAAAACATTAACATTATTGATTGATCAGACATCAGTCCAACAGGAAATTTAATTAAATTAAAATGTGTCACTGAGCAGTCCTCACTGCATCACGTATAAATCTTGGGTAATAAGTTGACAAAGACAGCAGCGATTGATATTGTGTTCTCAGTTTAATTTCCCCCCCCCCCCACCATTTTATTTTCCTGGGCTGATAATGAACACGCTCACAGACGCACAGTAGGACAGACTAGTCTACAGGGCATACAACTGACACACATCAGAACCAAATGCTCCTAACTCCGCTGGCTTCTGAGAATGCTTTAACATATATTATTTACAGCTGATCTAGGCCGCACCCGGTAATGCCTCCATTCAACATACTGTTACAGGGCTGACCTACACTCAGTGATTTCTAAGCACTGGGTCAACATCTTAGACTCTCTGAGTAACAGCACAGAAACACATTTTGCCCCTGAAAGAAGTGGGGTCCTGAAGAAAGGGTGAGGAAGTCCCTTTCATTAAATCAATTCCTTTCTAGAGAGACTGCATACTGTACTAATCCACATCCTCTTGCACCAATGTGGCTACAGAAAGAGTGGTAGCTTGTGACAAAGTTTGTTCGGAATAAAACACATAGGTGGCACTGCCTAAGCATAAAGCCAACACATTTAGATAATAGCAAGGTGCTCAGAAAAAATTATTAAGAAATAAGTATATACAGAACCTTCTTCGGAGTATGATACATTGTTAGAGTTGGCTGAATAATACAAAAAGAGATTCACAAACATTGTCACAAATTCATTTGTCAGCCAGTTTGGTTTGCTGTTATTTACAGAGGAACATATTTGCTGTAATATTATTATTACTGCTTGCCAGTATTCAGATGGCCACTGGATATTTGTGAAAACATTTGAGAATCCTGGAAATTTCATGAGTTTTAGCACAAATTATTGTTTTTTATCAGGAAGGGCCTCATTTATTATCCATTGTTTACTATTCTTGTGTTCACAAAGTTTCAGTTGCCCAAAGAGAGAACAGAAACAATATCATGGGGTTTAGAGAATAATGGATAGTGAAAGAGAGCTGTTTGCAAACAAACCAGGGGCTGAAATTTGTTCAGGTAACTATTTGAGAAAATTATGGGGGTGTTGCAGAAATCAGCTGTAGCAGTATTTTAGAAATCAGGATCTGTCACTGAACACTTCGCAAACAGAAAAGGGGTTAAATTTGCAATAAACAATATTTGCAACCAATGATTTGACCAGCTCTTTAAATCATACAGGCTATCTGTGCCTCTTGATTGGTACCATATACTGTACATAAGAGACTCTAATTTACTGACTTTGGAGATCTCTTGCACATAATATTTTTGCTTCCTTTGAACTAAATCAATCCAGCACACTATTTTCACTTCTTAACCTCCTTCAACACCAATAACAATGCAACACTGATGGGTTGAACAGCTGTGAAAAAAGGAATCTCCCTGAACACAGGACTCGGGACTGCCTCTACAGACAGAACAAACATTTCTGTCTCCACCCACACCTTTCACTTTGGGGCACAACTATGATTTGTAAGGCTTATCTCAGAAGTATTGCCCCTGAAAGTGCTAATGACAAAATCATGAGAATGCTGATTGGTTGGCCTGACAAAGTTCATTCTTGAAAATAAATGCCTTAAGAATTTGGCCCACATGTGTATAATTTTCACAGCATGATCCAAATTACCAGTGAGAATTTTAGGATATTGATGGGCAGTTATGGTGATAAGTAATTCAGCTCAAATTGGTCTCTAATTCATAGCTTCTTTTTAAAGATAAAAATCCACACCACAGATTTAAAAAGTGCTTCTCATTTAAACAGATGTTATTTGTTAGGCTAAATTCAGAGGTGATGCATAAGATGGTGTATGTTACACATCTGCAAATGGGTATAAAGGAATATAGCTGAATCTCATGGAGTACAAAGGAGTGTGGTGGAATCTAAGCTGGTGAAGTAATTTACATGCTGAGGGACCAGAAGAATGTGTGTTTGAAAAGGCTTACACATCCTTACACCCTCCTAATAGTTGTTTTCGATTGTGCACCCTTTTTTTCCAGCCCCTTCCAGCATAAGTTACAAACAGACTCATTTGATATCCCTTACACCCATTTATTCGTGTATCACGCTATACATCTCTTCGGAATTTGGCCCTTTGACTCTGGTCATATACTTCGATTTATTTTGTGGTACTCCGTGCTGGATCTAGCATAACCAACACTAAAGATCCAGATAACTTAAGGAATTGTTTCAAACATGGCAGTCCCCAGCCCAGGATTTCATGGAGTCAGATTGTAGATCCAGAAGGGATCATTACGATCATCTGGTCTGACCTTCTTTATAACACAGGCTAAAGAACCTCACCCAGTAATTTCTGCATGAAGCCCAGTTTGGGCTCTAGCATATTTTTGAGAAAGCCATCCAGATTTGACTTAGACACTGCAAGTGATGGAGAATCCAAGTCCCTAGGCAAGGTGTTCCAACGTTTAACTACACACGTGTTAAAAATCTGCATGTTATTTCTAGACTGAATTTGTCTAGCTTCAGCTTCCAGCCACTGGACCTTGTCATGCCTTTCTCTGCTAGACTGAAGGGCTATCTACTGTCAGATTTAAGTGGTGTGGCAAGGGCATTCTGAACCAGAGAAGACTTTCCCTTCTTGGAAAGTCTTGTGAAGGCTTGCTTCAGTGTGAACAGACACATATACTTAACATGTCACTTAAAATGTGCTGGCAAAAAAATAGTTTGTTTTTAAATGATATTACTGGGTGGTTGTTGTTTTAATCCAGTGACATTGAGATGACACTAGCAATGAGATATATCTAAATATGTATTGCACTTGAAAATTCTTCCTTAGAACAATAGTGGAGGCATAATTCAGTGCACCGAAGCACTAGTCTATGTCACATTCAGTGCAGACACTGAACAATGTCCCTTTAGAAAGGGCACAGGGTGAGAGTAGCTTTATGACACTATTGATTTATTCTGTGCCTGCAGTTAAAAACTATACCCAGACAGACAATAAAAATAACTGCTCTAACCATATAACAGCTTCCTGCTACTAAAATGGATTTTACGCTTAAAGTCGCAGTGGGCTTTTCTTTATTTTTTTTTAAGTTTCAATTAAATAAAAAAAATATAGAAATTATCAGCATTGTTCTGAGTAGTATTGTCCTTCCCCTGGTGTCCTGCATGTTTAATAGAGCTGGGATTTATTTCTCTGCACTCATGGGTTTGGTTGGAATGAACTAGTAGACACAATAACCTAGTGTGCGGCAGGTTAGTTAGGGAATCTGCGTTGAACTATGTCCACAAATAATTAGTGCTAGTCTGAAATGGACTGAAAATACAAGATAAAAATCGATTATGGCCTCTGTGGTCAACTGGGTATGTTGATGGAAAGGTCTTAGCCTCAGATCTGAATTTAAAAATAATCACTGCAATGACAAGACTCCTGGCAACGTTGACTCAACCCTTCATAATTCAGAGCAAGCTAACAGGCCATATTTTCAAATTTAGGTATGTGCAACACACAAGCATATTTTTGCATGTGCTCATTTGGAAATTCTATGTCCAGTTACTTGCGAGTATATGCGGTCGTTTGGATGAAATCTTAAAAACGGAAGCCCTGTCTGCTCTGAAAGGATACTAATGAACCCGTGACATTTTTTGTAAGAGTATAGTCCCAGAGCTTGTCTACATGGCCCCTCCGTGCAAACTACGGGGGGTGTGAGTTGTAGGGCACACTGAAATGTTTCGCTGTAACTGCATCGTGCAGACCCTGGGATGATGTTAATGTGAACTAGGTATCTTTTAGTTCATTCTAGAAGGGTCTACATGGGGCAGTTACAGTGCAACACTTTATTGCGTGCTGTAACTCACACTGCTGTAGTCTGTACTTTGGGACCATGTAGACAAGCCCCTAGCATTCCTGACCAAAATTCCTGAGACTTGATTGAAAATCTTGGGCAACTGACAGCCTGCACACTGCAGAGTCAGTACGACTGGTTTATGGAAGTCAGAGACAGAAAAGAACTTCTCTGTATCACTCAGCCCATCTGCTGAAAAGTAGAGGATCTATTTCCCCACTAAAGGGCATATCAGCTATTAAATGGTTACTACGGACTGGCAATATTTGTTAAAACTGACATCTGGGAGTCAGGAGACCAAGATAACTTATTTGCTTTGTGACCTTAGGCAAATCACAACCACGCCCTGCCTAAAGTTCCCCATCTAGGAAGTGGGGACAATGATTCTTAATCACCTTTCAAAAGGGCTTTGAGATCCACAGACAAAAGGGGCTATATAAGTGCAGAGTATTGTTATGCAGTAGAACCTCAGAGTGATGAACACCTCGGTAATTGAGGTTGTTCGTAACTCTGAAATCTTCATAACTCTGAACAAAACGTTACGGTGGTTCTTTCCAAAGTTTACAACTGAACATTGACTTAATACAACTTTGAGAATTTACTATTCAAAAGAAAAATGCTGCTTTTAACCATGTTAATTCAAATGAAACAAGCACAGAAAAAGTTTCTTTACCTTGTCAAATCTTTTTTTAAATTTTCCCTTAATTTTTTTAGTAGTTTACGGTTAACACAGTACTGTATTGTATAGTATTTGCTTTCTTTTTTTTGTCTGTGCTGCCTGATTGGATACTTCTGGTTCCAAATGACGTATGTGGTTGACCGATCAGTTCATAACCCTGGTATTCATAACACTGAGGTTCTACTGTAATCCTTTATCTATTCTTATCCAAAAGGCTGAGGAGAAGGGCATTTGTCACCCTATAAAATTGTAATTTGTGTATGAGAATGTCCAGGAGCATGTACTAAGGTACTATTACATGTATAACACAAGCAAAGCCTCTTCTATCAGTGAAGGGGAAGAGTAAAAGACTCATTAAGTCCATAAGACACCTTACCATGCAGACATAAAACTTACATTGGAAATGTTTAGATAATACAGGCAGGGGCAGCTCTATGTATTTTGCCGCCCCAAGCACGGCAGTCAGGCAGCTTTCGGCGGCATGCCTGCGGGAAGTCCGCCGGTCCCGCGCCTTCGGCGTACCCACCGCTGAATTGCCGCCGAAACCGTGGGATTGGCGGACCTCCCGCAGGCATGCCGCCGAAGGCAGCCTGACTGCCGCCCTCACGGTGACCGGCAGGCCGCCCCCCGTGGCTTGCTGCCCCAGGCACGCGCTTGGTGCGCTGGTGCCTGGAGCCGCCCCTGAATACAGGGATGGGTGCTAAAGTTTATAGAAATCCCTAATATGGTCAGAGGGAGGAAAGAGAGAGAATCTGTTATTGCGATGCCATTCACTTTGTATTGGTTTTATGATTCAGTACATTTTGTCTGAATGACATATAACGTGTGATATTGTAACCTGGCCTGCTGTCCCCTGAGATGCTCTTGGACAGTAGATGATTTTATCTGCAGTGTTTTTATACAAGCGAGCAAACACTGTAAAAAGGGAACCAAAATCCATGAAATATTGGTGGCAGGGGAGAAATCATTATCAAGAGCTCCATATTTGGGTTGGGATTTTCTTCCCTTATTTTGGGGGGGGGGTTCATTTTAGATAAATTATAGGTCACATTTTAGAATAAAATCTTTTAAATCAGTGTTCAAACATTGTTTTACCTGATTTATATATACAAATCCTGTGCTCTCAAATCCAGCGGTTGAGTATTGGGGAATCTTCTGCCTTTTAACATTTGTGGTGAATCCTTGATGGGAAAATAAACAATCTGAGCTCAGTTCTTGCTTTGGGTGGGATTTTCATGGGCTTTCCTAGGCTGAATGTTAAATTGAAAACACTGATCACGATACATCATTACATCCTGCGACTTCTAATACTTAGAATTTTTTAAGACAGATTTTTTTTTTTAAATCAAACAAGATCAGAGATGGAAATAAAATAATCTCATAAAATGGCAGGGAATAATTATATATGCTCAATATTTTCAGAACTGGGGCCAGCCTCTTATTAAGATTAGGCCTCCCCAATGGAAGGGGTTTAGGACTGTGATATACCATTTCAACAAGAGTCTTTCCACTGGGGGTAACTATGCATCACTTTCATTTCTATTATATATTCTATTATCTCTCTCTCTCTCTCTCTCTGTGTATACACACACACACACACACATCTTCCTACTGTATTTTCCACTCCATGCATCCGATGAAGTGGGTTTTAGCCCACGAAAGCTTATGCTCAAATACATGTGTTAGTCTCTAAGGTGCCACAAGTACTCCTCATTTCTATCACTAATTGTCATCATAATGATTTTACATCCCTATAAAGGACTTTCATCTCAGAGGATCCCAAATACTTAGCAAGCCATACACTGAAGCCAGCGGGGTTACGCACATGAATTAAGTTACTCAGGTGCAGGATCTGATCCACGTACATTCCATAGTGTAAGAGACGTGCCCCATACAGAAGTGACTCTCTCAAATGGCTCATTTAGTAACTCGCCCATTTGAATTTGCTTCAGGCTGAAACTTGGCACACAGAGGATTCTCCATCTGGCAGGAGCAAATGGCATTTGACTTTTTGAAAAAATGTATTTTTTAAAATCATTTGGACTTTTTTCTCTAAGCTGGCAAAACCACGGACCAAACTAAACATTTTTGTTTGTTTGTTTCAGATACTTTTTTGTCTGGTTTAAGGGGGGGGGGGGAAAACTTGAACAAAAACAAGCAAAACTTTAAAAAAAAAATCTGAATACATTTTGCAGACAATCGAGAACACATTCACGTCTCATTCTTGAAATGCCTGAGTAAATTCTCTACATTCCTTCCCACATGTACAAATTCTCTTGCACCGAGATGAGCATATACAGCTAAATCCGGTTCCCATCCAATGGCCAAACTACTGGTCCTGCTGGTTCCTATTCCCATCCGGTAACCAAACTACGGGTACAGTCTCTGTGGGTTTCCTAGGTTAGACAGCTATGAAGGCTTCTTCTTATTCAGAGGCGATAACAGCCCTTAGCAGCTGCTGTGTATTGCTGGTTTAGGTATTACATGGTGCCTCCTTTCCAAGGATGGAGTTTGTGATTGCCTGACATGCCGGCTTAGGGCAATTATGTAGGGGGTTGCTCTCAGCATTTGTCCCTAGATGAACAGCTGACATTTAACTCAGACAGGGAAGTTATTTAAAGGGGCATAACGGCTTGAATAAATCAGCCTGTTGCAGGGACTGTACCAGCAGCTTCTCCAGCCTAGGAGTGAAATCCTGGCCCCAATGAATGGGAGTTTTGCTGCTGACTTTAACAAGGCCAGGATTTTACCGTGGATGTCCAAGGGGCTCTGTAGATACATAACACTGGATAAGACCTTATGTTGGACCTTCCGGTGTTTGAAAGACTACTTTTCACAATGGCTGATTTGAAAGTTGGTTGCTAGGCACAGAAACAACCTCACAGAAGCCAAGCACAACAAATTACCACAACACATTTGACTCTGCTCTCAGCTACAGATATATGGGTGTGTACCACAGCATAGCTTGATAATTGCAACTGTGCATGTTTACACAGCAACAAGTTATTTAAGGCACATGGGCTCATTCATGTTCCTGAGAGGTTCCATTATTAAGATGTTCGATGGGATGGTGCTTCCCGGTTGTAACAAAGATGCACCAAGTCACTGCATGCTTCACCAGGAATGGAAACCATTCTTGATGCCCACTGGCATAGATCAAAGTAGGGACACCTATCTGGCAGTAAAGTGGACTTGAAACAGTCAAAAGCAATGAAAAACTGGAAGTAAAGACTTGCATACTATGCCCTTAACGCAGCCAGCTGTAGCTCAGCATTACACAGGACTCCAAACAGCCTGCGTCTTTGTGATGTACATTACCATCTGGGATGCAATACACAGGCTCCATAGCGTGAGCTAAAGACAGTGTCAGCATCAGCTCACTGAATTCACTTGCTATTGTCATATCCTTGCTATTATTTACACATAGCTTCCTGTAGGGTGAACAAACTTGCTTTGCCTCATTTCATATCCACCCCAACCCCCGGACTGTGGAAGAAAGGAGAAGAAGCTGGATCGAGAGAAAAATACACAAACCAGGGTGAATTAGTGGAGCAGAGAGTGGGTAGAATGAAAAACAAATACAGACACAAAAAATAAGCACAGTACCAAGCCTATTCTGCTCTTATACTGGCATGAGACCACTTCTTTCATTTCCTTTAATGGGATCACTTCTGATTTATACCGGTGTAAGAACAGAAATCAGTCGTATCCTACATATATTTATATCCCCAGACAAAAGCTACATTAAGATGGAGTTAAGGTTGAGGGTCTGTATTAATAATTTAAAATGAAAGATTACAGGGATGTGGCACTTATCCCAAAACCAAAGAAATTCAGAGTTAAGGTTAAACCTAAAAAGAAATCCAAACATGTTAAGGTTTTGAAAGGCAGTTAGGGCACCCAAACCTTAACTCCACACAGTAGTGACACCATGCAAAAGCCATAAAGGATTACTATTCAGGCATTTTATCGTTTGTGGTCCCAGATTAGATTAAACTGATTTTTAAAGACACATTTGATTTTTTTTCTTTTCCCCTCCCCCATGGTGTCGCTACAGGGCAGAGTTAAGGTTATGATGCCTCCATTATATTGTATATCTACAGCACCCACTTATGCCAGTTCAGCTTGTGGTGGGTTCTTCTACATCTAATAGCTAATACAGGGACTGCAAAAATGTGTTTCCTTTTAAAATGTATTACCATTGGAAAAAATATTCTTTTAAATTACAGGGCACGTTCCTGAACTCAAAATAGTATTGTGCATCTAAAAATAAAAAAAAATTGTCAAGGTTTTATGATCCTTTCAATCTAGGAGGTTCATCATCTGTAGGTTCTTGTATTTCATTTTCTAAGGACAGTTAAGTGGGAAGATAGATAGAAAAGGTGAAGATGAGACAGACTCGATGTATTTATGTCACTTTGTATGAGTACAAGTAATCGGAGAGACCATTGTATTTCTCAAAGAAATTTTGTATCTGCTGGAATGTGTTTTAATTTGAACTAGAAGTATGGACATGGCTATTTGAAACTTAGTGACCTGGTCTTTCAGGAATACTCAGTACACTAGCTGGGTACCAGCTGCCAAGTGATGCTATCAGTTGATTAAAACACAGCCTGCCAGCTTCCTGCTTGATAAGACTAAGTACTATCTGATTGGGAATTCTCAAGTCCATTATGGAATGACTAGTCCATCACTTAAATCACTGCACACCATTTTCCCATGCATCATCTAGTTTACTTTGCTAATACCCACACACCAGCTAAATACTGATAAAGATTCCTACAACTGTCAGCCAGCACCATATTCTCTTGTATGCAGGTTATCCTCATCATGGGGGTGGGAAACCCCACGAGTTTCAACTCAAAAGAGTTCCCTGATAAATTTCATTCAGGGGGTCATTTCTTCCCCTCTCCCCTGTAGAAGATGATGGGGGTTCACCCTTTAATCTGCAAATTGCCTAAGAACTGCTGGAAGCAAGAGTCAAAGCTCGCACAGACCCCTTGTCTGCATTGCTCCCAGGCTCCATTGCATACAATAGAGCATTCCTATATAAGACACGCCGCCAGAGGTTTCTCAGATTGTAGTTGCCACTTTGGGGACGGAGTGGATCCCAAACCACAGAGGGTAAAGCTGCACAAGCTACTGCAGACTCTGGGCCAGACCCTTGCTCCTGCTCTGTTGCATGCCCTGACAGTGCAATGGGGCTGGAGAGTAGGCATAAAAAGACAGCTGGAGATTCCTCAGGTAGAACTGGCATGCAATGGGCTTCTCGGGGGCAGGAAGTGACCCTGGCTTCTTTGGGGATTGAAATAAATACATAAATAAAATATATCTATAGCTAGATCTGTATACGTTTTAGAAAAGAATCAGCATACACACACACACACACACACACACACACACACACACACACACACACACACACACACACATTCTTTTCTTGAGTGTATACAGATAAATTATGAGTTGCTACGTGCCCAGATCCAGAGCTGCATGTGACCTGGGTCGTTGATCATCCACATATGCTTTGAAGAACCTATCAATGACTAGCAGTGGGCTTCTGCTTAGCAAAATAATAATAATGAAGAACACCAAGACACCAGAAGAATAAGTCCCCAGGAACAGAACTTCAGCGAATTCACGCTTTAACCGAAACTTCATTTAATGGAATAACAAGTACAAAGGGTTCCAGATAAAGTGAACAAATGTGATGAAATTTGGAGACCATTTATTGATCACCTCAGCAGCAGATTATAATGAAATGGAGAGGTCAAAAGAGAGAATAAACCCTCATCATAGGAATCCTCAGATGATGCTTTGATAGCAAGCATCGGCCCACAGCTCAAACTATTCAAAATCCTCAGCTGTTATAAATCAGCATGGCTCCATTTCTGGCCCAAACAATTTTTATTTAGTTACAGACCGAAGAATAAGAAAAATACATAAGCAGAAGACAAATATTTATTATTCACACAATTCAAGGACTTAAGCCATAATAGGAAAGTCTATAAACCTAGTCCGCTCTCACTTAGACTGCTGCAACTCAGGAGTAGCTCCACTGGAGTTGCACAGTTTGAAGTGATGCATATAATTGTCTTAACACCAGTTTCACAGGGGTTACTATTAATTTTGCACCAGGGATATATGAGATGAGAATCAGGCCCCTTTATGGCTCATGCTTTAGGTATGTGCTTTTGAAGCTAAAGGGGTAATTTTCAAGCTAGCCAAGCAATGGAAATCAAGCTATTTACACAAAGTAATTTTAAAATAAAATAAAACACAATACACCATTGGGATAATTATTAGGTTGAAGATATGATTGCAAAGCCAATAGTAACGGTACCAAAGATTTAGAGGTCCACAAGCTCAGAAGAATAGCATGAAATGTAGGTTCACTATAGTCTATTGTACCCAAACACCACTATTTATATTGTACCCTCTATGCTTCCACAAATTTCCACTAACATCAATGAGATCTGTATTTACAGAACAACAATTGTATACAATATGCCCATCCAACTGTGACTAAACTATATCTATATGAAGGAGCAACTCTGATTGATAAGAAGATGATTTAGGGACCTATTGTTTCCAAGATACTTCTACATAACCTTAGTTAGTGCCAGTATTCTATTCTCTTTTTTGCTCTATCATTAAGTAGAGAATGCTTTCTAAGGGTACGTCTATACTTACCTCCGGGTCCGGCGGTAAGCAATCGATCTTCTGGGATCGATTTATCGCGTCTTGTCTAGACGCGATACATCGATCCCAGATCGATCCTGGAAGTGCTCGCCGTCGACGCCGGTACTCCTGCTCCGCGAGAGGAGTACGCGGAGTCGACGGGGGAGCCTGCCTGCCGCGTGTGGACCCGCGGTAAGTTCGAACTAAGATAGTTCGACTTCAGCTACGTGAATAACGTAGCTGAAGTTGCGTATCTTAGTTCGAAGTGGGGGGTTAGTGTGGACCAGCCCTAAAATACATACTTAGTACCAAGTTCTGCTCCCATTCAGTTCAATGGCAAATCTTCTATAGACTTCAACAGGACCTTTTTACACTAGCGGTACATGCTTAATGGCTATAAAGTACAGTGGATTCTTACCATACATGATCCAAATTTGCTGCCAATATTATTCCTGGCTTGCAGTCACTGCATACTCATCTAGTAATAAGCTTGCATGGTCTTATTTGACTGAGATTCTGCATCCAAGCATCTTTCACTCCCAGTAGGTCTGTATGACCCGTCAGCTCTAGGTTTCATTTAATCCCTAATATCAGACTTTGATCATGTGGTTGCTCACTATGTTTCACCTTATGCCCTTGTCAATATGGAATCACAGGACTTGAGACACCTTAGTTTATTAATTTTAGGAGTATGGTAAATATTTTTGTTCAATTTTAGCATATGGATGAGTTGTGTTGACCTTTATAAGTCTGCACTTTAAATAACATTTAAACAGTGCTGCGGCAGAGAATACAGTGGTACACTGCTTACTTATGGAAACTACAAGGAAATGAGACAGCTTTTCGGTTCACTCAAAGAGAAGGAGATTTACACATAAAAGGGTGAATTATTTTCATTTGCAGTTTTCAAGCCATTAAGCATTCTCCAGCGTAAACTCTCCCCCTTCTCTGGTTTCTGGTAGTTTATGATAGGCTCCATGGCCCGGATTTTCAGAAGTGTCTAGTGATTTTGAGTGCTTCCATTTTTGAGTACCTAACTTGAGATGCCTGATAGGGGCCACATATCCAGAAAGTGCTGAACACCCACACTCTGAAAATCAGACCTTTTTAAGGGGTCTCAACCTGGGCATGCCAAAAGTGAAGCACTGAAATTACCAGTCACTTCTGAAAATCTTGGCCACTAAGTATCACTAAGTACAACAAAGGATTAACTTTCTCATCTGCTTCATATTTCAAACTCAATGAGACAAAAGTCTCCTATTTAGGTGCTGGCTTCAAGAGGCAGGAAGAGTGATTTTGGGCCTGAAATGCCGAGAGCTAAAACTGAGATACATGTTAGTTGAAGAAAAGTTATCATGTTGTTATCTGTGTCATTTATTGTTCTGCTTGGATGTCTTCCATGTTCCTTGAGGACCAATGCCCCACTCCTGAGACCTCAGGCTGTAGCCACAGACTGTCTGGCAGAAGAAGGGCGGATGTGGCTCTCTTGAAAGTCAATCAATGTTGCTTCTTTGACCAGCCTGTAAAATCACCCTTCTACTGCCAGCTAGGACTCAGAGAGACTTGCAGTGGCTGATAGGGGATCTCGACACTAGTTTCCAGTCCAGGAACCCTGGGACAAGAAGCCAAGGTCAACTCTATTAGAGACCTTGTAGCTGCCACTCTGGACTCCTTCCTAATACTAATCTTTCTTTGGGCCTTTTCCTCAGTCCCCTCCTGGGCTCTTTGTAATGAGAAGCATATCCCAGGGGGGCTTCTCCACAGAGAGCCAGTTCATGGCCTTGTGTCAGAGTCAGCCACAAAAGCTTGCTCTAATCCTGTGTCTTCCAGGTATCTTCCCTCCCTGGGCTTCCCTCTTTCCCTGCAGGCCTTCCTGTTCCCCACAGGTCTTTCCACTCTCTACTGCCCTATTCCTCAAAGAGTGACTACAGTGTTCTTCCCTCTCTCCCAGCAGCCCCTCAAACTTCAGTTCCCAAGACCCCTTAGGCTTTACTTTCAAAGCCTCTTGGGATTTATTGCCTTCTGCTTCCCCCTGCCTCAGGAGGACCCATCTCTGGCCTCCCAGGCTTCCTCCTGGCACAGGACCCTCTGGTTCTAAATTCAGGCTTCTCTCAGCCTTTAGCCCAAGTCAGGAAACTCCCAGCTACATTTCCCCAGGTCTCCTCCCTGGCCTTTCTTTCTTTATGAAGATCCAGCTCCTCCCTAACTGGCTTTAATCACCAATTATGCCTAATACCACTTCATGTGCCACTCAGTATCTTAACTGGGCTCAGGCTCCTGCTAACCCTTTCACTGCTTGTGTGGAATATACACCCTATTGCACATTACAAAATGGAAACTTAATCCAGTTTTGTGAAATGTTCACAAAGATTCCAGAAGCTTGTGAGTGAAGCTAGGTCATGCTTTAAGCAACTTGGGGTGAGTTGTGTGTTTTCACATCAGAATCACATGTGGTATTTAATGGTTTAGATGGAATGTCTGTGAATGATCATTAATCAGCACCCTATTGAATTTTAAAGAACTGCTGACTCTGAGGGCAGATGTGAGGAAAGCTTGATTCTCATGATTTGTTCTATATAAAGCAAGAAGCTATCAGTGTGAAATTGCAACCTGGTCCAAAGTCCACTGAAGTCAAGAGGAGTCTTTCCATTGATTTCAATGGGATTTTGGATCCAAAATGCACGGCTGTCACACTGCAGAAAACCCCCACTAATGCTGTGCTCATTGCAGTATATACACATGGTCTTTAAAGCCTCTGCTAGAGAGTCAAACTCATCAGAGATTTGAATACAACATAATATGTTCCACATCAGTTTTGACAATGCTCAATAAATACCACTTTACCAAAAATCAGCAAAGGTGAATGCTCTCTGTTAGTACATCAGACTGACTAATGAACAATTTGTCTGCTTAAATCTAATAAACCAAGCAATGAAAAAAATCTCATCCTAACAGACTGGCACATAAGCTGAAGGGTGGAGCTAGCTAAAGAGATATGGAAAAGGTGAATAAGAATCTCATAATATTTTTTTAAATGGAGGATTGGAGACTTGTTTTACAAAAAATGATCTGTTTAGGGCAAGGATAAGCAGCTTCTCTGCACAAGAAAGAAAGAAAGAAAGAAAGAAAGAAAGAAAGAAAGAAAGAAAGAAAGAAAGAAAACCCTGTGGTTCTGTTTCCTAATATGCCATGTTGACAAAGAACGAAAGCATACCCACAACTTCTTTAACCCCTCTTCTTGGCAATAATATCTACCCACTAATTAAAATCCTTTCAAAACATGTCTGAAGTATTATTTCCTCAGCCAGTTTTATTATGTAAATCGTTGTGTACACTTAGAAGTTATTTTAAAGATAAGATGGGGGGAATTTTTTTTTCTTCCCTGAGTCAAGGTACAAGAGCACATCTGAGGGAAATTTCTGAGAAAAGCTAACAGTCCTCTGGAGCCAGGGCCGGCTCCAGGCACCAGCCCACCAAGCTTGTGCTTGGGGCGGCACCTGGAGGGGGGCGGCGCGGCGCTCCGGCCGCCGGGGAGAGCGGGGCCACGGCCGGGCTCGCCGCCCTGCCCCCGGCGCTCTGGCCGCCGGGGGGAGAGTGGAGCCCCGGCCGGGGCTCGCCGCCCTCCTCCCAGGGCTCCGGCCGCCCTCCCCCCCGGCGCCCTCCCCCCGGCCACCGGGGGGAGAGCGGAGCCCCCGCCAGGGCTCGCCGCCCTCCTCCCAGGGCTCCGGCGCCTGGGGCGGCAAAAAAGCCAGAGCCGGCCCTGTCTGGAGCTAGTGCTGGAGTAGTGCCCTAAACAAACTCAAGGAACAGTGTAATGAGGCAGTGATTTATTAAGCACTAGGCATCTCTCACAGCAGTGTAGTATGTTGTAAGAAACAGCAAAAAGAAGAGTCAATAATCATGCTACCTCCTTCTCCAGTGTTTCTGGCTATTACTAGCTATGGGGTCTTACAGCATGACACTGTAACGTGCCTATAGCCATGTCCCAAGCTGACAGACTGGCAAATGATCTTTGGGCAGCTACATTAAATCTCCTACTTAAAGTCCCCATCCTGCCTAAACTGGGAGAATCCCTCAAAAATAAATAGGCATTATGAACTTTTGCCTAAATACACATTTGAATTTATGATGGCTGTGTTATTGCACCATTTGTATTTGTTTTCTGTGAATAGGCTAACAAATGAGTTTACTGACAGGAGTGTTCATGGAAACAGTGGGTAAAATCTTGGCTCCACTGAAGTCAATGGTAAAATTCCCATTGATTTTAATAGGGGCAAGATTTCACCATTGAATTTTAAGTGAATGTTAGCGACTAATCATGGAAAGCGGATTCTATAGTCTATACACATGTTCATGAGTATTTGCAAGGGAAACTTCATCCTAAGAGTTACACTCACCTAATCAAGGAACAGAAACATACCATGTGACCTCTATGTGACCATACCATGTGGTCCTGCTTTGAGCCGGGGGTTGGACTGGATGACCTCCTGAGGTCCCTTCCAACCCTGATATTCTATGATTCTATGTCCAATCCAAGTAAATCAACATAGCTCCAGTTCTCAATATTGAATATTTGCAACAAACTACTTGTGTTCTGATAGCTGTTTAATTTTTATTTTTTGTTCTGGTAATCTATGCCAGCAGCGGAGCCTAGAGCATTGGGTAGGTGCCACTTTTTAAACTTTTATATAAATATTTAACTAAGTAAACCTACAGACCTAGAATTATCATAAGACTTATTTGGTGAATAATTTTGAATAACAAATACATTCAAGAAAATCACCTTTGGACTAACTGAGCACACATGCAAAAAAAAAAAAAAGCCCAATGCTAAATTGCTATGAATTACTCAGCTCTACCTGTGGCAATGAAAAATAGCAAGAATGTTAGGGTACTTCTTTGTGTAGTAAGCCTTTAATTGATAGAGAATGGATATTAACAAAACAGGATATTCATCAGTATTCAATTCACCAGCTGCCTGACTATTTAAACTAAAATTACCAGCTAGCTCAAAACTCTTCCTAGTAAATCATGCAATCTAAGCCATTCTGATATTGATCGTTAACACTAATTGCCCAGCTGCCATTTCTGAAATCCCTTACATCTTCTCCCCTTCTCTCCCCCCACACCTGGTAAAAAATCCCCTAGTTTTTTTTAACTTTGCCAAAATGGAAGAAAATGGCCAGTTCCTACTGCATCTTTACCTTCTTCCAACCAAAAATGAAGATTTTTTTTCAGTTTCCCTTAACGATGAAGTCTCTCAGTATGCTGCATGAGTCAAAGTCTGTATATATTAACATAACAAACAAGGGAAGTAGAATACTTATATTAGTAAAGCAAAAAAATCTGGAGTGAGAGGATAAAATCCCAGGTCTACTGAACTCAATGAGAGTTTTGCCATTCACTTCAGTGGAGCCGGGATTTCACCTGTACTTTCAGAAATGATCACAAAGGTATGCCCTACAGATTACAATGCAGATAGATACGGAGAATAGATTTCAAAGGCTACCCAAATTCTATTACAGCACTAGGGCCTAATCCAGGGGTCGGCAACGTTTGGCACGCGGCTCGCCAGGGTAAGCACCCTAGCGGGCCGGGCCAGTTTATTTACCTGCTGATGCGGCAGGTTCGGCCGATCGTGGCCCCCACTGGCCGCGGTTCACCGTCCCGGGCCAATGGGGGCGGCGGGAAGCGGCGTGGGCGAGGGATGTGCTGGCCACGGCTTCCCGCCGCCCCCATTGGCCCGGGACGGTGAACCGCGGCCAGTGGGGGCCGCGATCGGCCGAACCTGCCGCATCAGCAGGTAAATAAACTGGCCCGGCCCGCTAGGGTGCTTACCCTGGTGAGCCGCGTGCCAAACGTTGCCGACCCTTGGCCTAATCAGACAAGGTACCTAAGCATGCATGTAACTTTAAGCACACAAGCTGTCCCACTGACTACATATGGGCTTGAGCACCTTGGTGAATCAGGGCCTTATTTTATATATGGCAATTTCTAGATTTGTTGGCACCGCTGCTTCTTGGGCTCTCCTGAATTTTAGCAATGAAACAGTTTCTTGCAATGTGTTTTTATAACATACCCATAAATGTTGCCTTTTTCTAAATATCATTGAATGTCACATGGGATTCTATTGGCTGAATATTTTTTCATAAACAAGATTTTTATTTTAAAATGTAGATGAGGACATTCGGAGATGGGGGATAGAAATAATGGGCTCGATTCTCAGTGGTGAAGCGGTCACTTTGCACCTTACCGCCAGTGGAATCTGCCCAAAGAGCTGACTTAACCTGCCCTGGAAGGCTCACGGGAGAGTAGGAAAATCCTCTTGCAGAGTAGAGCTGGTGTAGAAGCTCCTGTGTCACCCCCACTCTCTTCTGCCAGAAGGGCAGGGGAACGAGGGTGTGGCTGGAGAAAAGAAGTTGTGCTCTGGATGCCGCTTGGGACCATAGCAACTGGTGTAAATTGCAGATGGCTTCAGGCTGCTCTAACAGATGCTGAGTGACTGACACTGCACACCTCAGGCCCAGATTCAAGGGAGTAGCAAAGCAAATGTCACAAAAATTCAGCCAGAACTCAGGATTGGGCCTAACTTTTATCACACAAATAAACAGATCTACTGCAAATGAAGTGGACATTACTGACAGCTTCATAAAGCAATACATAATGTTGCCAGATATGATTATGTACAGGCATTGAGTATCTATAATTCAGCAATAGCCTTCTATTCTTTTCTACACAAACTTTAAGCAGATTTAAAAACCCTTCACTTGTTTTACCCTGCATGTTATGACATAATCAAAGGATCCTGCAAGTTAGCTGGAGGCCAGAAAAAACATTGCTAGATATAACTCATAGTCCTAGTGGAAGCAGGAACTATAAATTTTACGGTATCAATGTATATGGTAAAATAAAAGCTGCTGTACAATTAAAAAAAAAAATCTCAAAAACACCACTGTCAATCCCTCTCAAATCATTTTACCCTTTCAGTATTGCCTTACCCATTAACTAATCTCAGTCACTGGAGCTGAACAAATAATTTGCAACAAATAATTTATCTTATGAATTCAGCCTCTTCTTCTGCTCTCAAAACACATTGGAGCAGATGACAATTTCCTAAATTTGATTAATCCTCTCCCCTCCCCAATTCTATGCATTGAGAGAAAACAATTCTCTTGCATTCGTTATTTGAGCTGTATTAGAAGTGGTACTTGGTCAGATGAGTCATGTGGTATAGTTTCTGTTCCCTGATTGGATGAGTGAAAAAACACAGGCTAATTTGTAATTCACTTTCCATTAAAAATCATGTCAGTAAAATCCCAGCCTATGAATGTTTGCAGGAAGCAAACACAAAAAGTGCAGTAGAATAGTTAAGCCAATTCATTTCAAAATTCTAGTAAATATTTGTGGATAATGTTTTGCAACATTCGTACAACTCTCATTGGTGATTGTGAAAAACAGCTTAGACACGACACACATTTCAGATAAATTCGTACCATATTGACTGCCAAAGAAATTGACATATGCAAAGTAAAACTGATGCATAGAATAGATATAGTACAAGCAGAAACTCCAAAGCAAATTCCCAATGTATCTCAACAATTCCTTGTGGCAGAAGAGCGACCCTGGCGTTGTCTAAAGTGGGCTTTTACCCAAGTTAGAAAACTACGTTTAAACTAAAGTGAAAGACAGAAACTGCTTTAGCTGGAACTAAAATGATTTAGCTGGTAAGTGTGTTTTTCTAACAAAATTTTACATTGTTTGACCACATCTGCACTGCCTTCTCCGTTTTAATTGAAAACAGGATTAAACTATTTTGAATTTAATTGGGTAAAAGCCTGTTTTAGATTGGATCTCAGTCTACATTTAATTCTTTGTCCTTGTGTTGACGTCGGTATAAGTGCCAACTGTGATGGAGATTTTTGTGATGTGAGAATGTCTTTATTTGGAAATGGACTGAGATCACTAGTAATTTTCACCCAGGTCCCCAGATGGATAACAGTGCCATGTTCGTGTTCCACTTCTTTGTCCAACCATTTTAATAGTTAGGAATGTTACCCCATGGTATTAAAAATATTTGCAATAAACAACACAGTGACATAAACCCTGTCTAGCACGGCATCTGAACTTCTTTGCATCTTTAAATGGCTTAGCTGTAATTACAGAAATACAGTAAATGTTTGATTTTGTGCCTATGAAAACATTCACACATTATTTGTGATTTATGCCCCATAACCATGCTGGATTTTCAAGTAGAAAGGGTGCCTAGAAATTACTGAAAAAGGTCATCTCTTCCTTTCTATCTGCAGCAAATGTAATACAAAACTTTCTATCTTAGAAAGACTCGAAGTCTGATTTGGAATTTCCCGTTGAATGGCTTTTCGGTATATAAATCTCATGAAGACACACTGATCCTTTAAACTTCAGCATTGATGCTGAAATTATGCTGCATGTCAAAATTACATCAAACAACTGCACTTATTTCCACCAGAAAAATTTGATTATTTCACTCTCATTTGCATTACATTTTTTTCCCCATCATAATGCTGACTTTGAAATTCCCTTTAGGTCTGGACACCCAGGAGTGTACTTTTTTAAGTAAGTAGAAAAGAAAGCTTTCATTATATTTGATAACTTTTTTTCCTCCTTGCTTTGAATGCTATAATTGAACTGGAGAGATATTACGAACTTCGTGTTTTGCCAATCTCCATGAAGGACACCTCTTAATTTCTCTGTCTTTTCAGTGAACCTTTTGATTTGATAAAAGTGGCTTTAAGGTATCTTTCCAAAGAGGACAACTGAGCAGATTCATTTTAGCAATCTCTCCTTAAAGGATATCATTTTCTTAATATTTCCAAATACAGGGCATTATCCTGAACCAACTGAAGTTAATAGGATTTTCTCAGTTGATTTCATTGGAATGAGGATTGGGTACAGAATCTCTCTCTCCTGCAATCATGTGTATATTTCAGAATATTAATTGGTTTCTACATTTTCCCACCTAAAGAAAAAACATTTTGGAATAAGACAGCTTAAAGTGTGACTAAATGTAGAGTACTAAAAATAAGTTAAGTGTCTTCCAGAAACATATTAGGTTGTATTCAGGTCCCTAATAAATTTTGCTTTTCCCGCTTGTTGCTTAGTTTTATACAGTCACTGATTCTGCTATCTTTAATTTTTCCCACTACTGGCCATAAGTGGAACTCACTTGGGAAATCCTGGATAGATAGTTCATCTGTTTTCTATGAAGTTGTCTAATTCATCCAAACTCACTCTCATTACCAGTGGAGAATTTAAAGGTGGGATTTGGTGGGATAAAATTCTGCTAATTTAAGATATTGTTAATACTAGTAATAAATTTCCACATTATTAATACAAACAGTATGTTTAATATATTATGATCTCTTTGGAGAAGACAAGGAGCCTAATGTCAATCAGCGCCAACATGAAGGAAGGGCTGTATCATATAGGGCCAGATCCTGACCTCTTTACTCATGTGGAGTAGCAAAACCATTGGGTGCAATTCTGGCCCCGCTGAAATCAAAGGGGACATAATTTTACCCATTGACTTCAGTGGGATTTCTGATGGAGTGGGGTTTTACTCCACATGAGTAAGGATGTAAGAATTTGGCCCATAGATGGTAAGTGTGGAACTCCTACGCACCAGGCCATTATCTCTGTGTTGTTCTCCTTATCACGAATGCACTACGGCAGATTATGCTGGTGCTTTGTACCCTCTTTCCCGAAAAACAGGAAGACAATCTCTCAATCATTTCTGTAATAAATAAATAACACAATCTATGGCCCCAATCCTGCAAAATGCTTCATTTCACTCACTGAATAACACCACTGAAGTCAACAGAACTATGTGTGTGGTGAAATGGCAAAACTCCCACTGACTTTCATGAGACAAGGATTCCACCCTCAGTGCATAAAGTTAAGCATGTGTGTAACCCATTGCAGTGCGAAGGCCTATTTATGTACTCACTCACTCTGCGTTAGGTGCTTACATGGCCCCTATTACCATAGCCTCTGCATGCCCCACAATCACACACATCTATCAGTCATGAGGTTGGGAAGTACTCGGATTCCCATTTTATGTATGGGAAGTAAGGCTGAGACACACCCAATGACTTGTTGAAGGTCACACAGGAAGCCTATGTTCGAGAACAGAACTGAACCCAGGCCTCTAGAATCCAGGCTAACACTCTTACGATTAGGTCATCCTTCCTCCCAATCCATTTTCCTCCTTCTCCTGCTCTTCCTCTCCCAGTCTCCTGGCCATTGTGAAGTGAAAGGAAGCAGTTAAAAGCACTGTGTTTGGCCTTCAGCCACAGTTCGGTTTCCCTCTTCCCTCCTCCCCCCCCTTATCTTGGGTCCTCACAAATAAAATAAAGCATTACACAGTGATTTTCTTTGTACTCAGCAAACCTCTCCTCCTCTGTCTCATTCTCCCTGAGAAACCCCCTTTGGATTCTGGACTCACTTCTCCTCACTGGGTTCACACCTAAGTGTGTAGTAAATCACCCAATCTGAACACACCTGCAAGCTTCAGCAGCTCCCCTCCATAAAGAGGTATTTGCATTTCCTGATGGTAAAGGGACCCAACTTTCTATGCCATTGTTTCCCAAACAGTGGGTCCTGATCCACCCGTGGGTTGCAAGAAGGATCTAGATGGGTTGCCACCATCTCAAGTCTGCCCCAGACCCTGCAGTACCTGTCACTGTCTGCCATCACTCCCTGAGGCTGCCCAGGTACTCCGCGGAAGTGCTGCCCCTGATCCCAGAGAGAGAGGCGCAAACTGGGGCTGCAGGAGTGGGGCAGACCTAGGAAAGCGAGAGCAAAGGGACTGGGGGAAGCTGAGAGGTGGTCTTGGAGACAGGACTGGGGAGGGCGGGAGCAGGAAGCAAGAGGACCCTCTACTTTAAATGGTGCTCCGCAGCCCAGTAGGACAGCTCCGAGCAATCAACGTCTCTTCTTGAAACACTGTGGAGAGAACCATCTATAGATTTGTAAGGTAGTTCGCAAAAAAAGACAAAATGCACTTTTAGCCTTATTAAAATGTTTGGGAACCACTGCCCTGTGGTGTGCTGCTAGTTGGTTGGGGGGTTTTTTTTTTCTGTCTTTCTTTTGTTTTTTTCCTCCTTCCCTGGATTATTCTTCATCACAAGTAATTTCATTCCTGTGATGCAGAAGGAGATCCTGCCAGGAAAAAAAAACAGTTCGTTCACAAGCTTCCAGAGGTTTACTTAACAGAGTTTGCCAGCATCTCTGACAAACAGCTCACTGCAGTTTTATACAATGGATTAAATTTTTCCTTCACATTTGCAAGCACGTACTGTAGTTACATACGGTAACACAGCCCTTTCAGATGTGAGTAGCGCAGACACAAAATTGCTCACCCCTTTAATCTCTACACAGGAGTATTCCAACCACGCAGAGACTTTTTCAGTAAATGGTTCTGGTCAGATGGGAGATTTAGATGATATGTGTGTAGTGTGCCTTTTCTTCTCTGAGTCTGATCCATATCAGAAATATGACACAAGGAAGGATTGGGATTTCATGGCAGTGTGAGAAAAAGTCTCTGTTTATTCTGAGTGTGCAGTCTAGAATGGCTAAACATGGAACTGATCCCTCTGTGGTCTTGTTAAACTGGGAGAAAGTGCCATTCTGGAAAACAGGTTAACTAACACGTTTTAATGAACACGATGTTAAACATATTTTGCTCTTTGCATGACAAAGCCACATTTAACAGTGTGTTAGCTGGTTAGGTCAAACATGTTTTTAAACCTGACTATCCTTGTCGACACTAAAAACATAAGCACGGTTAACATCATGTTTTCTAACATGAGACAGACAAGGGTGGTGACATGATATAGTGAGATAATGGGAAGTTCCTTTGACAAACACAATTTGTCCATTAAAAAGGCATATATCCCGGTAATGATAATTTGTTTACACTGACCAGCACACAGTATCACAGCATGAATGCAGAGTACAATGTATATATATATTTATGTACAACATAACATTTGAGTAGTGCATCTGAATTTTCCATAATGTTTATAAAACTTCCAAAGACATTACAGCTGTTTCCCTTAATACAAACATCTCTTTAACAGCACTTCAGAAATCAGAGTTCAAAGTAATACTGAAAAAAAAAACCCCAAGCATCTCTGCACTTTGTACTATAATAAACACAGAGATTTGATCCTTTATGGGTAGCTATAAGGAATATTATTTTTCCTGAATAGTTATTACAGGTGCAGGGAAACCAGCTACAGACTTGACTTTCTAAGTTTCCATCCCATCTGTATAGAAGTGCTGATGAAAAACACTGGAAACCATTCTCTTTACAAACTGTTCTGCAGCTACAGCTTATATTTTCAAGGGGGAAGAAGGCTCTTTTAGCTAAGGATAGTTGTATTTGCCTAAGAGTTCATCTGCAATTTTTTATGCCTCACTTGAAGTAATGACATAATAATTTCCATGGAAACTGATTGTGACATCACAAATAGGGTGATCAGACAGCAAGTGTGAAAATCGGGGTGGGGGTTAATAGGATCCTATATAAGAAAAAGACCCAAAAAATCAGGACTGTCCCTATAAAATCGAGACATCTGGTCACCCCAAGTGTGGTGTGACTTCCGTTGGAGGAATAAATAGCAAAGGCAGGGGAACTAAAAACAAAGGGTCTTTCTACCATGAATATGTACCCAATAGCAAAATCTGGGTCAGAAAAAGGCTTCCAATATATGAAAAACAAAATAATAGGCAGGATTACTTCTAAATACAGCAGACAATTGTTCAGAGTTGTACATATCCCATGAATGGCTCTTTAAACTGCATTGCAGGGAGGCCTGATTAGTAAAATGTTGTGCTCACATGTAACTGAGTGGATGCAATTAACTACAGGTGCAAGGAATGCACTTACATTTCCAAATGCCTGCCTGTGGATGTACATAGACATAACTGCCCTAGGCTGCACCCATAGTTTATTTTAACTGCAAAATTACAGGGTACAAAACAGGCTTCAGGGACCCAGTGTGATTCTCAGCTACAGCATGGTAAATCGGAGTTACTCCACAGAAATCAGTGGGGGCTACTCCAGATTTAAAATGATGTCAGCAAGAAGCTGAAACGTATACCTCTGTAAGTAAGGATGTTAATGTTTACATTGGATTTGTTTGCTGGGTTGTAACACAGAAAATATCTTTTTTTAAAAAAGAACATTATGAAGAATAAAAGACTAGACATGCACTTCAAAGAAAGCTTGTCACTACCAGCCGACCCAGGCCCAAAGGGCTCTCTCTAACTCCAAGCACTCTGCTCTTGACAGATGTGACAGTAATCTCTGAACTTGTGATACCTGTCCCAAGGGGCCTCATGCTAGGCTGAAGGGCCCATTATTTATGGCTGATGTGATGGAATCTGATGCGATGCCCCGGCACACATTTGAAATGTGAAAGGGAGAAGAAAGGTTTAGGTTCAAGTTTGAAACAGATCTGAAATGGTCGTTCAGTGCAAATTGTAATCGGGGGAGGGTGGCGGGGACCAAGACGAAGCATTTATTTCAGCTCCCATCCTTCCACCACCCCTTGTGATAATGGGTCAAAATGTTCCCTTCCAAGACCTGTCTGCAGAGGAAACCATGCCTTCCCCCATCCCATGCAGAAGGAGAACACTCCTGCTGACCTTGTGAAGGGTCCTCGATGGCACCAGGGCTTGCAAGGAGGGGGTGGGCTAGGACCAGGAAGAGTAAGGCTAAGGGAAGGGTAAACTACGGGCATTGTCCCTACACCAATCCCATGGGGAATCTTTTTAAACGTTAACAGAACCTGAGGCATTATTAACTTCTGGGTGGAGCTACTCCACAAGGTGCAATGCACTTTGTCAGGGGCATTCCAGAGGTGGCATGGGTGAAGGAATCCTTGGTAGCATGGCTTCAATATCTGGCAGTTCAGAGGCAGAGGCTCTGGCGCTACCGAAAATGCACTTGGGCTCCACACGACAGGTCTCTAGTAGATTTTGGGGGATCTTAGACTTCTGGATCCTGAACCCACAGTTCTTCCAACCAGAGGGAAGAGGAGTGAATCCCAACCCTCCTGATGGAAGGACCTGGTGAAAACACTTTAAGGTCAACCTTGATGAGTTTTTCCCTCCTCCCTGAACTCTACAACTGTTTTTTCTCATGGCAAGTAGCAAGCTGACCCATTAGGTGATGTGAAGAAAAGCCTGTTTGTAGGTTACTGGCTTCCTTGAGCTGAAGCTGCCCAAATTCTTTCATGATTTTTGTATAGCACCTTATGTGCTGGGTGTGGGGGAGGGAAAGCTATTGAGTGTTGAATTACAGAGAAAGAAATCTTATAAATTCCTTTCTATTTATATTCTCAAACCACTACACATAAATCCCGTAACCTCAGCTGCACTGCTTATGGTTTGGAGGGCCAAGAAGGAGGCGGAGCCACCGTGGCTTGTGCTGTAACTCTTTCAAGAACTTTGAAAACATTCCCAAAAAGCAAAAGGCAAGAAAACTACCACCGCTAAGCAGGGAGGGATTTAATCCCTGCAGCAACCAAGCACCTTGTTAGCAAGCAGAATCCCCTAAATTTGTTTTGCTATTGGGAATAACTCTCAGATCACTTGGGAGAAGATGCACTGGGCTGCCTTGGTTTAATAAACTGAGGCTGAGTGGGATCAGACAGATAAAAGATAGAGACGATCTTAGACATTTGAGAGAAAGGATGTGTTGCATCTAAAACACTAGATTGGGACTCCGGAGCTTGGGGTTCAGTCCACAGCTCTACCACAGACTTCCTGTGGGACCTGGGATAAGTCACTAGGGGCCTCATTTAGGGCATGATCCAAAGCCCTTTGAAGTTAACAGAAAGACTCCTTTTGGAGCCATCCATTAATGTCTGTGCTTCAGTTCCCCACCTGCACAATAGATATAAAAATACTTCCTTTTTTGTTGTATCTGTTTAGATTGTAAACTCCTCAGGGCCCATCTCTTGCTATGTGTATGTACAGCAGTGAGCACAATGGGGCCCCAATCTTAGTTGGGGCATCTAGGTGTTACTGTAATACAAATAAATAAATAATAATAATTACTCATAAGATGCCTGCATCCCTTCGCATCTAAGCAAAATTAAGGCCAATGTCAAGATAAAACTTTATATAGCATTTTAATCATGTTTTTTCTTTACCATTGTTACTAATGACAGTTTAGATGGTAATTTTTACAACCTAATTTACTTATTATTTATGCTGTTTTTCCATTTTTTCTGAAATTTCACTCAGCTCAGACAGTGAAATTAGACATTTTGTTTATAGTCTGTGTTGCTTTCTGGTGTTCATGCCCTAGTAAAATGCGACTGTTTCTGGATTTGCAACATCAAACAGGGAAATCTTTAAATAAAAAATCCAACTCAATGACGTTTTATCATTGAATTAAAAAAAAAAAAAATCACAAAAACATCTATATTCATAATGGGTTCCGTGACTCTCACCTTTTCTTTTAATATAACCTAAATGTTGGGCCTAGTTATTTTGCATATTTCTAATAAGTTCATTAATGCAATTCAAACATCCCTTGTAACAGTGGAGGTCACTAACAATACTTGCATGGTGGAATGTAATGTATTATATCATTCTGATGTACCCAATGCAAGCTATATCATACACATGCTGCTAGCATGCAACTCCTTAGGAAATGAAAGGTGAGTTTCTCTACCACAGGATCAGAGAGTCCTATGGCACCTTTAAGACTAACAGATGTATTGGAGCATAAGCAGTGGGTATTCACCCACAAAAGCTTATGCTCCAATACATCTGTTAGTCTTAAAGGTGCCACAGGACTCTCTGTTGCTTTTTACAGAGCCAGACTAACACGGCTACCGCTCTGATACTCTACCACCGGATGTTTTTTTTCTAGAAATGCAGCCCCCTAGTTTCACTTTGACAGCATGATCAAACACACCCCGTTATACAAAAAATTAAGGACCCCAAGTACACAGTGAATTTTGACTTAATAAGGTAGAGCAAGATCATTTCTGATGTCTGGTGATACCCATTTGGAGGCAGAAAATGGCACATGGAAGAACAGGGGATGTGGGCCTCCAAAGACCCACCAGTCCCAAGGCTAAGTGGAGGACCAGGGTCATCCATTGCCAAACCCGCTCTGAATACTGAGCACCCACCACAGCTCCACTGGAATTATGGAGAAAGGGAAATTGTTTTACTTGAAGGGCTGGCAGTGGGGCTAGGGCTGTATTCCTTTTCTTAGGGAATGTCTGCTGTTGGGGATGGGTGCCGGGGGAGACATCAAGAATGCTTCCCCAACCTAGCCCATGCTCCACCTAGCTCTTCCCAGACTTCCCACCAAGTCCTAGGAAAGAAGGAAATATTGATGAAGATACTGCCGCACTCTGTCTGCGCAGAAGGGAGAGATCCAGGTTCACCACTTCCCTTCCCTGCATAGATCAACAATGGGACCACAGAGGTTAAATGTAATTTGGAGCTATTTTAGTCTGTTATGTTTATTCACACCAAAGCTCTTTTTACACATGGGGTTTTGAGCTATGCAAGTGCAAGATAAAAAGCACCAATGCAATCCCAGAAGTGACCCAATACCTCTTAGCCCCACCCTTTAAACTGCTCAGTATAAAATTATTGTAGGTCTGAAATCTTTTGTGCCAATTTTCAGCCTTCAGCAATAGCTGTATGGCCAACTTAGAAAAGTCTGAAAAGCAAGGTGGACTTTGTAACATAACATTAGCTATCCAGAGGGGAACACAGTATAATTAGCATGGGAATGTCATTCCTATCATCTCTGCTTCATTTGTAACTGGTCAGTAAGCTCAGGAGCATGGCATGCACTTCACATAGTACATACAAGAACTCAGATTGCCAAGTGTCCCAGTTCTGGTGGGATAGCCTTGATCTACATGGTTGACCTTGATATTGTGGAAGCTCCAACTGTGCCTTAAAGCAGCAATGCATCTATTCAGGGATAACCAGAGCACCACCAATTGTTGTCTTAAGGACTACGGAATGCTGGAGGTAAAGAGAGAGGACTTCTCTGGATGATGGAAGCTCCTGACGCCCCTCTAGAGTAGCATGGTGTCCCATTGTATCACACCATACAATAATAGGTTTTGATGTTATTCAGAGATAGGCACTTTCCACTGACAATCTTCTCTATACAAATCTGCAGACATTCTTTTGGTCAATCACTGTACTGTATGCTGCCTGACTGAGACCACTAGAAGACAAGAATGACCTGAGAGTAATGGCCAATGGCTTTGTTACTCTTCACTTTTAGCAGAGCTCCCAGAGGAGCAAAGTTTAATTTAATTCAAATACACGTTGCTACCCTCTTCAGCAGGTAACCACTATTTTTAAATCTCTCCACTGGTTTCCAGTAAAGCACCAAATCAACGTTTAGGATTTTATTGCTTACTTTAAAAATACTCAATCATACAGGTCCAGTTTATCATTTAAACATTTTGTCACTCATTTAGATCAAAAACTACTGTCTGCTAAGCTCTCTCCATAGAATCAACTGAAGTCATTTGGCCTCTGTGCCCTTTTGCTAGTGGCAAATACTTCTGAAACGATGTAGGGGAAAACAAAAATAAAACATTATTTATTCCTTTCATGCAAAGCCAAAATTGGTCCAGTCTGAGGCATGAAAGGATACTACTTTGCACTGTACCTGTAGTGCCCTTGCATGTGAGGATTTGAAACCTCATAGACTCATGGATTTTGAGGCCAGAAGGGACCATTACAGTCATCTAGTCCAACATCCTACAGGCCATAGAATTTCACCAAAGAGTTCCTACATCAAGCCCATAACTTCTGGTTGAGCTAGAGCAGGGGTCGGCAACGTTCGGCACGTGGCTCGCCAGGGTAAGCACCCTATCGGGCCGGGCCAGTTTATTTACCTGCTGACGCGGCAGGTTCGGCCGATCGCGGCCCCCACTCGCCGCGGTTCACCGTCCCGGGCCAATGGGGGTGGCGGGAAGCCGCGGCCAGCACATCCCTTGCCCACTCCGCTTCCCGCCGCCCCCATTGGCCCGGGACGGCAAACCGCGGCCAGTGGGGGCCGCGATCGGCCGAACCTGCCGCGTCAGCAGGTAAATAAACTGGCCCGGCCCGCTAGGGTGCTTACCCTGGCGAGCCGCGTGCCAAACGTTGCCGACCCCTGAGCTAGAGCAAACCCTTTAGAAAGGCATCTAGTCTTGATTTAAAGTGTGGACAATCCACCACAACCCTAGATAATTTGTTCCTATGGTTAATTATCCTTCCTGTAATAAATGTGCCCCCCTAAATCTTTCAGTGCTATTATATCCATTTTACAAATGGGTAAACTGAGGCATGGAAAGTGACAACTTACTCAACTTAACCAAGTGAGTAAGTGACAGGGTCAGGAACAGAACTCATGAGACGTGCTCTAACCATTAGAGAACACTCATGGTTTCGGTTTTGCCATCCGTTAGTAAAGTGCCTAGTTCAGTTTCTCAGATAAAAGGCAAGGTTCAAGTACAAAGCACAATTATGACTATGACAGTACACTCATGTTTATCTGAATGGCCTGGAGGACATCTTTCGGATAACTGGGCATTCGGCTAAATGGTAGTGCTATTTTGAGCTGCAGGGCTACATATGGGACACACACCGGATAACTAGGATTTCCGGATAAAGGGAATTTGGATAACTGGAATTATGCAGTACAGCATGGCTGTGCCTCGGATTCCTACTATCAACTGCAAATGGCCCAAAAGAATTTCATGGCTGTCAGCACGGCTAGGTGAATAATTCCCAATGAAGAATTTATTTAACACATGTTGCCTCTTTTTTATTCACAGGATATCTGCAAGCAGATTGCCGTTTTCTCAAACATATTTGTTATTTGAATGTAGTCGACTAATAACTCTCCACATAGTTTACTCAACAGGCTGACTGCAAATATTCAAAATTCAAACTGTGATTGGTTAGATAAGTCTCACGGTATTGTTTTTGTCCCCCTAATTGGATGAATAGGAGAATTCTTTTGTCATGTGCAAATTTAAAATTAATTTCCCACAAATACTTGCATATTTGTCTTTGGAATTCACTTTCAGCGAACATTTTTTGCCAGTTACATTATGTCATTCTAAAGTTCACAGGAAGTACACACTGGAAGAGTGAAAATGGCTGAAGCAAATTTTAAAACTCAGATGAATTAAAATTCACAGAAAATAGTTTGCGTTATTTGCCCTGTTTGAATGTCAGTGCTACCATGAGGTACACGTCTCATTCTCTGTCTCTAACGGTTACTCATTTAAGATGGACAACAGCCACTTCAACTAACTGCTCATACCCCTATGACATACTATTGGGTTTTTCAACTGCACCATGACCATTGGCTAGGGAACTTCTGAAAGGAGGGTTATACATTATATACAGTACATTTTGCCTACAAAATCAAGCATAACATTGTCAACTCCACTACCAAGCAAGAAGCTCCCATGTCCATTCATACAGTACAAGGCCTGGAAAAATTACAAGTTGTGATGAAATTAAAAACATTCAAATTTTTAGCCATTCTCTGCTGATAAAAGCTCTATTATTACTAGTTACAAAGGGGGAAACTCAGCCAATTATAAGCTAATTCTGGCACATACAAGGCCACAAGTAGAAGATAAGCCAACACTGCAGAGCTTGCAGCTGGAAACCCAGAAACTTGAAAACGAGCTGACTCATGGAAATATCCTTATATAAAATATCCAGTGGTTATTTTTCTCTGCCTCATTCCTGTATGTCTTAGAATGATATATGAATTGCCTTATTTACTTTGTTCCATAAAACTTATTTTTTATTAATGCACTGCCAGCACCAAAAAGGGTCTTGTGGGTTAGATTTTTTTTTTTAATTTTGCTGCAAGAAGCAAAATAATAAAATTAAATAAATTTAAAAGGGCCAGCGAACCCCTGGTTGAATTTTATTATGCTCCCAGAAAGTTAGTTTTGGTCCTGATTCTGCTCTTACTTGATGTAAGTTATGAGTGACTCCACTGAAGTCAGCCTGACGTAAAACTGGTCTGAACGAGCACAAAATCAGATTCACAGAACGTATACTCCCTTTAAAAAAAAACCCAGTTATAGGATACTATTGCGTTAAATAGATGGCGAGTGTTGATTACGAAGACGATTAAATATGATAGTCAGGGCTTCATTTTTACATAGGCACACAGCATAGGTAATTCAAATCTAAGGGCCAGATCCTCAACTAGTGTCAATCCTGTAGTTCTGTTGACTTCACTGGACCTATGTTGATTCATACCAGCTTGAAGATATGTTTAAAACATGTCAGTGCAACATCACCTATTTGAAATTATTGTTGTAAAGAGACAGTCATTTTGGGGGTAGTTTTTCCAGGGAAAACACACCTATTAAATGCAGAGAAACAGATTCACAGGGTCCATTTACATCTCAACAAGGGGAAAAAAAGATTGGAAGAAGCTATCTAGTGAAAGAAGCTTTGCAATGTTTCTTGTGCCAGCTGCCAGCTTCAATGGCAGCAGGGTCCATAATTAAAAAGGACATCATGTAACAGATAAATGCAGGATAGTAAGTACTCATTATACTATATATATTGTATATCATCTATTATTTGGCACTAATAACTCTCTAATCTATTCACGTTACTCTTTTGTCCATGTAGCTAGCTGTTTGGCATGCTCTAAATTTCCCAACATAAAATTTACCGAATGTTACAACTCCAATGTAATCCTGAAATTCTGTGCATTTCTCTGCAGTATATCATGCAACTAGGTAAAAGCACAACACTAAATCCTTAACAAATGAAAGAAAAGAAAAAAATGTTTTTTTTATTTCTTACTTACTTTTAAAATTTATTTCCATTTTTAGATTACTGTAATTCTAAGAGTGTTTAGTAGTAGTATTCACAGCTGTCAAAAATACCCATTCTGCCTGATATTTGTATTCCCTTATGAAATATGTTTTCCCAGCTTGTTTAATTGTAGTGTATTTTTATAGTTAACCCCATAAACCGCTATTGTGAAAATGCTGTGATCATATGAGGGTAGCTGGTGTAAACTGTGACTGTTCCACAATCTGCCTCATGGTATCCTGGTTTCAAAATGAACCATATCCAAAAGTTCCAAAATGCTTCCAGCTCTGTACACAGTGTTCTGGAATCACCTCACCCACAACTGAAATTCAGCCACCTCTGGGGTGGAATGCAACAGCTAAACGTCAAATGTTAACCTACGTCACTCATCCTACGTTACTCCTCACTTTAAAAACAGGGTATGTGAGGAGATACATTTCCTTTGACCTAAATGTGATGCCGTTAAAAATAAAATAAAAATTTAACCTGTGCCTACACATTTAACCTGTGATAAAAAGGAACCCAAGTACCCAAGTCACTTAGAGGGTACCCAATTACTGTATCTCCAAAAGGTTTAGAAGTTAGAACAGTATTCATTTTTAAAAAGTCACATGGGATGAAGCAATAATAGTGTTTCCTTGCTAGAATCTCTGCTGATGAGGAACTGTACAAGGATTTCACTGATAAGAGTTTACAGTTAGACACTGTAGCAGCTGTATCAAAAATAAAATCAGATCACTGCTTCTGTCTTCTACAAATTGTTTTTCAGTGCAACATTCTTCTGGGAGACAGAAAACATTTGCTGCAGGTTATCAAAATCTTACATTTTCTGTTAACCTAGACATGCTGCCAGCTAGCAAAGAAGTCACTCTTCAAAACAGGGGGTAGGGGGGATTGCTGAGAATCGCTAATGAAAGGTTGTAATAGAGGTGAGAGGCTGCTGGGATGGAAACAAATGTGCTGGCCCAGCAGCTTCCAATGCAAATCACACAAAATACCTGCAGGTAACCAAGTAATCTGACCCCAGAGTAAAGTGAGGGTTGGTTAGTGTGTTTAGTAACTGAAACTAATACAGAGAAACCTCTCTTTGGGATTAGGCATTTTTAACTTAAAAACAACGAGCAACATTTTTACATGTCTTGTTTACATATATTTCAGATGAAACATAAAACCCAGTTCCTGCCCATTTGTGGACATTAAGGTCTCATGGCATTTTTCCAACATAGGGCTGTCAGCTTCAGTGTCCTGGCAACATTCCAGTTTGGGTAATTATATGGTGTTTATCTACATTCCCCCTGCAGTTTCAAGTGGATATGGCATTCTTCACTTCCTGCCCTAAACTGATGCTGTGTGTGGTGATACAGATAGTACACTCCACCCCAGAGGTAGCTGCATTTCAGTTGTCGGTGAGGTGATTCCAGTATACTATGTACAGAGTGGCAGCACTTTGAGACCTTTCAGAGTGAAAGATGCAGCAAAACCACAAACTGTTATTGCTATTAATAGATTCTCGCAGGTTCTTCATGGACACTTCATTATAACAGGTCCAATTCTGCCCTTTAAAATGCACACTGAAGCCAAGGAGAGTCAAATACATATCCGTGACTGAAGAAGTTGACTAGTGTGCACTGGGGTAGTGTAATATATGTGTAAGCAGTGGCATTTAAAAAACGTGTTGAGATTTAAAAAGGAAAATCTTGCATTGAAATTCAGAAGTGAATGAGAATGGAAAAAGCCTCATTAGCTTCTAAAACACTCACCCATATACACTATATATACATATATATCACTATCATCCATCCCTACTAACATCTCCCACTGAATTCCAATGGGACTTCCATGCCTTAAATAATGGAAGAATCTGCTCATGTGGAGTTTATCTACTGCCAAGCCCAAGAAACCAAAGCCAGACCTTGCTGAGTGTTTTATCTGAGGAAGGACATATGGTGGAAGACTTCCAGGTTTCAGACTCATCGAGCCTGGCCTCCTCATTATTATATCTTTTAAAGATACATGTTTCTTATTATAAACAAGGTAACAATGAAATCACAACTAGGTACCCAACAAAACGTAGAAAAAGTGAGAATATCTTTGATTGAGGATCCAGAGAGCTAGGATTTGTATATGTTACACAGACTAGCCCCGTGTACTAATAAGCCAAGGTAGCACAACAGATGTGAGGGCAACTGCATGCTGAAATTGTCCAAGATGTAAAGCATTAAGAACTAAGATTTTGCGAGACTCCAACATGAAAATTCATGGGTTCAAGATCTGCTCTCAGTTGACTTCAATGGATTTATGCTGGATTCACACTCCAGGAGCTAGAATTCTCATTCCGAATGCATATTGGACTGCAGTGCTGTACATGAAGGGGCCAAGCCTCTCTTCAACGTAAACTGGTTTAGGAGAGGGATTCTCTGCAGAGGTCAATAGGGATGGAATCCCTCCCACATGCCTGGAAGCACCAAAGGGCCTGCTTAGAGTCTACCGCTGCCACGAGTCTGTACCCTATGTGTATGTGGTGTGGCCAAGTTGGCCATAACCCCATCCCCCTTCTTATGGTGCCGTGGATGGAACACTTGGTTAGCACTGCTTCATGGTAAGTGAATGCAGCACACAGAAAGAAAGGAGTTAAGGCATTCATTCTGGTATAATTTTAGATTTTTTCCCCCAGGTATTGTTAGATATATTTAAGCAACTGAGTGACATCTGCTCAGAGAAGACCATATGATGGGAAAAGGTGGCAGGGAGTGACAAGGTGTTACGAATGTTGTGAGGCACACTCAACACAAATAAAATTGATGTGTGGTACATACAGACCTAAAGTCTTTGTAACGATATGTCTCTTTCATTCCTAACACACACTTGCTGCAATGGCAATGCAGCGTTCATTTCAGTGCTGCAAATCTGTTAATAGGTGGATAAAATAATTTAACTGACTTACCTGTAGAGTTCGTAAAATAACCATTAATGGCAACCAGATTGGTCCTTCCATACATAGGCACCGACTCCATGGGTGCTCCGCAGCTGGCACCCACAGGGAAAAATCGGTGGGTACTCTGCACCTACCAGCAGCTCCCCGCCCCGCCCCTCCAATGTTTCGCGGCGGCAAGTGCTGGGAGGGAGGGGGAGGAGGGGGAACATGGCATGCTCCAGGAAGAGGCAGGGTCAGGGTGGGGATTTGGGGAAGGAGTCCAATAGGGACAGGGAGAGGGCGGAGTTGGGGCGGGGACTTTGGGGAAGGGGTTGAATGGGGGCAGGGCCGGGGTGGTGTCAGGGCGGGGCCGGGGGCGAGCACCGGCGCTGGGAAAAGTTGGCGCCTGTGCTTCCATAGTTAGATCTACCTGAGCCATCTCTCACCGAGATTTACAGGAGAGACAAGGTGGGTGAGGTAATATATTTTATTGGACCAACTTCTGTTGGTGAAAAAGACAAGCTTTCAAGCACCACAGAGCTCTTCTTCAGGTCTGGGACCTGAAGTTGGTCCATTAAAAGATATTATCTCACCCACTTTGTGTCTCTCATATCCTAGGACCAACACAGCTACAACACTGCACACAAAAATGGGATTTACAAGTCATTCTTGCAATGTATGCTTGATAACCCATCCACTGACAAGATTTATCTGAGACTAGCTAATGAAACTCATTTAGCCATTAGGCTGTCACAATTATTCCATATTCCCAGCCAAGCGAAAGCTGTAGCAGAGACACCTATATGCTGTCACTGCAGTCAAAGGTTAACGCTTCCACTTGAGAGGATTTTAACACTAATCCATTGTTCTGCAATGTCTAGGAAATGGACTAACACCGGGGGACGGATTCTGACGTGTGTACTCCATGAGTGTTTCCATGACCTGAATGGGATCAGCCATGGAGTAAAATGCTACTCAACAGGGGCAAGGTGTCGGAATCTGGCCAACAGGCATTTAAAGCAAGTTAATTAAGGGCTTCCCATCCAGAGCCCACTGAAGTCCAGGGGAGTACTTCCATCGGCTTCAATAGGTTTGGTCAAGCCCTACATCCTTTTATATTAGAGCTGGTCAACATATTGTTTTAAATACACAGCGCCAAAGGATTTTTTTTTTTTAAAAAAAGGACATCCAATTATTTACAAGGAAAACACTTTCTAGCAGGCAGGCAAATCTTTAAGATAAACAACCTTTGATATGCATTCAGAAAAGTCGTTCCTTTTTTCCCCTGCCTCCATTTTTATCCCACTTGATCTGAAAATTAGACATGATTAAGCATTCAGAAGCCAGAAACATACAAAGAGAGAAAAAAATACAGCATTGTTAAGGATGTGGTACTGCAATATTTATTACTGCCGAGATAGAAAAAACAGTGGAGCACTGTGTGGGGGGGAATCTTAATGTTGTAGAGATTTTTAAGTACAGCAGCTTTAGGTTACCTTGACGTGACAATTTCTAAATGTAATCAAAACTGTGCAATAAGATAAGCAAAAACCAGGCCTCAATCTTAGTTCATGAACTCCCCTGCCAGTGACAAAATATGCTATTAGTGGCCTCAACATAATTGTGAAAATATCCCTTACTTACAATTTAATGTGCTTTGTTGTTGTTGTTGTTGAGCTAAAAATTACAAAGCCCTGGATTTTGTCGTTCTTGCAATCTATTCTTTTCCCCTGACTTCCTGTTTTCATGAAATTTTAATCAGGCATTTAAAATAAATAGCTATGCAGAGTCTCTATGCCTCTTTGAATGCTTGGGATGGATGTTTTGGGTAAAGTGATAGTCCAGAGACCTTGAAAGCATTTAATCCCATTCTGATTTGGCAAGACAACAGAAAATTAAAACACTGCTCTTTCCACTGCTAGTAACTCTGGAGAGATTTGGGGGCAGGGGGAGGGGGAGAGAAAAGTCTGGTGCATGTGACAAAACAATGAAATAGGTCTGTCTCATTCACCCTACCACAAAAATTAGACCAATTTAGAAAGGTAGCTCTATAAAATAGAGAGATAGATCGCCCCTATGAAAAATACAGATGGAGATACAGACAAGGCTGTAGTCATGTCTTTCTTAAAATCTCTATTTAGTGAAAAGCTAATCATTAAGGATCCCACACAAACTATGCAGGTGAGGGAAGGGGTATTTTGCCCAAGAAAAGATTTCTAGATCTGGCCCCAAAAGCTGCGCTGCTACTACTCTCCAATACCAGTGCAGTTTCTATTTAGCCCATTTAACACTATTCATATGGATCCTACTATGCTAAGCAGTCTGGGATACAAAAATGCCAAGATTTAAAATACTAAGAAGCACCAGACAGGAAAATAGGGCCAGATCCTGAGGTTTGGTAACTCAATCTGGCCCTTATTATGTAGTAGCTTGAAAGGTAAAAACTCCAGACAGTTTTAGGAAATTAGAGAAATGAGAGGGAAAAGCTGCTGGAGTTTAAATGCTCACCGGTTCAGTTATTAATGAAGTTGACGTGATTTGATATGAGAGTCGATGACCTCAGAACACTGTTAATCCTGATCTCTGAGACTTATTTTAATTTAACCACATGTATTTTTATCACATATAACAACAGGATCTGATTGGTGAAGGGAAGGGTGAAGCATATGTAGTGTTCTATTGTATATATACACACTGTAAAAAAAATATAATACACGTGTTGCCCAACCAATTATTACCATGTTAAATCTCTAGTTGGAAAGCAATCATCTTTCATGACTGTGCTTTCCTGGCTAACTCTGTTTAAACTGGATGGGTTCAATCAAAGAAGCATCTACAGATTCCCATGTGTTTTAGAAATGTTTCACTTCCACTGGCACGAGGTTTATGCTTGAAACAGGGGACGACAGGGATGTTTATTCTATCCGTTTGTACACTGCTCATTTCTAACAGGGAGGAAAGAGTTCACACTCAGCTGCTGCCTTAGAAAAGAAGTGAGTGCAGCTAAATCACAAAGTAAACTTACAACGGCAGCTTATAAAAATGAGGGAGATGTAGCTGCTTTAGAGATGTGAATGAAAGTAAGAGGATTAGGGAGTCCTCTTGAGAGGAGACATACTTGGCAGTGCTCGCAAGATGGCACAAGCAATATTTTCTGTCAAGAACAATAGGAAAGAATAAAGAAGATAACTTCAAGGGGTCCATTTTTAAGGAGTAATTTCCAATTCATTGGGGTCCCCTTTCCCTGAGTTTTGCTTTACTCTCTTGTTTCATCTTGTGGCTATTTATACAATCTGAGTACAAGCAGAAGTGCCAGGAACTCCCCCTCCCATACACACACACACACATATAAGCAGGTTTCATATTCTTGCAGTGCAATCCTTTTGAACCCTACCAGTAAGCGCAGGAAGCATAGTTTACACAGTTGGATACATATTGCTTCTGTGCACCACTGTGAACCATCAGCAGAAATCTTCACAATGGCCAGTTAGCCAGGCTGTGTCTGGCATGGCCCCTGACTTTTATATATCAAATGAACAAAAATATTCCAAGCAAAGCAAAACAGAGTAAATCTTGGCTCCTTCTCCTTTACCATACATATTCATTGTGCGGGAAGCTGGGCATAGCTGCTAATGTTTACCGAGCTCTCTACCCAAGGTACATCATCCCTAAATGTATTAGTCACAAACAGTGTTCTAATGGTGGTTTGTTTGGTTTTTGTTTCAAACAAAGAGTTTGATTTCTGCAAGAAGAGATTTGTCTGAAAGGCAGAAAGGGATGCAGCATAAAGGCTGCAGTGGTAAAGCTTTTTCCAGTCATTTCCAACAATATATTTTGGAACTGTTCCCGGTCAACAGGCCAGATTAGCTGCCTTTGGTTCACATTTTACATTGTTTGCTAGATGGGGAACCTCTGAAAAGCAGAATCTCTTCATACTGTTTGGTTGCAGCGAAGCTATTCAGTCCTATAGCATATGATAGCACTTGTGTAGGGTTTCCCTTCGCTTGCATATTTATAGGGTCTTGTAGAGCTCCTCTGTAGCTCATTGCCAGCATGAGGAAATCAAGCTGTTAGTAGTTTCTATTTTTGTCCCTACCTATAGTTTCAGTAATGACAAGTGAGTGAGACAACATATGCATTTCTCATCTACAAGAAAAAACTACTGTCTTCCTTCAGATTCTTACATCTGTGCTACAACCTATTTTCCTAGGGCTTCAGATTATGTTAGCTGATAGTTAACAGGTATAAGCACTGGTCAGGTCCAGTTGTTCCCAGGCACTCCATTACTAGAACCAAAAGAAGCAAATTTTCTATGTTCAAAAATACTTGGTGCTTTTCTTTCTTCCCTTAAAAAAAAATCTGCCTGGGAAATAGCATTTACTGTATGGAATCCCAGCTTGTATCATGCTTTGATCAGCACACACATTCAGGCAAATGAGGATTGTTCTGTTGAGAATAAGAGAGCTTCTGATTATATTTAACACCCTCTTCTTGACCTCAACATGATTAACCCACGGCTGTAGCTAATGCTGGAGTTGTTTAAACCGGTGCAGATAATAAAGAGCCAAAACTGATGATCTGCCAGATACTGCCACAGCTTTATCAAATGGATTCAGAGTAAATGAAAGGGATCTCAGTGATCAGCACTGTAGCTAATACAGGGACAATGTGTAACAACAGCTGCTTAATTATTAAGGCTATATGTGCATCAGCTGCAATCTTCCCTGTGGATGTGAACTTTAACAATGCTTCAAACATTGCAACACTGGTGATGGTTACCCTATAAATACCTAAATTAGCTAGCTAGATGCATCCACCAGCACTCCCACCTATGATATTCTTTATCAGAGTCAGACAACTTTGTCTTTCAAAGTAGTGCTAGGAAAGGCAGGCACCCACCCATCACTTGCAACTACTTTGGCTTGACAGCATCAAGGAATTTACAGCCTTAGACATGACTGCACCAGATCTTCAATGACAGCTAATAAAACAGAACTATACCCCACTGCTTTGTAAAGGGGCAGCTCCAGACACTTTTACAGATTATACTTATTTACATGTGAGAAAGACATTGGGCTTTAACAAAGACTCATAAGGCAAACTGAAGAGCCAGATAACGAGAAAAATGTTCTTTTTCAATTTCATTTCCCCCAGCCCAGAAAAGCAGATGTGTATTACTTGTATGTTCACATTCAGGAAATGTATGCTGTTTGGAAGGACTATGTACACACGTCAAAGTCCAAACTTCAGCCACTCATGGGTCTCTCTCTCCAGCCAGATTTAACTTTCTATTATTATTGTTTTGGAACCTGTCTGGGGTTCAATATTCCATGCTCCATAAGGAACAAGCAGAATGAAGTTAAGGGAAGCGTGTACAGGGGAAGAGGGGCAGTAGACTACAGTGTAAATAAAAACAGAAAATGTGTTAAAAATAGAAAAAGGTGACATCATCAATTCCTCATTCCTGTGTGAGCAGAGTACTGTAGTACAGATCTGGTGGAGTTGTCTGACCTCCAGTTATTTTGAACTCATGAAAATCACCCTTTTACATGGCTAGACTATAACAAGCAAATGTCCTGGCTCTCATGAAACAGCTCAGAAAAAGATGTGCTGTACAGTCTCTCTTACAGTGCTCAGAATAACATAATCAAGACAAAGGGAAACCTATTTTTCTAATGCTAGGTCCTGCTTTTGCTAATTTGGTTTTAATTGTGCAGAGGGGAGAGCCTGGGAGCAGCCTGAGGCTGAAAACAGTGTGAGTCCGCCTGCCAGGGGATACACAGGGCAGAATGATATGCACATGACCAGTGCAGAAAGCTACCATGGGAAGAAAAATAATACAAAGGAGCCGTTTATTGCTTGAACAGTGTCTGAACAAACCCATTCTGTTAAAGTAATACAAACCCATAACACCTTCCTGTGTCTTTTAGCATTTGGATCATTGCGAACACAGCTAGAGGGGCCTGATTTCCAGAGGCACTGAGCACCCATAGCTCCATTGAGAGCCACAAGCTCAGCACCCTTGAAAGTCATCTCCAAATTATGAACTGGTGTGACAGAGAGATCACAATTTGGCTGGGAGACACTTAAAAATCCATCAACCCATTTCTGGCCAGGCTGTGGGTTTATCTGCGGAGGCAATTTAAATCCAAGAAACAGAAGGAGGTATTTTTTTGATGCAAGAGTCTGTTCTTTTTTTAAACATAAGTTATTCCAGGCAATGCAGTTGGCCTGAAATAGTTATCAGTTACAAAAGCAGGGCTCCTCGTATCTTGTCTCCTTGTGCAATGCAAAGAAGATCGTCCCGCTGAGCTCCAAAGTAGGGGAAAAGCTATTAATTAAAAATAATTCTTCACATTGAGGCTTGCTGCCTAAAGCTCAGTTAATATGAAGGAAATTCCAGCAGTTCACTCCCTGCTGTCAGAATCTTATTTTGCTAAGTTTTTCGAAAAGCAAGAGAATATGAACTAAGACCAAACATCTCTGTCCCCCTCCTCCACCAAAATGTAGGCCTCAGCCTTTTTTTTCTTGGGGTGACGGTTCTATAAATGGCACAGAACTGTCAGACTGAGCTGTTGAAGAAGAGAAAGAGGGATTATTTGGCTTCCACCTTTGTCACCTTTATCGCCACATGAAGTTAGAACTCAGGGCTTGATGTGATCTTTGTTCAACCTACCAAGTGATTAATACCAGTCATAAGAATACGGAGAAATGAGTTTGCTTGACCGTTAGCGTCATCCCTTAGATCGGAAATAACATCCGATCCCACCCGCATACGCGCATTGTTCAAATGTCACTCCGCTTCACTGCTGCATTGCATTGCATCTCCTCTTCTTTAAGTACCTGCCCTGGATTTTCTAACTCACAGCCTACAACTAGGTTCCTTAATCCATATTTGGCCACTGATTGTCAGAGGTACTGAGCACTCGCAGCTCCCGTTGCAGTCACTGGGATTTGGCACGTTTCCATAAAGGTGTTTCTAACCCAAATCAAAATATGGTAAAAGTATGCTAAATGCTAGTATCTCTAGCATTATTGGATGCCTCTTCCATAGTGCCAACTAAGTCGGAGGTTCAGGCAGGACCTGTCTACATATATATGAGAGACTGCCAGGGCCACCAGCTCAGGGACATGTAAGTGGGTGGAAATACCCTCCAAGCAGGGTGTGTGTGTGTTTTTTTAACAGCCCTGAACGACAAAGGTTTGCCGACAAAGTGTCAGTGCAGACAAAGCCTCTCTTGGTGCAATTTTCTGGGCATGAGCAGGAAGGGGAACTACAGTTGCCAAGATGCATTGCAGAGAGACTGTTAAATCAGGCTGTCTGGGAAGCACATAGAGAGAGTTTAGAGAGCTGTAAGGATGGTGTTATATTTCCCTACTGGCCCCAGCATTCAGTATTAAATTAAACTTGGTACCCTTCCCCTCCCCATCCTCTTCTCCTCAGGTGTAACCCCCTTCCCACCCACCCACAGGAGGCCAGAAAGGAACTTGCTTGCCCCTCCCCAAGCATTTGCCCCACCATCCCCCAGGAGCCCTCCACCTTTTCCTCCCCAAAAAGCCAGGGTAGGAATCCCTTTTTCCCAGCTCCTTCCCCCTCACCCTCAGAGGAATCATCCTCCCTCCTCAACTCTCACTACAGAAGACAGCTGAAATACCAGTGACCAGAGTCCAGTTTGGGAGGCAACAGGCCGACAGGTGCGTGGAGCTGGGCAAAACTGGGCTATTGGAGTTCACTCCAAAAGAAACCTACCTTAAAAACAAGGTTTTAAAATGAAAAGTTATTATAAATAGCAGTATTGTCAACTCTACTGATTTCATCACAAGTTTCATGATATTTTGGTGAGACAAGGCAGGTGAGGTAATATCTTTTATTGGACCAACTTCTGTTGGTGAGATAGACAAGCTTTTGAGCTTACACAGAGCTCTTCTTCAGGTCTCTGTGTGAGCTTGAAAGCTTCTCTCTCTCTCACACACACACACAAGCTGGTCCAAGAAAAGATATTACCTCACCCAGCTTGTCTCTCTAATATCCTGGGATCAACACGGCTACAACATCCCTTCTATAGGACAGTTCCAAAAGCCAGTTATATAGGCCAGATCCTCAACTGATGTCAATGGAGATATGATGATTTATACTTGCTGAGGATCTGGTCATACAGGCTTTTAGGTTCTTAGGTTTCTAGAACCTTCTTCATTTCACCCCTATTAAATTTGATTGGATTTTCCCACACAGATTGGAAGTGCTGAGACAGTGCAAAAATGAAAAAGAAAGTTAAGTAAACTTTTTTCAAACCCCAGAAATGTTCTGTTTGGGTTCCTTTCTGCTTTGGGCAAAGATTCAGGTTAGGTCTTACTCCACCTATCCCATTTCAGCCATGCCTAACAGATTACAGTTCTGTTGCAAATGACTTTTACACAGTCCCTTTCATCAGAAATCTCAAAGCATCTTATAATAAACACTTACTTTTCAGGCATATTATTTTAGGAGCCAGATTCAGTTAAAAACAAAATCGGTCCAGTTTCCACACTAGACCTGAGAAATCTTTCTTTCTTTCTTTTACTGAGCTCATACAACTTGCATGGCCTTCTGAAGCATAGAATTCGGACAGATTATTTTACTGAATTCTAGCTTTAGCCATTTCAAACTTCATCATGATGAAACTCGATGTACCAGCTGTCAGCACAGAGGCCTCATTTCATTCACAATTTTTTTTTATATCTGTTACGTTCACTTCCAGAGCTTCAAAAAAGAAATTCATTTCTATTGCACATGATTTCAAATTTCCTTTTAGAAATTCACTAAGCCAAAAAAGGCTCAATTAAAACCATTCATATACTTGCTGGGCACTCATTCTTCAGCATTTCTAGTATTTTTGAAAAAAATGAACCTTTCTAAATGCTCGTTTCTACTGAGATAAATAAAGGTTACAAACAGTAGTGACAAAGACAGTATGCAACAAGAGACAGGAGATTTCCCACAGCATTACATATTTCCATACAAATGCAAAATGCTTTATATCAAAAAAGGATCTCACTAGGCAGAGCACCAAACATCTCCTAATTGCCAACAATTAGCCTTTTTCGTATGTGAATTTAGACCCTGATTCAGGAAATTATCCATAGACAGGAAAGTGCTTAACTTTAAGCATGTGCTTAAGTCTTATTGAAGTTGATGGGGATGAACTTAAGCAGGTGCTTAAGTGCTGGCTTGAATGAGGGCCTTTGTGTATATGAAAGAAAGACACAAGTATCATGAGACACAGCAAGTCATAACATGCTGCATATGCTTCCCTACAAAATGGCTAATGAATACAAATGCCAATGCACATCTGTGGGCTTCCCTAGATGAACAACTATTGCACAGCAATCTGGAGCGTAAATCTACAGCACACCAGTGTGCCACACACTAACTGTGTGGACCCTGCAACAGCACACTAAAAATTCCCTAATGCACTTTGATCTACTCTACTTTGAAATGGGAGTAGGTCCATGTACAGAAGGGAACTTTTAGGGTGCGGTAGCAGGGTCCACACAGACAGTTAGTGTATGGCACAGTAATGTGCTGTAGATTCTCACTCCAACTTGCTGCACAGTAACTGTTCATCTAGGCAGGCCTCAAGAACACCTCTTGACCTACAGCACCACTGCTTCTATGGGCTTCTGGAGCACAGCCTGCCAATTGTTCTAAGTGGTGTGTTGGTTTTGGACTAGGTACTTCACCGACAGCATCAAACTCATTGTCACGAGTAAATTAAGCAGGGTTTGATTTTGGGGAGAAATGCAAATGCATTTGACTAAATGTTTTAGGGAGACAAAATGTCACTACTGAATTTGAATATTCCGCACACACAATAATTTCAGTGTGTTTTCTGTCACACTCGAATTTCACCATTCATTTTCAATCCTTTCAGCCACTCTGTGATGAAGTTCAAATAATGTTTGCACAGGCAACAACCAAAGGGAGGGAGTTGGTGGTGGAATTGATCACAAACTTTCTCTGAGAAGCTTTTGTGCTCGGTCTGTACTTGGAACGCACTAGTTGGTGAAACGTACTGAATACAACTAACCCTTAAGGGAAATGCTCTTTAGGGCTGAAATCAGACTTCGTTCACTTGTAACTTTTAGGCTCTGTTCTCCCATATTTGTTATTTTTAATTCCGCATGATTTATGGATGCAGCCTGACATTTGGAAACACAGGAGCCAAAAGCAAGAACATCAGAATATATGGCCAACAGATGACTGGCATCTGTGCTTGTTTCTAAACACACCAAATATTGAGCAAACAATTTTAAGCAGTGGCGGTGGCGATTCTCTTTTTGGCTCATATAAGGGAAAGATTGTAAGTAGCTTGCACATTACATGGTGTTTCCCAACAGTCTCCATCAGCTCCTAACAGCCAGGAACAGATATGTTCCTAATACTTCAGAAACCTGTTTATTAACGGTTTATCCGTAAATAGGATAGTGAGAAAGCGTGAAAATAACTAATTTCTATGGCTGTGCAGTAGTGGAAACCAGGCAACCTCATCCCCTCGTGTGGGAGGGGTTTGCGCAGAGGGCAGTGGGCATGATTTACCCACTGGCCCTGAGCTCGACAGGAAAATCCAGGGATCTTGAGACACAGGGGACTTATCCTTCCATGGTGATAACAGAAAAGTAGCAGGGGGCCCGGAGTGCAAAGGGACAGGTTCTCCAGCCTTGCCTATGTATTCCAATCCCACTCTGAGGAGGTAGAAAGCACTATACAGGCATTAATTTACTCCATGGGAATCTCTATAGGAAATTTTTACAAGGTTGCCCAAGAGACCATGCAGCACGGAACATCTGTCTCCTGGCTCTGCTTCCCCTATGGCTGCCCATTCACCCCGAACACACAGAACTCCAGCTTGACCGTGTTCACATGGAGGTGGTTCCTCAGCTTTGGGGGAGAAGGGAAAATGACACTTCTTAAGCTATGCTCCCCAACTGCTCATGTACTAGCCGGATCTGGCAATTTTTTGTGCTACTTTATTGGCCACTGTGAGGTTCTGCAGTGGACATGATTTAGTCCATTATAATAATATCTCATGCCATCCTCACCGCCACCTCTTGTGCTGCTAAGACTACTACCTGCATAATTATTATCTGTATGTACTAGAGACTTTCAGTGCTGGTCAGATTCACAGAGAGCACTTCAAATTTGCCCTCGGGCAGTCCTGTAACTGGGGCACTTGACTTTTCTGACACATACATTTCCTTCTAAAATTTCATCCTGCACTCAGTCGTGACAGGTTAGCCAACCAGTTTGGAGACACAAACATACACACACACACCTTGTACTTTATAGCAGAGTATCTCACTTTGTAGTGGGCCACCCATGCTGATCAGTAAAATGACTTGCATCATGGGTCATCCTCAAGGATTTAATTTGGGACTTCAGCAACTCCCTTAACTGGTACCAGTAGTAGGGGCTCATTCTTTCTGTGGTCCTGCCAAGAGAGAGACACATGACACACCCACCCAACATGTTACACCCTCCCCCTTTTAGAGGAAGTTCAACCCAAGTGCCTGTAACAGAAATTACGGAGGCCAATACTGCAGCATGCTTCGCTTTCAGGAAATCACCTATAAATTGACAACATACAGGGCATACCTCTTTTGTGACAGAGTTCCAGATTCTTCAGGAGAGGTCGCCAGATCTTTGAAGACTTTGAATATCTTTCTAACTCTCCAGCATATGTCCCAAGTGACAGTTTCCACCCAACCAGGATTAAAAAGAAATAAATCCACATGTAATTTGAGAGGGTGGAAATGTCTCTTGTTTTTAAGCAAGGAGTGATCTCCATCCATTTAGATTGTTAGCTCTTCAAGGAAGGGACTGTTTCTTACGAGGTGTATGTACAGTGGCAGGCTAGCATAACGTGGCCCTGCCCTTGTTTGAAATGTCTAGGCACTGCCACATGACAAGTAATAAACAATGATCTAAGAATGTCACCCAAGTGTTTTAGACTTAAAAGCCAGTCACTTCAAGTACTTTCAATACTGATAGCAAATTCCACCATCAGATGTCAGGCAGCTTTCCCTTTCCTAACATGATATTAATTTTTAACTTTTCTTCCCATCTCTCCAATCACTTTTTAAGCTCTTCTATTTCACTACAAGTCACCTATATGCCATCTGTTGGAAGGGAGAGTGACAGAAAGCCTAAATAACACATAGATCCAGGGTTACAGATGCTACATTTTGACAACACTCAGTAGTGTAAGGCTGGGAGAACAGATGAATAATTACTTTTGCCTAAACTAAATCAGTTATTATTCTTTACATGTCTGACCACTGGCTGAAGCTATTTCCGTAAATACATTGGTTTAGTCTAGGCTAATTCAAACAAACTAGGTAGGCAAATACTCGACAAGCCAGTAGTGAAATGCCTTCTCTGATCGCTCTAGCTATAGTGTGTCAATCCTAAATTCTGATGGCTTTTCTGGCACTTCTTTAGTTGGAAAGACATAAACAACCATGAAAGCAACTTCTTTTCAATTAAATTCAAACATACACTTATTGCAAAAAGAGCAACACAGGCTGCGGGGGGGAAATGAATCAGAACGAAGCAGCATAATGCAACAGCAAATGCAAAGCCATTTTCATTCTTTGGATCCTCAATGGTTCAGGTACAGAGCATTCTCCGTACTGTATAGTAAAAGGGGCAAGGGAAGGGACACATTTCCATCTTCCAAGGTGAGGAATATTCCAGACAGATTGATTTTTAGCTTGAATTCTACATTTTTACAAGCCTTTTACAACTTATGCTAATCACTTGAGTTTGGTGTGGTGGGAAATATATGTACGCTATTGCAGAGGACAAAAACATTCTACATCTTAGAGGCGATTCTTTGACCTCAATGAGTTTAGTCTGAAAACATTTGTTACATGATGAAAAGCTGTGTGGGAATGCTAATAACACTCTCAAAGGGTTAACGATGCCTAACTGATTGGCACTAAAAACTAGATTTCATTTGGTACAGTGACAGAGAAGCTCTGCCACCATGAGTACACGTCCATGCCCACATTATTACAGGACAATTTAGGTCATCTTATTTTAAATTTCATGGCTCTGTAACATAGATGTAGATCAAAGTCAGTGAGGCAAATGATGATTTTTTTCATAGTGGGATTTTTATAGTCTTGATCTTGAAAATATGCTTTGGGCCCAAGCTGTCTATAAAATTCTGTGAATTAGCCAAAGAAGTTTGTGTTGTTGCCGATATGTAATTAGAATAAAAAAATAAAAATAAAAATAAAAGCAGGAAGCTTTCAGGACAAGATATATCTTGGTTGTAGTAGCAATTGCCATTTTATAAAGGTTGGAATCATAAACTGTTCTATTCTGGTAACATACAAATATTGAAATGATGAGCTTTCATATTTAGACACATCTAATAGATTTAAGTAAATATATGCTGTTCATATATATGTGTATGTCCAAAATAGCAAATAGATATGTATATTTACTATGTATATGTGCATATGTCCGCCTCTAAATACACACGGTTTGTTATTGAAGGATTTCAAGCACTTAATTAACATGATTGTAGCACACAGAATTAGAGTCACATACAAAGTAATTCTTTATTTTAATAAACAGATCATTAATTTGATATATTGGTTGTTTTCTTTGTTAGATTTGATTTATCTGTCACTTTAATTTCCAGATTTGATTTACTGGTCAATTTCTTTTCAAGATTTGATTTATTGGCCAATTTCTTTTCAAGATTTGATTAAAGCACATCACATAAGTCCTTTCAAATCTATTTCTAAATATCACATATAGATCTAATATGGATCTTTAAAGTCTTAACTCCAAAACTTTCTTGATCAATCATTTTTCTTTTCTATCTGGAGCTAGTCCCTATTATATATTAATATAATCTGAATCAGATGAAACAACCATTTACAGTAGACATAAAAAACAGTAAGTATAGTTTTATAATAAATTGCACATGGTGATGATTTAAAAGAGAATTAATAGATTATACGGTATTAACACCAACTAGATAAAATTTGAGATTAGATTTAACATTTTTGTACTCTAGAATTACATATGCATCAGAAAATAACCAACAGAAGGGAACTGGGTTTATACCACTGCTTTTGCTCTAAAGACACAAGATGAGACCTTGACATAAGGTATAGAGCTTTACCTTAATGAACAAGATAACCAGTACCAAAGTGATTGTTTCTGTAAACAAGGCATCCTGATACACCGAACAACAGAAATGGACTCTCTGGACCCAATCCTGCACCCATTGAAGTCAGTGGGAGTTTGAGACCGTATAACATGTTTGCTTGTTTTCTTTTTAACAGAAGGAACACTGGGAACTACAATGGAATTATTCTTATGCAAAAACGCACAGAGAACTTTAGCATCCCCCTGGAGTGATGGGACTCCTTTTAATGTCTCATCCAAATGACCACAACTCTCATGCTGAATTCTCCTGCTCAGTACTACATTGTAGTGTCAGAGCTGGTATGATCCCAAGCACCCTTGAAGCAGCGAGACCCAAGACCTGCTGGTGTAGAGGTGAGAATGCTACCAACTAAGCAATGCTAACATCATTCCACTGTTATGAAGCAAAGATCCATTTTTCCTGACTGCATGTTGGTACTCACTTGTGGTGTGACCCTGTAAGTTCTCACCAGACAACCAGGTCAGGCCAGATCAATTCTTAAATGAGGGCCCTCTAAGAGAGTCAGTAAGTAGTGCTCTTCCCCCGAGCCAAAGACCCAGCATGGTGTTATGGGGGATTGTGCTTCTGGACAGGCTATCTTTACAATGAGATGTGCAGCTGAGGGAGTTTTAGATCCCATGGCAAATTTAATAAAAGGAAGGGGTGGCAGCCCTTGGCCAGACTCCAGCTGAGGTAATTAAATTCTGCCTTGCTAAATTCCCCCTGCATCCTCAACATGATATAGGAGTATTATTCACTTCCTAAACTGCCCCAAACTGATGGGAGATGTTGAACTACACTGTTAAACAGCTGCTGCATTCTACTGGTTGGTGAAATGATCCATAGCCATCCATCCCTCACCTGCCTCTCAGGGGTGTTTTGAAGCCTAATTGATTAATATTTGGAAAGATAAAAGGCGCCCAGGAAGTGCAAAGCATTATTACTTCCCATCTGCTTTTGGGCATGATCTAAATCTTCTCTGGGTAAACTATATGACTTGGGAATTCAAGCAATAACATGTGGCTCTGTGTGTTTCTGCATTAGATATCTGAATGGTACCTAAGACTAAAGAGCTCTGTCCTGCACAGTGATGAGCATTTCCCAGAAGGGACTCAGCATCCAAAACTCCCACTACTCCAGTGGGAATTGATGGCACTTGTCACATGGCAGGACATCAGCAAATCACAGGATCAGGTCCAACATAAATAACATTCATACCATGTCCTAATATGCCCATATCATATATTCATTAAGGACCTAGGCCAACTCCCATGGAATCCAAAGGGAGCCTTCCCATTGACCTCAGTGGGAGTTGGATCAGGTCCTAAAAGAAAAAAGAAAAAGAAGAAAAGAAAAAAAAAAGAAAATGCAGAGATCCCTGGTATTCTCTAAGGATATTTACATGGTTTCCGTCTATCTATGCTGCTAGCCATAAAAGCAAGGAATTTGCAGAGAGATACAGAGGCGTATGCACTTTGCGTGACAGTAAGCGAAATGTAAAGAAACAGACTCTTCCAATATCTATATCTGTGACCTTTTGTACTAAAGGTTTGCAATAAACAGACATAGCATCCAAATTTTTGGGGCTCATTTCTTAGCCAAAATATTTGGTTCTTCACATTTGTTCTATTTTTCTTTTTCCTTCCCCCAACAAGTCCTTTTTTATTGCGGAGAGGTCAGACTTTTGGCACTGCAGCCAACAGGCACTGATACATACAAAGAGGCAAGACTACAAATTCACAGGACCAAAGTCTGCAAAAGGTAAGACAAACATAGGAGGGACAAGACAAGAAAGGGAAAACATAAAACTCCTTTTGCATTGTCCTCGGTAGCTGGTGCGTGGGGCCTGAGCAGCCCACCTGGTTTGAATTTTCTTGTAGAAGTTTTTAACATTTTTTTTTTATCAGAAAATTAAGAGTGTTGCTTTGTGGGGATGATACTCTTAGAGGGATTTCTGTTTCTTATTGGACTCCATTTCCCTGAGGCAAAGGTCACACAGTTACCAGGTCACATATCAGAAGTTAATTATACTGAAACGTAGTTAGGGTTTTAGCAAGGCTCAATTTGCGACAGGAGAGAGTAGCTCCGTCATTCTTGACATGAATACGTGCCCACAACATTCATGGAAATCACTGCTGGTCACTTAAATAACCATGACCCAAATCATCTGGGATATGAGATTATAACTGATAAATAACCTGCACCTCTCTTTTCCCACTTCAGTGGACTTCTGTAGGCAAATCATGTCTCGTAGAGCCACACCAGGAGGGGAACTGCCATATGCAGATCTCTCCACTTCCACACAGAAGAGGGACCCAGCCATCTCCACAGCACTAAACCTCCCTGTCCTGACACTGCAGCTCCATGCAGAGTCCACCCTGGGAGAAGCAGGAGAAGACTCATCAGGCTTGGGCAGGGAATGGACAGGTCAGGGGAAACAAATTCTCCCCTACTCTGGTCCTGCAAAATTAGTCAAACAAGATAATACGGTCAAGAAGGCCAAGCTCCAGCTCCTGGACCAACTGCAGCCAGGAGAAGGCCCTAGTGGTGCAACTCTAATGGAGCTGTGCTGCTGAGAAGACAGAGGGCCGCCATGGGCTAGAGCCAGTGTTCAGGCCTGAGGATCTCTGCTAGATTTCGGAGGAAGCCCCTGTATCTCTGACAGTACAATTTAGGGGATCCTCCATCTTCTGAGACATTTCCTATGGGTTTCTCTATGGAGGGGACAATCAGCATCTCTGTCCTCTCCTGCACATGAACCACCCCGTTAAAGTTGATTCACCCACAGTTTAGCATTTTTTTCCTATTTGCCTGTATTTATTAGCATATGCTGAAGGAAGTTGGCCCTGCACTGCAGGGCTGCTTGGTTGAAACTATGCATCTCAACAGTCATAACACTTATAAAGAGTCCCCTTTAAATTTGAAATGAGCTGCCCTAAAAGAGGTGACCTCTCAGTGCATCTGACCTCCTGGAAGGAGAAGGGACAATGATGGTCCAGGCAGGTCCTGCATCATTCTGCTTCTATAACCCTGAGCCACTTTTAGGGCAGGAGGCTCCTTTTCTGCACTAAATGCAGTCAGCTAAGAGTCAGATCTTGCCCAGGAAACACCACTGTGAAAAAGGTGCTTCAGCACATTGTCTTTGACATATGATCCAGGGGTTTGCCTATGTTGGTAACAACGTTAAATGAGGACCTGCTCCAGAACCCACCAAAATCAATGCAAAGAATCCCGTGTGCTTTGGACTGTGTCCCATGACACAGAAGCTGACTGAATTCCCCCTTTTCCAAATGGTAAAACATTAAGCAAAACACTCCCCTCTCTCCAAGGCAGCATTTTAGGTGTGTGACTCATCTGCCTCTTTGGTAAACTCAAAACAATTTTGCATTAAAAAGATGAATAGGGAAAAAAATGTATTTAAAACAATACTTCCAGTGCTCAAGTATACAGTGCAAAAGCACCACAGAAATGCCTAAGAGAGATTTCTTCAGAGGGCCTAGATGCCACCATTTCATTTGTCCTTCCAAACCTTGCTCTGATGTGTGGTATCATTATAAGATTAGCTCTCAGGAGGGAACCCAGCTTTGTGAACGGCTCAGTGAACTCTGAGGCGTCTATGCTCCTAAGTATTACAAAAGCCAGTGGAGCCACAAAAGCATGCAGCAGGGAATTTCTGGGCCCTGATCCAGAAGGATATGCTGCCTGCTTCCCTCAAGCTGGCACATTGAATTTGGTCCTAATTGCTGGATTCCTCTAAAACTCAGAGGAAGGAGCAGGCCCACTAGTCACCCCTCCACACCCCCTGAAGATCTGAGAGAATGAAGTGGGCTAGTCAACTACCCCACAAAGGTGCTGGGTGGGTTGGACTTGAAGGGTCTGAAGAATACAACCCATGGTATTGGTAAAAAGGAAGTCCAAATCTGAAGAGAGAGGTGTCCTGTGGGCAGGAAGGGTCAACTCCGATTAAGGGTGGGGCAGATGCCGAAAGGTTGGAATAGTTCAGATAAACATTGGTATGCACCTGAACTCTTTGGGAAGTTTAAACATCCCTAGTTTTTATTTACAGTTCTTCTAAAGTGACGCAAAACTCTTCAAATTTCATCCCCAATACCTCCAGCAGCATCTCGCTGTCCGTCCCTACCACTCAAAAAATCAGTATTAGACAGGTTAAGCTGAAGAGTGCTCTTAACAAAAAATATAGATGGCAGATCCCTTTTCTTTAGAACTCTCTGCCCTGAGTGAAAATTCTTCAGCCCCTTCCAGTTTTCTCAACAGACCTTCCCCCCTCTCTTTTCTGTTCCCCACACAAAGCAAAGCCACACTGTAATGCTTGACACAGCAGGAAGCCAACACTCAGACCCAGAGATCCATAAATCGTCCAAAAGTTCAAAATAAATCAATCACCATTTTGTATCCCACACATGTTTAAACACCACATAGCCCTAATATGTTGTTTTTCACCTAGTTGCTTTTTCTGAGACCACCGCCCAATGTTGCAAGACAAACATGTTGAGCATGAGCCTACTGTGAAAGTGGTTTGGGTAAGATTTTAGAACAACCTAGTTCCCACCCTTGCACAAAAATGTTGTGAATCCCCTACCCTTCCCTTCCAGGGTATTTTTTAATGGAGTGGGTGGCTTGCACAAAAGGTGAGGGTATAAAGTATGAGCTGACTGGGGTATCAAGAAGTGGATGATCAGTTTGGTTCACCACTTGAGTTATTTTGGAATAGCTTTCCACATTTCTAGCAATAAAACACATAATCAAACTGTCGATTTTAAGTTTGAACTGTCAAGTTTTTATGTCAATTAAGTTCTCAATTTGCTGCCACAGGAATCTCTAAAATTACACTTTTAGAAAAGGCGTAGTGTATACAGTATATTAAAAAACCAAACACAGATTCAGCTGGAGCTCCCTTTCAGCTCACCTGTCACGGTGCACAGAGCACTTAGATCTACAGCAGAAACAAGGAACAGATGTCAGATGATTGAAAAACTTGAGCCTTCCGTTGTTTTACTGACTTGTCACCGCTGAGAAATTTGCTTTAATTTACTTTAAAAGTAAATGACTGGATCTTCGTAAAAACAGTGGCAAGGCAGAGTTCTTAATGAGGATGTTAACCAAGGATTCCATGTAAGAACCAGAGCCTCCAATTCCAAGTGCAATGTCTATTCGAATATACATATCTATCTCCCCTCTGAAACATGCCGATTTATTTTCAAGAGGCCTGACATACCTGGGGAAGCAGCATGTGAGCTCTTGAACGCCTGCCCAAAAACTAGAGTGATTTTTTTTACGGTGCTTGACTGTGCCAGGTAATGTCATTTTTGAAAGAAATAATTCATAACCAGATAGAGACCCTTTTCCTTATTACCCTGTGGGCTTGAAAGCAGCCTTCAAAACAGCTTGAAGAAAGAGGGAGAGGGGGAAAAACTGCCAAGAGCCCTGCAGTCCAGGGACTTCAAATCAGGCAAAGATACACAACAGTTTGAAAATAAACTAACAGCCTGTGCTGTTCTTGGCTGATATCCTTGCCGTTTTGAAGAGGATGAGTAGAATTCCCTCCTCCCCTTCAAGTACTGTAGATGCAGTAAGCAATGCTTTGGTGCTTTACAGACCAACAGGATCCCACTCAGCCCAGGGATATGTGGTGTAGGAGGCGGAATCACTTAATATCAACCACAAGTGGCCACCTCCACCCAAGCCTACACAGAACACCAGAGAGAAATACACCCACAGCCACTGGACAAATGCTGTGGCCCCTGTGGGATGGAAGTGAGGGGAAGTTGTATAAGAGGAAAACGGTACAGGGGTTTCAGAGGATATGGCTGAGCTTGTCCCCTTCGGGTATCTTACCAGGATATGAGAAAGAAATGTTCATGTGGGATCCAGATCCAAAGCCCTCTGCAGTCAATGGAAAGGTTCCCAACAGAGCTCAACTCCACTGGGCTTTGGATCAGGCTCGGCAGGGCCAGTGAGGTTCATTCTTGGTGTAATATTATAATAAAAAATAATTATACCGTTTTGGAGAAACTTTCATCCAACATCTGTTTCCAACCAGCACGCCCCATTTGGATTCCTACACTCCAAAGCACAGCTCAAAAAGATACTAGAGATATTATCCACTTAAAAATTAGCACCAGTTAATTCTGCAAGCCCCTGTTTGCTTTATTCGTGTGAGCAGTCTCAATGAAAATGAAAAAAGCTATTCAAGTGAATAAAGCCACAGATGCCCAAGAAAAGGCAGTGGCCCAGATTCTGAGCACCACTCAGCATGGCTCAGGAGTGGGAGGCAGAGGTAAAGGTGGCCGTATGCCATCCTTGTAGTCCCTCGATTTTGGGGCCATCTTGGGATTAGTTGTTTCCCGAGGGTAAGTTAAAGCAGGCTGAAGGCTCTGACTGCCTATGGCCCCAAAGGGGTTTTCCGGCAGCTAGAAAGAGTCAGAGTCTCAGGGTTGAGATGGAAGGGGTGGCTGAAGCACTACACTGGCTCTACATTACCCAGGACTCCTCTTACACAAGGGGAATTCCCAGTAACTAATGAAGTCAGGTGGCTTCCCAGCTGTTCTTCCTGGAGTCTGACCCAGGGTTTAGAAGCTGCAGGAGGCAGGTCAGGCAAATCCATCGCGGGAGCTGCCCTGATTCCCTATCTTCCCGTTCTGTTGTTCAGTGTTCCTCAGAATACAAGGCATCACCATCTTCACGCCTGTCTCAAGAGTAGTTGTTACATTCATTTAGGGGACAGCAGGCAAGTTTTCCAATGACTGGGGCATGAGATAGCCACACAGCCTCTGACCAAGTTTCCTTTCAGTATTAGACCCAACCTGTTGTGTAAGAGACATGGAGATTCTCATTGGTGGGTAAACAGTAGGACAAATGGACATTACTGTGCTTTGGCAGATGTGCTCCTTTGGGTTTTGCTGACTCCACAAGGATGAAGCTTTCCTCAGAATTTGGCCTGATATCTACAATAACCTCTTTCTTTGCCACCAAAATGCAACCAATCCTGAGGTCTATGTGCAGATGCGTGTGTGTGTGTGTGTGTGTGTGTGTGTGTGTGTGTGTGTGTGTGTGTAGTATGAGGGTGGGGAATGGCAAAGAATATTATATTAATTTGAAGCTATCTAGTGGAATTTAGCCTGGACATTAGGGTAACGCCCATAATTCCATTGGATCTTTAATAATCACAAGTGTTCAGGACTTCAGTTCAGCACCACAGCAGCAGCCCCCTGTTGGAGCGTCAGTTTAGCTGATTCAAAGAAAAGCCTGCCATCTAAGGACTCACAAACAACACTTCTTACACCAACTTGCGGGTCTCCCATCCAGGCATTAATCAGGCTACATGGAGCTCGGCTGGCCTGACAAAAGCAGAGCTTGAAGCACTATGGCACTATGGCAAGTATCACACATTTATTTAACTGGGGTTTCATTCCTGATATTTTAAAAAAATTCTGCTGAAATGTTACAGCTAAAACTGGGTCATTAATTTCCCCTCAACTCCATTTCCATTTTAATGCTGATCATGGACTCAGAGAAATGTTGGGCTGGAAGGGACCTTGAGAAATCATCAAGTCCAGCCCCTGGATTGAGGCAGGACCAAGTACACCATCCCTGACAGGTATTTGTCCAATCTGTTCTTAAAAACCTCCCATGATGGGGATCTCAGCTGGAAGACTATTCCAGAGCTTATAATTAGATAGTTTTTCCTAATATCTAACCTAAATCTGCCCATTACTTCTTATCCTACCTTCAGTGGACATGGAGAACAATTGATCATAGTCCTCTTTCAAATAGCCCTTAACATATTTGAAGACTTATTCGATTCCCCCTCAATCTTCTTTTCTCAGGACTAAACATGCTCAGTTTTTTTAACCTTTCCTCATAGGTCAGGTTTTCTATCATTTTTGTTGCTCTCCTCCAGACTTTCTAATTTATCCACATCTTTCCTAATGTGTGGCACCCAGAAGTGGCCACAATACTCCAGCTGAGTCTTACATACCATTCTGTTTCCATTGCAAAAGTAAAATGTCCCCATAATATTCTTACACCATCCATTTGTACAGCTTATTTCCTTGTGGTATGGTTTCAAAAGGATAGTGGCATAACAGCCAGAATAAATTTTATTCCAAAATTTTAATAGCTGAAAGTGAAGCTTAAAAAAAAAATCCTGCTAGCCTTATCATATTGGCAGATACTGTTCTTTAGATTTATTGCACAATGGTAATCAGGCTATAATATAAATACACTGCATCTTTAATTCATTAATCACTCTGGAAAACAAAATGAACTACTGTAAAGAAGATTATACGTTTTTCTTCTTTTTTCCAATAAAAACTGGTTACTAAAACTCTGTTCTTTAGGGGGCTTAGAGAAGGAAACATAGATTTTCACCTCTGCTGCAGCTGCAGCTCAAATATGAACCAATGGCTTAAGTCCCTGCAAGGTCAATTTAGCTTTACATCCGCCTCATCTACATAAACTGGTCTCCTAGAAGCTTTCTGCACCTGGATCTTCTGGCTGCAATCTTAAACACCATGACTACTATTTCCTGTTGCTCAGTATCTTGTGTACTGGTTAGATCAGGGGTAGGCAACCTATGGCACGCGTGCCGAAGGCGGCACACGAGCTGATTTTCAGTGGCACTCACACTGCACAGGTCCTGGCCACCGGTCCAGGGGGCTCTGCATTTTAATTTAATTTTAAATGAAGCTTCTTAAACATTTTAAAAACCTAATTTACTTTACATACAACAATAGTTTAGTTATATATTATAGACTTATAGAAAGAGACCTTCTAAAAACATTAATATGTATTACTGGCACACGAAACCTTAAATCAGAGTGAATAAATGAAGACTCGGCACACCACTTCTGAAAGGTTGCCGACCCCTGGGTTAGATGCTACTCTCCTACCCCAGAGATGCCTAGTTTATAAAGCACTTTGTGTGGGAATCACCATATAAATGTGATATCTTATCAAGTCAGATCTCTGACAGTGTCATTTTGTATGACTGCCCCAAACTGTGTTCTAAAAGAAATGGGCCACTGTTCACATAGGAATTGGAATCCTGGATGAAGTGAGCGAGACGGCATCACAGATGTTTGTAACGAGGGTGGGATGGACTTTTCTCCCCTGAAATGTGAACTTCCCCAACACAGTGCTATGCACATGCAAATTCCCCAATGTCCACATCCATGACCTGGCAACAATCCCCAGACCCTCTGCAGCAGCTAATTGATGCTGACTACTGAAAGGACAAGCAAAGATGCCTTTTCACTGTTGCATATTCCGTGGCCACAGTATCCCATTATGTTGGCTACTTTTCAATAAGATGGACCTCCCAATAGGTGCAATTCACAGCTGCTTCAGGCACCATCTCTATGCTAGATTGTTGCATGTGTACTGGAATGGATCACTGCCTGGACCACTCCTCCCTATCAATCACACCCATTTTCCCACAGCCATTCATTCTCTGGATGCAGTGCTTGCAGCACACCAAGGTGCTCCATCGTCACTAGAAGTACTACAGAGCTTTGGTGCACTTGCTGTGGCTTGCAAGGCTGTTGGTGCAACTTGCACTCCACTTCTCGCCAGCATCCCATGCATTGGATGGGACAATCAGACCCAGGAAACTTGAACAGAAAGAAACTGCTGAAATATAGTAGGTGTATAGCATTGGTGGCCTCACTGAGGATGCTCTGTTGGCTTCACAGTTACCATACGTGATGGCACTTTCTGGACATCTAATGGCTGTTGTGCTATTGGTGACCTTGGGCAAGTTCCCCCTCTCCCTATGTCTCAGTCTCCGCCCCCCCCCCCCCGAAAAGAGGCAAAGTAACAATAAAGTTAGGGGTGCCTAGACTCTAGGAAACCCCATTTCAACTCCTGGCAGTGTCATATTAGCCCTTTTCATGGGGTAAATTTAGTTCCATGCAGTTTACTGTATGTGGATTCTTCAGACAAGATCTTAAATAAAAAGGTCACATCCGCATCTCCATGGCAGCATTCACAAGAGAAACAGTTCGTTCCACTGGCCAAACCTCCCCCTCCTACTCCAACAATTGTGTACGGGTTGGTTTCTTCCCTCCATCCCATTATTTCATTTGTGGTCAATATATACAGCTTCAAACCTGGTGTTTGCAGGAGCTACGCCATTGCCTTCAATTAAATCTGGGCCCCAATACTTACATATAACAGGAAATCAATGGGAGTGTGGCCTGTGGAAGAACTTAAGGAATTGGCCCAAAGTTTTGAAGAGGAGCTAAAAGAAAATGTTTATAATATTCCTGGTGAATCATCCATGCATCTTGATAGGTTCATGGAATTCTGCCATTCAAATGCAGGAAATAAAAGGGTGCACAAAACTAATTGATAAGGTTTTCACACATACAGATGGCTGAGAACAGAATATCTAGGAGGCCATGACAATTCCACATTCCTGATAATGTACTGAAAGTTTTAACATCTCTTAAATATAGAGAAAAATGCATTTGGAATAGGGCCCAAATGTCCCTTCCTCCTCATTCACCATCTTTTTCTCTCCTGGAAGGTTCCCAATGCGCCTAAACACTGATCTGGACCAATTCTTGGCTTCTCTGCTGAGATTGCCAATCAGTGCTAACAGTGGTGGTCTGCTATATGGACCTCTCTGCACCAGGAACAGGACGGTGACCACAAGACTCAGCTTCACATACCAAATATGCCATCAGAAAGACTTTATATCCAGTGCCCTAGAGAGAAAGTCAGGGCTACCAATGGATTCTCTACGTGTTCTAAAAAGCATGTAAAGATGTAAATACATATTCCTCCTTTCTCTCCAATTTAGAGTAGCCTGTGTCCCGGGGACCTTTAACTATACATTGTGCAAACTGCACAAATGTGTGACTGAGTGATGCTGAATATGTCTGTGAATATAATCGTATGAGATGCTGAGTGGAGTCCACAGGGATTTCTTGTTGCTAGCAAGAAGTTGATTAGTTCCTCCATCATCAGTGTGCATGAGGGTCACAGAATTGAAAGCTGACCCCAGATAGATCTAAATAACATCTCTATTTTTAAAACAAAACTGTTGTGCGTAGCTGTAACTGCTCTTTTGTGAAAGTTACAGCACTTCTTCTGATGTATCTGTCTGACCTCTTCGACACTTCTGCCTCCCCCATGTGACCATCAATTTCCCCCAAACATCCCAAATATAAGGCCCAATCCAACTTCCACAAGTCAGTCACCTGAGCAAACTCCACAAAGCCCTGAAAAACTGGAAGGCTAGGGCACGGGATAGTACTGTAAAGCCAGTGCAAAATAGTAGCAGAGCAACATCTAAAAATCAGGGAGACATGTTTTGCTGGACAGGGAAGGGGGGTTCTATTTGTTTAAATTAAATTCCAAAATTCATGAAGCTTCAACAACTGCAAAATGGGGCTTAAAAACAAACAAAAAACTAATTTATTTCATCTCCATTTCAGCATTGCAATGCATTAGAAACCTTGTTTGTGCTTTCCCTATCAGATCTAGAATTATATTTATTTCACAAATTAGGTCTTTTGATCTCAAACAGGGAAACTAAAAGTTATATTAAAAATGGTAAGTGATGCTTAAACGGCTGATCCTGCCAATAAATAATGCCTGCCTGTAATTTGAAAACCATTATGTAGTTGAAGCAATGAATGATTTAAGACTGCTTATTTAGATCACCTGTGATAACATGTTTAAAGTCAAGGCTCTACACATACAATCAAACATGAGAAGCAAGCTAAAAATCTTCATCTGGAAATAGGAAAACAAACAGGTTTTGCAGTTTTATTCTTTACTTTTTTAAAGATTTCATTAAAAACACAAGACGAAATAAATATTTTAGGCAACCAGCAACAAAATGGGAAAATACCATGTGCTCGGAGTTTTAGTGCCCTCTGAGTGCAGGAATTTATTTGCAGCAAGCACAAAATAGACAGCAAGCATAAAAATTCAGCAGATTCCCGCTAGTAAAATTATTTATCAAGCTAACAAGGGAGGAACCCTTCTAGTAGCAACAAGCCAGCAAGAAAAAGATGTGCCTTTATATTTTACCTTTGGGTTAGCGCACCAGTAAAAATGCCAACTGACAAGCACTTCACATAAACATTTCTTTCTAAATGAGCTGCCTTGTTAGAAAAAAAAAAAAAAAAATCTAAGCAAAGGCGCACTACAGTCAACAGACAGAAAAATCCAGGATGAATGCAGTTTTGCTCAATAGTACAGAATATAAATAAAGACATAAAAATAACGTGGTTATATAAATGAGTTTAATAAATTAATACTTCATTTTATATTTAAAATAATAACTCAAGCTATAAATCCACCTTAGCATTTGATTGTACCAAAAAGAAAAAGAAAAAAAGAAGCACCTCCCAGTAATCTATTATTTAGATCTTTCTTAGCTTTGGAACAAAATATATATAACAAAATATACTGTACTGTTGTTAGCTGTGCTACACAAGCCTCATTGCAATATTTATCATATATTTATTTTATGACTGGAACCCTGAAGTCGGTTTTACAGTTTAGTTTCACGATACCAAACGTTGATTATAAATTATAAATGGCTTTACTGCAGCCTGAACAGCCAAAAAATTTGGAGACACGTCGATCGCCTGATCCCAATTAAGTTTTAAAGAAATAGTAAAGTGACACATCTTCCAAATAGCTGCACTCTAAAGAGGACTGCAAATTATTCCTGTCGGCTGTACAGTGAGGCTGTTCCCTCATAACAGTCCTTTGCTAGAATGTACATTTGACAATTGTCAGCAGGCTAAAAAACAAAAAATCCCCAAAACAATCCAAGGTCTTTTTTTTTCTTTTTTCTGTTGCATAAAGAAAAAGGTTTGGGGGATCCCCAAAATCAGACTGTCTACTTTATCTCAACCTGTAACTCAGGAAGTAAAACCGGCAACATCTGTAGACAAAAAAGCAAACTTTCAGAGTTTTATACTGAATCTTGAGGGGAAAGGTTTTTATGAAGATTAAACAACATTGCTGGCCTGATCCTGTATTTGTTACTCAGGCAGAATGCCAAATGAAGCCAAGAGGGTAACAAATGTGTGGTAAGCTACGTGAGCCAGATCAGGGGGAAAAGTCCCAAATAAATTCTCCTTTTAGCTTCTGGTCCCCTGCAAAGACCAACATTTTCCCCTGCTTCTACAGAAACTCACAGTACTGGGTGAGCATGACAAAATCTCCCACTGAACAAATGAACTGAACTGCTTCTTTAGGCTACCGAGTGCATTTCTTGTGCTTAGGCCAAAAAGTCTCCAAATCTAAAATGACCACTGCAGGGTCTGATCCTGCATTTCTCGAGCACTCAAGCCTTTTGAAAACAATGTAAGTTTGGGGTGTGCATGTAATACAGGCCTGAGCTTTGGAGCTTGTTAAATGCTGATGGATTGCATGAATATGAATATTTGTCTGTAGGGGACAAAGGCTTTTGAAGAGTGAGCTCAACATCATGGGCAAAACATAAACAATAACAAAAAGGGGAAGAGCATCCTGGATGCAAACTACGAGATAAATAATATATTTCAACTTTTATGTTGCTCGCCTTTGATCTGGTACCGCTGACATTATGGTCCTGTTAAATTTTCAGCATACAGCCAACATGTAAAAACAGAGCCAAAAGGTATGATGGAATGAGTGGAATGGTGAATGTAGAGAGGATCTCCTGTTGTTTGAACAGAAGAACGAGATAGTTGATGGGATGTGGCTGTTTCTATGGAAGATGAGTGGTTAATATATTCAATGTTGTGTTCTTGCCTTATTACAATATAATCTGAGGCCAAGCGATATGAACACAGAATTCCCATTAAGCCCAGAAACATGTGGGAGAGCTGTGTGCAGAGCAAATGGCCCTTAGTATTCAAACTGGAGTATATAGATAGATGGGGGTTCCAATCCTGTCCATACTTCTCATGGCCCTGGTTAAAACAAAGTAAGGAAAAAAGTAGTAAATGTGGAGGAAAACAAGGGGCATGCACCATTTTCCCCACTCCGCTTTTTATTTTGCATACCAAACTTTAGGGACGAGTCCTACACACCCCTACTCACATGAGCAGTCCTTACACATATGAGTTGTCTAATACCCGCCAATTGAATGACAGCTGTTTTTATTACTGGCTGACTTCAAACAATCTTCGCTCTTTTAGGATCTTATATACTCAAAACCAAAACACAGTTAAGGACCCAATCCTGCAGCTTTCAGCCTTACCTGCATTCATGAAATTCTTAGTTTGGTATGGAACCCGATTAAGCTGGACCAACATAAGCTCTACTTTGTGCCAAAGCAGTGGATCCACCGCTAGAGTTTGCTCTGGTGCAACTGCATCACCGTAGTGCAAGGGCGGAGCAGATTTCCTTAATGTTGACTGCTCACATGCATAATGCCAGGAAATCAGATTCTAAGACGTCAATAACTCAGTACAATACTACCATCTAACATGAAACCGGCTATTTAATTACTTATCACCACTAACAAAAGGTCTCTTTATTTTGATTAACTTTGAGAGAACAAGGTACTTGGAAGCAGAGTATGTTTAAATAATTACACAATGCAAGATAACATGTCTGGAAGCAAAAAATGGTGCAAGAGGAAGACGGAGAAGAAATAAACTTGTTCTCACTTCCCAATGTAAACTATGAATGACCTCCAGGTCAATTTTTCAGAGTATCTCAGATCAATTCAATTCTCACCTCCGCTCCCTACCTGCTAGCAAATGAATATATTGTGCCTTCCAATAGACTGAAATGACTAAAAGGAAATCGCATTTAGCTGCATCTGAATAACCATGGTTATTAGATGATGCATGCAGAGGAAAAATTACCATTTCTCCTCTTCTATTCCTTCTACTCTGTCTGATTGTCATTCTCACCTCACTGGTGATTAAGTTGTAGGATGCTCTTGCAGATTGTTAATTAGGTGTTAATATCTGCAAGGGGCCACAGCAAGCTTCTACACCTGAGGTCATTTCTCAGAAGTCAGGCTGTCTCCAGTGACAGTACCTGTAATTCCCATAGCTAGTTTGATTCCTACTCAACAGCTGGAGCTAGTATCTCTTTCATGTCTGGTTTCATTTCCTATCTGAAATTATATGAGTGCTAATATCTTTATTATCTTTCCCATAGATGTGCAATGCTTGAGAGAGTGGCACAGCATGTTGTTCACAGGCTTATTATTGTTATTTTTTTTTACCACAGCATTTTGAAAACAGCTCAAGCAAAAATCTTTATGGTTAGCAAATTCATAGCTGAAGATTCCATTATTGGATCTGGGGAAGAAAGTAGGCCTGGGGAAAACAATAGCAATAATTTTGATAGACAAAAATAAAAGCTGCACAACTGGTAAGTGAAAATGGCTTAAACTTTGGGAACTAATGTAATGGCATTGACAAGGGGGCGGGGAAATGAACAAGGCACCCTGACCTCCATAAGTCTTGGCAGCTGGTTTGTGAGTGTGTGCATGTGTGAGCCAGTGAACCAGTAATGAAGGGTTTTCAAGGGCACATCATTTTGCTTAAGGTAATGAGTCATGTTATATTTACGATGATTAATAAAAAAAAAAAAACAGCTTGGGTCTGCCTTTCAGAAAACTCCTTGCTATTTGAGGGCCTGCTCCTTGTATTTAATTGGGCACCCAAACCTCCCACTTTGTTCAGGGGATGAAATTCACATCTGGGCAAAGGGCATGCACAAGTCCTACAGACCACTTAAGTCCTGTTTTAGGAGTTTCAGGGAACGTAAATAATGAGTAGTCAGAACCATTGTATCTAAATACCTGTCATTTATATTCCTCACCCAAAGAGATGAAATAAGGACACAAAACAAATATAAATGACATATCTTTATATATGCAGAGTCGTTGTAGCCATATTGGTCCCAGCATATTAGAGAGACAAGGTGGGTGAGATCTTTTATTGGACCAACTTCTGGTTGATGAGAGAGACAAGCTTCTCACTGGTTAAAACAAAGGAAGGTAAAAATTAGCTAAAAGGAAAAAAAAGGCAGTAAATGTGGAGGACAAAAACTGGCACACACCATTTTTTCTGTTGGTCCGATAAAAGATATTACCTCACCCACCTTGTCTCTCTAATATTCTGGAACCAACACAGCTACAACACTACTACAAACAAGATATTTACATAAACCCCTTTCAGCAGAAGGCATCAGAGAGCTTTACAAATATTTCTTAATTCTCCTAACACCCCTCTAAGGTAAGAATTAATAACCTAATTGTATAGCGAGGTAAAGTGAGGTATACAGAGATCAAAGGCAATAGGTATTTAGATGAAGCCAATGGAACTGACTACTCATGCTTAAAGCTAGGCAAATGCTTAAGTACCTTGCTAAATAAGGGATCAATTAATTTGACTAAGGTCTCACAGGGAGTCTATACAGTTAGGCTAAAACTGTCCCCTTTTCTAAGCACTGCACCTTTTGGAGCCATAAGAAATACGTTTAACATATTGCACGTTAAAGAGCTACTTTTTCAGTCTCTGATCAATGTGGACTGTATATTTTAAAAGTGTAGATCATTTGGTAAATGACAAACACTGAAAACCCCAAAGAAAGACTGTATCTATTAGCACGTAAACTACAATTCTATGTTAGAACTAAACAACAGCAGAAATCACACTAGTGCAATGATGTTTCAGGTCTTAATTCTAAACTTAAGCAAAACTAATAAATTGACCTTGATGGGAGTTTTGCCAGATTAGGCCACCAGTGATAAAAAAATTCTGTTCTTCGATCATAAGGACACAAGCAGTTTTCACTCTCTCTTCAAATGAATACGGATGAGATGAAGACATAGGATTTTACAGTATTTATTAAGTTTACACTTTCATGATGTATCAAACTTGTTTTACCTAGAATTTCTGTAAAACACCCTGTAAATTGTACATGGTGGGGGTTTTGCTCCCATTCTCTTGACTGACATAGCAAAATACCTTCCATTTGAAACAGGCCTAATATAAAAAAGGCCCTAGTTTGGCTAGATGTGCACATACATGGCTTCTACTGACTTTGATGGAAACTTGACCAATAATATGTCACGGAAGTTTTATGCATAATTTAGAATTTAGTAAAATGAAATCAATTTGTAAAGGGGTACCTACACACGACTGCAAACTCAAATAGAGCTCGTTCATACACACAGAAATTTAGCTGGTTACTTATTGCCTATATTCCCTTTCCATTATATCAGACATTTAGCCCTAGAAAAGAACTTGTGTGTTTAAGACCCAGCCTTCTACTGTCTCTACTGAAGTCATCATCCAGTGTTTGTGACATCACAGTCTGTTGCCGTGAAAATGAATGTTGAAGTCATATCCTACATTCTGACTTCAATGCAGACTAAAGCTGGACAGGAACAAAGCATGGGAAAGAGCAAGTTCCTGTGCAAGCACATCTTTTTAATAACTATGTGTGGGTACAAGGAGCAAATCCTAAAAAATCAAATGAAAAGTGAATAGATTTATATTTTAAGCCTGCTTTATTTAAAAGGTTTCCCTTGCATGAAAGTTCTTAATGGTAAGCTGCAAAAGGGAAAGGAAATGTGTGTGTGTGTTCTTTAATTCTCCTTATCCTCACCTTAACTTTAGGGCTTGTCTACATAGGGAAATTCAATGGCAAAACTACATCTGTATAATTATAACAAGAGAGTTATACTGGTATAACTTTCCCTATGGACACTCTTCTTCTGAAATAAGAGCAGCTTTTTCTAGTATAATTTAAACCAGGGGTAGGCAACCTATGGCACGCGTGCCGAAGGCGGCACGCGAGCTGATTTTCAGTGGCACTCACATTGCCCGGGTCCTGGCCACCAGTCCGGGGGTATCTGCATTTTAATTTAATTTTAAATGAAGCTTCTTAAACATTTAAAAAACCTTATTTACTTTACATACAACAATAGTTTAGTTCTAGTCTCCATATGGGGGGTTATGTAAGTGTGCATTCACACCTTTCCTTATACCAGTATAGCTTCCTGCCTAGAAAGCCCTTAAACACACTGGCTGAAATTCTGGCCCCAGGAAGTCAGTGAGAGTTTTGTCATTGACTTCACTGGGTCAGGATTTCACCCACTATCTCTTCCTCCTCAGCAGAGAGGCAGATGAGTTGCAGTTTAGGTTTCACGCTATTGCGTTACCGTCAATGCAGCCCTCCAAAAATTACTAAGGTAATCCTCCAAAAATAAGCAAAAAGAATTCATTTATTTTGAAAAAAAAATATTATGAGGTGATTATAAACTATAAAGTCCACAAACAATTAGATTTGCTCTTGCCGTTCATCTATAAGGGGAACAGGAACATTATATTACGGTCTGTGTAAGAAGAACCAAATTTGGCCTTCACACAAATAGCATTAAAATCCCACTGACGTCAAAGGCAATGGAGACACATATCACAGGGCATAATTTGGCCCTTGCTGTGGCATTTTCCTCTTGGCTGTTGACTCCCTTATGCTAGAAAGTGGAAATGCTTTTCTGCACCAAATAAAATTAACAGGAAAGGTTGGATAGTGTAACAAATACATTGGGAAAGAATGTTTAGGGCCATATACCAGCCTTCAATCTTGCACAAGACCCACACTAACATCACCAGAGGCTTTATATCAGGGGTGGGCAAACTACCGCCTGGAGGCCACATTCGGCCCTTCAGACATTTTAATCTGGCCCTTAAACTCCCGCCGGTGAGCGGGGTCAGGGGCTTTCCCCGCTCCGGCGCTCCAGCCGGGGAGTGGGATCAGGCATTTGCCCCGCTCCACGCGTGCCGTGGCTCTGCACAGCTCCCAGAAGCAGCAGCATCTCCCCGCTCCGGCTCCTACGTGTAGGGGCAGCTAGGGGGCTCTGCACGCTGCCCCCGCCCCAAGCGCGGCCCCTGCAGCTCCCACTGGCCGGGAACTGTGGCCAATGGGAGCTGCAGGGGCAGCACCTGTGGATGGGGCAGCGCGCAGAGCCGCCTGGCTGTGGCTCCGCGTAGGAGCCGGACGGGGGACATGCTGCTGCTTCCGGGAGCTGCCTGAGGTAAATGCTGCCTGGAGCCTGCACCTCTGACCCCCTCCTGCGCCCCAACCCCCTGCCCCAGTCCTAATCCTCCTCCCACCCTCCAAATCCCTTGGTCCCAGCTCGAAGCATCCTTCTGCACCCCCCAACCCCTCATCCCCAGCCCCACCCCAGAGCCCGCACCCCCAGCCAGAGCCCTCACCTCCACACACACACCCCAACCCCCTGCTCCAGCCCAGAGCTCCCTCCCGCACCCTGAACTCCTCATTTCTGGCCCCACCACAGAGCCCACACCCCCCAACCGGAGCCCTCACCCCCTCCCACAACCCAACCCCCCAATTTCGTGAGCATTCATGGCCCACCATACCATTTCCATACCCAGATGTGGCCCTCGTGCCAAAAAGTTTGCCCACCCCAGCTTTATATGGATTATCTCATAAAATACCACCTCATATCCATGCTTATATTTTAATTTCATTATTAATATAGTGATATATATCAGGAACATGAACCAACTCCCACTGACTTTCACAGGAAAAAGTGCATGGAATTATGCCAAGGATTTATTTGGTCCATAATCTTACTACCTTTACATATATCAAAAGAGATGTTTGTACAGTGACTGTATCTTAATCAACAGCTACAATAGACTTTATTTACACACATCATATGAATTGCCTGCATTGCTACAAATATGCTAGAAATAACATAATTCCTTCAAAGAAATCAAATTAGCAATGAGATCACTGACACCACTGTCCACTACTATCCTCCTATAATATTAAATTCCCTTAACCAAACTGACTTTATGAGAATAAACTAAGTGAGCCTCCAGAGAGTGCAAAGTATTGGACTTTTCATATCTAAGCTTATTATTCCTAATATCACAGAGAAACTTCCCTGAACTGGCCTTCTCCTTCCCAAATTCCCCATCTGAGCAGATGTCTCTCTTTTTCTTGCATTTACCTGTCAATCATGTTCACAGCTGAAATTTGATTTCTCTCCCAACAGTAACCTTAGATGAAATATTACCATGGGGTCAGTCCAATCTCAACCTGGCCATAAAAGTTCATTAACTCTTCCTAGACCCAATATATATTTGTTTCAAAGTAATGGGATCTGTTTTTTCAACAATGCCTAACAGGACAACCAAAAAATATACAAGTAAATGAAATTATTGTGTCTATTTTCCAGGCCAGGGTACATTGTGCCTATATAAGTCCTGTTATTACAATTATACATTAAATTAAACACTTTTAAAAAACATGTCCATAGATAACTGAACAAAATTAGAAATGATTGATCTTAGCTTATTTAAAATAAAGAACTCTTGTTAGCAATGAGCTGATCGACAATACACTGTACCTGAACAGTGAAAAGAAGTATCTTGACTATGTTTAAAATTCCTATTCAAGCCTATTCAATATATGCAACATAATATGCTCTACAAGGACCCATAATAAAACTAGGGGTCGGATTTTCTTCTTGCTTAAAACGCTATAAATCAGTTGTAAATTTACTGATATCAGTGAGATTACACCCGTGTATAACTCATGTAAATTGAGAGGAGAATCAGGTCACAAAATGTGTCTCTTATGAAGTTCTCCCCTGGCCCAATCCTGCAGCCTATACCCAAGCAAAACTCCTGCAAATGTCAATGGAAGTTTGACCTGCATGAATTCTACAGGATCAACCCCCCTTCTCCACACAGTCAGCCAAATTTTAAATAAAAATAAAACTCAGTTGCACTAGCTAATAAAAGCTAACAGTGCTTTGTTTAATAACACCCTTAATTGTTGATATAAGTGTTGTAGACTGTATTCTTGTCTAAAATAAGAGATTTCATAATTAAACTCACACAGGGATCTCTGTAATTGAAAATCCCATTTAAACCGCTTAGTGTTTTTTTACAGTTGAGCCTGATAATAAACAGATCCCATGGACCATATGTCTGCCTGAATCTAAGGAGGTGTGTGTGTGTGTGTGTGTGTGTGTGTGTGTGTGTGTGTGTGTGTGTGTGTGTGTGTGTGTGTGTGTATAAAAGTTTGATCTTCTCATTTTCATTAATATTGTATATTCTATAAATGTGATAGACTGAATGGATGTGATTTGGGAGAGGAAGACAGCATTATGCTTCTCATTCAATTGAAAATTCTGGGCATGTACATAAAACAATACAGAGATCTATCATTTTCATCAAAATTTGAGACAGATCTTATGTAGTCTCATACTTAACCTCCATAGCTAGTTTCTGAATGCCAGCATTTGAAGACAAAAAAATAAGATGTTTGCAAGGAATAAAATATAAATTATACTACGTAGGAGACATGCTTAGTAAACAAAAGTAGAAAACATTCACATTGCCCCTGTCACTTTTACACACCTGAATATGAGCCCGATCTAACTTCCATGGGTTATTAAGTAAGTTTCATATTAACAAACAAAACAAAGAAAAAAAACCCTCTTACTCAAGTATGCAAATGAAAATCAAAATGTACCTTTTTTTTTTTTTTACTTCAGGCAACAGGCATTTTCACATCACCGATGTAGAAGATTCTCTTGGGTACCTAATTTAGTAAATATATTAAAATAAACAAAACATAATTAATAAAGAATTTTAAAACACTGTAAAATATGTCACTTGTACAGAGCGGAACTGTTCTGATTGGATGCTAATTTAATTTCAGAGAGTCTTCTGTGTTATTTATTAACAGTATTCTAGTGCTGATGAACTTAATGGAACACTGTTTAAAATAAAACCATTTTTAAATAGCATGCCTTGCCTTTATTCACATTAATAACAGGAGGATCTTAGTGACAGCACCATTATCTTAGTAAAACAAAAATACAATTTTTGTCTTGACAGTGAATATCAAACTGCAATAGGTGAAAGCATTTAGTTTTCCTATAGTTTTCTTAAATAAAAATCTTTATTATTATTAGCTGCGCTAATGTAACTGGCAAAATAATTACCAATTTCTGTATATAGTCCATTATTTTCCAGACAGCAGTTTAATAACAAAACCAGAGCTGTCATTTCTCCCTACGGTTACTCACACTATACAAGTTCAGACTGTCAAAATATATTTAAAATCTAATTTTAAAAGATTCCACACAGTTACAATGAATCTTTGTACAATAAGTGAGATAAACCAGTGAGTCAATCTATGCTCTTTAAATATGGATATTTTGTTATGTTTGTTAAATCTAACTTTCTTCATTGGACTATATATACACTATGTATACATATATACAGCAAGTATTCTGCGGGAAGTATAGCTGCAGCTACATCAATGTATGGTCATATCATGACATAAACATAGCAAGAAAAAATTGCATACCTGATTTAAGATTGAAAAAAAAAAAAGCAAGACTATCTATGGGTTTATTTGGTATTTTGATTGCAAAACAGCTCTGCAGCTTTAAAAAAAAAAAATCAACTGGACAATTTGTGCCAACTAAATTATTATTCCACAATGTAAAGATCACTTTCAACATCAAACTGAATAGAGTGGCGTATTTAAATATTTTCAAGCATGCCACTTAAAACAATGTTTCCGTGTAGTGGGAAATTTTACATTAGATCATGTTTATTCAGAAATGTTTCAATCAAATCATGCATGTATACATATATAAATGCCCACATACACGTTCATAGCAAAGCAAGACAGCTCCTTTTCAAGACAGCTCCTTTGCCTCCCTAACAATCTTGTTGATCCTGTCTGTTATTTTTGGAGAAAAGGGACAGTGTCGCCTTATATGTAATATTTGGTATCCTGCCCAGGATCTCTTAAAGCAGATGACTTTTTTAGACCTTTGGTGTAATTTTCCTCAAGATGACCTCTGCTCTCATGCCAATTGATGAATCCATCCTGTTATTAATGCATTTAGTTGGGAGGAATAGGTATTCAATTCTCACACCTGAAGACCATCCAAAAAAGTGTTGTGGTCAGCCTGCTCTATTATCTTTAGTCTTTGATGAGGATATCCCTTATCTAGAACCACAATAGTTCAATCAATTCAAAGGAGAACTGAAACAGAGTGGACATGCCTCTCACAGGCACAGTGCATGGAATCATTTAACAGGTTTATTTGAAGATCAGGTATTAATAAAAAGAGATTCCAAGAAATGCAGTACTAAAACAGCCTGGAGAGGCTAAGCAGATTTATTAATTTAACACGGCTGATAACACTTCTTTTTCTTCTTCTTTTAATTTGACAGAGTTGGTACATGAGAGTTATCATTTAATAAATTTGCTCCTCTATAATGCGGTGTGTTAAAAAAGATTTTACAATAAAGGCTGCTGAAAGACTGTGCTCAGTTTAGAGACTGAATCTGGTGTAGCATGAATATACAATTTTAAGCAGATTTAATCTTATATTATTCCTGTCTCCAAAGTGACTCTGCAGTAGATCTCTTATCAAAAGTTAAGTCTGTTCATCCTACATTGCAAAACAGAAATGTATTGCAAACTCTGGCCTGGCTTCTTATGTATTACAGTACTTTCATCAGTGAATTAGGAAGCAGTTTGGGGGAGGGGGGAAGGAAAGGAACTGGATCTTTTTTGTTTGTGTTACTTACCTTTCATCACTGCCAATGTTTCATTGCAAGGGCCTCAAATGTTTGAGAAAGCTGGGACTCTTTTTAGAGAACACCACAACTTTAGGAACTGATATCCACACACAAAACCCACTTTTTAAAGTTAGTTCCCAAGATCTTGTAAATTTCTACTTTTAAAAATCAGTGAAAGGGAAGGTTCTGGCTCCAGGTAGGATAATCAGCCTGTGTTAAAATGGAGCATTAAACTCTATCTCCGAGAGAGAGAAATTCAGCTGGATTTGGAAAACTGCTCTTCTCCCAACTGCAAATGATTTACAAAGCATGCAGCCTAAACCTCCCCCACCCCCTTCTCCTCCAGCCACCAAGGCTCTGATCCCAAACCTAATTGAAAGACTCCCATTGACTTCAACGGGCTTTGGATCAAGTTTAAGTGAGCCCAGGTTATCAGACAGAAAAGGAAAAAGGGGCCGAATCCAAATAAAAGAACAGCCCAGCTGGCTCCAGGAACGTACCTAAGGGATGATCAGTCAGCGGAAGGCCGCCTGCATGACACACCGGCGCTAAGGTTTGGACGGATGGATGGATCCTTCAGGAATTGAATTTAGACAACACACAAAAGCAGCGGCCTCCCTCCCCTCCGGCCCGCTGCAGTGCAGCCCCCGCCCTCCCCAGGGTGTAACACAGCCAGGCTGGGCCGCCCGAGAGCCCCCTTGGCAGTGGTTGGGAGGTGTGATCCGCCTGGCCTGTTTGCTGGCACAAACCCCTGCCTGGGTGAACGCCCAGACACAGAACCCCCTATTCATGGGGCAGCGCTGAGAGGTACCAGCCCCTGCGCCCCCGGCTAGGCTCATGGTGGCCGTGGGGTGTCCCTCCCCCCTGCCCCAGCGCTTCTGGTCTGGGCCGCCTCCTTTGCAGGCAGCCTCTTGGCTCCCCGCTGGGGCTGGCCCCTGCCCATTTGCCTCCTAGGGGGGCACTTCGCGCTAACACCCACGGCTTGGCCCGGGATCGTCCCCACAAAGTTCAGGGCAAATCCCCGGCAGAATAGAGCCGCTTCCCCGCCGCTCCGGCTCTAAGCGGCTTACAGGGGCGAACACGTGCCGGGAACCGCAGCCGCTCTCGCCCCGTCCCTCAGGCGCTCGGGGAGGGTCGGGGCTAGCGGCCAGACCCCGGGCCCTTGCCCCTGCGCGGGGCCACCTGCTCCCCGCAGCGCGCCTGCCCCAGGGCAGGGCTAGAGGCTGCGGAGCGGCTCGGCCCGGCAGCCGGGGCTGGGCTGGTCCCAGCGCCGCGCCGCGGAGGGTCCGTGTTCCTGGGAGGGGACACAGGCTGCCCTCGGCGGAGCGAGGCGCGCGGGTCTGCGCCCTTTGGGCAGGGCAGGGCACAGCGGGGGCTGGCAGACGCCGTTCGTAGTCCCTTGAAATGCCTTGGCCCCGTCCCCACTGCCGTCCGTGGGAACTCCCCCCATTTCAGTTCAGTGGGAGCAGGATCGGGCCCTTAATGGTCACGTTTCTGACGGGCCTGAGCCCTGACAGTGCCTGGGGGAAATACACAAATGCTGTTTCCTCCCTCAGCCCAGTGTCCCGAGGGAATGACTTCTCCTGCTATCCGGATCGGAAACGGAGACCCAGACCGGAACACATTTACACATCCGACCTCTCCACACGGGTTTACATTTACATAATAAAGTGGAGGGGAAAGGACCGAAACAGGAGACATACACTTAAAAACTACGTCTGAGACCACGCGGGTTATAATCGCCCTGCCCTTTGCTTCAGTACCCCCACATTGCAACCTCAGCCGTAATTGGGACAGTGTTTGGGATTTGTGGGTTCATGTCAACAGGATGCTATTTAATCGGATTCAGATCAGGTATTTCATTTCCAGAAACATTCCGAGTCATAACAAAACTATTGATACACATCAACCCGCAGGCAGATGGTTGCATTCAGGAACGCCCAATAGACGTTGGAAGCAAAGAGTTTATTCGGGAGAAATTTGGGGAGGGGTTATTTAAGTGGTGGAGATTTTCTTGGGGAGGGGGAGTTAATTATTTTTGTTTGGGGGGGGGTTCCCTTTCTTTATTTTAAATAATCCAAGCCTGGATGTAAGAAGCCAAAAGGGAACAAAAATCTTTGCCATTCTGCAGCTGGCTAGGGTGTGACTGTAGATCCAAATTCTGGCGAACTCAAGCCTGGGAAATGAATGTGTATTGCTGGTCTGCCTGACACCACGGAGGCTTCAAGGACGCTTGTTTTACACTGAAAACCCAGGCGGAGAGGGTGGGTAACTGTTGGCCAGATCACACATTGAAATGGGGGCGTTGAGCCCCGTTACGCCTCCATCCACAGCCATTAACATTTTGTTTTAAAGGGGAAAAGCTGCTGAGAACACTTTTCGGGGCTGTACTTCTTTATAAATTAACAATTGAGAGGCCATCAGTGACACTTCATCCTCTCACCCCGCTGGAAACTTTAGACACTGCTTGATTTGTCTCTTGCTCTATGCCTGTGAAAACGAGACTTCTAGCAAACTTCTGCTCTGTCTTCCATTCCTTCCATGCAAGATGTCTGGTGGGTATGTATTTAAAAGGAAAACACGTCAAAGTATACAGTACTTAAAATCAAGCGCTTATGCAGGCAGCGCAATCTTCATCAGTATAACTCACTGCCAAAAGTGCAGGCCTAAAGTATTTCACTGCAGTGTAAGAAATTGCACCGTTTTAGAGTTGAGGACCAGAAATGTGGGCACAGCACGCTGGAAACTCTCAATTTTGGTGAGTAATCAGCGATAACAAGCTGCCCTCAAGCACACTGCCAAATTATAGATTCAGATCAAGGTGATGGTGACTAAGAGAGCAGGAGTTTAACTGATTAGCCAAGTATCAACACACGCATCTACCCCCGTGTGTTACTTAGCGTTCGCATCGATCGCTTTCATCTTGGAATATTTTGCATTGCCCTGGTCTTGAGTTCACAAATCTGAGTGCACTCACCCCCCAAAGAGTGGTAAGCTTTATTTTTGGTCCTCCTCCACCACCAATTCCAGTCTATACTGACTGTCCTACGGTAACAGATGCTGTGGAGTGTACAGCATTAAAATCTATTGATTTGCATCCACTGAGCCTGCTAAATTCATTAGAAAGTGCTAAAACTGTAGTGTATGAATGCTCAACTGTTTCTCTGAAAAAAATAGTTCTTTAAACAACCTCCCACCTTTTTGCGTCCTGTTGTACTAGCCTGTGCTATTTATAACAAGATGTGCACTTAAAATAGATACTATGTGGATACAGATAACCTGAGTGTACGTAAAGATGTGTTAAGCATGCAAAATATATTACATTTGCCACAGCAACAACTGGAATCTCCATGTTTTATGGTATCTACTGACAACATGACATTAGTGATTTTAAAGGAGAAAATGTTTATTTAAAACCTTCACTACTGAAAAAAAGTATTTTTGTATGTGGCATTTTAAAATCCAAACATCTGAACAGGTGTCAGAAACAGTGAGTCCATTTAGTTCAGATGATGATCTTAGTAATAAATACAGAGGATTTCCTTTCAAAGCTGCACATGCTGAAATGACACCAATGTGGTTCTGGCATCTGAGCAGATAATTCTGATATATGCATCATTTCCTCCCTAAATCCAGGAAGCAGCAGTACTCTGTGTCTGATATTATGTCAGAGAAATTGGTATTAAAAATTATGAATGATTCTTGATCAAGAACTTCTTACATACTGCGGGGCGCGGGGAATACAGGGAAATGAAGCAGCTGTGGCAAAGTTAGTCCAAAAGACAAAGCTTTTTAAAAGAAGAGCTTTTATTGTGGGGCAAATAAAAAAGGGAAGTAGCCTTTCTAATAAGTAAAGCCACATTTTTATTGTTGCTGAACAAAATGAGCAAACAGCACAGTTGCAATTGCAGAGAGTTATTAAAGAAAAAATACACTCAGGTGGCTAGGAATATTTTCCCCTTTTCAGATGTGATCCTGTGTGCGGAGGCAGGGAAAATACTGTAGTACAAACACAAAAAATATTTCACTCCACTAAGCCGAATCCTTGATGTTGGGAAGGGGGTTATGCTACATTTTAGAAAAAGCTTAAGAGTTGGGGGTTTTTTTGTATCACATTGAAGCATATTTCAAACTGAGCAAAGGGTCGCCTCTTTTGTGCACATCTTAATGAACATTCTTTGCAATGTAGGTAATAAATGAGAAAGAACCATAGGGCGATGGCAGAAATGGGACACTGTTAACGATGTGGAGAGTAAGAACTAACTATCTCTTTTGACATATGGGGCCATATCTCCTTACTCAGGCAAAGCTTCCACTGACTTCAGTAAGAGATTTACATGAGTGAGAAGTCAGTAAAGGGTACAGACTCCTGCTCCCCATTCAAATCAATGGGAATTTTAGCACTGAGTTTAGTGAGAGGCTTAGCAGGATACAAGCCAGAATGCTCCAAGCAAGGGGTGATTAATGAATATAGGTTATTCAGAGCAGATCTGTTCCAATTAGTTCTCAGCAAGCAGTTCTGCTGGAAAGGTGTGATCTCCCCTTAAATTCATACAGAACCCCAATAGATGGTTTGCTTTAGTGGTTATTAAAACTTGCTTGTAGTGGGTTTTTTTTTCTTTAGTTGCAATGTAACAGTATTTCAGACAGAGATTCAAATACAGCCTAAGGAAGACAATGCGTTTTAAGTCTGAAGTAAAGACTGATATGTTAGGTTCATGGGCTAGGAAAAGGACCAGCCTTTTCTCTATTGGAGTGTTTTTCCCTCTGACAATCTATTTCTTGGAAGGCTTTTCTTAGCTCAGTTCATAAAACCTTTACCTATACTGTGGGTGTACTAAAACCAACCAAGCAAAACCCAGAAAGAGCAATGTTTCATTTGCTCTATCACCTCTTCTTGGACTCAAAATACTACTGTAAACCTAGTAACTGCTTACACCTTTTCATGTTACTAAACTATAAGATCTATTGTATTAACAGGGTTAATGTTGTGCCACAAATTGATTGCACATAAGAGGGGCTCTGCATCTGTGCCTAAGAAACTAGCTGCAGTGTATTAGTTTAAAAGGTAATTTTAAATGTAAGGTGCTTATCAGTTTACTGAAAATATCAATACTTGTGAATGTTTTTGGAATAATTCAGTCCCTAAGTGACCGCTATGAAAAATGTTGGCACTAATAGAGGTTTAAACATTTCAAGAAGGAGAAAAAGTTGCTATCTTTACGAGAGCAGATAATTTTCTAATCAGCCAATGGCAGCCAGTTTACCCTCAGATTACATATTAACTAGAATATGAAGCTCCAATTAACCAGAATATGGAGCTTGAACCATTACTCAAATTGTGGTGTAACAGAAGGTCAAATGCCAAAGGGCACTCCATTGACTTCGTGTTCAGGAGGAGGGGCGAATATAGAACAGAACTGGTTAACACCAGGGACCATTCCAAAGCTCCATAAAAGTTTCCCATTGAAAGGACCCATTCTGCTACCACTGAAGTCAGAGATTTATTTATTTGCCATTGACTTTAATGGGAGCTGATTCAGTCAGAAATCAATGCTTGAACTCCCCCCTTGATGTGACTGTTGACACAACCTGTTGTGTTTTAAGGGAAACTCGGCCTTCCTGAGCAGAGCATGACTTAGGGGTCCGATCCTTCAGTCCTGACCTGAAATCAGTGAGAACTCTGCCTGGGTAAACAGTGCAAGACCCAACCTGAAGCAGTTTCTCTGAGAAACAGCTGTTTCAACCCCCACCCCCAAGAACAGAATTCTGGTGCAGTTTGCTGTGATGTTTTAAATTCCACTCTCTCCATATACTGGGGGTTATTTTATAATTTAGAAGAAATTTATAAATAGTGTTGGTTTTTATGAGCCTGAGATAAAGCTAAATTCAAGTGAAGCTGTAATATTCTTCAGAGAGGCCTAAGTTTTTCAAATGAACTACAAAGTTAATCCTATTCAAATACTGGAGAAAACGCTATGAAAACCTCTCTACTTATTTGGGAGCTGCTAAGAAAAGTAACTGTAAAATAATTGGGTCAATTGTTTTAGGAGATATTCAAAGCTGAAAATGTCCTTTGGCATGCAGAACTATAGTAAAGAGCACACCTTTGGACCTTAACATTTTTTAGCAAATTAATCTTTTTGAGTGTTTGTTTAGGACAAATAACTTGAAAGTCCTTTGATTTTTTATTTTTCCCTCCTAAATTCACTGTGAACCTTCTAAGGCCTGTGGCTGACAAGAAAACCCTGATGTGGAAAAGGGAGGGGAGGGAGGTTAGAATGGGGTATCTGCCAAATGTCCAAAACTCTTTATCTCTAACATTAAATGAATATGTGACAAGAAAAACCTGACGCGGTGTCATCTCTTACTACATACAAACTGTTCTGCTTGGATCAGATGATAAGAGGATGTTAAGTCTTCCCTTTCACTCTACTCCATCATAAAACAATCAAAATATAGGACCATATCGTGTTATCAGGTTTTTCAGCAGAACTTCCCTTTGAGATCAATGGCTTGAAATTGATGGCACGATATGACTCATAGCAACTAAGGCTCTCTAAGTCATTACAAAACTGAGAAATTATACCAAGTACCTGAAAGATCACGTTTTTCACCTGCCTGACATATAACTAATTTCTAGTGGGTGATAATTTTCCACTTTACATATAACTGGTCACTAACTTCTCTTCTCCTTTTTATCAGTGGGTTCAACTCTTGTATCAGCATCACTTCCTTGCAATGTATTAGGCTTAGATACTGCTTTCATAGTTGTTTAACTTTTTAAACTACACACTAAAAAACTGAGTACAGAATCAAAAAAATGCAGTTTATTATTGTAGATTATTCTCTCTTTTGATATAACCATAAAGTTGAAAATGAAAGAAAAGCACATAAGAACATCACACGTGGTTAGTAACTCAAGATATAAAACAATTTTGCACAGCAAAATATGTAAAAGAAAAAGTAACTGACAAGATTTTTTTATATTTATTGTGGTAAGATTTACTTTCCATTTTTTTTTAAAAGACAGGATATCAGTCCCTGAAAATAAAATTTACTGGTTATTGCCTTTAAAACTGTGGAATTTTTGAAGTTACAGAAAATCCAGTTCTGCACCACAATACAACTGTAAAAAAATCTGCATCATCTTAAAACTGTGCAGTAATGCCATCTTTATAACTGCATAAACTGTATTAGCGTTCTAAACAGGTTTGTCTTTTTTTTATATGCTTGCAGGTTATATCTTAGTGCAATTCAGTCCCAAATACTTCAATTTTGGAAAAAAAAATACATTTTGAATGTAAAATACCCCTATAGATATAAACAGGGGTGCCTCCCCCTTTTAATACTTTGGTTTTCAAATACAGTTAGTGGTATAGCAAGTACTACATATACCCAACTTATATTTAAGTTGCAAGCACATGCTGCATAAGCTACTCTTAAAAAACAGTCCCATTGCAAATTCTACCCCCCCTTTACATCACAACAGTAAACAATTTAGTGCATCAATCTTTTTGTATTTAAATCTACATCTAAACAGACCTAACTCTTTCAAATTTATCTATAACATTCCTTTATCTGTAGCATACATTTTAACTGGGCGTACAGATGATAAAAACTAGAATTAAATTATATACTAGGAACCCAGAGCATTCACATTTGACAATGACCAGATGCAAAAGAAAAAAAGGAAATAAACTTGGGGCAGATCACGTAAAGATAAATTTTAGACTGCTTTAGGCAACAGCATGGTTTTAAAGTCCCCAAATTGGGAAGCGATTTTTTTAAAAAAACCACATCTTTCCAAAGTTTCTTTTTTTTTTTTTTTTTTTGCCACATTAGGTTATCAGAATCCATTCTGGCATTTTTTAGAACAGGGAATGCTTCAGTGCATTTAAAAGGAAGTCTGAAGTTTTGAGTAACTCAAAGCAGTTTTAGAGCAGACGCAAACTTTAATGGGGAGGAAGAGGAGGAAGATCAAAGGTTGCACTTTTTTGCTTTCAACTCAAAAAAGTGATGAGGCAATAAAACAAAAGGATGAATGCCATGCCATAATAGTCTCCAAAAGTCCATTTCCAAGCAAAAGAAAAAAAATAATTATACCATACATGTCCAGCATGCAGGGTGTTTTATTAATATAATGTCTCTTTTTCATAGTCCATTGTTGCTAAGACAAAATAGCAAGCATAATGCATGAGATGAGTATGGGATCTAATGGCAGACTAAAAGTCTCATGTTTGGCAGATTAAGGCCAAAACTCACATGAACACACCGAAGGCTGATGCAGACTTGATTTTGGCAGGTTGATCTAGGTATATCTCTAGTTTAGCACAACAACGCTAAAAACTGATGGAACTCAGCAAGCTGGAGTCTAAAAAATTCACATTGTTTTTGTATTTTTTGTATGTTTTTTGGTTTTTTTATTTTTTATTCTTTTTTTTTTTTTTTTGCAAAGCTCAAATCTCATATGAAGAATTCAGGATGGCAAAAAAAAAAACCTTTGACTTTTTTGGACACAGCAAGGTCAAAAGAAAAAAAAACCTCATGAACTTAAAAAAATATAATGTGGATGGCAGGTTTCAAAGAAGAACAAACTTCATATGAAGAACTGAGTTGGTGGCAAGTTGGATCTTATAATGTTAAAAAAAAAAACACATTGCAAGCCCCCACAAAAATAAAACAGAAAAGAAACTCATGTAGAACTTTAGGTTGGCCAACAATGAGCCAGCCCCACCTTAAAAAAACAACTTTTTTGTTGTTGTTTTTTTGTTTGTTTTTAATTGTTTCGAGTTTAAAAAAATATAAGGTGGCAAGCTTGGTTGTTGATCTAGCAAGCCCCCAACAACAACTCACATGGAGAACTTTATTTAAGGTGGCAAGGCTGTTGGAACTCACATGAAAAACTCTGGAGAGGAAGGGTTGTCGCTGCTGGATCCGTTTTCTCTGAAGCCATTGCTGACCAGCTTCTCATATTTTTCCTTGTAGGCGTCCCTCTCCCGGACCAGCCTGGAGATCTCTTGCTTTAGGTGCTCTACTTGCTGCAGCAGCTGGTTCTTCTCTGACTCCAGGACGTGCCTTTGCTGGACCCTCTTGAAGCGACAGGACTGGGCATAGCCTCTGTTTTTGAGGGTCCTCCTCTTCTGTTTCAGCCGGATCACCTCTTCCTTGCTCACCCCTCGGAGCTGCCTGTTCAGCTCCCTCACCGACATGGTCACCAGCTGCTCATCCGAGAAGCGGTCGTCGAAATGCAGGCTGCTGCTGTGGTGCTGGTGGTGCAGACCCCCTCCACCACCTCCTCCCCCGGTGCTGCTGCTGCTGCTGCTACTGCTGCTGGACTGCACGCTGCCCGGCTGCTGGTGGTGGTGGTGCCCAGCCGGGTGGTGATGGTGGTGGTAGTGGGGTGCCCCGTTCTGAGCCGCGGCTGCAGCGATCACTGCGGAGACCACGGCGGCGGCAGAGCCCATCTCTTCCCCGGGCATGGAGCCCCCAGTGCCGGCCGCCGCGGCGGCCAGCTGCTGCCCTCTAGCATAGCCATCGAAGCTGCTCTGGAGCTGGTGGTGGCTGCTGTTGATCAGCGCTTCCACCGCGTCTTCGGGGCTGAATCCCAACGCCTCTGGGTTGAGCTGCTGCGGGTAGCCGGTCATCCAGTAATAATCTTCCAGGTGGGTCTTCTGGTCCGTGCCAGAGCCCGGGCTGGGCGCCGAGAAGCTCGGGGAAGGGGGCACCGAGCTGCAGGGCGTGCTCATCGGGGTGGAAGAGAGCGATCCCCCAGCGATCAAGCGGCCGCACTGGCTGATAATGCGATCGGTCTCCACCGGCTCCTTTTTCACTTCAAACTTCATCAGATCGAAGTCATTAACATATTCCATGGCCAGGGGACTGGTGGGCAGGTCGGAGTTGCTCATTGCCAGTTCTGATGCCATCCTTTTGCTGCTGACAGTCCTCCAGAAAGGGTGCGCACCAGGAGCGAGGGGACTGCTCTGAGTTGCAACCGGGTGAGCCAGCTTGATTATTTGCAATATCTATTTTCCTTCTCTCTCTCCACCAGCCCCTTGCAACCTTCGCTCCAATTTGCACCGACTGTTTCTCTCTCTCTCTCTCTTTATTATCCTTTGCAGAGCCTATAGTATTGATGATGCATCAGAGCGGGTTGCTCTTTCTATTCGCCTTTTGCATAAAGGTTGTTTCTCTCTGTTGCAGCTTGGCAAACTGCAGCTGGAATTGTTAGTTGTTGTTGCAGCAAAGGTGGCTTTATGATTATTTTTTAACACTTCATCATGTCTTTCCTCTGGTCTTTTTCATGCAAAGTGCAAACCGAGAAGAGGTTCATCGGGGAAGAGGAGGAGGGGAGAAAAGACTGAAGGATAAATTAAAACAAAAAAAGAAGAAGAAATTAAGTCGGCGCGATAACCAAAATAATATTTTTTCTTTAAAAAAAAAAAGAAAGAAAAAACGGAACCCCAAAGCTACAGCAAGAAGATGAAAAACATTTTAAAGGTCTCATCCAGCAGTAGAGTTTAAAAGCATTGCTGAGTTTTATAGCAGTCCTGACGTCAGCTTTCAAATGGGAAATTGACTCCAAGTCTGGACCAATGGGTTGCTTCAATCTCAGCCCTCATTAGCATAATAGTATAGAAACAAGGAAACTTTTCGAAGCTGTCAATCAGGGGCCAATCAGCTGACTGTCAGCTGGGGCTACACTTTTAACTCTTTCTTGACCATATCCTTGCACTCGTTTTCACATGGGCTTAATGTTTATCACCTGAGTTAAGAGAGAAAATATTAGGGAATTCAGGAAATTCAGTGCTTTGTTTCCTTTTCTTTCTTTTTTTGCACTGTTTTTAATAGGAAAGCATAAAAGTAGTCTCCTTAAAACTATTGCAGTTTTCTCTTTCTCTGCATGCCATGCTTAAGCATTTATATGTGACAGCTTTGTTAGGTAACTTGTTTCTTATAGTGCACGTTTTTGGTTTTTGTTTAATAAAACAACTGATCCTACCTAAACCATCCTCGGGCGGAAGGGGTAGGAGGCCCGTCTCTTGCTGTGGGGAACAGTCTACCAAGAAACGCAGGGAGTTTTGCTAAAAGGCAGGGGTGGGTTTGGGAAGGGAGTCTGGAAATGGGGAGCGAAGGTAAGTGTAAAGTTAAGGATGTGCTGTCGAGGGGGCAGGCACCTTTTGAGATATTGGACTAAAGAGACAGACACTGGGTCCATCATAGAGAAACTTACTTTCGGGGCATGTTGATGAAGGAAGCAAATGAAACTCTGGTCCCGTCCCCCCAGCAGGGCTGCTAAAGTAACAGCAGAGCCAGCAGCACAAAGGCTAGGAAGAGTTAACTCAGTGGAGGAGCTCAGCAAAGCCGAGAGATCCCTCCTGCAGACTTCGGCCACACCGTGGCCTTTGCCTCCTGTCTCGTGCACGCGCAAAGTATAATCTGATCCCCGCCTAGCCGGGGTTCGGGCCACTTGCACGCTCACGTTAAAGTGAATAACTTTGTACTTGATCGTGACATTCAGCCCTCCCCCATCTATCCTACATCATCAAGGGGTTACACGTTCAGCAAAGCGGCTTGCCACCCGACCAGGGGCTCCTGTCCCCACTTTAGTGCTGATAACGACCCCCAGCCCCGAATCGATTGCTGTTTGACCTTGTGCAAACAAATCAAACTAAACTCCAGTGTAGGCTCAGATTCTAAAGAGGGGGCAAGTTTGGGAGAAGAGATTTGGATTGGAGGGGCTAGGAAAGATCTGTCTCTATCTATAAACGCAGCTATTGTATGCAGATCCCCAGCAGCGCCCCTTTAGACTGTTGATCTGTTTAATTAATTTAATACATTTAGAGCTAATTATATTTATTTTATTTTATTTTTTGTTGTAAAAACTGAAAGCAAATTGGGAAGGAAGAGTGAAAACCACGGTGGATGTGCTTGGTTTAAACCTCGACAGCGCCACCTTTCGGCAAAGGTCAGTTTAATCTTGATCCATGTCCAGTTTTGTTGATCAACTTGCTTTCTTGTAGTGTAAGTGCAGAAAAGTTTATGTAGCGCATTAACTCTGCCATTAACTCTTACAGCGGTGGATTTCTCGTGCCTGCCAATCAGGCCGTTCCCTAGGCTACCGCAATAAAGGCAACCAAGTCACCCGGTCTAAAGAGCTGGCTTCGCAGTTTAACAAAGGGGGAAGAAACAAGGGGCTATGCTGGTAATGTTTCTGCACAGGGTCCTTTTGTGGTATCCTGAAGTAAGACAAAAAAGAAATCTTTAAAATTGCTAGCCTTGATTTTCAACTGACTTTATGGCAGTACCAATAGAATTAAAGTTACTTGTAATTCAGTGATAAATGAGTTGTCTGTAGTAAGTAAGATTAAGTGCAGTGCTATAAAGTTGTTTATCTGAGGAGTAAGTCTCAGAAACCTGACTTCTGACACTTAGTCATATATTAAACCAGCTTATTGAACATTGCACTTCAGAACCTTTCTTCTTCCCCTGCCTTCTCACTCTCCTGCCTCTCATAATTCGCTATTTATAACAATTCCAAGAATATTACTCCATATTTTTTTCCACCAGTTGTGGAAATCGTCATTTTCAAAAGCCAAAGAATCTCCACCTGGGAAGTAGGACATAGGTAGTAGGTTTACAGTAGATAACATCTCATGATTATGCCATTATGATTATCAGCTCCAATATTAGCATCTGAAAGTCATACAGTTTATATTGCCACTGACACTTAAAAGAAGTTTAGCATACCATAGATTTGTAAAGATAACTCAGTCTAGAAACATTTTCTGTAACTATTTTGACAGCAGAACAATAACTATGGACATCTGTTCAGCATCAATTGTTATTTGTGGCAAAGTTAATACAACTTAACTACTCGGGCTTGCTTTCCTGTTTTTGACATTGTTGTACTCAACAAAAGTCACTGGCTCCTAGCATAAATCTGCAAAGGATAATCCAATTCCCTATGTTTGGTTTTCTTCTTGAGCAAGATGATTGTGGTACAGTATATCACTTCATGTTCTCCCCTATTAGACAAAATATGTGTTAATATTTTAAAATGAAAAATGTTATTGCTTTTCAGAATTTACAATTGTAGTATTTCACTGGCCCATTTTATAGATGCCTGAGGAAATACATTGTCAGACCTATGAAATAGTTTGGACATGAGGATTTAATGTGCTACATTTGCAAACTAGGAATTTTACTGAGTAAACTCTAAACTATAGGCAGAGTATGAAATGGTATGTGCTAATAGGCACTTTTTCTGAATTGATACCAATATAAGCAAGTGCTGTAAATTAATCTGGAGCCCTGACCTGCTAGAACATCAAGTAAAATTATTGGGTGTACAATATTGTCCTTGTTTAACTATTACATATGACTGCCACGCCAAAATGTCTATTGTTCAGCACACCAGAGAAAAAAGATTAGTAATTTTTGATAACCTTCAAAAGCGACACCCCCCTCCCAACACCATATAATTCTCATTTTTGTAGTATTTTTCTTGATTATTTGGCTATTCACAATGGGTGTCTAAACATTTACAGTCCTCTATTAACAGTGTTTCTTTCATAACAATCACACACTTTCATTTCAATTAGAGCTATTCAGCCTTCCATTTTCCACAATTATTGCAGGCCAAATTCTCTCAGACTGCCCCCTTTTCCTAGCACTGTTTGTTACAATCCTGTCCTAATCCAAGCAGAGTAAGAACTATATGGTTCTTTTAACAGGCTCTTGATATCTATTGCTTTTAGAAACCTCTGCTAATGTAATTTAGAACCCTATTTTCACTAGTTATTGACCAGGTTCATAAGCTTTCCTAAACTGATGTATATTTTCTGTAAGATTTTTTTTTGGGGGGACAAACCATGCAGTCGAATGTGAAACATTAAACATCAAAATACACATTAATTGGATTACATTGGTACAGGAACTTCAACTGTGTATTAAGAGCTTTCCTAGTTAAGTAAAAAAGTGTGTGTGTGTATATATATATTTTTTATGTATAAAAGAGGTTTATAAAAAAGGTAACATGCAGATTATGAATTATATTGACTTTAAGGGTAATTTGTTATAAACTTAAACAAACACATATCAAGGACAACACATTAAGTACAGTCACTGCACCTTTTGTTTATCTAGTATCTTATTTTATGGTGCAGAACTAAACAGTGTCCGCTGAATTTAACTATGAAACCAACCAAATTGATTTCAGAAAGACTTCCTCAGAGTAACAGAATGATAAGCCATAAACTGCTCTTAGGTGCAGTGCTAGATAAATCCTTTTAACAGTCTTCAGATCAGTTAACAGGGTAAGTAAATCACAAATCACTGTTAGCAGATTTATGGGAGAGAATTAATAGAATCAGACAAGATAATCTGATAGGGATAAAATTGCTGAGGAAACAGTCCTGCCTTATATTCGAGGACATGAAACAGTCTGATTACTAGGAGTCATTACAGATAGGTGAATTATGAGCTAAATAATCAACATAGTAATTCAGTACTTATTAATTCTTTTCTCTTTAAACAACTCACAGATGCAAGTAAAAGCTTCTCTTTGAAGACACATTCTTTATATATATTTTATTAGATGTAATTTACTATTTGCATTACCTGTATTTACTTCATAATTGAACATTTTGCATTCAAATTTATGTAATGCGTTATGCTTTAGAATATATTTCTCCCTTATTAGCATAAATAGTCACTTACCTCATGAATTACTAACAAAGTTTATCTGAAAATATAGGTATATTTTTTATTAAGTGGAACACAAACATATGTACAATAAATTCTGATTTGCTGGTGCTTCTAAAGAAATACATAATCCTGGGCTGGGGAAATGGGTGAGATGTGTGGGGAGAAGACAGCAAAAGAGTAGAATCAATTAATACTTAGGTATGACAATTTGTACAGTCAACAATTTTGTTTATCTTTAAGAAGGAGTTAGTAACTGAAGGTCTGCTTTCGAAGCAGCCGCTGAAAAGAAGTCACCAGACAGTTCATAGTCTCATCTTTTTTGCCTTTTTCCTCCCCACTAATCTTTATATGGATCTGTATAATCAAGATGTATGACATGATTGTGTTTTGATCCTGCAATCTTTACTCGGGCAAAGCTCCAATGGACCCAGTCCAGCTCCAACTGAAACAAACAACTGAATGGAAACCACTCTAAATTCACATTTTTATCTTCTCTGCTTCTTTTCTGCATTTTTCTTTAAACGGGCTTGTATCATTTAGGTTTAGTTCTACAGTCTTTATTCATCCTTACTCAGGCAAAACACACCTATTGATTGCAGGATTGGGCTCTTGATCCCATTGAAATCAATGGCAAAGCTTCCATTGATTTCAGTGGAAGCAGGATTGGGCCCTTGATGTGTGCAATTTATTTATGTCAAAGAGTTGGTGTTTCAGAAAACGAACTGAATCAGCAGACCCACTTTAAGGAAAAAAAGGTCCGTTCCCACTGAAGTCTGAGGCGAAACTCCCATTGATCTTAATTACAGCAGGATCACTCCCATATTCAGGTTTTTATCACCCTGCTTGATATTGTGCACTAATGTGCATGTATGTTTTGTTTGGACACAGAAGCATGGGCTCATGGGATGATTCAAATGAGTCTGTTTGTAAATGTGGAACAGCAAAGCGTTCTACTTTTGCCTCTCTTTTTCTCAAGCACTGTACAATCCATTTCTGTGACTACAGTTTTCTGCCCCTCACATCTCTGAACCTGGTCTGAGAAAAATCTTCCTTTTAAACTCATTCTGAGCATCAGCTTGGACTTCACTTGCTGCTGAACATCCTGTATTCCTTCTCTCCATCAGTTCCTAGTAGATTTTATGTGGAATTCTGCATTAATGAATCCTGCTCTCCTCTCATTCCAATGTTGTATTCGTGATGCTGACTACACCATTCTTGCACCTTGGAAGATCATTTAAAGCTGCGTAAAACAAATAAGATTTGTTTTCTTTTCTCATAAAGTTTCTTATTTGGCCAATCTGTGTAGGCCCTTAATTCACAAGCTCTGTTTATTTTTATTTTTTTTAAGTTTTCATTACAAGCGATATTTTATTTAGCAAAGTCAGGCTAAAAATACATTTTCATTTGTTTTGTGTAGTGCTATTCCTTTTCCCCCTTATCTCCCATCCCAGATAGTCTTATTCCTTGAGCACTAGAAATTGTGAGGTATTAACAGATGCTTCTAGTTTATTCTCCCAAGGTGCATAATACTCTCTAGGCAAAGAGATGGAGCACCAATGCTGTACCTGACCATGTAAGTATGTGCCATGTATTGTGAGCCAGAATTGTTTATGTGATCACTCTCATACCAGTCACAGTACTTTTCCGGCATGCTTACAATGTTCCTGGTTCTGTATTAGAAATATTCCTAGATTATTGACAAATCTAAACAATTTCATGGGATATGGGAATAATTTCTCATCTAAAGGGAAGGAAAACACAAACATGCAGCTGAAACTACATAAGATTGCAATGGGTAGCTGTCTGTACAACGTTTTATGTTGATTGTTCATAGCTTGCTCATTTTATGTACAGTTTTGTCTCCGTTTAAAAATCAATAAAGATATTTATGATGGAAATATCCATCTAAAAGAAATAAATACTTGAAACAAAGATTTTTATCCAGCTATGTAGTGGAATTTATCATTTATAACTCGAACCATTATATGAAGCTATATAGGGTAGTATTTACACTGGAATCAGCTGAAAGTGATAAATACAAAATCCAGTGAAAACTCATGCACTAAGTTCATTTCAAAATTCTACAGAGACAAAGATAATATTAGTTCAAAGGTGGGAAATGAAGGACTTGTGTCTGGAAAAGAATATTTGAAATGTCTCAACAATCTAATAAATGTGAACACTGTATTTATATATATATGTATAGTCAAAAAGTAATTCCTTTGCTACCTCCTTTGTATTGTATTAAGATGTTTCAACCCACATTAGGAAGCATTGACAAAAGGTTGCAATACTGACATGAAAAGAGTGAGTTTTATTTGACATTTCTTTCTGGAATTCAAGTGTCACTAAGGGGGGAAAAAGCATAATTGGGGGCGGTAGAGTTTCTTAGCTGTTAAGGGATTACCTGTTCTTTTTTATTAAAAGATCTGAACTTGAATGAATTTTAAACAAATCTGTTTCAATGTCTTGAAATTAGAAATGGAACAGCCTGATTAATTATTTGTGATACACTGTCCTGTGTGTGACCTGCTGAGCAGCCTTTGTTTGGCTTATTCAACATAAATAGCAAAGTACAATAATTGCTCATAGTAAATAATGTAAATTTCATAGTAAATTTCAAATAACTTATGAAATGCATAGCTGGACTTGTGTGTCATGAAGGCTCATTACAATACAAAGTGACTGGTTTGCCATTGCCTGTGCAGCCTTTATACCAGGGCAGAAGTGGGAGGGCATGTGTAAATTTTACACCCACTCTGCACTCATATTGCCCTGGTGTATCAATGACTGCACAAGGTGCAGGGGAGCAGAGAGCAGGTGTAAAGTGCTTTATGGCACACTGCACAAGAGTGAATGGCACTAAAATAGTGACAGATCCTGGTCTAGTGATGAAAGCAGAAGATTAGAAGTCAAGATCCTTGGGTTCTATCCCCTGCCATTGACCTAGAGTAAGACATTCACACCTTCTGCTTATCCATCTATAAAATCGGTATAATACTTACCTACAGTGCTGGGAGGTTTAATGTTAGCTTAAAATCTTATGAGACACACCCTCCTTCCCAGATGGAAGGTGGGGCACATGAGAACAAGGTTTTATATCAGAGCTTAGGTTGACCAGCATGTACAAAAAGTACATAAGGATTTTACATTACCTCTAATCTTTAATTATCCTTCTGGGTGTGGCCTACCCAGGATATCTTCTGAGCATGTTTTGGGTATTAGGAGGTGTGACTGAATACTGGGCAGTTTTAGGACCGACAGCTCTGCCCACTGAACTGAATGGAGTTGAAGGTTAATGATGCAAAGTCTGATTTCAGTATGTGAAGTGCCCTTGTTGGAATGGTCTTCTTGACTGTGCAGACACAGCAGCGTCGGTCCGAGAATCTGGCAGTTGTACTGTTTTCACAACATATGGAAACTGTACTTCTAATAATTCAGTTACATTTCATTTGGTTTGGTATTTTTAACCTGTTTTTATTTATTTATTTATTTATTTATTTTACACTGTGGGCTATTATTCCATAGAGAGTAAAATAACCTGTAATGTGCTGTATTGCTTTTTAAGGTCTTGATGCAAAGAAGCATGTGAATATATGTTATGTGATCTGATTTCCTTTGGTGTCATTATTTAATGTCTTTAGCAACAATGAAAAGGAAACCCAAGATCATTTTTTTCCTGCCCTCCCTCCTATGAATTAGCTTGCTGTCATGGGAGTTCTAGACAAGATTCAGTTCAGATTTGCCCCATCTGGAACCCACGGCTGTGCAATAACTTTAATCCTTAAGAAAAAGGAAATGATAGAAAAACCCATGAAATTAATTTTCACACCTGCAGTTGGAATTAATAGTGGCAACCAGAGTGGCATCCTATTTCAGTTCCCTGGAGGTGACTAACAATTCTGGTCATTAATATAATACCAACCAACATAGGAATTTACCATCTGAGGGTTCTGCCATGAAAAACAAATGATCCCAAGCTACTCCTGCACAATAGAAAATGGCTTTAGTCATGTATTAGTCATTTTATCACAAGACTGTATTTTTGCACTAGGGGTTTGTTCTCTGATGTTAGAAGAAAGTAGATTGGAACAACAGTATTTGTCTCGGTAATTTGTTGGTAGGTTTTGCTTATGTTTAAGCTTTCTAACATAAGAAGTTGGCGGATGATCAAGTGCCAGGAACCAAATTCTGCAAGTGTGTTTTATTTTTGGTATGGTGCTGTGGTATTTTATTTCTGTCCAGGCCTAGTCAGTCCCTGCATGCCTGAGACATGAGCATGAAAGTGCTAGATAAGAGACGAGGTCTGCAAACTAAAATGCTGTTTGAAATTTTATGCATTTCTGCTTTTCTCTCCTAATTGCAAGGAATGAGATGCATTGAGTGTCTGCTTCATGGCTGGGAATCACTGTACAGCCACTCTGCAATTTTCCAGCCTATCAAAGATGACATGCAGCTAGCACGCTGTAAAGCTAAGCACCTGCACTGTGGCTCTGAACTGCATTCAGAAGGCATTTGCTTCCATTCTTGGAGCAGTAATAGCACTTCAAGAGGTCACAGAGTACATAGGCACTTTAATCATTTTGCAGAACCACCTTTAGGTAAGAATTAAAGCTTTTATCCTATTGTGTTTGTTTAATCCTTCTCTAATCGATGTGCCTGGCTTGTTACAAATGTCTGAAATGAAACCACCAATTTCATGTTTATTCTCTTGATACTAACGTAGCTTATGAAAAGCAAAAAGCCATCATCTTTGCCCAAGGAACCACTTGCTCAGGATATATGGACATTCATAGGATTATTTACACTTCTGGCAAACTCCAGGTGCCCTACTGCCACTTCTGACGGCAAAGCCTAAGTTTGTTTAAAAAACCAAAACACACAATCCACCAAGTAATCACTAGGTTAAAACCCTAGTTAAGCAGCAGCCCAGAAACACATGGACACTCCTGGAAGTTGAGGATGAAAATCAGTGTCAGGATTTCTCCAGAAATCCTGGGAGAATCCTCCTTACTTGGATTTGAGAATAAAACAATTCTTTCAGACAGCAATAGTAAATTTGTGCAAAATGGGCTCAATTATGACCGTTCTTATTAATAAGCACTGCTGCGGGGTTTAGCTGATGGAGAGATTTGAAGATTGCATATATTTATAGGTGGGGGGAAAATTGGAGACCTCAGCTAATTTTCTTCCCTTCCCTTTGGAACATTTAACAAGGGATCACTTACGAGGATCAGGTACCATATATAGATCCGATATCAATTTCCTGTAGAGCAAGGGGCAGTTAGGACAGGAAGAACTGAAGAGGGAACAACTGCCATTTCTACTGCCTTGTTTGCTTTGCTTCTAAGAACAGAAGGTGATTCCAAGCATTTGAGGAAGTGTTGTGGCTTACATAAGAAGAGATAACTTAGCAAGAGTGTTTTCTCCCACTGTTTGTTCTGAGTACAAAATCCCCATCAGCAAAGTGACTCTGTCTAATTAGGTGGTGGTGAGGGGCAACGTATTATTCCTTCCATCCCAATGATTTCCAGTTCAAAAGTGGTCAGAGTCTAAAACTATTTCATTTCTTGAGCAATAATTCTGCAAGCCCAACCTAAGATCTGAAAACCAAGTGGCCCCTAATACCATCACCTGGCCTAAAACTTTGGTGACTGGAATTTAGCTGTTGCTGGTACACAAGAAGTTTGCCTGAGTTGGGACTGAGTGAGAACAGAGTAAGAACTCCAGGATTTGGCCCTTCAGCCAATACCTTTCTGCCTTTGTCTCAGGGGCGGTCCCAGCGAATGTAGGGGCGGACTGGCTTAGCACATTGCTGGATTGCCAGCTCCAGTTCAGCTGCAAGGCACCTGGTAGAAGCAAGGCAAGAGCCAGATACTCCAAGGTTCCAGGCTGGGAGCAGTCTCCTTTATCCTCAGTCCAGGGTAATATAGTAGGGATCAAATAACTAAGGTTTACAGGATTCTCAACAGTGCGACTTTCCACCTTACTCATGGACCCAGCGGAAGCCTTTCAAAAGTTCAAGGGAACCTGGTTAACTGAGGGTACATCTACACTACCAAAGACCCATAGCAGCAAGTTTCAGGACCCAGGTCAACTGACTCAAGTTCATGCTACCGGGCTAGAACTAGCAATGTAGACGTTCAGGCTTGGGCTGGAGCCCAGGCTCTGAAACTGTCCCCATTCACCGGGTCTCAGGGCCCAGGCTCCAGCCCAAATGTCTGACCCAGGCTCAGAGACTCTCTGCCATTTTTACACCCCCCCCCCCCAGTTATAAACAAAGAATTACCAACTGAACTCCTTTGGCCATTGCCCATGTGTAAAACATTGAAATATGTGGGTTAAAGGATGTGTGTATGAGGAACAGCCGGATGAGGTTCTCACAAAGGTTTAGGGTCAGATTTCCCTGGTCCTAGGGTGAGAGGAGGGCTGTATACCGAGGGATACTGAACCCCCACAACTCAGTTAAATCAGCAGGGGTGTGTGCCCTCAGCACTTCTCAGAATCGTGACCTTAAATATGGCCATAGAATCCCAATTAGCAGAGTTCTCATCTCTTTTATATGCACACCCTGTACTTTATGCCCAATCATTGCATGCTTGTACAGGGCCTAGCATCGTGGGGTCCTGGTTCATGTCTAGAGTAGCAGACACTACTGTAATACAAATTACTAATAAAATAAATAATAATAATACACAGTCAAACGGAGGAAGACAATAGCTCTACCACATCAGGCTCCCCACGGCTGAGCAAGTACAAGCTGTGTTAAGATTGCCTTAGCTGGAGGTCAGTCTGTGCATATCTGATACACACCGGGTCAGATTCACTAACATTGGCATACATTTCAGCTCCCTGTTCCAGGAAGTGCCCTGGTGCCTCAGCTGGGGAGGAGGTTTACCTTCAGGGAGAGCAGGCAGTGTTCTCCTTGCGTCAGGGCTCCTGTTAGGGGAGCAGCTTTATAGTTTCTGAGTGAAGCTCTTGCTGGTGGAGACTCAGGAGGAGCTAGATAGGAGCTCTGCCCGCATCTCCTTACTAAGTGTCTGTGCCCTCTCGCCCAATGGAGGGAAGTTACAGATGTTTCCTTCTCCAAACTTCCCTTCCCCATCAAAGGGGGACTTTATGCCTCCAGAGTCTGTAGCTGGCTATTTGCTAGCAGAAGCCTGAGCTGAATCAGGCCCAGCTTCCTTTGAAATGTCTGCTCCCCTTTGCACAGTCTCCCCTCATGCCTTCACTGCATCCAAAACTAGGTGGGACAATTTGTAGAGCAGAATAATTATTTCCTGTCAGGTCAGTAGGCGAGCTGCGTAACGCTGCTGCGAGGTTCTTCCTGAATGTTTCCATGTTTGTAGAAATTTAATGAGCCACAAAAGGAAGGTCAAAATATGAACTTAAGTCCCTCCTACATCCTGGTAGAATTACATCCACCTTTTCTTTCATGAATGTCTAGTGGGTAAATATCATTTGAAACCTCTAACAGTAAACAAATAACATTGCTAATAAAGTCTCACTAAAGCCATTCCAATCACTGTCAGTTCTGAGCAAAGTAGAGCATGCAATGAAAGTGTTAGAGACTAGGCTGTGGGCAGTCTTGCCTAGTGGTTAAAGAAAGAGTTCAGTCTACCGGTTAGAGCTGGGTCTAGGGTGGCAGAGTCCAGGAATGAGCCCAAGGTCAGAATCAGAGAGACAGGAGCCAAATCCCAGAGCTGGAGGGTTAACCAGAGTCATAATCTAGAGGCAGGGCCAATGATCAGTACCAGAGAGGCAGGAGCCAAATGCCAGAGCCCAAGGGTCACCCAGGATTAGCAGAGAGGCAGGAGGTGAAGGGGAAGTGGGGCTGGAGTAGGGACTTGAACAAGGGCAAGTACAGTTGTAGGCAAGATACACATTAAGCCACCAGAGAGCTACCACTGCAGTCAGGTAGCCTGTGGCAGGCCATCTGTGCTTGTTGGGTTGCCAGGAGACCAATTCCGCAGCAGGCCCTGATCCTTGACGAGAATGCTGCATCAAGACTGCAATGATCCCCATCAAAGATGGACAGCTGTCCAGGAGCCTGTAAACCTGAGGGTTATCGATTTGGACTAGGAATGAACCTTTCAGATGAGAAAACACTCTTGGAAAACAAATTGAAACACAGAAGGCCAGATTTTCAAATGGCAGTTCTGTAAATGACGTGCAGGGTTTTTTTGCTTGTATGCCATGATTGCACGTACACGTGGAGGATTTGTGCATTTTGGTGACCAGTTATGCATTGAGGTGGTCGAATATGTAGATATCTTATTTGCACATGAAGATGTAGATAATGTGCATGGAGATTAGGTGCACAAGTAATCATGTACACACATTTGCTTTGAAAATTAGGTCATTAGTGAATAATCCATGGGAGTTTAACTGAAGAGAAGTGAGAGTTGCTGCTACCTTTGTAGTCTTCCTTTCTTTCCCCTAGAAAATACTGATGCCCTCACTCCCCTAACTTTGCTACCTGCCATCAGCCACAATTATTATTTTCATTAGTTGTACTGTGGTATAGCTTAGTGGATCCAGTCATAGATCAGGACTCCACTGTGCTAGGTGCTGTACAGACACAAAACAAAAAGATGATCCCTCCCCTGAAGAGCTTACAATCTACATTTAAGACAAGAGACAACAGATACAACAAACAGACAGGGAGTGCAAGGGAACAGGGAGGCACTAATTCCCTGTGATGTGATCTTGTCAGCACTGACATGGTAAACAGGACTGAGGTGAGTCATCAGGATGTGGATGGGAGACCACGCAGGATGAGGAGCTGATGATTCAGTAGGTGGCGATCATGCCTTTGAATCATCAATATTGAACGAATGCCCTAGCATGGTGCTGGGGCCACTGAGTTGCTGAAGCAGCCAATTTTGGGATTAAATGTAAAACCAAGGCTCTGATTTCTTGGGATCAAAGAATGGCATGACACTTTTTTTTTTTTTTTTTGGCAAGAGTAAGGATATTCTCAGTATTCCTGCCAGATCCCAATTTGGGTAATGGCATTTGGCTTGCCTAAATTCCCCCTGCAGATTTCATTGGATATAATATTCTTTTATATTTTCTCTCCTAAAATGTGCTGTTAGCAGTACCCATGTTTCAAACCAGAGGTGGGCAATTTCGGTGATGGATGTACACACACACACACAAAAACACACAAACACTTTGTATATCAGCTTGGTTGGGGCAGCATGGATATTCAAAGGGAGTTGTTATAGATCCCCAGGCCAGTGTAAGCCACAAAGCTATTTGGTTTGGAAATATGTCTCCAGTCACATGGTACTATCAGTCCTATCAATGGTACTACTCTTTCTATGTCATAGACAAGCATGCTTATATGTAAGATAAGATATGTAGGAAAGCGAACCTGGGACAATTATTAGCCTCTATAATGAATGCCCCAGTAGGAAGCCAAAATATTGTTTCTAACAAACCCCTCAGTCTCATTTCTTGTGTGGTAAAGCAGAAATCTGCTTTTGACCCTGTGCAACTGCCTTTCTGTGCTGAATTGCTGTGCCATGGTGCTTTGGGGTCAAGCTGTGCAGTGAGTGAATGATCAGAGATGGAAGAGGTGATGGAGGCCCCTTCTTTCCTATGTGAGGAGCAAATCTCTTCCCCCTTCATCATCTCTGCAAGCACAAAGCTGGAAAGTGCTGGAACTTGAATGTGTCTTTTCAGGAGATGTCAACGCAATCGGGTATAAGGGTGAACTTTTCTTTTTTCAGAGAGGGCTGCAGAAATTTGGAGCCAGGGTCAGTTCTGAGACCACTGTGCAGAAGGCAAAAGGGTTTTTAATGAAAACCAGCTTCAGTTGTGAATACTTAATACAGCACGCTGGTGGTAACAGGATGCTAAAGTTTTGATAGGGCTAATATTGGCTTTTATTTTTTTAAGAGGAAACTCCTCTCTCACTAACAGAAAAAGCACTTTTAATGCCAATATCAAAATAAAGTGCTCTTGGGACTTTTATATCATTTCAGTATCAGGCTCGTGTTCAAAGAGCAAAAATAAATGCTGTGTTCACAAATGTTTGATACTATAGCTGAATAGCTTTCTACAAGCTCTAACCATGCATTTTGTGCACTACATATGATATTGGGTTGGGGGGGGGAGGTTTTTGCTAATTTATTGACACCAGCTGAAATGTTTAAGAGCAGTCTTAACAGGGTCACAACATGGTGCATACATCAGGAGATTTTGCAAATAGCAGAATTTCTTTTTTTTCTGGCAGCATCAATAAATTTGTTTGATGCACTTTAAATGTTTTAATTAAAACATTATGTTAGCACATTTACTGTAAGTGATAAAAACACTTTGGAGGTGGTCTTAAAGCAATTGGTGGTTCTGAAATTGCTAGACTTGCACTAATAAATCAGATACAAAGTTCATAAATTGGAATGATTCTCTTTCAGTCCTGTGCCATTTCACAGATATTAAAGCTGCTTACTTTAATTCCTCAGTAATGTGGAATGTGTACAGCTGCTGATGTGACTTCTTCAGACTGATTGTTTAAGGTCATATAAACTCAGGCCTTTAGAGCACAGGATACAAATTCCCTCTTATTTTAATACTGTTTATAATTCAGTTCTCTTCCAATCCCTTAATCAGAAAAGAAATGTTTATTGTGTGCTATTGCTATAAAAATAAGAAGGAATGCTAATAAGTATTTGAAAATTTAGAGGAAAAAATACACTAAGACACAGCCACTGGTATTACCAGCCTGTTCTTTAAGCAGGCTTGTTCAATTTGTATTTTAATGTACAGCAATTGCTTTATGCACACATAGCATGTGACCGTAAACAGCACAAATTATGGACCAAAGCTGGTATAAATTGGCCATTCTAATTGATCTCCAACAATTTACACCAGCCAATAACCTGCCCTATATCTAGTGGGTGAAACCCTGACCCGACTGAAGTCAATGGGAGTTTTGCCATTGATTTCCATTGGGGCTAGAGTTTTACCCATTATGTTTTTAGCAACTTTATCCTTAAATGTAAGTCGAGAAAAATGTCTGCAAGTTTTATATTCTTTTAATACCTGAATTCAAAACACAATAATAATAAAAACTTCAGAACAAATTATTACGATTGGTTTCTTTGCCTATGTCAGAAATCTTTACTGAATCAAATTAATACAGAATATAAATATTACAATTAGATTTCACCAAGATGAGCAAATAATGAATCTCTCTTCCTCTGCTCGGAAAGTAGATTTTCTTAAGAAATCTCTGAGTCAGCATTTCCTGCAAGATGAGATCGCCCCCTCCCCCCCACCAATGTCAATAGCTGGAAAGTCAATGATTTCCCAGGATGTCATGGATAACCTGCAGTAGGAAAGGTAAAAGTTCACACATTCCAATGTGTACATAACCTATTTCAGTCATTTGAAATAATATGTAACATGAAATTCTTTGGGTGGAGAAGATGACTAAAATTTCATGTTTCCTAATTGCAAAAATTAATAGATGGAAAGGTTGTTCCAGAATATATGGGAAACTCAGTCCTACTGCAGATCTGATTCTGAAGCTGCACAAGTAACTTCATAAGTACTAATGCAGCTGGAACAGCTGCATAGACCATACTGGTGCTTGGATTGTAAGTTCTTTGGAGCAGGGACCATCTTTTTGTTTTGTGTTTGACAGCATCTAGTAAATGAGTTCCCTAGACCAGGACTGGGACCATTGCAATACAAATAATAAATAGTAATATGTGACAAGTTATTTTATGTTGTTAGAGGTCAGAAAAGCATCAAGCTAAAAATGACACCATCTTGTTCCATATGTCTTCGATTCATATCTGTTCCCTTTCCTGAACAAACCACATTTTCACCACCAGAGTGGAGTGGATTTTCTTCTGCCTCACACATCAATAAAGCTGTCAGCTAAAATCTAATTGTGCGATGCTGTGAGAGGCAGGAAGAACACAAGATTTTCAGATTCTAGGCTGGGTAGGCTTATAGGAGAATCATGTAGACACTGAAACCTCGTTGGACTTCATTGCAGGTAAAGCAGGGCTGAATTTGGCCCATTACTTCTATGCTGTGTGCTCAAATTCAAAATGCATGTCTGCCTATACCACTATTCATTTTTGGAAATTTAGGTACAAAATTGGAGTCTATTCTAGATTCTTAGGCAAATGGTTTTCAGTCCTTAAAATTGTCAGTGATATCACAACCATCTGTATTAACTTGTTGATTTGTACCACTCATCCAAGAAACGATTGTCCCAAATATTAATGGGGCAAATTCATTCTTTTACATTGACAGCAGAATTTGACCCATTGTATTTTCACGATTCATATTTTGTGGTGGCTGAAGTCTTTAATGAGCAAGAGAAAGTGGCAGACAGTCTAATTAATCTACAATGGACCTATTTTTGATCCCTATAATTGTTTAAAGCAGCCACAAACCAATTGTTGCTGCAAAACCGATTGTTGCTACACACTAGCAGTGAGGCCTTCATTAAACTCTGACAAAACCCTGCTAAGCATCAAAGTAGTTGTCAGTAGAAATGAATTGCGTTGGAGTAGCTTATGGCACCATTTTTGAAAGGGCAATACTTTTTAAATATACTTTGCACAACTGAACAGACACAACATTGAAAGAAAGATAATAGATTGGGTCACTCCCACTACCTGGGGTTCTCATCATCAGTGGAGAATTTTGCATGAAATACCAATTTTATGCTGATATTTTAAAACCTGATAAGCATTAATTTAGTGTGGGCACTCAAGGGTACGATTCATAGTAAATTTGGTTTCTTATAAAGTATGGATATTTTAATTTAAAAAAACCTGAGTTGTATTTCAATATTGAAGGAGCTGTTCTTAAACAATTTTAGGCTTCATTTACAAAAGGATACCTATTCAGTACAGCGCTTAAACATGTGCTTGACTTAAAGGGCACACTTAAGTCCCATTGAAAACAATGGGGTAAACACATGCTTGCCGTTAAACATGTGTTTATGTGTAGTCCTGCCGAAGAGCAAGAAAGGTGATTGTCAGTTCTTCTTCAAGCAGAGACCATTTTTACCATGCTCACACTAGCTTTTTCATTATTAATCCTGATTTTAATTTTGATAAATTGTATACTCCTGATGTTGGTGTAGAAAAGTTATCAAGCTGGATAAAACTGGGCTCAAAAACTATAAATCTGTCTGGCCAAATTCCTTTGTTGCACCACTGCCCTGACTTCAAATGAGTTACACCGGGGATGACGTTGGCCCATTAAGTTTATTTTCAGTTATAGCATCAGATAACATGCAGTAGTTTAGACCTAGTTTCATTTTTGTCATGTGCTACACACACAACAAATTTTAAAAATGCACATATATAAAATAGAGCAGGTCAGTCCTTAAAGTAGATTTAAAGTGGTGATATTCCATAATATAGTTTGTGACAAGGCCATTTCACCATTCACTAAAATGGGATGTAGTGTCATCACAGAGTTCTTAACACCATGTCAGTGCAAGTCTATGGAGAAGACATCAAGATGTCAAAATATTTTGAAAGGGGAAAAAAGTGCCAACGCAGGGCTTCAGAGATAGTGCTATGAGGTGGAGATGAAGCAACAAGAAGTGATATCTATCACCATACAACATTGCCAAATAAAGCCGTATACAATCCAGTGCTGCGATTAAAAGAAATAAGAAATTAAAAGTGGCAACAAAATAATGTAATGTTTTGAACATAAACCCAAAGAGTAAGGAAACTTCAGACTTAAACAGCTCTGCTACGCTTAAGCACTGAAACATTATCAAAGGTCTCGTAGTAGTGAGACACCAGTGGGAAAACATTTAATTCATGAGTATGAGCTAAGTAAATGGACAGGTATAAGAGCCAAGTGATATACCTATTGTTGCTCTATTATATATGCAATGTTACTCCTCTCTCTCCCGCCCCCAGCGAAGAACATTAGAAGGTTTCCTGTTGCTCTCTAATCAGTACAATCTACAGTGCCACATAGAAGAATGTGTAACGTCTTTCTGCAGCGCAGAGTAACGCAGGGCAGTGGGAGGGGACCTCATAAAGTTGTGGGGACTTCCGGGAGAGGACCACATGTGCTTCAGCATCTGTGCACAACAGAGCTCAAGATGCTGGGGCAGCTGTGCCACAAATTTCCTGGTGTTTGTGTCAAGCTCAGTCTCACAGTGAGCTCATAACAATAATTTGAATGAAATGAGTCTCTCTCTCTCTCTCTCTCTCTAAATTACTTTTGGATGAACCCTCCAGGAGTACACATGTCCAGACTGAGTTACTCCATAATCTTAATGCAGCGGCGCTCATCTTCCCTCACTTGAACCCCTCCATACTGTTCAGTTGCCTCACGCGTCAAATCATAGCTAAAATTAGGCCCTGATCCTGCAAATGAATTTATGTGCATGTGCCCCTGCACCATCTGCAGCTCCACTGACTGGAATGGGATAAGGCTTACTCTGGCTCCCCATGCAGCCCTGGGGTCGTAGATTGTAAACTCTTTGCTGCAGAGACCTTGGGTAAAATTTTCAAAAGCACCAAATTCATTTAGGAGCCTAAGTCTCATTTTAAAAAGTGACTTAGGGCCAGATTTTTAAAGGTATTTAGGTACCTAAATACGCAGATAGGCACAGAGTGGGATTTTCAAAAATGCCTAGGACCCAAGGCATTTAAGCACCTAACTCCCACTAGGAACCTATCTTCATCTGTAAGTACCTAAATACCTTTAAAATCTGGCCCTGAATGCCTAAGCCACCTTTGAAAATGGGATGTAGGCTCCTAAGTCAGTTAGAAGTTTTTGCAAATTATATTCTATGCCTTTCTATTTGTCCCAGTAAGTGTCTAGTACACTATTTGGTGATGCAAAACTACAAAATAATATGACTACAACAAGTCTTTTTGAATTCAAATCATCAGTGCAAAATACAAAACAAAATGAGGGTTCTGCACAGTACAGTAGATGAAAGATGGGGTTGCCCTGACCTTGTTTTTTTCTTTCTTTTTCTTTCAGTAGTTCCTAGTAAACTCTTTTTTTTTTAGTGGTTGCACTCCCATCATCACCACAAGCGAGGTCAGTGAACATGGCCTTACATGACAGCATTTGCCTTTTGATGCTGTTACAAACAAGTTGGCACTAATTCCACCACTGGGGTAATTCCACCAAAGCCAATAGAATTACACCAGGGAGAAATTTGGCCCTGTCTATTTGAATAAATAGTTAACTCTTCTCCGCTTGAAGAAGTGATTATTGAAAAGTTTGTCTCCACATACAAATGCAAATGACAGCCGAAGAACACGTTAATGTTCATCTTTCAAACTAAGTACGTAGACAAATGCTAGTCATTAGAAACATTTCCGTGCATTTATATTAGGCTGTCCTCTAAAAGACTTTTCAGACAAATATGTCATCAAGATATTCAAAACCATGTAATCTTATCCAAAGTTTCATCTATCAACAGTACAGTTTTCATCTCTCGCAGCTGTGTGTCAGGCAGATTAGCCAGCTGATAGCAAATTGGGGGTGGGGGGGAGGGGATGACGGGAAAGAAGGGCTCTGTCATCCTCCTAACAAGAAATACTGCCAGGGAGAAGAGATTGGTGTAGTGTTGGTTTTTTAAAAGCTTCCAAAGAGCCCTTCACAAAAGCAGGGACATGGGAGATTTGCAAAGGGATAATGAGTGTTTTGTGCCTCACTGCCCTTTGAAAAATCTCCCGCCTGTAGACTGTGGCGTGTTCGTAAAAACAACATACTGATTACAATTGTATATCCGGTGACTGTGGCATATCATCTCCCTCCAACCTCAAAATGACTCAGATTAGCCCACCAGACCTCTTCTGCATTCAGAGATCTAAAAGGAACCAGATTATTCCCAAATTGGAATATTCTGAACTCCAGCTACATCCCACAAAGGGCAAATCCTTCCTCAAAGGGCAAATACTCAGACATATTTCCTGCGAGGGGCAAGTGTATTGCCAGCAGGATCACTTTAAAAGAAAAATTTACCTCACCACTTTTCATCAAGCAAATGTTGCTCTTTCAAAGGAAGAGATGAGTGGTGACATATAAGGGCTTCTGATAAAGATACAAAGAGATGGGACTAAAATATACAGTAAAGCGTTGTGAAATGATTCTCCAATTTAGGATTCAATATGCTGCAGTTGTTGTATATGAGACAATGCCAATGAATCCATGCATACAAATCCGTGCATAATCTCTTCGTTTATTCATTTTTAAATAGATTCTTTCAAGTGAATTTTAGCATTGGTGAAAAATATTGGCTTGACAGCACTGGCGTATGAGACCAACATTTTCAAACAAGGGAAAGGGTGGACTTTCAAAGGCATGAATGATAGGCAGGGGGAAATGCCAAGGTGTTAGATACCTAGCTGCCATCTGTGTCTTTTGACAGTCTCTGCCTGGGTGCTTAAAGTTAGGCTCCTAAATTCAACATTTAGGAAGTGGTCTGATTTTCAGTGTTACTAAGCTGCCCCACCTCTCATTGAAACCAACGGCAGCTGAGAGTGCTCAGCATCTCTGAAAATCAGGCCATGTCTAATTAGGAGCCTATCTTTAGTCGCTTGGGTTTACCTTTTTTGGTCTGAAAGCCTCTCTCCACAGAACAGATAACTGCACAAGCCGTTGGACTGCCCAGCCAATTGGCCTCAACCCTGTTCTGTGGGTTCTGTTCCCTAGGCAAAATGTTGATTTGGACCCCATTTAATGCCCATTTAATCCTCCATGGCTCTGTTGTGATGGCAACAAAGGTATCATGGTGAATTCTGGGATGAGGGACCTGTCCAACATGGTTTCATTCTAGGTAGCCATCAGGGGATGGCAACTCCTAGTCATTACCATCGTGGGTTAGATTTGTACCAGTTGCTGTAGGAAGTAAAAAAGTTCGCTATCTTGTCAGCAGTCCCGCCTGAGCTGATCCACTTCCCCCATTTCATACCACATAAATCCTTCTTACAGGAGCCCAATGATTGGGTACAACGTGTAAGTTACATTGCAAACTACATAGAATTTGTGTACCAAATGATGTATTTACCTGGATAATTTAAATAATAGGCCCTTGTAAAAGCCTGTTTGCATACTTAAGCAGTCCTAAATGATTGGATTGATTCCCTCCCCTAGACCCTCCATGTATGGAATGGGGGTGCAATGCAGTGATTTCCCCAGACAGCTTTCTGTGAATAGAGGGAGGCAGGCAGGCCCAAGCCGATATTACACTTCCATGGCTCCTCTACATCCACATCAGGGAGTCCACCTGCTAAGGCAGTGGGGTGTCTCAGGGTCAGCCAAGAATCAGGAGGGGTGAGGACACAAAGCTGACACGTAGAGATACACGACTGCCATGCAGAGGGCCTCTGCCATGGCCTCTTGTGGATACTGGGGGATCTGCAGGGATCCTGAGCTGGCCCCTGGCCCGTTCCCCAGTAGGGAAAATCCAAGAGGAAACTCTCTGACATTTCCTCATACCGCCATAGGTTGCCCTGCAGGAGAGAGCAATGGTGTTCTATGTGTTTCCCTAAAGACAGTGGAACAGCTTTGAGGGAGTCTGACAGCCATCTATGGAAAGATTTTTTCTTTTAGTGTTCCTTTTTAAATGCAACCAAATACCACCAAGGGCCATATATGGTATTGCACTTAGTCTGCATGCACATGTCCTGACACCGGACCGTAGTTTGTAAGGGACATCATCAAAATCTGTGAAGCTCACAGCCAGGGCTAATATTTCCTCTTTCACTCATATCGTCAGGCCTTTTTCTCACAATGGCTGGAGTCAAGGACGTGGTGTCTGTCTTATCTTTGAATTTCCTGGTTTTTGTCAGTGAGAGTGTCACAATGGCAATGTTATTAGCTCAGCTGTGCGGATAGCGACACAAAGATTTTGCTAGTGCTCTCTGAGGCTTATTAGAAAAGGCTGCTTATACAATGTGATGTGATTGCTTGTACACCTTTCCCTGTGTTCTTCCTTCCCCTTTGATGATGTTATGATGAAGCTGCTTTCATAGGATCAGGGATCACAATAGACTCTCTTGCAGTGAAGACATTTGCTTCTCCCCCCCCCCCCCCCCCCCCCCGTGACAGTTTCACTATATAAGCAGGGCTGTGCTGCCAGTGGAATTGCAATTTGCACATGGTGAGTGTAATCAAAACAAATTTCATTCTAACTCATTACAGACGGAGTTTTACTGCATAGGAGTTCACTGCTGGTCAGTTGCATCTATAGCTCAGATCAAAAACCAGGTCCTGTCTGTAATCAGAGAGTGCTGTAAATTGAGCGCCCCATACTATACAAGCCAAGCTGCAGAGAGATAATGCAAGTTCAATAGCTTCTTAGGCAGATCGAGCTCTTGATAACTGTGAATTGTCTGCTTCAGGGCATTCCAGTGTTGCCAATAGGGAATCATCCACTCTTTCTCACTCTGCAAAGCTCTCTCTGCTGCTGTAATGATAGAAGCTGTGGCCTGGAAAAGCTCCACTGACTCAAAGGGGAATCAAGGCTGTCAGGCTGGGTGGTTGAGGCTTAGAGAGGCTGTGCCTACAATATGGAGAACCTTCTTCCAGAAGGTACCTCAGACCAACAGCGGCCACCTGAAGACTTGAAGGAAATTGGACACTTCCAGATGGTGTGGCCCAGCGAGGGGAAGAAATGGAGACTGGGGGGAAACATAAAATTGATTTCTCCAAAGACTTACCATGAGGAGGAAAGAAAGAGTTTCTGCCCCATGAGAGTCTGACAAGAAAGCCATTTGCCACTGAAATCTTAAAAAATGTATTTAACAATTATTAACACAACAAGCTTTTAATGTCTACTTCTCTAAACTGCTTGTGGGTTATTTGCTTTTCACCCACTAACCCACCCACTAATTTCCACAAAAAGACACAGGTCCGGCTTTTGTTACCAGAATTAGTTATTTTACTACCAGACAAAGATAAGCCAGAGTGGTTATCAAGAAAAATAAGGGGAAAAAAAGAATCTGGAAATCTTAGGCATTGTATTAAAACAACAGTTTTTAGGGTGTTTGATTTACTATTCAACTGCGCACAGCTGCTGCTTGAGAAATAGGAAACATGCCAAGGGAAAGAGATTGGGGAAAAAAACAGAAAGGGGGGGGGGGAAAGGTTGTTTGCAGAATGAACTAGTTAACTCAACTTGAAAATTATTATTACTAACCCACGATGGCAAACTGATGAAGGATACTTCAAGTGGCTCACCCCTCGCCCACTGCAGTGACACAGATCCTTTGATTTCACTTATGTAACTTCATTAAAAAGATTTAGGCCTATCTGTCACCACCTCCTTGATTATTTTTAATAAGCTACCTGACAATCATTGCTTTCATTTCTTCCTCTGCATTGCCCCAAGACAGCCACAAATTGACGTCATGCTACCTGTTGGTTATTAAAAAGCCAACACTTTACTAATTTACTCAAATCCTCCAAACCCTTAAAAGACAAAACAAAACAAAACAAAGAACTATAGAGTCTGCTGTTACCATACAAAGTGGTGATCAAGCCCAGGTCCTTTACAAACCTAAACCACTTTCTCAAGTAGGAATAAGCCATATGAGGTAGAAAGAACAACCCATGTGTTCCCACTGGAAATGTGGCCTTTTTATCTTTCAGCTTGTATTCATTAGTGGAAATTGCTAGTGGGCCAAGACCTCCTATCCTAAAGCAATCATTTATGGTTGAGTTATAAACTCCTGAAAGCAAAGTCTTATCTTGCAAATGCTAACAGACCTCTAGCTATGGGGTTGCTAGTAGGCTTGGCACAACTCTATTACTAAAAAGATGAATGAAAGATTGGTTCCTAGAACCTTTTCAGATATAACCTGAGAAAAAAAGAGAGAAACGTCCATGGGCCCCTAATAGATTGCTCTCTGAATACCACCGTTTGCATCTACCACGTTGTAAAAAGATTTCCTATTGTGTGATTATTCCAGAAGGCCATGGTATAGAATATTAGGCTTGAGAAATCATTTATTGGGCTCTTATCTTGCATACCTAATTGAGATGTGTGTGTGTGTGGGAGGGGGGGCACTGCATTTAAACTATAACTTGCAGACTAATTAAAGACAACGACTTAGTGCTTACATAGGGATTCCTGGTGATCTCATGATGACCTGCCTGCATTGTAAAGGGTAGATTAAAACTGACTGAATTATACCTTGTCTTTATTTTCCTAGTGATGTATGATTTCTCGGAGTAATCTTGCTTTATCCCCAAACCTATAAACCTTTGTTATTCAGGGTGAAATAACCTACAGATGCCTCTTAGACCTTTTCACCTGGCTCCATGAAGGTCCTGTTTGTTAGAAGCCTTAAAGTTTATTTTTTCCTGTTGTACCTTTTCCCCAAATTGTCTTCAACTACCTGACTAGTAGGACACCATCAGCTTTCTAGAGGGAAAAGTGCAAATGAAGCAAATCATGTATTGTTCAGTTCATTTTTTTTGGCATATAATATGTCTTCTAACTGAAAATTCTAATTATTGTTTCCCAAGATGCATGTAATACAGAAGGTTATTTTATAAAATAATAGGCAACCAAATCTAGAATTACAAAATAAAAGCTAAAGTGGTGAGAGAAGGTGGAAAATATGTTTGCATGGTCTTCATGAACTAAAATGCCGTGTCTTCACATGGCATTGGAACGCTATGGGCAGACACTAAATAAAAATAGGGGGAGTTTATTTGACAGTGTTATGAGGAAACAAACTGGAAACAAACATTTGACACTCAAGCCCTGGAATGCTGTAAAAATTTAATTAGATGGATACATTAGTCATCCTTGCATTAAGGGGTTCATATAGGACGTACAAAAAGGCATGCTACGGTACTAAAGAAATGTTTAAATCCTTCCTGTAAATACCATTTCCCTCATTATTGGGAAATGTGCTTTCAGTGGGACCATTGACCATGTCTTCGTCTTTACAAAATATGGTTAGCAGGAGATTAACAGCATTTATTGGAGGGGTTTCTTGAACCAGACCAGGCTGCCCATTTTATATGGAAGTTTCTGCAGCTGAGTTGCAGCCAAGTAGATGTGGCTGCTTGTTGGTTAGTATGGTTCATAATTACATGGCGTTTACAAGCAGTGCATGTGTCCAGCTGTGTGCTGTGCAAAATGTTTGACTCAAAACACAACAGTACGTGAAACCACCATTGGGTCAGTTTTCACCTACATTCATAAACTATCAGTGAACATTATGAACTCCTGAAGCATCCAAAGAAAAACTTATTGCAAATTATTGCTCTGCCTGGGTAGCCACACACATTTTCAGAGGGTTGTCCACAGTGTGTTTTGTGTTGGAAAAGGTCACATGGTTCCATCAGAGTCTCCATTATCCTTTATTGGCTGAGCCTACATCAGGTGATCGGGAAGGTCAGCTCAGCAGCAGCTGTTTTCATTCAGAAAGAGATGAGCTTGCTGCTGCAACTGGAAAATTCCACAAACAAATATTTTCTCCTAGCTCCTGCCTCTGTGTGGCTGAATCTGGATGGCAGGTGACCAAGATATTATCAATTTCTGTAATGCCCTAGCTGTTTGGAGTCATCTTATTTCTAACTTTTGTTTCAGTCTATGCATTTATAGCCCAAAGTTTATAAGGGAAAATTCATTTTTCTGTGATCAGACAAGAGAGTTGGCCCCATTTCTACATCTGGTGAACCAGCAAACCCATTTAATCTAAATCTTGCTATGGGAAGAGCCCCGTGTATTTTGCCTCTGTGAAATACCACAAAATAAAATGAAAAACGACATAAAAAAACAACACAAAATGAACAACTCACCCTGCAGCGATGGCTCCTGTCTTTCAGGGCTGGACCCAGCTGCCCTCTGTCAGCATTATGACCTGGCGCATGGCGTAGGGTTACCATATTTCCTCATTAAAAAAAGAGGACACTCCACAGGGCCCTGGCCCCGCCCCCGGCCCAGCCCCAACTCCGCCCCTTCCCCACCCCAACTCCGTCCCAACTCCCCTGAGCGCCCCGCATTCCCTCTCCTCCCTCCCAGCCGTGAAACAGCTGCCCGAGCGCTACCGGCTTCAGTTTGCCGGGCAGCCCCCAGACCTCCAGACCCTGCCCCCAGCCGGGTGCTTCCCCAGTGCAGCTGGAGCCCAGGAGGGGAAGCGCCCGGCCGGGGGCGCAGGGTCTGGAGGCTGCCCGGCAAACCGTGAAGCCGGTAGCGCTCGGGCAGCTCAGCTCTTTAGCTACACAGAGCTGAGGTGTCTGGGGGGAGCAGCAGCAGCCGCCGCGGGGGAATCTGCCTGCAGCTCACAGCCTGCGGGAGCCGCAAGGTAAGCAGGGGACTGGGGCAGGGATGCCGGCAAAGCTATTTTCCCGGACATGTTCGGCTTTTTGGCAATTCCCCCTGGACGGGGATTTGAGGACCAAAAAGCCGGACATGTCCGGGAAAAACCGGACGTATGGTAACCCTACCTAACTGCCCCCCAGGACTCCACCCCCTACCTAAGCCTCCCTGCTCCTTGTCCCCTGACTGCCCCCTCCTGAGACCCTCCCCCCATCCTAACTGGCCCCCTAGGACCCTACCCCTTACCTGTCCCCTGACTGCCCCAACCCTTATACACACCCCCACCCCCAGACAGACACCAGGGACTCCCACGCCCCATCCAACCACTCCCCACCCCCTGACAGCCCCTCCCAGAACTCCCGACCCATCTAAACCCCTCTGCTCCCTGTCCCCTGACTGCCCCCTCCTGGGACCCCTGCTCCTAACTGCCCTCCAGAACCCCATCCCCTATTTATGTACAGGCGTGACTACCTGCCCTTTCCTGGTTATTATACGCGGCCAGTCCGCATCCACATCCAGTAATTAAATAAACTAATAATTTAAATTGGAATTTCATCCATTAATAAGTATTTATTATATAATTAAAACCATTCTACTGAAGGACAGATATTAAATAACACTAAATAAATTAATATTCAAAACAATATTAAAAATTTGAAAATTTAGAGCATGGAAACCAAAATAGCTAAAATTTAGTTTTGGCAAGATACACGGAATGGAAACTCCGGGATCTTTACCTGTCACTGAATATAGCCATCATACCAATAGTGGAATATAAAACAAGTCTACATATACTCTCCTTAAAATTTTTACTTCTGTCCATTCCCAATAATTGTAACAAATCATTATTACCTTCACTCCACTTGCCACGCGCCCCAAGCACAAAACCAAAGAAGTGAATATTTTTACCTCCCGTTAAGTTTTTAATTTCTTCCTCTAACTCAAGATAATAAGCCACCTTCTCACTGTGGGCTTGTTCCAAACTTCCGGCATTATCCTCCCATCGCACTGTAACATCAACCACCACTGCTGTATCTCCTTTTATAAATATAATATCCGGCTTTCTTAACTCACCCTTACTATTTCTCAAATGGGGCTCTATCATTGCCTTCCACCCTAATTTACCAACCTTATCTACAACTGCAGACACTACTCTATTATGCCTTTTTATCCTAGCATTCTTAGTCTTATAACATTGTCCTGAGATATGGGGAACAGTCTCCCGCACTTTACCGCACCATCTACAAAGAGCATTCACACCTCCTCTTCCTCTTGCTAATGTCTCCCTAGTAGGATAAATATTTGCCCTAAGCTGCAATGCTGCGATATACGCTGACGATTTAACTTTACTAGAGTTTCTAAAAATCGAATTACTAATTAAATCATTTTAAAAATATTTTATCCCTATTCCCTGACATCTCAGTTCCGACCATCTTAAAAATTCCTCTTCCCTCCATTTCTTGGGATGAGATGTTACTGCACTAAATGACAATATTTTATCCACAAGATTTTCTCCTGCATATAGATAAGATAGGTCCATCCAATCATCTCTCGAGACAATATGTCTCCTCCATTTACGAATTAACATATTTGGGATTTGCACACTAAACTTAGTGAGAGCTAAACCACCATCCCTACCTCTAGAATAAAATATCCCATCTGTGGTACACTGAGGTAAATGTAAAATCTCTTTAACTATTTTTCTAACTAACACATCAAGATCGTCTAAAAGATTAAAAGGGGGTTCTATTAAAAGAAGATTATAAAATAGCTTCGGTAAAATATATGTCTGTAAAATTAATATTTTTTGGGCCGGTTTTAATGGGGCCTTAATTAAATTCTCACTCCAATCTTTCAATTTTTCTTTAAGTACCGGTCCCCCTACACCTATCCAGGGATCTATTCTAGCTCCTAAATATTTTTCAAAATCCCCTGGTTGAACATATTCAATCTCCTCTGACCCTATCTGCCAATTATCCTTAGGATTAACTACATAGGTTTTATGTTTAGTTAAAATATGAAAGCCTTTCGTTTTCTTCACATTAACAGAGAGATTAGTATTTTTACAAAACTCCTCTAAGATACCCAAATTTTTAATCATTCCTTTATATGAGCTACTTAAAATTGCCACATCATCGGCAAAAGCCAATGACGTGACACCATTGCCCTTAACATAAAAACCACTTCCTTCTACTTCTAATCTAGTTAAAAGGGGATCCATAGCAATATTAAACAAAATTGGGGACAACGGGTCACCATGCTTGACCCCCCTCCTAATTAAAATAGACTCAGTAACTTCATCACCCACCCATACCCTAGTTGTGCAATTATCATAAAGGTCCCTAATAATATCTATAAAATGTTCATCTATACCAAATCTTCTCAACCCGGCTATTATATGTCCGTGTCCCACAGAATCAAAAGCTTTAGCCAGATCTACGAACACTATTGCAATTTCATTCCCATTTCGTTTAGCCCCTTTAATCAAATTATCTAATATAGCAATATTTTCCTCACACCCAGGGGCGGATATAAACCCTTTTTGTCTACTACATATCTTAACTGTTTCCACCAGTCTTTTTGCTAATATTTTGGTATAGATTCTAATCCAAACTGACCCAATTGTCAATGGTCTCCAAGATGTTAACTTCTTCATTTCCTCCTCATCTTGTGTCTTTGGTATTAAAATCGTTCTATTTTTCTTAAATTCATCTGGTACCTGTCTATTTAGAAACCATATATTAAAAATTTTTGTAAGTATTAAGGAGTCTAAATTAAAAATATCCCACAAATTGCTCACTTTTACTTTATCTGGGCCAGGAGCACTATCTTTTCTTATTTCTCTTAAAGCTATTCTAATCTCATCCACAGAGATCGGACTCATTAATATATCATTATCCGCATTCTCTGTGGATGATGGCCACCCTATCATATTACCATGTCCAATTGTTCCCAAAATATTCACATAGTATTCCTCAATTTCTTTCATAGGGATAGCACACTTAGCCTTATCTGGCTCTCCCATTATAATGCGAGTCAATCTTCTTCTATCCTTATCAAATAATTGTTGATAGAATTTATACTTAGCTTTCTTTGTAGCATATCTCCTAATTGCATTAAATTGCTTCCTTCTCCCCTCCTTTCTCATCTTCCCTTTTCCTTTATTCCTCAACTCTATTTGACTTTCATTTCTAGGGTCCTTTCCCTCTACTAATGAATAACATAATTTTTCCAACATTGCCCATCCGAGAGCTTTTGTTAAATCCTCCTTTAATAATCCTTCAATTTCCCCTAAACTATTTATTATTTCTCTTCCCTCCCTACTTTGTTTTCCCCGTTTACATATTTTCTCCACTAAATCCACTTCTGGATGTCCTTTTAGTGGGAAAATCCTCTCTCTTGGGGGCGGAATTTCTAATATATTTACTCTAATGTCCTCTACCTCAGTCACTTCCTCCCTATCTCCTGTTACCACTAACTTCTTCTTTGCTAATTCTCGTCTTTTATCTGATATTTGTTTATTCGTTTTGGTCCTCATCTCGCTCTCAATACATTTATTTATATTCCTTTTCCCAATATATTTCCTTTCCAACTGTATAAGCTGCGCAACCTCATCTTTGGTCCATATACGAGATCTAGTCGATCCCTCTTTGATCTTACTTTTAGCAGCCATATCTTCTTTTCTTTGCTCATTCCTCACAGCAGGGTGTCTATGTCTACAGTGTTGGCTCAATCCAGATCTAGTATGAAAACCAAGCCCACAGACCGAGCACGTATGGCTCTTCATTGGGGTATCCGCCTTCTTGGGTATGCACTTGGGGTAGTGGCAAGCTATATTATGATATTGAGAAGATTTTCCACATTTACTACATACAACTCGTATGGCTTTACTTTTATGAACCACATTAATGTGTTTGGCCCATTTACCAAATGTTGGTAATATCTGGGGACATATTGGACAATTAAAACTATCAACGGGATACTCTAAATAAAAAACCCCATCCTTCCACGAACTACTTTCTAATATATTTATATTACTACCAGTACTGTTAAGATCCTTATTACGATCCCTATTAAAATCAGTACTTGGTCTAAACCTATTTAATAAACTAGACCCATTAACTAAATGAGCATTAAGATATCCCGATTCGCTAACATATGGATCATCAAATGTACTTAAATACTTAAAATCTGGATTAAAACTTTCCATAGTTAAATCATTAAAAGTGTCCCTTGTAAAAACCATCGGTAAGATAGATAAAATCTCCTCACCATGATCATCACAAACAGTCTCCTCTACCTCCTCTCCATGCTCCACTGGGAGGACTTGATTCTCACTCTCATGCTCATGAGACTTCATTATAGTCCACACCATTTTATCCATTGGTCCAGCGACCCTAATCACACCCCTAATATATTTAACACTGTCAGCCGGGGCATCAAAGCCAACAGCGGGGGCGTTATTAACCCGGTCCAGCGCCAATCCGGTATAAAAATATAAATTACTTTTTTCCATAGCTAAAAGATTTACCCTTCTCAGGGGGAAACTAACCCTAAGCCTCCCTGTTCCTTGTCCCCTAACTGCCCCCTCCTGAGACCCCCCACCCTAACTGCCCCCCTAGGACCCTACCCCCTACCTGTACCCTGACTGCCCAAAACCTTACACCCCCAACCCCCAGACAGCCCCCCCCCGAACTCCCGACCCATCCAACCCCCCCCTGCTCCCTGTCTCTTGACTGCCCCCCTCCAGAACCTTCCTGCCCCTTCTCCGACCCCCTGGCCCCCTTACCGTGCCGCTCAGAACAGCGTGTCGGGCTCCACGCGCAGCCCGACACGCTGCCGCGCTCCCCCACGGAGCGCATAGCCTGGTTCCCGCCCTCGCAGAGTGCTGCGGAGCGGCGCGCTGGGCAGGGGGAGGAGGTCCAGACTGCCGGAGGCCCGTTGCGAACGGCCGGCCGGCTGCGAATGCAGGGAAGGGGAGGGAGGGAGAGAGAGGAGGGAGTGAGTGATCTCAGCTGCAGGGGAGAGGAGGGGGAAGCGGAGGAGGGCCTCTCTCTGGCTGCCGGAGCCCCATGCAAGTGGCACTATCGGGCCAGCTGCCCTGTCAGCCGCGTGCGCTCTGCATGGGGGGGGGGGGGAAGTCCGGACATTTACAAATTCCCCCCGGACACTATTTTTAACTGAGAAAAGCCGGACATGTCCGGGGGAATCCGGACAAATGGTAACCCTAGCATGGCGTCACAGCCCCACTCACGCAAATGTGGCCCAGCTGCCATCCCAGGGTGGCTGGGCCAAACCTGAGCAGCACTGAGCCCCATTGACCAGGTCACAACACCCATAGCTCTGCAACCCTTCCCCCAGGGTCTCCCACCCCCTGAGGGCAGTAACCAATTCCCTCTCCCGCCCCCGTGGGCAGCCCCAAGCGGGGAAGCAGAATATATAAGGGGGGATGTAGGAGGGGCCCCTGGGACTAATGGGCGGTGTTGAGGCTCAATGCGGGAGAGGGAATATTTAAGGTGGGGAGGGAAGGGGTTTTGGAGCTAATGGGGGCTTGGAGGTGTAAAGTTCAATGGGAGAGGGGAAATATATACGGGGGGATGGGGATGCTTGGGGAGGGATCCCTAGGGATATAGAGGGGGCATCTGGAGCCTGGGGTTTTCTATGGGGTTTGTGTCACTGAGTGGGGACGGAGCAGTGGGGTTTATTTGCTGGCTGCAGTACTGGACACATTTCAGAGGGGAACCCTAAGGAGCTGTATTTTAGAGCGGCTAATTAAGCTGGGGGAGGGGAATGTCTCAAGGCCTGGAATAATGAATGATGCTTAATAAAATGATGTAATATAGCTAAACTGGACTTAATACACTGTTTTTATTCATTTGTAGGCATTTGAGGTATTTTATTAATGTAAATGTAATAAAAAGAAATAAAACAAAATGTTTAAGGGATAAATTTCCCCCCCAAAATAAAATTCAAAGTTATAACAAAGAAAATGAATTTCACAGGGCTCTACCTATGGGTTCGACCCTGGGGAAAAACAGGTTAATCTGGGGCCCAATCCAAAGCCCATTGAAACCAATGTGAGTCACTGGAGCAGACCCTTGAGCCTGATCTCTTTTTGAACTTCTGGGCCAGCAAACCAGTTACAAAATAAATAATTTGCCACCCCATTTCCAGCCAAACGTGGAAGGATCTGTTCAGTTCTAATATCTCTGTTACACTTACACAACACTATGTTCTTTGGGCTCCTTCTACCTCACAGAACTGCTATGGCTTGGCTCAGAAGAATCTGAAGGATTCGCAGTGGGTTCTTTTCAGAGCGCTATGCAAAGAAGGAGTTCAGATGACTTTCCCAATCTTTTTCTTAACTTGATTGCTATTAATTCTTTAACTGTGTTATTGTAGCACCTAGAAGCCCTAGTCTTGGACCAGGACCCCATTATGCTAGATACTATATGGCCACAGAACAAAAAGTCCCTGCCCCAGTCCCTGCCCCAAAGATCTCCCTCTCTATGGCAAATATGAGAGTATTTCAATTTAAGTCTCTTTAAACAAAGCACATTTAGCAGTAAATAAGCCAGGTAATATTTGAATACAAATATTTCATATATTTTTATTTTAAATAAAATTTCAGAGGCATGTGAATGTAAAAGTAGTTGTACAGATAGGCTATAGGGTAGCAAAAGAACGAAATACATAATATTATTGAATCATGCATCAACGAATATTTTGCCTCTGTCAGTGTCTTCTGATGAAGTCATTGCATTTGTTCGTGACTGTACATGAAATAGGAAGATCAATTCATTTTCCAGACTCCAACAGATTTGCACAAAGTCCATTAGTGTCTGTAACCATCTACAAGCATGTAAATGAGGAAGGCTCATAACTTTTGAGAAAGTGAATTAGAAAATTACGTATGTGAACACTGTATCATTTCTCTTCATACATCAACACCCTGTCATTTGTCTGCATATCTCACTTCCTTTTGCAAACTATTCCAGATTAGAATAGGCATCACTTTTAGTGAAATGAGTCATATAGGAAGACAAACAAAAAGTCTATCAGTGAACTGGGACTGCATGTAATCCAATGCAGAGCACCTTCTGCTTTTACTTGGAACATTCACATACATCAGAAATTCTCATTCAGATTGGCTAGTCACCTTAGCTTTTAGCATCTTTGAATTGACACGGTCTGGCCAGAACTTTGTGGGCAATCCCCACAAATAGGAAACAATTACATGATGAAATCAGGAGGAAAATGTGCCCAAAGCCTAAGTCTACATCGGGATTTTTTCTTTGATCCCAAATTTTAAAATCAAAACCTCACCCCTAAACTTGCTCTTTATCTTCATGTGGGACATCTTATATCAGAAAGTCAACTAACCCAATGGAATTGCTATGTAGTTAGTTAATAAAAATAGTAAACCTCCAAATAAAGTTAACAGAAATTGTAAACCTCCAAATAATCATACAAACTGGAGATACCTAAAAATCTTTGGGTGGCTTGCAAAGCTAATGTGACCTGGAAAGTCTTTGTTTGCATCCTGAATGTTTGAACTGCTTTGGATTGCCAATAATGTCATGTTTAGAAAATGTGGCCTACCATAAGTCTAGTTATAGTTTGCATACACTTATGAAACATTTTATACAAAATTATGCTTCTGGAAGGAGGAACAGGGATCTGTGAATATCTACCTTTTCACAGCAATGTGGTTTTGGGCTTTGGAGACATTTTATCATGGATCAGTTGTTACATATCTGCTGGTAGGTGGATCTAATATACTTTGTATGGTTCTAGGCACCTCAAAACCAGAAACACCCCAGCAAATTTGAGGGAAGGTAAAAAAGAAAAGAAAATGGTTAAGTGTCTAGATGGATGCATAAACTGTTTATGCATACATATGCATAAACTGCCCAAATGACAAACTAAGGTTAGGGTTAGAACTGCATGCAAATATACACAAGAGGGAGAGGCATTGTTCAGAGTCATCCAAGAAATTGTAACTAGGAATATTAGGATAAAATTAATCTAAGGAATATTTTAGTGGAACATCAGGAACATTTCCTAGTAGTAAGGAATAATACTTCGTTGAATATTCTCCAAAGGGAAGTGATGGAAATGCCATTACATGGATCATTTAAAACTGGACCGGACAAAGCACTCGGCAATATGTTGCTGTAAACAATACCATACTGGCAGACGAATTGACAAAATGAGCTAATAGGTCTCTGACATCTCTAATTCTATGGCGCTGGCAAGTATCAGTTATCTCAAAGGGTACAATAAGCTGCGCCACTAGTAGGGACCATAATAAAGTTTAGAAAAGCATAATATAGTTGATCTTGTCATGGAGACAAGAAATCGAGTTCACACAGTGCACAACAAATATTAAACCATATCAGCATCAGCAACCAAGGATGTAGCATAGTGGACCAGACAAGATATAAGATACAAGCTTTTGCCATCATAAGGTTGGCAAGGACTTTGTAAAATCATTCAGTTATTGTTTAGTTAATAGAGAAATTTGATTCAATATTTTAAATTAAGGATGCAAAGCACTGTAAAGGCTTGGAATAAGAACACTGCAATCACACTTGCAGAGTAATGCTGCAATTTTTTGTTAGCAAAGCTTTCAACTCATCCATGATTGGCCAATGCACATGGTCTTATGCAGTTCCTCTTTCCCAAGAATCATGCACGCAACAGTGCAGTTATAAGAATGATAAAATGCAAGCCTGGAACCAAAATACAGTACTGCAAACCTATAGGTATAGGGTAAATTTTTCAGATGTGCGTAAGTGACTTAGGAGCCTAAGTCCCATTTTCAAAAGTCAAATAGGTGCTTTTGAAAATTATACCCAAGTCTTTAATTTCTTATCTTAGGCAATCATGGCCATACAGTAGACAGAAAGATGATGGGTAAACATTTTCATAAGTCAATGAGATTCATATTCCTAAGTCACTTATGCCCTCAAAGTTATTTAGGCACCTAACTCACATTGAAATCGTTGATCACATTTATGTGGGCCTGAGACACTTCTGAAAATTCTTCTCAATGTCTATAGGCACCCATAAAGCACCTTTGCACTTTGCTAAAAACTTATTGATGATTCTCACTCTGTATGATCACTCAAAAGTTTGAAACTGTGATAGTAACATTAGTTAAACCCATAGCCACCTTAATCATTAATGTAAAGGTCAAAAATAAATCATGACTGAACTGTAGCAGAAAGGAAAAAACATAAGCTAACATGTTAGGCTAAAGTAGTTCCATCTAATTGGAATCCAGTTTCCAAATGAATTCTGGAAGAGCATAAAGTTGCACTCAGGGCCTCTCCGTGGAATTAAATAGCTGGTTTGGTTAATTACTTGAAAAGACAATGTTGAGAATGCTTCTTTCTTGGTGAGAATTGTCCAGTATTTGAGCTGGTGCATTCACCTCTCGTTGGAACAAATAGAAATTGTGTTTGCAAATAAGGATAAGTAGGGACTCTTGTAAAAGTTACAGCATTCAGACTTTCCATAAAAAGGGAGTCATTGGACTGAGAAGGAGCATTAGCTGGCAGTATTACTAGAGCCATGTTTCAAAGCCAGATTTGAAGCCACGCTTGTTTAATGCAGAGACATTAATCACCAAAACGAGAGTCTCATAAACAAAGTAATCCAAACCAGTAATCCAGAACCAGTCCTTCTCCCTTGCTGAGCATTAATCAGAATACAATTTGGGAAAAGCAGGCCTGATCCTGAGCTGATGTAAATTGGCCCAGCTCTATTGGCTGAGGATCTAACCCATGCTCTTGTTGCTCTGCAGATGAATCTATTTCTACTGAAAGCTTAAAAGTAGGCAAAAATAAAAGTTGCCAAGGAGACAGAATAGAATAAGTAGCAGCAAAGGCAGCAGAATAAAATTTTATCTGTCCAGTTGCGGGAGCAGCGGAATAAATGGATATATTATAGGACTGTCACCCTAAAAAAGCCAATCAATGTTATCAAGACCAAGTCAATCGGTATCTGTTTGAATGATGAAAAATCTCTGGGTCCAAAGGGAAACATCCTTCAGTCTGTTGAAAAGCAGTGGGGAAGGGGCTGCTCTAACCACTTTTGCTAAGCATTCCTGATTTGTACCTGAACCTTTCCCATCAGGTGGCATTTATCACAGCTTCATATTTTCTGCTGCAGTAGCATCATTTCCCTATAAAAAGCCTGAGCCACTCTGGACAGCCAGTGTTGACTGCTACAGTCTCAATAAAATGAATAATTAAATATCTCCCATTCAGGCTTATTGTTTGAAAGATGAGAGAGAGAAATAAGCTACAAATAGGGATGCTGCTAATGCAGCTAATGTTGCTTATGAGGAAAACTGGACTGGAGCTGTGGAACAACTAGGGGTGGATTCCAATACTGCAATTACTGTGCTATATAAGCAACATTTCAGTGCCATATCTGTAAGTTTGTGGGAATCCATCTGAAATAGTTCCCTTCATTCCTCCCTGCGTAAAATAGTTGTCTATTTCCAAGTCAATTTAATAGCCTAGTCTGCAAACAATCTTTCTCTCTCTTATTGCTGTTCTACCCTTGTCTCTCCTCCTTGGCATGTTGCCGGGATTTTTTCCCCCTAGCAGCAGCTGTGCACACTTGAATAGTAAATCAAACACCCTAAAAACTGTTGTTCTAAAATCTTTTCAGAGATTTCTCTCCTCTATTTCTGGTCTCTTTTCTCACTAATAATCATGGCAATTGGCAATTTTTTTCTTAGCTGGTACTAAACTAATTTTGTGTTGCAAACAACTCAGCTCGACATATCACAGCATCTAGCAATGGTAAGGACCCTTAAGTTCTTCATCTCCCTGCTGATGTCATCTATTGTGCATTTGCTAGTATTGTGTCCAGTCTAGCTTTCAATGTGCTCCAAGAAATGGGGTGTCCATCACTTCTCCTGGGAGACTATTTCACTAAGGGGAGTGATTTGATAATGGCCTAGATCCCCACCTGATGTAAATCAGCATTGCTGTATTAACTTCAGGGGTGCTTGATTGATTTACACCAGCTGAGGACCTGACCCAAAAGCCTTAAATGTAAATCACTTTACATTTTCAAGACTATTTTCACTCTAAAAAGACCTAGAGAGTTATTAAAAAAAGAAAGCTGGAAATGAAACCTCAGTATACCACAAAATTATGGCCATGTCTCTTAGAATGCAATGCATTGTTATTCCACTCCATTATAAATGTTCAATGATGACATACACCGCTGACCCATGAATCAGAGTGGACACATGTTTATTTTGGTTTTTATCTATAATGGTTTTCAGAAAGCTCAAAGTTGGGTAAGATGGACTTAGTGTCTGAGAAGTCCGTTTTCTGTCCATTTACCTAGCTGCTTGTTTGTTTCTGGATCTTGCAACTATTGAATGAAAATTAAACCTGTCACATTCACTCACACTGTCTGTTTTCAAAGTAGCCAATTCAGGCAAAAAATGTTGTTCTAATGTTGCCCCTTTTTGATTTTCATGAGACAAAAAGTCCATAGATATTGTCTTCCTTTAGTCAGTCTGTGAAAGTGATGTGATTGTGTAGTTTTGGCTGTGAAAGGACAATGTATTCTTTATTACAAAGAAAACCACAGTTTGAAAACTAGGAAAAACTCTGATTCATCAGCATGACTCATACACACAGTATATAGCATGTAATCCCCTTCAGCAAAGCTGTAAGACTAGAAACATGTACATACTTGTAAAGAGAACATATTTTCCCCAAAATGAATGCTCCTTATTAAGGGCCCTATCTTTCTCTCTTTGAAGTCAGTGAAAAAACTCTTATTGGCTTTAATGGGAGCTGGTTTGAGCTCAAAACACAGGAAGAAATTCTACAGGTGCTATACAAAGATCCACAAAAATGACTCAAATCACCATCATGATAATGTTATCATGGGAAGTTTTATTTCTAAGAAGCCTTTTCGAGGCTCTGGGAGGACACGTTACAATGGGTATAGTCTCATTATGACTAGGAAAGCTGGACCTTTCAGGAAATGAAGATGAGTAAGTCTCACATTTTAAGAGAGGTTTTTGACAGGTCCTCAACCCCAGCTGGTGTTTTTAAAGGTGGAGCATTTTCAGCATATCCTAGAAACTCTATTAAAATAACAATTAGCTGTGAAAACATGTCCTTATTTGAAGGGATGAAGTTAAAATGTTAGGCTTATTGGGGCTAAAGAAACTTACATATTGAGGGACTGATTCCTAACTGTTACTCCATCTCCAGCTTTACACTAATATAGCTGATTTCAACAGAATGATACGAGCGTAAAACTGGAGTGACATAGTGCAGAATCAGACTCACAATGTTAGCCCTTTCCACAGAAAATATCTCTGCAGCTGCAGACAAGCGGGCCTTTGCATCCATATTAAACTTGAATTCTTTTCAATGGTGGAATAGATAGTGTAGCAACCTGCATGGAACTTGGAGGGAGGAGCACTGGTTGCAGGAGGGAAGAATTTGGAAGCGGCACCAGGAAGTCAGTCTGTGGGCATTTGGCTAAAATGGTCATGGCAGTTGCAGCATCCCTTTTAATAATGAGTCAGTTTAGTTTTACAGGCATGGATTCCTTTCCTGTTGTTACCCAGCATGTGGTACATGAAACAGACTGTACATCTCCCAATGTCCCATTTTCAGGATTTATGCCATGACTCTGATCAGGTAAGATGCTGACTCTCCTCCACTCCCATTGATTTCAGCTCTCTTCCAAATATGGGAGCAAAGGGATGAACGAGAGTTGAAGCTCAGCCCCTCACAGGATCAGGCGTTTGTGGGGAATTGCATGTCCATATCTCCACACATAGAAATAAATGTATGTAGCAATTAAGGCCAAGATTTTAAAAAATGCGAGTTTAAAGTTAGATCCCTAAGTCTATATTTAGGCTCTTAAATGAGTGGCCTGGCTTTCAGAAGTGCTGAGTACCCAGCAGCTCCCACTGAAGCCGATGTGAACTCAACACTTTTGAAAATCAGGCAACGACATAGTAGTCTAGCTTTGGGCTTCTATTTTTGAAAATCTTGTCCGAGGCTCCCATCCTGCAAGGAGCTCAGCTCCTTCTGTGAGATGCTGAGTGTTCTCAACTCCCATAACATTCATTGGGAACTAATAGCAGTCAGCAACTTGCACGGAACAGTCACCAGCTAGTAGGATCTGGACCTATCCTCCTTTAAACCTAGTTGTGAGCCTTCTGATATCATTACATCACACTACAGTAGTGACCAGAGGTCCCAGTCAATATCAGGGCCCCATTTTGCAAGCTGCTCTAAAAACACTATGTTTTTATGAATATGAATATATGGTCCCTGCCCCAAAGAGGCTACAGTCATATGCCCCAGTCCAGTAATTGGACCTTTGCACTTGTGTAGATCTGATTGTAGGCTGAAGGCCTCAGTTTACCATCTACATTTTACAATTTTACCCCTTTACATGCATCAAAATGATCAGATGCATCATTAGTTTTCCAGGCACTATCATCTAAACATTGCTGAGTGGTTAATGACTGTATTTAGAGAGGATTTATTTCTGAATTTCTATTAGTAACTAACTGAAAGGGTGATTGTCTCCCCGTGTTCCACACTCTTTGATATGGAAATAACATTATTTAATGCTTGATATAACTGATGCCATTTTACTGATATCACGGCAGGTGATGAAATGATGATTAATAGAACTAAAGAAGCAAGGGACACAACTTGCTTGTAGAATACACTGTGCCCTTCCCCCCTCCCTCCATGAGATACAAATTTCCAATTTCAGAGAGCTCCTGAGTTTTCTGTGCAAGTTTATATCTAGACTAAATGATTGGACCTCTAACAGAAAACTTGCCAGCCAATCAGAAAGCTGTTTATCAATATTAAAAAAGGCATAATACAAGAGACATCCATGGTGGGAACTGTCTTAGATTCATAAAACAAAGAGCTGAACTGCCCACTAAAAACTCAAACAAAAACTGTATGGAGAGTTTTGACTAGAGTTGGTCAGGAATTTTTCAATAAAACATTTTTCCATTGGAAAATACCAATTAGTTGAAACTGTTCATGGAAAAGGGGTTGGTGGATCTGACAAAATTTCCCATTTTGAATTAAAAAAAAAAAGTTTAGAAATCATCCAGATGTCCTGTTTTGATATGAAATTCCATTTTTCATTTCAAAATTTAAATTGATTTTACTATCAATTATGTTTTTTAAAAAGGGAAAAATCAAATCAAAATGTTTCAACCGACCGGCCCTTTTTTTCAGTTCACAAATATTAAGGTTTCAAATCTTCATCCTGATTTGGGATGGGAAATTTTTTGAAATTGCAAAAATTATTGCAGGAGGGGAATGCTGCTTCCCACCCATTTTTAGGCTTAACTTCTTTTCAACCTTATTGATAGTCACCAACCCTGCACTTACTGGTGCCACTGGAACTGTGATGAAATACTGTGAGGAAGGTTCTGATGGTGTCTTGAGCTCAAAGTACCAGCAATCTCATGCGACAGCCTGCTCCTGTAGAGCACAAAGCAACTATACCACAGCAGATAATCCAGCTCTATCAGTTATAGATGCTGTGTTGAAAGTCTTCTCTCTGTCCTGAAGTCTCTAAGGGTACGTCTATACCCAGCCGCTAGTTCGGCGGCTGGCAATCGAACTTCTGGGTTCGACTTATCGCGTCTTGTCTGGACGCGATAAGTCGAACCCGGAAGTGCTCGCCGTCGACTGCGGTACTCCTGCTCGGCGAGAGGAGTACCGCGGAGTCGACGGGGGAGCCTGCCTGCCGCGTGTGGACCGAGGTAAGTTCGAACTAAGGTACTTCGAACTTCAGCTACGTTATTCACGTAGCTGAAGTTGCGTATCTTAGTTCGATTTGGGGGGTTAGTGTAGACCAAGCCTTAGAAGTCCTTGTTTTAGTGTAAAATTCCTGGATGTAGAAGCTTCACATTTTCCCCCTGAGCACATCAATGGATAGATTGCTGTTATCTGGTACCTAACTCTAACTGCTCTCTCTAAATTGTAATTTAGTTACACAGTTATCTCTCATAAATGCACAGTTCTCTCTCCTTCTTCATACACCATTGACTGACCTGGCTTTGGTCAGCAAAAGTGATATACTTTATTTGGGAAGCAAAAATGGGGACATTTTAAAGTACATTGTAATACACTAGAACAGGAGAGACTTTTGGAAGGATACGGTGAAAAAAGAATCAATTATTTTGCACATATATAAATAGGGACAGAAGTAATGTATGGGACTGAGTGCACAAACACAGATTAATGTTTGTGCAAATCTCCACGTGCAGACTTGTACAGAAAACTTTGAAAAATTGGCCTTTTATATTGCCTGGAGGTGACAGCTCGGTAACTGATCAAATATTTGTATGCAGGAGTCCTGCCACAGCATAGGTTCACTTTATGTTAATTTTATGTTTGCCCAGATAACACAGTTAAACAGAACTGATTTCTTACACTTTTACTGCATTGCTTCCAGAGCCTGTGGGAAGAAGGGGGGCTGGATTAGGATGAGGGAAGTAGTGTGGGGTTGAAAGTCTGAGCATATTAATGTCAATGGGAATTTTGCCATTTATTTCAATGGGGATAGGATTTCACCCAGCATTTTTTTTCTTCCTGACAAGTGCTTTGGAGTGATTGAGATGTGAATCTAGCTGCCCTGCATCTGGAGCTCCAAATGCAGGACTAATCTAGAGACTCTGAATGTGTATTGGCTTCACTATTACAGAGGGCAAGTATGTTGGGGCACTATGAGCACTGAGTCAGTTTATTATCATTTTGCTGCTACTGCTTCCGTTGACAGCTTGAGGCACAAATTCAGAGCTGTGATACCTGGAGAGTGTTATGACTGGCCTCTGTCAACAAGAGTGAAAAGCACTGCTCTGTAGCTTTATTGGCCTCTCAGCAGCATAATTCTGCAACCAGCAGTTCTAGTTTTCATATTATTACTTTATGCAATTCTTCTCATGGAAATGAATAGATGCAGAGGATATAAAAGCGTGCCAATGTCATTATTTGTTATCAGTTTCCATTTCCCATTTAGACATTTAGAACAATTTCTCATTCTGATGGGAAAAAATCAGTATTTTCCACCATTCCCTTTCCAGGGTTTTTCACTATATTACAGCAGAGTAAATGCTCCATGTGCTTGTGCTCTTAATTATTCCAGTAAGCTTTTGAATATGTACTAGTAGAAAATTTGTTGCATACAGAGGGAATTCTGTCTTCTTTTCTCAGTGGGCTAGATTGTGCCACCAGGACACAACTCAATGTAAAGAGTAGCAGGTAGCATGCCTATCCCAGGAAAGGATGGCCACAATTCGGTCCCTGCTCCCTCCCTTCTCCACAGCAGTAGTAAATACTCCATCCCTGTGTTGGCTCAGCTGTGCTGGCTGGTGCATTGGCTTGACTCTGCCCTCTCCCCCACCCACTTGCTGCAGGCAAAGCAAGCAGGCACATACATGTCTGAGTAGCCAACACAGAATTCTTACTCCCTCCTCTCCAAGCCAGATGTGTGTGTCTCTATGACGCTGGATTCCCATTCAAGTTCATGGGGATTATGCACATAAATCTCTGCACACTGAGATGAGAAAATACTCTGCGCAACAGGGAAGGAAAGGTTTCAGAATGTAGTATGAAAACAATGAATATTTAAGGAAAAATACAAATAGCAGAGCAGCATAATGTGCGGTTAGAAAGGCCAAGTGCTAGTCATTATTCAATTTTGCTCGTCTTTCATCCAAACATGCATATGAAAGCCAGAAGCAAATAACATTTTTACAGGGCGGAGGGTTTTTATAATTAGGTTACATTAAAAAAAAATCTATAGAAAACGGAATGATCATATTGTACCTACATAGACTGAGAGCAATAAATTACCATACAGCCAAGTCAATCATTAATCCAGATCTAATGTATAACTTTGTGGCAAACAAAAGATAGACCTATTGTGAGTGAATTGTTTACAATAAAAGGTTACATATTAAAACAGTTATAATCATAACCTTCTGCAAACACCCCCTTCAAGAGGGAAAACACTGGTTTCAGGGTTTGTAATAATGTGGGTTGACTATGTACAATGGAAAGCCCACATGTAGCAAGACCAGTGTATAATCTCATGTTATGGAGGGGGTTTGCTGCAGGAAAAAAACCAACACACATGCACAAAATGTTTCACTGAAAACAGAATGTTTTAATTAATCTGACCTAACAATTCAATTTAACCCTGGGAAGGTTAGGTCTGGTGACATCCAGGGCCGGCTCCAGCTGTTTTGCCACCCCAAGCTGTGAATAAAAAAAGAGAAAAAAGAAAAATTCGATTGAGCTGCCGCCTAAATGCCACCGAAGAACAAGAGAGGGACTGATCGACTGGCCGCCGAATTGCCACAGACCCAGATGTGCTGCCCCAATAACGGACGGAGTGCTGCCCCTTTCTATTGGCCGCCCCAGGCAGCTGCTTCCTTCGCTGGTGCCTGGAGCTGGCCCTGGTGACATCACGTTGAGCATCATTCCACTGAATCACAGGCATTAACTGTGAGCTCTAGAAAAGACTTGGCAGGATGAGAATGTCCGCATGTTTTAGATGACCGATTTGGGACAGCTGGCTGACAGTTTTACATCAGCTCTTGCTAGTGGAGATCCAGAGCCTGGCCCTAGATTTACAAATTGAATGTGCTGCCTCTAGAAAAATGCCAAGATGGTTAAAAAAGCAAAACCAGGTACCTACATTGAGCTTGTCTCCTGAAGGCTTGAGAGTGCTTAGCCAAGGACGGTAAGTATCAGTATCTCCCCAGCATTTTACAGGTATGGAAACTGCCACAGCCAGGCTAATTGGCTCCTCAAAAATAGCACAGGAAATTTCTGGCAAAAAATCTAGACTCCACTGACTCCCAGTCCTGTGCTTAAACAAGCAAAACCTTTCTCCACATCTCAACTGTTGAAGCCAAGAGGAAAACTGAAATGGAGAAATAATGAAGACACAATTACTTCTTCAGTAAAGTGTGATGACTGAGAAATGGAAAACATGCAAGTTTGGACTACACAAAACCAAATTTCTGAACACATCTGCACAACACCAGCTCCATCACACATGCACACCACTCCCTTCTCCTTTCCTCTTCCCTAATACATTGTACTATGTGAGCACAAATTTCATGGCATACACAAGTGCCAGGATACTCATGGCACCTTCTCCAGTGGTACTTAGATGCCACAGTGATGGGTAAAAATTGAATACAATAGACAGGGAGATAGCTAGATGGAGAGAACATGCTCAAAGCACAAGTTTCACAATGTGCATGAGATGCAAACTCCAACACAAATTCCATATCATGCCTGCATAATGCAAGTTGCATGGCATATGCAAGCTCCTTAATGGATATTAGAGCTGCAACTACAGCAAAATCTTCAATGTGTGTAATAAAAATTCAACAACATGTTTGTAACATAATTCTTACGATGTGCACAGGTGCAAAAATATGGCTAGGACCTAAGTTCCCTAAAACATGCAGAGCACAAATTTCACTATGCAGGAAGGGAACACAAATTCCATGATTTACATAACTTCCATTACCCACTTTCCTATAGTCAAAGACTGAAAGCCGCCATTGCCAAGTACTTCAGAGGAGTGACCGCTGTGCCCATTGATTTGTCAAAGATATTGGGAAGGTAAAGATTGACCTGCTTCCTGTCATGAGGTGCTCAAAACTGTGCATCTCACACACAGTAAAAGTGCTCTCAGAGGAGCCTGGTTGGAGGTGCTCTCCTATTCCAGTCAGTAGGCATCCTCATAAAGCCAGATATGGAGCATAGCCAGGCTAGCATAAATACACTTCACCATAGTAACTAGAGCTGGAGTTTCTCTGGCTGTTGGTTATTGCTGTTTTGGACATTGGTCCGCTGAAGCCACAAGGACAATACTAAAGAGTAGACTAGAATGTACTGGTAAAGTGGTCAACTAATTTTTGACTAAACTGTTTTCTGGCAAAAAATTCTGTTTTGTTGAAACCAAAATGTTTTGCAAAACACAAATTGGTTTCTAAGATACAGGCTGGAATTTTGTGAAGGTTGGAACAAGAGTGAGCCACCTAGAATAGTCAGAGGATTAGGGCACTCATCTAGAATTTGAGAGACCAACATTCAAATCCCTATTTTGAGGGACTGAGAAGAGACTTGAACCTGGCCCTCTTTATATCCCAGGTGAGTGCCCCAATAACCTGGCTATTCTCAGGCAGGCCTCACACTCTTGTATTTTTCACACAACATTCAAAAGGTTTCTGTTTTGTTCCACATCACAATAAAAACAAATTTTAAAACCTCAATTTCTTTTTTTGTGTGAAACAGAATTGTTTTCCAGCCAGCCCTAATCAGCATACATAGACTAGGAAAATCATTGTACCTCTATCCCCTGTTGATAATATAGAAGGTCTTTCAAGACCTCATATATTGCAGGCAGTAGAGAAGGGATGTGAGTCAGAATCTCTCATCTCAGTTCCACTTGAATCACTTATTCCCTTGGTTTAGTGAAACCTAAGTAGCTGTTACAGCTAAAAGTCCCAGGGTGCCTATGTTCTTTAACACATAACTTAATTTCCAAAACAAATAATTGCAACTAAGATTCTAAGTGTCACTCTTCCCAAGAGACTCTGATGAATATGCAAAAATTCTAATGATCAGTCTGCACTGAAACTAACTATACTTATACTGTCAATAGGGCTTATATAGTTTCCCCCCTTGTCTATAGCTAAAAGAGGTCATCCATATACCTATCTTAGTGTAGACAGTCTGCTCTGACCTACCACCAAATGCCAGATCACATCCTTGTAATGTATCACAGATCACCTCTGCACAGAACTTCCAATCTGAACAGCTCAAAACTGAATATAGGATCATGATACATCCCATGCTCTCTTTGGTGGCTGAATCTTTTCTTTTTCTGGCCCTTCTGCCTTTAGTTTTAACACTGACCTAATTATTTATATGCAGCCTATGTGTTACAATGTGGATCAGTTGTGAGTTCTTTTACTATGCACAGATTATACATCAGTTTGCTATGTGATGCCTGCAAAAATATTTATTCACAAGACATTTTAACTAAAATGTGTCATTCTATAGTGATGCCATCAAAGCTGAATATGGAAAATGTACTTTCTTAATTGCTTTGATATGCATATATACACCCATTCAAGAGAAAATGCAGTGCAGGGACATTTACAACAGCAACAACAACAATTTGTGCGTGTGAATTTAAAAGGCCTTGTAAAATGTGTCCTCCTGATTGCTTTTTATACTTAGATTATACCTTATATTCATGCAGAGTTACATAACTTGAATTACATACATAAGTGACACTGGTATTCCTTACTGTCTCATCAACATTGCTCCTCCCTGACGTAGAGGGACAACCTTCAGGCCATGTCCCATGGTCCTTGTGTTCTTGGCCTGTCTGCTGAGACGTACTTGTCTAATGCCATCTTTCCCTTTGTCATATAGCACTTCTTCACCTCTATGCCGGATTCAGCCACTCGGGGAGAAGAGGTGCTTTTGTTTCCAAACAACTAAAGAAAGTCCACTTATATACCTGAAATCTATATGCCTTCAGGGAAACTTCTAGCTGCTCCTTGTGTCTGCTGCATTTAAACAAAGTGGATTCAAAACATACCTAGTAAAATAGTTTTGATTACTTCCGAGTCAGTTCACCTTGATTTAAACCAGTAGCTGAGAGGTTAAAGGACCCAATATACTAGTTCTGATTACCTCAATCATCCTGCCTGTCCCTCACTTTTCCTTAAAAGGTGTACAAAGAAATTTGTAAAAGAATAGACTTTGAAAATCAATACAAACTATAACATGGAACTTCTTGTCAGGGCATACTGAGTAATATTTATTTTGTCTAAAAACTAAAGGATCCTGCTTATGAAGTCAAGCTGTTGCATTCTGAGCCATTTGGATTCTAGATCTGAGTACTTTAGGATTCTAAAATCCTTGAGTTCTGGCCCTGTACAGATTTCCTAACTCCTTCCCCACCTTTCCTTTTTCAAATTTGAGGTCTAGACTTTGGGTTTACCAGTAAATCAGAGTTAGGTGCAGTTGCCCTGCCCCAGGAGTGGACCAGGGACAGAAATGAGACTCAGAATGTCACCATCGTGGGGGGAATAATTTGTATCTTTACCTGGCACCAGCTGTGCCCAATGGAGTATTGGGGGAAGGGCAGAGTCAAAGCTCTGATCACTCCACTGCCTTGAATAATCCCCATCCATCTGCACAGGCGAGGGATATCAGCCTGCAGAGGGTGCTTTCCTCACTAAACTGTAACCCATGCCTGCAGATGAGCATAAGGGATGCTTTGTTATTCCCCTGTCTGGGCATGTGGGTCATGCCACAATCCTGTTCTAAAAGTCTCCTGCAGCCTTGTACAACACAAAGCTTTCCCAGCAGAGACAGCCTGGGCAGCATCTTCTTTCTGCATTGCCAACAAGAACTGCTGAGAAAGGCTAGAATGGCGGGTGCCAGAATCTGGAATTAGATACAAGTTAATTACATTTCATTACTCAAGACTGGGTCATCAAATATCTGTCCAGGATTTTACATTTATTGTTAGTTATTATTATTGTACAATTTGCAAGTAGAATTATTGTAAATTACCCTATTGATAACTCCAACCATTCCGTTGTATGAAATCACCTTGCCAGCTTCCTTGTGGTCTGCTAAAATAAAGGTTCTTTAATTATGCTGAAGACACTGGTAAGACTGAAAATTGTCCGCTCTTAATAAGATGGCTCTCTCTGTTATTGGGTACTGGTGAATTGTTGGGCTATAATGAAATTAAAAGGATGCTGCAACATCTAAGAGGCCAAAGTCATAAACACAACTTTCTTTCTCTCAAAACCTATTACTGTAGATTAATAAACCACCAATTTCTTGATTTCCAGAATATCTTGTTTGTAGGCAAGGTAAAATATTAGAACACTTCCCCAATTCATTTAATTTGTCTTTTCCATATTTCTCATTTATTTAATTTTCAATCCACTTTCATATCTCTGTTATCAAGCCATGAAATCTGGAATCACTTTTTACTCTACCACACAGATGTGCTGTGAAGATTAATCAGCTAATGTTTTTAAAGCACTTAAAAAATGTACAGTATCCTATATCTCCTAAATATTCTTTTTTCTTCAAGTCCTTGTTGATATATATATAGACACCAGAAAAATGCTTGTCTAATTGTGTGCGCAAAAATGTGCTTGCAACTGAATGCCTCATTTGCACATTCAATTACAGTAACTGTGTTTGTCATTGCTTGCACATCTTTGCATGAGTAATTTATTAGGCATGCTGTTTCCTGACAGTTGAGTCCATTGCTTGGCTCATAAAATATATGAAGAGGGTTTCAAAATAATGTTTGGGTTTCAAAAAACCCAAACATATCCCAGTTGGAAGCAAAACACGGAGCAGGAGAAACAAGAAGAGCGCCTTCTCCACAGATCCTGACCCATTCTTGTTGCAATTCCTTTTATTGAAGCGCTTGGCTTCTCTTAGTTCTCTCTCCTGCAGCCTCTTCCCCCCTAGAACACCCTTTCCTGCATGTTCCCTTCTCTCGGCCTTCACCTCCTTCTCTTCCAGTTTTCCTGCTGAGGCTCCTTGCTCTCTTGTTTCAGCTTCCCCTCTCCAGAAGACCCTTTCTCCTGTCACCTCCTTGTCCTGCAGCTTTTGGTTCTTCAACATCTCTTTGCCTATCCTTTCACCACTCTGGAGCTGAGACAGCAACTGTACTTTAAAAGCTCATAATTTAAAGCCATGGTGTGACAATCCCTAATTAAAACCCATACTGCTCCTTCACTGTATTTACATTATGGCAATGGTTAATAAGTCTATAAAGGTCCATTTTTCCCAATGCTCATTATGCTTAGTGTCTACTGTCTTTGCTCTTACTGTGTGTGTGTGTATGTGTGTATATACACATCAGCGATACACATATATACACACACACACAGAGTATGTGACAGTATGTGTGTGTGTGTGTATATACACATCAGCGATACTCAGACTGAGGCTTGCAAGTAGCAAGTGGCTCTTTAATGTGACGCCTGCGACTCTTTGCAGCACATGATATTAAAACACCGTGTAATTTAATTATTAACCAATCTAAGTTATTAACCAATCAGAATGCTTTTACTATGTTATTAACCAATTGTAGTTGATATAATAATACTTGGACAGTCATTTTGCTGTGAGAATTTTATATATAGGAAGTGTGGTCATCATTTATTTAAGAAATGTATAACCCGATACTAAAGAAAGAAAGAAAAAAGATACTGACAGGCTCCAGCATGCCACCGCTGTTGAAATGTCACCTTTCAGCTACAGATATTGATTTACAGTTTGGAGTCCAAGTACACTGTATGCTGTACTTACAAACCAGTAAAATTCTACTCAACATTTCTCAGTGAAGGAGAGGGCTAAGTCATGTTTGGTGTCATTTGTTGGAAGAGACTTTTTTTTTTTTTTTTTTAACGTAATGGCTCTTCATTGACAGCTATGCTTATTGTGAAGAGTGGGAAAAGGCAGAAAGAGAAAGTGGCCCTTCTTGGGACAGCACTCTGAGCAGGGCAGAGTTGCCTGTTAAATTAAATCTGTGGCTATGCTAGCCCGATCATACAGACTGCCCTGAAGCTGCCGCCTTAGAGCTCTCACAACACCGAGCGATGACAATTCTTAGATTTTAAGGCCAGAAGAGATCATTAGATGATCCAGTCTTATCTCCAACTTTAGGAAAGCTAGTTCAAGACAATAGTCTCTGGGTGGCTTGTTGGCAACAGGAATCGAATCCAGGACCTGTCAAGCCAAAACAATGAATCGCTACTACCTGAGCCAAAGGACGCAGAATCAAGGTGAAGGGCTTACACAGCAGGTCAGTGCCAGAGCTGGGAATAGAACCCAATTGTTAATCTCTCAGTTAAGTGTTCTAGCCACTCAACCACATTGCTCAAATACAACATTTTGCACCTTTTGGTATGTTGTACCTTTCAGACTGAGCTCCCAAAGGGAGAAGGGGAAGCCCCATTGCCTGACACAGTCAAAGCTGGACTGGGCAAATCATGAGAGAACATGCTATCGGGATGAACCCTAAACTGGTCCCCAGAGGATGGACAAGCCTTCTCCTCTTCCAGCTTCTCTGGGTTCCTCAGAGAGGCAGCAAGAACAATTTACATGGAATCAGCAGGAACTGGCAATCAGAGGACCAAATCCTGGCCCCATTGTAGCCAATGGCAAAACTCCCATTGATTCCAGTGGGACCAGGTTTTGGTGCAAAATTTTTAAGGGCACGTAGAGAGTGATCCCTACAAACTCTTTTTGTGGGTATAGGGCGGGGAGAGGAGAAAAGAAAATTAATGCAATGTAGGGTCCTAGACTCTGAAATGATGTACTACAGGAAGGGCTATTCTGCACAGATATTGAAGGATCCTGCATGTCTCCAAAGCAAAGCATCGTTTTCTTTAAAGTTGTTATAGAATAAAGAGAAGGGATTTAGAGTATGCAAAAATCGTTGTAGGGAACCAGAGGTGGAATAATATTTTCTTCTTGTTAACTTTGTTGGCATGCATATGGTCAGTCCTGGAGTTGCCTTCTTGTGTTTTACTAATGAGGAAATTGTGGAACGCCAGGGGAGGTTTCTAGATGTTAGGAAACACAGGCCCAGAAATGACACCAACCCACATTTAATTTCAACAGCCAGTGGGGAAGCTGGGAGGGGGAAAGCCTGTAGGTGGCAAACTGAGCTTCTGCGTGCCACCCAAGAGTGTAATTTTTTTCTTTATCTACTCATAGGCTTCCCCATTACTTTTATTATTTATTTGCATTACAATAGCACCTAGAGGTCACAGCCAAGATCGTTGTATTATTCATTGTACAAACACATAAGAAGAGACCACCCATACCCCAAAGAGTTGTATAATCTAAATAGACAAACATACAATGGATGGTTATTATCCCTGTTTTACCGATGTGGGACTGAGGCACAGAGAGATTAAATGATTTGCCCTTGGTCACACTGGAAGTCTGCTGTGGTCTCAGAAATGTAATTAATCTCTTTAGTCCCAGTCTACTGCCTTAACCATATTTCCTCTCAACTTCCACCCTGAAATACAGACAGCATGCCAAACCAGTTCACTCCACCCTTTTCCCCATCTTGCGGGAGTGATGAGGAGCCATGGAGCCTATTTATCTTTCCAGGCTTGTGTGTAAAATAAAATCCCTATGAAAGAAATCCATCATTTTCATTCATCATACTTCCATTGCACCAAGCTAGATGTGGCCCATGGATACAGCTACTGATACCTATCCTATTAGGTGAATACATAACCCACTCTTTGTAAATCAGGTATACATCATTCCATGCACAAATCAGGCCAAAACAATAGTAGGCCTTTCAGTATACCTGTCATCTTTTGATCACATCATAGTAACTCAGGAGAAAGGAGCAGATTTCACCATCCAGGATAGGATCAAAATTTGGAGACAGTTGGCCACGGTCTTTTTCCTGTGATCCCAGCTACTATTTTCTGAAATATTGGGCCTGCGGATCTCATTTCCGATCCAAAGCAAAGAGGTTATCCTTGCAGTGTTATATTTAGGAACTTTCAACCTGTCATTTTGATTTGAAGAGGCTTTAACATTTCACTTTCCCTCTCTTCCTTTCTTTTTTTCCTGTCTGTGCTTTGCAGTGGTAAGTGTTCAATTGCATCCGTGGAAGGATGTGCAATCAAACTTGCAACGAGACAGTAGTCTCTGATTGTCATCAGCTGCAGCTCATTATTCTCTCAAGGATTCCTTGTGCCAATCGATGAGAAACAATGTGTAATCACTTGCAATTGATTGCAAATCAGTTTGCATAGACTGGCACGTGGAGTCCTTGACAGAATAATGAGTGATGCCTTTTGCCCATTTCTGGGCTTATGTGGCCTATATACCATCATTTCGACAGCTCTTGCTGATTGAGATGCTAAGCATATTCTGCAGGACATACATAGCTTGTATCAGGACAAGACTGTGTTTACCAATGCATATATTTGGCATACAACTTTATGGCTAGTTATTACTTGTTGCCCACATATTGCTCCATGGTTGCCTGGCACGGATATATTTTCCTGGTACATACCAACCAGTGTAATGTTACAGTGACAAAATATGAGAAAAAAACATCTATAATTCTGGCTTACAAAACAGAGTGCAAAAGGAGTCAGTATACCAACACCCTAAATTGTTCTGGTTTTTCCCCACAACCTGGACAACAGCAGAGCTATGAAACATTTGAGTCAGAAGAGCATTCTGGGATAGTAATATTGGAAAGAGCAAGTGGTACCAACCTACTTATTCCAAAGCCAAGTGTGCTCAATTAAATTTTGGATACTTAAAATACTCTTCTAACTCCTCTTTCTTCCATAGCTGTGTCTTAGTTTTGGATATGTTTGGGGCTGCAATGAATTCATTCCTAATACTGTACTTACACTAGGAGAACCAATACGATCTGACTTTTGGGCTGAAAAAAAAATCCATGAAAAGATGCTCACGTAATACGTTATTTAACTGAGCTGATAGTGGTTTAGGACCGAACTTTCAACAAGGAGGGTCTTGGCCTGATCTGTTCATGTAGGAAAGAGAATAAAATTTGCTGAGTCCACTGAATATTTTGAATTCAGCCAGTCATCTCTGTCGATAACTTCCTTTTATGTCTCTAAAAAATTATCAGTTGGAAACTGATGCATCATTTGAATCTTACTTCAGAATCTGATCCATACTGGAGAGCTTTAAAATTGCAATAGGCCAAAATCAGACCTTAACGGAGCTGCATCCCTTATACCAGGTATGAATTTGGCCTTATTAGTATGTGGATTCTCAGAGCCACAACCCTCACAGCTCGTGTCAATTGATGTAGCTCCATTGAAGTCAAGAGTTAAGCTGATTTATACCAACTGAGGTTCTAGCCCCAAATATCAGTGAGGTCAGGAGAAGAATTACTGAATGAAAAATACACAGCTAATAATTAAATAAACTAGTTGTGTTTGTAAATCTTTCCCTAGGTGGTTCATTAATGATCATCAGAGTGGTAAAGTACAACTTTGTGAAGCTGCAATGTAGTTGGAGATTGCTTTTCTATGAATATCACAGAACAGGTTTCATTGAAACATGTGAGCTGCCTGTAGCAGAACCTTTACAAACATTATTCCAGGGAAAATAAAATGAGCTCATTAATTCATTTCATGTTCCCTTTTTTCTTTGTTGACCAAAGTTGGCATACCAACTATGGAGACAAGTAGGCAGTTTTCTTTCTCGAGAGCATAAATTTCAGTTTATAAGCAGAAACAGAGCGAAACATTTTCTTAGGCTTTCTATTTTGTTTTGGTTATTAAAAGTAGATGAATACCTGATGAGGAGCTGCTCCATTGATTTTAATGGACTTTGGATCAGGCCTGTATACCGTTTCCAAAGTTCATCTTGCTGGCTGAATTTAAATGTTCAGCTACAATCAGAGATACTATAGGACAAGGCCTGACTATTCAGAAGAGTTATACCATTTGTCTCTTATCACTTCATCAGCAAGTGACTATGTAAGTAAGATTCATTGCTACAAATGGGATTCCTCATTGCAATGTGGATTCATGGCTCCGAACATCAGCTGGTTTTCATTGCTCGTTGAGGTGCACACACAGAAACCATCTCCCTGGTGAGCTAGAGGCCTTGTCTTTCCATCTGCTTTCCAAAAAGATAACTTTTGGAATACAGTTCTGCACTCGAAGCTTGGAATTAACTGTACAGACGTAGATACATGGTGCACACAACTGCATAAAGCACTGTGCTGTTTGAGTTACGGGACTGTAAACCTGCCATAATTGGCAGAAGAGCAGTTATGAGATGAGCTTGTCTGCGCTAGTGAAGAGGAGAGTGATTTATATTGTGTGTGTGTCTACTCAAGGCTTGGTCTGGACAGACAACTTTATATTGGCTTTGTTACATGTCTACAACTGGGACATCTCTAGCCAGCCTCTTCATAAAGTGATAATAAATGACCCGAGGTGTTGATGGTGCAATGATATCTTTGCTGTGCCTACAAGTGCCTTTTGCATGAAGAGATGTGGCCTGGTATAAATTATGGGATGTCCTAGATTATTTTATTTACTGAGGCTACATCTACACTACAGGGGGGGGTCGATTTAAGATACGCAAATTCAGCTACGCGAATAGCGTAGCTGAATTCGACGTATCAGATCCGACTTACCCTGTTGTGAGGACGGCGGCAAAATCGACTGCCGTGGCTCCCAGTCGACGGCGCTTACTCCCACCTCCGCTGGTGGAGTAAGCGCGTCGATTCGGGGATCGATTGTCGCGTCCTGACGAGACGCGATAAGTCGATCCCCAAGAGATCGATTTCTACCCGCCGATTCAGGTGGGTAGTGTAGACCTAGCCTTACACTGGGAACTTCCTGTAACATTTTGCATGTTTCTCTATTGTGATTCAAAAATATCTGTTGGTTTATGGATACAATGGGTATGCATGTTCGATGAACCACTTAGTGAAATATAATTACCCAGAGTCATATTAAGTGTTTTCTTTTCTGCTGTGCTCTGCTGGAAATATGCAATTATGGGTATATATGCTGGGTGTTTGTCTTTTCTGGTGTAGGCCATACAATTGGAAATGGTTTGTCAATTGGACGGTTTCATGGTTAGCATCATAAAAAGGGAAAAGTATTTTTTTCTTGCTTTGACATTTGTTAAAGGTTTGTAAGCATTAAATAGTAAAACAAGAGCTATAGCCTTGGCAATAGATAAAATAATTCCCAACCACTGTATAGAAATCTTCAAAGCGGTAAGGAGGATTTATGTGTTCAGTTTTATAGTAAACTATATGCAGGACTATCGTACCTTGAAAATTCCTTTCTTGTGTCTAATATTTTGTGCATTGTCTTCTCCAGCATTGTCTTCTCCTTGGCCAAAAACCCACAAGAGCCACCTTTTTCGTGAGATTTCAAATAGATACAAAACGGAAGCAGAACATAGGCCTGGTCCAGTTCTGGAATAGATCCAGACCCAAAACAGGCAGTTTGGATCGAAGGTCTCAGATCCAAACAATCCTCTGAAGTTCAAAGCAATTTGGATTTCAGGGTCTGGTGTGGCTTGCTGCTATCCAATGCTAACAAATTAATTAAATAAAGAAAATAGAAGATAATACATCGTGAAAAGTATGAGCGACATCAAATTTAGCCCAGACCATGGAAATTCAGTAATGATGATTCTCTCTCCTTGTGTCTGCAGCACCCTTAACTTGCTACAGCACACATAGTTTTCTATCAGACAGTCTCACGTTATTGAGCAACATCATGTACTGTACCCCTTGGAAAACACAGATTACAGAAACACGCTTTAAAGGCCCAATCCTGCTAACATCTGCCAGTAATTTCACATAGGTGAATACAGTTATTCACGTGTGTGTAATTGTCTGTAGAATCGGACCATAAATATGAAATATGGTTGTATAGAAATATGGATTATAAATAGTTAGATTATGTATGGAATAAATGTGTCTGGCCAACTCTCCTACAATTCTGTTATATATTTATAGAAGATCCCCTTACAGAAAAGTGTTATAGAATTCAATAGGGAAGAACAACATTTCTACAGAGCTCTATAGTAGGGACATCACTTTCTATTGCAGATTGCTTAGAGCAGGGGTCAGCAACGTTTGGCACGCGGCTCGCCAGGGTAAGCACCCTAGCGGGCCAGGCCAGTTTATTTACCTGCTGACGCGGCAGGTTCGGCCGATCGCGGCCCCCACTGGCCGCGGTTCGCTGTCCCGGGCCAATGGGGGCGGCGGGACGGCGAACCGCGGCCAGTGGGGGCCGCGATCGGCCGAACCTGTCGCGTCAGCAGGTAAATAAACTGGCCCGGCCCGCGAGGGTGCTTACCCTGGCGAGCTGTGTGCCAAACGTTGCCGACCCCTGGCTTAGAGCAATTTCAATACAAACCAAATTAATTTCTGGTTTCATCTCTATTAAATCCTATGAAACTTTCCCCCAAAAGATCAGCCTATAACTCAGTGGTTTGAGCATTGGCCTGCTAAACCTAGGGTTGTGAGTTTAATCCTTGAGGGGGCCATTTAGGGACCTGGGGTTAAAAAAAAAAATTGTCTGGGGATTGGTCCTGCTTTGAGCAGGGGGTTGGACTAGAGGACCTCCTGAGGTCCCTTCCAACCCTGATATTTTATGATTCTATGCTACATGTAGTGTGTTATGAAAATTAGTAAAAGTGAAATCAAGTATTAGTAGGTTGAGGTGTCATAAATCTTTTGTTTCTTTGCATAGCTCTGAAGTGTTTGGGCCTGATTCTCATTCTACTGAAATCTTGCTCTGGCAATGTAAAGGGGCCTTAATGTAAATGAGAATCGAGCCCCTACTGTGGTGAAATGTGCCAGGGATATTTAATGGCAATGACTGGCTAGAGATTCAATTTTTAATTTCCTTGAAATGATGGCACCTCCAGCACACCCCAAGCACCAGGCTTCACACCCACTTTATGGCCCATTTAGGAACATAGGAATTGCCAAAGTGGATCAGACCCAAAGTCCATCTAGTCCAGACCTGTCTCCGACAATGGCCAGTGCCAGATATTTCAGTTCAAGAAACCTGACATTAGGCCCATGTGCGATTATTTTTACCACTGCCACAGGGGTGTAAAGGGAATTTAGTGTAAATGAGAATCAAGCTCTTTGAGATGCATGTTGAGTACAGCTGAGCCAAAAAAATAAACTGCACAAAACTTAATTTGTGGTTTGGGGCCTAGTTTGTGGTTTGGGGCCTCGCTCCAAAGCCCTGAAGATTTCTGAAAGGTAAATTCAACTTCAGCAGCCCTTTGGAAATTCTGCTTTTGTAGTGGAACCCAAAAGCAGGGAAAGCCTGCTAGCTTTCAGGTTTCATTCTGAAAGGCTCATTTATCTCTAGCTATGAGTCAAAGTGCTTTTCTTCTTTCAAATATTTGTATTTTGCAATTAATGAAAAGTTAAGGGGAATGAAGAGCTAAAGATCTACATGTACCAAGTACATACATTTATTTTGTGTGTTTAAATAACTAGGATACTATGAAGTTCAGTCAGATCCAGCAGAATCTTGAGTGAAAATGTTAACTGAATAATAATAAAAGAACGGAGGGTTATGTGTACCCTGGCTATGGATAAAAGCACCTATTTCAGAAACGCAGAATGAAATGAAGCATCTTTTGTGAAACTTTGTTCTAACCGTTTGTTTTGCCAATTAACCCTTTTGAGGAGGCGGTCATTGCATGTTCCATTGCGACTGAGGCACATTTACCAGAAAAATATAATTAATTTATGGATAACACAAGAAATATAATGTATTGGTGATAAGCATCAGACCTTTATAAAAATATGGGTCTCTACATATTTAAATACTTGCTTTTACCAGATCTTGTATCTGTTTGATTCAGCAGCTAATAGAATTTTTAAAAAGGATTCTGGGGGATATGATGGCTCAGTAGATACGTAATAGAACACAGAGGTCATAGTTCAATTCCAGGTCAGGTTGTTAGCGGCTAAAAGTCATGATGGCTCTTGAATGCCTACGTGAAATGAAGTGGTGGTCTCAGTCCACTGTGCGTGGAGGAAGGTATTTAAGAACATCAAAAGCAACTGCTAAAAAGGCAAACTCAGCAAACAGCTCAGGGATTATTATTACTAGTACCGTAGTAATATTGCCCCAGTCATGAACCAGGCACCCACTGTGGTAGGCGCAATACACAGAACAATTGATTGGATGTGGAGAATGGAGATGGAACCAGGTGAGTAGAGACAACCTTGGAGACCTTGCCATAATATCCCTGTGTGACTTTGAGCAAGTCACTTAATCTACCCTATACCTCCATTCACCATCTGTCAAATGGGCATAATATTTCCTTCCCCCAGAGGGGTGTCGTGAAGATAAAAATCCATTGGTGACTGTGAGGTGCTCAGGTCCTACAGTGATGAGGGCCCTACTAGTACATAGAGCAGGGGTCGGCAACGTTTGGCACGCGGCTTGCCAGGGTAAGCACCCTAGCGGGCCGGGCCAGTTTATTTACCTGCTGACACGGCAGGTTCGGCCGATCGCGGCCCCCACTCGCCGTGGTTCGCTGTCCCGGGCCAATGGGGGCGGCGCGAAGCCGCGGCCAGCACATCCCTCGGCCCGCGCCGCTTCCCGCCGCCCCCATTGGCCCGGGACGGCGAACCGCGGTGAGTGGGGGCCGCGATCGGCCGAACCTGCCACGTCAGCAGGTAAATAAACTGGCCCGGCCCGCTAGGGTGCTTACCCTGGCGAGCCGCGTGCCAAACGTTGCCGACCCCTGACCTAGAGAGAGATTTTTCCATAAGATAATTTTTTATTGTTAAACATTATTTACATCAGAAATAATGAAATCGAGGTTATAACAATAGCTATTTACACCAATGGAAGGGATCCCAGAGAATTCTAAGTTTCTGCAAGAATAATTTGTAGTGTCCTACCCCACGTTATGTTTTGCATTGGTTCTCTGGGAGGTTCAGAAGTGTGCTCATAAACTGTACAATGAAATGTCTCAAAAACGAATAATAGTGAAACTTGGTTCTTTTTTTAATCAAGGGAAGGTTTTTTCCATTTAAAAAACAAAATTCCAGTGGAATAACAAGCACTTCAAACATGTATTATTTATTTTCAGCAAAGTGAAATAGCCCCTGCAGTATTTCGAAAGAATGTCTGTTTTATAGGTCTGCAGTGATAACATGTTGGAAGTAACTAACAATTATGTTATTTTTGTCCTCGCTAATAATGCTCAGGGAGCAATTGATGTTTCTTTTAGAGTTAATAAGAAACATTTGCGGCAAAAGCAGGGAACTGAGAAGATAAAGCAATTGGCAAGAAATAGTATGTTTAAATACCATAAAACAGCCAGTATCCAAACAGGTGTGAGATAAAGCAGTATAAATAAACTACTCTGTATGCAGCACATCACACAGTAGAGTTGTGTAAAAAATTGCATGAAATAACTTCACTCTTATCCAGAGGAAAATATAACAAAGCAGATCCTTGTGTCTCCTAATTAGCCTAAGCAGCTGGGAAAACATTTCTTGTGTGGAAACTTCTAAAAGTTAAGCGTTGTTCTATAAAAAATGAAAAACAAAAAAGTGGTCAGATATACAAACTCTTTACGAGAAGTGTGTTCCCACTTTTGCAACCTCACCAACCAGCTAGAACCAGTATTCTTGAGGGACAAGCCCTTTTTCAATCTTTGTAAAAGTATGTCTGGCTCTTTAAATGAAACCTGATTGTTTGGTGGTATTATGATACTTCATGAAGTTGGTGTTATTTTTATTGGTGCTGCTTTCACAAACACAGGACATTTGCCCTTTCTTCATCCAAACATTTGGTTGCATTAAGTATTGTTTGGTTTAGATTAAAGATTTTCTTTTTTTAAGACCAGTCAAATGCAAAGTAAAGTGTCATTAGCAAACAGGGGGTTTAAATAATTACACATGCTCACATGACTGATAAGTAGAGCTATGTAAAATTGCTCACAACAAAAGTCACCTGTTTTTTGTTGCTGTTGCAAATTAGAGACTCAGATCAGGTTGATTTAAAAGTTTGTTAAGGTCCATCAACCATTTGGGCAAATCTGAGTCTAGCTTTGGGCTAAGTATGGGACAATCTGTGCTTGTGTATAAATATCACACAAAGTATGCACTTTTGGTTAGTATGGATGTGAAGTTAGGTGAGACTTGGTGAGTTTTGTTTGGATGTTCTCGGCTCCTTCAAATCCCAAACTCAGATCTAAAGTAAAGCACTTCAAATCCCTTATAGCTTGAAACCAAAGACCATATGTGTGTGTGAACCCTGCAAAGTGAACTGCTGAATTTCAGACAGCTTCAGTAATAAGAGTTTTTAAATTCATGCCAGCAAGTCTCCCTCTTTTGTGAGCCAAATCCTTGACCCTGTCTCCACTGTGTCACTCCAGTAATGCAAAATATCCATAGATCAACCATAGCAGCTTCTAACTAGCATAGGGAGTGTGACCAGAAAAAGGCCTGGACCTCCCTCCATCCTCTGACTGGGGTTGTGAACAGCAGGGCATAAATTAGAGCAGCCTCTCTACTGCTCTAAATAATTCCATGGACTGGTTTGGTTCCTGCCTGGTGTTAGGATTAGGGGATGCAAAGGTAATGTAAAGCCGCTGTTGTCTTCTCCCCTGTGATGCTGCACTAAACACAGCTTGGCCTGTGACTTCATTATCTGTGCTATTAAAATCTCATACTGTAATTCCTTAAATACTCATACTCAGGTTTCTCCAGACTAGCCACCATTTTACGGCCATGAATACGTAGACATCAAGTAATTATTATGTTTATTATTGTGGTGCCTAGGAACCCACCAAAAATGGGGCACCATTGTGCTATGCACTGTACAAACACAGAGTACTAGACAGTCCCTGCCCAGAGAGCTTACATTTTACAGATTCACGGCCTCTTGGTAAAGTTGGCACAAGCAACAATGTGTGTTTTAGTATGGCTAAATGTAAATGTGTGCATCTAGGAACAATGACTGCAGGCCATATTTACAGGATGGAGGACTCTATGCTAGGAAGCAGTGACTCTGAAAAAGATTTGGGAGTCACAAATACTGTGGATAATCAGCTGAACATGAGCTCTCAGTGTGACTCTGTGCTCAAAAGAGCAAATGAGATCCTGGGATGCATAAACAGGGGACTCTTGAGTCAGAGTAGAGAGGTTATTTTATCTTTGTATTTGGCATGGGTGTAATCGCTGCTGGAGTCCTGTGCCAGTTCTGATGCCCACAATTCAAGAAAGATCTTTATAAATTGGAGAGGGTTCAGAGAAGAGCCATGAGAATGATTAAAAGGTTAGAAAACCTGCCTTACAGTGATATACTCAAGGAGCTCAATCTATTTAGCTTAACAAAGAGAAGGTTGTGATTTGCTTACAGTCTATAAGTACCTACATGGGCAACAAATATTTAATAATGAACTCTTCAATCCAGCAGAGAAAGATACAAGCTAGACAAATTCAGACTGGAAATAAATTTTTAACGGTGAGAGTAATTAACCATTGGAACAATTTATCAAGGTTCATGGTGGATTCTCCATCACTGACAATTTAAAAACCAAGATTGGATGTTTTTCTAAAAGATCTGCTCTAGGAATTAGTTTGGGGAAGTTGTGTGGGTAGTGTCATACAGGAGGTCAGACTAGATGATCACAATGGTCTCTTTTGGCCTTGGAATGTATGAATAGACAAGACACAAAAAGGGTAAGGGAAAAGGAGTATAACACAAAATATAGCACAGAGGTAACATAAAGGGATATAACATTATGAACAATGTGATTACTCTAGCTCAGGGGTTCCCAAACTTGGTTCGCGGTTTGTTCAGGGTAAGCCCCTGGCAGGCCGCGAGATCCTTTGTTTACCTGAGCGCCCACAGGTACAGTCACTCGCAGCTCCCAGTGGAACCCCTGCTCTAGCTTGAGGCACTCGGGCTGCAGGGCTATGAAACTGCAATGTAGACAGCTGGGCTTGGGTTGGAGCCCAGGCTTTGGGAAGCTGCAAGCCCAAGGCCAAACCTGAAAGTCTACACTGCAATTTCATAGCCCTGCAGCCTGAGCCCCGCAAGCCTGCATCAGCTGACACAGGCCAGCCACAAGTGGTTTTTCTTTTTTACCGTGTAGACATACCTTTAGATCTTTAGCAATTCAGAACACACTGTTAAATAGTGCAAAATAAGACATACTTTGTTAAAAAATTATCTTTATTCTGTCAGAAGCAAATGCTGCTGCTGTCAAATGCAGTAAAATTGACTCCGACAGGGAAGTTTAGAACCAAATATGCCCTTGCAACTTCTTGCATAAGCCTTTATCAAACCTTTTCTCCTGCAGTTTGGCAGGGCATGTGCTGTGCTTAGTTCCCAAACACACTGCTCAGAAGCTGTTGTAAAATATGGAGGAGAGCAAATACTAAGCAAGGCAAACTTTTATCTGCTTTGAGAGGTAGGAGTCTGAATGTCTAAGATACTAGAATTCGTTTGACAAGAACAAGAGAGCTCATATTAGTGCAATAAATGAAAAGACGCCAGCCAGCCAGCACCTTCCACAAATGTCATGTTTTTCTTAGAACTGGGGCATGCGTTACACACAAATTTGAGATTATCTCTAACAATTATCTAAAATTAACTGTGGTTTTCTAATGAAAAACATTAAGAGAAGGATCAGATAAGTAGGAGGCCTATTTATAATACTTGCTACAGGATAAAAATGTCTGACACTCCAAATGAAACCAACATGTACCGAATGTAGGGTATAAAGTAACACTGGTTTCCTTTGCTTTACTTCTTAGTAGCACATAGAGGGAGTTTTATCATGTCCATCAGTGGTTAGCAGAAATGAACCTGTTTAAAAAAGAAACCTTCTTACTTCTCTTGTATCTTTCGGTGCTATATCATTGTCTCTCTGAATAACTCCACGAAAGCTTATGCCCAAATAAATTTGTTAGTCTCTAAGGTGCCACAAGGACGCCTCATTTTTTTTCTATTCTTTTAGAGTGCTTATGGGATGTCCACCCTCTTGGCCAACACACCAGAGATTACCTAAAAGCATGAGCTGCTACTACTCTGTAGTAGAGGGCTGTAATAACTCTTATTGGTAAAGATGGGGACCTGTAACACACATTCACCAATGGGCTATACTAATTCAGTCACTCAGAATGTTGGTTAGAGAAATATTGGGCCAGTCTCAGGAGTTTTATTGCAGGGTAGACATACCCTAAGATGAAATGAATAAACAAATTCCAGGTGCTTGGAGGGAAAAAAAGTGTTTCGATGTTTTCTGATGACAAAGTCGCTAGATGATTCAGAAGCCAATACAAAAGGGTTAAAAGTGAATTGTAAAGATTTTATTAAACATTCCCCCAAACTCTTTTGTAAGAGTCCAAAAGCAAAAAACGTAGCCATTGTTTAAAAAACAAAAACAAAACCAGAAGCAATGATCACCTCCCTGAGATCCTCAGAAGTCCGAGCTGTACCCTTCATGATTTCTGAGCTAAAGCAAGTTGTCACTAGAAATAAAACTGGTGAACATTTGAGTGTTTTTATTTATGTATATTATATTGTAGAGGCTCCTATGTGCTAGGTACTGTACGAACGTAGCAAAAGACGGCCTATGCCTCAAGATCTTACAATCTCAATAGGCAAGATAGAGAGGGAAAACAGAGGCGGGGCAGGTAAATTGGTTTGGTCAAGGTCACACCTGCTGGCCAGTGGTAGAGATGGTGCTTAGAACTCAGGTCTTCCTAGTGTGAACGCAACACCTTATCTACTGGACCACATTGCCACAAAACACTTTAGGGGCTGCCGCTACAGAAAATTGTATATGAAGTATTACATATAACAGGGGTCGGCAACCTCTGGCACGTGGCTCACCAGGGTAAGCACCCTGGCGGGCCGGGCCAGTTTGTTTACTTGCCGCAACCACAGGTTCGGCCGATCGCAGCTCCCACTGTCCGCGGTTCGTTGTCCCAGGCCAATGGGGGCTGCGGGAAGCGGCGCGGGCCAAGGGATGTGCTGTCCGCGGCTTCCCGCCGCCCCCATTGGCCTGGAGCGGTGAACCGCGGCCAGTGGGAGCCACGATCGGCCGAACCTGCGGACGCGGCAGGTAAACAAACTGGCCCGGCCCGCCAGGGTGCTTACCCTGGTGAGCCACGTGCCAGAGGTTGCCGACCCCTGTTATATGTAATACTTCATATACAATTTTCTGTAGCGGCCGACTCCTGACGTATAATATTTTGCAACACTATGCAACTCAAATGTTGTTCTTCTGTTAAAATTGATAGAATGATACCTTTTGGGCATCAAAAATACCAGGAAACTCTAACGTCAAGCTGTAACTTTCAAAGGCATCTTTGGAACAAGCCATTTTCAATCATAAATTGGCTCATTTTCACTGGAAAAGATACCCATAATCAAGTAGAAATAAACCCCATTTTTAAGTTTGTGATAAACTTTTAAATCCCTCAGATTTAAAGTGTTGTTGCCTTTTTGCGTGAAACCTTCACATATCTAAGAAAAAGGACCTAAGCAAAAGTTTGAAAGAACCATTCTTTTCAACTAGAGTGGGGCACTTTGTGAATCTAATCCTCCTTTGCTGTTGTCAAAGTGCCTTGATATCAAAATGAAAAGTGGGCAGGGTCAAGCAAAATGTTTTGTTTCAATACAACTCAACATGGTTTTGACTTTTTCGATTAGCCCAAAATTTCATTTTCAGCTCGACCCGAAAAAAAAAAAAAGCTTGATTTTTTGGAATTGCCAGTGAACTGAGAAATCCATTATTTGCCCAGCTCTACTTCCAACCCTACTATTTTATCCTCTCTGTTTATGGTCTTTATGAATAGAAATGGATCCAAGGGTACGTCTATACTTACTTCCTGGTCCGGATGTAAGCGATCGATCTTCTGGGATCGATTTATCGCGTCTTGTCTAGACGCGATAAATCGATCCCAGATCGATCCCGGAAGTGCTTGCCGTCGACGCCGGTACTCCAGCTCAGCGAGAGGAGTACGCGGCATCGACGGGGGAGCCTGCCTGCAGCGTCTGGACCCGCGGTAAGTTCGGACTAAGGTACTTCGAATTCAGCTACGTTATTAACGTAGCTGAATTTGCGTACCTTAGTCCGAAGTGGGGGGTTAGTGTGGACCAGGCCCAAGCCTACAACTGAGGTCCTGATCAGGGCTCAAACATCCTGGAAGTCTGGAGATGCTGGGGTTAGGCCCATCTTTCATTCCCTCTGGTAGAGAACTGGGAAATTTGCAGCTTAGATGTCTTAAGATGCCGTTGTGTTCAAATACAGTGTTAATTATACTTTAAATAAACATCTCTAAATTGTTTACTCTAATGCACATAACTTTTAATTTATTAGCTCAGTTTGGTCCTAACACTGACAAGGGAGAATGAGGCAGAAGCTGTGATAGCTTCTCTTACACACAAAAGCTCAGCTAGCAATCCTCAATCCTTACCCTGCTATTCTAGTGCTGAATCTCTCATGAACTGAAATGGCTGGTCAGATCAGAATGAGTGGTGTTTGTATAAACTTACCCATTAAACTCATTTTTACCTGCAATCAGAAGGATTTATCTCCAGGTTTAAAGAAACTAAAAGCTAATGTATAAACAACACAGTGTAACTTAGTACCTGTATACCTAAAAGTAAAATAAAACCATTCTATTATTGGATGTTATTCATTCTAATGGCTTACCCATTGCAAAATTATTTATTTTTCTGAATTGGCAAGTGAGCAAATAAACTCAGGAAAAGTATAAATCAAGCATACTGCATCAATGGCACATTGAAAAATCGACTGAAACACACTATGGTAACGTGCTAACAGCATAACAGATACCTACTCTAAGATATTCCCATAGCTTTGATTTTAGGCTCTCACATGTAGAAGCCAATGGATCTGTATTGAGTCTGCTGGTTTTTAATGTGAATTTAAGTATTTTTGGATTAGCAAGGGTCTAGTTTGAGCAATGACATGATATGCCCACGAAGAATAGTTTATACCTACCTTCTTCTGTAAGTCTGAAAAGACTCAGTTGACACTTAGATGAGTTTGACAAGAAAGTCCACAGAGTAGAAAACGCCTTAAGAACAATCATTAAACCTATAAAGCTGATTAACTGTTTAACAATTGTGCTGGGTTAAATGGCCAAATATTTAACAGTATCCTACTGTCGAAACACAAGGACAATAATGGCTTTTTAATAGGTACATTTCACTCAATGAAGCAGATGGTACAGCTGCCTAAAAGAACTTTCCTTTATATCCTGCTAGAATAGCTATCAGGAAGGTTTATTACTTCAGTCTCGTGATTGCACAAAATCCCAATGACAAGGAATATGTTTAAATTTAAACAATGCCCTGCTTTTCCAATGTCTATTGAGTTATTTATTTCCAGAAGACAGTGGTGGATTATATTTTTAATGTGATTATTATAAACTCTTTCCCACATTATAACAAGCTGTTGAAAAAGGAGGAAGATGTTTGAATGGGAGTCAGTTGTGCAGAAAGCAGTTGAATATTTAATTAATTTATGGAGATATCCTATCTCCTAGAACTGGAAGGGATCTTGAAAGGTCATTGAGTCCAGCCCCCTGCCTTTACTAGCAGGACCAACTACTGATTTTGCCCCAGATCCCTAAGTGGCCCCCTTAAGGATTAAACTCACAACCCTGGGTTTAGCAAGCCAATGCTCAAACCACTGAGCTATCCCTCCCCCCTAATATTGTAGTGGTGGCAATTGTTGGGATCATCACTGAGCTCAATATCACTGAGCTACTGCTCTTAGTACCTCTACTACTTAGCTCTCATGTAGCAGTTTTCATTTGTAGACCTCAAAGCACATGACAAAGTATCTTTATTTCTAGTTTATAGATTGGGAAACTGAGGTACAGAGGGGTGAAGTGGCCAGTATTACATATTAGGAAAATGGCAGGGTCAGGAATAGAACTGAAGATTCCTAAGAGCTTTGACCTCTCTCCCCAGAATAAGGGTTAATTCAGCCCATAAATTTCAATGGGGCTACTCCAGATTTACACTCACGTAACAGCATGAAATTTGTCCCATTGGACAGAAGGAGCACTTTTCTTTTCAGTCTCCCGTCTCTTGTGGGAACAGCACAAGCAAATGGTTTCAGGCTGCTTTATGCTTTGCAGAGGGCTGCAGAGCAGAGGACTATGGTGACCTATAGTAAAAGAACGCTGATGAGTTACCTACAGCTGCAGGCCCCATTTGGGTCAAGCCTGTGTTCCATTGTCCATTTCAAGTGCACTCACAGCACACTACTGAAAATGACAAAAATGCATCCCACTTTCCAAGTGCAGCATAGCACAGAGTGGTTTTGGCTTCCTTGCTCTAAACAACACACCGCAATGCATACACGACCTGCCTCATCAGGTGAAAGTATATTTTATTCCGAGACTAATACTAACAAATTCTACCATGACATTCTGCAGATGAATCACTAGTTTAGTGAGTGTCAGACATGGGTGTCCCATAAACAGCCGCATAGTACAGAGTCACACACTGGTTCTTTTCCCAGCAAAAATTTACAAGGGGCTCATATTAAAAATATAAGTGATCTTACTCAGAAGGATCTCATGAGGTAGCTCTCCACACATCTAGTACAGTTATTATAGCTGGGTCATAGTCAACATTATGAGCCTGATCCTGTTCCCAGTGAAGTCAATGATAAGACTCCCACTGACCTCAGTGGCACAGAATCTGGCCCCAGGAAAGTTACCATAGGCATCAATTTTATTTACTGTGCCAGTTTCTAGAAACCGAGAGATATTGGACTCCAACCACTTGAAAAGACAGGGATGAATTCATAACCGGGTCAATCCCATTGTCTTTGCATTAGCTGTAGGGTCTATTTTTTGTTATCCAAAAACTACATCCAATGCCTTTGTGAAAATTTAATTTATAACAAGATATATTTCCCACTGGGTAGGAAATCATCCTCTGTGGTTGCCAGGCATGGAATGCCCTATAATCAGTGGAACTGGTATGATTATGTTTCATGGAGAAGGTAGGAGATTCTTATAATGGTGCCCATCACTGGAGTAATATAGTGTTCACATGTTCCAAGACTCCTGTGCATCTCAGAGGGATTCTCTGTGCCATTTTGGCGCTCTGGGGAATTGGGCAGGGCAGAATTGGGGTGGGGGGAATGGCATCAATGGACCAGTGTCTTTGCAGATTTAAAAGCTGAACCTCTCCCTGCAGAAGGTGACATAGCATCTTCAGAGGCTACTACAGCCCTGAGCTCGACTGCTTCTCTGAGACCTGGGCAGGAGGATTCATTCCCCTTTCCCATCAATCACTGTGATTCTCCACTGTAACTAGGCCTGTTTATTTTAGCTTGGAGCAAGGACTATGCGTTAGTCTTGAAGATTCTTCTTTCTAATCATTTTATTTCTAAATCACAAGAAAAAAAATATACAGGAGAAAAACAAACACCCCCTCATCACACACACATCACAAACATGCCCCCAAAGTATGGTAAGAAGGCATCAGATACTGCAGCGATGGATGCACTATGAAAACCTTGATAGATATATAATTATTAATCTCCAAATAATTATTTTACTTCAGCCTCCCTCTAAATTGTGAGCATATGCAGGCACATGGACCACTTCAAAATGTCTAACCTTGTAAGGCTTTCCATTTTTGAAGGAGCAATCTTAGCTCACCACAGGAATTTTCCTTGTGGCTTACCAATAGTAGATACACAGCTTTGGGCTCCTCAGAGAATAATTCTAGGATCCCAAGGTAATATTACTCTCCAAGACCCCACTATCTTCTTAATTTCACTCTGAAAATCTGAATCAGTAATTAATGGGAAATCTGGGATGACTGTAGAGTTAGAAGGAATTCTGTGTGGTGTCTTTCCTGATTCACATCCCAAAACTGAGTGGAAATAGATCAAGTTGTATAGTTATGGATCCAATTCAATTCAGCTTGTTTTCATTAGCTCACAGTGTCCCAAACATTCCCATACCATAGAAAATTCCAAGACAGGGGAGCACAAGTGATTGGAAAAGAGTGGAGAGTCTGGAGCTTAGGAGGAATGTTTCCCTCAGTGGAGGGGTGCAAAGCCTCATGCAAGGAGGCTGGCCTTGAAATTCAACAGGGAACTCAGAATTCAGCCACAACAATCCTGAGGCATCTGAAGGGAGATGCCCCCTTCAACGTAGCCCCCTCCCCTCCAAATTTCCCTTAGGCAGCATTGTTTCTTCAGGATCCTTGCTGACATTGGCTTTCCCTAATGGACCTGCACACTACCTCCCTCAAGCTATGGAAGGGGAGTTTGTACTCATTCAGCCAGCATGAGCTCTGGCTTACTGTACAATTGACTCTATGAAACTTTAGCATGGAGTGAATAGTGGTTGCGATATGTGTGTCTGTATATTGACCAGTAGCTCCGGAAACATGGCCCTGAACTCTCAGGCTCAGGGCTCTAAGACACAGTTGCACAATATGCTTCTTAAATGGCTAGCATTTCCTGAGCATGTGTATTTATCTGACATTGAACTTCCTCTTTTCCTGCTTCAAACTTGGTTTCTGTTGACCTGAAATAATACAGATTGTCATGTAAAATTCCAGTAAGTTCTTAAAAACAGTATTTTCAGCCAGATTGAAAAAAAAAATCTTATGAAAAATGCCCTCTTTTGTTTGCATTAGCCAGGCAGTTTTAGCATAATGCATCTATTCAGTTGCAATTCATGGCTGTTTCCATTAAAGCACAACGCTAGAGGTAAACAGAGGTTTCAGAATATGAACATGACCTCAGACTGGCATGTCCTTAGCCAAACAGAGTCTAGAAATTAGAGGTACTGTATCTACCCAGATTGAATTGAATAGAATAAATTTGGGCATATCCTAAAGCAAAGAGGCAAAATAACTTTGTTCCCAATCTTTACAGCAACAAAAAGAACACGGAGTAACAACATCAGTGACATAATGTTTGAGTATTTGTGTGAAACAAGAAGAGTCTGATAATAATATCTTGATAACCTCCAGTTGTGTCACTCCTGACTGTGATCTCGGTGCTAAGCAGGCTTTGACCTGATCAGTAGGTGGCTCGAAGCAGCCAGGATGCTGAAGGACATGGAGCTGATGCATCAGTAGGTGGTTCTTTTCCCAGAATCAGTACAGAACTAATGCTCCAGTGTGATGTTAGGGGTTGCTGTGCTGCCGGAAGTGCTGTCTTCCAGGGCAAGACCTTGACCACAGGCAGTAATTAAAAACATCTATGTACTTAATTCCTTCAACTCCTGGCTCTGCCAAATACTTCCTGTGTGACATTGGGCTAGTCCTTTAACCTCTCTGTGCCTCAATTCCCCACATCCAAAATATTAATAACTACTACCTCACAGCCATACAGTTCATTAATGATTGTAAGGCACACAGATAGTATAGGAGAGAGGCCATCTAAGTAAGTAAGTAAGTAGATAGATGAATACAGATGCTACTGAGGCTGGGAGGTGGGTTGTTGTTCCCCGCTGCTCCCACCCCAGCTGATGTATGCTGAAGGTGATCCATCTCTCCTTCCCTACTGTATATATCCAGTGCAAGTGGGAAGCACTGTTCCATGTCCTGTGCCTTCCTGTTCATGCACCAGGAGTTTGTAGTTGGAGATATTCCACCTGCCTCATACAGTCTGCCCTTTTCGATTGGCAGGCATGAGCTGTAGATGTCATAGCAGAGGGAGGAGCTTATTCCTCTTGGGGGAACCCAAGCCTTCCCCAAAATCTTTGATTTTTAAATTGTTTCCATATTGGTCAATTGCTGTTTCAAACTCTCACTTTTTTACCAAGGGGAAAATTGCGCATAGCTACATTTTGTGCATGGGAACAAGAAGAGGTCTAAGATGTGACACTTCCAAATATTTTTAGATTCAAATGCGATAGAATACAAAGATGTAGCTACATCTGATCAAAAAAAAAGAGCAGGGAACCTGGTATTGCCACATACATGGTTTTTTATTTTTTATTTTTTTTGTAAACTAGTGAATGGGAAGAAATGTGATATTAACCCACAAAACAAAAATAAATAGTGGAGAGATTTGAAGAAAATAAAACAATGGAAGGGAAGAATATTTATAAATCTCCCTTTGCCCCCAAAACAACATACACTAAGATCACCTATCTACACCAGACAACAAACAAACAACAAGCAGTTAACATGTCATAACAGGTCATGACTCACCAGTACAGGGTAGAGCGTGGGAATATGGCTAAGTAAGGACCGTACCACTTTTGCTTGGAGGGAAAAATGAGATATGACAGCTAAGTTATGAACAAAAGAAGCATCTTAAATTGAGATCATAATCAAAAATTCATAAGGGAACCTTATGAGAAAAGCAGGTCAAGGCTTACAAGGTGTAAGTTCATTGCGGCTTTATAAGAAGCAATACCTTCTGTGCTATTTGAGAAACACACTTAAGGTATGAAATTTCCCTTTAATCAGAGCTGGTTGAGAAACCAACAAGATCAGACAAGAAAGCATTCTATGTTTTGTCCAAAACAAAAAACTAGTTATTGTATAAGGAATGGTAACAAGTCTAGTAAATATGCAAACTCTAGCATTAATTGCCTCACACAGAGAATATCATGCATGATGGTGTGGAAGGATGGTGTAAACAACTATATTGCCATGAGTGGGAGCCTACATTATTCACTAACTCCTTTGCGTTTCTTTGAAGATGTGCTACCCATAAAAAGGGTATACCTCTTGCAGGGATCTAGGAATGAAAGGAACTCCTGAAATCTGAGCGGAATGGACTGATTTTAAGTATCTACAAGGTTTATTCTGGGAAAGAAGCAGGCACTGGGACACTAAGCAGAGTACAGGACAATAAACTCTACCCACGTAACTGGTAATACAATTAAAAGCAAAAAGAAGAGTTTCAAGGTCTGAGAGGAAGCATTTAGAGGCAAACTGAATTTCGAGAATGTTTAGATCCTGACTTTGTGCCTCTGGCCCTTCTCTTCTATTGATCAGGTAGCCAGCAAGATGGTATGCACTGAAAAAGACAACCAAAGCGATTATGAGGTTACCATGTATTTCCAGGATCTCTTATGTCTTTCTGCCCATTGGTTAGTCCAGTTTTTGGTTTTTTGGATTTCCTGGTTCTCCTCTTTGCAACTAAGCCTCTAGGATCATTTTAGTCGCTAGGGACCCAGGGCTTTACTCCTGCAGTTTTCAAACTGAGCCCCCCCTTTGAGTTACAGTTTTTAGTTGTGCCCCTCAATACCTGCCCCTCCCCGCTCGGGTTTTCACGGTGGGGGAAGGCGTGTGCGACAGTCTCTGGGGACAGAGCCAGCGCTGGGTGCAGAGGCATTGACACTGACCCACAGGCTGGGTGGCCCGCTGAGGTGAGTCGGGGGTGGAGGTGGCACTCCCTCCCCGAGTCTGCCCCCACGTGGGGCTGGCCTGAGTCACCTGGTGTCACTGCTCACCCCCCGAAATGTTCCTCTGCACCCCCCTTGGGGGGCTGCACCCCACAGTCTGAAAACCTCTGCTCTATTCAAATTTTCAAAGTGTGCTTTTCTTGTGGGTAAACTGAAGGTATCACAGATATTATAAGAAGTACCTGACCATGTTCTGCTTTGGATTGATTTACATCTTTGGTCCTGATATGCCTCTCCTTTACCCCAGATCTATGCCATTATAACTCCATTGAATTCAATGAGGGTTTACTGTCTTAAAATTGATGTATATGCAGTGAAGAAGCAGACCCTTTATTATTGTTTGCCGTGTACTGACAGTGCGCACATGCTGAAGAGACCCCAGAGAGTAGGGTTTTCAAAGCCACATAGGCGGATTTGGATGGCCAATTCCCATTAATTCCAGAATGTAAAAATGCTTAGAGGGAGTTATGGAATGAGTAGAAAGCTGAAGTGAGAAAAGGGAGAAATAGCAAAGGGCAGCCACAAAGGGGAATCTATCAGGCTGGTAGAGGCCGAATTGCTACTGGACCATGCTCAACACTGGGATTTCAGTGTTTGATCAGTTACAGTATTTAACGGCTTGACACCATCTATTGGAAAGTATAAAGGTCAATGGTGATGATAGATGCGTGAAGAGAAAGACAGAGGGACAGAGATACATACTGATTTCCCATCAGCATATTAACTCAGATATAGATTACGTTTTTGTTGTTGAAATCTATCCTAAAGCCGAATGTGCAGAGTCAGTAAAAAATGCAAACATAATAGTAGATTATATAGCTAGAGGTTACAGTGTGTATGGAAAGTATTATCCTCTTGATGCTGGAAGTTTAGATTTCTCAGCATACACCTCATAACAAGCAATGTCATGTGTCACCAATGGGTTATGTAAAGCCCAAGGTTTGACTATACTTAGAGCACTACACAGCACTGGCTATTATGCAGTATCTTAGCTGGAGTATAATTACTTTTGAGGAAAATGCATTGCAGAACAACATCAGTTCTCAAAGATTTAAGTTATTAAGGAAGATTAAGGAATTTCTCTCAGGAAAAGAGACTTCACAGTGACCTAATTGAAGTTTTTAACATTCTCATGGGAACTAATAAAAAATTGGTTCATGCAAATTCTTCACACTTTCAAACACAAGCATAAGAAAACATTAACTTGAAAAAAAAAGGAGATCAAAAAGAATTTAGAACAAAAAATAGAATCATTTGGATTGGAGGGGACTAGTTCTACCAGGTCATTGAATCCATCCCTCTTTGAATCATAGTAGGATTGATTTCCTTATCCTTAAATAATCCATAATAGATGGGTGTCTAGGCAAGCCAGTGATGACAATCCCAGTGTCCCTTGGCAATTTGTACTTTCAGAAGAATAAACATATTAAATAAATTATCAAAAAGGGCCACTGCAGGCAAGGAGGATCAATGAAATCAAGGGAGAGCTCATTTATATTTACAGAGGGGCTGAGAGATATGGAATAAAAACAAACGAATGTGATGAATGAAAGATGAGCACAAGAGACAAGGGACAGTATTTCTGTGGTGGATGTCGTTCTTTTAAAAAAAAATATTATTGGCATTAGATTTGTAATAAAATATACAAAGAGTGCACCTACATATTACTCTGGGCATCCTTGGAATAACTTAAAGAACAATCAAGCTGAAACAACAGCTAACCCACTGGCAGCCTCCAATAAAAACAGACCGACCATCACTACCTCCTTAGGAAATACCTAGGTGAACAATTTGCTTCCAAATTGAAAGGTATATTCTTGGGGGGGTGGGGGGGGGGGTTGTAGGGCTATGTAAAATCAAATAAACAAACTGTAAAATCATTATAAAAATAAACAATATAAGAAGCGTTGTTAAACTTACATTTTCAAGGATATCAGGTACCCTTCAAACAGTCACATATATAATTTCTTTAAAGTCTTTGTTAAGCTCAATGCGACTTCTCATATGTGTAAAATGTTTCCTGGATCAGGTCCCTAGACTCTACTCAGGTTACTTGTTATATGCATACAACTCCAATTGAAGTCAATACAATTTATGCTGGTGCTCTAGGTGAAATACTGTCGAAAGTAAACTGGTCATCCTTCTTAAAACAATCATCTGTTTCTTGTGTAAAGATGGTCATGATCTGGATTTTATATTTGACTGGGATCTGAGGTAAATTCATGAGTACTAAATGCCAATGTGGGCCAAAGTATTGTGTCACCCCCATCCCCCCAATTGGGATAAAGGCGGATGGAGTTCTGGGCAAGAATGTGTTAGTCCTTTTGATCATGCCTGCAGAAAGTTATGTACTTCTTGTCATGTGCAGATCTGGCCTCAGTTATCACTGGCTTTTCCACCTTCAGAATGGATCACTCTAACACACTCTACTTGGGGCATCATTTGAAGACCAACTGGAAACTTCACAGAATGCAGCTGCTAGATCCTTTAGTGGTGTTTCTATTAGGGGACCTTTTCCAATATGTGCTTCTAAGACTGAACTGGTACCAGTTAATTTCTGCATGCAGTGCAGTTTCTGAGTATTTTATAAAGCCCTTTACAATTTGGGTCCTTATGTGCCATAGACTAGCTGGGACACTTGAGCTGACATTCCCTAGGCTAAAATAACTGGAAGCAAGTTGTCCGTAGCAACTTGAACTCACTTGCTTCACTTGTTCCATCACAGCTTTTTGAGTAGGTTGCAAAGATTTATCTATGTATGCAGGCCTTCGATGAGGGAAAGAAGTGAGATGGGTCGTGGCTGTTTTCTTTCTGGTGGGTTGGCTAGTTCCTCTTGGTATCATTTGTTGGATTTGGATTATTTTCTTATATGAGGTTCTGGATTTTTCATTGTGAGAAGGGCTAGAGCATTTCTGAGAGACATTTAATTTACATTGAAAAAATAAAACAGATGCAAAATTGGAAAAAATTCTTCACTGCTTACGGGGTCACAATTATGCATGCTGGATCTTCAGAGAGTCTGAAGTAATTATCAAACACAGAATGTGCATTTTTAGAACCCTTGTAGGTTTCCCAAATCCACATGACAGTCTAAAACGGTTGCATTGCCTGTTCAGTACATACATATGGAACAGCTGATCATTTTTATTCCCTTTATCATCATCATTCTGTGAATTTTATTGGCAGTGTTTATTTTTTGTTCAATTCCACTTTTACTTTTAATATTGATAGAATTAGTGCAAGTCTTTTCCTTATAAACTCTTCCATCCAAGACATTTTGAATGAAACCATGCTTCTAGAAATACGTATTTTAGTCACATCTACTAGATGTGTGCATATGGGCATACACACACACACACACACACGCATGCACGCACGCACTTATACTATAACTCTGCAGTTTTAAAAGACAACTAAACCCCTTCTAAAAGAAGTGACTTTATATTTACAGGCTTATTGCTAAATCTATAATAGCCCAATTTGTTATTGTATAGCTATTGTCCACATATTGCTATATGCATTAAATACAAGCCAACTTTCCTGTTACTGAGCAGGTAAATCTATGTTTCCCGAGACACAAATTCCTTGAATGCTTTCAGTCTCAAAGCACAGATTTTTATTTTTCAGTCTCTTTCTTAACCCCTTTGACATTGAGATCTGCACGCTGGAATGCATTTTGCTCTGGACTCCACCTTGGAGGGGTTACTAAAAATTCAAATGACCTCATTACATCTTAAGATACATTGTGGGAAAGAGAAAAGACAATTAAGAAATAAATATTTTGGTTTTCAGCATTTATGTTAGCTTTCATTGCTAATAAATATTTAAGTTAAATTGAGTTTAACTTAACTTGAGGACTGTTTAGGCTTAATAATTATCAGTTTCTTGTAGTTACTTTCAGAGAATTTTTAACAAAGATCTTTGGCGTTTGACCAAAAGCATTCTAACTTTCTCTTTCAGCAATAAGTTTATGACTTCCGACTTGCTTGTGTAATTGCTGTATGAAAACAATTTTACATCTTTTGTCTTTTGTGGGAAAATAAATGAAGAACTTATCTGCAGTTGGGATTTGTTTGGTATAATTTATTTCACAGGATAAAGTAAAATATAACTATGAGCACCACATGAGCCAAGCTTCCAGAATGCCATCGCTTCCAAATTATATATATTTTTGAAATTATAGTCATGAAGAGACGTGGGTAGAGAGCCACTGAAGCCATTTCCAGGTTTCTATAGGCTAAATGCTTCTCTGCAAGTATACAATGCATTCCAAGTGTTCCCTCTTGATTGGGAGGCTCCCACAAATGGAAATAGATTTAGTCTCCCATTTCCTAACTTTCTGTAGCATGTTGTATTGAAAAGCAATCTAAGCACCTAAAATGGCAAATGTATGGCATTGAAAGAATACAAATAATATTATTCAAATTAACATTAAGAACAGAACATAAGAACACCCATACTGGTGGAGACCAATGTTCCATCTAGCCCCATGTCCCGTCTCCGACAGTGGCCAATGCTGGATGCTTCAGAGGGAATGAACAGAACAGAGCAATTTTGAGTGATACAGCCCCTATCATCCAGTCCCAGCTTCTGGCACCTGAAGGCACCTGGAGCATGGGGTTGCATCCCTCACCATCTTGGCTAATAGCCATAGATGGACCTATCCTCCATGAACTTATCTAGTTCTTTTTTTAACTAATTTATACTTTTGGCCTTCACAATATCCAACGGCAATGAGTTCCACTGTGTGTTGTATGAAGAAATACTTCCTTTCCTGCTGCCTATTAATTTCCTCAGGTAACCCCTAGGTCTTGTGTTAGAGGAGGGATAAATAACACTTCCTATTTACCTTCTCCACACCATTCATGATTTTCTAGATCTCTATCATCTCGTTCCTTAATCGTCTCTTTTCTAAACTAAACAGTCCCAGTCTTTTCAATCCTCATATGGAAGCCGTTCCATATCCCTAATCATTTTTGTTGCCTTTGTCTGCACCTTTTCTAATTCTAATATGTCTTTTTTGAGATGGGGCGACCAGAACTGCATGCAGCATTCAAGGTATGGGCATACCATGGATTTATATAGTGGCATTATGATATTTTCTATTTTATTCTTGCTTTAAGGACCATTCTAAAGAGCCATGCAGCCTCTTGCTTTGTGTCTATGGTCTTATAGGACCCGACAAAGCCCAGTGACGTCAATGAGAGTCTTTTCATTGACTTTGTTGGACTTTGGATGGAGCCCATAGAGTTTTGCTCACTGTGATGAGATAAAGAATATGATACTGAACATGTTCAGTATTTCCAGTGACATGCATGTGGGATGGAAAGTTGTTCTTTTTGACTGACTGATCAACCTGTAAAGTCTATAGAAACACTAACCAGAGGCAGAGTTTATTCAGTTCATCTTTGTGCTATATCAGGTTAGTGGACACTTTTCTTTAAGACATATTTGAATAATTGCAGAGACTATCTAATTTCTCGTCTAGATAAAGAACCTCCTCTTGCAACAAAGTGATCCCAGATAGACCATTAGGGGGCATTTTCACTGGCTCAGAACAGGCGCCATGCTCCAGCCTCTGGGCGACATCTCCTTGGCCCCAAGAGCAGGGAGTCACTAATGTACATGCACCCTTGAGTTTGGCTTCTCTGTGTCCCAAATCTAGGTAATTTTCAAAATAACAAGATCCTGCAGCTTGGCCACTGTTAGTGTGTGTATGTTTTTTAGGTGTGAAAGTCAGTTTGGTGATATTATATGACTCTAAGCAGCCCGTAGGGCTGCATGTCTTTATGAAAGGTAATGCCTACTGTTTAACGAGCAGGGAGTCTGGATTTTGTTGGGTTAATTTATATACACCCAGTCAATATGTGGCACACAATGTGCCATCATCCACTTTGTGACAAAATGCCATCTCCCTCTCACCTGTTACTTGGAGCACACCAAAGTTTCTAGAGGATCTAAGTCAAAGAATGTGGCTAGGGACATTGAAGACTATTTTATACCAGGTCCTCTTGAAAACAGAAGTCTCTTCCCTTTTACCAAGCAGCAGAGCAGCCACTGAAACCCACAATGATCCTTCAGTTTTGGCCCTCAGAGCTTTTTTAATGTACCATAACGGTTGCTGATACTTTTGTGAAGATAAAAGGCAACGATAGACTTCCAGCTGGGGAAGCAATCACACTGCTACAATTACAGTTATGCCCACCTCTTCCTTCAGTGGGCTTTAAAGCTTAGTGAATTATTAGTGCTGTTGTCATTAATTTGAGTTCTGGATACTTGGATGTTATATTTTCTATCTTAAATTAAAATAGAAAATTAATTACAAAAATATAGGGGGAAAGAGAAGTAGAGTGACATTTCCAAACATTATATGAGATTTATTATCTTGTTAGTTTACTATAGTATTTGCCTCATGTCAATGCTTATTTATTTACTTACAAGTGGAACATGTGACACACTACATCTTCTCTCTCTGATGGACACAGGACCTCTTTTGGATCATGCTTGTCTACCCTTGTCTTTATTTTTCAAGTGTCTCATCATGATATATGCTCAATGTGCATACCATATTGTGTCAGGCTAGATCAGCCTGCATTGTGTCACATACAGAAACAAATTAAGGCAGTATGACTCAGTTGCAGATACATATCATAAGACATTATAAAGTTAATAAATATTTCTTTGATAGCAAGAGTATTTGATGTGCACTAAATACACTTTAGATCTTGTTTCCTTCTCCCCGACAGATTAGACTCATTATTATTAAGTATGTAAAATTTGGAATGCACAAGATAACTAAGTTAATATAACTTTACTGAAGTATACTTTTAAATGTACCTGTTTCTATTTTTAAATTAACTCACTACAGAAGTACCCTGTTGATATCCTCTTAGCAGGATTATCCCAGCTTCTCATTTATATCATTTTGTCTTATTTGAAAGAGCCAGTCTCACATAATGAAAGGTAAACAAGCTCTTGGTAACCTATTACAGCTACCCTGACATTTCAAGTAAGCCATCTTTACAAGAACCAAGAATGAGCAAATTGGTTTGGGTAAAACCTGACCCAAGCATTACCTCAGAACGCAATTTGAACTCCAAGCAATCATTTTTGAGGTACAAAAACTATTCAGTTAACTCCCCGCCCCCATTAGTTTTCCTTTTTGCACACCTCACCACTTGCCTATTTTTGGTCATGAGTAAAAGCAGAAGTGCTAAAATGCTGCAAAAAAGGCAGTTCATCTTTCCATACACTCTAAATAAAACAGGCATGCCTCACAGACACATCAGCAGGGGCAAACTTGTAGGCAGAGGCGTAGCGAGCGCCCTCCGTACCCTCCGACCGGAGGGGGCCCTGCAAGGAAGGGGCCCCCTAAAAGTGGCAAAATAAATACCGCATTCCAGTTTCTGCATTGTAAGGGGCCCCGCCCGGACATATGTTCGGAGGGGGCCACCGTTCGGGAGGGGGCCACGTTCTTTGTTGCTACGGCCCTGCTTGTAGGAGCATGGTCTTGAGGTTGAATCAGAAATCAGGGAATCTGGGTCCTGTTCCTACCTCTGCCACAGATTCCCTGTGTTTCTTTGCACAAGTTGTATAGGCCCCAGTTCAGTGAGGCACATGATGAGGGACATGATTAAACACGAGTAGTTCCACAGAAGTCAATCAAACTAATCAGGTGCTTAAAGGTAGGCATATGCTGACGTACCTTACTGAATTTGGGACTTACCATCTCTATGTCTCAGCTCCCCACCTGTAAAATGGGGACAATAACATTTCCCTGCTTCACAAAGGGTGTTGTGAGGCTTCACTCATTAAAGTTTGCAATGTTTAAATTTTTTGTAGTGCCCAGGTACCTTAATGCTCTAGAGGCACAAATAAACTTTAACGGAAGACCCAGTCTAATTCCCATGAAAGTAGATTGAAAGACTCCCTTTGATTTAAGATACTTAGCTAGCTATATGAATAAAGAGATAGTAGATAGAACAGAACCGAGTACTTTGAGATAGTCGTATGGAAGGCACTATATAAGTGTAAAGTATTGTTATTATACAGCTATTTAGTTTGAATTTAGAGTGCAAATTTATAAAATGGACACATATATTCCATATTACCCGCTAGTCAACAGTAGCCAAAAATGGAGTGAATCCTGCCAGAGTTGTTGTACAGAGATTGTTTTCCACATCCAGTGGCTAATTATAGCAGGAATAATTCTCTCCCATAGTAAGAGGCCTAATAGTGCCATACTTCTCTTTGTAATCATCAGCCACTTGCTCACACCCTATCCCTTCCTGACTCTGATGGTGTTTCAGTACCATCTCCAGAAATCAGGTGGCAGGTTGTTCGGGCTAGAATTTTCCATTTTCATTATGTCTGACATGTAAGAGACGGAGTTTTGCCACAGACTTGTAGCCTATGGCAATGGGCAGGAGAGATGAGGCTGCTCTAAAATTTAGAGCAAACATACACAAAAAGAAACTGTATAAAATATTGAAATGACAGCTTGCTGAAGTAGCTTTTTGTCGGAGCAGCTTTAGCCTGGTTGCACACTGACGTACAGTAGTTGACACAGCTCGCTGTGATGTGGTGAAATGAAATCAATGCTCAGACTGGGATTTGCTAGATGAACAAATTTCCGAAACAGGACACAACAGGTGTGCCAACAAAATTTTACACATACAAATAAATGGCTCTATGTCTATCATGCTTGAAACAAACATCTACTCAAGTTTTGTTAGGATGCATTCAAAGTCCAGATCAATGAGCCAGCCTCTACTAATTTCAAAATATTTTTGCAGCCCAAGTAATCCATCAGTACAGATGCACAAAATTCTGTCAAGGCTAATAAAAAAAGCCCAGAGTCAGAATGAACATAAAGTACTTGGGTAAAATCCTGACCCCATTGAAGTCAATGGCAAAATGCCCATTGACTTCAAATGGGGCCAGGATTTCACCCCTTGCATACAGAGAAGTAGATGGACATTTGAGAACATAAGCATCACAGCTCCCTGGATGTTATTATAACAAGCATCTGAACACCTGGTAGAGCCTTTGAATACCTTTCCAAAAGCTTTTGTTTCTGTCACAAAGATCACTCAACATATTTCCAAAGCATCAGGACCAAGTTACATGTAGATTAATCTGTCTCACGCCTTAGTCCTGCAAAGAATTACTCACAGGCTTAACTTTAAATTTGAGTCCTACTGGCACTACTCTCCATTCAGCTAATGCTGTAAGAGCACTAGATTGTCATCTATATCTGTGTTATGTCTTATTTACAGATGTTACTAGTGTGGAATTGTCTGGAGCATTCCACCTCAGAGGTGGTTGCATTTCAGCGGGGAAGAAAAATTCCTGGCTATACAGCCCTTAAAGTATCTTGTAATATTTGAGAATATATCATTTATTATGGTTTTATTTTACACAGTCAAACTTCCTGGCACAAGATTTTTTTTTTTTATAAGAATAGCAAGCACGTTAAAATGTTCTGGAAGAAGTCAGCAAAATATGCATCTGTTTTAATTACCCATAAAGGTTACTTTTCAGAAACTTTCAGATTGAGCATAATAAGCTACTCATATGCTAACTACAACAGAATGTGCTAATTGGGAGGTGAGGGTTGTTTCTGTGTTCTTGGAGCTTTGACTCAAAAATGTTGTGTCACTTTCACTTATGTTAATGTATGCATTTTTAATATATATTTATATTCCTACTGGCAGCAATAGGGATCTTTTATAATCCAAGGGAAAAAATAAAAATGTATAAATATAATACAATCTGCTCACAGACCATTTTTTGAAAAGAAAAACATAACCTACCTCAGCTGCTGCCAAATATTTAATACTTGTTTTTAGCGTTCGCTCAAAACTCAACTCATTTGTAATGCTGCGGGGGACACTCCAGGGGTGTTAGAGATGGGTATACATGAGAATGCAGATTGTGCCCACTATGTGAGCAAGAATATGCCCACTTTTTGGCAGCTGTGAATACTGAGGAGGGAAAAAAGCCTTAAATGGCAGATTCCAGGCTTCTAGTCTCTCAGATCTGTGGGCAGCAAAGGAAAATTAATATGACACAGTACAGTTGACAAAAATGAGTTGCAATCCACTCCTGGGTGATTCTGGGCCCCACAAAGCTCCAGTGTACTACACATGATGTACAATGTACTCTCTATTCAAATGACTGTTCCGTCACCAGCTGTTACAAACATGTCTGAATACTAAGCAAACAGAAAAAAATATATATCAAAGCTGGAAAAAAAGTGGTGAACATTTTTCAGGACAACTTTTCACCAGTTCTTTTCATGGATTATCTGTGTCCTTGGCACGCCAAGAACCCACTGTTTGCATTTCAGCACATGTGAAACCTTGTACTCTTGAGATTGCCATTGGAAGTGCCATGGCAGCCATCTTTGGCAATTCTGACTTATGAATGAGAACGAGAGAACAACAAAAAAATCCCCATTGTAACATGCACACTGAGATGCATTCACACAACACAATAATATGAATCATTTTAAAAAGCCAGAATGATGAGTAGTGGGGGAAGAAAGGAATACCTCACAGGGGAGTGGTGAGGATAAATACATCCAACATAAGTATCTTATGTAGCTAGCTAGCTAGATGATAGATTGATACGAAGGCCCTGATCCTCAGGCCCAAGGTGATAAATGCCTGTCACTTTGGTCAGGGCCGGCTCCAGGCACCAGCCAACCAAGCACGTGCTTGGGGCGGCACCTGGTAAGGGGCGGCCAATCTTGGGGTGGCGGGGGGCAGCGCGGCGCAACACTCGGCGGGGGGTGTTCGGCGGCACAGTGCTCCACAGGGAGGGGTTCGGCAGCGCGGCGCTCTGGAGGGGGTGTTCGGCGGCGCTCCACGCAGGGGGGGGTTTCGGCGGCGCTCCGCAGGGGGCGAGGGTGTTCGGCAGTGCAGCGCTCGGGGCTGTTCGGCAGCGCAGAGCTCGGCGGGGGGTGTTTGGCGGCGCTCCGCGCAGGGGGGTTCAGCAGCCCGGTGGGGGGTGTTTGGCAGTGCGGCGGGGGCTGTTCGGCGGCGCGACGCTTGGTGGGGGGGTTCGGCAGCGTGGCGCTCGGTGGGGGGGTGTTACGGCAGGGCGGCGCTTTTTTTTTGCTGCTTGGGGCGGCAAAAAAGTTAGAGCCGGCCCTGACTTTGGTTTCCAAGCTAGCCAGATCAAGCTCTGTGTTTTCTGCTATCCAAGCACAGGTAAATGGGCTACATTTTCTCATTTCAAGACATTCTGGGCAAAGAGGTGTATCCTTTTGCATAAACATACCACCCCCCTATATATATGTAAGAAAGAAGTACAGCATTATCCCTTTTATAAACACAAATAGAAACTTTTTGCACATGCAAATAGGTACTTGTGCAGCTGCGTGGAAAGTGTGGCCCTCTGTCATACTGATGTGATGTTATAATCCCATCCTCCCCCATCAATACTGAGGGACCATGCCCCCCCTCACACTCTTTCTATAGTTTCAGACAAGCTGGCAGCATTATTATTCCGTGCTTCCTCTTTTTTTCTCACTTCTGAACTCTGGCTGTTTAGAATGGATGAGGAGGATGGGTAGGGAGCTTTTAAAAAACAGCTAGCTTTGCTCCTCTAGATCTAGTTATCCCACAGTAGCAGTTTAATCTTTCCCATCATTACTATTCTTGCCAGGAGTATTTTTAAAGCCAGACACTTATTTTGCTCTTCTAGAAATGCCTGTAACAGTTGAGCCAAAAAGCACTTTTCAAATGGACTGTGAAAGAGTTAACAATGCCCTTTCATGCAAAACCACAAACAACCAGGGGGAAAAAAAAGTTTTAACTGAGCATTGGAAAGGATCCAAATTCTAACCAAGAGTAGAAGCAAAGGGAGAGCATGAAATGCACAAATCATCCCAGAGTTCACTGAATTGATAAAGTTATTTAAAAAAAAAAAAAGGGGGGGGGGGACTTCAGTCCTGCCCTATACCTCTAGGCTGTGCAAACACAGAGAGAGAGAGAGAGACCAGAACAAGGCTGACAGGATAGCAATCTACAGCAGCTCTAGTCCCTCAGGACTAAACAGAGACAGAGCGTGGCACAAGTTCTTTCTCTTCAGCTGCTCTCTGCTGTGTTCTTGGCATGAGCTGGTTTGGTTTCGCTTGCACAAACTCAGTGCTTCTTCAGCTTTAAAAAAAAATATTATTATTAGCAAGTGGGAGAAGAGAGGCTTTAATAAGGGCTCGAGGGATTTCTGGATAAAGCCAGAGCTTAGAGGTGGGGTTTAAAGGGCCCCTAGCCAGCCATTGGGCCATCCGCTTAGCAACAGTATGAAAAGGGCCAACCGGAGCATTTATACAGTTGGGCCACATTCCAAGCTCTTTGTGCCAAATACTTAACTCCTCTGCCAAGAAAACAAACAAGGGCACTTTTAAAAATTCCAGCGTTAAAAGATTTTTTTTCTTCTCTTTTCTCCTCCACAAACTATCTTCGCTCACAGTTAATGATCTCTTTCTTTTTATCGCAGAAGTGCAAACTGTAGGGAATTCTTTACTTTTTCAGGTTGGAACAGTAGCTTCCACTTTCGCTGTATATGACAGTTCTCGCTTTCCATATTAGAACAGTTCATTCCATATTAGAACAGTTGATAGAATTCAGTCAGCAGATTTCTCTTCTCAAGTATTGCAGGTTCCTTTATTTCTTAATAACAACATTTCTCCTGAACAATGGACCTCACTATATTTAGGGAAAGCCCTCCTTTCATAGCCATATTTATTTCTAGCTAGTTATTGCTGTCTATATGATGTCCAAAACCTTTTAGCACCTCTTTTATTCTTTCATACTTTCTTTCTAGTAATTTACCACTTTGTTTATTTCAGTTCTACTGGAGAATACAGATTAGGAAGGGTAGGGATTTTAAAAGACAAAAAAGAGGGCATGTATCAACTCTTTCCCTGGAGAAAAATTAGAAAGGAGTTTGGAATACTCGCCTCCTTTTATTAAAGACATATTTTTAGATTTCTTTTTAAATTGGTCCTATATTAGCCTATGTGAGAGCTGAAGCTGGGGAAGAGCCAATGCCTTGCTGATGAGGAATCCTTTCTATGTTTATGCCTGGTGAGAGACCAATCACCACTTCCGTATTCTGACAGTGAAATATCTCCTTTCCTTACAAGGCAGAAAAGCACAAAATTAAGGGCCCATTTCTGAGAGGCGCAGAGTGCCCATACTTAGGCCCTGCCCACATGCAGCGAGTTGGAGGACCGGGAATTTACTCTGTATTTTTCTGCCTAAAAAGGAAAGAAGAGAAATTGAGATTTTTTTTTGCTAGTAGAAATCTTCAGTCTGGGTTGAAGCCAAAAGGCTCCTCTCAGGAGGCACTCAGCACCTGGCAGGAACAGGCCCTAAGAGCCCAGTCTTGCAACCCTTTAACTCATGCAAACAGTTCCATTCACTTCTCTGGGACTGTTCATGTGAGTAAGGGCAGCAGAATCAGGCCCCTGCTTAACAGCGGCAGCACATCCAGAGGTTAAAGCAGGGCACTTGGAGTCAGGACGCCTAGTTTCGCTTCCTGGCTCTACCCCTGATTTCCTGGGTAACTTTGGGTAAGTCACTGAACCTCAGTGAGACTAAATTTACTCAAATGAAGAAGTGTTGGGAAGCTTAAACAACATCTGTGAAGTGCCTTGAGGTCCCTGAAGGAAAGATGTTGTGCACTTGTACACTATCAGTATTGCTGCTTGTGTAACCGGCTTATACGTTTAAATTTCATTTCTGCCTCTAGTGCTCACTGCTTGTGCGTTTCCTGCCACAGTGCACACTATTATGGTAATTATGTGAGCAAGGGAGACATTAAATTAGTTTACACAGGCATTTTTTGGAAAAAAGTGGATCTGTATGTCTGTATTTCATAACTGGAGCTCTGAATTTTTGTACTCTCTTGAGGTAACCATATCTTTGATAGGGCTGGGTGATTACTTAAATATAGATTCCCTTTCAGTCTCTGGTCTGACTCTCATTGCAGTCAATGAGAGTTTTCCAGAGAAAACAGCTTCTGAAAAAATGGAAATACTTCAATGGGAACAAGATTTGATTCTGATTCAAACCGAATGCATGGAATGAAATAGTGAGGTCAGACTTTAAAAGCTATGGAGGCTTATCTTAACTATCTAAAGCCCCGGAGTTAGTAAAACTGGACTTGAAGTGTCCTGAGAACAAGTTTTCTTGTGATATTTTTGGTACCTCATGCTTTTGGCCAAGCTTGGAAACAACACGTGGGTAACTTTTCTTGTGTTATTTTGGACTCCACTTCTAGTCCCAACCAGAAGTAGGAAATACAGAGGCACAAAAATAAAAAACAACAGGAACCTCACAGAAAAAGGGTTTGGTTTGACTTTGGGTGAAGGTTCCGAGTAGGAAAAGAGGGGATGGTGCTTCCTATTTATCTGAACTGGTTCTGCTTATCTTTGTCTAGAACTTGTTTTTGAGTAATGAGGAAGTGCAATGAAAAATCCATTTCATTTTGCACAGTACACAGCAACACTCAGACTTACTCAAGATAACAGCCCCTCTATGCTTAGGAAATAATATGGAAATAAATAATTCAACTAGGACCAGATCCACAACCCATTCAAGTGAACAGAAAGATTTCCCGTGAATTCAAGGAGCTTTGGATCAGGCCCTTAGTGTGATACTGCAACAAAGTTGACAGAACATTGTAAATGTAGTGTGGGGCAAATGCTAAGGTCTTTACTCTGTTTTCACCTAGTCTTTAGTTGAGCAAACTACCATGGACTTCCATGTGAATTTGCCTTACTAGGGACTGAGTGAAAACAGAGTAAGGATCACAGTATTTTGTCCTCTTTATGTGGACAGTATGGTTGCAAGCCTATAGCCCTTAAGCTTTCATTTATCACAATGTCCACCATAAAAATGGATTCCCCTTCAGTGCTGCTGGCTGCCACAAATTTGTAATAACTCAGTGGTACTTTACAATGTGTTTTACAGCCATCTGAAATTGTATTTTATTAAAGGGGCGCATACGTTGTGTCAGTAATTCTCATATACTGTAATTGGTTTTATAACACCTGGTTACAGTACATAGTATAATTTGCCAGGAACTCGATATGCATGCATTTCATAACATGCTTTATATAATCTATTATTAAAAAGTGTAGCTGCATCTGTAATTATATTGGCAAATACAGTTTTATTGAGTTTTACATAAAAGCATGCAGTACAGAAAGACCAAAGGAGTACTCGCTCTCAGGATGCAGAAATACTTTTTTCTAGACAAGAATATAAAAGGGCAAGACTAAAATCTAACAACCATTTAATAAGTAATAAACTAAAACCGGAGATCCAACTATCCCTGAACTTGGGGAAAGGTGGGATCTGGATCAGAATGTTGTGGCTTAAAATTGTTTAAGGAAACTTTACATTCGGTCTGAAAAAAATGACCATGCAAAACATATACCTTCTGATTGAGCAGATCTTACCCCTGTGTGTATTCAGAGTCCCATCTACTGACCTGAGAGATAAGAATATATTTGACACTGGGTTTTACTTCTGTTGGCTCTACAGAACCTGCACACCTCTGGGAAAGTGAGCTGGAATCTATTCTAGATTGTGCATCAATAGAATTCAGATTGCAGGTCTTCAGTTTTGGCAAGGTATAAACTAGAAAGAACCTAGCTTGGCTGCCAGATTGCAGGCTGAGTTTACATGACTCGCAATTGGGGATGTGGCAGGGGAAAGCCACCTCTGCAGCTTCTGATCTGGACTAATTGGTTAAAGTCAATGGAGAGGCACTCATTGACAACAGCTGAGCATCTGGCTATATATATTGCCAACACAAACTCTCTTTTATGCAGTTCATTTGCAGGAGCCATGCAGTCTGAGCAATGTCAATGTCTGTTCTCAAAACAACCTTCCGAGGATGACCTTTCAGTTTGGGTTGATTAGTTTGCCTGTGGTTTAACTTCGAAAGCATCAAAAGCCCTTTCACGAAACCCATAGAGAGGAAATTTACTCTAATATTAATCTATTGTCATACATCTGTCTGTTGTGTGCTTTAAAGATGCTGAAAACCTGAGATTTGGTGCATTTTTTCTCTTCCATGGAAATAGAGTCTAAATGTGGTAAAAGCCTTGGTCATTGTGAATCAATTACAGTTCAAGCTTTTTTTCCATTTATGGTGAGCTTTCCTCTTCCCTCCCAGCTCCCTAAGGTATTGCACTGTAAAACACTTTCTGTAATAGGTTTTATCTCATTCTGCCTCCTCTCCATTTTCTCCAGTTCCTATAGTGAATATTTGTCTTTTCTACCTGCTGCCTGGTTAAATCAGCCTCTGAGGCAGTGACATATGCCCGATCATGGGTGCTGTCACTTAAATTCCCTGTGCTCATATTTTTCTCCTCCTCATAGGGAGATGGGGACAGATGTTTGAAGAATGGACCTTTTTGCTGGCTGGCACATTGAAAGTGGTGACGTTTGTTGCTAATTACTGGAGTTGAAATCCTGGCCTTCGCTGACAGCACCCAGAACTGAACAGCAGGTTTCTCCCAAGTGCAGCTGAATCCAAGTGTTAGATCTTCTGAGAAATGAAATCCTGTGCTCAGTCACAGACATTTGGACTGAATTCTTCCTATTTAAATGGCAGCTCTCATTTCATAATTCTTGTCCTGAAACATAAAGTTCTAGAACGCATGAACAACAAGCTGGTCTCCTCCACCTGCCCTCTCCGGTGGTCTATTGGCTAGTATCTCTTCCGAACACTTTTATTCACACATCATATTCCATCATGCTCCAGCCTTAGGAGCACTCAGAACAAGCAGTTGCCTTGGGTTGGAAGGGGCAAAAATAAGTGTGTAAGTATTGGGGCTGCTCAGTAATGGAGCACACAAAACCTCCAAGGTGCCAGCAATGTGCCATGTGTATCATGACTCAGAGGCAAGCTTTATAGGTGCTTCAGCAGCAAGGCCTTGTAGGCACTAGTCCTGGTGAGTCCCAATAACCACTAAGACCCATGGCTAAGTGAAAGCGTATTTTACTAGTGCTAGCAGGGAAGCTTGCAGATACCCTAGGTACAGAGGCTTAAGCAGTTACAGTTCAAGTGAGCAATAGTGGTTCCTGTTTGGGTCCTTGGGGAAGTCTAACCAAGAATTGGGGCCCTTCAAGCCCAGTCCCTGGGGAGACCTTTCCAGTCCAGTCTCCATTCAAGCAACCAGGAACTTACAGGTTTCCAAACCAGTCTCCCCCTGGGGCCTTCTGCACTGGCTCCCTGCCCAGCCGCTGCTGCTCCATGTAAGTCCCACACAGACCCGTCCAACAGTCACAGCCTGTTCCACATGCAGCTCCGCATATGGTTCCTAGGGAATTGCTTCTGCATCCAGCTTCTCTGCAGCTCCAGGCTAGTCATGGGGCGGTTGCTTCCCAAACAGAACCCCGGCCACTTCCTGGTTCAGGATCTTTCCTCTTTCCCAGCTAGGAGGAAAGGGATTGAACCTGCTGGGCCAGGGTTAATTTCACTCCTTGGCTCTCTCTCCCTGAAATGAACAAATGTGTCTAAACCTGGGGGGGAGGGGGAAGGTGAGAAGGGGAGGAAGGGGAAGTGGAGTGGAGTGGGGAGGAGGCTGATCGGAACTGTCCTCCCTTGATTAGCAGATCCATTACAGGCATGAGGGTGTCTCTGATGCAGTGGAGTTGTGGAAGACCCAAACTGCAATGGAGTTCCACTGTGGAAATGATGCCAGTCTCTGAGAATCTCTGCAGGAGAGTTCCACAGTCTCCTGTGTGCTCCACTGTAGTATGGCGTGCGAGATCGGCAGGGGACTATGAGCAGGCATGCCAGTCAGAACATAACTGGGAACATGGCCCAGTGGGTTCACACATTGTAAAGACCTACTGACCACGTGTAGTGTGTTATACAGTGGGCCAGCGGCGGCTCCAGGCACCAGCGCTCCAAGCGTGTACCTGGGGCGGCATGCCTGTGGGAGGTCCACCGGTCCCGCGGATTCGGTGGCAATTCGGTGGCGGGTACGCCAAAGCTGCGGGACCGGCGGACCTCCCGCAGGCATGCCGCCAAATCCATGGGACCGGGGACCTCCCGCAGGCAAGCCGCCAAACGCCGCCTGGCCGCCTGCTGTGCTTGAGGCGGCGAAAAAGCTAGAGCCGCCCGTGCAGTGGGCCATGACCACTACTGAAGCACATGGCTTTGGAGCAGTGGGCACAGGCTGAGACATGCATACTCTGCTTCCCATTTCTGCGTAAGGGGGAAGAAGATTCCATCTCCCCCTCATCCCCCCCTGTGCCCACCTTTTCTCCTGCACTGGTGAGCTGCACAAAGCCCATTTACTCATGTTTTGCACAGGGAATGAGATTTCCACCTTATGTACTTAGGGTGTGTCCCAAAGCCCATTGATGTCAATGGAAAGGTGCCCATTGATGTCAATGGAAAGGTGCCCATTGACTCAAATGTGCTTTGGACAAGGGTCTTAATTTTAAAATGTTACCAGGGCAAAATTCCATGTAGCTGGCATGTCAGTGATGCCAGTAATTTGCCTGCCAATGTGACTAGGGGAGCATATTCTTCCCCTGGCATTTTAAAACTTCTTCTATCTCTGCCACCAAATGGGACACTCTAAGTCTTCTTCAGGGCAGGGGAAAATTTAAGGCTGATCCCGATGAAAGCGTGATAGAACTAGATAACTCGGATTTATTAACAGGGGTTAGGGTTTGGTTTTAAACAGACATTTATCAGAAAAACACTGAAGGAAAAAGAGTTAAGTCCCTGGCTAATGTAAGAGTATAGGGTTACACTGACTCCCTTACACACATTTTTCAAGCCATTCCCCTTTTATGATCCTCCTCCCCTTCCACAAATCAACTTTACACTTCTCCTAAATCAATCTCACACTGAGTGACAAGGGGCTGTCAGCCAAGACATATATATTAGGGATTCTAGCAAACTCTTTCCAAACATAATGCCCAGAAACCCATTATCCTTACAGGTATTTGCCATAATAAAATGTTAAGGCAAATAAAGTTCAAAACCAGCTGCCCATAGCTCTACATCTTACTCTGAATTTTTCAGAAGTGAATGAATTGGAAAGAATAGGATCAGTACTGCAAACCATTAGTCCTTTGTAAGAGTGAAAAACGGTCCTGCCCAGAGAGTGCGGGTGAAGCCCATGCATCACTTAAGTCCTAACTGATCCGTAGGCATTATGCTGGCCTTCTATACACTGGTGAATTTCATGCTTAGTGCTTAAAACCCATAGACATAATGCAGCTAACCAGAGTGTGGCTGAGCAGGAAAAAAATGATTTTTTGTAGGCCAAACTCAGGATCAGGCCCTAAGCAAGAGGTCACAAAGGCATTGTTCTGACTTCCTAGCAGGGAAGAGGGAGTCCAGTGAAGCGGCATTTCTCTGAACACACACAGCTATCTTTTGCTAATTAGAAAAATAAACACCAAGGAGAATGAATGTAAAATGGAAGGCTTTTCACTGATAACATGAATTGAAAATTGTTCCTTAGTACTGTTGTAAAAAGCCTACTTGACAATCCGGAAGGTAGAAATTCTGTGATGTGAAGCTTGTGGCAGGGAGGACAGAGGAAGGCTAAAGGTAGCTGGATGCTACCTTTGTACTCCCCAGATTCTAGGCTACTCCATGGTCAATGTGGCCACTCACAAAGTTGGAGCAACCCAACTGGGGGCTCTAATTTATGGCAGCTTTCTTTCAACTGCCTAAAAATTGCTCCATTCCTCTGAACTTTAGCCATTGCCCTACCATGTCCCCTACAGCTACGAGGTGGTTGCGAGGAGCGGGATGTAGGGCTGCCTACACTGTCCCTGAGACTGGGGACTGTTTCCACCAACTTCAAGGCCCCCCTTATGTCGCTGGATCAGAGTAAAGGATCTCAGTGGAGGACAGTTTTTGTCTCTAGGAACATAACTGGAAATCAAAGAAGAAAACAGCTGGATGAGCAGCCCCGCTAATTATCATTGTTATTGCTCAGATCTGAAGGTAAGTGAACTACTGTTATCACTAGACTTGAATGTCTGTCTGCATGTACACTGCAAAAAATACTGTGCAAGTGTTTGCTTGAATTTCATTGTGAACTTGTTTCAGCTCTTGCCTGTTATAAATGCACATGCCTGACTGTTCTCAGCAGAAGTGATTCATTTCAGATAACACGGGGTGCTGCTTGTTTCAACAAGGGAACAGGGTTCACAGACACCTCCCAGAGCCCTGGCAGTAAAGCAACTAATAAATGAGTCGAGGATGTAGTTGCACTCTTTGCAAGTAGGACTCTCTCTCACACACACACGTGCACACACACTTACTTTGTGTCAGTGACTGTGGTGATGACAGAAATTTACATCATAACAAATAAAACGCACGTGGCTATATTTTACATGGGATGGGATTGGGACACTGCTTAATATGGTAAAGGGACAAGGTTTCCCGAGTCCCAAAACAAAGGCAATTAAATGAGCCAGACAAGTACATTACTCTACCTTCTGGAAGTAGGGTGGCACGTGCACACAAAATGGCTTTGTGTGAATGTGAAGGAACATTGCATTTACATTTTTCACCAAGCCAAGTTCTACTTGGAGGGCTTAAGTGGTTCATAGTCCTGTAAAAGGTCCACTTCACTCAGAATGAATAAACTTAAGCCAGTTGTGACTAGCCAGTGTACATTCTGCAAATCAAAAGGGAAAATAAATTCATAGTCAATCATTTTCTGAGAATTATTTGTATTCTGCAGCTGTAGTTGTCATATATGCTGCTGGTGGAAAAGCTGATGGTGCCAAATAATATTAATAATAATCACACACTTTTGTGTAACTAGCCTGCATAGTTATCTTCTGCGAATGACCTGCAAGACCTCTTCCACTGCAGAACCGTACATTTTCTTGGATACCTTTTATGACTGCAAGTGTCAAATAAAGCTAGATTGTCTGCTTTGTCTTGAAGTGATAAGCAAGCCAAAGCAAGTCATTTGGCTCAGGAAGATGTATAGGTGGATATACATATACGATTTCAACCACTCAGGCTGTCTCACAGCTTTTGTATTTCATGTTTCGAAATCTTTTCCTTTCATCAAAGCCTCCTTCTGGCTGAAGTGATGCTGCAGTTGCAGCTGTACTGGGGAACTGAAGAACTGGCTAGATATATTGTAAAAAAAAAACCCAAAACAAAAACAAAAAAAGACTGGGTAGAGCTCAGTGGTTTCAGCAGGATACTGCATTAGCTTCGTTCCTCCAGAGGCTCTGTTTTCCGAATGTTGCCCTGGTCCCTACACCGAGGGATGCCTTAGCCTCCACATTGTTTGGCTGAATGGCAGGGTCTACTACACCTTAAAAGGAACAGGTGAGGACAGAGAACTACATTAGTGCTTCCTGGCACTATGTTTGGCAGTTGTTACCAGTCTTGCCATTACATAGCAACTAATACTTATCACAGTCACTAAAATATAAAGAGAGAAAAGTCTGCTAAGGCTTGTTTGAAAACAAATTTGCCAGTCACTTTAATATCACTATGCTTTTCCAGCTTGCAGCCCTACCACCGCCATCCTCTTCTTTCTTGGATGACTTGGTTCCTTCCTTCAGTACCCAGAAGCCACTCCTTATATTGAGTTGCACTTTCCTTGGGCAGAGAGGTGCTAAGGCTTCAGGTTGCGCTGACTCAGGGATGCGAGGCTGACTGTACGCAGCAGTTTCAGCTTGCCAGCTTTGGCCAGCACATAACATACATTTGCCGATAGACAGATGTAAGCACAATCTTCTACACATGGATTCCAGCGCCTGAGTAACGCAGAGTTGGCTGTGGCTGGGGACTTGCACAGTGCAATGCAGGGTGTGCGTGTAGATGCATGAACGGTATAAAGGAAGACTTTGTACTCCTAAAGCTTGGGTCAGCTGTGTGCCAAGCCGGGGCCCATTCCCCAGTATAACTCAAAGCAGACTGGAGACTGCTACAATTAATACTGACCGCCAGCAGCCCCAGGGGGGCGGTTAAAGGCATTGGGAATCAGAGAGGCATAAAGAAGCTCCTTTCCTCAGTCATTCCCCACCACTCTGGCCCCCTACACTATGCCAATTTTATGCCACCAGAGGATTCCCCTATAGATGGTCTTCACAGTATGTCCTAAAAACCAACCGATTCAGCTGACTGCAGACCAAGTCGGGGCAGGGAGCAAGTTTCAGTCAAAGAGCCTTCACAGCAGCAGCCCCCTCTCTTTAATAATGAAGATGTCCCCCTGACGTGCTGCTGCTAACCAGACCTGAGGCTGTATCCTATGGGGCTAGACAACGTTTTTCGTGCAGGCATGTGCCAAGCTACTTAGAGCTTTCTGGGCCTGATCCAAAGCCCATTGAAGTACATGGGAGTCTTTCAACTGACGCCGCAGAAATTTGGATCAGGCCCCAAATATAAAAGCAAAAACCTTAAACTCTGCCTGGAAACGAATAGACTAGTGAATACCCCAGAGCATCGGTGTCATGTGCGCACAGCAAGATCCTCCACTTACTAAGCAAGCTGCTGCATTCTGCACCAGTGTCAGCTTCCCAGGGGATTTAAAGTCAAGCTCCTTTACTGTATTACAGTTGTCTACTTTTCAGATGATAAAGACATGGATCCAGCAGCAAGGTCCATATCCAAGAGGAAAGGTCATAACCCTCCTAACCAGGAACAGATGGGGGGAAAAGGTCAAAATCAACAAAGGAACGAACCTCCCATATATAGTAATGGGTGTCCATGTTCGGAGCCAATCATACTAAACAATTCAAAAATCTTTATTCCCCTCACCAAATGGGACAAAATGATGACAAAATGGCCTCAAAGATGCTTTAATCAGCAGGACAAATCAAGCCTTTTATTCCTTTGTATACACCAGTCAATGGAAAGTTATTGCTTAATTAAACCCCTTGAATGAATACCCGATAATTAATAAACCCATATACTGTACCCCAAGGCTTTGAGTTTAAGAAGTCTCCTCTGTTCAAGTATGAAACAAGAAAACATGCTGAACTAATGGGAAATAATTCCGGTAGAAGGCAAACCAATTAGGATTAGTGAATTCCATTTCATTTAAAGTTCCAAGATAGAGAGGTAATTTATCTAGTAAATTAATAGTGTTAGTGGCTTTCCTAATATATTAGCAAGTCTTTCATATCATATTAGTGAAAACCAAGCTGGCTAATACAATAAGAGACTTATTATAAAGGTATGAAGGTTACTAATGTGATAAGATTTTTGCATCCAATTAGTATTAAAGGAACACGTTTCTAAAAGGGAATTTTATGTATATTTATATAATTCCATAATACACGTCAATCGCCATGTGTTTTATTTTAACAAAGTGATAATTCTCCTCCTAAATTTGCACTTAGAGAGAGTGTTAGATCTCTCCGTACAACACTGAGTGTGTGTGTATGTTGTAGTGACCCATATTAGCTGGTCTGGGCTGCATTGTGTTTAGAACAAAGTGGTTTTCCATTTTCCTAACCTTTCCTAACCAACTAGAGACTGGCTCAGCTAGAAATAGCAGTCTAAAGGCAAAACAATTATTTTACATAGAAATTGCCATATTCCATCAAGCCAGTAGCCCATCTAATCCAGTACCTTGTTTTCACCACTTACCAGTACCCACCTGCTTCTGAGGAAGATCTGTGCTGTAGGCATTTATTAAATAATCTGTTCACAGGGAATGTTTCTTCTTAACCTCCTTTAGCTAGAGATTGGGTATGCTATGAAGCAGGAAGGTTTATATCCCTTCCCAAACTCTTGTTTTTTTTAATCCTCACTATAGTAATAGTAACCCATAAAATGCCCAATCCTTTTCTGAATCCTGCAAGGTTCTTTGTCTCATCATTGGCAGTAAGTTCCACAGGCAACCTCAACCTGTCCATTATGTAAAAACATTTTTTAAGTATTTTAAATTTGCTGCATTTCCCCTTACATTAATAGAAATCATGTGAGCACAAGCTTTTTCTGTGAGAGATTTCAGCTACTTCCCATTTTTTTTTGGGTGGACAGTACTGGAAGAACAGTTTTACTTCTGCTTATTATCCTGACTGGTACTAAGGTTTCATAGCAGGTCACAGAACTGGAGAAAAGAACAAAACATTGGAAAGCTCAAAAGAGCCTTCGCCTATGCTTGGTTAGAGGGCAGAGACAAAGGTTCAGATCATATCATACATAATCTTGCCCATTCTTGTTAACAGGAAGAGCATTTGCCGGTATACTTGGCCTTGTTCAGTGCTTAAGTTCTACTGCTGAACCTGTGGAGTCTGTGGCTATTATCCTTGGAAATAAAGCTTTCAGAAGCTCATAAAACCCCTTTTTATGGTGTTTGCAGTTGGGGTTTACAGAAGAATCAGAAATGTACACACAGGTGCTTAAAGATCAATTGTATTAAAGAATATAATTGGTGCTATTTTTCACCTTTAAAGTTCCTGCAAGAGTAGTTTTCCTAGACAGATTGAATTAGTAAAGTAGAAACAGATGCAGTCAATTGTCCATCGTTCAAGTAGAGATACGGTTTATAAAGACTGATCACAATCAAGGGGGTTGCTAATGTGGGAAGATATATTCCTGTTCATTCCATAGGAATCAGTGCTGTAAACTGACTGGATGAATTTTATTTCCCGAAGTCCCTGGAAATCCTGAAGATTTGTTTTTTTGAGTTATTTCTTGTTGCTTCACCCATATAAAAGTCACAAAGCTGTATCCTATGCACCATTCTGAATCTCTGTCTGACTTTGCAATACATATAACACCAGACCTTCAAGCCAACACAGAGACAGAAGAAAATGGAAAGTTCAGAGTGGATGGCAAAAGTGGTGAGAAATAGGACAGGATTTATAAATGAGAAATGGCAAAGATTAGGATTATTCCACCTGGGAAGGAGAAACGGATCTGCCCTCTTTTTAACCCTGTCCCATAAAATAAGAACAAGGGAACATTCAATAAAATGAGAGGTCAATCTATTTAGGAACAATAAAAATAAGATATGTTTTTATGCAGCAGAAACAACCTGTGGGATTCACTGTTCAGCAGGTCATCAAGACAATTACTATAGGTGGATTTAATAAAGGACCTAATACTCCTGTGACCATTTACAGCATCAGAACAGTAGTGTTGTGAGCAGAAATAATGATAGGAGTAACTCACCTTATGCTTCAGGGTATACACTTATTGCCTACATGGGTCAGAAAGAAATCTAAACCCAATATACACCTTGTGCAATATTGAACAATTAGCTAGATGTATTATGGGGTTGGTTTTTATTTTATTTGTTTGTTTTGCCTTTCTTTGAAGCATCAGTTACTGGTCATTTCTGGATGATGGTGTAGCACCAAATGGACTCATGAACTAATCTATTCTAGTAACTCTTAAAAGAGGGGACTCTTGTTGAGCAGTGAGAACTCTGAGCAGTGAGGCCAATCGCTGAACGGGCTTGGAAAATGTAGCATCTCCCTCCCCCTAATAGTTGCCCTTCTACATTAGTTTGAATGCACTGCAGAGAACCTGCTGCCTGGGAGTTCTTACTCTGCAAGTTTAACAGAGGATTCCAGTCACCAGAGCTGTCAAGCCTCTACTTTCATAAACACTAAATTCACATACGCTTGTAAATTATTTTAAAAGTCAAGGAATAGGGTAGGACAAGGGAACAGAGGCAGGCAGAAGGGAGTGAAAGGAGGAAATGAGAGCAGAAATCTAAGCAGAACTAGACTTGTCCAGGGCCTTGAAAGTGAGAACCAGAAGCTAGAACTGCTTGTGAAGACATTAGGAGGGAAAGAAAGATAGAAACTGAATAGGATACACTGATATTGTCAGTCTGGATTATAGGGAGGTTGGTGGAGTAGCAGAAAGTGATGAGGAAGAGTGGAAGACTCTTAGGCTATGTCTACACTACCATGGCATTGATGCTCTGGCGATCGATGCACCGGAGGTCGATTTAGCGGGTCTATATCGCAGAATGCTTTCCAGTTGACCCCAGTACTCCACTGGGAACAAGAGGAGTAAGGTAAGTCAACGGGAGTGTGTCTCCCATCGACCCAGCATGGTGTAGACACCGCAATAAGTCGACCTAAGCTACATCGACTCCAGCTACGTTATTCACATAGTTGGAGTTGTGTAACTTAGATCGACTTACCACAGTAGTGTAGACATAACCTTAGAGCAGGGGTCGGCAACCTTTGGCACACGGCTCGCCAGGATAAGCACCCTAGCGGGCCGGGCCAGTTTATTTACCTGCTGACGTGGCAGGTTCGTCTGATCGCGGCCCCCACTGGCCGCGGTTCGCCGTCCTGGGCCAATGGGGGCGGCGAGAAGCGGCGCAGGCGAGGGATGTGCTGGCCGCGGCTTCCCGCCGCCCCCATTGGCCCAGGACGGCAAACTGCGGCCAGTGGGGGCCGCGATTGGCCGAACCTGCTGCATCAGCAGGTAAATAAATTGGCCTGGCCCGCCAGGGTGCTTACCCTGGCGAGCCGCGTGCCAAACGTTGCTGACTCCTGCCTTAGAGGAAATTTGAGGAGTTTTCATACTGATGAGCTGGAGTTGGCAATGAGACCCTTGGAATGAGAGAGTCAAAGAGGCAAGACTGGAGCGAGGGATTGGGGACATAGATGAAAAGTTCCTCTGGGTGTAACACATGTAGAGATGATAGTTGAAGACATGAAACAAGGGCTGTAGAGAAATCAAACTCTGAGGGACTCAACAGAAGGTAGAAGGGGGTTTGGGGACAACCACCAACAGAGATGCTGAATGAGCAACTGGAGAAGTAGGAAGATAACCAGAGAGCAAAGAATTGTGAAAACCTTAAGAAAAGGAATTGACTGACTCAAAGGATATGGAGGTGAATGAGGATAGTGGTCAAGGAAACAACAAGTGTCAGGGTGGATTTTGGGGGGGAGGGGGAATGGGAGGACAGAAAGAATGAGCACAGTTATAGCAAATCATATGATGATTTGATAGGGGAAACTCAGAAATTCAGAGGTCAAAGGGAAAGCAGTGTGTGGTGAACAATAGGTCAAAGGATCTTGTTATTTTGCTCTTCAAGCTATTGATTTAGCATTTGCTGATGACAGACAATGCAGGAAATTACCTTTGTATTAACCTCTAACACTGATGTAAAAATAGGCATAAAGCTGTGTTTGTGGTGATTAATGCAGTGTGAAAAAGATAATTAAATGAGGCCTAGTTTACTTTTGCTTTCTATGCCTCACTTCTGCCTTCAAAATCTCTTGTTCAATCTCCTTGAAAAATCTTTTAGGCTTTGCTGCCACCATTTTATTACTTCTCCTGCATTATGTTAGACATGTCCTCCCAGCGTGGTGGGTTTTGAACTTCTGCAGATTCCTTGGGGTGCTGCATTAGTCCAGTCCTGCATGCAGGTTTCCACTCCTGTGAGTATTTGACCTGCTACATGAAGCACAACTATAGAATGGCTGCACTTAACGTTTTTACTGGTGCTAAAAGGTATGCACCATTATATGCAATACTAACAATACTTAGCACTAGAGCTTGTTGGAAAAACTTTGATGGAACCTTCTTCCATCAGTGAATGCAGTTCTGTCAAAGTCAAAATGTTTCATGAAATCATGTTAATTTTTCAGAAATTTCATTTTACAGAAAACTGGCAAAAACTGTCCCAACAGTTTTTTGGAATGAAAAGCTTTTTTTTGTTTTGTTTGAAATTACTTTATATTTTTTTAAAAATGCGTATTCTATATTATAATTATAAAATAAAAAGGTGAAATTGAAACAAAATTGCTTGATCCAAAATTTTCTTTAGAATTTTCTTCCACAGAGAATTTAGACATTTCCAGGTTTTGTTCCTTCTCAGAACAAAGACTGTCCAAATCTCAAATTGCTTGACAAAATGGACTTTCCATCCTCTGCACAGCTCTGCTTAGCACATACATAGCGTTACCTGTTTAAAATGCTTTACAAGCATTAATTCTTTAATCCTCACCTGTAGGATTGGTACCCCTATGAGACAGGTAGATAAGAATTATTCCCACCATTTCACAGATGGGAAAACTGAGGTACAGACTGATGAAGTGACTTGCCCATGGTCATGCAGTGAGTCAATTCCAGAGACAGGATTAGAAATGCAGGACCTTCTCACACCCAGCTCTCTGCTCATTCCAACTCTTGAACCAGTATAATTTTTCAAAGCAGCAGTTACACAGACACCACTGTGTAGGTCATGATCATTGGCTGCAAACCCTAGTGGGCTCCCCTTTCTCATGCTCTGGACTGGGGAGATCCTTTCTGTTCCGGGATAAATATCACGTGCCATCTCCCAGCTTCTTCTCTTTTAGTGTTAAAGTCACTGTAAATTGAGACATTTCCTTGTTGCTTTAGTTTTAATACAAGATTAATAAACTGGTTGTGTCAGAGGAACTTGTAAGACAAGTTCAGTTATTCTGTGATTTGGTGTTATCTGATTGAGTTTGTTATAACTACCAGGAATAAGTCTGTTTATCTCTCAAGGGATATTATGTCATTTAACCACCACAGTGCAACTTCACATAAACTACTTTGATAGCTTGAATTATCTTATCATAAAATGCATTTTAAAAAAATCCAACAACCTTCTTCCCATCTTGGTGACTCTGAAATGATAAAACTTCAAGAGTGATCTAATTAAAGTAATACCTGCTGAATCCCAGAAACATCATCCGTTGCCTGAATAGCTACATCTACTTCAAGATATCCAAAGACAACTTCCAGCTGACATAAACTTAACTCCTTTTCTTGTGGCCAGGTAGGGACACTACTTACAAACAAGTTTGAAGTTTCCACACTAATAATATGCAGAAGAAATCCACACAGCCACAAGAAGGCAACCCTACTAGTTAATCAATCATGTTAGCATCTGGCAAACAAAACATATATAATCAAAATATTAGCAGGTCATGCAGAGTGGCTTAGTATGAACAATGAGTTGTATACAGCAGGATTCAAGGCTCAGATTAGATATTTATTTATACTTATATATTATCAATGGTATGAATTTACTATTGCAGAAAGGTGCCAAACTCTTAATCCTGATTGTTTTCTATCCATACAACAGACACAGCCTGGGCAGCATTAGTGCAAGCTTCCACACACTATCTTGCTAATGTGCTTCATTCCTGACTTATCTGGTTGACTCACCTTAGCCTCCACAGCTTTTCAGTCCTTGGCCTCTTTCTGAGGCTGCCAAGAACGCCACCTGCAGCGATGTGTTTAGCAGTGTAGACAAAAGTCCACTGGGACCAGGCTTTAAGTCATTTCACACAGTCCACAAGACAGTTGAAGCTCTTTGGTTGGGAAACTGAACAAGAATACTCATGATATTAGGTGTTCTTATATTTTCTAGTCCTGCCTTTTTCCAGCCTGGTCAGAAACACTCTAATCATGAAATATTTTGATGCTATTAAGTCAAAACCCAGCTGAAACCTGGAAGTTTGCAAAAATGAAATCAACAAACAAGGTAACGAATAAGTGAACTTTTTCAGATGTCTCCCCCACAAAAAAGTTTGATTTGAGCTTGGAGCAAAGGTTTGGGCCTCCCCCTCCCCCTTTCTTCTTCTTCTTCGTGTGTGTGTGTGCGCGCGCACAACAGTTCATCCTTCTTAATGTGCAGCATAGGTAGTAAGGAACCAACATTTATTGGATTTGCTGGTCTGAACAATTTAAACCCACTTCTGATTAATCTTTTGAATATCCAGGGGAAGTCTTTTTAAAGATAGTAGGATCAAGGATACAAGTGTGGCAGGAGCAAGGTATTGGAGAAGATCATGCACACAGACAGAATATGTTCCCAGATTATAGTTTCCCTCCATACCATGTATATATTAAATCCTGAAGGGCTGAATAGATCAAGGAAGATGCAAACCCAAACCGAGGGAAAGAAGAATTTTAATACAAATCAAGGACAACCCCTGAAAATTTCCTGTCTTCATTTAACTTTCTCACTGCCAGATAATAACCTCTTAGGACATCAGATTCCCAAATTAAACTCATGAGGTTAATTTGTGATTCACAGGTTAGCAAAGAAAAAAGAGCATAGTTACATTTGGCAATAAAATGTACATTGTGCCTGATTAAAGGCCAAACGCTTGTTGAGAATTAACAGCAATATGACACTACTATGGCTGAAACAACAGACATTTTTAGGAGTGTTTCTAGCGCTCTCTTTTCCTCTTCAAAAGTTTACAGTTGGAGTCCGACTGGATATCAGGGCTCTTTTGGACATGATATCAATCTATTGTGCCTTGGTAATCAGCACATGAGAGATACTGTAGCATTATGAGATATGGACAGCTGCTGAAGATATGCTGTAGTATAAACATGTAATGATGCAGTGAGCTGGCAAATCCATATGGCTGGAAAAATAAGGAGGAAGTTTTTTTGAACAAAATGGATACTCAGCAGTTTGCTTGAATTTAGATGTCCCAATCCCAGGTAACTCTTTTCTTTTTTGACATAATGGAAAAGATTTTTCTTAGTTTTGTTATTATCTTAGGGATGATCTGGCAAATGTGACTGGAGATAGAGGGGATGTTTTCATATTGCGCTGTTTTCCTGCTGGAATTTGCCAGCCAGTGTCCAGAGGTCTAATCAAAACTAGTAATAATCAGTTCAGTCATCCCCTCTGAAATTCATCTGCAGGTTTTCTCTGTCCCACGCAGAGGGGAATGTGCTAGCGGTGGAGGGCAGAAGGAAGATCAGTTGCAAACAGTAGAACCATCCACTTCATGGAAGTAGTCCTAGTGGAGTGGGTAGGCCTAGGGGAGTGTTGAGAGGAGATACTCAAGCCCTGTGGGTAGTACTTAGCAATGTCTATACAGCCTGAACTCATGGCTTTTAGCAGGCCCCAGAGTGTATGTGTAGCTTTTGGGGAGGAACTCCTGCTGGTGTGGGGAGGAACTCCTGCTTCTCCCCCTGGTGTGGGGAGGAAGGGGATACTCTACCCATTGTTGGAAGAACTTAGTGGAACTCCATCCGGGAAGCTTACCTAGATTTCTTTCCTTGAATACTCTCTGTCATGGGAGAAGGCACTCAGGCCCAAACAATTACTTTTCACCTTCTTGCTCAAAGTATTTTAAAAACATTAATGAATTCAGCCAAATGCGACACCTCTCTTAGGCAGAAGAATATTATCACCATTTTATAGAGGAGGAAGTGGAAGTGAGGAGACATACAGGCTAATGTTTTCAAACATGGCTACCTAAAGTGGGGCTCCTAATTCTGTACTTTGGCTCCTAAATCAAAGTGGCCTAATTTTCAGAGGCACTGTGGGAAACAAACAAACCAGCTCCCATTGGAGATCTACCCACTTCTATTTAGGTCCCTAAGTATGCAATTAGGAACCTACATTTAGTCATGCAGGCTTGAAACTGTTGGCCTACGTGATTTGCCCAAACGCTCAGAAGAAGCCTGTAGCAGTGCCTAGAAATAAACCCCACGGTTCCTGAAGTCAAGTTCTGGGTTTTAACCAGAAAACTCTCTGCCTGCCATTTCCTAATTCATTTTTAATCAGTGATGGATAGGAGTAAGGGCTGGATGGGCATGCACATTGGCCTGGATGACATTTCCCTGTTTATCAATTTTCTTATGCTCCAAAGAGGTCATTGGATTATTATGCTTCCTTCCAAAGATTTGTTCTCTGTCATTTAGATCTGCTGTTTCAGATTTTCTCTAGCCAAACTGTTTGGAGTGTCATCAGTACATCTATACGGAGTATGAGAATATATTTGGAATGCATATTTCTAAGAGCCATTGGAGATGACTTTTACACAGGACAGAGAAAGTGACAATATATTTAGGAGTCACGAATGAAGCCACTGTGTTATTTCCATATCAGTAACTAAATAACTATAATATTTATATTACAATACTGGAGCCTGACAGGGGGCATGGATCAGCATTCATGTCACACTCCCTGTCAGTTCCTGACCTGGGCCCGGGAAGCTAATGATCCAACCTGTGGACCAAATTCGATGTGAATCCTGACCACGTGCCACCTGAGGCATGTTGTGCATATGCTAAGAAGACTGGAGCCTGGTACCCAACATCGCTGTGGGAAAAATACATTTAAAACAGTCATAATGTTCACCCAACACATTCATGATGAAGGCTTAAGACAGCACAAATTATAAGGGAACATGAAAGAAGTGATGCTCCCCTCAAGGATGCAACCTGTCCAAATACCTGGGAAAAGTTATTCATAGCTCTTTTCCAACTACAGAGACAATAAAAAGTCCTATGGAAACTTCTTTGCTTGGATTAAAAGTCAACCTTTACAGCCCAGATTTTCACAGGTGCATATGTCAGTCCTGGCTTGCATTCTTGCACTGGGGAGACCGCACACATGCAAAACTGTAGTTTTGAAAACCTGGAGTTCATTATTCAGGTTCACACACTTTTTTTTACAGTTTTAGAGACTACTGAACTTTACTGCTAGGCCCATAATTTAGGTTCCAAAACCTCAGAGCAAAAATTCTTTCCAGTCTGCATTCTGGCCACCTTATCCTCAGTGCAGAACTACCCAGTACACACTCAAATTCTTCCATATGCAGCAGTGCTCACCTCAAGAGCCATGTCTAATAATAATAATTAAATCTAATAATCAAGAAAGTGGGAATCTTGGCTTCTATTTCTAGCTCAGCCACTCAATTATGTGTCCTTTGCCAAGTCACAACAGGCTCGATCCTACCATGCACTGTGATGTGCAGAGTGTCCTTAAATCCCACGGACTATACTTGGGAAGTGAGAGTGCTTCTCCCAAGATGAAGCCCTTAACAGCTCTGGCGTGCCTCAGTTTACCCATCTGCCAAAGGGGAATTGCCTAGCTGGTGTGGGGTTATAATTGTTTAAAATGCTTTAAGATACCTGGATGCAAAGGCAAATAGAATTGAAAAATATAATTATACTATTTGCAGTACATATTAAGAGATTTTAGCAGGAATAGCAACGGAGAACTTTGTTCATTTTGAATGGTACACAAACAGGTACCCAAGTCTGTTTTAAATGAGTTCTACAATCGCTTTCCATATCCATTTCTAAAGCTGGTTAATAAATATTCACCAGTGTTCTCATATTGACCCTTTCTTTGCTGGCACCTGTTGTGAATTAATAGTCCGCTGAAGTCAATAGAACTGTAGAGTGTACTTGGCATACTGCAGCATGGCAGGTGCCATCAACTCCCCAGATGCTGGAATGCTCACCAGCTGTAGAGGCTTGGATTTAGTGTGAAGGAGGCAAGCTGCATCTGCGTGTGTTGGGTGGGGATGGTTCAAACTGCATATTGTTTCATTTTCCATGCTGCTTCTCCAAGTCAGCCTGGTCCTGGACTAGAATTTTTCCAGGGATAATGTATATGCTTGTCTTTCTTATACAGTACTAATGAAATAGCACTGTGTGGCTAAGGATTTCTATTCTCTTCTACACCCATTACTGTGGTATCTGAGTTCTGAATATGCAGCCAGGAATTGGAACTGTGCCAACCATTAATTTCCCAAAAAATACTTTTTTAGTCACTAGGGAAAGATTGATGACTCTTCCAAGCTGCCATAATGCTTTTCTCAGTCTTGGGGAACACCTCGAGCCCCCACACCCAACTCTTTCAAAGAAACTGACAGCCTTTGCAGGAGTAGACAACGACTGTTACCTTCAGGGTTTGTTTCTGGTAAGGTGCAACTTTTTTTCTTTTCGGTTGACCAATGACCTTTACTCTTCATTCTTTTTCTGTAGGGCCTGCCTCCTTCCCCAGCCCTGAGTGCGTCTCTTTGACTCCTTATGGCTATGCTTCTGACACAGCATTATTCAGTCATCACGTACAAGGTCCCTACAGCTATGGCTTGCAAAATAGGCTAACAAATGAGTAAAATCCAGTTTTAACATTATTCTTAATAGGAAAAGAAAACATTCTCCATTGTTTCAGGTTTAAAAGTGGGCACAAACATTTGCTTTTCCCAAGAGAGAGGAAGAAGTTAGTGTAGGGACAAGATATATTCTTCTTCTGGCTAGAGCAGAGGCCTTTGGGAATATGGTGGGTGTAGATGCATTTGCCTCAGGTTTGCAGAGGCAGGCAAGAACATCTCACATTCACAGAGCTCTCACTGTGAGGGCTGCCTTCATGGCAGGTCATAAATAAGGACTGTGTGGCTTCGCTGTGGCAACATGCAGCAGGAAGAGAGAGAGGCAGTAAAGGAGAAAATAACAATTTACATAGGAGACTGTCATAATTATATATTATGAGAAAAGGACTAGAAAAAATAATTAAGAGACTAAATGGCTATAACCTGCCGTGTTGTTGGTTAATATTTTTGACTGAGCAAAAATGAACCCTTAAAAATACTATAAAAGAAGTCAAGCTATCATTTAATATTACTTAGCGCTTCATGTAGCAGATTTTTCATACTCCCTACTTGATCATAGACATTTTCCAGGGTATCTGCATTTTTTTTCTTCCAGCAAATGGAAATACAGGCACAAATATGAGTTACTGCAATTGTAGTCACTTGATTTGCTCCTGCATACAAGTATCTAGTGGTACAAGCACTCAGATTCATATGTAAGATTCAATTAAAAAAAAATCAGGAGCAAATTTTGTCCCACAATTGGGAGACCACCCTTCTAAAAATGTGTCCATGTAACTCCAAAGGACTGTACAAACTGGCATACACTAATACTCATGCTTTCTATAAGGTAGGAAACTATTATTATCCCCCTTTTAAAGAAGAAACTTAGCCCAGAAGAGTAAAGTAAATTGCTTCAGGTTACAGAACACTTAAATGGCAAAGTCAGGATTAGAATTCAGGACTACCTGGCTTATCATCGGTGCTCAGACCAGTGCACCGTTCCTGGTCCTCCATTTTAACTTGCTTTTAAAATAATTAAAGGGACTGAGGAACTTTGCACTGTTTTTGAAAAACCAACCAGAAGATTTAGTGGATGCATTTCGTATTTGTTAGCTCTAGTTTTGCCAGTAGGTCTTTCAGTCTCCTTGTCACTTTGCTCTATATGACCTAGCTAACACTAATATTTATTGCCCATTTTCATTTAGCTCTTTGAAACCCAATCCACTTACAGATTGGAAAGCTCGCACAATTTTACAGATAGCATCATTGCAGAAACTTGTTAGGAGCCTTTAATAAGCAAAATGAACACTGAAGTGTGGTTTGGGGCTGTTGTCATGTTTAGCTCCCAAATGATAGGAAGCAAAGTCATATCTGCTGATTCCTGCAACTCAAAATGTGTAGAACTAAAAATGTATGCAGTCGTCTTGTAGCCGGGTTGGTCCCAGAATATTAGAGAGACCAGATTGGTGAGATATCTTATATTGGACCAACCTCTGCTGGGGAGAGAGACAAGCTTTCGAGCTACACAGAGCTCTTCTTCAGGTCTGGGAAATGTACTCAGAGCTACAGCTAGACATTTTCAGAGTGGATATACACTTTGATGGATGTTGCTCCAGGATCTAAGTTACTGTATGGCCCTCATTACATAGTATCTGAATACTCCCCCCCCCCAAAGTGATATAGAAAGTAGTAGAACTGGGAAATGAACCCAGATCTTCCTAATCCCAAACTACTATCCTAACCACTGGATCCACCTTTGTGACTTGCAAAGAGATGACCATTTTGCCATTTGCTCTACTACAAGTATTTCAGACTGCAACATTCATATCAACCAGATAAACATACTCTATTTGTGGAAACCTAAAAAAAGAAAAAGAAAAAAAAAAGACTCAGTATGATAAATAACCATGGAATGTTACAAATGCCATTAATATTGTTGTAATCTCTCTGCCCCTCTCTGAGAGTGCGACCCTCATCTAAGGAAATGGAGCAAACTGTGAATAATGGGTCATTTCCTGATGTACAAACACAGTAGCCCATCTTTTCCCTCAGATCTTCAGGCCTCACCCTTTATCATCGTTTTTTCCCCCTTCTGAAGAAACACTTCAAGGTTTTTTTAGATAACAAAAGCCTGATCCAAAGCTCACTTAAGACAATGGGAGTCTTTTCACTCGTTTTGGATTAGGCCTTTAGTGGAAGAATGTATTGTAAGCATAGGTGCTGGAACTAGGGGTGCTGGGGTTGCTGCCACATTCCCTGGCTTGAAATGGCTTCCATCGTATCCAGGGTTTACCATTTGGTTCAATGGTTCTCAGCGCCCCCACTATAAAAATTGTTCCAGCACCCCTGATTGTAAGGGAATCTGAGCTGTGTTCAGATATTTTAAGGACAGAGATTTTTAAAAGTTGTTGACCTTCTTTTCAGCAGTGACAAAAGAAAGGGGCACTGTCATTAGAGCCGAATGACACAACTCTGTTTATATTCAGAGGTCTTTACAGGAAGAATAAATTCACTGTGTGAATGTTGAATAGTTACCTATAAGGAAGGCCACACTGTTCCCCCCCCCTCATATTTCCATCATTTTACATATAAGCAAAGGGCATCAAAACAACAGGTCTCTCCACATAAGAGAGTTGTGTGAAGTTACAATTCTCCTTGTAAAGCAAAGTGAAACCATATTGAAAACATGCATTACCTAGTTATCCAAGTCATAACGCCAAGGTTAAATGTGTTTCTATTTAGACAATGACTGGACGAGCATTTTTATTATGCTGCTACAACAGTACTGTATGTGCACAAGTGGAAAATTCTTTCTCTCTTTAAATAAAAAAAACTGTGGCAGGCCTATTTGGCACCTTTTCTATACCATAAATACAAAGTGACCTTTCTCCATAACTCTGAACTTTTGGTGGCCTTCCTAGAAACAATCTAAGTATCCAAAAATAAACATCTACATAGAATAAGTATTAACCACAGGGACCTTTAAATATGAAGAAAATAGTCTCTGTTATATCGTTTCTTCTCTGCTAATGCAAATACCACCTCATGGGGTTAGAAAATGACTTGTTTTCAAGGCTTCAGAGTGTCTTGTGATGCCAGCTCTGCACAGGCTGAACGGAGTGGTTCTGTTTTAAAAGAACAGAGCCTTAATCGCTTTCAACTTTTCTAATTCTTCACATTCCTTCCTAGCAAAATAACTGGTTGCCTTATAATGGCAGAAACATTTGGAGAGTAAAAGAAACAAACAAAAATAATCAATTTTCAAGGTTCTCTCGCAGATGGAAGGAGCTGTTTATGAAACATTTATTGTTCAGTTGCAGGGGAAAATCTCGTCATAATAGCAAAAGGGAAACCATGGAAATATTGGAAGGTTTTTTGCATAAAAATACACTGCTCTACAATTCGTACAATTGACTTTTCAAGCAAGAAAAAAGGGCAGACCCCATCCATCTCTTACCCAAGAAGTGTAGAGTTTTAAGCAATGCAGAATCACCAGCCAGAGATGACATTTTTCACACTAACATGTAAATCAGCAGAGTCACAGAATAAAAATGATCATATTGTAGTATATCTAGTCCAAACCTGTGGCAATAGTTACATGGACACTGTCCACCAACTGTGATGGTTTCCAACTACACTAACGATTCTGTGCACAAGTATTGACTTTGATGAGCTTTGAATCAGGCCCTTAGCTTAATGGGTTTGGAGCTGAATTTTCTGAGTTTGAATTTCATTTTCTTCTGTTGATGCTGCTGCGTATACAGTTCATCAGCAAGATTGTTACATACAACAATTGGAATTGCATGCCTATTCAATAATACTGAATAACTTCCCTAGCAGATTGTCATACTTATAGACACAGAGCACTGGAAAGTGGTGATGCTTTGCCTTGGTCTCCTGTGAACTCAAAAGATGCTGCTTTGAGCTTGAGGACAAGTTCTTTCTAAACAACAGAAGTACCACCACACTCAACCTTCCTAGACATGTTCATGTGTGTAGCTCAGGGGTCGGCAACGTTCGGCACGTGGCTCGCCAGGGTAAGCACCCTAGCAGGCCGGGCCAGTTTATTTACCTGCTGACGCGGCAGGTTCGGCCGATCGTGGCCCCCACTTGCCGTGGTTCGCCGTCCCGGGCCAATGGGGGCGGCGGGAAGCGGCGCGGCCGAGGGATGTGCTGTCCTTACGGTGGCATAACTTCCGCCTCCCATCAGAGTGTTGCTGGCACAAGGACTAGATGATCAAGCCCTTAATTGATTGAATAGCTTCTATAATGTAGAGGAGTAAATGGTACATATATGTCTTGAAATTTGTGTACAGCTCTGCGGTTGTTGTTAAGTACCCTACTAAACCAAATAGTCAGAACTGAAGGAGTCATTCTGTTTCGCTGGGTATTACACATTTTACTGTCACGGTCTTTACATTTTAATGGGAAGATTTTTGTTGGCTCCATAAATTGTTCCATCACTGAGCAGGCAGAAGGCATGTAAGGAGCAGAGGGGTTTTTTGTCTTCTCTTTAGGATTTTATTTTAAAATAATTTCCCCCCTATATTTTTAAAATGTAAATCTCTACTAATTTTAAGTGGGGCACCGAGGGCGGCATTGCTGCTTAGACAGCTTCCCTGCAAAGAGATACTCTGGGGTGATGTCACAGTGTAACTTCATTGATAGCAATGGGTTGCTGTGATGAGACAGGGCCCTAATTGTTCTTTCATTGTTTTATAGGCCTCACTTTTCAAGTTATTTTACTTTTGGGTCATTCGAAGTTTATGGTTTTAATAAGAACTGAGGTTATAACTGAAACAGATTTTTTCAAAATAACAACACTGTGGATTTTGAATAACTCCCTCTTTTAAGGGTAGATGGTGACTCGAATCACCCAGGCAAGGGAGTAAGAACATCCATTACCCCCAAACATGAGCTACCCAGGTTCCCAGATGGGTAGAAAAGGATGGATGTTGTATGCCTACTGTCTGCCCTGCCTCCCCACAGCATATGGACAGGGAACAGAGTGGAGCCTCATTGTAACCACATTCACTTGTGGTCCTGAACAACTCAGAGCTGATATAAGCAGTGGCAAATTACTGCCCCCTAGAGGAAGGGGAAAACGGAGGGAATTATGACTACGAATCATCATCCCTCCCAGGGATACTCCCGAGGTGATGCAGCTTGTATGCTGCCCCTTACTCAGAGGCATGGGCTAGTCCTTATAATTTCTTCAGTTTCTTTTGCAGGATCATGTATAAAATTCAATAATCAGCTAAATAAGCTAATTGCTGATATTCAATTAAATAAATAAATAATCATCATCATCAAGGTATTCACACAGATCCAAATATATATTCAAATAAAGCATGTTCCTTATTGAACACATCCAATACTGAGCTTTCCAGATTCAATATAAATAATTAGACCTGTCTCTCTTTAGACAAATTATCAGAGGGGAAAGCTTTAAAAAATATTTTCTTGTGAAATACGGTGCTATTTCTTTAAATAAAGAACTCTGGCAGCACCGTGAGGCCGTTAGCTTAGCACCATTAATACAGAATACAGTCTATCAGCATTTACTGAACTCTCTGTGACCCATGTGGAAAGTAACTACTTTAGCTTATACTTATGAAAAATATTAATAAAATGCTACTGAAATGTAAGCATAGTCCATAGTAAATGTTAAATCTGAGCAATATTGCCAACCCCGTGGAGAATGTTTCCAAAGATGGGGGAACCACTTACTTTTCAGGGGAACCAGAAGAGCTGAAATGGAGGATTTTCAAAATATTTCTTGCAAACTGGTTTGTACACACAGAACCCTCTCCTTTGTGTGCTATGCGTCCTACTGTCTGCAGAAGTCTTCTCTCAAAATGGACTCACATTCCAGAGACTGAAGTTTGACAGTACTACAACAGAGTTACCAAGCTAGCTACATGAAAGAGTGTTCCTTAATATGCTCAGCCTCTAAAGGCTGTGGCTCCTTCCATAAGGGATGGACTCCTGTCCCAAAAAAGTATTTTCTGAAAGTTCAGGAGTGAGTCTATTCTGCCTGACTCTTGGGGAGAGGAAAACAGAGAGGGAGGTCCTTTTGCTTTTAGGACTTGTCTCTGCCTCATTATTCTGGGGATTGTGCCTGTTTCTGATAGCTCTATAATAACTAGCCCATGATGTCCAGTAATACGGCTCACATATTGAATGAATAACTTGAAGTAGTTTTGAGATGCAAGGAGTAGGGCATTTACTTGAGAGCCCAGAGGTAATTTCGTGAGACAAAATGTGCACTCACCTTTCACATACATAGGTTGTCATATGTTTCATGGGTATATTAAGGTACAGTGGCTGATCATGTGCTAATCAGGAAGGGGTAGTATAGTTAAAACACAGCCATAATGGTCATATGCACATCTCAGCCACTATACAATTAATCTTCCACCATATGAAGGCATCCACTCTGCAAAGCCCTTGCTGTTAGAGCCAGTGCCAATAAGTGCCTAATCTCATGCATGCTTCCTATATGTTTGACCAGTGCCTCGCAGAATGGGAATCTGACTATGATTGTGGCCTTTGGATATTAACGTAGTAAATCAATAGCATACTAGTACATCACAGGACCACCTCCCCGCCCCATGTGAATTAATTGGCACTTGCCTCATCATATAGGTGGTACATAACAGGTGCATCGTGCACGTGGGTGGAGCAAGCCAAAACTGAGCTCACTTTGATTCATACTTTCCTGTAAAAATATGATGTGAACATTCAGGGCCAAATTTATACACAGCTCAAAAGTGGCCACTGAGTTGTCCACTGCAGTTTGTGTGTGCAGTTCATTATATTGACTAAGTTGGGTGCTTTGCACACCTAAAACCCCATACTTTCAATCTGGGTAATTGGGCTTCCATTCGGCTACCTGACTTGTGCATGCACAGCCAATTTTGTGCATTCAATTAGTTTGCGCAAAACTCCGAAAGCAAATTCAGCAGCAAGAGACTGAACATAAATACTTAACATCCATGAAGAGTGAAATGGCTGTCACGTGTCTAGGTCCTCTCTCTCAGAGACAGACCATCCACTAGTTTGGAGGAGGCCCCCACCACTGGAAGCTGAACCTAGTTAATGACATTTCAGTGAGAAACAGACAGCATATTGCTAGGGCTGCTAGCTGCGTACCATAGCTACAAAATTACTCAACTTTGTTCACCACGTCAATAAAATTCATACAAAAATACCACCAGATTTTTGGCTAACAGTAAGAAAGTTACCCAAGCCAGTGTGACAACCGTTTAAGAGACCTAACCTCTGTCATACGGTTTTCATTTTATTTATACACTATACAAACACAACAGCCACAAACACATGTTACGGGCTGCTTGGGACTCATTAGTGAGGTGAATTAGCACTGTAGCCTGACCTGTTGACAAGCGTAACCTTTAACCTCCCAGGCACTGGAGAGTGCAATTTGCAAGCCATTCCTGTCACGAGTAGCTGAAAAATATGCTTATTTACTTGTGTGAAGCCATAAATGAAATAGGCTGGGTGAGCTCAGCTTACTTCCCAGTTCATAGTGCATGACACAAAACCACTAACACATGTTCAGCAAGTGATTTCGCATGGGGATTGAATGCTACTGCACGATAACCCAGCTTCACTCTGTAGAGAAACGAGTTTATTTTCATCTGGAGTGAAAAGGTGAGAAATCAAGAAGGCTTCTTTCTAAGTAACCTCCTACTATGATTTCAAGAAACTGGAACTTTAAAATAGTGGATCAGGTATGTTCAAACGCTCTTTTAAAGTTTAACATGAATTTAAAGTTTAAGAGACTAAAATCCTCTATGTATCAATATCCATAATACATCTGTCATGATAGTGAAGGCTCTCATGCTGTTCCACCAGTATGCCTCAACCCTGGCCTGGAAGGACCATCTGTAGGAGTCAGAGGATAATTCAGTCATTCCACTATCAGCCTTTCTGTTGAGGCTGGTGCCAGTTAGGATGATGTGGGGCTTTCTAGTGATGAGGTCAAAAATGGTGTCTCCCACTGGTAGTTCTATCACTTTAATCAGACATGTAACTCTTTTACTTTAATACAGTGTTGCTAATTATTATGATTTTATCGTATCATAATATTTGAGGGTTTTCTTAAAGCACCAGCTCCTGGAGTCAAGTGATTACATAAGGATCTCAGCTTTCATTTAAAAAATAACCCATAAGGTGTGTCTACACAGCAAAGAGAACCCGCGGCTAGCCTGTGCCAGCTGACTTGGGATCATGGGACTCAGGCTGTCGGGCTGTTTAATTGCTGTGTAGACTTCTGGGCTCAGGTTGGAGCCCAGACTCTAGGACCCTATGGGGTGGGAGTGTCTCAAAAGCTCAGGCTTCAGCCTCAGCCTGGAAGTCTACACAGCAATGAAACAACCCTGCAGCCGAGCACCATGGGGCTGAGTCGGCTGGCAAGGGCCAGCCACGGGTTCTTTTCCTGTATAGACATAGAAAATATGTCTAGCCCTCATGGCTGCGAAGAAAAACCTTGAAAACATGAGTCGAATATACCCTAAAGTCTGAAAAAACTGAAGACAAAGAAAAAAAAGTAAAAATGTATTATTTTTCTAAAAAAAACCCTCATGGTTTTAAGCCAATGTGATGATTTGGGAGGGGGGGTGTCTGACTCATGATTTGTGAATGCTCAAGGTTGGCAATACTATAATATATGTAGTAGAATGATCATTTCAGGTTTTCCCATATTAGGTCTGTTCAAGTCTAGCAAATGAACGCAAAAACCTGTAGAGTCCTCGGGTTCAGCAAACTTGGTATTGTGCTGCAAGGTTGGCAGGTAAGCGTGGACTCCCAGCTTGTTGGCTCCTCCAGTCTGACCTCATGATAGGGTGACCAGATAGCAAGTGTGAAAAATCAGGACAGGGAGTGGGGGGTAATAGATGCCTATAAGAAAAAGCCCCAAATATCGGGACTGTCCCTATAAAATTGGGACATCTGGTCACCCTACCTCAACCATAGATGGACTTGGGTTGCAAAGTTTGGATCTGAACCCAAACTTTCCACAAATTTGGGATTGTTCAGATTCAAAGTCCCACAATGACTGATGAGAAAAGGAGACCAGAGTCACAAATTTCAGATCAAGCTCAGCATCTGAACTTTTCTCCAAATACAGGCTAATTGGATCTGGAGTTTGAGTTCTGGTCCATCTCTAATCATGATGCAAATGTGATCACATCATACCTCGCTTGCTAAATAGGCTAGAACCAGAATTTATGGGTTGGTGGTCCCTCCCTTGGTATTTACACAGTTTTGTGTGCACGGGCACAGACATATACAACATCCCTCAATCAGTAAATCAATCACACCTATGTTGAAATATCTTCCATGAAGTGGACTCTAAGGTGTTATCTATGATTTCTGTTTTTTCACCTTTGGTTCTTGCTTGACAATTCTCTTTTCTTTCAGAACATGGAAATCAAAAACCGCAGACAATATTATATTTGCCATATTCTGTGAAGGAAATAGCAGACAAAAAGCTTTTTCTCTCTCTTACTTTAGGAGATTTACATTATCCAGAAAAGCACGAAAGCCCTAGATGAGCCAGGAAAGGTTTTGAGAGGAGTGTGGGGGAGCAGCATGTTGCATATATTGCTGTGTTTTCATTGTTCCAATAAACATACCATAGGCAGCTGTAGCCTACAAGTTTTAGGTTAAAATGTGACACAATCCCTGGGATATCTCAGAGGATATGAAAGGATGACATGATAAGCAATGAAGAACAGCTCTGAGCTGAGCACAGAAATACTGGCTCAGTTTGCTGTATTTTACAAACCTTAGACTCCTGACTTCAGGTTAGTGCTGAAATTCTGCTTTAATTTATTTTTTAAATTATGGCTAAAAAAGCACATACTCTCATTAAAACACATTTAAAAATATCAACACCATCTTTCTAGACTGAGTGACAAAGTGATCAAAACCAACCTCAACCAAATCCCTAACCGTACGCCCAAACTCTAACAATCGGCTCAAGGAATAGGAAAAAGTCACGTTGAAAAGTTTCAGAGAAGTCTTTATTTTTAACATAGAGAAAAGTCTCTTGTCCAGTCTCATTGCCACACTTACTCACATCACCTTCTTCTATAGCATTTAAAAGCAGGTTCATCAGTGGTGGATATCACAGTGATACACAATCTTCCAGCTAATGCTAGGGTCATAGTCACTGGTAATAACTCAAGAAGCAGCACGTCTTTGAAGGGACCATTTCCCCACTCCTCTTCCCCACCAGTAGAAATCTAAATGTGATAGCTCTGCAGCCAGAGGCTTGCAAGAATTACATTTTGAGTTTTGCAGTCATTTTGGATTGGTGCGAACATGACAAATGGCACATTTTAATTTCAACTATTGCTCACTCAAATAGGCAGTAATTCATTCAAGCAGACAATAAACCTGATCAGGCAACACCCCACAGTCTGAAGTGTGGCAGCAAACTCTTTAGCACCAAAATAAATATGCACATGAACTTCCTCCATAAATTGTCTTCAGTGAGACAGACGAGAACTAGCGAGAGTTTCAAAGTTGGCTTCTGGCTTTTCAGGTGCCCATATGCAGCAGGGTGAGTCAGTGGGGAGGTCTTGCCTCTGGGCTAACCCTCTGAAGCTAGCCTAGGGACCTGGTCCTGCAGCCACTGAAGTCAATGGGAGGTTTATCTTCAGTGGGAGCAGGGTTGGGTCTTCAGTCACTATGTGGGTTTTTAAAAAAAAGTAATTACCTTCATTTAGAACAAGTAAATAATAGTTCTGCCTGTTTACATGCAGTGGATTGAACTGAAATAAATGCAGATGTGCAATGTGAGTCTAGGCTCTAGGTACATTTAAGGGGGGGGGGGGATCTAAATGGCCCTGATCCTCAGCTACAGCTAAGGAATGCTCAGTGAACCTGAGGATGGATAGCATAAAAGTGGCTTCCTTTGCACCCTGTTGAGCTTGGGGTCCATTGGGCTGACCTAGCTCCTGGTACAAATTAGTGCAACCCGACATTTACTTTGTTTTGTGCCAACTGCCTGTGTCCTCAGGGGGCTGTTGTGGCAGGAGTGATAACAATAACACCAGCATTGTCCTTTTTCCCTTGTCTATGCCTCCCCCTCCCCCCCCCCCCGCATAAAGTACGTATTCAACAGGGCCAGGATTTCATCGAGATTTTATTTCCTTAGCAGCCACACATTGTAGTGGGTCTCAATTGCAGTTAGAAATTAAAAACAGTCTTGAAGGGTGACTAACAGGTAATTTAGGGCTTTTTTAATATTAAAAATTCTAAGACTCCTAACATGAATAGAAATATTTTCATACATTTTAAAATGTTAAAGAACACCCAATTTTAGACTACATAACACTTTCCCTGCAGTGTAAGAGCTCCAAAGGCCCAGATTCTCAAAGGTATTTTAGGTGCCCAACTCCCATTCAAATACAAGGCAGTTAGGCTCCTAGCTACCTTTGAGGATCTGGGCCAAGCAGTCTAACATGGTTCTCGTGCAGGCAACGAGAAAGTGAATCTGGTCTGTTCATACTGAACGATGTGGAAAATGGAGAAAAATACATTCAAATTTTTAGATCTACATGTTACATATTTTAATGATCTGGAATGTCATTAAATAACTGAGATAAGTACATGTTTTATACGATTGTTCTCTTGACAGTGTTACTCTAATTTTTTCAAAACCAAATAATCAGTAAATTACTGCATTGCCTCTATATTAGAAATGCTACTTCCACTGTGCAACAATGTTACCATAGCCTGCGGTACTTTTGCAGGCGTTGGGCAATTCTTTATTGCTTTAGCCATTTGTTATTTGCAAATTACACCAGCCTTGCTAGTAATCGTATCATTCCATCACTGTGCGGTATTGTTGCAAAGCAAAGCAAGGCAGTCTCATTTATATATGGTCACTCTAATGCCCTCGCTTCTGGCTTTTCTTGTCAGTGGGGGCCAGTTGCTCTTGCTTTTCCTATCAGGGCCCAGAGCCCCATCTCTGATTATCATGTTGTGTATTCTCTAATGAACAGGGGGCACTAGAGCGAAAAAAAACCCTGGAACAGCTGATCATCACTTTGGAGATAGTGAATGCTACTGTTCTGCAGGATAATTTTAACTTTTTATTTTTTTCTTCTCTCTTTAAAAATGGGCGAAAGCAAATCCAAAGTGCAGGGGAAGAACTAGGATCACACTGAATGGAGCGTGGTGATTTGTAATACATTTTGAGATGTCACTAGCTGCTGTGTAGGCTGAATCCCACACTAATGGCCAGATTGTGTTTTTGCAACACTGACCTTCGGCAGCAGTGGAGGTGGTTTGGTGCTACCACTCCTCAGGGGAACTAACTGTGCCCCTCCCAGGGTCCCAGGGCACACTGAAGAAGTTTGTCCTCCACAGCACCTTGTAGGAGGGTGCAGCGTATGCCCACCTCCCTGGCCAGCCAGTTCCACTCGTTGGTCTGAAGGGGGATAGGGTGGCTCTGTCTTCTCCCCAGCAGCTCCTTGTTCTCTTTGGGGTGATTTGCCCGTCAGGGTGTGCTAGCAGGAAACAGTGCTTTGTGGCTGCCTTTGATCCTTGCAAACTCATTCTCAGTTGGGCACTTCTAAAACAGAGAGCAACGCAAATGCCAAAGCTGGATTCTGAATTGAGATCTAAACGCCTTCAGAATTGCTTAGATCTACCGTTCTGGTATGACCCATTATATGAGGGCCATCTCCAACATTCAGATGTGAATCTGGATCTGAACTCCCCCACAGTTTGGTGGGTATTTGGGTCCAGAGTTTTCCATCTCTTGTTAAAACAGTTCTTTGCATCTTACAAAAAGAGAAGCAGCTTGGGGTAGGTCACCATTTTTAAATTTCACTTGGTATGTGTTTGCCTCTGCTTTAACAGACCATTTTAATGCCAAATAACAGTTCTATTTGTCCTCCCCTCCTCCCCTTTTTTGTGCAGTTTATGTAGAACATCTGGTTTTTAAAGTGTCGCAATTTCTAAACATATTCGAATGCTCTTGGGATCAGAATATCAACAACTGTCTATTGCGGTAAACCGCATGTCTGGAAAACATTCCTGAAAACTGAGTTCTTAAATAAACATAAAGCATCTATAACACATAATGCAAAGCAACATTCACTCAAACTCCATATTTAGACCAGATGAGGTGCAAAATACGGTTTTCCTGGACTAAGCCATCACAATTTACAGAAACACTGACAGTTTTTCCTGTGTATACAACAGAGGGAAAAGGTGTGGCATGTGGATTGTAGCCATACTAGGAGCAATCAGTTGCTTTCAGTCTCATTTGAGGAGAAATTCTTAGTCAGGATGGAGGGGGAAGGTCAAAAGTGATGTTCTATGAAATATTCCTTATGCTATCAAAAGAAAACAAATGAGAACATAAGAGAAATGCTACAAAATAGAGGCAGAAACATAGACCAACCAGGTTCGATTTGGCTACTTCTGAGAAATCAGAATATCTTGTGTAACATCAGCATCTATACTAATTGCATGCCTATGTCTGTCTGAAATCCAGAGAAGACACAGATATAATCTGAAAGATTAACTAAATTAATTTAATGGGATAGTGAAAGGAAAATTACAGGAAAGCGATCCTAGTGTGAAACTTTATTATTATTAATCACTATTATTATGTATACAGTGCTCAGAGTTTACTGGGCAACTGCATGGAGACATCAAATAGTCAAATTTACAAAGCTTCTTGCATTCTGAAAATTTCTGCTGGGTTGATACATAGTTACTATACATAAAATGAGGAATATTAGCAAAACCAATAATGGCTGTCAAACCACTTTTTAATTGCACTGGTGACTGATGAATTTAGTCAGCTGAATAATAGAAATGCCTAAACTCATTAAAATAGTCCTGTGCCCTATGAATATCTTTTGATTATTTTTACAGAATGGTAATGCCTTACAAATAATAACCTTCCTCCCCTAAGAAAGAACACAGAGTATACCTTAGTCCAGTGAAACCCTTTAAGAATTCCCATTCTAAATTTTTACGCAAACACATAATAGTGAACAGGAACTTTATTATGGGAAATGCAGGAAAGTATGCATATATAATGGCTGAAAAAGCTGTAATTGAATTTACAGGTTACGGAGGAGACTACTGAATCCAAAAAAACTAATCTACCCTTGTCCCATAACATTAAACATAGGCTGGATGATTAATAACATTTGTAGTTGTGCAAGGTAAGGTAAGGGTAATAAATGCTTCACAGTGTAAGATGATCATCTTCACATCATGGAAATCAAGTTTTCCACCCATCTACAACACTGCAAAACATTGAGCAGTTTTGGCTCAGATCCTAGCACGGCCTTTGCAGTTAATCTGACTTGCACTGGGGGACAGAACTGGTACAAAGCTGATAGAAAGCCTTCCTTTGCATGCTACCCTCCCAAGATAAGCTGTGCACTCTGGACTTGGATGTTTTCGGGGGCTGGATCCCTGCATTCTTTCAACACCTATAACATCCATTGAAGTCCGTGGGAATCTGGAGAGAGCAAAGCATGCAGGCTGAGGTCCTTAATACAAAAACAATTAATTATTCCCTCCCCCTTCTGAAGCTACATCAAGTATTGAGCAGTACTCATGCAGGTTATTGGACTGGATGGGCCTATGGTCTGATCTGGTATAACCAAAGCTGATTTTCCTTAGACAATTAAATAAATGGTTTCTAGAAAGCAGAACTATTCCCATTTTACTGGAAGAGAGCAAGGTTTTACCAAATCAATAACAGAGAGGAAGGCTGGGTATTCAACTGCCTGTACATCAGTCTTGAAACAGGTAGGGACTAATATAAAACAGATATGTGCCAACATGCAAGAATTCCTCTATCATTGCTACTCACTCCATAGTTCCCTGTTCCATCGTTTGGGATCATCAAAGGGCTTAGCAAACTGCTAATGTGGATGTGATGTCTACGGAACTGACTTTATTGTTGTGGTATCAGTGTTAATAACTTGCATGTACGTTATGTTCATGCTAGAATGTTGGTCCTTAGACTTGGTAATCTGTGTACTATGCATGTAGCTTTGTGGAATTAGATGGCCTAAAATATGAAGCTCTTTTACACACATGCTGCATGCATTATAGCTAAATATTAATAAACACCTTGAATTCTCAACATTATTGGAATCAGATCTCTTGGCTACAGCTAGAATAGAATTTTGTATAGCTATCTTGAATCATGGCCAGGACTCATATCAGGAAGTGTATGCATCCATCTTTCAATATATTGAAGAAACCACTGAACCTTATGTGGCAGTAAAATGCTTTATAAACATGTGTTTTCCCAAAATATTTATGCCAGGATTACAGTCAGTCACTTAGGAATGCCCTTGCTCTCTTTCTAATTATCCAATAGCTAATCTATGTTATATGTGCTGCTCTATTCACGCTTTTAATATACAACAATTGTTTGTTTGGTCCTTTACCAGTTTTGATAAAACTCTACTGTGAAACTTAACGAGGAAACTTACAAAAGGATAGTCTGGGACTTGCATAATTTTGTATCTTGCTGTTTGATTGATATGGATAGTTGACTTAGCGCTGCTGTAAAATTATAAAATAACTTCCTGGTAAGATCCATCAATCTAATCTATCTAGGTGTTTGTATGGCCTTCATCTCTGTAGTATCTGAGCACCTCAGAATCATTAATGAATTTTATCTGCACAACACCCCAGTGAAGTATTTCCCCCATTTTACTGACAGGAAAACTGAGGCACAGGGTACATTAAGTCACCAGGTCACATGTGAAGGCTAGGGCTGAGCCAGGAATTGAATCTGGGTCTCCTGAGTCCCACTCAAGTACCCCATTCATTAGACCATCCTAACTACAAGACCCGACACAGTCCCATTTTGCTGAGATGAAGTGCTATTATATTATTGCATGTTTACAGTATAATACCATATTTCTTACCCCACGCCTTCAAGATATGACGCCTTTGTCATCTCTAGTTGATTAAACTCGATATAGCTTTATTCTTAAATATTTACATGTAACAACATTATTTATTCCAGCGGGTCATAGACATAGAGCCCTCTCAAATGTATTGGACCCAGTATATTTTTAACTGGTTTCTGTGCTACCCTTTGGCAACAGATTTCACTACACTCAAGTACAATTGTGGCCTCTATAAATATATAGATCTTACAATGGCACTGCTGTTCCCTATGATGTAATGGTAACATTCTGAATAACTGGTGAAGAGCATTCAGATTAGACTCACACAGCATGCACCTAGAGAGAGGAGACAGCACCTTCTCAGTTCATATTTTCATCTTCCTGTTAATTCTGCAGTGGAAAGGCTTTCATCTAGGCCTCCAGTGTAAAGTCAAAATCTACATTTAAATGGAGGCGTTTCACAAACTACAACCCACAGGAGTATCAACCTGGTGCTGCCATTTAACTGAAAATATGCCTGGAAATATACGAGAGTGGGGGAGGTGCTTCTTTAAGAAAAAACAGATCGTGGATTTCTTATAGGAATGGCAGAGGGGAGAATATCCCTCTGCTTTTCAAAATATTGACAAAAGAAAACAGGAAGATAGACCTCTTCTTTATGGACGGAACTATTAACCATAATGCTGCTCTATTCATACTATAATGTGATGGTTTTATCTTTGCATTAAAACAAAAAGGGTAAGGCTAGATCTTACTTTTTTATATTGATAGTTTCAAACCTCATAAGATATTAGTATCTGTATTAGCTATAAAAATTAACAGCTTCTGCATTGTGCTCTTCACTTTTATTTTATCACCAGGTTTTAGGATTTTGTGTGTGTGCGCATAAGTTGCTTGGTGTTCCTCTGCTCGTGAGCTTTATTATGGCTTGATAAGACTTGTGACAGGGATCCCTAAGGTATAGCAACTAACAAAAGACACCCCTTATTCCTTTACATTGAAGGTCACTATGGTACAGTTAGATCCTGATAGGAAATAATAGTAAGACTGTGCAAACAGAGAAGGACAATCTGGCTTTAATTATTTGGATTGCTCCATTGTTAGATGTTTACTTAGAAGCAAAGACTAAAAAATGCTGTCAGTCACCTGAGGCTAAAACTGGCCTTTTTTTTAATGTTTTGATGCCAATGTAAACGCTATACTCAATTTGCTATTTGCATTCACTTACATAATATAACTTTTATTACCAATTAATCAATCAGATTTAAATGTCTACAGGACCCTGTGGGTAATACATTCCCCAGGGGCCCGTACCAAGTTAATATAAAACTGCACTTTCCAATAGGATTTTTTTTTTAAAAAGCTGAATCAAATTTAAGCTGGGGTTTAAAACTGAACAATAAATCTGAAATTTTACTGTGTAAAAAAGGCATCAGATCCCATAGTTAAGGCTCAGAGTGCAAATACATGTAAGCCATAGGAGGCAGCCAGTCCATATGGAATGGATAAAAGCCCACAAAGTCTATTGAACATTGTGGCCTGCTGACATTACACAGTAAGCCTTGCAATGAGCACACCAACTTGCTTCTTTATCAAAGTGTACTATACAATAGCTCTCATAGGCCCAAATTTGGATACCTTCACTCTCACTGAGTATCACATCAGGCTCTGGCTCTCGGTAGTATGACAGAAGGATTTAGATGTATTCATTTGTACATGTTCTTAAGGATAACTGGAGAAAGGTAGCTGGAAGGTTAAGTATTCTAGCAGTAAATGGGAAAGATCATAGGACCAGTTTACATAAGCCTGTACACTGTTGATGAACCCTCCCTTTAAAGAACATGTAAAAAGAGTTCTCGGTTGGGGGTGAAAGTGGTATGGATTGGTCTACTTGTGCTGTGCACCAGCAAGACCTGGCTGAACCTTTAGACCCTGGATGGTATTTTCACCAAAATAGATCAAGAGGAGAAAGATGAAGTCAGAACACGCAAATTCATTCCATTGTACCTGGCTGACAGCAATGATGAGTCCTCTTTGCTCCTTGAGAAGAGCATGAAATATTTTCCCACTTTAGTCTCGCTCTTTCTTAACCCATCCCCTCCTGGGCGCCATGTCTACCTACTTTGGGGGCCCCAACATCCCAACTGGCCAGCAAGCTGCATGTGAGAGATACCAGTGATTGAGAGAGTTCAGCCCATGGTTAACCTGGTATGAGAAGACTGGTGGGAATAAGGGAGAAAGCTCTAGAAATCCAAAGTCCCGTACCTGTGGAGATGTGCTACGTGCTGACTTGGGCCCCAGTCCTGCAACACACTGATGCATATGCTTAAGTCCTATTCACAAAGTCAGTGGAGCTACTTATGTGCTCAAAGTTAAGCATGTGCTTATATGCTTTTCTGGACCATGGCCTTGGTGGGGAGAAAGAGCTCGGAGTCTCAGAATATAGAATCCTCATGCTTCTGTCTCCAAAGGACACAGGAAGGAGAAGTCTTCTTTGCTATTCTCTCACTTTCTTTGTGTCATAACGCATGCAGCTGTGTTCCTCTAATGTCTGCGTATAGTCCCTTGTGATTATAAGCAATGACAGTGGCAATGATTTTTGGGTCAAAAAGAACATTTGTTTACTAGTTACAGATTTATTAAAACAAGAGCACTGCTGAAAGGGAGGGTTTGTGAATGAGAATAAAAAAAACAACTTTTTTCTAAGAATTAATGTTTATTTAACTTTGTGAAATATTTCCCCTTTTACTCTTTCCTTATTTCTTTTAATACACTTTTTAAAGGATTTTTCCTTTCTCCCATTATTTATAATAGCTATGTGGATAATGGATCTGCAAATGTAACAGTCTACTGGTGGGGCAGTAAAAAGGAAGGAACTGACATCTTTAAATCCCAGCTTTTTCATTTAATTACTACAGTTCAAAGTATCCCCTTTCATTCTATGGGCTTGTATTTTTCTCCCATGAATCATCTCACCCTTCACAACACTCTTCCTTTAGCTGAACTGATTATTATTATTTTTTGTATTACTGTAGTACCTAGGATTAGGTGACAGTTATTGCTATTCTATTGATCTTTCCATGGATGTGTATTTAGGGAATGGCCATCATCCCTGGTATGAAGTTTAAACATGTTACTCTACTCTTGTGATGGATCTGAGCTTCACCAACCCAGACTCCAATCTTCCATGTTGATGCATAGACCCAATTACTAAGCCACTGGACAATCCAAATGTAAGAACCTTTTAATTCATCCAAGATTCAATATTGGAAAGACATCTATGCAAACCAAGAAGCTGCTTCATAGGATCCGCAGGGAATGAGAATCATAGAATATCAGGGTTGGAAGGGACCTCAGGAGGTCATCTAGTCCAACCCCCTGCTCAAAGCAGGACCAATCCCCAGACAGATTTTTACCCCAGTTCCCTAAATGGCCCCCTCAAGGATTGAGCTCACAACCCTGGGTTTAGCAGGCCAATGCTCAGGCCAATGCTCAAACCACTGAGCTATCCCTCCCCCCCCAAGAAGTATATCTGAGTATTATGTACCCACAAAGCAGTGCAAAATTTGAAAATCATGAAATGGATACAGATGACGTTATAGATAAATATCAACGTCAAACAAAAGAGAGGAATTAAAATGGAACCCTGGGTTTTCCAGGAGTAACTTGGGCCAAACTGCAAAAGTGATTCCCCAGGGCAGCGCATGGAATACCATGAGACAAATGAGATCTAATCCAATTCAGAAGTCACGTGGTCTAAGCATCATGGGTGAGACACCTAGATTAGCTGGAACCATTTGTTCAGTTCTGAGCAAAGATGACTATCCTGCATCTTTTAAAGGTAAATAAACTGAGTTCTATTTGTGGTGATCTCTTGGATGAGAGCAAATAAAAGTGGAGGCCTTGTGTGGGTCTTGATTCTGCAATGTGATTTCCATGGGCAGATTCCATATGGGCACACTTTAATCTGACGCCACACAGGTGCAAAGATTTGCCGTGAGGGGTAAAACTGCAGAATTAAGGCCTAAAAGAGAAAATTAAAAAATGCACAGTCACGCCTTTCCTGAAATTGTTTGGGTTTGTTCGTTTTTTAAAAATATATCAGGCCCTAACTATAACACAGTTTGCAGTTTTTTGTTTTAATCAGATCAGAGGTTTGTGACAGTGTCCTGTACTCATATCCCCTGCTAACCCTATTGCTGACACTTTCCTGGTTTCAACAGGTATCTGAATGTCAGTGATACTATATGTACAACAAATAACTCATTTATTTGTAAAGAACTCTGGGATCCTTCAAGATAAAAGGTGCTACATAAGCATACTAAACAAGTTTATATTGTTATTGGTAAAAATATATTAAAAATCTGCTTAAACAAAGTAAGGTCAGAAATAATCTGTGATGTCTGGTCAGCCTAACGTACCAGAGTCTAGATATTTAGATAAGAAGATGGACCTGGGTGGCTTAAATGTTTTTCTGTTCCCTCTTCTACTATGTACAATATTACACCACTATAGAAGCACTTTAACTATGATGCCTTTCTTGAAAACCCTGCTGAAGGCCACTGATTGATTGATCTCTATTTTGATCACTTTGGTATTTTAGGGATCTCATTCACTCCCCAACGAAGGCCCGCAAACAGCACATAAAATCATTCAACCTTTTGAACTTCTCTCTCAGTTATGGGGATCCGGAGAGGGTAGGATACATAACCTCTCCATTTTAATTTGACTTTCTGTCTGGAGGGCAGCAGCTTTAGCGCACTAAATTGGTGAATCTGCTTTTCTGATCCACTGAAGGGTCACAAGCTCGTTTTCACTGTTCCTAATGCTGTGCTGAAAGGTTCAGCCAGGACTTAACTGAGCTTGGCCAGTGTGGGTTGGCAAAAGCATGATGTGGTTAGCCCAGTCTGTCTCTCCACTGACCTAACAAACCAAACTTGAACCTGCCAGGGACATAGCTCCCACTCGCAGCCCTCGGAGGGTTTTGTCAGACTTGCTGCCAGTGACCCACCAGCTATGAGGTAGTGTCTCTGACTTCTGGATTGGGGGTTGCAGTGCTAACTCAATTATTTAATGGTTGGGGAGACATTACTGCTGAGACTACAACTTGCATCTCTCGTTTCCAGTCCTAATGGGGCTTAAGGAGAAACTCTGGAAACTGAAAGCAGACACGCCAGTGTTGGATTTCCAAACTCCAATGTCTGTACAATGTCAATACAGCAAGGTGTGCAAAGGAGGTCCAAGTTCCACTCATGGAATGAAAATCATCTGGTTAATGAAGAAAGACCTTAGGTGTGCTGACATTCTGAATATAGCATTTTTAAAAAACGTTTAAAAACCCAAACAATGATCTTGAAAAGTTAACAAACAGCTTTTCATCTGGGGGCCCTAACACACTTAAAAGCACTTGGGATAGTCACAACTCCAAAGGAACCCCCTTGTTTACTCTGATTAACCTTCTCGCTGGTATCATCCATCAACAGGGCTGATCCCTGTGTGAAATTACTAGATTACAAATTCAATATTTCATAGATTTTACCTGATGCCATTGGAATGTAACTTCAAAAATCAAATGAACCCAAAGAAATGTAGTCCGATGCTTGCAGGTGGGAGAATAGGATGGTATGGAATCCCAGAAGAAGTAATCCAACCCCTAAGTGCTTGGTATTGTTTTTTTGGGTTGAAAACAGAGAAAAAGAGAGTAGCATCGATCCTTGATGAAACTTGCAAATTTCTTCAGGTGCCTCTGTAGAAGATATGCCGGAGATAATGACTTTATGTATCCTTCTTTCAAGGAAGAAATTTAAAGGAATACCTCTGTGTAAAGATCATATCTATATATTTTATATCTAACTACAGCCTACACTCTGTTTCTTGTGCACTGCTTCAGTTATGGTGAACCACAAGCCATTTTGATTTTTATTGGGGATGTTTGAACCCATTCATGAAGCACAGAAAGCTACTGTGGATATCAACCAAAATGTACTGGAATTTAAAATGTGCCTGAACTGGTTTGTGTATTCTAGATATTTATATTGATACTAAAAATTCACTGCATGTGCACACACTCCCGGGTTGCTGAGAATAACAAATGCAACCCTCCCTTTCCTCTCTGCCTTAAAAACAGAAAAGCAAGAGAAAGGATTGTTGTAACAAACATTTCAGATGCAAGACAGATTAGAACATTAGTGGTGTAATAAAGTAAATAAAATGGCAATTGACCTGAGACTTGTGGGTTTTACCCCAAATTTTTGTTTATAGTTGAAGGTCGTAAGCTATTCAAACCTCTATTGATCAGAGTCCTCTTTGTTTAAATAGAACCTACTGTATTTATTTGTGCTGTTTCTCTAAAGTCAAACAAAAGGGGACAGTTTTAAGTAAATCTCTGCATGACACTGCTGCCATGTGGTTCATTCACTCGGTATACAGATGTTTTCAATCTGTACAGTTTGTCTTTCATATCCATATGAGATGAAGCAGGCTTGATTTAGGCTGGGAGTGATGCCAAAGAGAGAAGATACATCATTAACCCTTAACAAACAGTTTATGAAGCTTTCCTGTTTTATTCATTAGAGGACTCCTTGAAGGATTAGCATTACACCTTATGAGCAGTAAGTGGCTTTCCACTTGAATGCCATTTCACAGCCATTTACACAGAAAACAAAATTCTCTGTGTTGGGTTTTCCTCCCCACTTTCAAAAGCTAGTGTCTGTCCCAACCTAATAGCATAACCACTGACCTTTTATCAGGAATTCTGACTCTCCCAATTATAAATACAAGTAGCACCTAGATGATCCAGTGAAATCAGGACCCTGCTGTAGAAACATCCAGTAAGAGACAATCCCTGCTGTGAAGACCTTACAATCTGCATAGACACACACACACACACACACACACACACACAAAAAGGGATGTGGAAAATGGGTGTTGTTACCCTTATTTTATAGATGTGAAACCTGAGGCATAGAGATCACACAAGTAGTATGTGGCAGAGTCAGGAACTACACCCAGATCTGCTGAATCCTCATCCAGCACCTTAGCCACAAGACAATCTCTGACCTACGCTGATGCCACTTTGCTTTCACCATAGTCAGTCAGGGCTCTGGAAAAACACTGGACTTGTCTGAGACACCACAGTGCACTTCTACTGGGTATTTGGAATGTTGGAAGCAGCTACTGGTATGGAGGCAGTGAGAAAAAGTAAAAGAGCTATTAATTTTTCTGCAGAAACCTTGCACCATTTTTGCATGCAATTTTCCTGAATAATATGGGAGTATAATTCATCTGTTGCATCACTACAAAAAAAGAAATTGCTGATCTAATGCAACTAATGGAGAATCTCATTCAGTTTCTTGCTTTATTGAAACATAGTAGAGATTTTAAACCTGCTGAGCCAACAGTAACATCTCTTGATTTTAGCAGGGAGCCGTGTGGCTTGGCAATAGAGAATCAGAATTGATTTGTTTTTTCCCTTCCACTCCGGCTCATTTAAAATGCAGAAATTTGCCACAGCACTTTGTTTTAAGAATTCAGTATTTAAGGTCCTAGCTGTTTGCAGACCCTTAGTAGTTAGTGAGGTTGGGATTAAGAAATTGCTCCCTGATACCAAATTAAGTGTTGTCTTTACTGATCAAACACAGACCATCCTATTTAAATTGGAGGAGAACAGCATAAGAGCTGGAAGAGCTTTGCCTCTTTATACAATTTTTACCTTTTTTAAAGGATAGAATATATTTAATTGCATACAGTTAGCTGTTTATTTCCAAGGAGGGGTTCCATTGTATGAAAGCAGGTACCACATGCTCTGTAAGGATAATTTTTCTCTCATTCTAAGGAACTGTGCTACACATCAAGAAAGCTACATTATAGGTCCACAAGTCCCAGGATCTTCAACTACAACTATCTGGCACACCCAGGCTTTTTGTAGGACACTAAAAACAAATGAACATTTCCCCCAGCCTGGGCTCTAAACTAAGAGGTCAAAGCACCAAACTTTTTTCAACCTGGCTTCTAAAATAACCGTACTCAAAAGAAGAGCTTTATGCAGCCAAAAACTGACTTAAGCAAAGCTAGGGGCTTTCCTAGCTAAATGTTTCCATCTTCGCTCCCCTTCCCCATGAAAACCTGACTCCCACTATCAGCTAAACCTGATGCTGCATGAGCAAAGCCCTTATAGTTGGCTGGGGGAATTACTTAATTCACCACAGCTGGCCTGGCCTAACTGCCCTGACAATTCCTGCACTTAGTGCGTACAGCTGTGATCCTTCCTCCACTCAAAGAGAGTTTTAACCCTCTCCCTTGCCAATGCCTGTAGGGAGCCTCTTACACACACTGTCACGGAGGCATGCAGTCCTTCAGTCCCCTATTTTCTTAGCCGTGCAACTAAGTTTCAGCCTTGTTCAATCCAGGATCTACCATTGACTCATGGAATACAGTGGTGCCTCGGTTGCAAGCTGAGATTGGAATCCATTTGCGTGTTTCTTAGGTCTTATTTTATAGGTTTTCCCAGCATATGGAATCTTTTAAAACATGAGATGCTGTGGGTAGTATGTTATTATATGTATATTTTAAGTTACATTCTTAATTTCTGTGTTAAATGAAAAGATGTTTATTTGCAAGCTTTGCACTGACTCCACTGCTTTCTCTGATGGAAATATCAATTTGAACTCAATTTTTAAAGTCAAAGTTAGGGTAACATGATAAGAAATAGATGCTTGTTGCTTTTCCATATTCTAGACCAGGGGTCGGCAACGTTTGGCACGCGGCTCGCCAGGGTAAGCACCCTAGTGGGCCGGGCCAGTTTATTTACCTGCTGACGTGGCAGGTTCGGCCGATCGCGGCCCGCACTGGCCGCAGTTCGCCGTCCCGGGCCAATGGGGGCGGCGGGAAGCGGCGCGGGCGAGGGATGTGCTGGCCGCAGCTTCCCGCCACCCCCATTGGCCTGGGACGGCGAACCGCGGCGAGTGGGGGCCGCGATCGGCCGAACCTGCCGTGTCAGAAGGTAAATAAACTGGCCTGGCCCTCTAGGGTGCTTACCCTGGCGAGCCGCGTGCCAAACGTTGCCGACCCCTGTTCTAGACTCTCCCTTGCAAATAAACCTTTACAGATTCAGAACACCATCTTATAAAGTACACACCTAATTTGCCATTAGGGTGTTTCTGTTGTTGTTAGAGCTAGTGAGTTCTAATCCCAGTTCTCCCATGGAGACAACTGATGGACATGGACAAGACACCTTACACCCAAACTGGCCACTGTTTCGCAGTGCCTCGATTTTTGGGTGGCCAACTTAAAACACCAGATTTTCAAGAAGTGCGGGGCACCTGAAGCTCTAGTTGACGTTTCTGGCAGGCTGTAGGTGTTCATCACCTCTGAATATCAAGTAACTCCATTTGATCCTGAAAAAATGGAGGCAACCCAAATTAGCAGTCACTTTTGAAAATGAAGGTGAAAAATATCTCTGTGGCTGTGTAAAATAGATATTATAATATGTACTTCATCTTGTTGTTGTGAGCATTAAAGAAAGTTTATACAAATTCAGCTAAATTAGTGCTCTATGAGTGGCAAAATATTTTTCACCAAGTTTTCACCAGGAACAGCATAACCAATGTGGAGCATCCCAAAGTGATGATTACCCCTTGTTCACTGCGTTCATGTTAGAGTTCTGCATGCTGAGATTTCTAAAGAAACACCCACTGAATCAGTCACTGTCCTTGGATGGAATCCAGATACATTTCACTTCTCTACTTCCATATTGACCTTATACAGTAGGGTAAGGAATCTCTCCACTACTTCTCAAGGTTTCTTTAAATGAGGCAAAAAACCTTCCAAAGCATCCATGTTCAAACAGACAAACTATAGAGAAAACTCATATTATGTCACACAGCATTCTTGCAGTAAGAAAATTGTGGTGTGGCCAAAGCAGAAGACACTTAATTTAATGGGGAAAAATTACACACATCTGTTCAGGGAGAAACCAATACAGCAACAACAGCTAATGCAATGTGCGCTATCACCTGCACCAGTCCTTCTGGCCTTACTTGCAAAAATAGTCCCAATGTCTTCAATAGCACAACTCAAGCGAGAGTAATGGGCAGGATTTGGTCCTCTTTGTTCGCTTGCCTGGTCTGTATAGTCTGCATCATCTAGTATCTCAGCACCCTTCAGTAGCTACATGACTAACATATGTCACATTGGTCCCAGGATATTTGAAAGACAAGGTGGGTGAGGTAATACCTTTTATTGGACCAACTTCTGTTGGTGAGAGAGACAAGCTTTCGAGCTCACACAGAGCTCTTCTTCAGGTCTGGGAAATGTACTCAGAGACCTGAAGAAGAACTCTGTAAGCTCGAAAGTGTGTCTCTCCCACCAGCAGAAGCTGGTCCAATAAAAGGTATTACCTCACCCACCTTGTCTCTCTAACATATGTTATGGGAGATTTGTTCTTCACCAGTGATTATTTTTTCATTACATGTTTTGCTTTTGTAATTAAAGATATCAGCTCGGATCCTGCAATCAGATCCACTAAAGCAGACCTCTGTGCCCATACTGAGCCACAGCAACTTCTGTGAGGCTACCCACAGGTGCCCTAGTGGATTGGATTACAGGCTTGAGGTCTTATAGTGTATATGTTGCTACTTCAAGGGCATTCTGACCTGAACAACGGAGTAACTAGGAATAATAAGACCAGCCCTGCAGAATGGCTAGCCAAGCTATAAAACTATGCTAGGGCCACTAGTGCATATCCACTATTATACAGATGTAGTTTGGCCACACCAGAAAACACGGCTCCTCTTGGCTGATTGCACTTGAGTGCCGGGAAGATGGGAAGTGTTGCGAAAGAGACAGGCTGGTCAGATCAGATGGGAGTAGGGCTGGCTAGACTGCCTTGAATTTAAAGGCAGTGGTCTCTCTTTGTTTCTCATTTTGTATCAGCTTGAAGAGCCTTTGTTGCTCAACAGTTTGTACATCCAGTTTTTTCACAGCTGTCAAATCAAATTGATTTTCAGTCATTTTAACCTGGGCAGGATCAGCAAACCTAGTCCCCCAGGTGAAAAGCCAGTGTAGCAAGGAAGCCACTCTAGTTGGCTGTACTATCCAATTCTTCTAAGATACAAAGAATTTGTTTGTCTTGCTTATGAGAGTTGAGGGACCAATGGCACGGAAGGCTAAATCCCTCATTATCCCCATGGTACACACTTCACACTTTGCTATCAATACACACTGCAGAAATGTTTCCAGGGCTAGTAATACAGTTGGCAGTGTCTGCTCAGGAAAGGACCTCTACAGAGCTAGCTCAGTGTCTGAATTACACTTCAGCCCTTGGGAAGACAATTTCTTTGTTCCCATTCGAGGTCAGTTGTGGGGTAACATGTTATCCGTCTCTCAGTCTTTACTAGCAGAACATATTACTGAAAGATGTGGAAATTGAGAAAGAAAAATAAATAAAATGAACAAGCAAATTAAAAAGGGCTTGGGGGAAACAAAATCCCAACCTGTATGCAATATTCTTATCAACAGGGCAATGGGAACTAAATTTGGGATTTGCATCTTGATGGGTACAGTAGATCTGAACACCACATGATTTGTGAGCATCTGTTAAGCAAACACAGCCACTATGATTACAAATGTACTGAGTCGAGTTAATGTAAGAGCTAGAATCCAGCAAATTCATTTAATCTGTAAAACCACAATTTCTCCTTTGACTTTCACTGTATTACGCCGAGGGTGAATTTGGCCCTTTTGTGTAGGAAGGTATCTGTGTGTATTATGCGATATGTGCTATGTATTTAGGATTTCTCTTTTCTGTAAATCCAGCGGCCACAACTAGAATTCTCCACGAATCTAGTAGTACTCCACTCATATTGCTATACTCATTACATTCACAGACCTCCTTACTACTCCAGTTGTGGTCAAAATCTACCCATGTTGCCTTGTATCAGTTCACCTAGATGTTGCCCAAGATTTGGCAAAAGCTCAGAACATGATTGTAGTAGCATTTGGCCGTAAAAATCTACCAAGTACCCCAGGCCCAAACTGCTGAAAGTAAAGTGATGAAGCAAAGTGTTAAAAACTATTAAAAGAGACTTGATTCTCCAACATTTTTTTGCATCCACTGCTACAGCCATAACTGTTGCTTTCCAATTTTGCCTCATGCCTCAGCATAACATCTTTTCTCCCCCCACTTCCTAATTAGCAGATTAGAGAGCTGAGTTCTGATTGGCTTCGAGATAAGGCCACTAAAGATTGTTTCTGTGCATGTGAGTGCATTAAAAGTTATCAGTTTTATTACCAAAGAAATGAATTAGAGCGAAGCTAGTGAAAAGAAATAAATCTAAGTGGGGATAGTGACTTATAGGGAGATGGGTGAGAAAAGTAGAAAAAGAAATTGATCATGACAATCTCCTCCTAGCCAGCTGGCACAGCAGCTCAGCTGGTGAAAACCCAGAAGCTTTCAGTGCAATACATTTCACAAGAGATCTTATGGCTTCATTCAATTACAAAACATCACACAAAAAGGCCTTTTATCATTTTCCTCCAGAACTTTCATGCCGGAGGTGAAGTGTATTTAAGACACTGGATATGAAACCTGAAGCCTTTGCATTGGCTATTTGTGTAACAGCATGAAGTGGGCTTAGGCCAGCATGCAGGTGAGAGATGTCAATATCAAACCTAAAGATGGGTAAATTCCTTTTTCCCTTTATAAGGATCAATCACATGATCCATGTGTGACGGGTTGGGTCACAGAAACCCCCTTGGGAACATTACCTGGTGTGCTGAGACTACCTCTGAGCCCGTCTTCCCTGCCAGCTTGGGACTTCAGAACCCTGTCTTGTTGAGCCAGACACGCTAGCCTGCTGCAAACACAGACCCAGATCTGAACCACATCCCCCAAAGCTGCAGGCTTTAACTGAAAGCCACTTAGCAGGTACTCCTGTCTCCAGCACCCAGATACCCAGTCCCCAATGGGGTCCAAACCCCAAATAAATCCGTTTTACTCTGTATAAAGCTTATACAGGGTAAACTCATAAATTGTCCACTCTCTATAACACTGATAGAGAGATATGCACTGCTGTTTGCTCCCCTAGGTATTGATTACTTACTCTGGGTTAATTGATAAGCAAAATGTGATTTTATTAAATATAAAAAATAGGATTTAAGTGGTTCCAAGTAATAACAGACAGAACAAAGTAAATTACCAAGCAAAATGAAACAAAACACGCAAGTCTAAGCCTAATACATTAAGAAACTGCATACAGGTAAATCTTACCCTTAGAGACGTTCCAATAAGCTTCTTTCACAGACTGGACTTCTGTGAAGTCTGGGTCCAGCAATCATTCACACCCCCATAGTTACTGTCCTTTGTTCCTGTTTCTTTCAGGCATCTCTTGGGGGTGGAGAGGTCATCTCGTAAGCCAACTGAAGAAAAAATGGAAGGGTTTCCAGGGCCTTTTATATTCTTTCTCCTGTGGGCAGAAACCCCTTTGTTCTCCTGTGCAAAAATCACAGCAACAAGATGGAGTTTGTAGCCACCTGGGCAAGTCACATGTCTATGAATGATTCAGCTTTTTGCAGGCTGACGCCATTGTTTACATGTTAGTGTGAACGTTCCCAGGAAAGCTCAGATGTGGATTGGCATCTCCCAAAGTCCATTGTCAGTTAAGTGTTTCTTGATTGAGCACTTACTGATAATACTCCTTTCTCAAGAAGCTGACCAAATGCTTCGCTGAGGCTACTTAGAATCAAACACATTGAGATACAAGTACATAGCCAATATTCATAACTTCAAATACAAAAATGATACACACATACAGACAGCACAATCATAACCAGCAAACTACAACCTTTCCATAGACACCCCACCTGGCCTCCTCTGTACAAAACCTGGTGCCTCCATAGGACCCTGATTGCAACAATGATCTATACGATCACAGTTCGTGTCAATAACGTCACACCATGGTTCTCAGGTTGGACAGGATTTTGTTTCTAAAGATATGTGGAGCCATAGTTACTGATGAGTTCACAGAAAAACAGGCACTGAAACCTGTCTGGGCCATATATCAAAAAGTCCATACAGTATGAGCATCACTGGATACCCAGCTCTGCTGCTTGATGTGATCTGTACAAAAGCAACCCTGCCTTCATGAGCAGGATGCCACATTTCAGGCCAGCCCAGAGAATGCTTTGGCACTCTTTACTGCTGATGCCTCCAGGATCAAAATATTCAGTGGTCTCAGCCCAAAGCTAGTGCTCACTGTGAATGACAGCATCACTGGTGCCCAGCTTGGGGGGAGAGCTCTGCTGATATTCTACCAGTGTGTTTTGTGCATGTCCCATCACAATAATAGGTAACAGGACTTGCCTACTCTAACACATGGCTGGAGCCCATCTGCTTACCCACAATGTGTGCAATATGGCCTATGTACTGACTTTGTTTCCTTTACCACACTGCTCCAACACAACATGGTTTGCTTTAGGATGGACTGGGTCCTGCAGCTTGTTTTTGAAGAGGTGAAAGTGAACTCGGGCCTGTTCTTCCTGGATCTTTGGGTATGCCAAATGGCAGCTCCCAAATTTTAGGGCACCAATAAAGGGATCCTTTTAGGAATCATGAAACAAAGCACCATCCTCACCTTCTCCAAAATCCACAGGGACTTCTGAGAAAGAAGAGACAGACTATCACTCCTTCCACCCACCACTCCACAGAGCAACAGGAAAAAAAACCTCCTTCTTTTGTGGAAGGTGATACACTAAGCCCACAGCAGACAGGCCCCTATAAGAGTTAGCTTGGTTCCATAACAGCCACAAAATGAATATTATGATGCTATCTACCCCAGGGTTTAGTAGAACAGCTGCTGCTCTCCTATCCCAGGTGCCCTATCCCAGGTGCCCAGGAAGAGTTCTCTCTGAAGGCAACAACAGTAACCATCAGACTCCAAAGGCTTGTTATTGGGAAGTGGACAGCTGTCTGGGGAGCAAGGTGGTCACAGGGACGCTCAGTTCTGGATGCGATATGAATCTTTTGTCCAGCTGTCCTTACCTGTCCCTTCCTCCTGCAGCTAAGTAGAAATAGGGCAGCACCAGATCTCGCCTGTGTAAATACTGTAACCATTGTTTATGTGATCCCTCTCTCTATATATATGATGAAACAATCAGAGAAATCCAACAAATTGTGAACATGGCTGCTTAAAATCTTGGCATGACAGTGCTGCTCATGGTCTTCATGATAGCATGTCAGGGACCTCCCAGTGCACTCCTACCCTTGTCCTAGGTTAGCAATGTCATGCAAGAATGTAGCATAACAGCATTGTCATCAGGCAAACATGGGAAGCAGCAGAAATAACGATCAGAGCTGAGAGCTGGATCATAGTAACCTGCGAGGAGGCGTGTGCAAGAGAAAATGAGATAATGGAAAAAGAGGGAAGCCCTGTTGCTGAGGAAGAGGTCTAAGAATAGAAAGAAGGGCATAGGGAGTAGGAAGCAGTGAGGTGCCTCATCTCCATACTCAAAGTTTCATTGGCTTTGAAATAACTGTAGTGGGCTTATTTGTCCACATCTAAACACCCACTTGCATGCACCCACAGAATATGCAGCTGTATGTGCAGCTGCCACAAATACATGTGAAAATATAGGTTTACAAGTGTGGATACATACACAGATGAACCTGTACCAACTAAACTTAGGTCCTTATAGACTGGCTGAGACTTTCTGGAAAATTGTAGTAAACATTATGACCTAGACCCTCAGATGGTGCTATCCAGCATTGTGTCTTTGAAATCAATGGAATTATGGACATTTCTATCAGCTGAGGGTCTGGCAAAACTTTAGAGCCTACAAGTCCACTCAGTCCTACTTCTTGTTCAGCCAATTGCTAAGACAAACAAGTTAGTTTACATTTGCAGGAGATAATGCTGCCAGCTTCTTATTTACAATGTCACCTGAAATTGAGAACAGGTCTTCCCATGGCACTGTTGTAGCCAGCGTCGCAAGGTATTTATGTGCCAGATATCGTATGCCCCTTCATGCTTTGACTTGTAGGCTCTAAAGTTTTACATTGTTTTGTTTTTAAGTGCAGTTCCGTAAAAAAAAAATTCTACATTTGTAAATTGCACTTTCACATTAAAGAGATTGTTTTCTGGTATTTGTCTGAGGTGAATTGAAAAAAATACTATTTCTTTGGTTTATCTTTTTTACAGTGCAAATATTTGTAATCAAAAATAATAATATAAAGTGAGCCCTGTACACTTTGTATTTTGTGTTGTAATTCAAAACACTATATTTGAAAATGTAGAAAAAAATCCCAAAAGATGTATAAGAAATTTGAATTGGTATTCAATTATTGTTTAACAGTGCGATTAAAACTGCAATGAATCGTGATTATTTTTTTAATCTCGTGATTAATTGCCATGATTGTTTTAAATCATTTGACAGTCCTAGTTTGTTGATCAGAGGTCCTCTGTACCTGCAATTCCCATTGGTTTCAGGAACTATATAATATCTAGGAAGAGTAATTTCTAAGCAGAATGTTTGAAAATTTCCACGGGTTTCAGCATTGCTTTAAATAACAGATTATTTATTATTATTACTGTTGTGATGTTTTGGTAATCTCATCATAGCCATATAAAGTGATTTTTTCTCCCTAAAATTTACATCTTCATTCTTGGCTAAAATCATTCAGCTAATGACCACGATTTCAGCATGCGAGGTTGCTGTGCGTGCTCTCCTTTGCAGTGCAGCCTGGCACTCTGTATGCATGCTGGTAGATCATCCAGGTCTTAAAAGGCAACTCCCTTTTTATCATTATATGACATAGGCTTTTAAAAGTTCAAGGTAAGGCCATTGTGTCTTGAGTCTATTTTTATTATACAAAACAGTGCATGGAATTTAATTTTTTTTCCCATCTGCCAACCATTTTGACTAATTGAACCCTTTGGAGCCAGGGGTCAGGGTTTCCCAATGTAAACTAACCCTGGGGACTCTGCATTAGCAGAAATGTTGAAAAATTATGAAGGTATTTTTGGTTCTGATGTTTGGTTCTGTTTTCCAGAGTTTAACTAGGATTCAGAAGAAACCCAAACTCCCCTTCTACATCTCTCTCTCTCTCTCTGTCATATATTTGGGTTCTTTTTAATGCCTCAAATTTTCCAGGCACTAAAATTTCCCGTTGCAACCCCCCCCCCTCCCAAGTCCGCCCCCCCCTCAACAAACCAGAAGGATATAACTCAAACCCACAGAAGTATGGAAATTCACAGCTAAGGCTCAAACTTCCATTATCTTGGCATAAGCAGAGTGTGCTTGGTAGCATTTTGGATGGAACGCCTTTGCAACTTGACACTGGAGGATTTTGGTTTTTTATAAATTCTTGTGTGGATTGAAGGCCAGGCCTTTGACAATTCTGTAGTGCATTTTAAATGTGATTTTCATTGGTATATTTTTGTCTACAAATGTTTTAGAGACCTTCATAGCCCATTTATTCCAATTCCATGCCACTCTCCAGAGGGTGTGCTGGCCCTTTAAAGCAGGTTATAGGCTCAGGAGTGCTGTGTTTAGACAAGTTAGATGTATCCAAGTCAGCAGGACCTGATGAAATTCATCCCAGAGTACTTAAGGAACTAGCTGAAGCAATCTTGGAATGATTCACTATTATCTTTGAGAACTCATGGAGGACGGGTGAGGTCTCATAGACTCATAGACTCATAGACTTTAAGGTCAGAAGGGACCAATATGGTCATCTAGTCTGACCTCCCGCATGATGCAGGCCACAAAAGCTGACCCACCCACAACAGAATCTTCCAGCCTGCGACCCCTGCCCTATGCTGCGGAGGAAGGCGAAAAACCTCCAGGGCCTCTGCCAATCTACCCTGGAGGAAAATTCCTTCCCGACCCCAAATATGGCGATCAGCAGAACCCCGAGCATACAGGCAAGATTCTACAGCCGAACCCTCATTTTACCCGCGATGGCACGTTAATGCCTAATTGACTAAAATCACGTTATCCCTTCAAACCATTCCCTCCATAAACTTATCAAGCCTAATCTTGAAGCCAGAAAGGTCTTTCGCCCCCACCGTTTCCCTCGGAAGGCTGTTCCAAAATTTCACCCCTCTGACGGTTAGAAACCTTCTTCTAATTTCAAGCCTAAACTTCCCCACGGCCAGTTTATATCCATTCGTTCTCGTGTCCACATTACAACATATATTGAAACATATATTGAGGAGATATATATACACACACATACAGAGAGCATGAACAGGTGGGAGTTGTCTTACCAACTCTGAGAGGCCAATTAAGTAAGAGAAAAAAAACTGTTTCACTCTATATGCATCCGAAGAAGTGGGTTGTAGCCCACGAAAGCTTATGCTCTAATAAATTTGTTAGTCTCTAAGGTGCCACAAGTACTCCTGTTCTTTTTGCGGATACAGACTAACACGGCTGCTACTCTGAAACCTGGTTTAAAGACTGCACTCAAAGAGTAGTTATCCATGGTTCACTGTCAAACTGGGACGATGAATCTAATGGGGTTTCCCAGGGGTCCATCCTGGGTTTGGTACTACTCAATATTTTCATTAATGACTTGAATAAATGGAGGGGAGAATATGCTTATAAAATTTGCAGATGACAACAACCCGGGAGGGCAGGATTAGAATTCAAAATGACCAAATTGGAGAATTGGTCTGAAATCAATACAATGAAATTCAATAAAGACAAGTACAAAGTACTGCATTTAGGAAGGGAAAAATCTAATGCACACATGCAAAATTGGGAATAACTGGCTAGGCAATAGTACAGCTGAAAAGGTTCTGGATGTTACAATGAGTCACAAAGTAAATATGAGCCAATGGTGTGATGCAGTTGTTAAAAAGACTAATATAATTGCTGGGGTGTATTAACAGGAGTGTCCTATGTAAGACTTGGCACTGTGAGACCTCAGCTGGAGTAGTCTGTCCAGTTCTGGGCGCCATACCTTAATAAAGATGTGGACAAACTGGAGAGAGTCCAGAGGAGAGCAACAAAAATGATAAAAGTTTGAGAAATCCTGACCTATGAGGAAAAGTTAAAAAAACTGGGCACGTTTAGTCTCGAGAATAGAAGACTAAGGGGGAAACTGATAAATCTTCAAATATGTTAAAGGCTGTTATAAAGAGGAGGGAGATCAATTGTTCTCCATGTCCACTGAAGGTAGAACAAGAAGTCATTTGCTTAATCTTCAACAAGGGAGATTTGGGTTACCGTAGAGATTAGGAAAATCTTTCTAACTATAAGCACTGGAATAGTCATCCAGTGGAAGCTGTGGAATTCCCATCACTAGATATTTTTAGAATAGGTTAGACAAACACCTGTCAGGGATAGTTTACACGTACTTGGTCCTGCCTCAGTGCAGAGGCTGGACTACATGACCGCTCAAGATCCCTTCCAGCCTTACATTTCTATGATTCTGTGTTCCTAGTCTCAGCCCCGAACAGGGGAATTCTGGGAGTGAAAGACCTTGCAGCAGTGCATGATAATAAAGGAGTCAGGGATAATAAGAAAGTGACTATTACAATAAAATATTCACCCGAGTCAGTAATTTTTTTTATCAGGGATCAGTACCTGTAAGCAATGCATGGGCTGTCTCATTCATTTTGGGTTCTTCTTCTATTGCTGTTCCTAGCTCAGATGGTTCTGCCGCTGGCCTCCTTTGCTGATGATACATCACTAATAATGGTTCTTTCTTTCTTTCTTTGGTCTCTGGGCATTTGGAAGCAGCAGTTCCAAATGCTCTCCCTACCCCATGTTTTCATTTTGCCACAACATTCTTGTTTAGGGCATAGCTATAATAATTTAGGACTGTTCCACTCAAATCAATGGATCTATCTGAAATTCTACACGGGAAGCAACTGAGAATTTTTAATAGTTCTGGGTCTTAGTTCTGCTGATTTCAATCATCTATTTCTCTGTGTTCTGGAAGTCAGGCTCTATTAATGCTACAGAAGGAAAAGCATGTATTATGCATGTACAGCAACTACATTTTAATCTGAAATTTATCTTTTCTTTTAAGTTCTTGTTTTTTAAATAAATATATAATGAATTACTGACAGTACTTAATAATATCTTACACAAGGTGCCATAATACCCCAAATAAATACTTATTTCTGCTCTCCTGCAACTTCACTAGGATTACATCATGTCAGATTACTGTAAATCTGCTTTAACCCAGTTTGAAAACACTAGTTAGTCAAGGATCTTTACAATACGTAATTTCATTTTTGTGTAATACCTTTCCTTTTGCTCTTTCTATGCAGTTTTACTGCCAGTGAAGTTTGGAGAGGGGATAAAGTCCTAACAAGTCCAGCATGGATGGAAGTTGTGCAAGTCACCTGACACCACTTTACTGTGCACTCCGACTCTGACCAGCAGCATTCAATTGTCAGAAGTAGGACTTAGTTCCACCCTCATTCAATCCTTGACCTCTTTGCTGAGACTGGATGGTGTTTTTTTGAGGTATATACTCATCAACTGAGAATCACACTGAGACAACCAACTGATTTAAGGCTGCTGGGCAACCATGAGCTAGCAGTGATACCTGATACTACTGAGCTAATTCAAGGTTTGAACCACTCACCTAGAAGTGGAAGGCTCATTATCCTTAGTTGTTGAGTGAAGCCATTAACACCCTTTCCAATATAAACCCTGCCCTCACCGTTGAGATGGTCAACATGCGCTACCATCATGGATATATATAGTTCAAATTATACAGGCTGTGTAAATGAGTTCATGACGCATAGCATCACAGAGCACGAAACTGACCGACCCATTTGAAAAGACATTCAGAAAGTCCCAAATATTCATCAGAGTCCACTAGTCTCAGTGTATGTGCAAACTCCCAAAGCTCAGCAATTTTGTTGAGAATGACAAACAATGCAGACTGGCAACTCTTATAAACTGGTTTGCCCTATTACTATTATAGTCCTTTTACTCTGTAATCCCTATTATAAAACAATGCTTCCTCCTCCCCCCCCCATTTCTTTCCATTTAAATATAGTTGAAAAACATTTAGGGCATTGATTTCCAAAGCATGTAGGACAAATTGTTGCCAACATCCATTGAAAATCAGCAGGAATTGGGGTCCTAACTCCCACAGGCACCTTTGAAAAATCCCAGCTTTAACTATTAAATTAATTGTTGTTGCTTTTGACTTTCCTTCCTTCGTAAATATCAGCTGTGAAACCCACTGTTAAGATAGTCTTCCTGTGGTAGGAAGCACCTTATCTTGTACTTTTGTGTCCCTGTAACTTCTGCATGCAGTACTATGAACCTTGCTGTTGGTCTGTATTTAAAAACAAACCAAACCAAAACAACTTGATAATATTTTGTTGCAAGAAGACCTGGACTATATCCTGCTTATTGTACAAAACTAACACATTGTGTTTCCTTAGCATGGAGGACAGGGATGGGAATGAGAAGGCAGAGTTGAGGGAAAGAGACCTCTAGCCTTTAACTGCATCTCTAAGATGCTCTATCTGATGTTCTATGCCGTTTCAAAAACTCATAACATTTGCTTCCTGCCATGTAATCTAAACTGGAGATATGCTACATCCTTCCATTACTAAAAATATCTGACAATCAGGTAGTCTTTATTACGAAATAACACATTTGAAAACTCTTTTCATTCATTTTCATTCTGATGTTTAAAAATCTCTAAATCTTAAGGTATGTAGCATCTTCTACATTAGTGTTTTATTTTGGAGTTTCATTCTGTCATGCAAAATTGGTCAGCCTCTGGATCCTGATCAAGCAGGAATTTGCCCCTGTTGGAGGTGTGTTTTTTAAATATTTCTGTTCTATACAGGCCTGAGCCAAATCCTGCCCAAGTCAATGGACAGACTCACAGGGACTTTATAGGTGTTGAATCGAGCATGTGAATAAGCAGAGAAGTTGTAGATCTATTGTCCAAATTGTGGCTAGTTTAAGAACACATCTACGTGAGAGAAAATTTTCATTCTAGTACACACCAATCTCGTTTATTCATTTGGCCAAATCAGGATCCTCTTCTTAAATGATGTTTACTTAAATAAATTACTGAATGGAATGTATGTTAATAAATACAAAATTGTGACCCTCAGTTCATATATTTTCATATTGAATAATGTTCATCTTTGGAAACATTTGGAGACACAAAGGGATATATACTAACACAGCATATATACTATAACTTGGTTCAAGAACTCCACTGAGCTCTAAACACAGCGATGGATATTTCTGTAATCCCCAGACAAGTGTAAACTAGGAAGGGAGCTAGGGAGATGGCTGGTGTATTGAACGAGTCCATAGGCATTTCACGTCTGGCAATCTGAGTTGAACGCAGCCTTAGATCAAAAATGACATAAGTTCAGTTGTCTCAGTCTAGCATCTACAAAAATGTATTCACATCCCAGTACCTCCATGAAACTTGGCATGTCTGGCAGCCTCTCCTCCAGAGAGATCCCTGTGATAGTGGGGGTTTACTTATGTATTTAATGTTAAGCATCTGCTTAAGTGCATGATTAAAGTTCAGTGGCAGATTTGTGTGGGAATGGTTTACACAACTCCGCCATATCTGAATACAGAAAGTATGATAGGCTTCTCAAACTAGGATGTCACACACTTAAAAAAAAAGCATTAAAAACAATGTTGTTTTTTTAAAGAAATTAAAGGCACCTTGGAGTCTTTATGATTTTAAATTCTGGAAAGTTAAGACTGAACAGTCTGAAAGTACTTTATAAAAAGCTGAAGAGCTGCATTCCTTTTGAAAGGCTAGGATGCCAAGATTTTTCTGAAATCTTTGGTTGAGATGTCCAATATACCATAAGGAACCATTGGATTGTAGTGAAATAAGGAATAAGGAATTCCATTCATAAAGCTGGGTTGGGAAATCATTCACTTCTGTCTGCATTGCTGACTTCTTGATATAGATCTTGCAAAAATCTTTGCAAGTGTGTTTACAGCCTCTGTACTCTGTAGAATCTTCAAAAGGTTTCTTCCTCCACCTCTCAGTTAATAAGAGGTTGATGACACTTAGCTACATATCACTTCACTTCATAAGTCCTCTTAGAAACATGTGCACTTGATCTGGCACTGTTAGTTTGTGTGTGTTGCTACTCTGTGTAACTGCATATCAGATAATTGCATAATTTACTTGTTGTATATATAATTGAGCTCCAAATGCTGATCTTAACAGTTCAGTTACTCCAGACATGTGAGCAGTGAGCTAGAATAAAGTACTTGAAAAACAGAACCAAGTGCAAGATCATTTTCATTGTCCTCTGCTGGACTCGCTCCAATTTGTCCACATCCCTTCTGTAGTGGGGGGCCAAAACTGGACGCAATACTCCAGGTGTGGCCTCACCAATGCCGAATAGAGGGGAATAATCACTTCCCTCGATCTGCGGGCAATGCTCCTAGTAATACAGCCCAATATGCCGTTGGCCTTCTTGGCAACAAGGGCACACTGCTGACTCATATCCAGCTTCTCGTCCACTGTAATCCCCAGGTCCTCTTCTGCAGAACTGCAGTTTAGCCAGTCGGTCCCCAGCCTGTAGTGGTGCATGGGATTCTTCCTTCCTAAGTGCAGGACTCTGCACTTGTCCTTGTTGAACCTCATCAGATTTATTTTGACCCAATCCACCAATTTGTCTAAGTCACTCTGGACCCTATCCATACCCTCCAGCATATCTACCTCTCCCCCCATTTTAGTGTAATCTGAGAACTTCCTGAGTGTGCAATTCATCCCATCATCCAGATCATTAATAAAGATCTTGAACAAAACTGGCCCCAGGACCGACCCCTGGGGCACTCTGCTTGATACCAGCTGCCAACTAGACATCGAGCCGTTGATCAGTACCCATTGAGCCCGACAATCTAGCCAGCTTTCTATCCACCTTATGGTCCAGGGGTCGGCAACGTTTGGCACGCGGCTCGCCAGGGTAAGCACCCTAGCAGGCCGGGCCAGTTTATTTACCTGCTGACGCGGCAGGTTCAGCCGATCGCGGCCCCCACTGGCCGCGGTTCGCCGTCCTGGGCCAATGGGGGCGGCGAGAAGCGGCGCGGGTGAGGGATGTGCTGGCCGCAGCTTCCCACCGCCCCCATTGGCCCGGGATGGCGAACCGCGGCCAGTGGGGGCCGCGATCGGCCGAACATGCCGCGTCAGCACTTAAATAAACTGGCCCGGCCCACCAGGGTGCTTACCCTGGTGAGCCGCGTGCCAAACGTTGCCGACCCCTGTTATAGTCCATTCATCCAATCCATACTTCTTTAACTTGCTGGCACAAATACTGTGGGAGACCGTATCAAAAGCTTTGCTAAAGTCAAGATATATCACATCCACCGCCTTCCCCATATCCACAGAGCCAGTTATCTCATCATAGAAGGCAATCAGGTTGGTCAGACATGACTTGCCCCTGGTGAATCCATCTTGACTGTTCCTGATCACCTTCCTCTCATCCAAGTGCTTCAAAATAGATTCCTTGAGGACCTGTGCCATGATTTTGCCAGGGACTGAAATGTGGCTGACCGGTCTGTAGTTCCCTGAGTTCTCTTTCTTCTCTTTTTTAAATATGGGCACTATATTTGCCTTTTTCCAATCGTCTGGGTCCTCCCCTGATTGCCACGAATTTTCAAAGATAATGGCCAATGGCTCTGCAATCACATCAGCCAACTCCCTCAGCACCCTTGGATGCATTAAATCTGGAACCATGGACTTGTGCATGTCCAGCTTTTCTAAATAGTCCTTAACCTGTTCTTTCATCACTGAGGGCTGCTCACCTCCTCCCCATACTGTGTTGCCCAGTGCAGCAGTCTGGGGGCTGACCTTGTCTGTGAAGGCTAAGGCAAAAAAAGCATTGAGTACTTCAGCTTTTTCCTCATCATCTGTTACTCGGTTGCCTCCCCTATTCAGTAAGGGTCCCACACTTTTCCTGACCTCCTTCTTGTTGCTAACATACCTGTAGAAACCCTTCTTGTTACCCTTCACATCCCTTGCTCAGGGCTGGTTTTAGGCCGATTCAGGCGATTCCCCTGAATTGGGCCCCGCGCCCTTGCCGCCACCGGTACACAGTACCGGGGCAGCCAGGCTTCCCCAGGGGGCAATTTAAAGGGCCTGGGGCTCCCAGCAGGGGCTGGAGACCCAGGCCCTTTAAATTGCCACCAGAGCCCCACTTCTGGAGCCCTGGGGTAGGGCTGCGGGGCTCTGGGGGCTATTTAAAAACTCCGTGGCTCCCCTTGCTTCTACCGCCCCGGCCCTTTAAATAGCCGCTGGAGCCCCGCCGCTTCCCCAGGGCTCCCTCGGCTATTTAAAGGGCTGGGGTGGTAGAAGCAGGGGAGCCCCGGGCCCTTTAAATAGCCCCCAGAGCCCAGGGGTAGCGGGGGGAGAGGGGCTCCGGGGGCTATTTAACGGGCCAGGGCTCCAGCTGTCACTGCCGCCCCGGCCCTTTAAATAGCCACGGGAGCCCCGCTGCTTCCCCAGGGCTCAGCAGCTATTTAAAGGGCCGGGGCAGTAGAAGCAGGGGAGCCCCGGGCCCTTTAAATAACCCCCAGAGCCCTGGAGTAGCAGGGGGCTCCGGTGGCTATTTAAAGGGTCGGGGCTCCAGCTGCCTCTGCCGCCCTGGTCCTTTAAATAGCCACGGGAGCCCCGCTGCTTCCCCAAGGCTCCGGCAGCTATTTAAAGGGCCGGGGAGTTAGAAGCAGGGGAGCCCCTGCCCTGCCCGCAGCCAGCCCCTGCTGCACCCCCTGCCCACACCAGCCCCGCACCCCGCAGCGGCAGCCAGCCCCTGCTGCACCCCCTGCCCGCACCAGCCCGCACCCCCTGCCCTGCCCGCAGCCAGCCCTTGTCTCCAGCCAGCCCCTGCTGCACCCCCTGCTCGCAGCCAGCCCCTGCTGCACCCCCTGCCTGCACCAGCCCCACACCCCCTGCCCTGCCCGCAGCCAGCCCCTGCTGCACCCCCTGCCCGCACCAGCCCTGCACCCCTGCCCTGCCCGCAGCCAGCCCCTGTCTCCAGCCAGCCCCGCACCCCCTGCCCACAGCCAGCCCCTGCTGCACCCGCTGCCCGCACCAGTCTCGCACCCCCTGCCCTGCCCGCAGCCAGCCCTGCACCCTTTGCCCTGCCTCCAGCCAGACCCTACCTCCAGTCAGCACCTGCCCTGCCCCTGCCCTGCCTCCAGCCAGCAATGTACGTAATATATAATTTTGTTATTATTTATATAGTTATGGAAAGTAAATAATACATGGAAGAAATTAAAGGGGTTTTTTTACGTGTTTTTTTTTTTTTTAGTCATCCCTGCCGGGGCCCCGCCGAAAATGTCTGAATTGGGCCCCGCACTTCCTAAAGCTGGCCCTGCCCTTGCTAGCTGCCTTGCAACTCCAATTGTGCCTTGGCCTTCCTGATTACACCCCTGCATGCTTGAGCAATATTTTTATACTCCTCCCTAGTCATCTGTCCAAATTTCCACTTCTTGTAAGCTTCCTTTTTGAGTTTAAGCTCACTGAAGATTTCACTGTTAAGCCAAGCTGGTCGCCTGCCATATTTGCTATTCTTTCTGCACATGGGGATGGTTTGTTTCTGTGCCCTCAATAAGGCTTCTTTAAAATACAGCCAGCTCTCCTGGACTCCTTTCCCCCTCATATTAGCCTCCCAGGGGATCCTGCCCATCAGTTCTCTAAGGAAGTCAAAGTCTGCTTTTCTGAAGTCCAGGGTCCGTATTTTGCTACTCTCCTTTCTTCCATTTGTGAGGATCCTGAACTCAACCATCTCATGGTCATTGCTGCCTAGGTTGCCACCCACTTCTACTTTCCCTACCAATTCTTCCCTGTTCGTAAGCAGCTGGTCAAGAGGAGCATGGCCCCTAGTTGGTTCCTCCAGCACTTGTACCAGGAAGTTGTCCCCAACACTCTCCAAAAACTTCCTGGATTGTCTGTGCATTGCTGTATTGCTCTCCCAGTGGATGTCAGGGTGATTGAAGTCCCCCATTAGAACCAGGGCCTGTGATCTGGAAACTTCAGTTAGTTGTCCAAAGAAAGCCTTGTCTACCTCATCCTTCTGATCCGGTCAGGCAACTTCTCTCCAGTAGATCACATTTCATCCCTAGCTATATTGTAGTACCTAAGTTAAATAGCCTAGAATGGTAAATAGTGTAGGATGGGCGTGTTTTAAATGTATTGTTCAAAGTATAATGCAATTTCTGGGAGCATCTCACCTATGTAGCACTATGTCTACTATTGTTAAAAAAATTATACGTGCAAAAAATGCTGAAAAGTTTCTTATCTGTTATAAGGAAAAGCAGCTAAAAAAAACCCCAACAAAACCTCTATTCCTTGTAAGATGAAATCTAAGTGAAAAAGACTAGGACTCAATGCAAACATAGGATCAGATCCTCAGCTGGTGTAAATGGGTGTAGCACCACTGAAGTCAATGGAGCTACACTGATTCACACCAGCTGAGGACTTGGTCGATTCTGTTTACAATTAACACTGGCTTTAACAAACAGGTGTACGTAATTATCCTGGAGATCTGTTAATGGGAAATAGATAGGCCTAGTCTCCCCACAGAATAGTAGGGGAGGGAGAAGGGAGGAGGTAAAGGGAGGAGGTAAAGAAAAGAACCGGAGCACACAGGATTATTATTTCCTTTCCTTTAGGGAGGTTCATTCATGGCTGCCTGGATCTCTGGAAAATCATTTGCTATAGTTCTTAGTCAGTAAAAGCTACAGAGATGAAGACAGGGGTGTAGGCTGCCTAAAGCCACAGTCAGCAGTCCTTAGGGGTTCAAGACCACCCTCTGTCTGAGTGTCACCTTTTATAGGGGTCACACAGTATGCAGTGCTAATTTAAAATGAGCGTCTCTGCATCATAGCTACCAGCTGTAGCGGGCCGTCAGCGTACAAGGCTTTCTACCTCAGAGGGTTCGACAATACCTGTTTTGGGCCAAATCCCTTCTGCAGTGTAATGCCCCTGTGCAGGGGCTGTGTGTGCAAGTGAGAGAAGGAGACAGAATCCTTCCCCTGAGGCCATGGAGCAGCAGGAGAGCTACTTAGAAGCATCTGGTCAGGATTTTCAGAGATCAGCCCATCTCTATAATCCTTTGCTACAGTAATTACTGGACATGGACAACATTTTTCCTACAGAGACCTCAGTGTCTTGCTAAGGTTGATAAAGGTACACTTAACAGATAGGGCAGGGATCGGCAACCTTTGGCATGTGGCCCGCCAGGGTAAGCGCCCTGGCGGGTCGGGCCATTTATTTACTTGCTGCATCCACAGGTTCGGCCGATCGCAGCTCCCACTGGCCGTGGTTCGCTGTCCCAGGCCATTGGGGACTGCGGGAAGTGGCGCGGGCCGAGGGATGTGCTGGCTGCTGTTTCCCGTAGCCCCTATTGGCCTGGGACAGCGAACCGCGGCTAGTGGGAGCCGCGATCGGCTGAACCTGTGGACGCGGCAAGTAAACAAACTGTTCCAGCCCGGCAGAGGGCTTACCCTGGCGGGCCGCGGGCCAAAGGTTACCGATCCCTGATATAGGGAAATAAAGGCATTGAGAGTCTAAGGGTACATCTACACTGCACAAAAAAACCCCGGCAGTGAGTCTCAGGGCCCAGGTCAATTGACGTGGGCTCACATTATGGGGCTAAAAATAGTGGCGTAGACATTCCGGCTTGGGCTGGATCCCGAGTTATGAAACCCAGTGAGGGGGGATGAGTCTCAGATCCCAGGTCCCAACCCAAGTGGGAATACCTACACTACTATTTTTAGTCCCATAGCATGAGTCCTGCTAGATGAAGTCAGTTGTTCCAGACTCTGAGATTTGCTGTTGTGGTTTTTTTTTTTTATTGTGGTGTAGGTGTAGCCTAAGTGCCTTCCCCGTGGTCACAGAGCTGGTCAGTGAGAAAGAAATCTCAGAGGCCTGACTCTAAACCTATTGCTGCTCCCTGATTACAAATTTTACATCATCAAAACATACTGTCAATATCATGCCTGAACGCCCTGACATTGTTTTCATCATCTTAGCTCTTGTCTCATGCCTCCTCAAACAGTCATGACATGAACCACATCAGGAGAAAAAATGGTATTTAAAATAATTATTTTCTGTCTAATTCCTCCTCTTTTCAGCCTTTGCTCGTTAGCCTCATATGATCTCTCTTCCTTTTCTCAACAGCTGGCAGTCTAGATTCTATTCAAGAGGGGTTCCTACTTCACATACCCTCACATATCCACTCCACCTTTCTCCCCAAAGAAAGCCTGTTAATAATTTTTTAAAAATATTTTCCACAAACTCTTTTCCAGTTCATAAAGTGCCATGTTGTCTCTCCAGATTGAGAGGGCAATTAACATAGCTGATGGCAGGGTCATTGATAATACACGTGGCAGGAGGACAGTTTTCTATGGCAAATGGACGTTTTTACTCAAGTATTAGGCTGCCCCCTTCCCCACCAAATAAACACTCATATTCTCATCACCACCACAACAACCCCTCGTACTAACATTTTCCAAGGTTAGGTGAGACAAGTGCTACCTGAGCAGCAGGTGGTGGCTAAGTTGGGCATTGTAAACTACAGACTGCCTTGCGGTCTCTGAACACTATGGGCCAGATTCAGGAGTGAATCCCCTGAAATAAATGGAGGTACACTGATGTAAATTTGGTTTAAGTGAGATGAGAATCAGGCCCAATATGGTGTTTAGTTTACCATCTGGATGAGTCATTTTCTAGCAGCAATGGGGCTATGCTAATTTACACCTGCTGAGAATCCGTGTGTAAGGCCCCAGCCTTGCTCACATTGAAGTAAATGGCAAAGCTGTGCCCAGGTTCAGGTCCATAAAACCTAATTCTCCTCTCACTTACTCTGTGTTTTACACCAGCATGACTCCCTTGGTGTCAAATGAACCATTTCTGATTCACACAAGTGTAAACTGGAGGCATAGCAGGCTCATTAGTTTTAGTCTCACTTTCTGTTTCCTCAAACCTTTCCCAGCAGAAATCTATTTGAGAAGGTTTGGCCAGGGAATTGCTTTGGGTTTCTTGTGTTTATACTGTAGTCAAACAAAAACTAAGCAAGACAAGACACACTTTATCAGACGGCTAACTACAAAAAGGTTAATAGTTTACATGCGTTAATGCTATCCCTGGGTTTCCACAAGATGGAACAGAGAATCAGCCATTTGTGTTTGGCATCTTCCCTCCTTAACATTCTGTCATCCACTTGGATGTTTTGTTCAGTGACCATCTGGTTTTTTCATCAGAAACAAAGTGGAGCAGGTCATGCAGCCACGTTAAAAAAATCAACACGCAAATATTCCACAGAGAAAGAGGTCACTGTACTTTATCAAGCTGCAGAAATCAGCCCAAACAATGTCTTGAAAAATCTTGTTCAGACCACAAAAAGGGTAGCGGAGGAAGATCTATGGAAAGAATACATTAGGAAACTTGGAACACTGGCAATTTAAAGATGCCAAGGTTAATTTCCAGGATTATAAATGATAGAAATCAAGGCAAATGTGAACTTGCTTTGAAAGAGAGTCAGTCCCCAATTTCTGGTTTTACTTCAGCTGTGGAATTTGGGATTTGTGCTCTCCCTTCTCTATGACTTTTATATTTACGGACTACAGGCCACATTGCATTACATTTTATTAATATCATTAGCCTTAAAGTAACTTGACCCATTTCATTTCTTTGTCTCCAGGCAATGTCAGTGAATGAATAGATCAGCCACACTGATGCCTTCCGTGCTGCGATATCTGCAGAAAGTGTATTTAATGGATCATTCATGCCTCTTCGTTTGCTCCTTCCATAACAATTACATATGCTGGGTTGCCTTGCTAAGAGTCTCATGATTGTCCCTGGTATCGACTCAGGGAAACCAAAAGTCTGTGTCTCGACATCTGTGCAAAAAATGCCTTGGAATCACTGCACCAATCTATCCAATGATACAACAGACTCATCGGCACTCCTCAAAGGAAAGCCTAGTCATTGGACCCAAATGAAAGCATCCTCATTGAAATGGCATTTTCTCATCACCAGGAATTCCTATCAATGGGGACAAAAGATAACCTACGTGGCTATCCTGATTCAGAATGTTCTATTAATCTTTCACTGCTATATTAAGATCCATTCGTGTTGATTGCCAAATCAGCAAAAGGCAAGAGGAAAGACCTAAGAGGGTCTTACCTTGTGCATATAAAGGCAGGAAATGAGATGGCTGGTCACAGAGCAGAAACCAACATTTCAGCAGGATTTTTTTATATTGTATGTGTTAGACAAAGGGCAGTGTGTCGAACTAAATTGGTCGAGCTGAACTGCTCCAACGAAAAGTAAGAGAAATGTTCAAACTAAAATTGGATGGGCAAAAGTCCAGGTGACTATGTTGCATACAAGGACCTCAAAGAAATCTCTTAGTGTCACAGCAGAAAATAATCCTAAATCTAATAGGGTGGCCTGTAGCAGTAGTTGCACCATGGTAGCTGCTGGCGGGCTGAACCATATGACTGATCTTGCCATTCAGAAGGAAGAGGAAAAAGTGAGTAATGAACATTACAACTAAATTAATTTTTGTCTCAGTTTATGATAAGAATTATCTTTAAAGATTATTTTTACAGCCAAAATAACTGTGTAGTCATGAGATTCTTTCTATGGGGTCACTATCGGGACTTTCAGGGGCCGTAATAAACTATTACCAGGGCCATATTAGGACTATCTTGGAGAATCCAGCATGGGAAGCATTGTGGAACAGGAAATTTCTACCTTTGCAGAGGCAACACTCTTAGGGATCTTTTGTGGCATTTACTTCTAGGCTGCAGTAGAAGTTGGGTGCAGCACCCACAAGTGCTCCTAGAAGTAACATGCATCAAGGCAGGACTACATAATAGCTAGACCATTCCTGACAGGTGTTTCTCTAGCTTGTTCTTAAAAGACTACAATGATGGAGATTCCACAACCTCCCTAGGCAATTTGTTCCAGCGCTTAAATACCCTGACAGGAAGTTTTTCCTAATGTCCAAACTAAACTTCTCTTGCTGCAATTTAAGCCCATTGCTTCCTGTCCTGTCCTCAGAGGTTAACAAGAACAATTTTTCACCCTCCTCCTTGTAACAACCTTTTATGTACTTGAAAACTGTTATCATGTCCCCTCCTAGTCTTCTCTTCTCCAGACCAAACAAACTCAATTTTTTCAATCTTCCTACATAGGTCATGTTTTCTAGACCTTTAATCATTTTTGTTGCCCTACTCTGGTCTTTCTTCAATTTGTCCACATCTTTCCTGAAATGTGGCACCCAGAACTGAACACAATACTCCAGCTGAGGCCTTATCAGCACGGAGTAGAGCGGAAGAATTACTTCTCGTGTCTTGCTAGCTTAAAACACTCCTGCTAATACATCCCAGAATGATGTTCATTTTTTTTGAAGCCATGTTACACTGTTGACTGATATGTAGCTTATGATCCACTATAATGCCAAGATCCCTTTCCGCAGTATTCCTTCCCAGCAATCATTTCCCATTTTGTGTGTGTGCAATTGATTGTTCCTTCGTAAGTGGAATAGTTTGCATTTGTCCTTGTACATGAAGCTCATCTATCAAATGCCAACTTTTGGCTGGATTCTTGGAAAATTTGGCTCTTTCTACTAACTGATATGTAATTCAGAAATGGAAGATATCATGTGCTGCTTTCTGATCCTTTGAAAACATTAAATCATGAAAATATCTGATGTATTTCATTTCTCCCCCTTCCTGTAATCTTGCCAGAGTGGTCATGACCACAATAAGTGAACTGAAGTGACTGGTATTTGTCTCATATATAAAATGTGTTTACTTAGGGACCTCATTTATGAAAATAATAATGCAAGAGAGTTTTTGGCTAGAATGAAGTTTATAAAGAAGTAACATTTAATCATTAGCGACTGAAGCTGCACTCAGGCTGAACGGTGGTGTTCAAATTGACTTCTTGAATCAATTTATTCTATTTCTGGTATTAAGCTTCAACCTGGCACGGTCCTATGGTTGTCCATAATTCAGGGGATAATACTATGTCAGTATACTCTTAACTGCTGTTCTTAGCATTCTGAATTGGATTTATTAAAAGTTACCAACATTTTTTTAAAACGTTTTTGCACTCTCTTAACTTGTATAGGCGATAATGTATTTTTGAGGAAAGATACAGGACCATAAAAATTGCCCTACTGGATCAGACCAGAGGCACATCTAGTGAAATATCCTGTCTTTTCTCCATACCAGATGCTTCAGAGGAAGATGCACAGAGTCTTGTGCAGCTACAAAATTTGTATCTGCATCTGATCCGCAAAAATGGTCTGCAGATATAAAGCGGATATCCACAGATTTGCAGAGCTCTAAAGATGCATAAAACACTGAATTGGGCAGCTCACAGATGAAAGTTCTTCTTAGGCCCTATCATTTAGGCTTTTTCCTGCAAGATGCAGTGATGGCCCCAATTTAGCAAAATATTTAAACACATGTTTAACTTTAAGCACATGTGGTTCCATTGACTTCTGCTTGCAGGATTGTGCTGTTAGTGGTTGGCTTGTGCCATGAACCATGAGAATTTTATCTTCTTCCCGAAAAAAAAATTGATATCAAGATCATCCTAAGCTTCAAAAAAGGATTAGAAAGTGAGAACATATCATTTGTCTTATGTAATATAACTGTGGATGTCACATTATCCATATAACAATTATTCCTCTTTTGAATCCTACATGTCTCCATAAAATCATGTGGTAATGAGTTCCACAAGTTAGTTCTGCATTTTTTTAAAAAAAGATTTCCTTTTAATAATCCTAAATTTGCTGCCTGTGAATATGCCTCATCAGACATGACTTTATTACAGTATATTGGCACGGCCATGCTGTTATTAGAGATCAGTGTGAGTCAAGTTTTTTTATGCGTCTGCTGGAACAGGAAGTGGTGGTGGTGATCAGTAGGCACACTGATCCCTCTGAGTTAGTCCCAAACCAGTGCTCCTGCATGGGATTTTGGGGACTATGCTATTGGTATAGCTGTTGTCTCTGGTATTTAGAGGGTATTTTTCATTTGGTAAAGGGATATTATTTATTTTGCCTCTTCATAGATCAGATAAGGCTATGTGTTGCCTCAAGTGACTGTTTCCTTAACATAAGCACTGGCCTCATCTATGTACTTTAAAGCTCAGTTCTTCTTTCACCCCCCCAAAACCCCTCCTTGTTCATCTTTTGGAAAATGATAACATCAGTGAGGTCATTCCAGAATTAGATGTTAGGCAAAATGGCCCTTGCCAGTATTTCACAATCAGACCATTAAGTTATAAACACATCTAAAAGTTTATATTATATATAGTCATTTATTGATAAAGACATAAATAAGCAGTCTAAAACCCTCATCAATTTGAGTCCTTTTCTCAAAGGCAGAGATCTTAAAAATAGATAAACCACACTTCTAAAACCTGTATTAGAAAGAGAAAAACTTGATGTGTTTTTAAGATACTTAGAAAAGAGAAGTACACGAGGAGCTGGCTATTTCTTAGCAAGAAAAATGCCTTTGAAAACCTTTCTATACTCCAGGTATCTTCCTCAAAACCACATCTAACATGGGTCTAATCTCCGTGCTCAATAACATCATTATTAAACAGTCACACATCACATACAACATGTTTATCATTTTAACATTACTGCTCAGGATCAGGTTTAAATTATGGTCTGTAAAACCACTGTAGATCCGGTTCCTTTTATTTATTTAAGATCTATTAGCTTTCTATAAAATGAATATTTAATACCATGTGAGAAGATTAATTGCAAGTATTCTTTGGCTGTTTTTAACCTTTTAAGGGCATTTCTCTGCCTGAAGCAAAGAGCAGTATCATTAAGGAGCATACATTTTTAGTGCACCAGATAAGCAGCAATATGAAAGGAATGAGATTTTTACATTTCAGACATGCTATTTGATTTATTACTGGATAAGAGGTTTTTTTAACCAGTGACAGCCAAAATGTTGTTCAAAGTTTTCACACACCTTCTTTCTATACACAGGATATTTTATCATGTTTTCTGTGAGTATGATGGGGTAAATTCTAGCAATTGATCCCCATGCTCCTAGAAGCAGTATAAGATGGAGGACAGGATGGCTCAGGGAGGCTGGGGAAAAAAAGCAAAGCAATGGAGCAGCACATACATGCCTCTATTTTATATGCTACAGCTATAAATTCATACATTCCAGAAGTGACCACTGTGATCCTCTAGTCCAACCTCCTATATAACACAGGGCATATGTGCAGTTGGTCACTGGCCTAAGTAGATTGTGAGCTCCCCAGGGCAGGGATCCTATTTTTGTTCTGTGTTGGTCCAGCATGTAGCACAGTAGGGCACTGGTCTATGATTGGGGTGTCTAGATGCTCCTGCAATACAAATAATAAATACTAATAATACTCAGACCCCAAGTCCTCAGAGATGTCCCTTTGGAGCACTGGCAGGCACATCAGCCAATCTTCTAGCTTTCAAGGCAGCACTAGGAGGGTAGTATAGTATGGAATGGGGGAGGTGCACCCATTTACTGGCCTACTACAACAAATATGCAACACAAGCTTAGGTGTTATACAAGGCATAGATGACATCCATGTTATAAACTGCAGAGCCATGTAATACACTGAATTTAGCATGAACCTGTGACTTACTCAGGTGCCCTCTGCCTAGTGATCCCTCTTCCCTTGGATCATATCTAACCTCTGAGCAGCTTCAAACAGCCACCATCATTTATAAATCAGACAGCCAGAGATACGTGTCTGCCTTCTCCCTACCAAATATGGAATCCCATCCACATGAAAATTACATCTGCCCATGGGCACAGAAGGGCATTACCAATCCATGGCCCAATACTTGTCACTACACGTTCAAAGTCTGCTATCTCATCACCCATCAGAGTTAGGAATGAGACCTTTAGCCCATTGGAAAAGAAAGATTCCCAACTTTTCAACGGGATTTAAAACACTTTCTAAGATCCCAAGATACTGCTTTTTAAACCAGGACATTTTTGTGCATAGAAAAGATAATTTGTAGAGGTTTTTCAAATGAATTGGGTCATGGTACTGCAATGAGACTTCACGCAATGTGACTGCTACACCAGAGTGTAGTCCCATTGCAGGGTATGTGTTTTTTCCCCTCTCCCTCATCAGCCTGTACAGTAGGACTCACAGAACTTTACAAGGAAGGGGGGGGGGGGAATACAACAAAAAGGGCCCGACAGCATTTTTTTAAAACACTCTAAAACATTTATAAAATAATTTGCAAAAGTGGGCTTATACACACTACATAACGGTGTGGCATGTCATTAAGGTTTTATTTGTATTCATTTCAGATGGCTTGTGCGTACACACACACACACACACACACACACACGCGCGCAAATTGCCAAGATTTTTATAAGTGACATCTGGTGCTTCACTTATTGGGTGCCCCACGTGAGATCACATAAAGGGACCTGTTTTTTAGGAAGCTCTGAGCACCCATCTTTGAAAATCAGGCCCTTTTCAAAGTTTCTCCACTTGGATATCCAATAATAATTATGCGCTATTGAAAATCCTGGTAATATATTATTCATTAAAAAAACAAAACAAAACAAAAACAACCCCACATGACTTTCTAAAGAAGGTCCCAAGATCATCCAGGTCTTGGCAAATGAGGTCCTGTCAAACATTTACAAACAAGTGTTCTTAAAATTGAATTGCTTGTTGAGTGGTAAGAGCCATTATTTCCTTATCTTTTGTTGTTCCTTTCTTTCTTTACTAAGATATTGCTTTCCTGTGTACTATTAAATTCCTCATCCTGTTAGGGAAAAAAAGAAGAGAAATATTGTCCTAAACTGCTTGGACATATTGTCACTGTGGTTTCCTATTAACTTTTTGCTGATTCCTGCTTACTTATCATGTGCTTTAATGTTCTGTTACACTTTCCAGAAGCAGTGTGTCTCTGGTGCTTTGTCTCTGAAGCATTAACACTTGCTGTGAGTTCCTTCGCTGCCATTGTCTTTGTCACGTAAAATAGCCTCATTAGGATCCCAAGAACAACCGGGTCGGCTATTTTAATAGAATGATATTTTCCATGATAGCAAAAGGTTGTGATATCAACCTCTGCTATGACCCCCAAAACAAAATCACTTCCATTCACATTACTAACTTCTGCCTGTGGGAAACAGCCAGAGTCTGAATATCCTTTTATCCTCAACGCTGTATTTCTTTATTTGTATTTGCCTGGTTCCTGTTGTAATGCATCTAACCTATACACAAACAGCCTTCTCTGTGTTCTTTCCCCAGCATTCTTCAAATATTCACATTCTTAAAATACCATCTCCTTCCTTATTTTCTCAATTCCTTATTTGTTTACTCTCAAAAGCTGCTTTGTCGCTGCCCACACTGAGCTGGGGAAAATGTATAACCTAGTCCTCCTTTATTTTAGATGTACAGTAGAATGTTAATGTCTTTGTTGCCAGCCACTAGAAAGCTTTATTGAGGACAAATCTACATGCCACTGAAATTGTATAGCATGAATGTTCCCTAAGTATGTAATATTCTTCAAATTAATTGGATTCCATGGGGTATATTCTCCTCACAATGTGCAGGGATTTTAAACATATAACTGCCATTAATGTTAATGGGAGTTACCCATTTAAATCCCAGCACATCTAGATGGGAATATTACCCCTATGTATTTAAAATAGGATATCTTTAAACCAAGCCTGGTCCACCTTCCTGTGAACTATTACAAATAATGACTACAATTTTCTCCGATGGATTGAAAGATAACAAGTCCTACCAAGCCATCACTTTAAAGCACTTCCACACCACTAACTCTAATGATACCAGCCTCAAAAACCCCACTGAAACATAAATAAAAAGTCATTATTAGGACTTTTGCTGTTCTTCATTACAAAACAGAGTGCGGCGCCTGAGATCAGTCTTGAAACAGAAGTGAAATGGATGCGAAACAACATTCCCTTTAGTTGTTTTTGTCTTTCCTAGTAGCACTAACAGCATTTCCATGGGATTTGAAATTAGATGTATAACCAGAGCATCTGTGCATCTGTGAAATTCTTAGTACAATCTCAGCATGGATTGTTGTTTAATATTAATATTATTGTTCATAAGCCGAAGAAAGAACTTTGGTTGCACTTATATTTCCAGTTAGGAAATAAAAATAATCTTACTATAGTTCTATGACCAGGATGGACTTATTTAAAAAAAAAGAAGAAGAAGAAGCAGGTATAACTAATTTGAAATTTTAAAAAGTCAAACAAACAAAAAAACCCCACATCTCTGTCATAAAACAGAGACAAAATAATTTACTGCAGACCATAAATAAATAACCACAGTAATTGCACTGTGACACGATTAGGGAAAGTTTAAATTATTTTCCACCAGACTCTTTAAATTCAGTAGTTAACATCTATACATTCATCAGTTAACTAGTCACTTGTAGTGTAGCCATTAAGGGAAATAATTCTACACTGAGCGATACTGTACAAGGAGCCTGAAAACCAGCACATTTGTACTTTGGCCGTAGCAAACACAGCTAGAGAACTATTTTCTGTGACTCAGGTTTTAAAGGTCAGACAAAAAACATGGTTACAATATCTAGACCCAATCCGGCTAGGTGCCTAGCATCTTTGTTTTCCATTGATATAGATCAGGGGTCGGCAACGTTCGGCACGCGGCTCGCCAGGGTGAGCACCCTAGCGGGCCGGGCCAGTTTATTTACCTGCTGACGCGGCAGGTTCGGCCGATCGCGGCCCCCACTGGCCGCGGTTCGCCGTCCCGGGCCAATGGGGGCGGCGAGAAGCCGCGGCCAGCACATCCCTCGCCCACGCCGCTTCCCGCCGCCCCCATTGGCCCAGGACGGCAAACCGCGGCCAGTGGGGGCCGCGATCGGCCGAACCTGCCGCGTCAGCAGGTAAATAAACTGGCCCGGCCCGCTAGGGTGCTTACCCTGGCGAGCTGCGTGCCAAACGTTGCCGACCCCTGCCCTAACCTATGTCTGAGCTGTTGAAGTCCTCAAATCATGGTTTAAAGACTTCAAGGTGCAGAGAATCCTCCAGCAAGTAACCCGTGACCCACGCTGCAGATGAAGGCAAAAAAACAAACACACACCAGGGCCTCTGCCAATCTGCCCTGGAGGAAAATTCCTTCCTGACCCCAAATATGGTGATCATCTAAACCCTGAGCATTTGGGCAAGACTCACCAGCCAGACACCCAGGAAAGAATTATCTGTAGTAACTCAGATCCCACCCCATCTAACATCCCATCACAGGCCATTGGGCATATTTACCACTAATAGTCAAAGATCAATTACACTGCTCTACAGCCAAAATGCTTCTGAAATAAATGTAGTCAAACTTTACTAATTCTGGGTCACTGAGAACGAAAATGATGCTTAAAATTGTTGATTGGCTCTAGTTTTCAAGATATGCTATTGGGTCAGTATATACGACCCTTGACTTGGGAATGGCGGAGGATAAGTGAGTTATAAAGGGAAGGGATCTCAATTTAAACCAGAAATGACTAAAATACATCTTTGACTGGATCTATGAATAAATCTATGACTGGGTTTGGACAGTACTTGCTTTTTAGGCAAAACAATGAATGATGCAATCTGAAGCTGGCATTGCGTCATACATGATATGAATTGCATCATGTTATTCCTAGAAGTCATGGATGATGCAATCATAACGAAGCTTACATCACTCTGCTGAACAAATTGCCCTATATCAGCTCTAGAAATCATACAGTGTCGTGCTCTCTTATTTGTCAGTGTTTGATTTTGCAAAGGGACACATTTCTGTTTAGCCAAAGTGAGCAGAGATGCCTCGTACTTGTGTGAACAGTGCAGATAACTTCTGCTATGTTTGTGGTGAAGTGACTTTTGCATCACAAAAGCGCAGTATAACCACTATGGTTAAGAAAGCCTATCACCTTTATTTTGGCTGCAAAATTGGAGATCAGGACAAGAGGTGGGCCCCACACATATGCTGCAACACTTGTGCAACAAATCTTTGCCAGTGGTTGAACAGGAAAAGGAAATCTATGCCTTTTGCAGTGCCAATGATTTGGAGAGAGCCAACAGATCATACCAGCAATTGTTACTTCTGCATGGTGCCTCCAGTTGGGAGAGGTGTGTCAAAGAAGAAAAAGTGGACTGTGCATTATCCAAGCATTCCATCAGCTATACGCCCAGTACCCCACAGAGAAGGACTGCCGGTTCCTGATGCACCAGAATCATTCTCACTTGAGTCAGACGAGGAAACGGAAGAGGATGAAACTTCTGGTCCTGAACCATCAATGTCACAGGACCCACATTTTCTCCCATCCTCCTCCTCTGAACCACACCTCATAACACAAGGTGAACTGAATGACCTTGTCAGGGATTTGGAACTGCCCAAGAGTAAGGCAGAGCTGTTGGGCTCCAGACTACAGCAGTGGAATCTCCTGGCAGGTGATGTTAGGCTTTCCATGTTCCGTGACCGTCAAAAGGATCTTGTCCCATTCTTCTTCATGGAAGGTGATCTTGTAGCCTGCAACAACATCGATGGTGTGATGGCAGCCCTCAACATCGTTCGCGATCCAGATGAGTGGAGACTGTTCATTGATTCATCGAAGACGAGTCTTAAAGCTGTTTTACTGCATAATGGCAATGTTTGGCCATCAATTCCAGTTGGTCATGCAGTCCATATGAAGGAAACCTATGACAACATGAAACAACTTTTGAGGTGCATAAACTATGACCAACATCAGTGGCAGCTTTGTGGCGATTTGAAGGTTGTTGCTCTCTTGCTTGGTCTGCAGACTGGATACACAAAGTACTGCTGTTTTCTCTGCGAATGGGATAGTCGTGCAAGAGATTCCCACTACATCAAGAAAGATTGGCCACTCCGACAGTCATTGGAGCCTGGGAGGAAAAGTGTTCAGCATCCACCACTTGTTGAATCAAGGAAGATTTTGTTACCACCCTTACACATCAAGCTGGGTCTGATGAAGAACTTTGTCAAGGCCATTGACAAAACACAAGCAGCTTTCAAGTACCTCCGTGGAAAATTTCCAAGGTTAAGTGAAGCTAAGATAAAGGAAGGTGTCTTTCTTGGTCCTCAGATTCGTGAACTTCTTCGAGATGATGCATTTGACCATGCACTGCGTGGCAAGGAAAAGACGGCATGGAAAGCCTTCCAGTTAGTGGCAATAAATTTTCTCGGAAACAACAAGGCAGACAACTACAGGTTGTTGGTGGAAAACCTCCTCAAGGCATACAAAAGCCTTGGTTGCAACATGTCACTAAAGATACATTTTTTGCACTCTCATCTAGATTTTTTTCCACCGGAGCAGTGAGCGACGAGCACGGCGAGCGATTTCACCAGGACATTGCAACAATGGAGAAACGCTATCAGGGCAAATGGAGCCCATCAATGCTTGCAGACTATTGCTGGACAGTGACGAGAGATGCTCCATTTAATGAATACAAGAGACAAGCCAAGAAGCGCCGAGTAGACACTGAATAGGACTAAACTATGTACATAATAGTTTTTTGCCATTTGTTTCATAATAAATTTTATTTATATAACCGTTTGCTGATTTTTAAAGTGTTACATAAACAGGACAGGTCAAATATTATCATGTAAAGCAACCATAAACACATGAAAAGACCTAGGTTTACAATTTATGATTAAAACTCTACTATCTACACAATATACATAGACATAAAATGTAAAAACTTAAATATCTTAGAAACAGTAGCCAATCAGTTGTTTTAATTGTCATATTTGAATTCAGCACATCAAAATACATAATAAATACATTTTATCTCTGAAGCAGACGACTTCTCAAAAATTGTAGACCAGTGTTAATTGCCAAAATTAGGCTATCCCATCATACCATCCCCTCCATAAATTTATCAAGCTTAGTCTTGAAGCCAGATATGTCTTTTGCCCCCACTGCTCCCCTTGGAAGGCTGTTCCAGAACTTCACTCCTCTGATGGTTAGAAACCTTCATCTAATTTCAAGTCTAAACTTCCTGATGGCCAGTTTATATCCATTTGTTCTTGTGTCCACATTGGTACTGAGCTTAAATAATTCCTCTCCCTCCCTGATATTTATCCCTCTGATATTCATATTTCATATTGATCCCCATCTTTTTCAATTTAACTAATAATTCCCCATGTGGAACTGTATCAAATGCCTTACTGAAATCGAGGTAAATTAGATCCACTGCATTTCCTTTGTCTCAAAAATCTGTTACCTTCTCAAAGAAGGAGATCAGGTTGGTTTGGCATGATCTACCTTTTGTAAAACCATGTTGTATTTTGTCCCAATTACCATTGACCAAAAATGCAGAGAAACAGAGTGAAAAGAATTAAAATACTGACTCTGCTTCTAATAAAATAAAATTGATCTCTCTTTTCTGAGAAACCCTAGATCAACTAAACCTTTGTTCTTCAACAGGATTAAGTGGGGGAAAAACAGGGCAGACATGGCAAGCATGAGTTGGGGCTAATGTGTGGCAGTTTTGTGTCTGGGTCTCTATTCTATGAGGAAGAACCCTACAGTCTACAAAAGCCTGGGCTGAAAGTGTCCTATGGTCATTCTTTTTTGGCTGTTAAGGGGCTTGTAAGCTATTGAACTTTTATCCTCCAAAAGCTTATATCTTCTGGTCCAGCAGTCTGCTGCTGATAATCTCCTTGTCTTCAGAAGAATGACATGCAGACAAGCAAGCAAATATTATGCTACTTGTTACACACATACACACACGATGGCAGGCAGAGGTTGTGAGATGGTTATCACAGATCACATGTGTTAGCATCTTCAGCACTTATCTAGAGATGAGTAAACTGCAGCTCAGAGAAAGTATAATTCTCTCCTCCCTTCTTCTGGTTGTTTTGCTTATTGCATCACTTTGCAAGAGTTCTGTTCTCAGCACCCCCTTTCCCACACTGACTTCCTTGCACACTATTGATTCAATAGTTTTAAAGCTACCTTCTCTCTGATCAGGTCCGGAGTGTCAGAGAAGCTAATCACTTGCAGCTCCAAAATGACTCCAGAGCGGGCTGTGGGTGCTCATTACTTCTGAAATACAGGCCTTGAATGCTATTGCTCCTCTTTCGCAATGGTCTCTCTTCCCTTGCCTCTGCTTCTTCTATTCCTACTCCTACGCTGCTGAACACTGGGGAGCCACACTCCATTTCTGATTCCTTCTTTCTTCCCAATGCCTTTGTTTCTCATCCCTGACTGACTCCTATGCCTGCAACATATGCAAATGTCTCACCTTTGCAAAACGCAAATGTCTCACCTTTCTCACCAAACTCAGCCTTCGTCTCCATTATCCTCCCTGTTGCCCAGGCCTGTGTCTCCTCAACTCCAATCTCCCCTCTATTTTGTTATTTTGTGTCCCAAGCTTCCAGGAGCCCTGCTGAATGTCTACACTGACTCGGTGTTAAGTTAATAGCTAGCAGCTTTATTGAGGTTATCCAGCCAGCCTGGAGTTCTTCCCAGAACTGAGCAAACTCTCCTCAAGTGTCCTTCCCCAGCATGTAGAGTATCTCGTGTAAAACCTGGAAGGGATGAATTGGGTTGACATCTCCCCTGCATGTTCCAGTGTCCTGCTGTGGGGGCATGCAAGAGCGAAGAAGGATTTTAAAAGCCGTTCCTCCCCCCGCACCCTTATGCCTGCCACATGGGGTCCGGGCACAATTACAGCCCTACTTGGCGCTGTACTGTCTGCACCTAGATCAGGGGTCGGCAACGTTCGGCACGCGGCTTGCCAGGGTAAGTACCCTAGCGGGCCGGGCCAGTTTATTTACCTGCTGACGCAGCAGGTTCGGCCGATCGCGGCCCCCACTCGCCGTGGTTCGCCGTCCCGGGCCAATGGGGGCGGCGGGAAGCGGTGCGGGCGAGGGATGTGCTGGCCGCAGCTTCCCACCGCCCCCATTGGCCCGGGACGGTGAACCGCGTCCAGTGGGGGCCGCGATCGGCCGAACCTGCTGCATCAGCAGGTAAATAAACTGGCCCGGCCTGCCAGGGTGCTTACCCTGGCGAGCCGCGTGCCGAACGTTGCCGACCCCTGATGTAAACATATTGGCCTAAATTCTTTGGGACAAGCTCATTTACTCCCCTGGATTCGCACAGATGTAACTAAAAGGAGAATTGGTCCCATTGCTTTTTAAATGTCAACCGTGGACCTCTGAATATGGAAGTAGCTGTCTGTTTATAAGATGGGTAAATTCAGGCACAGGCATGTTAAATGACTTGCCCAAAGTAAAGTTACTTAATCTACAATCATGAGTCCCTGATCATGAGTCAGTGGCAGAGTTAGGAATTGCACCCAGAAGTCCTAACTCATACTCTCTCCCCTATTCAAACTATTGGCCCAGCCGTACGTGGGATTTGATTTCCATGTCCACTGCAGTCGAGAATGCAGGGTGCATGGTGATAGTGAGAGACTGGAGCCATGTACACCAGAGAAGGCACCCTGGAACCTGATCCTGGCCTCATCTTTCTGCTGCCCCTGCTTGTGTTACCTATTCACCTTTCTGCACTGCTGCTATTGGGTGCCTCCACTGACTCACCAGGGATCTACTGGTAAGATCAATATGAATGGAAAAGAAAACTAACAGCAAGAAAATTGTACTGTTGGCACAAGAGAGAGAAAGAGAGAGAGAGAGTTGCTGAAAAACTGTAAAGGCACTGAGGAGGAAGGTTGCTTTTCTTTTCTCTCTTTGGTGCTGCAAATCCTAACTAGAGTCTGTAAGGGAGGAAGGCATGATTACGTTGTGTCACCCACAGCTTGAATGTTTGTGTGTGTATCTGATGTCACAACTCTTGAGTGGCCCACTGCGCCATCGTTCTGATGTAGGAGAACACTGAGCATGCGAAAGCTTCATTTAATCAAACCCTGCCACCGACATGAGGGAGTCCGTGGGATGGATGCCTGTGCATGGATCTGTATAATGACATGGCAATTTTTTGTTGCTTAATTGGGTGCATCACACACTCCCATGAACTCAGGTAAAATTACATGAGAAAATCCTGAAACTCCCACATCATTTGCTTTACAGTGAATGGACCACTGTGTATGTATAAAACAAATGCTAATGTGAACCTGGTCCAAGGCCGAGGATTGCTGTTCGCTATTTTTTTGGCATACCTCTTTAATACTTTCTTCAGACTTTCAAAATCCCTCAGCTAATATTGCTGGAAAAGCTATTTGCAGGGAAATGTTGACAGTCACACCGAAGGACGCCTCCTCTTTATTCCTTTTAATCTGCCTTTGTTCGGGTGCTTTCCAGTGTATTACAGCTCCCATTGCTAGACATTATATTTGGGAAAACTGCTTGCTCGTTTAAAAAAAAAAAAAGCACTTGTGAGCCTAGGGTGAACTTAATTAACATTGCTGGAGGGACAGCAATAAGGTACTTAACAGGGCTATACTGAGCCTTGCGAAACATGAACAAGTCAAAATATTATTGACGTATTCAATTATTTGCAGTTGTGGGGGTTTCAGGTTCTCTGATGCCTTCTGAAAATAATAAAGCACTTAAAAGTTCCGCTTTCACTTGGCTGACCTAGCGGTCTAGCAATAGCACAGTGTGTTACCCTGGGAGGGAGCCGAGCTGAAGCCAGCATAGGGTTAGGAGTGCTGAGAAAGCAGTACACGGAGTCCCTCAGGAGGGGAACAGCTCACATTCATGTCTAGGGGCTCTTCCTGCCTGCCCCGTGTTCTTTCTTTATTTTATTATTATTAGCATGTCTAAGACGCCAATCACCATGGTAACTACTAGGCGCCCATAATTCCTTTGCATTTATGGAGCGCTTTCCACCAAACACTAATTAAATTAACCTCACACATTCCCCACTGGGCATTAGGTCCTGTTATCCAGGGATATTTTCACGGGTGGGAAGACTGAGGTACAGAGAGGTTAAATGGCTTACAGAAGGTCAGGATGTCTGTGGCAATTCAAGTCTCCTGACTCCCAGTCCTGTGTCTTAACGACAACATCAGCCTTTCTCCTTTTCCCCAAGACTTCCTGTCAGTTCCTTTCACAAAGAACAGAATTAAACCAACCTATCTGTCTGTCTACTTCAGTGGTCCTTGCTGCCTCCCTTCATGTTTGCCAGCTCTTTGAGAACATAACCTCAGCTTCACACAAACCGAACCTTGAACCCACGGCTTTGTTCAAGAGAGTTCAAGGTTTGATGCAACTATTTTTCACAGCTCTTTGCCAGAAAGAGTTGCATCTGGCCATGCTCACAGAGAGGGATAGTCACCATGACCTTGGGACTGTAGGGTTAGAAATGAGAGGGCATGAAGGGATGCTCAAGACTTTGAGATGAGCCTGAAAGATCCTGCTGCTGGAGGAAAACAAGCTAACTTGTATAGCTGAGCTGTGTCCCTGTCAGTCTTAGAGGGTTAGCCTCCCTTCCGTACAAGTATTTTATTGAGTGTCATAGGCATTCATTGAGGGGAAAATATCCTTTGTCATTGACACTCACCACTCAGCCCACAGGTTAGTTTTGCACACCTAGCAGCAAAATCCCATGCACAGCAAGATCATGAGGCAGCAATCTCATTTCTACAGTTTGCTTTACGTTTCAGAAGCACACAGGGCTCTGTTGTTGCAAGAAGTTGCAATTTCCCACTGGCTCAATAGTATCATTTTCAATCCTGTGTTACTTCTTGTTTTAGGATCATCTTAGCTTGAAGGCCACACGGAAGCTTACACAACGATGAGCTACCTATCGGCTAAATGGCAGGAAGCCTGCAAGCTAAGTGGCCGTGTGAAGGGAGAGGAATAGTTTGCTGCAATTCCACTGTGCACGTCACTAGAAGAATTATGGTCAAATTTCCTATATATCCATAACATCTGTGTGGCTAATAAAATTGACAGAGATTGTCATAATCAGGCTGTGCTCTCCAGTGGAAGAATTATATCTGAGCATTTGGAAATCTCATGCACAAGCAGTTACTGAGGGAGTATGCTGCAGAGATTAAGCTGTTTCTGTTTTGCAATGGTTACCCTTACTGAAAGGCAAAACCTGCTTTTGCCCTGCAACAAGGGTTTCAGAAAACTACTATTAAATGGAGCACGTGTATTATCTAAATAATTCTACATTTGTGCATGCACAAACATGCACACACATTTATTTACATGCACAAAATTTCAGAACTGCAAAATCTGTTGGAAAAGTCTAACGTGAAATTGTATAGAAATGCACTAGGAGCTAAATCACTCCAGGACCAATTAAGAGCTGTGTTGCAAAAGAGGCATAGTCCTGATCCCTTACCAAGCACTTGCCACCTCCTTTGGCATGGCTAGTGCCCTGAATTGGCCCTGCACTCAGGACTATGCAGCCACTGAAGTTGTTCTTGTAAATGCCCGCTTAGTACCAAGTATGCACCAAGGAACCAACTACTGTGCATGCTTCAGTGGAAATGTGAAGCAATGCAACTTCTTCACAGAAAGTCGGACTGTATCAGCTGCAGAATTTTTATGTGTCTAATCAGTGCAATTTCTAAGCTGTACCATTGTGTTAAAGAGTTGGTAAAATCCATGCTGGGTATAAAATATATTCAACTATTAAAACATCTAAAATATATTCAACTATTAAAACATCATAGTTTCCCTAAGAACAAACGGACAAGTAATATTGTGATGGCAAATAATGATCTCATGCATTTTATAAGCAGATATAGTAACAGTTTCACATGTAATTAATTGCAGAATAATACTCAAGAAAGGTATTTATAACTCCCATGCTTGCTGACCTCCAAAAGAACTACTTTTCACTGATTATGAATATAAACAAAATGGTTCTTTAGGTCAAAATAAAATATTAATCATGTGGGCCAAATTTTCAAAGATACAAAATGCAAAATCCCTCCCGCACCTTTCCTGTGTGAACCTAAAGAGGTAATTGAACACAACTTATTTGCAAATTGAGTTTCCTCATATATGCCTTCTCTTTGCAATATAGGGACACTTAGCTTGCCTGCTGCTGCACTTCAATAATAAAGACTTGGAAACCTATAGTTTTGTCTGATTATACCAGTCCCATCTCACCCATTTTTATAGGGCTTCTAACATTTCTACCTATAAAGCTAATATCAGCATCCTACATGTCTCAGCGTGAATCCAACCAAAATAATCTCTTCTGTACCTCCATTGTCTTCAGTAGAGTCATAGCATGAATACAGCCACTCATGTATTTCTCTCCTCCTATTTTACCAGTAGCCACGCTTGGGACTTGACCCAAAGCCCACTGTAGTCAATGCAGACTCCCATTGATTTCAATGGGTGTTGGATCAAACCCATGTTGCTGTGAGATAAAGGGACCATACTTCCATTTAAGAGTCACCTCCCCTGCCACTCCCTGTGCATTCCAAAAATAAGAAACTCATTTCAACATGGCCATTACTGGGTAAAGAAAATAATTACAGATAATGAAATGTCATATTTCACACATACTCCCTGCAATCCACGCTTCTTTATTTAGACTTCCCCAAAACACTGCAGGGTGTATCCAGCCCTTTCTTCCTCCTTCATACGAATAATATTTCACAATGGAATTGTGCGATGACAAAAAAAAATGATGCTGGAAAAGCATTGCTACCCATAGAGACATAAGGAATTGCCACAGGCCACAGCATGCAATCCCACACAGTATTAACTAGCCATCATATCTCTTTCCAAGGCTACATTCTTCTGCAGTGAGCTACAGCATAAATAAGAGTTTTTACAGAAACAGACAGGGAACTGGACAAACTAGGGAACCATGTCATTTGTCAAGAAATGTTTGGCTTACAATTTTTTAAAAATATTTATTTTTGTTGCTATTATTTAAACTGTTAATCAACATTAGAAACCTGTTTTGCCTGTTATCTCAGGGATAAGGGTAAAATATTTGGTTATTATTTAAACGGGCATAAAAATTAAAATTGTATCATGCAAACCTCCCCAGAACAAGGACATTCTGAGTTAAGGTTGCAGCATTAGCATTATGCTAATTCAACTTGGGCAGTCCTTTGTGCATAGAGGTTCTGTTGCAGAGAGAAAGTGTTTTGCAATCTGCTAATGAAGAGCACTAGATGAGAGCTAAATATTACTGTTCATAGTAGTTACTATTATAGTAGCAAATTGTGGTAATGTTTTCTGCAAATATTTGTTTCAATTTGAAAGCAAATTTCTGCAAATATAAGTTGGAGGTTCTATTGCATAAATACTTACAAAAAGCAAATGCTATACTCACATGTGCACCAAGGTAAGATTCACTTTGTGCAGAAGCCCAGAACAAGGCCCCTTCCCCATTAACCCTTCAAAACAGGGCTGGAATGGGACTTATTGATTCTTAGGTTTTGTGCAGGCTCTTTGTGTAGAGTAAATTTCACTCATGAGGGTGCAGGATGTAGAAAAGTTTGTAAATCATTTGGAATAGAAGTAAAGCTGAGACTTTCACTTTGTGCTTGGGAACAGACAAGAGACAAAATTCATCAGCTAAAGTAACGATTGTGAAGTATTTGTTCATCTCTAATGTATCTCTTAATATGGGAAATGTGCCATCTCTATGGAGATAGACATTTTAGTAGTATGAGGTCAGGATTGCATGTGGATGGGCATAACTGTTTTGGTCAGACTTGTATTCCATTTTTATATCTTATACGTAAATAACTGTGCAGAGTAGAGCTGGTCAGAGAAACTGCGACAGACTCATATTCCACTGGAATATGCAGCTCTGTCTAAATCAAAACACTTTATCAGAAGGGGGTGGGAGATGGAACTCACCAAAAAAGTGAGAATGTTCTTTATCTTTTTTACCAACATTCTAAATGACAAAGAAGAGTCTATGGAAATAGTGAAATTTGAAAATTGTTAACCAGCTCTAAACCCAGTTAGTGTTGCCCCCCCTCCCCAACCTGCATGTAAGTTAATAATACCCAGAGTGAAACTGGCCACAAATTATAGCTGACCATGGCTAACACCGTATATTGTATTGACAGATTTGTAAAGTCTGAAATTGTCTTTTGTTGTTCTTTTCCCAGCGGTTTAGATAGACAGTAGTACAGCTGCTCATAACCTGTTCCATCTTCAAATACAAGCAATGCTTTAGACTCAGATCTTCATAAAACAGTTAGATTTACACTGAGGCCGCTCTGGAAATAAATCTGCTCATTTAGATGAGTTCTCATTTGAAATGGCTTAGCCCAATAATTAATCATTTCTCTGCCTTTATATATTTGTGGGTATTTGAAAGACGTTTGATTAGTTACCAGTGATTACACTTCCCAACTCCCTGCAAAGGAAATAATAAAATAAACCATGTCAGGTCTTCACAGAAATAAAAAAGGCTTATGGAAGGGATGGCTGAGGCTAGATCTGGGCTGAATGTAATAGGGGCTCAATTGTTTGACTGCATTTAATGAGGACCAAGTAATGAAGTGTCTTATCATCTAGGACTTCCTTAAAGAAACATGGAGTCCATTTTCAAACCATATTGTGCTAGGACCCAGCAATGACATGAACAAAACAATGATGATGTTTAGGTTTCTCCCCATTACTTCAGCAGACACTAGCCATGGCTTAGGGACAGAGACTATAATTTTTCTGCTTTCATTAGCATAGGTTTAACAGCAAGAGACCTCTCCCTCCCCATCTGGGACAGTCAGCCTGTTCATGCTCAATCTTTTGTGCTAGTTGAAGATTAATTTACCGATCCGCTGTTTCTAGTGTCACTAAATTATCTGCAGGAACCCTGAGATTCAGATCTGACAGCATTTATCTAATCCCAAAGGTCTCAGCCTTTATGGAGCTGCAGAAGGGGAAGGGATTCTGTCAGTTCTGGGGGAGGTCACACATCTAATGTTGCCTATCTTTTCTTATCTATATTATGGTCCCAGTGTATGCTGGAGTTACACATACACATGCTGTTTAACCTGTCCCTATTATTACAATGACCTTAACCAGCTAGGCAGTTCGGAGAGTAGGCACTAAACAGAGCATGAGATGAATTTAATGGATTACTAGGGAGTATGTTATTGCAAGGAAAAGCACCTGTGGAGCAACATATTTACCTCAGTTCCACTGAATGAGCATGTTGAAAGTGAATTGGCATAGCCTTCTGCTTTATGAAAGGAAGTATTTTGTCATTCTTCATGCTTTCATTAAGAGGATTTAAGGCAGAGGATGCTGAAATGGTTTAGGGTTGGCACAAAAAAATGTAGATTAATAGTGCAGCTTGAAAATAGTGAAGCATCTGATTTTTGCTTTTCCATCAACAAACCTAATAAACTGGGATGAAACTATTAACATACAAATAGACAGCCTTCTGATTAAAACAGCAGCAGCCAAACCAACCTGAAAAAAGACCTCTCCACGCAGAAAGCAATTATGATCAGGCATGTAGTCCAATTCACTTCTACTTCTAGCCATCTTGGAAAATCAAAGTGTAACCAATTGTAATGTAGAAAACACTGGTTTTTATTTTAAAATTCTACTATGCTCTTGATTTCATTATCATTATTATTGTTGTGAATGTAATTTTAGAAGCCAAGTAGTATGCTGTAAAATCACTTACTTGCTTGAAATGCCAAGTCTGAAAACATACAGTAAGTGATGAAGGTTCAATTCTTCTGGCCTGAGCCAGAGCCACAGAGAGCCTTTAATACAGTGGGACCTCTGTTGTTCCACAGAGGGGAGAGAGAATACATAGCCTATGTTATTCAGGATGTCAGACAAGGCAGTCATACTGGCCGATTCTGGCCTTTAAGTGTCTGGGCCAGACTCTCAACTGGGGTAAATCAGCATAGCCAAATGTTGACTTCTGCCATTTCAGCGTGCAGCTGGGTTTGGGTGGACTTGAGCTCTGAGACTATGGCTGTCTATACTACCGCAGGATCAACACTGCTGCGATCGATGCACCGGGGGTCGATTTAGCGGGTCTAGTGAAGACCTGCTAAGTCGATGGCAGAACGCTCTCCGGTCGACTCCAGTACTCCACCAGGAATGAGAGGAGTAAGATAAGTCGACGGGAGTGTGTCTCCCATTGACCCAGCATGGTGTAGACACCGCAGTAAGTTGATCCTAAGCTACGTCGACTCCAGCTACATTATTCATGTAGCTGGAGTAGCGTAACTTAGGTCGACTTACCGAGGTAGTGTAGACATAGCCTATGAGGATCCACCGCCTGGGCCCATGCCGTGATGTGGGCTCCCAGAAACAGTGGGGGCTATGGCAGTATGATGCTGTAGTGGCGGCCACTCAGGCAGAATCTACAGTATTCAAAACTCAAATTCTGATCTGGTATTTAAACCAAAATGGCAAAAAACAAAAATTCTGATGAGGTTTCCACTATTTCTACCTTACTCCCCAAACTTCCACCAGCCCACTACTGACCCTTAGATTTGCAATGGACCAAAAGAAAACCATGGATTTGTACACCACTGGACTTTGGAAGAATTTTGATCCCAATCCAACATTGCAGCTTGAAGTAACAAGCATGACTGGGACTGCATTATCTCTTGATAAATATGTGAATTACTTGTCCCCTCATTCTATGCAAATTTGAATGTCTGACTGAATTTCTGCCTGTTGATCACAACGCATGTCAATGGCTTGAATTAGGACTCAGTATGTGAGAGAAAAAGTCCACTTCTCACTGTAATTCTTCTCACTGTAGTTTCTCTCCTTGTGTTTTTACTATTTTCCATTGGTATTATATCCCTAACCCACATTTAGGGGAACATTACAATCTAATACTTGACAGCATCTGCCAAGTACCCACACGAGTCATGGATCACAGGTCTGTTCTATCTCTAAAAGGAAGAGACATCATTTGAAACCCACATAGGCCCACTGTAGAAAGCTTTTCCTTCCTTTCATTACTTCCTGTATCAGTGTTACTCTTATTGATTTCCTTATCCTAATTCAGTGGCCCTCAGCAAAGGTCAGAATTAGTAAGATTACTCTCTTTTCCTTTTCATGAACAGTGAGAATAGTACAGGACAACTATGGTGAAAATCACTATTACGTTGACTGGGGAAAAAATGGGATTTTAAAAAGAATTTGTTACTGGGGTATAATCTGCTTTAAATGTGAGTCTCACTTAAAACACTGGCAGTGATAAAGTCATGTTGGTTAGAAGGAAAAGACTACAGGCCCAATTCTTCTCTCACATATGTTGGAGTAAACCAGGAATTACTCAGGTGAAGTCAATGGAGTTACATCAGTATAAAACTGGTGTCAATGAGAGGAGAATCAGGCTCTACAAAAAGTGATAGGTGGATTTTCTCCCTGGTAAAAAAGGATTATAAAATACATATATGTGTGTGTAATTATAATGTATACCCTACGGTTTATTAATACTTAAAAATGTTTCCTCTGTGAAACATTTTTTAACTGCTCAAAAATAGTTACACTAATTTTGTCCTTCTTTACTGATAAAATATGTTAAGGAAATGTAAGGTCACTCCAAGGAGCAGCAGAATGTAAATGCCTATATGCAAAATCAAATTGCCTTCAGTATATAACTGTGATACAAATGCCTTTTGTAGCCATCCAAAATCCATTCCAAAGAGAGAAATGAAGTACATATCTGCATTGGAATCAGTGATTTATTTGCACCGTGGAAGGCAGGGAAATCCCCATCCCCCTAAACTATGTGTTCCCTGAGTTTAAACATTCAATAACTTCTCAGCCAGGGAATGTATCCTTTCCTCCACTATATATTTTCTGTGGTTTGCCTTATCATGTGCTAAATATATTATTGCGACACATTCATTACTTTGGGCCACAGCTCTGAGAACTTTGCATGGTTCCCCTGCCTCTAAGAATGTCACAGATAAATCACTGATCAGAATAAACTGATTGTCCATTCTGGAATCTCTTTTGTAGGATTAAAAAAAAAAAGATAAGTTCAGAAAAAAATCCAAGTCTGTCTTTCTCAGGAGGCTGAGCCCTTTCACTCTCACTTTATTCATTTCAGTGTGTTACCAAGTCTCCTGTTAATGATAAAAACTGCATTGCTTTCAGATCATCAGCCTGACATCAGAATCTTGCCTTAAGCTTCCAAGTTTGGATGTCATATAAAATGTAGATATATGTCTCTCTTTGTGTTTGAAATCCCCACATGTAGGGAGCTGGTAATGTGCCATACTGAAGCAAGACCTGTGATCTCTTCACCGCTTTGAACTTTTATTTTCAATAGACATGTTTGTCCCAGTGCAATCAGCACATTGGAGACAACATCTTGGGAGAGTTTAGCCTTGAACAGCGCCAGATCTTCAGCATCCATAACCACCTCCTCTCTACAGCCTCATACTGAACACTTTCTTTTCATAAATTAGTCAACGGATGCCAGATTGAGGTTATGGACTTAATTAATTTTATGTCTGTGACATGCTCACTATATAATTATACCAAGCTATGCACTATTAGATAATAACTTTTGGTTCTCAAAAGGGGAATTCAGTTCATTTAAAATTACTTTAGATCCTTTAGAAAGAGGCATTTTCTATCCCCAAGAAACACCATCAAACTAAGTGATCAAGCAACTCTATCCTAGAAATAAAAGACTGTGGCACTGAAGTGGTTACAAACCATTTTGTTCAACCAGACTATTTACAAGTAGCAACAGGGTATCTGTTTCCTGTCATCTCCATCATATATCTTGAGGCACAGAGATTGGAGCCCAATTACAGCCTGATATCTAATCAATACACACCTTATTCCTAGAGCAGGAAGTAAAGGAGTAGGCCCTTGGGAGCCAGAGTTCAAATGACTCTACTGTCGATTGCAGATAGCAGCTAATGATAGGACATTCTTCTGAAATGAGGGAGATGGGAAGGGATGCACAGTTTAATGGGATTGTTAATACAAAGATTATATATGCATATTCATTTATGCTTCTAACTTTAAATTCCAGAAATACCTTATGAAAAGTACAAGACCGGGGACTAGAGATACTCTCTGCACCTATAATGCTTTAGCCTCTACATTTGGGTAGGTTTTTTTGCTTACACTTTTACAGCTGTATTTTTATGAAGACTTTCTTTCTTTCATACATATATGTATATTTATAGAGCTCCAGGGACTTTCCCTCAAATCAGTAACTTTTCCCTTTCCTCAACTGACCAGTTAAACTAATTCTGCTATGTGCATGAACCTAGTAGACTAAATTCTGCACTTTAGTTACTGAAGACATCATTTGGCCCATTGTTTCTATGTTAGATGTTTGTGGAGGTCCTGGTCAGATAAGTTGCAGAACTATTTTTGCCTTAAGCTTCCACTTCTAATTGTGTCAATTAGCCAGAAAAACAACCACTGCTATATGCTATTTCCTTTGCGTTTCTAGTGACGGATCGAAAGGCTGCCTTTTGCATACCGGTTGTTATGGAAATGTTTTTCCGCCCCCAAGAAACACAGTACCTCAGAAATGTAAAATATGAAAAAGAAAACAACCTGAATAATCAAAGAAAATCACATTACGCTTTGCATTCCAAGAAAGAGAATACAGCACGGGGGCTTAATAAATGTTGGTAGTACTTAGCTTTTAAAAAGATCTAGAAGTCTATCTGCTGACATGGATGGATTCCTTTTAGATTTAGTGCACGTTTGATTAGCCAGGAAACCATTGTCTGTTTTCCACTGGGCCAGACCTTTTATAGCCGCAAAACTCATAGTAAATAAAAGCAGTGAAGCAAACATTATGTCAAATAGTTTTCTGGGTAAGGCAGTGCACTGGGCCTTAGGAGATCTGGCTTCATCTCCCAACTGTGTCAAGATTTCATGGATGACCTTGGGTGGGTCACTAGAAGCCAGATTTACAGAGGTATTTAGGTTTCTTAAAATGCAGCTAAGCACCTAAAGGGATTAACAAAAGTGCTTCAGTGAGTTAGGCATTTAACCTGCTTTTGTAAATCCCATTAGGTACCTATCTGTACAGGGCCGGGCGTAGGTGTTTTGCCACCTGGGGCAGAAAACATTTTCGGTGCCCCCCAAATGTCCGTGCAAAACACAAAACAATAAATTGGATTTGGTGCCCTGCTGGATGTTGATTTGGTGCTCCCAGAAGTTGACGTTCAGGGAGATCACCCTGATCACCGACCCCTCAGGTGGGTCTGTACTCTGCATCTCCAGGTGCCTAAATACCTTAGTAAATGTGGTCATTGACCACAATGTGCATCAGTTCCCCATCTGTTAAACTGGGGTTAGTAATGCTTCCTTTTCTCCCCCCTTTTGACTATCTTGCCTATTTATATTGTAAGCTCTTCCGGGCAGTGACCCTTACACTATGTACAGCAAGTAGCACAGCAAGGCCTCAGCTGGGGCCTCCACGTTCTACTGCAATGCAAATAATAAAACTAATAAAGAGTCCGGCACAATGGGGCCCTAATACTGCCTGAAGTCTTTAGGTGTTACCGTAACACACATAAATAATTACAGAATATACATAGATAGATAGATAGATAGATAGATAGATAGATAGATAGATAGATAGATAGATAGATAGATAGATAGATAGATAGATAGATAGATCTTGCATTTGTAATGCTTAAATCCCAGGTGGCAGGAAAAAAAGATCTAAAACAAGAGAACTTTTAAATTATACAGTACATTGATGATCTTGGAATAGGTACAAAAACCATTAAAGCTTTCAATATCTCTACATATGTCTTTTTTTCTTTAAATAGGAACATCTTTTCAGCAAAAATAGATCAAAGCCAGTGATAGTGTAACACTGGCTCTCTAATAAATAATGCCAGTGCCGAGGTTTCTAAGTATCTTCTTTCAAATGGTGACTTATATTATCCTAAATTCAAAAGCAAACAACTGGGGAGAAGCTAATCACTAATTGAAAAGCAATATTAAATTCCAAAGTGGGCACTCTGATAACGGTGCAGTCTTGAATTTGAGCTATATCCATGGTTCTGCTGTATAGTCAGTCGAGGATCTTCTAGCACAAGAGATATGTGTGTGAGCAAGAGAGAGAGCGCGCAAAATTTCACCTTGTTTTCAATCTCATAATCACAGTTTGGGGCAGATCCTGTGAAATGAGTGACTCCTATAGGGTGCTGCTGAGTACTTGCAACTCCTTTCAAAGACCATAGGAGTATATGGCACCAACTACTATTGAAATCAATAGGAGTCAAGGCTACCCGGCACTTCCCAGTATTGGGCCCACAGTCCTTGGGGGGGAAAAAATGAAGACTGCATAAGTGAGATGCCTTTATTCCAGCTGAACTGTTGGATGAACTTCCAAAAATATCCTTGAATTGACATTCTGAGTCCAGCTGTGTTTATGGAAGGCAATATCTTGTATGTAAATAAATTCAGATGCTGCTTGAGTTATTTTAAAACAATCAGTCTAACACTAATCATTTTATAGACATAATCCTCTCCTACAAAAGTGACAACTCAGTGTACCATGTGTACAGTACACTATCAGTGATAAGACATAAGGATTCAATAAATAAGCTATTGTTATCTGTACATGCATAGATGATACATTTAACAATATACAGATTATATACTATATTACAGCTTCATACAGATCTAACAGTGCTCTATGGGCACTTTTAAGTTCCTGTATTTTAAACTCAAATCAATAAAAAAGAGCATCTATCCTGAACTCTAGGGCCCAACCCTGGAAGGTACATCATCATTATTATTAGTTGCATTTTGGTAGCATCAACGAACTCCTACCCTAGACCAGGAGCCCATCATGCTAGGCGCTGTACAAACACATAATAAATAATAATAATAATAATAATAGTAATAATTAATAAAAACCACCTATGTCCTAAGGAGCTTAAGGCACACACTTAAATACTTCCTGGGTTGGGGCCTACATGCCCTTGCCATTAGTTAAAAACACATACCAAAATCAGTAATGAAATCAAATAGCAGCACATTTCTCAATCTCTCTCTCCCCATCCCCCTACCAATCGTCAGTCAGCATGTATATTATAATTCAAAATCTCCCATCCCTTAGACTTGTTCCATCCTCCCAAAAAACATTCCACCCACCCCCAACCAATTAGGTAAGATTTGCAGCATGTCTGTAAGGTTTAGAGGGGCAGTGAATTCCAAAGACAAGGGGCTCTTGGAGAGAATTCTCTGCCAGCAGCTCTGTTAAACCAATGGATCTGGCTTCACTGATTTTAACTGCAGCAGTATGGCATGAGGAGTTATGCAGGCCATCCAGTAGGGAGCACTGCTTTGGGATCTGTAAGTCAGAACCAACAAGGCAGGAGCCATCGGATAGCTAGTGGAGATCCTATAGCACTATCATCATGAGCTCATGGAAAGATACTCACTTAACAAGTGAGCTGACATCTTCTACATTAACTTCAGCTTCCAAACAGATTTAAGGTGCAACCCCAGCTAACCATTGACATTAAAAATGCAGTAAGATGAAGGGACAGGGTGCAAATTGTCTAGCCTTTGCTACCATTGTTTGAGATACTTTAAGCAGCTTTTAAAAGTCTGACTTGGGTAGTTGGTCTTATCAGTCTAGTGGAGAGTCTCTGAGAAAATGGCTAACTGGTTAGTAATAGTAAGTGAAATCCTGCCCCTGCTGAAGTCAATAGCAAAACTCCCACTGACTTCAGTACAGCAAGGATTTTACCTTTTACTCTTTTCTGCCTGAGGGACTGCATTTTTCAGTTGTCTAAATGGCATACACCAGGAAAATAAAATAACCATTGTCAAATTTCCAACAGTCCCACAGTGAACTGAAATTTGATAATTATCTGATTAATGTTCTGAGGGAGCAGATACTGAATTATCAGTACATGACCGGTAACATACTTTATATAAAATAATACTTGTCCATCTTTCATTACCACAGTGCATGATGCCAAGTTTTCTGTAATTTAAGGTGGTCGTTGCTGTTTTTTTAAAGCAATTTGTATGTTGTTCCTATTTATTTTTCTATAGTTTGAGAACAATCCAGGACTGAGATGCTGTAGTCTAGCACAGTCTACTGTGTACTATGGTCTTGCTTTTTTGCAATGCTAGCTTGCAGAGATGACATCTGTAGAAATGAAATATTTCCATTAATATTACCTCTGTTTTGAATGAAGCCCTGCCCACAGGAAGGAGTGAACTGGTGGCCTTGTTAGAAGGAGATGGCCCTTGAATAAAGCAGGTTAGCCCTGGATTCAAAATAAGTTAAAAGGTGAAAAGCATGAGACCATCTGTTTTAGAGGTATACAAGAACCAGCAATCTCCTTACATCCAGAACAAAATGTGTTGGCTAACCAATCTCAGTGAAACTGAACTCTTCATGACCTTTGGGGTGCAAAGTAGGAACTGTTCTTTTGTGCTACCAAAAGCTTATTTTACAAAGTTCAGGACTACAAAACTGCTCCCTAAAAACATAGAGGATTCTTGCAAGCTTCTCTCACAAATGTTAATGATTTTTTTCTTCAAATAGTGTTGTTTCAAATGAAAACACATTGTTGCTTTGTTGCTGAGCATTCTCTCCCACAGTGACCAGCATAAAGACTTGCTTGTGCAGCCTCTGGAATGTGCTTATTCCCGAGATGTCTAATAATCATTTCTTTTACCTTACACCAGAAGCATGTCACATGCATTAATTAGGTCCATAAAAATATGCTTGAAAACCCTACCATTTAAGTACGAGAGAGAGAGAGATGAGCACTGTAATTTCCAAGAATGACTAATGTCTTACTGGAGTTAATTCTATGGATCAATGGCCTATTCGTCAAAATGGCTGAGGTGAGATGTATAGTAAGATCTAAGGTTGCTGTGCAGAGAACATTGTTTTACGACACGGAGATAGCAATTTCTGAATTCAAGTTTCTACCTAAGCATTTTGCTAAAATGAAATAGCTACTTAAGGTACAAAAACTAGGGTGCGAGTAGTATTACACATAGGAAGGGGTGTTTGCAGGTTGAGCAGTAGCATGTTCCCTAAGGATAAACACGCATTAAAGGCTTAGAATTTCTCTTTGTAAATAATTGGAATGGAGGAATCGCCAGTCTGGATCCGTCCCAAGGTCCATCTGCCCCAGTCTCCTGTCTCTGCCAGTGCCCAGCACCAGATACTTCAGAGGAAGGTGTAAGAACCTCGCAGTAGGCAAAAGTGGGATAATCTTTGCTGCTCCCAAGACCTCAGGGCCTGATTCTCCGCTCGCAGTAGGATAAAGGAGGGGTAACTTTGTTCAAACCAATGGAATTACACAAGGGTTTACCCAGAGCAAGCGAGGGGAGCCCGTGAGTTGTGATGGCTTGGGTACTAGACTCTGAATCGGACAAAAAATGTTTGGCTGAATAACAGCTTTTTAAAATAATTTAAAATGGTCTTGTTCTTGCTGAGGTGGCATCCTCTGTCCATATGAGAATGGAAGGTGGAGTTTCAATTTCTTGCCCCCAGTAAAATGAATTGGCCCAAATAAAAACACTATATTTAGCCACCTGCTGCTTCCCACCCTCTCTGCAGGGCTCCAAAGCTGCATCCCACAAAGACATCCCTCCTCCTCCTCCTCCTCCTCCTGCTGCTGGGACCCACTGCTCTCGTCCACTCCCCTCTGAAGAGCAGAGAGAGGGAGCCTAGCTGCCTGCGAGACTGTTGCTTTCCAGGAGGGGAATTGGTGGGTAGGCCGGGCTGTTACATTTTTCATAGGAATTAATGGGGAAGGAGGGAGTGAAGCCTCTCAGCCTGTGACTGGTCTCCTCCTCCTTCCTTAGCCATACCAGCTACCTGCTACTCCCCATCCCTAAAGGACACTGCCTGAGAATGCAGTGTGGCTGATGCAATGCGGAGGTACCACGTTTTGTGATACAGCTGAGAGCTCTGCAGAGCACTGGTGGGACCGACGCGTGTCTTCCCCCCTGCCCAGTCCCGCCCCCCTCATGCCAAACAACCCTTCCTCCAGCCTGCCCAATCTCCGCCCTCCTCTCTGTGTGCAGCCTGAACCCATGGAGCACCCAGGACAAGGCAGGGTCAGTGCTGCAGAGTCCATCACATCCACACTGTAGGGTGGAGCTGTGCATACAAAGAGCTTACTCCATGGGATGATCTTAAGGAGCACAGTCTGAGCCTCTGGTTTTCTCAACCTTACAAGGTAAGCAATGCCTCCGTCCAGCAAGTATTAACTATGAAGCAGCAAAAAGGTGCACGAAGCATTTGCAAAGATGAGACAGTAAAAATTTACAAGGCTAAACTACTTTCACTTCCCCTACTGGAGCTCCACTGAGCTGGTCTGATGGAAAGAACAGAATTTGTATCGTGGCCTATAACATTTAAGGTATTAAAGAGAGTAGGTTAAATGTGTAAGAAACCCTCAGTTGCAATCTGAGGGCTAGACTGTGAGTTCTCTTTGACATCACTGGGGCTTCTTAGGGTGTAAATCAACACAGGATTTGGCCCGAAGCCATGCAGTAAAAAAATAAAATATAAAATGTGCGTTTTTGTGTGTTGACATCGGACTTTCAGTCTTCAGGGAATTAAAATGCCTGACTCACGTACGCCTGAAAAATGGGATTTATTATTGAAATATCAACTAACCCTTAATTCGAGTAGTATTAATGGCTTTGCTCTGATGGCAGGAAGTTCTGCTGTTTGTTTGGAGTGGTCAGAGATATATGCAAAGTGTGCCTGGGAAAATATACAGACACTGTACTGGTTTCTGAAAACTAAACATGTTTCAGGTTTATATCAGTATAGCAAATGCATTTTTTCCACATACTTGCTGTATTGGTGATAAAAACATAACATACATATAAGTAAATACAGGTGGACATATATTAAATATATTTAAAACTAAATATGTTGCACTAGCTTTCCTGCTATAACATTTTTTCATTGATAGCCACCTTTCAGAGGAGGAGCTCAAAGCTCTTTATAAAATAAAACATTAAAATTCCCACCAACCTGTGTTATAGATAAGCATTATCACAACTCATTTTGCAGATCAGCAAAATGAGGTACAGAGGTTAAATACTTTGCTCAAGGTCACATAGAGAACAACACCAGAACCCTAGAGTCTTGACTCCTAACTCTAACCACCAGATATCTCTTCTTGACTCATGGCCTTGGTGACCGGTACCTTGGCCTATATTTTGGCTTGCTTCTTAATGACCTTTTTAGTAGGCCAACCCTGCCTTTTCAACATTAAGTCAGATACTGGATGCAGCAGAATGGGAGGGGAATATCTGCCACAGTCAGACATAGGTTAGAGCAGTGGTTCCCAACTATTTACCATCGAGTGCAGCATATGCAGCACTCTGTGTGTTATGTGGGCTGCATCCACACAATATATATACTACCTGTATGGTCCTGAGGATGTCACATGGGCTGCAGCTGTGTGCTGATTGGGCTGCAACTTGAGAACCACTGGGTTAAAGAAATCTGGGAGCTGCTCTAACTTGCACCAGCTATCTGAAACAACAAGGAGTCCTGGTGGCACCTTAGGGACTAACAAATTTATTTGGGTATAAGCTTTTGTGGGTTAAAACCCACTTCATCAGACTCATGGAGTGGAAAATATAGTAGGCAGATATAAATATACAGCACATGAAAAGATGGGAGTTGCCTTACCAAGTGGGGGGTCAGTGCTAATGAGCCAATTCAGTTATGGTGGAAGTGGCCTATTCTCAACAGTTGACAAGAAGGGATGAATACCAAGGGAGGGAAAATCACTTTTGTAGTGCTAATGAGGCCAATGCAATCAAGGTGGCGCATTTCAAACAGTTGACAAGAAGGTATGAGTATCAGCAGAGGGAAATTAGTTTTTGTAGTGACCCATCCACAAGCTTGTTCTCTTGAAATTCCTTACTTTGAATGAGCTCGTTCATGCTGGGGCTCTGAACTGTTTGAAATTCCACTGTCTATTCTGTAACAGGCTTACTGTGAAGACTTTGGAAATTTGGTAGATTTCAGGAGCACAGCATAGTCCAAGCACTCTCCCCCATCTCTGCCCCTAACACGCCATTTCCCACCCCCAACATGCCTGTTGCTTTTTTGGATTGCAGGGAAGGAGGTGTAAGAACCAGTTATGGCAGCTGTCCCTCTGTGAGGGGTTTGTGGCTGGCTTCCACTCCACTTGGCCACTTCTGGTGTAATGGGGTAGAGAATCTGGCCCACGATCTTCTTTCTACTTTGTGTATAGTACACCTCTACCCCAATATAACGCTGTCCTCGGGAGCCCAAAAATCTTACCACGTTATAGGTGAAACCGCGTTATATTGAACTTGCTTTGATCCTTCGGAGCGGGCAGCCCCCCCCCCCCAGCCCCGAGCGCTGCTTTACCATGTTATATCCGAATTCGTGTTATATCGGGTCGCATCATATCGGGGTAGAGGTGTATTAAAAACGAAGTACGTAAACAGACTATGCTGGTAAAAGTGGCTCATGAGTTGAATTCCCCTCTAGACAGGCACTCTGTTCCGTAAGGGCAGAGAGACAAGCGGAGCTTTCCAGACAACGAGTGAGCCACGGGAAAGCAGAGTGCAGATTAACTACAACAATTCATGTCAATATTTATGTTTCTTCAGTCATGTTTGGATCCAGGCCTGCCAACAGAAATTCTGGGCCCCAGAGCCAGGGCTGGCTTTGGGGGGAACGGGGGGCGGGGGGGCAGAGCCCTGGGTGGAAGTGATGAATCCATCACTTCCGGGACTGTCTGCGCTGGCCAATCATGCCAGCCCGCGGCCTCCCCTCCCCCAAAGCGCGGGGCTCGGAGCGGTCTTGCGTGCCTAGGAGCCCTGCAGCCCACCTGGGCGATTTAAACGGCCCAGGGCTCCCAGCCACCACTGCCACTACCGTGGCAGTGGCGGTGCCCGGGGGCCCCCGGGGCCTTTCAAATTGCCCGGGTCCCTGGGAAATTGGCCCCTTTGCCCCCCCACCCCCCATTGGCGGGCCTGTTCGGATCTTTTCTAATGTGGATTTTAATTTTCAAAGCACACGAGATGGTTTGAAGTGGTGCTTTTAGGGTTTTAAAGGAATCAACTTGGGTTATTTTTTTATTAGAAAAGGACCTGAAATGTTATATCACTGCTATGGTGTAGTACTTTTATTCTCATCAGTCTCTAGCTCATTCCATAGATGGCAGAATTGGACATCAGCATATACTTTTTTTTGGGGGGGGAGGTGTTAAAAATAAAACATGAACTATAATAATCAGATCAGCTTTAAGTGGGTTGTCTCAGGCAATTAACTTAGAATAAACTAGGGTAATAATAACTTAGAGTGAAAGAGTAATTATTTCAGTGAAGTGAGCACTCACTGCAGTTTATTAAATATTATTTATATGTAAATTGAACATAGGTCCAAGCCAAAAATCCAACATCCAGAACTCACTTTAGAGAAATTTAGATCTGGACCTTGATTTGAGCTTTGTGGGTAGCCCCAATCTCTTTGTATGCAATTTTGCTAGCCTTATGCTGAATAATAACATATTCCACAGTCACCTCATTGACATCAATGATAGCAAGGTGCTCATCTAAGAGAAATGGTAACAGTTTGGGCCAGCCTTGAACAAAGTCTTTCTTGCAAGTGCTGCTACATGTAGGGTTGCCAATTTTGGTTGGATATATCCCTGGAGGTTTCCTCACGTGACATAATCTTTAATTAAAGATTAATCTTTAATTCCTGGAGACTCAAGGACAATCCTGGAGGGTTGGCAACTCTAGCTATATGATGTCTAACAGCAGTTGAAGATCAAACAACCTTCCCATATTGCAAACTCTGATGATAAATGGCAATCACACATCCTTTATTAAAGGAGTAAATATAATCTTCACCATATTTTCCATTTGCTTTCTCCAACCTACCTACACCATCTCAATCCTTTTTGGATTGAGCTTGAGACCGTTAGCTATCATCTATGCCTTTGTCTCACCCCAACACTGGACAAGTTATTCAACAGCACTAGCTGGGTCAAATGTTGTAGAGATATGGAGATGGGTGGCATCTGTGCTTGCTACCATGATCCAAGGGTAGACTACTGTAATATTTTCTACATGAGGCTAAATCAACCCATTGATGCATCTCCAATGTGCCGGGATCTGTACTGGATGCCTGCTGGTTTCTCAATGATGCTAAGGGGCTTTTAACATTTAATGTTCTAATGACTTGATCCAGCTCCCTATCAGTGTAAGCCTTTCTGTTTATTTCAATGGGGGTTGGATTAGGGCCTGACTGTTTGAGAGACCACACTTCATTCCATACCCTACTGCCACCACTGTGATCTGCAGATACTCTTGAGCTCTTTTAAAAGAGAAAGAGCAGTTGGGAGGGCATTTTCTGGGAGGTGGCTGCAACTTAGGAACTTACTTTCCACTTGGTCTGAAACAGCATGAATTTGATGACTTTTCAGGCATGCTTAAAGGCCCATTGATTTACCCAGGGTCTGGGCATTGGAGGGGGGGGTGTTATAAGGGCTGGGGTGAGAGAACCATTGTTTCGATTTGGTCTGGTTTTGTGTTGGTTATTTCCAGCTCTGGGTGGTGGAGAAGCTGCTGGCTTTATTTTTCATGCAGCTGTATTTAAATTAACTCATTGAAAAAGTCCCTAGAGGCCAAATAAATAAACAAATAATTAGTGGGGTGTTCTTCGAAAGGCTCTCAACGTCATTAGTAACTGAAAGAGGTGACCAGAATATACAATTTGCTAGCTCACAAAACCACTAGACCATCTTGTCTGGAGTCCTACTTCAGTCCACAGGCAATTTTAAATTAAAAAGAATAAGAATAACTATGCACCCTTTTGGTTGTGTAATGCTGTACCCAAAGCCAGAGTGAAATTTACCAAAATACCAGTCAGCTTGCAATCTGAAGCACGTTATTTTGTTCTTACCCTTTCCTTTACATGCATAAAGCAGAAATGTGATTATTGGCCATTAAATAGGCTAGCCCTTTCAAACTCCAATTGCAATAACTGGTTCTGCAGCAGAAATAGCAGCTGAACAAACACCTTTCCTAGTCCTAGACCAGGGCTTTTACAGACACTTTTCCACATTCATACAGGAGGATCCTTTTTTCCTCTTCAACAAGACAGGCATTTTACAAGAACATAAAATCTTTTTCCAGTTTGATTTTTAGTTTAACATAGTTAATTTCTATTTGTTCTCCCTCCTCAATTTCACTAATACCCTCTTTGTGTGTGTATATTTGTCCAATGCAATCTAAGAAACAATCACCTTAATTGATCTAGTGTTAACCTCTAACAGTTTAAGATCCAGACTGTTTTTATCTATTGCTCAATCCCACTTGCAGTGTTAATTCCCTATAGTGCTTACATCTATGTCACCGTCACCACTTGGCCCTTATAGAAGAAGTACCTCTGTAAACAAATGCCATTGTAAAGAAAACAGAATCTTTACATGAAGAGCCAAAATTGTTGAAAAGCCCCAGTTGTATCAGTTTGTTTTGCCTTGTGTTGTATATAATGATAAATTTCATACAGGTGTCACATTTTTTAGAGCTAGGTGAGGATTGATGGGGTACCATAGGACAATCCATCATCGGAGGCAGATGGCATAGTATTGGAATTTCAGAAATCTGTTCCCAATCACATCCACTGCTGGATGACTCAGTAACGACCCTATTTGTGATGCGTTACTGAAAATCGATGTGCCGCATTCAAGGTCAATGTACTGTTAGAAAACTCTTTAAGCACTGATGGATGGATTGTGTTCATTCAGAATAAATGTGAGAAGAAACTGACAGCTGAGCATCCCAATATTTGTGCCAAATTTAAGAGACAGGCTTCCTTCTTGATACAGAAATACGCTTCCCTCAGGGATTACATCACTCTTTATTTCCTTTGTTCTTTCTTTTTTGAGTGTTTAGGTAATTGTTTAATGTATCTGTCTTCATGCAATTAAGAGACTTCAAAGTCTATAGTCATATACTGATGATCAACAATCTTTATGGACTTTGCAAGCTGAATAATATTAATCATTGCCAAATAATTCTGAAAGACTATCCAAGTTTAGCAGAAGTAGATGAATAAGGAAAAGCATGTGAAGAGCAAATATAATGCCTCCCCCCCACACACACATACATAAAAAATCCTAGCCATAAACAGCCAACTTGAACAGGCTAAAGATAAAAACCCAAGTCATAGCATTGTTTTGTTTTGTTTTTTCGATTATTACAATAGTGGACAATATATTTAGTGTCTTTCAAAGAACTTTACATGTTTTCAGCCTTCTAAATAGTTTTGCATATTTTACAATGTTTTAAATCAGCTGGGAACTTGTTTTTCATGGCAAAATAAAAGTTTAGCTTATAAAAGAGATCTAATTTTCAGAATTTTTTTTATCCATTTTACCAATGGAATGTGATCTCATATTTAACCAGGCTGCTAATTATGGATTAATGACACCTTAGAAACAATGTCCAGGGGAAACTGGAGCATACTTTTACTTTCTCTCCTTAGATATACAGTAGATGGAACTGTGTTTTGGTTCAAAGAAAAGTACTATTCAGCTTCCAAAAGGAAAATACGATTTATAGCTCAACCAAACAGGAAGGCGGAAACAGTGCAATTTACCATGTGGTTCACCAGCGGCTAAATCTGTTCAGCTGACACAATAAATGATGTCAAGATTCTTCAACCACTGTGTCAACAAAATGGGTGTTGTCAAAAACATTAAGACATCTTATTGACAAACTCTCAAGTCATTATACTCTTTGAAGTGGTTTTGTCTTCTACCTAAAATTATTGCACAGACAGCATTGATTCATCCGAAACATTGATACTGTTTATGGGCTTATGGGGGAATTCTGAAAATGACTCAAACCATTATCTGCACAAAGATATTCTTTAAATGTAAGGGCCTGTAGCATTCTGAGAGGCCATGGTTTGTTAGCAATGAGCAGCTCGTTTACAATTATGCTGCTTTAATAATCAGCCCTTTCCTATAGAACTACTCCCATAAAGTAGCAATACATAGCAGAGTTAAAAGCAGGTATTATTATAGCAGAAACTATCCATCAAAGCTTCATTGCAAAACAAAAATTAAATACATTTTGTTTAATTAATTGATTAATTAGTTGATTAAGATTTGCATACGGCCAAAGTCTATTGCATATGATCTGAGCTGAAAATATAGCTTAGGTCAGTTTACTACCTCTTGTGCTAAATCCTGCTCACCTTGCTCATGCAAGTAATCCCAATGAAATCAATAGGTCTACCTACATGCATAAGACGTGCATGATTTGGCCCCGGATAGGTATAAAACCTGACAAAAAATGTGTGAAATCTGTTCAGTGTTAAGAACTAGTAAGGAATTGGCACCAATAGACCATCAGCTGAGAAGTCAAGGACTGAGTCAGCAGGAAATGGGAATACCTACTCTCTTCCAGAAGTGACCATACAAGGTAAAGTTTACCCATTGGCATATTGGCAGGGCAGGGTGAGAAAGCTTCCACTGCCAATTTCTGTTCAGTATCTGTTCTGTGGAGAAACAGGAGACATCAGCCTTCAAGGGTACCAAGCCTGCACTTTTTATAAACACTAAGTTCAATATTATATCATTTCTTATATCTTATGGGCCTAATTCTCTTTTTATAGCACTGTGAATCAGCAATAACTCCATTGACGTCAATAACAGCATAAAACCAATGTGAGGAGAAAATTGATTGTATATGAGGTAGATTGATTATTCACCCTGGGAACAAAGGGCCACTTTCTTCTGCCTGTTCTGTCCCCCTGTACTGCTCCAGCAGGAAGTCCCCAACAGGCTTATAGGCAGCAGAGCAGACTCCTATGCCATCCCTCTGCAGGCACTGTATAGGAGTTTTGCTAGGAGTGTGAGAGGCTGTGCTGGGGCATGGACAGAACATGCTGTGTTCTAGATGTCTGCTAGTGGGCATAGTATAGAGCAGGGGTCGGCAACGTTCGGCACGCGGCTCGCCAGGGAAAGCACCCTAGCGGGCCGGGCCAGTTTATTTACCTGCTGACGCGGCAGGTTCGGCCGATCGCGGCCCCCACTCACCGCAGTTCGCCATCCCGGGCCAATGGGGGCGGCGGGAAGCCGCAGCCAGCACATCCTTCGGCCTGCGCCGCTTCCCGCCGCCCCCATTGGCCCGGGACGGCGAACCGCGGCGAGTGGGGGCCACGATCGGCCGAACCTGCCGTGTCAGCAGGTAAATAAACTGGCCCGGCCCACTAGGGTGCTTACCCTGGCGAGCCGCGTGCCGAACGTTGCCAACCCCTGGTATAGAGCAACCCTCAGGCTGTTCTAATATTTATTGGGGATGAGGACAGCCTGGAACAAGCCCCTTCACAATTGCACCCAGCAGAATATTGTGCCACAGATAATCTGGTCCGTTGACTCTAATATAAGGTACAGCATTGAAGATAGAAGCAGGGTGAGTGTGCCAATTATATCCACTGGAGAGCTGTAAATTAATACAATATATAAAACCAAACCAAGTTAGGTTTGGTTACAGTATATTTAAACCAAATTTGTAGATCTGTGTAATATATGGATTTGCTTTGCCAATAATACATAATAAAACTACAAAGTCAAACTAAAGCTAAAGAATCGGATGTCAAAATTTTGGATAGTACAAGTGAATTGCATAAACATAATTAATAAAGGCATAAATCCCTGCTGTATAGCAGTTGATCCTCAGAGTATTCAGAATCCATAGGCTCACACAATGTAAATTTTGTGAGAATGATTTAAAAAAATAATTTTATTTCTTATTTAATTTACATTATTTCTTTTTGCAAAAAGGATACAAAAGTCTATTAAAATGCACTTAACAGGACCAAACTACCAGAACTTATCAGTACCAACTGCATCATGTCAGGATGAGAAAGGATGTCTGTTAAAAACAACCTTGGAGAAGGAGAAATGCACTCCTTCATACCCATGTCCACAGCTGGTATTTTATGCTGCCCTAACTCAGCATGTAATAGCTACTGTTTTGCTGTACAGTAGATTACAGACCATGGTGCATGGAAGAGAGGTCTGGTAATTTCCACATAATCCATTTGAACTTTAGACTCAAAACTCTTCTTCTGTCCATCCATCTTTTATTGAACAAAACTCTCAGCTTGGTTTGCTCTAGTTATATTGCATTCAGATTTTCCTACTAATGAAATCCAAGCAAAAAATACTTCTTGCATGGAGCCTAACAATTTTCATTTTAATAAAATCTCTTGACTTATGGAGAGAGCTCTAAAAGACAAGGCCTAGCTTCGTTGTATCCTTCTCAACTCTTGAATTAGAAAGCTAGTTCTATATTTAGTAACTAAGAAATCCCATCTTCTAAATAATGATAATGGATGGCAGCGCCATCTGAGCTCTCAAAGCACTTTGCTTACACGAATTAATCAAGCCTGAGCACGTCTGTGAAGTAGCTAAATACTATTATTACCATTCGATAGGTGGGAAAACTGAAGTATTTATTGACTTGTCCAAGATCATAAACATAAAATCTAGGATTAGAACCTAGATTTTCAGGATCCCTGTCCTGTGATTGGTGGAATAATCTCTGATTATTTTTCATATCAGAGTGCAATGAGCCATTGTAGCCAGAGGAACTACATGTGTGAGTAAACTGCTCACCAATGTGAGTAATGGGGTTCCCAATCTGGCCCTCAGTTTATAAAATATTCCATGACGTAGGAATAAAAATTCCTGGGGACCAGATTCTCTTACCCTTATTCACATTGAGTAGTACCTTATTCCATGAATAGTTGTGAGGGAATGAATGTGAGTAAGGCTATCAGGATATTGTCCCACATGTGTTATCATTTGATTTTTGAGCATCTTTTCAACTGGTTGCAACCTTCAAAATTCTATGAACATACAATTAACTGATTTTTCACTTTGAATCACGGCATGAATTGTTTGTAAATTCTCCTCAGGAATACCTATCACCTTATGAAATTATCAATCAATGGGTTCATTTATCCACTTTCAAATAAGCGTGCAAGGGGACACCAATACATTCTTTGTAATTTTCATAATAAACAAAGCCATTGTGAGCCACTGCTGAATAATCACCCAAGTAAGTCATTTAATCTCTTTTATTCTCCCTAACAAACCAATGCTATTTTGTACAAATTAAAGACCATTTCTGAAGGGAAATGAAAAATGATGTTTCTGTCTAATGCGACCTATTAATCACTAAGGTGTGAAGAAATGCCACACTACCATCCTCCTGGAAATATACACAAGCCTTTTAGTTATGATTGATTCATAGTTGAAATCTGGAAGCTTTACAGATATATTTGTAATGTTGTTTAGCTTTAAATGGCATTGCTACTTTAATATCACTGTATTTTTAAGTACCCCATTAGGTATGCAGTGGCATAAATTGCTATTTCTGGTCTCCATTGTGGCTTTGCCACAAACCCTGAACTAGAGGCAGCACACAGTTGCACTGTCCCAAGGGCAGACTAAGAGTCACAGTCTGTCCCCTAGCTTCCCCTTGCTCCAGGAGGGAAATTTTCTTTGCCCCACCTCTACTTGCACAGATTACTTACACCTGCACATTGGCTCAGCTGTACTGGCTGGAGCATCAGGGAGGTGGAGCTCCATCCACTCCACTCCATCCACTCTTCACCCCTGCTCACCCACACCTGCCCTTATATCAATGGGAGTTGAGGTCATTCAGGTCCTTGCAGGGTAAGGCCTACAGTATCAGCACTGTCATCCCAAAATAGCACATGATGATCCCGCACCAATGACCAATGATGTCCATGGTCGCAGGATCAGACCCTTTATTACATGGTGACTTGAACTTAACCTATGTCACTGCTCTAAATTCAATTAAACTTAATGCAAGAAGTTGACTCAAAATAATTAACAGAGGCTACTTGAAAATATTGTGAGTTATGATCTAAGTAGTAGCCTCTATGGCAGAGATTCAATGGGAGTTAATACAAGAAATACACATTTCAGCCAGGCCTGATTATCCAGAGGCCACTTTTACTCCACAAAATCTGAAACCCCTCTCTTAAATTATCTGCTAAAAATAATATGGTGAAAAGCAATCCACTTGGAAAGAGAAGTTTTAACATTGTTCTCTGATTTAGAAACATTCATGGGATAAAACTAATTACCTATAAGCTCTGATCACTTTTCATCTTCATGTATTCACAAACAGGACACTTAGCAGAGTAGAGACCCCGTTCAGCTTCACTCTAAACTCAGTGGCAAAAACCTTTTCCCTCACCCAGGCCAGTGGACTCCTTGGGATCATAGTCATGAAGGAGCTGCACTGCCAGGCAGCTGGGAGGGTTGCCAATGTGGGTGACCCTGGTTTCTGGGATCCTTTGGAATCCAGGTAGATGTCTGGTGCTATACCAGGTTTGGGAGTAGTGCTCCTGGCCTTTTCTCCAGGGGACGCAAACGTTGCTCTCCAACAGGATGATGTAGAGGGATCGCTAGGAAGGGAACCTCAAGAAGACTTCCTCTACTTCTATGGTTTTTTCCTAAGGGGTGGGGATGATCTGGGCCAATGGAAATGCTCCTGGAGTCAGGAACTATGCAGCATGAGTTTGTGTGGCAGGACCTGCCCCTTAGTGAATTGATCAGGATTGTATTGAGCAAAAAAGTGCAGAAAAAGGCAACGTTCTCCACTTAGGCTGCACTTAAACACATTCCTGACACAGCTGCTGTCCTCTCTTATTTGATCCAGTTCCATCCCCCGCCCCCTATTGCAGCTAATGAAAGAGTAACCATCTAAAAGCCGTGCCAACTATATCCTGTAGGTACAGTAGGTACTCCTCAATTTGGAGATACCCAGATCCCTCATTGGTACAGTAGTCTGGTATTTCTTACAGGATCTGTAGCTGAGAAGTCACATTATAGCACTTTAGAACATTTAGAGCCTATGAAAAACCTTCTATGTGTGCATTTTAAAGCTCAAAACTCTAATGTAGGACTTGGTATATTTATCCAAGTCTTTAATTATTAATGTTATTGTATTGATTTGATACCTAAAACTCTAACAACAAAAATTGTGCAAACTAATTATGGCTGGCTTCCGACTTTACAGGGCTTCTCTGCTCATCATCTAAGTCTTCCTTTTATCAATCAATAGGACCTGATTCAGAAAAACATGCAGAGATGCCAGATGCTAACAAAATAAAAGGTTTTTAATTTAAATTGTGCAAAGCCACACATGTGTTGGTGAAGGATTTACTTACAAGGGTGTTCCTGTTGAAGTCAAGTGAGTAAGTGCTCACCAATGTGAGGAAAGGTTGCACAGTTTAACCCTATATTATTATTATTATTATTATGAAACAGAACTTTCTGTGACACACACACACACACACCCCAACATTTTCCTTGGCACTTACATGCCTAGCTTTTAATGCCAGTTCCTTAAGTCCAATGCCCAACTGGCTATATATGTGTCTTTCCAGCTAAGGGTCTGATCTTGGAATCTTAAAGGACACAGGTTATCCTATTCTTCCATTGGAACTAGTTGAATGTATATGTGTTGCAGCCAGGGTCTACGATATCTTACTGCTTATACACCTCTACCTCGATATAACACTGTCCTCGGGAGCCAAATAATCTTACCGCATTATAGGTGAAACCGTGTTATATCGAACTTACTTTGATCCACCGGAGTGCGCAGCCCCGCCCCCCCCGGAGCACTGCTTTACCGCGTTAAATCCGAATTCGTGTTATATCGGGTCGCATTATATTGGGGTAGAGGTGTACTTACAATTTAGAGAATTGTCTGCTTACTGCTTCTGACATTATAAATGTAAAGAATTCACCGTGGCTATGTTTACACTTAACATATTTTGCCTATACAGTACACATTAAGGAACCCAAACTACTGTATGTCTGCAAACGTGCTAAAAGCTAAAAACTTTTTTTGGCCAAAAAATGCAGTTTTGGAACAACCAAAACATTCTGCAAACTCAGGTGACTTCACCAAACTGCTTTGGTAAAACAGAAAAAATAAATATAAAAAGTTTTCTTTTTTTCCAATTCAAACTCCCTTTTCATTTAGAAATATACTACAATTTTATTTTTAAAAAATAGGTTAAAACAACTGGAAACACGAATGTTGAGTTTCAGGTTGAACAAGACATTTTATTCACTGGGAAATGAAATTTTTAAGAACTTTTTCATTTTCCCAAATGTTTTTAAATGTTTTGTTTCAGGTCAACTTGAAACATCTTAAAAAAATCATTTCTACCACCAAATCAGAAAATCCATTATCCAAAATTCATTACAGTATAGAGAAGAACAACTATTACTATATTTATTGACAGCAGTGTGTTTGGTGCAGTACAACAAATGACACAAAATGCTATTTTGGTAATATTATGTGACTTAGGACATTGATACAGAAAATCCGTAAGCTTTTCCAGAAGATATATTACTTCCCTAAACATTCCCCTAGGACTGAGATGATGTCATGTAGGAAATTGATTACCATACCTAGAATGTTATATGGTCTTTAAAATAAGGTCACTATGAAGCATGACTGAAAGCTTAGTGATACCAATAGCGCCTGGGTGACAAACACACCCAGAAATGTTTTATCAAGAAGCTCTGAATAGTATGGCCATATAGGAAAGCTCTCTCTGTTTCTTGGGAATATTTTTGTATTAAATTTTTTTATAATTTTTACACTGTCAAGATAGGGAATACAGATTTCTTTTGGAGAAGAATATGCAGCATGATCTTTTTTCATGTCAGAGAAAAGTGAGACAATTCCAAGGTCTAGTGACTCAGACACTGATGTAGTAGCCAGGAGACCTGAGTTCTATTCCTGGGTCTAACACTGACCTGCTTTGTGACCGTGGGCAAATTGCTTCACTTCTTAATCTCCATCTTTATCTAGAGGATAAGCACTTTGGAGTAGTAACTGTCTCTCACCATGGGGCCTCAATCTCAGTGTTGAACCACTAGGAACTACTACTAATTATATTCAGGGAGCTTGTCTAATTTAACTCTCTAGTGCATCTCTCTTTGCTTTGAAACTGATTATGATAATAGAATTTACCTTGCTAAGCTGTGACAGGGTAAGCTAGCTCACCTATTTCTGGAGGTGTGTATTAAAGGGGTTTCTTGTTTTATGCCTTTAATAATCAAAGGTGTCCTAATTACTCTCTTTCCACAATATCATAGTGTTTTCATTGCAATTTCAGTTATTGCGTGCCTTTGCTATTTTCCCTATGTAATATGCCAGATAAATCCTGCCCCGAGCAATTATTTTTATAAATATTTTTGGACATAAATGTACATATGTTGCTTCTATCCTCAAGGTTGGAATCAGTGGACCTGATTCTCTATCGCCTTGTGCAGCTTTTTTTTTTTTTTTTTTTTGCGCCATTTTGCATAGGTATAAATGACTGTAGAAGTGAAGGGCAGTAGGGAATCAGCCCCCACCACAGTTTTGCAATGGGAACCATTACAGAGTCAATACATATCTATTTACCACAGAGTGGTATCTGAGATACTGTAGTTATTCCCTGTTCTCACAGTAGGGAAAATGGGGGAATCTCAGATTCTAAGGCCACCACTTTGACTATTAATGGCAAGCCCAACAATGCTTCAATATCCTTTTTATATAGTGAGGGAATTGTACACAGTAGTTTCAGAGTGTGTGTGTGTTGTGTGTGTGTGTGGGGGGGTGAGACTCATAGAGAAGATTATAATTTCATTGTAGTCTTCTTAGATTTATAGGTCCCAAATCTCCTTCAGTTATACTTCAGAAATCACACTATGTCACCTACCATAGACATAAATAAATGGAGAATTTGGCTCTTATTCTACTTCTGATCTCCATCCATACTGACTTATTTTATTGTTATTCTTAATTTTATCTAGACATTCATTCCTAAAAACCTGTCTTCTCTTACTCCACAGCCAACTCAGCCAACCTCGTTCTTGAGCACGGGATATTATGGTTAGCCTAAATTCTTTAGCTTCATTTATGTAATCATTTAGACTTAATTTGCTGTGTTACAGCTCATTTAGAAAAAAGCACCCACATCCATCTCAATATTATTCTTGCACCATTATCTGTTCCCACTGACACGACCTGGACAGGAAAATACATTTAACAATGTGAATCAGAAAAGACCTGTGCAACTTCCTTGGTAAATTACGCACACACAAATCAGTTTATTTGTGCTTGCACATAAGACAGCCAACGTCAAGTCTCAACTTCAGTGGAATTATTCCTGGTTTACACTAGTAAAACTAAGTTCAGAATCTGGTCTAAGCATTCTCATTATGAAAAAGGTCCATTAGTTCTCCTGAACAGCAACTTACATCACACCAGGAGGTAATTTACAATTTTTACAACAATCATCATCTGTAGTACACAACTAACCACATGGCCATTCTTTCAAAACATCAAGATAAATCATGAGGAAATCAAAGGAGTATTTAATGTTTTATGACAAATGGCTACTAACAAACATTTATGGCGATGAATCATGTTCAAAATGGTGATTATTATGGGAGAACTGCTTAACAAATTTGATTAGAATAATACCCTACCACTTACTGTAAACTCCCCCTGCCCCCTGCTTGCCCCGCTTCTCTTAAGTGTATGGACCACCAAGTTTAATTTAATCCTATTTAATTCTGCACAGGGTAATTATGGCAAATAATAGTAAATGAATCTCATGCCCATACAGGAGTGTCACACCCATTGTGGCAGTTAGATGAATGCTGTGTCAGGTGGATTAATGTGGTATAATACCATATTCGCTTTTGCAGCCTGTTATTTTAGTGAGCTCCCTTTCATTAAGGTAGTGAAATACAGTAAGGTTACTGTAGATTTAAGGCAGCCGGAAAGGATGTTGTGTGACATCTGAGTCCCTCAGTCCTACAGGGGACTCTTGGCAGCTTCTAAAAGTCTCATTTTGTGTATTCGTGGGCGGGGGGGAGAGAGAATGTGCCTGTACTGGGGAAAAGTTGGCAGTGAAGTGACAGCACAGGATGCCATTATGCCAACCAGGTACTTAGGTCTGAATATTAGGTAGAGTGCACCCAAGAAATCATGGGGTCCCAAAACATCAGAAGCAACAAGTAGCTGGCAAAGAAACTGAGGTGTCCCTGTTTGAGGAGAGGGGGACAGACATTTGGCAGAGGGAGAAAACTAGATGGAGGTAGGAAGCCAAGTAGCCTAGTGAAATCGGTTAAATCTAATGAATACAGTTGCACCTTTTTGACCCAATGTCTAGCCAAAGGTCGGGGCTCTGTGGGTGTTTCAGCTGGGATTAGAAATTAGTGGAATCCAGGTATTTCTTTGATGCAGTCTTGTTTATTTACAAGGAATGTACAAGGTTCTGTGTCTCTGAATGCAGAAGGATTCAAGAACAAAGGAGAACAGTTTTTTAACTTACTTGCCCCCCAACCCTCTATAGCCAAGACTAGACCCAAAAGCTCTTTTTCTAGTTTTTTCCAGCATCACACTATGCTTACAGGCTCCTGCGCTTGGCTTTTTCTTTCCTCTTCTCCTCTGCCCAACTCTCTGTTTTTGTCTGTGACCTCAATTCTCTCACCCCCCCACATATATACCTACCCAAAACAATACTCAGCCCAAAAACTCTTGGGCATGCTCCGGAGCACAGAAATATCTTCAATTAAAGCATTTGCTTATGAATCTGTTTGGACTGGATGCATTAGGAGCACCAGAACCTCTGGAACTTTTATTATTTTGGAGAAAACTTCCTACAGTTACTTGGCCACCAGTATCCTTTTACGATTTTCTGGCACTAAAATCTCTACTAATGATTGACAATTTGAGAATTGTTTGGAACAGAGATTTGGATACACAGCTGTCTCCTACTCAGTGGAATACAATTGTGTCTAATTTTTAAAAAGCAACTATAGACCTGAGACTACTGCTTATTCACCAAAAGACATCTTTTCGAATATATTGGTCCCCATATTGGCTAATGGTATTAGGCCTCATAAATGCTGACTGCTGTTGGAAATGGAACTCTATGGGTGCTACATTAGCTTATATGTCATGAGAGTGCCCCTGTGTCATGAATTTCTGGTATGAGGTGGGTCAAAGGACCAATTTAAGATTGGATGCTAAGTGGGAGCCCTCCCCCCTAAGTTTTGTTCTTGTATATATTGCTGATACCTGGAGGTTACCACAAGGCAGTGTGGTTCCAACATGCAGCTTTGATCGCTAAAAAAGCAATCCTGCACAAATGGGAAAGTCAATCGCCACCAAACATGGATGCCTGTCTCAGTGATATCACGGACGGCGCAGCTAATGAACAACTGGCATTCCGCAGAAGGAGAATGCCCATTAAATGTAAAGCATTTTGTGCTGGCTGTTTAGAGGTCTATGATTAACGTAGAGCCTGAAGATAGATATGTCGCTTCCCCTCCCCTCCCTTTTTCTTAACCCTCTTTACTTATTTCATGTATTATGATGGATCTGGTGTTTTGGTATATTTGCTGTATTTGGAAAAATTAATAGAACATTATAAATAAATAATTATAATAAAAATTCTTGGGTCGGTTCATACACACCTCTTGTCTTAGGTGGGGTTTATGTTTACAGTTATATTAATTGAAGGGAGAGTTCACATCTATCAACCTCAATGGGGTTTTAACCCAATCCATAACAAGGTTTCACCCAGCTCATAACAATATAATTTAAAGATGGGACTCTAGTACATGGAAGAAATGTAAAAGCTGCTACTCTAGTAAAAGAACACCACCACCAACTTTGATATCTGCCTTGACAAACTCCCTAACCCAGCTGACATTAAAGCCTTTGGTAATATACTAACTAATGGCTTCATGGGTCCTGTGGCACCTTTAAGACTAACAGAAGTATTGGGAGCATAAGCTTTCGTGGGTAAGAACCTCACCTCTGTTGTTTTTTACAGATTCAGACTAACACGGCTACCCCTCTGATAATGGCTTCATGTTATAGACCACTGACAAACTCAGTTATGGGCTAGGTCGAGGGGTCCTGTCCTGATCAACATAGACATAAACACTCAAGAAATATTTAGAAGACAATGTCCTTTGATGAAGGACATGAGGAATTTAAAGGGCCAGATCTGTAGAATCAGGGCCGGCTCCAGGCACCAGCTTAACAAGCAGGTTCTTGGGGCGGCCAAGGGAGAGGGGCAGCACCTGCAGCAATTCGGGGGCGGCAGGTCCCTCACTCCCTCTAGGAGCGAAGGACCTGCCGCTGAACTGCTGCCACCGATCGCGGCTTTTTTTTTCCCAATTGCCGCCGCCGATCGCGATCGCGGCTTTTTTTTTTTTGCTTGGGGCGGCAGAAATGCTGGAGCCGGCCCTGTGTAGAATTAGCTATTCTGCCTACAAAATGACTACCACCCACACATCCCCAGCTTTCCCCCCTTTTGATTAATATGGGTGGCAATTATGGGGGAGGTGTGGAACACCCTAACAAAACAGAATCTTGGAAAAGGAGTGGGAGAATTACTCAGATAAGAAAGCAAGCACTTCCCTAAGCCATTGCCCAAAATGTGACAGGAACCCACACTTCCCTGAGCCTCAGAAACCTTCTGTTAAATTTAAACCATCAGTTTTTTCAAAAGAAGATGGGGAAATGCCAAAATACCTAAACAAAGCATCTTTTTCATGTTATTTCCAAATCACTGGAAAGTAATAAGTACTGGAAATCTCACATAGAAACCTGTTCTTGTACAATTTACTGCCCCGATTTACAGAACCAAGAAATGTGGATGGTTAATTTCAGGTTAGCTTTGGACAAGCATCTGCACTTAAGGGCTCAGATCTAGGCAATATTTTTTTTCCTGGGTTCCTGCCCTTTTCTACCACCTGAGCAGTGTGAGGAGGATGGAACATGGGCATGACTGCCTATTTGAAATTCTCCAGTGACATTTAATAAACAGAATCAGCTCCTATACCAGTTCTGCTCCTCCAAACACAGAGGGTGTGCATGGCCAAGTGTAGCTCTGCTAATCCATTTCATGACTGGAGTACGTGCCCTGGGCTGCTCTAATTTATGTTGGGGTAGGTTGAGAATGAAGGAGCCATGACCAACTCCCAGGCTATCATCCACCTCACCCTGCCCAGGTGGATCTTAACACAAGAGATAATGTGGCCCACTAAGTCCAAACCCACTTAGATTGTAAAGCTCTCTGATGCAGGGACCAGGCTCTCCTCTGTGTCTTTCACAGCAGAAAAACAACACTGTGAGCCCTCAACCATGGGCAATAAAACCTTCTGTGGTTCACCCATAAGCAGGGTCAGAAAAGCTTGCAATGCTTGCTTCATGAACTGAACCCTGCAGGGGTTGGTTTGCAAGACCTATCTGCAAACCAACATCTGACAGAGCACTTTGAGATGTTGATGTCACCCAAAGATCTAGTGGAAAAGGGAACTGGATCTGCTACAGAGGGAATGTGGTGATGAAGGATTAGCATCCAGACCTACCTTGACATTGGGCAAATGTAGGTACTACTAATGGGACATTTTACATAGCGCTTCTCCTCACTAGTCTTGAAGTCTAGATAATGCTCTGGAAGTATGGACCTCCTGAAAGCACGTTTTAGTTTCTAGCTTTACTTTTCTTCTTAAGAAACGAAAATCAAATTTTATAGTATCAAACAAGGGCAATTTAGCCATTGAAGGGTAATTTAAAAGTATACAGAACAAGACTAAATCAATAGCAACACAGTGACTAATCTATATATATATATTTGTGAATGATATAAAAAGAAAGAAAAGGATTGATGACAGAAATTGTGTGAAAGGATTTTGAACCCAAGGACAGTATGAAAGGTGAGGGGATATTAACAGGTCATTCCTCTACAGGGAAAGGGGAATTCTGGGTGATGGTCACGGAGATGAAGCAAACTGAAGCCACCTTAGGCAAGCTAAAGTCACACAATTTGCTCCTGCACTTCCCCTAGGTTATTACACTCACTGATAACTACACCACACTTACAGGAAGATGTGTTCGCTGACAGGCTGCAGAGAAAGCAACCATACACGATACCTTTAAATCAAGATATTGTATAAACATAGATTGGAATACGAATTTCCATGGGGAGGAAGGCTAAGATTGAGATTTCTTTTCCCATTATTTCTACATACCTGTAATGTGTTTGATGATGTAAATGCATTTATTTGATAAGAATGGATTTTAAAAAAAAATCTACAGGCCTTTCTTCTGCTCTTACACTGTAGTAAATCAGGAGTTGCGCTACTGTAGCCAATGTAGGTATACTGCTGTGTAACTAGGGTGAGAGGAGGATCTGACCCAGGAGTTTTTAATGTAAGAAGTGATCATTTTCTATGCACAAGTCTACACTGCAAAGAGAAACCTGTGGCAATGAGTCTCAGAGTCCCAGACAATTGTCTCAGGCCAACTGGGCTCGGGCTGCGGGGCTAAAATAGTAGTGTAGACCAGGGGTCGGCAACGTTCGGCACGCGGCTCGCCAGGGTAAGCACCCTAGCAGGCCGGGCCAGTTTATTTACCTGCTGACACGGCAGGTTCGGCCGATCGCGGCCCCCACTCGCCGCGGTTCGCCGTCCCGAGCCAATGGGGGCAGCGGGAAGCCACGGCCAGCACATCCCTCGCCCGCGCCGCTTCCCGCCGCCCCCATTGGCCCGGGATGGCGAACCACGGTGAGTGGGGGCCGCGATCGGCCGAACCTGCCGCGTCAGCAGGTAAATAAACTGGCCCGGCCCGCTAGGGTGCTTACCCTGGTGAGCCGTGTGCCAAACGTTGCCGACCCCTGGTGTAGACATTCCTTCCTGGGTTAAAGCCTGGGCCCTGATACCCAGCAAGTGGGGAGGGTCTCAGAGCCTGGGCTTCAGCCCAAGCAGTAACATCTACACTGCTATTTTTAGCCCCATAGCCCGAGCCCCACGAGTGTGAGTCAATTATCTGACACTCAGAATCATGGGTTTTTCTTGGCAGTATAGCCATACACTGTATCAGTGGCTCCCCGGCTTTCCAGACTACTGTACCCCTTTTAGGAGTCTGATTTGTCTTGTGTACCCCCAAGTTTCACCTCACTTAAAAACTACTTGCTTACAAAATCAGACATAAAAATACAAAAGTGTCACAGCTCACTATTACTGAAAAATTGCTGACTTTCTCATGTTTACCATATAATTATAAAATGCATCTGTTGGAATATAAATATTGTACTTACATTTCAGTGTACAGTATATACAGCGGTATAAACCAGTCATTGTCTGTATGAAATTTGAGTTTTTACTGACTTCACTAGTGCTTTTTATTTAGCCTGTTGTAAAAACTAGGCAAATAGCTAGATGAGTTGATGTACCTCTTGGAAGACCTAGGCATTCCCCCAGGAGTACATGTACCCCCTGGTTGAGAACCACTGCACTATATGGTATAATATACACTTACTTGCTGTACAAAGAGGAAGGATCGTCTGAGAGTTAAGGGACTAGACAGGGTTTGAAAGACCTCTATTCCTGGTTCTGCCACAGACTTCCTGGGATACCTTGGGCAAAGTCACTTAATCTTCTTGTTCCTCAGCTCCCTGTAAAATGGGGGTGATACTTTCTTACCTCCGAGGAGTGTGGTAGAGGAGAAAATCACTGATGTTGGTACTCTAAAAATAACTAGTGACATTTAAAAGGGGGAATGTTCTCCCAGTAAATAACATTGTAGCTTTACAAGCATATTCAGTCCTCTTCCTCCTGTTTCTTGCTTTTTCTGATACACCTCCTTCCTCCCACTGGGAGTGCACTGACACCCCCTTACCAGCATGTATCTATGTCCACCGCCATCTATATCATCTCTGAATCTGGCTCAGTTACTTTACGCTGCATTTTATTACCTATTGCACTTTAAGATCAACACTTTAAAGTGTTACTTTTGGACAGGAAATTTGGGTATTTTGCTATTGGGTAGAATCCCGGGATTACTTTTACTCAAAAAAACAAATCCATCAACCCTGCTTATGTTGTTTCTCAAAAACAAATGGGGCTTTATTATTTTTTTTACAGTCCTATAGCCGATGCTGTGTTGTTCATGAAGATCTTTCAAAAATAAGTCTCAGAAATGCAGTAGGTGATTTAAGAATAATTCTTTCCCCCTAGCAAAACAATAGCATGTTTCTTATTTCCATCATATAAATGATCCCACATGGGACTTTAAGGGCTTTTTGTCTCATAAAAATAGCTTACACAGGTGCATATTTAAAGCATGATTTCTTGTTATTATTTTGCATGGTAAAGATGCAGCGGATTTAACTTCTTAGTTGCGATGAAAATGTGATGTGTGACTGGGATGCCCACCAATATAGATATAAGGCTGCAGGGAGGGCAAGGTGGTTTTGTGCATTCATTATGGGAAAGAAATAATGTACAGAAAGGCACAGCTCGTGAATTTCAGAAGAATTTGATTATTATGTATACTCAAATATGGAAGAGAGAAACATTCTTTCCATTTGATATAAGAGAATACTTGAGAATGATAATGAAATAGACCAGTGGTTCTCAAACTTTTGAACTGGTGACCCCTTTCATATAGCAAGCCTCTGAGTGTGACTCTCCTTATAAATTAAAAACACTTTTTTTTAAGTGTTATAAATGCTGGAGGCAAAGCGGGGTTGGGGTGGAGGCTGACACCTCGCGACCCCCCATTTTATAACCGTGTGACCCTACACCGCCCCAAAAACCTCCACCAAATTGTTATTTTTCTTTACACTTGTTTTTTAATTAATTTTCCATGTGTAAGACTCAAAGAATATGTCTCATCAGAAGCAATCACAAGTGACGCAAGAAATATAGACATAAAAGAAAAATTGCTGCAAGGCATAAATGGGAAATTGAACACTTTAAGTTAAGAACCACAAGGCAGAATAACATAAACTCAGAGATAATTGTGCATTATATTTCAAATTCCCCAGTCTGAATAATTTCCATGGGCTTTGGATCAGACCGTATGCAAATCTAAACACTGATACTGGTCTCATGGGAGGGTTTGGAGGGAGGAAAAGGGAGCGATGTTCAGCCAGTGGTGATAATCCCAGAGTTATCAGAGGGGTAGCCGTGTTAGTCTGTAGCCACAAAAACAATGACGAGTCTCGTGGCACCTTAAAGACTAACAGATTTATTTGGGCATAAGCTTTCATGGGTAAAAAACCCACTTCTTCAGATGCATGGAGTGCAAATTACAGATATAGGCATAAATATATATTGGCACATGAAGAGAAGGGAGTTACCTTACAATCCCAGAGTTGTACAATGTCCACAACTCAAGTCGTCTACAATATACTCCCTTTCCTAGGTGTAATAATTTGGTAAAACTATGTCAAGGACCAAATTATAAATAGTTGTTTTAAAAGTCAGTATGTCATCTCAGGTACTTCCTGTAAATTAGACAACTATTCCCTGAAAGTCTTGGTCCCCCAAACAATATCTTTCTCGAGCTCACAGTACTTTTAGTAAGTCTACTAACATAGAGGGACCAATCAAGAACTCAGGCATGTGCTTCTACGAAGTTATCCAAAAAGTACATTCCAAGGGTTTTCATTATGACTGGTGGAGAATTTTTGTAGAAAGGGTGTGCTTTTCACAGAAAATTTGGACTTTTCATCCAAAAAAATGAACACTGAAAATTATTTTGGCCCCAAACTGAAAAAAGTTTTCAGTTTTTTGACCATTTAAAAAAACATTTTCCATGGAAAAATTCCATTTTCCAACCAACTCTAATTTTACTCTGGATCCGTCAGCAGCCTAACAAATCCTTGGGAAGGGCCTTTGCACATGCTTTAATGCTGGGATAGAAGACTTTAAAAGAAGCATGTTTCATAAATTCTGGAAACAAGCAGCAACATAGTTGGTACATACTCCACAAGTGACAATGTGCATTCTAAAAATGTACTTTTCCTTTGAGTTAGAAACAGGTTTCCACATTGTCAGAGATCTGTAGACAACTGTGCTAGCAAAAATGCACATGCATAGGACTTCAGCCTGCATAGCACATGAGCAGAATATTGTGAAAAGTGATGAGCAAGGCAACAGGCACGAATCCCAGGAGAACGTAATTAATGAGTGCTGCCGTATGGTCAGACTACTCCTGCTTAGTAGCAAAAGTAAATTGTAGGGATGAGATCCTCACCCCCTAAACTCAGGGCCCTTTGTGTCAGGTAAAAGGCTGAAATGGTATAAAGGGGCCTTGGATCCCAGTGAGAGAGGATTCCCTTGGCACAAGAACTGTGGAACACAGCCACAAGCCTGTCTTCTAAGGACCTCCTCACAAGCCCTGCTGATGTAGGGGACATGCCGGGGTAGAGTAGGGAGTGGTAGGGACATGTTGGAAGCAGGACCACAGCAGGTAGACTGCAGATATCATGGGCATAGGTGCCATCCCCTTTTTATTAAAACTTTTTTGAACTCCAGATATGTTATCTCTCTGGCTCACTATCATTCTATTGGGAATCATGCATTTCCCTGGGTGAATTTAGACGTGTCAGTTTCCTTGTCATCTTATGGTCAGTTTCACTTTCTGGTATTCATGCACTGGCACAATGCTGTGGTGTATGGGATTCCGATGCTGCAGGGGATATTTAACATTTATCCTGATAATCCCAGCAGGGGGAGAAAACAAACTTGTTTATGACAATTAAGATTGTTAATTTAGGCTGGTATTTTCAAAAGTGTCTAAAGTGACTTAACAGGACAAGTGCCATGGAAAATTGCTAGGGCTTGTGCTCCTTAAACCATGTAGGTGCTTTTGAAATCCTCATCCATTTGTGCCCTTTACAACAAACTGAATAGAATGCAGTAAGGTTTCTTAATAAAGAAATAATAGTTACAAATTTCTGGAATTTCTAAGATGCCATTGCTAAACCCTCTGCCTCTTATCCTCACCCACCATCCACCTGTGGCAATGCTCACCTCTTCTGTCTGCACACTGTGTTTATACAGTAGCTCTTAGAGGCCTGCTGACTTCTCTGCTGACCCCCTGGTTCTGTATGTACTTGGAAAAGCTTTGCTATTATTTTAACCTCTTGGGCAATCTTCCCTTTTGTTCTCCACTTTTGTCTTCCTTATCTTATTTGTACACTCTCTTATCTGCATTCTGCAATCTTTATCATTTTTTTTTTTAGTTTAAGATGTTTTCTTTGCTTGCATTGTATTAGCATAATACATAACCTCTGGGCATAGGTTAATCAAGTATCTAATCTGTCACTACCTATCCGGCCATAAGGGTATGTTGATATTTCAAAGAAAATTAACCTTCAGGTCTTGTTCTTTCCTAATTCTCAAACTCAGTTTCTAAGACCTCAAGCAGATTTCTTCCAACATTTATTGGTTCCAACACGTAGACACCTCCAGCATCCTCCCTAAGAGCTTGTTCACCCAAATCTTCTGTCCCACTACATGGAAAATATCTCATTTGATCCAGTCCTGGAGAATAAATATAAAACTATTGCAAATTAAAAGGAAAACATAGTCAGTAGGAGTATTTTCCTGCCTCTTTGTAAAGGGCTGAGTTGTCTTTCTCTGCTGTATTTGCACAAGCCTATCACTATAGACAGTGTGATAGCCACATTCATGTATTAGCGGGTCCCATCAGTTTCCTTTCACAGCCAGGTGTTTCCTGGCAATACCTATTGTAATGAATGGTTGCCTGCTCCTTAGTCTGTGACACTTACTGTATGGCTCTCGGTTGGTTCTTTTGTCAGAACATAAACTGTTTCCATGCACTCTTTCACACACTGGCCAGCATCAACCTTCCTTTCCTTTCTCACCCACCCTGCCAGATAGTGATAGGCTCATCCTCCAGCAACCCACAAGCAGTGACTGCATTCTACAGGCAGGGCAGGATGCTTGCCAAATCAACATCATGATCAGCGGTGCACTATGAAACAAACAAGCACATTATTCCAAGTTTCAGCTTCCTCTTTCCTTTCATGGTACGGTATCTGCTTAGTTCATCAAGGCAGAGAGCAACGTGCAATCCAAAAATGAGTGCCAACTTCCTTCCATTGCACATTAAAATTGAGTATCAGCTATCTGCACTAAATTAACTCCCATCTATTGCATAGGCATTAACCGCTTTAATGCCTCTGGATGTACAGCATAGGGGGTGCTCTGTAAAATGGGACCCAGATGGCTTTAATTTATACCACACATATTGCTGGGAAAGATATCCACGCATCCTGCCTCTTGCTCCATTGAAAATAATGGATCTACCTTTAAAAAGGCGCCGTCTTTGAACTTGCACCTTGGGGATGGAAAGGAGGGTGAAGGAGGTGGGTAACAGAAAATCATTTAACTTCATCCATTTAGTATTTTCTGTCTTGACTACAAAAGACAGGCCAGTTACACCACCTTACATCAATGCAGCACAAAGGGGACTGAAAGCTGCTTAACACAGCAGCTGAGTGTTCACCTGTTATAAGGGAATTCCGGCACAGGTAGACAGCACTATACAACCTGCTCCATTCCCTACTGGCATAGGTGCTAGCTAGGACCAAGGAGGGGTGATTCTGGCCAGCAGAGCTGTAATTGCTAATACAGATTGGAGAAGCAATGAGACTGCTCTAACTTGCACTAGGGGTCAAGAACCCACAGTATTAGGGGAAGGTGGCAGAAAGCTAACTCTATTCAGTTCCCCATGTACATCAAGTGTTGTTCTGGCACACCTGGGGAATCTAGCCCCCTATCATTATAAGTAAAAAGAAATTGATTCCTCAAATAGCCATATCCAATGGTAAAAACATAAGTGCACTAAATGTCACAATTCCTTTGGATGAAGTCCAACTGTATTAGATCTTGACTTTAACTTTACTAGCAAGTTACCTTATTCTGCTTTTTAACAGAATGTGTGTGTATAGTAACTGCATACAGTAGGAAATGGAACATATTTTGGGAAAACTAATTAAGTTTTACATAAGTCCTTCTATTTTAATAGCATATTAAAATAAAAATCATACCTTCTGCCCAAAGAATAACAAATATTTGTGCAGCAGCTGAACTGTAAATGTTGTCAAGCACAGTGTGCAGTGTTGTTGTAGCTGTGTTGATCCCACGATATTAGAGAGGCAAGGTGGACGAGGTAATATCTGTTATTGAACCAACTTCTATTGGTAAGAGAGACAAGCTTTCAAGCCACACAGAGCCTGAAAGTTTGTCTCTCTCACCAACAGAAGTTGGTCCAATAAAAGATATTACCTCACCCACTTTGTCTCTCTAACATCAAGCAAAATAAACATTCCAACTGTAATTGTTATTGAAGATGGATGTTTATAAATATGGAAACACTAGAAAAGGTGATAATACAGAGCCAGATGCAATGGACTGAGAAAAGAATACAGTGGTCTGTGTAGTGGTAGTTTAAACTGGTTAAATAGTTAAGAGAATAGAGGGATAGAGCTGTATGGTGTTGTAGCAGTTTTCTTGTTTGTACAATGTTTGCAGCCCTTTCCTCTTCTCCCCATCTTTGCTTTGAGACTCAGGGCTTATCTACACTACAGCTGCTGGTTGATTTAAGCTACGCAAGTTGAGTTACGTTAGTAGTGTAACTCAAGTCAATGTAGCTTAGATCTACTTACCATGGGGTCCACACAGCGCTATGTTGATGGAAGATGCTCTCCCGCCAACATTACTTCTGCCTCTCGTTGAGGTGGAGTGCAGAAATCAATGGGAGATCGCTCTGCCATTGATTGAGCATGTCTTCACTAGACCCGCTAAATCGATCCTGATTTAGCTCCGTAGTGAAGACTAGCCCTCAGATTTGAACAGTGTGTCCAACTCTCAATATTTTGTTCACAGTATCATGATATTTCTTAAAGCTTGAGCTCACAGTTCACTCCCATGTCATGATGTTTGCCAAATCAAAGACAAAAATGTCCTGATTCATTTCTGGCTCTTTCTGGTGGGTATGGTGTCTCACCAATGACCCCAATGTTTACTTCAGCACCAATCTGAAATCCTCTAGGTACAAATTGGGCAAATTCAGTGAGAGCAGTGCCACCAGCCTCCTAATGGGTCCAGGTATCCATTGCATAATCAATATCAGGGTGTACTCGAAGGGCAGGTCTACACTACAGCCCTAAGTCGACCTATGTTAGGTCGGCTTACAGCCACCATGGGCTTCTCATCTCCATGAGCCGTGAGTGAGGAGCCTCTGGGCAGCAACCCGCCTGGGAGTGGGGAGCTGAGCAGGCGCAGCCCAGCTGGGAGTGGGAAGCCAGGGCAACTGGGGTCTAGCTGCCCGGCTTGCTTGTCAATTTCATGGCTCCAGCATGGATGACACCAGCCCCATGCAGTGTCCTGCACTCGCAGCAGAAATCTGTGTATTGCTGTTCTGAATAGTGGTTGTTACTGGGCCAGAATGTGGGCATCAGTTGACATGCGGGTCAAGCGACCCAACTCATCCCCTCTCACATCTCTCCTGTCTAGAAAGATTGTTAGAATGGATGTCTTCCTGTCTCAGAGAATAGCATGGACACCGTCCACTGCATGGAGCTGAGAATAAGTATTTCCTCCCAACCCATTTTCTGTCAAGTGCATATAGATTCCTAGGTCACAAAGGGACTATTGTGATCATCTGTTCTGACCTCTTCTATGATACATGTCATAGAACTTCCCTAGAATAATTCCTTTTGAACTAGTGCCCTTTTTTTTTAAAGTCCAATCTTGATTTAAAAATTGCCAGTGATGTGCTGAATTAGTCCAGCTTCACCTTCCACTCATTAGATCTTGAATATGTATTTGGCCTGCTAGAATTTGGCTTATGAAAATCAGAGCTTTTCTTATGTTTTTAGTTGCTCAGAACCCATGATGCTGTCATCAGTGATGACAGTGTTGTGAATATGACAAATAATCAATATGCCTTCAACATGAATTTGCCCATGCATATAATTGTGCAGCTGAAACCATGCTGCAGTTTGAGGAAACCAATAGTATTTCGAGATTGATAGTTTCAGAATACTGGCCTCCACTTTGCACGTGCTTCTCCAAAATCAGCAACCATGGCTTTCCCATACACATTGCATTGCAAATACAAATATTAACATTCAGCTGGCCTGATCTGGAGTCTGAAAAATCAGCCCTGATGCTAACATGAGAAGGGCCTGTCTTACTGTTCTGTGTTTGCACAGCAGCTAGCTCAATGGAGTTCTGGTCCAAGACTAGGGCACCTATGTGGAACAGTAATACAAATAAATAGTAATAATATCTGCACCCATAATTCACCAGCAGGTGCAAAAATTCTGAGACAGCAGGAGGCTGGCCTACAGCTTATCTGAAAATGTACCCCTGAATATTCAGTACAAGTTCAGTCATTAGCTTCCAAAGTCACATATGGAGCAGCTAGATGTCAAATCAATATGAAGACAGATAACTTCTTATCAGTAGGAACGGATACTGAGAAATAGCCTGAGTGTGATTGTATCACTTCATTAAGGAAGTAATCACAATTGATACCATTATGGACACATTCTCATATAGCCCAGAAAGAAGCAAAGGAGATAATTGTATGCTTTATAACTTCATAATTCTCTGCACCAGTTAATTATATGGAATATTAAATCCACCTCAAAATAAACAAATACCATAATTACCACGAGCAATTTTTTAATTCAGCCTAATCAACCAACTTGACCTGGTGTAACCTAAACTGACATTAGAGCACCTAAAATAGGTATTTAGGTGCCTCCTAAATTTAAAAACTGGGACCTTGATAAATTATGAAGAAAAAAGTTAAATGGCCAAATTACTTGTGTTTGAAAACCTCCTTTCCCTATTTTTACTGCATTCTTACTATCTATTCTACATACATCCGGGCATGCATGCCACACAAAATCCCACTGGAATTAATGGGACTTTGTATTTTAAGACAAGCATTGTACTTCCATTGCATCCTATGGAGTCTGTAGGCCCAATAATATGCGACTGGATGAATTATGTCAATGCATAGTATTATCAACATGCAAATCACTGCAAATCTAATGGACCTCCAAGTGTTCCTTTCATATCATATTGCATCACGTTCACATGGGGCTGGGACCCTTTCAAAATGTTGGCAAGTCAGTCAATCATTCACTCACTTCATCTCTCTTTCTCTCTCAATGGCTCCATTTATTTTAACAAGCTTGTTCTGATTTGCCAAATACCCAGTAGCCCCAAATACCCGACCCATCAGAGGGTGCCTCCAAATTCAGATGCACACAAAACTAATTTGGCCCATCTTTTCTGAGGAGGTTTAATAGTCTCTTTCAGTATGGTCCATATCACAATACTCCCTTTATTTTGTATTTTCCTTCTCACAGAGTAAATAAACCGAACTAATTAGGTTAAGGGATAACCATGAGTAATGTCACAGCTGCACTCAACAGTTCTCAGGAAGTAACTGTGGGATAGCTGAAGCATTTGGACGAGCACAGAAGCAAGTGATCTGCAATAACCCGCCATACATCAAAATAATAAGAGGAGACAGAATTTGGCAACTGTTATGATACTGCAATATTAACATGGATGGAGATGTCCCAATATAAATATTTCAAAATGTTTTATAAATAATTTCTAAACACAACAGGAATGTCCAGGAATTGTACAGCACAGTTCTAAACAACACTAAGTTTAAGATGATCAAACCAGATTTAGAGTGGGAATATAAGGGAGTGGGGAATAAAGGAGAGAAAAAATGTTTGCAGCTTAACAGGTCACTTTCAAACAAGCAGCATTGGTGCCAAATGGAGCTTTCTAATTACTTTTATTTTCCTGCTGAAATTGCAAGAGTGAAGCACAAAAAGCTGCCCAGCGATGGGGTGATTCACATGTTTCTGGAATCTACAATCCATGCAGTCCCCTCCCTGGCACTATGGCTGTTGTCTGCTGAGTGAATTAGTGTTTAGTAGTTCCAGGCTGAACTCATTAAAAGAAGTAACAGATATTTAGACTATGGAATTTTAGTGAGCGAAAACATAGCCCCTTTTGCTTTTCAGGCTGTTAAAACTAGCTGAAGTGATTGTTTTTTTCACTTTTGGTCTCTATAGAAAAGTGTTGCTTCACAAAGAGTGAATTGTGGTATCTGTAGCTTTACTATTTTCCCATACACATTCAACGCCACATTTTTAAAAGGCCTCTGATCTGCACTAGCAAATTTAGTGTAAGCGCACACTTGTGGGCATGAAATGGGCACCCATGCAAGCAATGAATTGCTTGCGTACTTTCAAAAGCACCCATACAACACTTTGCATCGTCAACCACTCTGAAAAATCCAAAAAACAGCTCTGCCCATCTCCCTCATCTATGGGTGTGTCCACACCTGGGCACTGCACAAGTTTCTGCTCCCACTCCACATGCCTCTGACCCATGTTGCCCTGCTTTCTTGGGAAGAGGCAGCTAGCTTTTTCCTCCTCTAGTATTGGGTCTCATCTTCGGGGACTGACCAGAGAAGTTTTCTTGAATTAGTATTTTGTCTTTTCAGAGGAAAACTTGCAACCATTCCCATCAATCCAGTTTGGCTTCATTTTCTGTAAGCCCACTAAAGCACAATAGAACCCACTGACCTCTGTTGCATGCCCCTGGGGCTTGCTACTTAAAATGTTCGGGGCACTCTGGAGTTCATGCCCCAGAGGCATAATCACAGACTGCGAAGTACCACGCACCATGAGAAGTAGGAGATCTATCAGAGGCCTTGGCTACACTGGCGCTGTACAGCGCTGCAACTTGCTGCACTCAGGGGTGTGAAAATGCCCCCCCCCCGAGCGCAGCGAGTGCAGCGCTGTAAAGTGCCAGTGTAATCAGCGCCTGCAGCGCTGCACGCTCGCTTGCAGCGCTGCAAGCTACTCCCCTCGGAGAGATGGAGTACTTACACCGCAGCAGCGCTGTGAATTGCCAAGTGTAGCCAAGGCCAGAGAAGAGAGCAGGGTATTGCACAATCCCTCAAGGACACAATGAATAAATTAGAGGGGATCAGAACGCTGATGGGGATTGGAGACTGGGGAGGAAGGTTTGCTGGGCCTTAGAAATTTAGATTAACAGATTGAAAATCCCACCCTACGTGACTTTCACTGGAAGATGTGCTCCTGAATTACTTAGGCACTTTTGAAAATCCTCAGAGCCAGAGTGCTTTTCCACTCTGTTTCATTGATTTTGCGCAAGCTATCACTTCACTGATTTCAGCGGAGTGATTCTGGTATAAAGTCAGTGTATCAGAGTGGGGTGAGCATCAGGTCTTTGAACTTTCACATGCTTTTCTAACCTAACCAGACTTCCCAAACCAGGAGTTTCATTCAGCGCTTTTTTAAATTCCAAAATGTTTTAAAAGAAGCTTCATAAGGAAACATTTCCTGCTTTTACTTTTTGAAATAAAACCATCACTCAGATTAGTTTCTCTGTAGGGTGACTCCCAGGATACAACTGGCTTCATGCTAGCCTAATTTGGTTGTATAAAGTAGAATTTATATCATTTGTAGAGAAGAATTTTGTTAACTGTGCAAGCTGAAGGATGGTTCATTTGCATCAAACTCAATAAGCTGGCAAGAAAGCTCACCAACCTTGCCAGATATAAGGGGCTACTAGGACAGTAAGAAGAATTGGTTTAAGAAACCATTTATTTGATGAAATTGGAGGAACCCCAACTTCATAAATCAATTCCCAAATTGCAGGAAAAAATATTACCTTTTAAATGCCCCTAATTGTTATTCATTATTCTAGGCCCTCTAAACCTCACTAGAGTGCTTTATTGATGATGTAGTCTTCAAAGAACATTATTCAGGCAACGGAAAGAAAAAAATAAAAGAGTACTGCACCAGAATAATGAATTACAGTGGATAACATCAAGAAGTTTTAGTTTGTTTGCTTTAGGCTAATTTAACAAATAGAATGATTTCTTTTTCCCCCCTCCCTTTTTTTTTAAAGTAAGGTGGAAAGAAACAAAATTTTTTGAAGAAAAAGAGGCCTGTGTGTTCCAGGCAGAACTATTACATCTAATTCCCGTGGGTTAACCCTAGTAAAATCTAATCCTGCTAATGATTAAAAAGGTCCCTTTAATCTGTATAGAACAGACCAAGGTTCTTTTGACATGGGAGTTCTGACAGAAGATTCTATGTTGCTATATTTTTTTTCTGAGGGCCTAACATATAAGGCATGAATTTATGATTCCACTGAAGTCAATGGGAATTGACTTTAATAGGGTCAGAAATGAGATTTCATCCAGGACTCTAAACTGCAGTTTATCTGTCTGTAGTGAGTTCTGCGTGCAGAACCATGCCCCATTTAGCGAGGTACTTAAGCAGATGCCCAACTTCAAGCATGTAAGTAATATAGGGTGACCAGATAGAAAGTGTGAACAGGGCTGGGGGTGAGGGGGTGTAATAGGTGCCTACATAAGAAAAAGCCCCAAATGTCTGGACTGCCCCTATAAAATCGGGACATCTGGGTCACTCTAAAGTAGTACCATCCATTTCAGTGGGACTACTCACTGAGTGAAATCCTGGATCCATTAAAGTCAATGGCAAAACTTCCAATCTAAAGGCAAGAAAGTTACAATTTGGAACAAGACGAGTTCTTTATAGCTGATTCCTTCACAGAATAGAAGGGAAAGAAGTGTGCTAGGCAAATATTAATCAAGAAGCCATACCTGGCATAACGGGTACAATGAAGGAAGAAACAAAGTCGGGGTGGAGAAGACAAAGGGATTAGTCTAGAGCAGGGGTAGGTAACTTATGGCACGCGTGCCGAAGGTGGCACACGAGCTGATTTTCAGTGGCACTCACGCTGCCTGGGTCCTGGCCACCAGTCTGGGGGGCTCTGCATTTTAATTTAATTTTAAATGAAGCTTCTTAAACATTTTAAAAACCTTATTTACTTTACATACAACAATAGTTTAGTTATATATTATTGATTTATAGAAAGAGACCTTCTAAAAATGTTAAAATGTTATTACTGGCACGCGAAACCTTAAATTAGAGTGAATAAATGAAGACTCGGCACACCGCTTCTGAACGGTTGCCGACCCCTAGTCTAGAGAAAAGTTGTGTGAAGCATATATGGGTTGGAGAAGAGAGGAGGATAGAAATGTAAAGAAACAAGGTCTGAAATTGGGTTGTGTTAGTTTTGTTTGTATTACAATATTGTCTTGGACCTCATTGTGCTAGGGCTGTACATATACATATTAAGAGACAGTCCCCATCCTGAAGAATTTATAATCTAAATAGGCAAGAGAGACAAAGGGTGGGAGGAAAACACTATTGTTGTCTCTGTTTTACAGAGTGGGAACCAAGACACAGAAGAAGCCCTTAGCAGAGCCAGGAACTGATCCCAGGCCTCTGAGTCCCAGTCCCATGCCTTAACCAGAAGTCCATCCTTCCTCTTGAAAGAAAGAACAAGAACGGGTTGTTTCCTTTCATTTAGGGGATACTTCGATGGGGGAGGAAAGGAGGGAGCAGAGAGGGAAGGTGTTCTTGAACAGATTGTGAATGTGTTGTTTAAGCTTGTCAGGACTAAGGCTTGGGCAGTCATGCCTATTGGTCAGGTCTGGTGTCAGAGTCCAGGGGCAAGGGGCCTATATCAAGGATCAGAACTGGGGTCATAGTCTAAGAGCAGTAGCCAGAGTTCAAGACTGGGATCAGGGTCCTAGTACCGATGCCAGGGGTCAGGAAGAGAGCCAGTGTTCAAGAGGCAAAGCCAGGGTGCATAGCCAGAGTCAGGGTTCAAGCACCAAAGCTTAGGGTCAAAGTCAAAGTTGAAGTACCAAAGCCAGGGAGCAGGGGCAGTATCAGAATCCAAGTTCAAGGGCAGAAGCTGAGGGTCTGAGCCAGGGTCAGGAGGCCAAAGATCAAGTCAAGATGCAGGTTCAACACTTTAGCTTGCAAAGGAGACTACCTCATTGCATAGACACATCCTGGAATGTCTCCTGGGCCTAAATAGGGCACCTGGACCAATCAGGGACCACAAGGGAAGCAATCAGTCCAGCTTTCTAAGGTGGTACTTCCAGTGGTGTTTATCTCCACAGGGTCTATGTGGTAATGCATGTAGGCCTACCATGGCCGCCCATGTGGAGGCACTGGCTGTCTGGCAGACTAGGTTCCAGTCCTGTCCCTGCCAGACCTTACAAAGCTACTAAGAACCACAGTTGTTCACCAAACACTTTCAAACATGAGTGTGCAACACACTGGAACTTGAAGATATTGGCATGCTTGGAAACGGAGCTTATTGAGTTTGTATTCACCCTGCATTTAGGTACTTCTGAGTCATCAAGCAGATGATCCTTCTGTCTTAAAGTGAGTGTGACAAACAGTACATTAAAGGATGGATGTCAGAAGAAAGTGAAATGCACTTTCTCTATGGGAAAATCTAAAGCAGTAGCATTGTCAATATAATATAACAACTACCTGCCTCTCTTCTGTATGTATGCCCCATTTGGAATGAATTAATGGGTGGCTGGGGTTAACTATGGGCCACAAATAATGCAAACTGTTCTAAAGATGGTAATATTTGGAATGGAAAAAAAAGTCTAACTTTTTGAAAGTAGTTGCCTGTGTGTTTTTCTATGTGGTTGGCTATTGCATAGGGCAATTGGTCTTTTAGAATAAATGCAATTACCCGTATTTGTACACTCAGGGACCGTCATCATATTGCATCACTTCAATTATACAATAATGTAGGTCTTTGTCTTCCATTAAGAAAATACCTTTTGGAAATGGCCGACATACAGCATAGCATATGCAGAAGACAGACGCACAATGAGACAAGCAAGGACTGTACATGCAATCCCATTGCATCCATTACTTAACTTGTATACATAAACTTTCTGCACGTACATTATTTCTTTTAATACATTGTAATTTCTCAATGTAATTATTCATTAATTACACTGTATTTTTGCATAAAGACCAGGATCTGATTTTTCCTTTCTCTGACATCCGTGTTAATCAGGAGTAACTCCAGCAAAGTCAGTGGGACTACACTGGTGTAAAACCGGTGTGAGTGGAAGGAGAATTAGGCCCCTATCTACAACCTATTAATTCCATATCGAGAGTATCTATATACACCGATGACATAAGACTATTATCATTGTTATTTACACACCATTGTAAATGTACATGACGTTAGGCCTGATCGAAAGTCTTTCAGTGACTTCAGTAGGCTTTAGATCAGGTCCATTTAGGAAACATATCTGCCCTGAAAAACTGTTATTCTAACTGAGACCAACACAGTACATGGCATAACAGTCTGGGCTGAAGATGGAGATTTCAGCTATATATATTAAAGACAGGCTTGAAGGAAGAGAGAGAAAGTTCTAGGTGCAGGAGGCGTGAAAGGCTGGTCGAGGTATAGGTGATGGCCAGAAAAATAGTGTGAAGCCAAGAAGAGGAGACAAATTTCACTAGCAGGTGGGAATGGGAAGAATATATAGAGTGAATGGGGAAGTAGAAGGAGATGAGAGAAAATAAGTAGGTAGTAATAGACTTATGGATAGCTCTTCAGGAGCTGGAACATTATGTGGAATTTAAGAAGAAGGGATTCTAAATTCATCTTTATGTGACTTAGGAAACCAAAAGAAACCAAGACTGTAGAAAAGGAAGTTAATTATAATTAAAACAAAGAAAAGGAGAAAGTTCCCAGGCTATTTGATATCTCTTTCCCCACTAAAGGATCAAAGGTTTACAAATAGGTCATTTCGTCATCAATTGATATATCAAATGGTCACTAGATGACACTTTGGTCCTCAGTAAATAACAGAGATGTTGTTTTTCTTTAGCTCAGGTCAGACATAAGGAGGGATCACAAGACTTAGCTAGTTTCAATATGGGGTGGCTCCCAATATAAAAATGGCTTTGTGCAAACCTAGGGCCAGATTGTAGCCCATCTAACAGGTGCAAGTGGGGCTAAAAGGAGATAAAAGGTGCCATTCCAGAGACTGGAGTGATCTTTGTACGAGTTGACAAATAACCAATTTTGAATAGCAATGTGCCCACACCAAAACCTGAGGTACAACCACCCATACGTCTTTAAAGTGCCTGGAATCAGGATCCTGACTGTGTGCCCTGCGTGCCTCTCTGTTTTGACACGACGTAGTCGCTGATGGTAATTTCAAAGAAATTTTGTATCTTAATTGGCTACATTTTAATAACCTAACTAGAAGCGGGGCTGAGAACATTAGATTTCATTTGAAATCAGACATTTCAGAACAGCTTAGGGTGACCAGATATCCCGATTTTATAGGGACAGTCCTGATTTTTGGATCTTTATTTTTATATAGGCTCCTATTACCCTCCCACCCCCTGTCCCGATTTTTCACATTTGCCATCTGGTCACCCTAGAACAGCTCCAGTTATAGTCACAAAACTTGAAAAGTATTCAGCCCCCCAAAAGTAACTTTAATATCAATCAGCCCTTTTCAATACCAACACATTTTCTTATACTCGCATTATGGGGTTATGCTATCTCACACTAATTCATGTGAGACCAAGGGAGATTTTGTGAGAGTTAATACAAAAGGGGAGAAAGTGGGGGGAGTGGGAGTTTCCATTAATTCTCGTATTTGTTCTTCTGCTTTCTGTGCAGCAATCTAAACAGAACGAATTCTGATGTTCCAGGGTGTGTTGTCTGCCTCTAAGTGAGAACAAAACAAAAGCAGCATTAAACTGAACTATGTGGTCATCCACACACCATACTGGTTTGGATGACTCTCTGTCTATGTGGCTTTTTGTGTAAGTTCTTATATCAATGGCCTCCTTGTTGTCTGTTGAGCCCCCTGGGGTTACATGAGTACTATCTCAATTCAATAGCCTTTCTCTCGACCATTGTCTTTTAATATAGGTTTATAGTCCTCAAGAATATATGCTGCATTACAATTAGTCATAATGTCCAGCAGTTACTGAGGCTTATTTGCAACACAGAGTTTATTGCCCTTTGTAAGGCTGACAAAGAGATCCTTGTTGAGAGCTGTATACAAAAGCCAAACACAATGTCTGAATTTCTCTTTAATACAAAGAATGAAAATAATAGTGGGTGAGTCAACGGCTATGTTAGTGACCAAATTGTAGAGCCTCCTCTCCCTCCTACCCTGACCCCCCTATTCCCGGCTTTCTCATATTAATGTATCTGACCTAATTTTAAAGAAATATCTAGCAGAGAAGAAAAGCAGATCAAGTTCATGCATTGCATAGTATGTTCATCTCGTCTTTCTGCTGTACTGTAGCTGAGAAGAATTGAACTGGAAGGAATTATGTTCCATATCCTACGCAGGAGGTCCTGTCATTTCTCAAGTTCAAAACCACATGGCAAGTCCTCTTTCCTTTGCTTAACACATTTTGACTTAAAAAAATAAAAAAGCACTTGCAACAGCATCCCTTGTTACACACACTCTGACGTGACAAAATGAAGTTCACTTTTGTAATAAAAAGCATTCTCTCTTTCAACAGAGACTCAGGCTATTCTGCTCCATAGAGTGCTCAGTTAACTCCATACGTCAGCCAGCACACACAGCGCAGATACTGCCAGAGGATTTCACAGCCACACAAGGAAGTAACCCATTGTACACTAACAGGGTCACCCAGTAAAAGAGATCAGAATTACCCGACGAGATCTAAGGGTCATTAGGACATTGCTGCAGCACTATGCACAAAATAATACACCTCTACCTCAATATAACGCTGTCCTCGGGAGCCAAAAAATCTTACCGCGTTATAGGTGAAACCGCGTTATATCGAACTTGCTTTGATCCGCCAGAGTGCGCAGCCCCGCTCCCCCCCCCCCCCGAGCACTGCTTTACCGCGTTATATCCGAATTCATGTTATATCGGGTCGCATTATATCGGGGTAGTGTAATTAGAAAAGTGACAGTCCTTTAGAGCTAATGCTGTTCCTTTTACACAACCTAGCGTTCTCTTTTAATTTAATCATGAGTAAGGTGAGCAGGATTTGGCTCTTTGTTATTTTCCAGATTTAAATTATATCTGTGAAAATTGCTGTCTGGCCCTGGAGAGCAAAGTACAATGTGATTAAGAAAAGGGAACAATCAAATATCCGGATTTGTATAGTCTGTTTACCCATTAAAAATATCATCTCCTTTATTTAAACTGTTTGGACAATGTATTATAGTGTCATGGAAGAAGATGTGGGACAAGGCCCAACATAGAACAAACACTGAATCTATCTCCAACCCCCAGGTCCTGAATTCAGGGAACGTTCACGTCTGGATCCAAACTTTGTAAAATCAGGATTGTTTGTGTTAAATGCAGAGGTGAAAGTGGGCAGGTACGAGGTGGGCAGCATTGAAGGGCTGGCTGGGGGAGGCTGACCACAAACCCGCCCCCTTCCACATGAGCCCCGGCCCACAGCCGGGTCCCCGTACCGGTAAGACTTTTACGTTACTTTCACCCCTGGTTAAATGGGCAGACCTGAGACACAGAATCGCAACACCTCTGAAATGTGGGGAAGTCCAATTTCCAATGCAAACTTCACAACTTAGGGCCTGCCTCTAAAGGGACAAAAAGAATTTGAAATGAGAGTCTAAAAAAAAACAAACTAAACCAAAACCCCAACACACTCCCTAAAGTTAAAAGCTTCTGATTTCTGCAAAGGAATCAGATGAATTCGTAATAAGCAGCCACTTCTACCCTGGTGCAAAAGAAGGAAGGTACCAGCTTGCTTTTGGGAAACAAAGTTAAACTTCATCTGTTCACAGAGATTAATATCGGGAATCATCTGCGACCAATGGATTTCAAAATTAAAAACTGCAGGCTTTAAAAACAAGTGTACTTTGTTTATCTGCTGGCGCAATGCTCTGAGAACTGCCTCATCCGGAAGAAGCATTGGGTTTGGGATGAGCATGGCCAGCTTATTCAGAAGAAAGTGAGCTGAAATATCATCGCCAGCTTTGATCCTGTTTTTCTTTTGCTAAAGGCAAACAAAATAAAGCTTTACATTGTAACTCTGGCACTGGAACCCTTAAAAGACTCAGCCTGGAGACTGGAACATCATACTGTAAAAAAAGGAGATAGTAAAAATGACTTCTAGCCCTTTTCCTCCATCCCAGCAGCAGGATCCCACCACCATCCGTATTTGGTAATGTTCAGCTTGTTGCAGGATCAAGCCCTTCTAGTCAATAACATACCTGGCTGGCTATTGTTGGCATTTCTTGCCCTGGTGGAAGGGGTCAAGATTCATCAGCTGTGAGCAGAAACATTATGGGAAAAAGGCAGACTGATGGGGGTGGGGCTTCCCTACCAAAAGGGAAGTAGGATGGGGGAGGACTGGCTCCGGTATAGTCTCAGCCCTATCTCCCAGTGATTAATAACACTTTCTTCCATGGAAGAGCATCCCCACATGCCTCCAAAAGCCCATAGAAAATTGTCCAGTCTCTGAGATGTTAAAGATGTATTTCTTCCTCACCAGATCACTCTAGAACAGGGGTCGGCAACGTTCGGCACGCGGCTCGCCAGGGTAAGCACCCTGGCGGGCCGGGCCAGTTTTATTTACCTGCTGACGCGGCAGGTTCGGCCGATCGCGGCCCCCACTGGCCGCGGTTCGCCGTCCCGGGCCAATGGGGGGCGGCGAGAAGCGGCGGCCAGCACATCTCTCGCCCGCGCCGCTTCTCGCCGTCCCCATTGGCCCGGGACAGCGAACCGCGGCCAGTGGGGGCCGCGATCGGCCAAACCTGCCGCGTCAGCAGGTAAATAAAACTGGCCCGGCCCGCCAGGGTGCTTACCCTGGCGAGCCAGGTGCCGAACGTTGCCGACCCCTGCTCTAGAAATACTCATAGGGAGAATGTATATGAGCTTTATAGAATCACAGTAGAGAAATGAGAGGGTTTGGATTGCATTCTAAAGTACCAACATACCACTTTAGTATCAAAACTGATTTTACTTCAAGTTAGTCTCACACAGTCTCTGACTCTTTGTGCTAAAATAAAATATTGCCCAGATGGAAAAAACATTTATTTTTCAATGAATTCAAACTGATCAATAAGAGGGGCTCATCAGTTCAGAATACAATCTCTCTCTCCATGTATTTCAGAGGAATGCAACATTTTATTTGAAACTAGCTTTTGAGGGCTAAAAGCATTCTCTTAGCACTTTAATAGTAACATCATCTATTAGTTTTTTAGACCGGGAAAGATTTCACAGAGAATTGTAAATTGTGGTTTCCTACAAGGCATGTGCTATAGAACCCTTACTCTGAAAACTCCTAACAAATTGCATACTTCTTAGACATTCATCACTTAGATCTAGATCAGATGCAGAAACTCACATATTTTTTTCACCTGCCAGCCTTCTGTATTTTAAATTCATCCTGAAAAAAACAGCAGCACAGCAATGGGCAATGAGATATGTGTGTGTATAGATCTGAATGTGGTGGTCTTTGATCACAAGTTTCTGATCTATTTTTTTCTGTAACAGGTATTAGGAGAACAAATGCTTGTATTTCAGTGTCATTTTAGACAAAGGATTTGCCTTTAACAATGTTATAAAGATTTTATTTGTAAATTATGCGTTCGATTCCAACATCCAAGCATGATAGCATTAAAAATTTAATTGGAAGTAGTAAATACTCATCATGACATATAAATCAAGGGGAAAAAAAGAGATCTAACATATATATATTTGCATGAGGATCGAGTAGTAAATTGGTGTATGATTCAGCAAAAATGGGGGAGGTCTAGGTTGGATATTAGGAAAAACTTTTTCACTAGGAGGGTGGTGAAGCACTGGAATGCGTTACCTAGGGAGGTGGTGGAGTCTCCTTCTTTGGAGGTTTTTAAGGCCCGGCTTGACAAAGCCCTGGCTGGGATGATTTAGTTGGGAATTGGTCCTGCTTTGAGCAGGGGGTTGGACTAGATGACCTCCTGGGGTCCCTTCCAACCCTGATATTCTATGATTCTATGATAAATGGCCTTCATTAGATTTAATAGCACGGGAAGATGTAGAGTTAACCCCATGCAGTTGGTATAAATCAGGTGCAACTCATATGAAGCCCATGGAGATACACTGGTGTAAAATTAGTGTGAGATCAGAACTGGGCCCTGTGTCCAAAAATATGCAATTGAGAGACACTGATATAAAGTTAGATCTTGGCAGCCGTGCAGAGACCTAGTGCATTTATTTTGTATGGATGACTTAAACAGGAGTGGGTTGAGATGTTCCCCACAACCGCAGAGCCCCCAGGCAGCTATTCTGAAATCTTTATGACAGCCTTAAGGCAGTGGGTTAATTGCCCACCAGCGCCCTGCCCCCAGAAGGATTTTGGCCAGTGGCTCCATGTATTTTGTGGATTCATTACCTGCCCATAACCCCTCTGGGAAGACCATCTTGGAGCCTTTTTGCTGTGGCACAGGGTTGTTCAGGAACCCTTTCTGTGTGGCCTCCTTGCGACTACACCAAAACAGCTCTTTTGGGCTTTCTATCACTACATTAGGGAGGGAGGGATCAGACTTTCCCCCAGGGAAATGAAATAGGCTATTAAAATACATTACATATTTCAGTGATTAAAATAAAACACAGATGCAAACAGCAATGCAAAATGTTACACAACCCAACTCTCAATGCTGGACAAAGTTCAAAGCATTCTGCTGCACTTTTCTTCCTTCCTACTTTTTTTTTTCTTTTTTGCTCCCCAGCAGCTTGATTTCTCCCAGTACCAATTATATTGCATTTTGCATTTCTTTTTTGCCTTCTACACTGCTGTTTTGGACACAGCCCTCCATACACGCGCTAGTTAAATATGCATGACTTGCTTTTTCCTAGCACCATGATATTTTCAAGACAGCAGCACACAGGGGAAATGGGGAGAACAAGAACCAGGTATTTGTTTGGGTGGAGGCACTCAACTTAAAAAGCATAGGAATCTCCTGAAAGTTAAGAAGCTACTTAGCCTATTTTCAACTAGCAGATCAGTCTGTTGCAACCCCCTGGCAAGCTTTCACAGTCTGAATATGAGTGAATACATTTTTCTTTCCCTAGTTCACATAAACACTCCTATATGCAGCTGTAAATTTCCTACTAACAGACCAATTTTTAAAGCCAGTTTAAGGCAGAATCATAATATTCTCTGCTGTTTTACCCCCAAACAAGGGCCAGATCCTCAGACAGTGTAAATCAGTGCAGTAGCATGGACTTTACTGGAGTGAGGATAATTTATCTGACCCTCAAACCCTTTATTTTCTGCTTTGAAATCCGGTTTCACTCATATATTTATATCCTCTGAAACAGACTAAAGTTACCGTCAACTAAACCACAGGATTATCTGTCATAGGAGAACTAGCATTTTGGTGACTATACGCATATGGATTTAGGAAGTAGGAAATACGTTCTACACACTGAATGGGGGAATATTGCTTGGCTTCTTATTCCTATCGCTACTCACTCATGTACACAATTAGTGAGAGGCACATCCCTATTCTCCAGCTGTTTCTTCATTTTCTCCTACAATGCCAGGTTCCTGCTTGCTCTGTTCACAAGTCCTTTTAAGTTACCTCCCTGGATTAAGTCCTGAGCTCCTTAAATTAATATCCTCCCTAATAATCCCCAAGAAAACTGTGCTACTGGTGAGCCACATGTTTCTTGTACGTTAACTTTTAATATTAAAACCTGGTGTAACCCGATGCGATCCCATTGAAGTCAATAGAGCTGTATCCGCTAACCCTGGGTATAAACTTGGGCCTCATTCTGTGTTATTGCGATAGTGTCTCTGAGATTTATGGCTGTTTTGTTCTGGAAATCCATGTATACCTGCTTATGAAAGAGCCTTACAGACAGAGCTTACTGGCTGGGTGGTTACACATTACCCTGGATCAATGCAACTGGCTTTGCATCTGTTGAAACAAGTCAGTCATCTGTTACAACAAGTGTCTCCAGCAGCCTCGCTTTGTAGCTTTCTCCAGATGCTTTCGTACTGTATTTAAATACTGCAGGAAAGGGGCAAGCAAACAAGAATGTCCTTTATGGGCTGCACAAAACCTCAAGTGACCCTGTGAGTAGGGGACACTGGGAAGCTGACACAAGCCTGAGATTTTCCTCTTCATTGACCCCACACCCTCTTTGCCTTTTGATGAAAACCAGTTACATCAAGGATCCAGTCTCGCTCGCACTGAAAGTCAAGCCAAGTTTTTGCCCTCGACTTGACTGGAAGCAGGATCTGGCCCCATTCATGACTGTGATGATGCTTTTTAATCCAGAAAATATATTCTTTACATTAAGGACATCTGGGCACCAGTGGGCCACCAGGGCTCTATAGCTGTCTGGTCAAGAGGACCCATCTCTCTGTTCCTCTGTTCTGTGCAATGTCTCTCACACAGCTGCACCACTAAAAGGCCTGAGATTTTGAGGGAAGCTCTGAAGGCCTGAGAAATCTCCCCGAAGCCAGAGAAATAGAGGAGCACTGCTTTATCTTTCATGTATTGAGAGTAAGTAGGCATTTCCTTTATGAAGTTAATAGCACTGGTGTTATATATTTAAGGTCCTAGAATGAAAGATTAAAGCTGGGGTACAGAATAGCACCATGCTGTTGCTTCTAGACTTTAAACAGACTTTAAATGGTGTTTATTTCTGAGTTGTGAATCAGAAGCTAAAGTTTCCGTATGGAGGAGCAGATCTTCCATTGACTTCAATGGAGCTATGACAAGTTACACCAGTGTAGGATCTACCCTGCAGTGTTCACACAGATGACTGTCCTGAGGGGACCAGAAAGCCATTGTTTCTTTTTCTTTGAGCCTGGAAATAGCAGAAGATTCCTACACCCTCCTTCCTTGGCACGTAGCTTGCGTGATTTTCATTTTTTATGTATATGTTTTTAAATGGAAAGCCTTTAGTGCTCAAAAACGGCCCTGGATTCATAACCACCGAGGCCATGGACGTAGTCTTTTAGTTCCAGCAGTAGAAAGGAAGGCATCTTGTTTGACAAGGAGGCTGTATCCTGCTCTGCTCCTTTTGCAGCTGCCCCGGTGCTGCAGGTCTGCTGCTGCCTGTATATATACTGGTGGCCCACCTCTCTTGCGGGAGCACTCTTCACAAGAGAGTTTTTGAGGGGCAGCCACATTCCCGTGATCCCGGTGGGCATTTTGCATACAACATTGCATGGCCTGGTGCTCATCCACAATACCAGAAGGATGTTTGCAAGATGGAAGCCTTCACCTTTCATGCTAGCAGATGCAACTCTATTCAGTCCCCTTCTAATATTGTCTAAAGAGCCGTTTGTGTTTTGTCTGGTTGTTCGGTAAGGAGAGGGCAAAAGAATAAAAGGGAGAGGAAGAAAGAATTCAAAAACAGATAAACATCTAAAGTTTTCACCCAAACACATGGTTTAACTTAAGGAAAAGTGATATCGCAATCGCTTTAAAACATGTATTTCAGTTTTCCCCTATAAGGAGAGGGGGGGGAAAACCTCAAAGAAATAGACAGAGATATCAAGTGAGAAAGCAGAAAATATTGAAATAATCATGGTTCAGTTCAGTTTCTGGAGAGAGCTTCTGGCACTTAGTGGGAGCATAAATTGAGAGCCCTCGCCTCACACATGACATGCGGTTTAACGCACAAACTCCTGTTCCTGGGGAGAACCTTCACAATCCAAGCAATGAGAAATACATTCATAAATGTCCTTGAGTCATTGAAAGGGGGATGCTTTCAGATAAAGGCTTTCTTTCTAGTGTCTCCAGTTTTTAACTTAGAAAAAGAAGCATGAGTATGGTGACCAGATAGCAAATGTGAAAAATCGGGACAGGGGGTGGGGGATAATAGGAGCCTATATAAGAAAAAGACCAAAAATCAGGACTGTCCCTATAAAATCAGGACTGTCCCTATAAAATCGGGACATCTGGTCACCCTAAGCATGAGCAATACTCAAGGGTCTTTAAAACAAAAGGACAAGCAGTCACCCACCCCTCATGTAAACAGGTGAGCCCTGTATCATAAGTGCCATCCCCAACCGCCATTCAACAGTAACACAGACTTGCAACAGAAGCACTTTCTTGTGGATGTTTGATAGGCAGAAATAAAGTAGATCCAGATAACTCATCCTACATTTGAATAGTCCTTGTGCCAGTGCCACCTGTCCCTTTTTTTTTTTTTTTTTTTAGAAACAGTTTCCATTTTGACAGGGTGCGCTAGTACTTCCAGGATATTAAACACATTCCTGAAATACGTTCAGGACTGCTGCAGTGTGACAATGGGAGAATAAAGTCATGACATCCTAATACAATAATTGCATCTGGAAGGACAAACTTGGCAACCTGGATCTGTCCAATCATGTCATTATAAGAAAGAACCAGATGCACACCTTGTACTCTATTCACAGTCATTACTTTTTATTGTCTCCTTTTCTTTAGCTTGCACTTTAATTTAGGATTGGTTGCACTCTACTGCGGATTTGACTGAAGCTGCTGCAAAATGCTGAAACTTGCAAATTGCAAGTGTGATGTGGTGATATTTAACCAGATTAATACGTTCAAGCCACAGCAAAGTCAAACTCCAGGTGAAAATTATGCCATTCTGAGGGGGCTGATTTAAGAAGATCAAAACAAAAAAAATGTTTGGGAGTCTGAAATACTGATTTAGAACCCACAGAGACCTGCCACTGCTATTGTGAGCTTGCCATGTATCCTACGGTACGGGCAGGCTGTAAATTTGTCAGAAATTGTTTTACCTCATTTGATATCTACCTCATCAAATGTGAATCATGAAACCACATAAACTACAACAATGCTGTCCTCCTACTGACTTCACGGAACATAAACAATAACAACATAAATACGACTTACCAAAGTCTTAAGTAAAGCACTTAAAGGAAATCTATATTTTTATATAAACCGTAGCTGTTTACTGTGGTATGATTTTTCTGTTTAACTCTGGATAACTGGAAACTGTCTCACTCCCAGAGCAAAGCATATTCCTTGTGTACTGCAAATTAAAGCCAAAGATGCTACATTTTTGTTTATCTCCTGGCTTTAGTGCTCCCATAACCTCAGCAATAAGATAGTATACATTACAGACTATAATATGATGCATGTTTGATCGCTTAATGAATGAAAATAAGGTATCAGCTCTTCTCTTTGTGCAAAGAAAAGATGGTTTCTAACAACCATATTGATACTGAGGGAAGAAGAATTCAGACGCGTTCTTATTTATAGGAATTTCCAGGCCTCTCTATTCAGCACTCATCAGCCTTACTGGATACTGGCTCTTAACCTTAGTTGATACATAGTATCCTTCGATGAAACTGGATACCAACTCATGCAAGTCTCTATCTGTTGATTGTTAACCACAATATTTAAATTTGTGTTATCTGAACTATAATGAGAACCTGGCATAGAATATTTACAGTTTGTGTTATCTGAACTATAATGAATACCTGGCCTGGAAAAACTCAGACACTAAAATCAATGCTGAAACCATGTTAAAATTCTTAAGACAAAAGACAGAGGTAAGTCTGGCACATTGTCCTTAAAATACCCCATTGTGCCTAGCTATTGCCTCTTCCAAAGGAAGTCCCCGGTACACTCCACAGACAGCATGCTGCAAGATCTGCACACTACAGCATTTTGGCCACTTCTCCAGCTATCGTCAGTTAAAACGCACTCTACATTATTTTAGTACATTTTCTTGTGCCTAAATGCCCTGAGTTGTAATGAATTTGCTCTTTGAATGATGACCAAAAAAAAAAGAGTGGTACTGACAAGAATCGACTGGCTTGAAGACGACACTTTAGGAAAATGTATATAGTTTCTCTGAGTGGAAGGATGGTCTTGTGTTTAAAGTACTAAACTAAGACTCAGGAAAAATCTGGGTTTCCTTCCTAGTTCTGGTTCAGGCTTGCTATCTGAGCTTGGGCCCACTCTGGGCATTGTGATCTGGGATATGAGGTGATAGTTCCACTCAGGTTGGCCCATCTGCCTCTCCGTCGTGATGATGGGGGGCTGGCCAGGCCAAATTTGAGTGATTGGTGTGGCAACTTGACATGAGGTTGCAGTGCCACTCACTCAAATTTGGTCTAGCGCTCCCCCCGCCCCCCATCATCATGACAGACAGGTGGCTGGGCCAAACCTGAGTGGTGCTATGGGAGTGGAGACATAAGCCGCAGAGCGGGCTCTGCAAATCCCCCACCCCAGGGCCTCTCACCACCACCTCGTGAGCAAGACCTATCTACCCCTTCTCAGGGCTTCCCATGCCCCTCAGGGGCAGGATGCGACACATACCCCTGGGCCTCCCATGACAACCCAATTTTCTGCTCAAGATCTAGCTCTAACTTTGCAAAATAATCTGACAAATGTACCAGCCCAGGAACAAAAATCTGCTTGCCAACATTTACAAGGCTGATGATGAAAAGTAGCTTTTTTAACTACACCAAGCAAGAAGGAGAGTGGAATTTTACAGGCCTGGTTTATAGGTGATTCAGGGTGAAACTTAATGCCAAAACATTCAGATATTTTGAGGTGTGAGATCTGAACCATCTGCACTGAATAAAGAGGTTTCCTGAATGAGAAGATCAGTGTCACCACATATGTTAGATTAGGCTCCTGAAAATGATCTGTGCTGCTAACTGATAAAGAAGAGTTATCTCTACATCGGCACTGAACTGATGCTATCTCTGTGTCACCAAGTGCTGCAGTGTTGACTGAGATGTCAACCACAAGTCCTAACATTTTAAGTGAGTGCCAAGGAAAATATTTCATGTGTGTGTGTGTGTGTGTGTGTGTGTGTGAGAGAGAGAGAGAGAGAGAGAGAGAGAGAGAGTGTGTTAAGTATCAGAGGGGTAGCCATGTTAGTCTGAATCTGTAAAAAGCAACAACTTCTGTTAGTCTTAAAGGTGCTACAGGACCCTCTGTTGCTTTTTACAGAGTGTGTGTGTGTATTCAAAATGAATTCTCAGAAAAATTAAAATCAAATACATGGCATCTGCAGAGGGCAAACCAAGATTGTTTGGAATTGCTATTTCTAGCAATTCTTTTTCTATTTATCACAAACTACAGTTGGAAGGAAAACACTTAACTATGTCACCTTCTAACAATTTGGTATCCAAGTTGCTAGAAGTACTCTCACTGGTGCCAGAGAGACTTTGTCTTCACTGGACTTTCATCGGTAAAAATTTTGTTTTTCAGGAGTGTGAAAAAAAAATCCCCTCCTCCCCCCCCGCCAAGCAACAATAGTTTTACCAACGAAAAGCACCAGTGTGAACAGCACTTTGTTGGCGATAGAGATCTCCTGCCGACAAAGCTACTGCCACTCATTGGGGGTGGAATTTATTTGTCGGCGGGAGAGCTTTCCCGCCGACAAAGCTACCTCCACAAAAGAGCTACCACCACTACCTGCACACCTTTTAGTGGCACGGCTGTAGCGGCACAGCTGTGTCGCTAAAAGGTGCGTAGTGTAGATGTAGCCTAAAAATGAACCAGCTTGGAAAGACCTATAATACGTTGGGACATGGAACCTAATCCTGAAAATATGCAGGATTGAGAATAGGTCCTACAACTGTGAGTAGTCCCAGTCAAAACATGATCAAAAGAACTATGCTCAGTAGTAAGTGTTTTCAGTGTCAGACACAGTGTTTGCACCATGTGATGAGAATGAGTTACGTCAGCTATAAAGTCTAGGATGCCTTTTCGGGCACTATCATTTTGTAACCAGGTCCAATGCTACGGTAATTTTACAATGTAGAGCGGACTATAGTTGAAGGAAATTGTAAACATCTCAATGAAATACAAATAGCAAAATCCTGTAAAAAAAAATCTGACACAAAGGTGGCATTTCACTGTTGCTAATGCTGATTCAACATCAATGGAATTAGCAATCTTGGTGGGTCTAGTATTCAGCTAGCCACTGACTGCTGCCAGCATTTCAAGCACTGCATCATCCAATGCAGATCTAGTTAACACAAGCAGCAACCAGCAACCCATGTACATGTGGGCTTCTAATGTTGCTAACACTATTGAAACTAACCTCTATTAGTCATGATGAAAATGTTTTGAATAATGTCCCAAGTGTGGATATCCCATGTATGACCCTGATGTAGCATAGCACCCATGCAATGTATGTCAGGGCATGTGACGCCGGCCTGGGACTCAAGACACCTTCTTTTCTTGACCTTGGGAAAGTCACTTCAGCACTCCGTGCCTCAGTTTCCCCATCCGTAAAATGGTAGATAATAATCTTGACCTCCTGTGTAAAGTCCTTTGAGACCTACAGGTAAAATGTGCTATGTAAGAGTGAGTGGTGCTTATTATTAAAGGTAGGCATGTGTGTGCATCATGCCATGTTAGACAGGTGCTTACAGCAACATACATACCAAAAACCATACTGTGTAAAGGAAAAGCAGCATGGATGAGTTAATGTTGCTAATGGAACCTAAATGTGTTCATTTGATGACATTATGTTATTTTAACTGAGCGCCCTTAAATATGCATCAATATAGGTGCAGAGTGGGAGGTGCATTTGGAGTGTATAAGGATGAATCATTTGAACTGAACTAAAAGTAGGTGTCTCTGTCTATATGACAATGAGAATATTTTTTACACTGTTTTCTTGGATCTGCTATTTTTCGATTTATTTATCTGAACCACTAAATTATCTAATTAGTGGCATATATAGTTGAAACATGAGCTATTGTGAATATTTACTGCACACTTATTCAGGCATTTATCTGAATAGGTGGCATGCTAGGCCTATGTCATGAGGAATAATGATTCTTCGGAAGAGTTACAGGAAATTATAGAAGAGGGAAAAAAGTTTTGCACAGTGGGTTGTAGATTCCAACAACATATATCAATTTTTTCAGAGATAGAGCAATTGCATAGTAATGACAAAAATTTTATTGTAACGAATAAATCAATACTTGCCCTACTGCAATCTCAGATGTTACTTTTATGGGTCTTCCCATGACTATTATATAAAACTGCTCCTGATAGAGTGTGTTAAATGACAACTGTTAAGGGGGGGAAATGGTACGGTCCCAACTCTCTGCACACTGTGCTCTAGCTGCTATTAATCACTATCTCGTTGCATGGTGATCCATTTATATCACTGCAACAACAGAGCTGAGTGTTTTACAGTGATGGACTACATTGCACACTGGATGTTTGTTTTTACAATGGAACTGTCATCGAAGTGGAAATACAAGGTATTAACAATTAAAAATGAAACCGAAGTGGCAGTAAGTCTAGAAAGAATGTCCCAGAAGAGACATACATAGACAGAGAGAATCTGGGATTCTAGTGTCATATCTTCTCCATCAGCTAAACTCACCCAGGATTCTACGCAAAACAGTCACAATCTCCCTGGCATTGGATGGGCTTGGCTCTGCTCTGCTCTATTCTATTTCTTATACTGGGCCCATCACCATAATATCTAAGCATCTTCTAGCAGTATGTTAAGCACCATGACTATTATCTTTCTAGATATGCCCCAGCTCGAACAGAAGTTATGGGGTGGGTTTCTATGGCTTGTTTTATACAGGAGCTCTGAGTAGATGATCATAATTGAGGCTGCAAATTTGTCATGGAGGTCACGGATTCCGTGACTTTCTGGGACCTCTGTGACTTCTACAGCAGCAGCCCCTGGGCCGGCTCCACCAGCCACTGCTGGGACAGTCTCAGGCCACCGCGCTCCTTTCCCCCCAGCAGCATCAGGAGTTTTGGTGTAGCAGGGGGCTCAGAGCTGGGGGTTGGGAGGTGGGAGGGGGTGAAGGCTCTGGGTGGCGCTTGACTCAGGGGGCTCCCCGGGAGCAGCGACATGTCCCTCCCTCAACTCCTTGGTGGAGGCGCATCCAGACACTGCGTCCACCCACAGGCACCACCCCCGCAACTCCCATTGGCCACAGTTCCCAGTCAATGGGCGCTGCAGAGCTGGTGCTTGGGGTGGAGACAGCGTGCAGAACTGCCTGGCCGCGCCTCTGCCTAGGAGCTGAGGAAGGGACATGTCACCGCTCCAGGTAGGGAGCCTGCCAGCCCGCCAACCACCCCAGCACCAGTGGGGTTCCCGGGCTGCTCCCCCAGAGCACCCATGGTACCCCCTGGAACACCCAGCCCCGGGCACCTGTGGTACCTCCAGGCCGCCTCCTCCCACCAAGATTTAGTCAAGGATATATAGTACAAGTCATGGACAGGTCATGGGCCATGAATTTTTGTTCACGGCCTGTGACCTGTCCATGACTTTCACTAGAAATGTGACTAAAACATAGCCTTAATCATAATAATCCCTTCTGGCCTTAAAATCAATGAATCTTTCATGTGTGGTTCTTTCTTCCAGTCCTTGTGGGAAGATGACCTTGTAGGACCCAAAAAGCAGGTGGTGCTGACCAGAAAGGGAGGGACAGAATCTCCAGAAGATGGGAAGACTCAGCTTCCTGCATCAGTACATAGTTGAATGTCGTTTCTTGTCCCACTTGCTTACATTTTTCTTGTAGGCCCTGATCTTACAAAAAATGTGACAACAGGGAGCCATGCTGGTGGGGCGCACTGGGGAGTCTCTTTGAAGTCTACAGGACACCATGTGTATGCAGAATGTCATTGCTAGTGCAACTGCTTGAAGGATTGAGTCTTTAGAATGTTACATTCACTTGTCTTATCCCACCGTAGACAAATAATAACATGGTTTCCAGCAGAAAGGCTGATATAGAAAGACATTTAGTTTTTTTATTTACACTTCTTAACATTCTTATTATTATTTCCTTCACCAGGCACTACTGATGACAACCACATAATCTCATCACTCTATCCCCTGTCCTTCCTCCCCACTTCCTCTTCCCTACTCTTTTGTCACCTCTTCATTGTTTCCCATCTGAAATTAGATTGGATGCTTGACCCATGTCTATTTGTCCCTAGCAGAATTTGGGCACTGTAATAATACATAACAAAACAATTATAAATAGCATTTCCCTGCTGCAAAAGCATTCTGTTTGGGTCAGATTTTCAAACATGCATGAGCAAAATTGCATTAATGAGAAACCTGGGTTGTGCACACACATTAAAGTTTGAGAGTTACTTTAGCACACACTTTTGTAAACCTAACCCTATATGCTACCACCCAGGAGAGAGGCATGGACATCTAAGTAGCTGGTACAATTCAATGTTTAATTTCCAGTTCTTTTCACTTTAGAATAATATATTTTTATTATTTTGCTGGAAAATAATATTTTCAGCCTATGAGGGGCCTGATTCTCAGAGTCACAGAGCAACTCCAGAATTCCCATTCGTCCATCAGAAATTTGCAGCCGCACCCTAAGAACAGGAGTCTCAAAAATGAACTTACAATGACCATCTTTTCTCATCTTACAAGTTGTGTCTCTGACTTGTTTGGCTTATTTTATCAGATACTGGCTCAGCCCTGATATAATCACTATGTACTGGAAAAAAACTGCACTGAACTTCAGTGCTTCAAATGGATATACTCTTTTCTTTGGAGTAGGACTAATTTATTCACCAGTATGCTAATTTCATTTGCGTATTGATATTAGTGAATATCCTGAAGTCTGAAATTGGCATGGTTTTTAAGAATGCTTGTAATGATAAATGATCAAGTGGGCATGTCTACATGCATCCTTTTTCTTTTGCATTTTAATTCATTAACCAAATGAGGTCTTAAAACCACTTACCTATTTCCTAACCTTCTTATAGATTAGAATGCACTGCATAGTCATCCATCTGATAAAAGTAATGAAGCAAGATTGGTTCCTCCATTTTTTTTGCAGGAAAAATCTGTCCATTCCTTTCATTACTTAGTTAAACTTAATTTTATTCCTTTCCCTATTTTTTAGTTGTTTGGGCAGTCCTTTGCATTTGAGAGTGGTTCTGTTTGTACCCTGAAAAGTTTGTTGATAAGTGATTCAACCAAGCTAAAAAGGATGGGACCACACATCTTGTTAGACATACTGTGTTCCAGGTGAACAATATGTGGTGAAGTTGTTCCAGTCACCTTCTTATTGTCTTTTAAAGCACAAACCTAAACAGCAGTTATTGGTTCCATTGCATTAGAATAAGGCACAGAACTGTCAAATTAGCAAGTCAACAGTACTTCAGTTAAGGACAGGAGTCCACATTACAACCCATCACTACACCTATATGGTACTAAATTTGGTCACAGTTGGCTCTGGAAGAATATAGGTTCAGAAATGAGCTAGAGTGAATATTGATTCAACTCTTCAGCAAAACTGAAATTCCTTCAAACTGAACTTGAGGACATTGAAAGCTTTCTTTTGTTGAGAAAAGGAAGCCATTATTTAAACAGTGTATCCACTTCTTCCAACACCACTCATCTCTTACACAGTAGAGAACACACAAGTATCCCCACTACAACATACTGACAATGGTCTTTTTTCTCTTTTTTTTTTAACTGAACACTCATTTCAGGAAAGAATATTAAAGGTGGAATTTTCAAAAGCACTCAGAGTCGGCCTAACTCTGCTGTCATTGAAATCAGGGGGGCTGGAACAATTTGTATAGTGGGGGTGCTGAAAGCCATTGAACCGAACTGTAAACTCTGTATATGATGGAAACCACTTCAAGCCAGGGGGTGCTGCAGCACCCCTAGTTCCAGCACCTATGATTGAAGTAATAGATTGATAGAGTTTAAGACTAGAAGATGACCATTAGATCATCCAGTGTGAACTCCTGTAATTCACAGGCAATTACATTTCACCCAGTTACCCTGTATTGACCCCAATAACTAGTGTTTGGTTAATGTATATTGACTTCAAAAGGAGCATAATAGAGCCAATGAGCAGAGCTTTTGAAAATCGCACCTTTCGTGTGCTACCAGTTTAAAAGGTAGGTCATCAGTACCTCAGCATCTCTGGAAGTCACTGCTGCTCTCTACCAATGATGATCACCTTTTGCCATGTGCTCAGCCCTGTCTTCAGTACTGCTGCCAGCATTGCTATAGAGAGAAGGGCCCTGTTTTATGAAGTCAGAATTGAGCACTTCACTTTTTAAAAGACAAACCTGAAAATTGCTAGTGGTTCTCCTGCACACAACATGGTGTGCAGTGTGCATGAAGACAGCATTATATATTTCACTCCCATCCTATCCCTTTTGCTTTATTGAAAAGAGACAGCTTTTTAACTGAATAAATCTCTCTAAGTATTTGTAGTTTGCTGTTGTTACTATTCCACAGCTGAGATCACAGTGTTTTGAAGTAAATCAGATGAGAATTATACTATCCAGAAAGGATCAGCAGACATTCAATGCACCTATATTAGGTTAATGCATTCTTCTTATGGATTTATTTTTCTTTGTTCAAACCAAACAGAAAAGAAAAGGGAAAATAATAAAAGCCTTCAAACAAGTGATTTACTGTATATCAGGGATGTGTTTACCTGCCCTACTTAGATGGGGAAAAACATGTTAGCTAAATGTGGCAAGATATGAATATTTTCATCCTTTATTTCCATAAAGATTAGCTGCATATGGCCCCAAGAGTAAACAACATGCATTGGCTCATAAGCTGTATTGGGAAAGGAGGCAGCACTAAATATGAATCTCTGCTCTTAGCTCCATTGCAATTCACACTATAACCAAGAGACCAGAAGAAATAAAAATGTTTATTGATTACCTTTTCCATAACTTTGTACAAAGACTACTGAAGTCCGTCTGAGTGTACTGATGACTTAACTTTTCATTTAGGTGTGACACGAGGAGATAAAGGGAAAAATGCTATTTGCTGAAATGGAATTTGTATTCGGCAAAATCGTTGTGTTTTGCTTGCTTTTAAAGTAGAAACTGATTCCAGAAAAATTCAAATATATCCTTCAAAATAAAGATTGACATAATAAGCGTTTCATGTACGAATTGTGGATAACAACATGACAGGACCTCCATATTTCTGAAACTAAACTTGCTCTGTATTAAGAGAACTATTTACAGAACTGCTGCTACTGGAACCAGCATTCCAACCATTTGCACACAGACTGAATTCCTTGTGTTTCCTCGAAACTTTCCCATTCTACAATCGCTGTTCCTCCCTACAAGTTCCATGCAGGTTGCTACAATAAGTGAACAGGTAATCTGTGATTTGCAAACATGAATGCCTTAATAGACCATTTGATTCTGCATTTGAATGGTTAAATTGGCATCTGGGCACATAAAAAAAGTCATTTATGCACCCATATAGCTCACTGAGAATCTAAATGCATGATTTAAAACATAGGCATTTGAAAATTGAGCTTATACTATACCAACAGAGTTGTCCAAAACCAATGGTTTTCCTAGCAATGACTCTTTAAATTGTTTTATCAGTACAGTTCTATTGTTCACATCCTCATAGTTGATTTGGCCAATTTGACAGTAGTAATGGAGAGATTCTGTCCAATCCTCCTTGGACAGAGCTCAGTGGCACTGAGAAGGTCTTTGTGAGATGGAGGATTTAACAGAGAAAAAGTGGTGGAGGGCCTCAGGACACTATCTAGGGTGCAGGTGACTCCCTCTTGGGAAAAAGAGAAATTTAGAGCCCGTTTTGAAAGACAAACCCTGCATATAAAAGTGTTTAATTATTCTGGCTACTAGACTATTTATCAAGGTTTTCCAGTTGGTGACAGGAGCTTTTACAGAACTCATTGTAATGCCAAAAGATGTAGCAGAAAAAGATTAACTTTTCCTATAGATTTGAAGAGTATGATGTGCAGTAGAACTTTATCATAAAGTGATATTATGTTATTCCCTCCAACTGCTTCAAAAACTAGAGGAGTATTGTTTTTATTAGCAGCGAGTTAAATGAATGCAGCTACTTGAGTACCACAAGCTGAGAAGTTTTTATTTTTGTTTTTTTTGGCATCTGAATAAATGAAACCCTATTCTCAGAAGACGCTGAGCAAAAACGGGCTTTGGATATTAGGCTTAGCCATTCCTGATGGCTCATAAGAACAAATAAACTCAACAACAAATATCATGTGTCTATTTTTATTTTATTGCAAATCAGTCATCCTAGCCCCATCTGCTCTCTTTCTCACTTCCAGGACATCTGATTGTAATATTGTTCTAAATTAACCCAATGTGGGATACTTATTCTTGTTTCTTTTTAAACAGCAGTACATTTTATTTTTTTGGCCAGATGAAACCTAATTTTTATATAAACCAGCACGTCACTGAATATATTATGTACAACATAAGATGCAATCTTACTGATATTTGAAACACCATGACCAACTTCATTAAAAAGTCTATTCAAACTGCAAGTCAACCCTGGCACAGGTAAATCGTACCCCATTTACTGCCTGGGTCATATGATCAAAACGGTGGCCATCCTGGCTTGTTGCAGAAGGATTGCTCAAGAAGTAACTGGAAGGGCATCATCATATGGGAGGATGCCAGGATCCCACTGCCCAAAACCACAAGACTTGCTGTAAGTCAATAACAATCACCATCGTCAGTGAAATGTTGCAGTGCAACTTGGATGTAAACAGAAACAAATTAAACATGCATTTCACCATCCAAAATTCATATGACACAATTGTACCACATTAGCATCGCGTTGAAGTTGTACTGAACAACAGTTTCATGTAAATGTTACAGGATGAAACATCAGAATGATCATAAATTCCAGGCAAAAACACTTTATATAGCTCTTCGGTTTAAGGAACACTCAGAAGTTCACTGTGACTCAACAGACATTATCAATCAAGCTTAGCAGAAGTAGTTATTACAGTTAGATGGTTCTTGGGGTCAGAGGAGTATATAATTTTCAGTTGCATTAATCAAAGATCATTTGAATTTAGTTTCATTTGGATTTATCCCAAACATCCAAGGATTTTATTTTTAACTATTGAACACAGGTCTCAGGCTTCTAACCAAAACAATTTTTTTTCAAAAAAGAACCATCCCTTTTCTTTATATACTTAATGGGAAATTGTCAGCCTAATGTAGCTTTGGAAGACTAAAATAAAGTGTGTGAAGGATTGTTATACATGATGTGTGCAATTCTGCTCATAGAACTGGCAACTGAACATGCTTATTCACTGGCAGAAGTTAGCCCTTGTGTATGATTTGCATCTTGCCAGTGTCCCTTTAGTGTTTCTGAAATTCTACAGTTAAGCGGGGCAGGAAGATATTTATTTATTTATTTATTTAAAATCAGGCACAATTAATAAGACAGTTAATGCATGAGCCACAAACAATCCCAGTGAGTTTCTTATATGTCCTTATAGGAAAGTATTTGCTAAACCAATATAGAAGGTCTATTCCAAATCTGGGGGCAAATACAATTGAGAATGTTCATAAAAGAAAATAACGCACTGAGAATTTTAAATTCTGTTATCAGTCACTGGAAAACATGGGTGGCTAATCAGATAAACCACAGAGGTCTGAGACACTAAATGGTATAATTTCATGTGGTTATGTGCAGGGCTTATAACTAGAGAGCAAAATATATCTTCCTTGCCCAGCAATTAAAAATAATTGTTTTAATAAACATGGTGAAAGAGCAGAAATATAGCATTTAAAGAAATGTTAAATATTTAGAATAAGAATCTTGGGCTCATAGCTAACACAGTCAGGCTTCAGAGGGGTAGCCGTGTTAGTCTGTACCAGCAAGAAGAACGAGGAGTACTTGTGGCACCTTAGAGACTAACAAATTTATTTGAGCATAAGCTTTCGTCAGCTAAAACCCACTTCATCAGATGCATGCAGTGGAGAATACAGTAGGAAGATATATATACACAGAGGACATGAAAAAATGGGTGTTGCCATACCAACTGTAACAAGGGTAATTAGTTAAGGTGGGCTATTATCAGCAGGAGAAAAAAAAACCTTTGTAGTGATAATCAGAATGGCCCATTTCCAACAGTTGACAAGAAGGTGTGAGGAACAGTAGGGGAAAAAATTAGTCAGGATGTTCACATCATGGTGGTTGCCAGGAATCACAAAGATATTCAAGATAGTGAGCAGTTTTGTACAAGCTGAAAAGTACCAAGGTAGTTTCCTAAAGCTGCCTAAACATTAGTTTCAACCAATGCTATGCCACAACCAATGCTATGCCACACGCAGAAATCCACATGCCTGGATCCATATGCCTCTGACCATTTAAGATGATGCACACTGTCCAAACACTTAAAAACAGAAACTTATTCCATCTGGCAAATGACAAAACAAAGGTGACAAGTTGACAATGAAAAAGAAGACGAAATGGAAAATCACAGGCAACAGACTGAGGTGGGAACATTTCAAAAGTCCAGGAGACCAGACAAGAAAATAATAACTATGGAAGGAAGACAGAAAAATTGGGGGAGGGGAAGCGGACAGTCATATGTGAACAGTAGGAGTTCAGCCAGTCTCAAGAGTGATTTAGTCTATGTTTGGCTCAAAAGACTCAGGTTGGCGAACCTGACTCTTTGTGGTTTTACTTTTCAGATTTATCTTTCCAATTTGTACTGGATACAGTGCATTTAAAAACATATGGGAAATGGAGAACATGTCCTATGTAATAAATACAGTTTATGCTATATAATAAATAACCAAATTCAATTAGCTTGGCATAGGAGCCACATTTTGTGTGTATAATTTGGAATCATAACATCTTGTATGTTCTTTTTGGAGTAGAGAACTTTGCTGAAAACTTCCTCACTGAATAAAAAGATAATGGGCCAGGATTCTCATCTGAGCTACGTCGAGATGAGAATCTGGCCTTAAATATTCCACAAATCCAGATCATGGGACTGATAATGGTCTCATATTGGTGTAAATCAGGAATAACTCCTTTGAAATCAATGGCATTATACTAGGGTATACTAGTGAGAATTCAGTGTGAGATCAGAATGAGACTCTTTAAGTCTTTGTGTAATGGGAGGGAGGGGAGTGTGTGTGCAAAATTTAGCCACACTGGTCTAATTCTAGTTCCATGACAGTCTGAACAGCTTAGAACAAAGGTGGAAGACCAAGCAGTTTAAAATGTCAAGCTTCTCAAAAGAAAACAAAATTATAAAGAGCCAACAATCATGAGGTTTTGAAATTCAGCATACAGCAGGAAAAGAAACCACACTTTGTTTTTGACTTGTACAGGCATTTTCAAAACACACTTGCCTTCCTGTTCCAGAGTAACATGTAGATGTTTACTGCATGCATATTTATTGGCCATATCGGATTCTTTTCAAGGTTTGAGACTTTAATGTTTATAAACCTCCTTCTTCTCATGATATTTGGGTACTTCCACTTCCAGCACTGGCTGGAATTAGGTACATGCAAAAATGTAAAATGATAGAGAGAAAAAGTAACTGAAATTAATGTTAAATGGAAAATATGTGTTTGATCAAAGATATAGGAAGATGTGAAATTACTCCAGATGATTTCACACTTTTGAGCAGAATTGTGATTGAATAGTCAGGCCCCCACAAAATGCTTGAGGTGAGGTCTAGAAACAAAGTAAAGAGACATTTTAATTAAAGCTAAAGATAACGGCTGCTATTCTGTGGGATCTCCTGGTTTCTTCCATTTGGGAAGCCTACACTGTTAAACACTTGCACTTTATTTCCAGTCTGCATTTGTCTACCTTCAACTTCTAGCTATTGTCTGCTAGAAGGCACATCTGGAGCTAGTGAACAGTGAGGATGAGCCCTGCCCCTTAAAACACAATGGAGATAATTAAGAAGTCTCTACTCAGAGATGTCACACTTATTTCATATACTATAACTACTGTGACAAGTTGTCAATTAGTTATTATATTTCCTACAATAACTGTGGTATCTCAGAAACTATGGTGTGATGACCATTGCTAAACAATGACTTTTTCCATAGCAGCCACTGTAACATGGCAAAACTTGTTCCAGCAGAACTATGGACCTAATTTTCAGGGGCTTCCCTCCCCCAAGTATATCCTACAATTGTTTGTTAACCAGAATTTTTCTTTTGATTCCTCACCTTTCAAGAGATCAAAGGTAAAGAGTTCAAGATCAAAGGACTCCCTGGCATTTGTATTCAAATCAATGGAGTTACTCCATATTTACACTAGTATATATAAGGGCAGAATTTGGCCTCATACAATGTGTTTAATGTGATGTACCCTGTTGTATCTGGGCAAATTTCGAATCTTGCAAATGCTATGCTATTATTTTAAAATACCTTGGTAGTTTGGTTTCTTGGGATGCAGGCAAGGCTGAATCTGGAGGCTACTATTGAGGTGGAGTTTTGGATCATAGTTAATTAAGTGCTTTCAATTTTGTAGACTTGTTCAAGACAACCAAAATGCAGGGATTAAGAAGGAGACTCTTATTTTCATACTAATCTCTGTTAGTGTTATGGTTACTTCATACTTCCAACCCCAGTCTCAATCCCACTTCTTGTATCTGCCACCTAGATTGAAGGCTCTCTGGGTCTGGGACGGTTTTCTTTGTTACTTATATTTACAGTGCCTAGCACATCAGGACCTTAATCCTTGTTGGGGGTTCTGGGCATTACTGCAATACAAATAATAACTAATAATTTATAAGAATAAAATACATTTAAATCTTCCCAAAACATTGTCCCATATTGAATGTCCATTCCCTCAGGTACATCATGTAATCCAGACCCTCTGCAACAGGATGGAAGTGCATTAAACACAAACCTCAACCCTCTTAAAGGCGCTACAAACCACCTCACTCATTCCCAGCCCAGAAGTCTAATCCATGCCTCTTGCAATCTCTGAGCCAGCCTCTTCACTCTCAAGCCCCTATTTTATCTCTGGGGACACCACCCAGAAGGAGGTGTCTAAGAAATAACTCCTCTTGGACTGCCAAAGACCCTCTAAGAAAGAGACCTTTATAGCTGGAGGCTTAGCTCAGAGAGCCCAAGGGTGGACCACGTTTTCTTATTGCCTCTTCTGAATACAAACGTCTTTACCAAGAAACCAAGCTGCTTTTTTAGCTTCTTTAACCCAGAAGTAGCTACCCGGCCACATTTTGAATATGCAAAGTGCTTTGTTTGCTTTATGATTAAAATCGCTGAACAAGGTGGTGGAAAGAAAGTGGACCAATGCAGTGTTCAAAAGTACTGAAGCATTGCTCATTATAACAAGGAGTGCTGAGCCTTGGAACTGTTATTAAAGGGCCAGCACACCTTTTTACATTCCTATGTAACTTAAATGAGGGAAAAGCAGTATCAGACACTCCATGAAATAAAACAGGTTAAGATCAGGTTTCATGTTGCCTCATGTCTTTTGTATTTTCTACATCCCAGTAGTAAAAGGCAAAACCTTAGCAACAAGGAAACATTATCACCATTTATTCAATAATCTATATCCTGATTATTAGCAGACTGGTTTTCCTAGTGCTGGTTTTCCTAGTCTTATGCTGAGATACAAAGATGGTCTGGAAGACAGCACAGACAACGGATGCTGAATTACTGAAAATCTGATTTCAATTACGTTATAATACTTTAAAATAATCTTATAACCTTTCAAAAATCATATACTACCAGCATTGCCCTGGGTCTGAAATTTTTCTGTCTTGGGAATCCGGGTTGAAGATGAGTTTACGTCATATGATAAATAAAAAGAATTTGATTAATACTAAGGGGTAAATTAAGCACATCTATCCATATCACATTTGGGCCAGTTCTAGCCTCCTTAGTCAAGCTAAGCAGTACCTTAGGCTTGGATCCTGCAATAACTGATGCATGTGTTTAACTTTAACTTCAGCTCCAATTTGACTACAATAGGACCACTAAAGTGCTTAATGTTATGTGTACATGTAAGAGTTTGTCTACATGGGGAAATTTACCAGAAAGAATACAGGTATAATTATATAGCTTTAGTATTACTGGTATAACTCCCTGTATAGACACTTTTATTCCAGAATAAGAGTGCCTTTTCCCTATTATACCACATATCAAAGGAACATAGGCAATGGCAATGCTCACATAGTAACTTCATGTACTTTGTGACCACCTACACTCCTTGTGTAATGCCGATAGACCCCGGTCATTGGCGGGCAGGATTGAACTTGCGGCCTCTGGAGCTTAGCGCATGAGCCTCTACTGCATGAGCCAAAAACCAACTGGCTGTTAGCTAAGGCTGTAGAGCAGACTCATTAATCTCTCTGTCTCTCTCTCTCTCTAAGTGGTCTTGGTGCCACTAGGTGGGACAGAACATCACACCCAGGAGGTGTGTGGGTTACACTTGTTCAGGCAAAACGCCCAGGATGACAATCTATATCTGGCTCTTGACTGTATTAATAGGGGTCAAATTCAATCCCAATCAAGATTACCATTGTTAGTGGGAAACATAATGAGTCCTTAGACTGCATTTTTCATAAGGATCAAAAACTGACAGTTTTAAAAGGAAAAGAAGTCACGTATTAGATTTAAAAACAATTCATTGCAAATCATTTCATGGAGCAAAGGTATTGCCACATGAAATTCCATTAATCCATCACAGTTGAAAGGTTAGTAAGACATGCATACATCAGAAATGCTTTAGGTTGAGGTTTGGAATGGTCTATGCAATTCCCTTTCAGGTTTCAGGAACAGAAGTAAGTAATAATTAAATAAAAATAAAAATTGAACTAAGCTGTAAATCAAAGCAATGTAGGTAACTTCCATAACTTATTATATAGTTCCATAGTTTGCTACTGGCCAATACATACAATTCAAATAATTAGAGTGGCTTTGCCTACTTGGGGTCTAAACAAATTGGGTAGTTCATAGTTCTTTGCAGAGGGGTGTGTGTGGTGGAAACAACCTATATGCAACAGTTTATGATAACATAAATTGTACTGATTTACTTGGCAAGTCTATACAATAGCCTGACCAGGGTTCAAAGCCAAATGCTGAAACCTGGCCCCAGACGTTATTTAACACAAAGCCACAAAAATCTCTAAACCTCAAACTGGCATGTCTCACCAAAAAGGTGATGATTTAAATCCACTACATTTCACACAGAGTAAATGAACTGCTGAAACTTGGTCTTTAACCAGTGTTTGGAGCAGCTTTCAAATTGCAGGGTCTGAGATGGAAGAGGGTTCATCCAGAGGCCACCACAACCGGTCTGGGTCCAAATAGATATAAACAACCAATGTGAATGGTGCAGCTGCCTCATTATTATATTCAGCTGGCCAGAAACATATTTTATGTCTTGATGACGTTGTGAACAAGTGACGAGGAAAGCAGTTGTCCATTGTATGGTTTTTAAGATTATATTTCCCAATCATTTCTTTTTTAAAGTGGTGAGTAAAAAACAAACAAAAGAACTAATTGTACTGAAGATATTCCTCAGCTGTAATTTCAGCTATTGATTGTTATATTCTAAGTTATTGATGAGCAGTGAAAATAACTTTAAAACCTCAAATATTTAATAGCCTTTAAGGAAAGCCACATTCCGCCAACAGAGACGATTGTGTGGTATCCCATGACAAATGTAAGGCCCCAATCCTGTACATGCTTATGCACGAGTAACTTTATGCATGTGAATAATTCCATTAAACTCAGTGGGTTGACACATGTGCATAGGCATTTGAAGGATTGGGGGCCTTCCTCCTGCAATTTCCCCACACAGCTAGATCACTGTGCAATGGGGCTGTGTGAGAGCTAGGAGTCTACCTGCCCACAGAGGAACTTGCATGATCAGGGTCTAAGTAGTAGCATTTTAATGATATGCTTTTGTGTATAAGATTAAAAACATTGAAAACCAGGTGGGAACAAGCAAGAGTTGGGCCCAAACCAAACACCTTGGTCTGAATTTGCAGTTCAAACCTTTTTCAGTCATGTGTAAGCTTTTCAGACCATGACTTTTTATACGTTTGAGCTACACCTAGCACAATTGAGCCCTCTTCCGAGTGGGGGCTCGGGGCGCTACTTGGGCTTAAATACTTAAGAATAATGAATACAAACATCAGATCTCGACACCCAGAAACTGTGGAACTCAAGAGCACTTTGGGGTGGCTGGTATGAAAAGGGGGAGTGGAGTCAGTGGAGTTACTTTGGAGTTGGCCCAAGGAACTAGCATCTGCAGACCCTGGATTTTAATGCAGTCTCATCTGTGCTATTAACACTCAGCAGCAAGGATTTTGTGATTCTTCTTAAAACCTTTTGACTGAGGGAAGTAAAATGAGAGAGGGACCTCATATCATCACTTCTGCTGGTGTACATTTGTCATAGTGTCAACAACAAGCACAAGCTTGACTGCAATCACTTTTGGCTTCCTCCTGTGTCTGAGGTCAATGGGAGTTTTGCCATTAACTTCATTGAGAAATGGATTGGACCCTTAAAACTTTCAAAGACTGATCCAAAGACCATTGAAGTCCATGGAAAGACTCCCATAAATGTCAGTGGGTTTTGAGTCGGGCCATAAAGAACACTTCTGTTGGCAGTAGCAAGAAATAACCATTTGCCAGTTATTCGAAAGTTAGGAAAAAGGGCATTGGATGGAGATAAAGGGAAATGTAATAAAAGTTTATTTTAAAAAATAATGTTATTTCTAGACTACATTTAACATTTCACAAAAATAATCCAAAAAAGATTCCAGAACTTCTTGTAACAGTCTTTCCATTTGCTAATGGAGCAGATATGTTGAATGTGTAATGGGAAATTATAATATGCCCATAATTTAAGCAAACAGTTAACTGAACAGTTAACATCCACTTTATTAAGGTAGCAGCCTGAAGCAAAAATTGTCAACAACTAATTGTAAAGAAATGATTATTTTTATGTACTATAAATAATGGAAAAGACATATATTAAAAAAACAAAGAGGTGTTATGGGATTTAGCAATTTACTTAAAAATCAGGTTTGCTGTAGCAATCAATCACTGATTGTCTTTCTGTCACAAGCAGGGTTATTAGAAATTTGAACCTTTAGGATAGTCCTCATGTAAGAGGTGCTAACAGAAAACTCTACACCTGCATAGCAATGATTTAACCATGGAGCTTTGGATGCAAGAAGAAGGCCATAAAGTCCAATCCTGCTTCCATTGAAGTCAATGAGAATGTTGATATTGATTTCAATTAGACCAAATAAAGCCCATCAGTTGCTGCTATTTACTCAGTGCACAAGTCTTAATTTTAATTAAACCAAAGAACAATGTGTATTCTATATTATTGTGACACATACAGTGATGACACACATTCATTTCCGTGTCAGATTTCACTAGAGCAGGGGTAGGCAACCTATGGCATGGGTGCCGAGGGCGGCATGCGAGCTGATTTTCAGTGGCACTCACACTGCCTGGGTCCTGGCCACCCGTCCGGGGGCTCTGCATTTTAATTTAATTTTAAATGAAGCTTCTTAAACATTTTAAAAGCCTTATTTACTTTACATAGAACAATAGTTTAGTTCTATATTATAGACTTATAGAAAGAGACCTTCTAAAAACGTTCAAATGTATTACTGGCACGCGAAACCTTAAATTCGAGTGAATAAATGAAGACTCGGCACACCACTGCTGAAAGGTTGCCGACCCCTGCACTAGAGTAACTATGAAATTTCATGATGACTTTACAGTTACCGCAAGTCAACCTCCACAAATTCTAATTAAATGATGAAAACCTGGCTAGCCCCCAAGAGATTGGTTAGTCATTTTAACAACAAAAGCACCACTGAACATGTCTTAATGTGCTTCTTTTAATTATTTTTTTTTTAGTGGTGCAACTTTCTTTCAGTATTAAAGCTTTGTTGCATCCTGGTTGTTGAGATCAAGTTGAGGTTTAAACATTTCTTACTGAAGAACATCAAAATTATACAATAGCACAGCCAAGCTCCAGTTGCTTGCAGATCCTGTCTAGAAAGAATGAACTGAAACGTGCAGTGGTCGGCCACATTATAGCAGTATTTTATGTTTAAATAATGGTTGGTGGATTTCCTTACATTAACTACATAACACAAATTGATGAGGTGCTCTCAACCAAAGTCATTGCATTGTTGATCTTTTGCTTAATTGGATTTAATCTTGGTTTAGTTTATTGTAATACTAGGTGGAAACAATTAAATACAATAGTGGAGCAGTTCATCAAACTTAAGGAAGATCCATGCTAAGTACTCAGATCTGATTCCCCTGAGGGTAAGATGTAAAATTGCAATGATACAGAGTCATACTCTTATTTGTAAACAAAAACTTTCTAGTTTCTGTCCTTAGAGGAAAACAGATGAAGAAGATCAATCAATATATTTGATTAAGCAGTAAGGTCAGATCCCTCAGCTGGTGCAAATCAGTGTAGCTTCAATGGAGCTATGTTGATTTACACCAGCTGAGAATGTGGCCCATTGCTTTAATTTTTATTAAAAGTATCAGATAACAACAATGCAAAGGATTTACAAATTTACAAATTCATAAATTGTATCAAAGTACCTATGACTCTTGTTAATAACGGTCTGTCAGTTTCCCCCTTCCTTTCCATGTATAGCATGGGTATGTCTGCACTGCAAAGAAAAACCCACAGCACTGAGGCTCAGAGCCCAGTCAATTGATTTGGGCTCACAGAGCTTTGGCTGTGTGGCTAAAAATAGCAGTGTAGACATTCGGGCTCAGGCGGGAGCCCAGATTCTGAAACCCAGTGAGGAGGTAGGGTCTTGGAGCCTGGGCTCCAGCCTAAGCAGTAATGTCTACGCTGCTATTTTTAGCCATACAGCTCGAGACCTGCAAATGCGAGTCAATGCACCTGGGCTCTGATGGTTGTTGTTGCAGGTTTTTCTTTGCAGTGTAGACATAGTTTATGTGGCATGTAGAGGTGGATCCATCTTTAATTAAAATCTGGGGAGGTTGTTGGGGGACAAACTCACCTAGACTCTAGCTGGCCAGGTGTATTTGTTCGGCACTTATTGCCATCCTCTGATCAAAAGTCAGTTTATGTGGGTCATGGTCCCATTGAAAGTTGCTGGGACTCATCCTCTTACATCATTTAGGTGCTTTTGAAAATGCCATCCAAAATCCTCAGTGGTTCCATCTAGGACATATATCATTTGAAGCACATGTAGATCTATCTTTGTCTCTATCAATCAGGAGGAAATGATTGTGGCTAAAAGTGCCACCAAAAGACCTGTGGATGGGTGGGGTGTTTCTGAACTAGGTCAGAATATTAATTTTAATTTCTGATTTTAATTACAAACTTTCTGTGTTGGTCCCCAGAATGAAAACAGAAGGGTTTATGCATATGTCCACTGTCTAGCTGTTTCCTATTTCTAATACATCTTGCTGCATTATATTGAACATGAATGTTACCTCCACAGATGGAATATTTGAGCATCCTTGGAATTATCCTTGCCAAGCTACTGCGATGGTGAACTGGACCTGAGAAGCACCATTGTTTGTGGTAGTACTTGCTAGAATTTGCAACAGATTGATGTCTCTCACATGCTTTATGGAGTCTGACTAGGACTTCTACAGATGGAATGATATTTTTTCATGTTTGGGAATAAAGTGGTTCTCTGAACCACAGTGTAACATTGATCATCAACATTGGACATCCAGAATCTTTGAGTAACTGGCGATGACAGCTCTGCAGACTTTAATATTTCCCCAACCGTGCTCCCAAGATAAAGTATTTGATTCAGGCAGCTTTTAGGTATTGGGAGTAATGCTCTGGGGTCTGATTTTAAGGGCACTGTGCATGGCCACAGTGTAGACTGAAAATGCAAATGCAAGTGACAGAGGAGACAGAGCTCAGAGCCTCAAAGGGAAAAGAGACTTTTAACGGTTTGTTTGTGAGGTAAAGGAATTTAAACACATTTGTAAGAGCCCCCACAACAGGTTACTTAAGCCACAGTGAAGGAAAAATAGCTCGTGAGTTCGGGGTTCAAATAAAAGTCTTCTCACAGCCAGACCCCCCCCAAAAAAGGGATCTCGGTCTCAGCTCAGCTACCAAAGTGAGAGACATACAAGATATTACCCATTTTATACTCTCCTTTATAGAAAAATTTATTCCAGCTGAACCCAGCCCTATCCCCCTATATCTGGGTTTCCTGGCAACAATTTCAATGAGGACAGAGACCTGTGGTAGATAGTCTATTCAAGGAGAACATATTAACCCTCTTGATGCCAACCGGCCAAGGTCTATACATGCCCCATCACAGCCTCAGATACAAGACTTTAGATACACAAGCAACCCATTAGTCATTAGCAATTTAATACAGTCCAAAAATAATTATGTGACAACAAACTCAACAAAATTTTCTCTGGGGCACAAGAAGAAGTAGATAAGATTTCCATATTTTTGGAGGAGCATTTACTGTATTTGAAACAGATGAATTCTGTCTGTTTACATTTACCGCCTCACTATTTGGTCCAATTATTCCTACTACTTCAGCAATCATGTTATGCTTGTTCAAGAAGAAAGAAATAACAACAGCTTATCTTGTTGAGAGCAAAGAACAAACAGTAAAAAATCACTGGATGCACTTAAGCACTACAGTTGTTGCTATTGTGCTAAAGAGATGATTCATGTTCTCATAGCAACTAGGGTGAAAGAAAAATGCTCTTCTTCTGAAAAGGATTCTGCTGTAATGGTTAAAGAACACTTGAATAATCAAGCCAAGTAGAAGAAAAAAAACTGTTCCCTATAAAATTATTTACACTAAACTGGAAGACATGCTCGATCCTTTTACTGAACATTATTCCATATATTTTTCCAGTTTGTAATTAACAATGTATATTCCATTAAGCTTGTGTAATGGCTAACAATGTCAAATATTGGAAAGCTCCCTAAATAAGGTAAATCTTCCAACCAATATCTGTGGCAACTAAACGTTTACAGAGAATAACTAAGGGGGGAGATATCAATATCATATCTTCAAACTCAAACTCTCTGCTGTTAAAAGGTATCGAATCATTTGCATAAATTATTACTATCAAGTTCATATAATCTGCTCAACATATTCTGCATCTGTGTCCATCCGGCCGCAAATAGCAAACACCACATTATTTCTGGCCCTGCTGTCACACGATGGTCATATGTCACTTTGGTCTCACTGCACGCACATCACAGTCATAGCATATTGCAGAGCATTAGCAGGAATGACAGAAGTCAGAGTGGACCATGGACACGTTATGCTGACTTCATAGTCTCCGTGCATTGTGATCTTGTCCTCACACACTGAGGTTCACAGTGTTATCACGGTCACAATAAATCACAGTTTGTTAGCACATCACTGTCATGTTTTATTCATGCTGAATATGCTTCCCCCTCCGAGCCATGCCTGGCAAAGTGGTTTGTACAAAGCCACTTGATAAGTTGCTACAGGCATGGAGGGCAAACTTGCCCTTGATTTGCATTTTAATGCTATCCATTGTGGCCAAGTTTAGTCTCTCAAACATAGGGTGACTGTTTTATAGAGATATTTGGGGCTTTTTTATATAGGTGTCTATTACCACCACCCCGTCCCAATTTTTCACACTTTCTATCTGGTCATCCTACTCAAACATGGCACATTTTTGAGAATTATTAGAATTAGGGATCAATACACAGGAACACTGGTAAGAGATTGGTCTTTATTGCCCAACATGAGTCAGCAGGACAAAAGGTTATATCCTGGCCAGATTGCTATGGTCAGTATCCACTGATTTGAGGGTCTACTGTTAGAATGACCTTCATGGGGGATGACAATAAGGTATCTAAAATTAGCACTCCTCTCCTTGCTCTGCTCTGACTTTCTTTCCCATCTTCATCCTCTCCCCTACCATGTTACTCTCTTCCATACCCCCGTTCTCCTCTTTCTGCTTTAAGGGCCCTCTCTTGCCATTGATCACTCTACTTTCCTCGAACTATACAAATCTAGCAGACTCTGTCAACAACTGCTAGGAATCACTGCTTCTGGCAGTACCAATTCAGTGTAGCTGGGTTGAGGGCTACTTGGATCACAGCAGCAGCTGTGGGAAGAGGAAAAAAATATTAAATCTCTTGAACTGAGCAGTAGGCAATGACTTATTGTGGAAATTAGTAGACCACTGCCCACATTAGGAGAGCTGGAGTGGACACCTTTTAATCTCAGCAAGGTATGTTCCCTTCATGCATTTGACAGTGTATCCAACTGGTGCCTGACAACTGGCTGCAAGATGGGCTGCAACCTTCATTGCTAAATTTCATTGCAGCTTTGTGCTACAGATCTTGATACATAAGCAGTACAGAGCTCACTAGCGGGCCTTTCATTGTTGGTTTCAGCCAAGCATTGCTCACCCATTCAATAGCAGCTGATACCAGGGTACCCATGGGCTGGGCACTGGAGCTCTATTAAAACTCTCAGCTTTAATGCTGGACCACAGGGTAGGAGAAGGGTAGCTATTCATAGAATTATTGCATCTGTTTATTTAAAAAAAAAAAATCCACATCTTTCCAGGAATTGTCCAGAAAAAACAGTCTTCATCTGAAGGTCTTTTTTTCCCATTGAGGTCAATGAGAGTTTTGCTATTGACTTCAGCAGAGACAGGATCGGGAGTTTATCAGCTAACCATATAACTGAAATAGTTGTCCTGATTCTGAACTCACTCCCACTAAAGTAAAGCTACAATGAAGTTACATTAGTGAAACACTAATGTGAGATCAGAATCAGGCCCTAGGGTTTTATTCTGTGCCCAACAGGTTTCTCCTCTTAATGCTGTAACCTTTGTTGCTGTTTAATATATAAAGAATTCAAAAGAATGCATAAATGAATAGACACAGTCCTTCACCTAGACCTTTTGAGGTTGTACTGATTCATGCAAACAAGGTATGCACACTACTGCATTGCCTACTTTCTAAAACGGAGATGCCTGTTTGGAGGGAATCTCACAGAAATCCGATCCACTCTTTGCACTTGTTTTTCAAGTCTCTGAAACATAAAGAAATATCCAACAAAGGAAACTTCCATTTCTACGCAGTTTTAGAGAGTCTTTCAAAGTTATGTCTGGTCACCTGTTGCAATATAAAATCAGGGTCCTATTAACAAAGGAATCATCAGGGGCTCAGATGCAGACCACCCCCCCCAAAAAAAATCCAGCCTGCAAGAAAGACTGATCTTTGCACCACAGCTAGCAGCTGAGTCCACCTTTTATCTTTTGTAACATAAAGCGCTGAGTAAAATAACCCTGTCTAATCAGGAAGCTTCAATTTAGCTCAGCGTGGCCAACCGTCCTGGTGGCCAGTATTACGGACTTGACCTGCAGAGGGTGCAACGTAACTCTCTCCACTCCCATTGAGATCTGTGAGCTCAGCACCTCAAGGGAGTGCTCGTGGCAATGTGCTCTCTAGAAATATAGTTAATAAATAAGCAAAAATGTATCCTAGCTGATTTTAGTGTCCAGGAAAGTTGGGCTGCATCTATATGGCTCTATTATGAATAAATGATGCACATCTAAGTACTTCACAGTTTACAAAAAGAAAATTGTTATGAAGTGATTGTTTTCACTAGCTTTCCCTGTGCCTGGAGAGTAATTAACTGGAGGACAGGCTAGCCCTGGCATAAGTCAGAAATGATTTAAATGGAGATCTTTCAAATTAAGTGCTTAAGCTCCTGCTCACTGGTTTTATGGATTTCAGAAGGGCGAATTTACACAGTGGTGTCTTCCAGAAACTTTGGGAACAACACGAGAAATGGGTTTCTTGCAGCACCTGTCTTGCTTGTCCATTCCCATTGCATTATAGCTGATGATTCATGATGCCTAGAGTGTTCTGCAGTACAATTTACAGTCCATGTTTGTGTCACTTCTTGACACAGTAAGGAGTCAGTTTATATGCTGTAGTTTGGTCCAAGAAAACAAAATCTCTCTCTAGTAACAGCAACTTGTAACGAGCAAGCTGTGGCATACCAGATTGCTACAGCTCGCTTGTTAGCTTTGGATTTCAGATAGATTGAACCATTCTGTATATCACCGCTTCATTTCCAGTACAGATTGTTTCTCACAGACATGCACACACCATGGAGCAATCCATGTAGCACAAAATTGTCAAACAAGGGTGCCTGAAGTTAGGAACCAACATCCGTATTTAGATACCTCAATCAAAGCTTGGCTTGATTTTCAAAGGTACTTAGTACCAAGAACTCCCAGTGAGTCAACGGGAAACATGAGTGCTTGGCGCTCCTAAAATCAGACAAAAAATTGGATCTTGGGGGATTCTATATTCTCTCTCTCTCCATTGGACTTATCTGGCTTGAGGACAAAGTAATGCCCCTGTGTGGTGACTCAAAGCTCAACAGTGTCCAAACAATGTAGAAGGGCCACATAGGGCAACTTCAGAAGGGCCCTGGGGCCATGTATAATTTGCATTAAATGGAGCGCAATGCAGCTAGCTTCTTCTTTACTGCTGAGATCAAGATGGAGCATAGCATGGGAGGACCTTTCTACTCTCCGAGCCTCACCTCCAATATAAAAATAGAAGACTGCACTGCAGCTCTTCTGTACTGAGCAACTCCTGTGGCTACTCCTGTAATGGGTCTATCTAAGGCTGCCTTCCAGCCACATTTACTGATATAAGGATTTGTCCAACCCAAATATATCTCCTCTGCAGTTTAACTTATTTCTCTTAAAAGTCTCTGCATGACCAAAGAACAAATCTTGTTTTTATTCCTCCCAGGTTGAGGGTGGCATCTTGGAAAGTCTATATGGGAAAGCAATGACTTGTATTATGTGCAACAGGACTTTATGGTGGAGTGTATCAAATGAGTGGAGTGCATCATCCCACAAGAAGATGCATTCTTCAGAAACACACCTGTGTTCTCCCTTAGTCCCCAGAACAGAGCTGAACTCACTTGGACTGTAGTCAGATTTCTCGCTGTCTGCCACGAGGGCAGATCATAAGTGGAATGGATTACATTGGTTCCAAATGTGAAATGTTGTCATTTTATGCCTTAGCCAGGCACATCTAGAGCTAGAGGTTTGCTACAGCTGTATCCACAGTTCAGCAAAGGGTAGTGCCAGAAATTAAATATAACATTGCTGTTTTTGGCTGCCATAGTAACTCTAGGGAACCATTTGCACTCAGTACTACAGAGTCCAATGGGTGGGAGGTACTGCCCAGAATGTAAGCGGAAATGTGAGAGGTTATGCCAGAGTGGACTTTAGAGCAATACTTTGGCAGCCTGTCACTCACATTGGAAACACGGAAGGCCAAGGTCATTCCCATCATTAACCAACGAGGGTTAATTCCCCACCAGAGTTAGTGAAATTTAAAGCAAACCAAACCAAATCAACATACTGAGCTCCAGAAATTGTATCTCTATAATCAGATCTGCTGGCCATCTCAGAATTTTGTGGCATTGAACAGTTACATTAAGGTAAGAGGTTTGGGTTTTTTTTTAAACAGACAACCATCTCTTTATGGATGGAACCTCAGCCGTACATCTGGGAGTACAGCAATACCGTTTGAGTCAGGCACAGCTGACCTAATGCTAAGCCCATTAATTATCTTTATTTTACCGCTATCTAATTTGTTGGCCTGATCCAGAGCCCTCTAAAGCCAATGAAAAGATGCCCATTGATTTCAATTTGCTTTGAATCAAGTCCTTTTGGGCCTTTCTTCTCCGCTCTTTTTTATATGCTCTGTCTTTTCATTTGGTGTCTTTACATTCTCTCTCAGTCTGATCTCCGTACTCTTTCCAGCTTATTATACATACCATCCAAAAGCGTGTTTCTCATAGACGCAGTGTATTCATTGCTACATGTACTGTAATCACCTCTTTGCATGCACACCCCGCTTGCACTATTTGTCAAACAATTTCTATGTTTCTACATTACAGTTTAACACAATTACTCTTCATACAAATATTGCTTTTAAATACAGCAGGATGCCTTTGGTAGCTGGGATGCGGCCTACTGCCACAAGCCTCCTCCTCAGCCTTTCAAAGAGTACAAAAATATACTCACATCTGGTTTATGGAGCTACCCAGCTATGTTTTACATTGCTGGGAAAACAATGCTTTCCTTCAAATCCAAACAGTGTTCTAACATTTGGGAGCAGGGAACACAAAGGAAATTGGGAAATTGATTTTCTTTATTATTTTCTGAAATGCAAATCCCTGCGAGAGATCTAGATACATTTGTGAAAGTTCACAAGTAGTACTGTATGAGAAAGAGACAGAAGTCAGATCCCTGAAGTGGGCACCATATTCTTTTTGGGGGAAAACAGGACACCTCCTTCCTTAACCCATTTAAGTGCTTGCTAACAGTGTTATCTTGATTAAAGGTTGCATTGTATTCCCATTTCAAATCTATTTGAACATTCATATGGCTCACCTCTGTATCTGAGTTGTAAGTTCATTGGTTAAACAACACTGAATTCCATGTGGCCTGCCTGCCTAATACATTTCTTTGCTGATGGCTTGCCTGCTGCAACAGCCTTAAAGTCAGGCTGAGAACAACTTCTTGGGATTGGTTCAGTGTGTTACAGTGACAATTCTCAGTTGCTGTCAATAAAGCTTAATGGTTTGATCTTGAACCATTAATACAATGGAACATTTGAATGACCCACACCTGCAGAATCTTTAAAATAGGTTAGTTCCAAGGGTAACTTAGGACCTATGAAATCAGAATGAGCTCTATTTGCTGTGGAAAACAATCTGAATCAGTTTTAATTGCAGAGCACCAAGATAATTCTAATCCTGAAATCATTCTCCAGTTTGCTGACAATTTGCTCATCTTTTTCTACAGCCTTATGTACTTTAGTTTTATGCCTCTCTTTCTCTCTGCTTTAAGTTCCCATCCCTTTATGCAAACAGGATCCTATTCTACTGGATATCTGAAGGACCAATTCCATGGAAGGTTTATATCCATATATAAATTGTGTACCAATAGAGCCAGATCCTTGTCCTTGACATACTCTTTATGCCAACTCTCTACCAAACACCTCAGGGTCCCCAGGTTTTGGTGGGCGTGGAGGTCAGAGGCATGGCCAGGAGGAAGGGCAATGTTCCAGCCATTGCTAGCAAGCATGACAGCCTAAGGAGGACTAATATCATCCAGAAAATTTAAAGAAGCCCCAAGGCTGCTTTAACTTGCACAGAGGGTGAAACTGGACCCTGGTCAGCATCAGTATAAGGTGAGCATAAAGGAAACTTACAGATATTTTGTTCCCCGCCTTCCATCCCTAGGCTCGAGACTGACTTTTGGGCATATTTACTTGAATTCTTTTGTGCATACTTGGCTATAAACTCTTCTGTGAAATTAGTGTCTAGCACTCCATTCTTGCTTCAAACCATCTGTCTATTTGTTTTCCTTTACTATTACCATAAATACCAGATTAATATTATCCCTTTTCCATTCCAGTTCCCAGTTCTCACAAGCTTTGCGTTTGAGAGCTGGTCCACATATAAAAGTCGTACTGGTTTAACTAAAATTAGTTTTTAAATAGATTTGGCTAAAGTAGTGCAAACTCCTGTGTGGAAACAAATATATCAGTTTGTGACCCTTTTATAACAAATTAGTTCAATTATAAAGGATTAATTTTTGGTTTATATTGCTATTATGGTAACTTTCAGATCTAAGCTAATTTGATATAAACCAGTTATGAACCAGTTTAAGTGTATCCGGTCGGTAGTATACACTGGTTGAACTAAACCAATTCTTTAGTTAAATTGTTGCTACTATTGCATGCAGACAAGCCCCTAGAGACTCATGGGTCCTGATCCTCCATTGTCCTTCACTTTGTGCAATCACTGACACTAGTGCGAAGTGGCTGTACAATGTTACTGGTACAGAGTGGTAGAATGTCACGCCCATTTTGTGTGGTTGTCAATGACAAGATGAGATGCATAATCAAGAAGCCCATGTGCTCTCATTTTCTGTTCTGAAGTGATGCAACTTTTGCAGTCCCCCACAAAGAATATATCATGCTCACGTAACACCCCCCATGGAAGGCAAGCAAGATTTATCCCATTGTAAGAATCTAAGCATGTGTCACATGTTTCAGTGGCAAAGGGCCGCATCTCTTCTAAGAATCACTGGCATAAATCATGAGTAATTCCATGGAAGTTTGATGGAGTTACACCAGTTTATACTCAATGTAAGTGAGAACAAAACCAGGCCCTAAGCTTCCACAATCTGTGTGAAGACAACATGAAGGATTGTCCCTACCACTATGGCCCTTTTACACTGCTGTGGCAGCACAAAGGGACCATAAAAACTCCAGATCCAGTGGGAGAAGAATTTCTCTGGCGTAGAAGCTGACTAGGCCACCTCCACAATTTCTAGTGTAAGGGGCATGTCAGGGAGCAGGGTGGGTGTGGGACCATCATGGATGATTCTACATGGCACTGCTGCACTTAGCCAGATTGGCTTGTGCTACGTAAATTCTACTAAATGGGCAGTTTGGCTCCCAAAGCAGCTCAGAATTAGGAGGGCACAAAGATGGCTTCAAGCCACCTTAGCCTCCCATCTCCCTAGGCTGCGAGTTTGCACCACATAAAAATCACACCCAGCATTCCTGTATGAAAAAGATACATTTGGCAATTTCCTTGTTTCTAGAAGGAGTGTCCAACATTTGGAACTTCCTCCTAAACTCTCAGCTGAATTCAGAGAAACTCCCAGTCAGATTAGTAGCCTTCTTATTCACTTATTACTAAAGTAGAACCTTTCTGGCGTACATTTAATATTGACCTTGGGAATGTGGTTTATAGTTTAGAATTTAGTGGTTTAGAATTAATCCCACACCACACACACATAATAAAAATGCACTTGTCAAATTCAGAGTAAAGTTCTTTATGTTAAAACACTAGGTTTCCTCTCTGTACGTCTTTGAATGCTCAGTGTATGAACAAGTCCCTCTAGCATACAGAGCCCAGAAAGACAACAGTCACTAGAGCTTGTCTGTCAGTGGATTCGGTTTTCTGTGAAAAAAGGACCAAAATGAAACATTTTAATTGACACTTTTTTTTGTAAAAATGTTTGAGTTTTCAGCATAAAAAACTGATTTTTTTTCTCAAAATTTTATAGAAATTGTCTGTGAAAATGTCAATTTTTAAAAAAAATGCACTTTTCATTAAAAAAATGTATGACAACACATTTTCAACCATCTCTATCAGTGATACAATTTTCAGTGCACAAAGATAGGCTCAATAAAGTAAGACTACCATGTTGAGCTATATTACTAGTCTATGTTACTATGATCTCTTAAAAGCTTCTAGCATTTTTAATGAGAAGAGAGGCCCAATTCAAAGTAAAGTAAAAAAGCCCTTAAGCTCAGAGTTGACATATACTGACAGGCTGACTATGTCTAAACTGCTGTTTTATAGCCATATTACGCACTCAATCTAAAGAAAAGTCTAATGTAAATTTTTTTATAAAGATAAGACAGTCAGGGGGTGGAGCTTTGTTTTTTTCAATAGATACATTCTTTGATTCTCCTCCTTAAAATGCTGCAGTCAGCAGTAGCTTAATTCTAAGTTATAATTAGGGTTATGCATTAAACCAGGACTACTGAGCATGTCTAACCTAAAGGAGTTCAATGCATAAATGAAAAACAGACTTGTGGCTGACTGACTTGGCATGAACCAGGATACCAATATGTAGTAACCGAATAAATTTAAAATGAAAATTAAATGTGGTCATTATCGTTTAAATTGATGTCATATTTGCCAACTGTTTATGAAAGGAAAATTGAAAAGATAAGCATGATTTTGGAATTGGCAGTATGCTCTGCTACACGCCAGCTTGCTGTGATTTGGGGTGCACTTTAAAATAAATTAACACTAATTTTTACAGTCTACCAAATGATGTCAGTATGTATTTTTTTATTAAAAGCATACTATACATTCCCCAAAGTACATTGGAATTTAAATGTACAATTGTCTGTGTGGGAGGGGAGGGGGACTGTTTTATACTTGGGGAGACTTAGCTCTGGTTACTTAACATAGCTCTCTATTTCTGGATCTGCAAGTCAAACAGTGAAACAAAGTTCAGATCCCCAATATTAAATTCTTGAAAAATTAGGCCAAAACACCCAGATTGGTGGAGTGTTCACTTGTTTTTCTATTTTATTTTTTAATTTCTTGGGATAAATGATGAAAATCCTCATTCCTCTAGAAACACGATGTTTGTATTCTTAGAAAACTGAATGCAACAGCAAATATGGCAGCACAATAGAAATGTGTAAAGGACGTTTTCAGATTTTCTTCTTTACACCAAGTATTTTGATCTTTGCAAACCATTAATCAAAATATTTTGGTTTGGGGTATGTCATAACTATAAAGGGAAGGGTAACAGCTCTCCTGTGTACAGTACTATAAAATCCCTCCTGGCCAGAGACTCCAAAATCTTTTACCTGTAAAGGGTTAAGAAGCTTGGGTAACCTGGCTGACACCTGACCCAAAGGACCAATAAGGGGACAAGATACTTTCAAATCTTGGGGTGGGGGAAGGCTTTTGTTTGTGCTCTTTGTTTTGGGGGTTGTTCGCTCTTGGGACTGAGAGGGACCAGACATCAATCCAGGTTCTCCACATCTTTCTAAACAAGTCTCTCATATTTCAAACTTGTAAGTAAACAGCCAGGCAAGGCGTGTTAGTTTTACTTTGTTTTCTCAACTTGTAAATGTACCTTTTACTAGAGTGTTTATCTCTGTTTGCTGTACTTTGAACCTGAGGCTAGAGGGGGATCCTCTGAGCTCTTTAAGTTTGATTACCCTGTAAAGTTATTTTCCATCCTGATTTTACAGAGGTGATTTTTACCTTTTTCTTTAATTAAAAGCCTTCTTTTTAAGAACCTGATTGATTTTTCCTTGTTTTTAGATCCAAGGGGGTTGGATCTGTATTCACCAGGAGTTGGTGGGAGGAAGAAGGGGGGATGGTTAATTTCTCCTTGTTTTAAGATCCAAGGGGTTTGGATCTGTATTCACCAGGGAATTGGTGAATGTCTCTCAAGACTACCCAGGGAAGGGAATCAGCTTTGGGATGGTGGCAGCGGACCAGATCTAAGCTGGTAGTTAAGCTTAGAAGTTTTCATGCAGGCCCCCACATTTGTACCCTAAAGTTCAAAGTGGGGAAGCAGCCTTGACAGGGTATCTCTAAATCAGCTGAAGTTTTATGTTTGGCAGTAGACTCGACGCATCTCAGGTCTGCTATTTAATTCTTCAACTGAAGGGTCCAGTTATGCAGTCTTTATACAAGCAAAACTGACAGAGTCACATTTTCAAATGGACAAAGTTGGACCTACACAGTGTTTGGACACTACAATTATTGGTGCATTGACATTTGCTCATGTATGTGATGGAATGTACGTATCAAATGCCATTTACACATCTTTTCAACTCAGTTATGCCCAAGCTTGTAAACTCTTCGTGCAGAGACTGATGGGGTCCTGGTCCAAGACAAGAGCTCCTAGGTGATCTGATAATAGATTTATAATAATTTGTGCATGCAAATGGGTTTTGTGCTTGTATTTTTGCGTACCCAACAGATACTCTGTAAATGTGTGTGTTCAATTGTACATGCACAAAAGTATTGTAAGTCCTTAGGGTCAGGAATATTAGGGTAGACCTCACCTGGTGTAAATTGTCATAGATTTATTGACCTGGATGGAGTTATGACAATGTACATCCAGCTGAGGATAAGCTTGTCTTTAAATGTCTGCAAAGCCGCTATGCAAATAAAAGGAACAGTAATAATAGAAGAGATGTTTTGAAACCATGGACCCTATTGTCATTAATAGAAGTTGTATGTGATTAATTGGCGTTTGATCCTTCAAGGTGCTGTGTGCTCTGGCCCTTATACAGCAGAGCATTTAAGCACATGCTTAACTTTAAGCACGAGTAGTCTCATTGAAGTCAACGTAACAATTCGTGTTGTTAACATGCTCAAGTGTTGGAGTCAGAGTGCATAGCCTGCAGAACTGAGCCTTCATCATGTAGGTTCAGACCCTAATTTACATACCCTATCTGAGGAGGGGGAAATGTGCAAAACTGAAATAACCTTCTTTATTATCACATCCTGTAACCTCTTGAGTCTTTTGGGAACACAGACATCTTGTAATAGACTCTGTGGACATGCCTTTATATGACTGTTTCAATAAGGCTGAAAAGAGTTGGCCAACCTTCAAAGGATATGGCCCTGATTATATACAGAGACATAACATGAAATGAATTAGAGTGAAGCAGAATTTTTTTTTGCAAGGCACCTATAGATTACATCAGTTTTTTAAAAAAAAATTAAAAGTTTGTTTTGATCTTTGAAGACTTGATTCTATGAATCAACCTTGATAGTTAACATTAATATCTTCAAGTGGATCAGTCCTGCACCCACCACTGTCTGTACAGTCCTATGTGATATCACCGGCCACTGGTTGAGTGGGATAAGATCTGCTTCAGCGAATCTACTTTTAGAGCTGATTCTGCACCCATTAAAGGCAATGGCAAAGCTCCCACTGACTTCAACAGGGGCATGATTGTACCCTAGATACGTATCTCATAATTCCAGATAAAAGAATAAGATATTGGCAGTTTATTATATATGATCTTCAGCCTACAAAATACAAACTATCTTCTCTTCTTTTATCAAAGATCTGAGAGAGAAAGAGAGCAATTAGCAGAATTCCCACTTACACTAATTCCCTTCCATGATATGGTCTTTTTTCCAGATACAGCAGCTGGTTAAAGAGACTGGAGAACAGGTTAATCATCCATCAATGATGCTTGTAAACATGACTATAAAGCTAGCACATAAAAAAGCAAGAATCATCCTAGATGCTTTCACCTATTTTTAATTAAATTTAATGCTGCTGAACCATTAGACATAGTCAAAAAAGTTAAAAGGCCAGATCCTCAGCTAGTGTAAACCAGTATAGCTTCATTGAAATTCAATGGGATTACACTGATTTAGATCAGAGGATTTAGTCTCAAAGCTGTAAATGAAAATGTCAATAATTACATTTCTACAACAAGCAAAGTCTGCCCTAATTTTAAGCAAATGAAGGAGGCTGGTATGCTACATGACAGTAGACATTATATTGCTATACAACTGACTTAAAGTTCTATAAGTTAGATTATAACTTTTGAAGAAGCAATTATGATTTTATTGCATTCATGCTGCTACTGATTAATGCTGAGAGCCTGGGGGGAAATGCATCCTATCATTTGCTAACATGCACTATAATTATGCATACCTCTCCAGGTACTGTAATTTAAGACTTAAAAGGCAACATTCTGAATGAACACTGCTGCACTTATAAAACATTACAGATGTGTTATCATATAAATGAGGTAGCTTTGACATGATAGTGTTCTAATAAATCCTCAACTATGATTTGGAGACAAGATATGTCAAAAGCAAATCTACACTGTCTCTTAATCTTCTACATAAACTGTTTATTTTTTCTGAGCCCTACAATAATACATATGTCAAGAAGGCTTTGATGGTTTCTAGATTAAAGTAGGTTCCCCCCTCCCCCTTGCAGGTCATCTTGAGAATACTCATTTTTGCTACATTAACTCAGCTATTTGCAGGGTTTAAATGTGAACCAAAATAAAACGGTTTTCATCAAATTGGGAACTTCTGAGATGAACTTCATAAATAACAAACTTAGTTTGCTCCATTTCTGTGGAAGTTTTAAATATCTAATGCTGAATGATATTCTGTCATTGTGAGAGCTTGCATTTCAAACCATATTCTCTGCAAAAAGTGCTTTGTGTTCTGCAAGGTGAATTTATGAAAAGCCCTTTGCTTGGTGCTCATGTTAGTTATATTATGGTGCTGCTCAAGTGCCTCAGCTGAGGTCAGGGTCCCATTGTGCTGTACCAACATATCGTCAGAGACGGTGCCAGCTCCAAAGAGCTTACAATCTCAATAGACAAGGCAGAGAAAGGATGAGAGGGGAAACAAGCATAACAACAGCCATACTGGGTCAGACGAATAGTCCCTCTAGTCCAGTATTCCTGTCTCCAACAGTGACCTATACCAGAACGTCAGGAGGAGTGTACAGAACAGCTCAGTCAGAGTGACCCTCTTCCGGGCTTCAGGAGGTGAGAAGAAAGGCAATATGACTTGGTCAAGGTCACAGCAGGTCAGGAGCCAGGAACAGAACCTAGATCCCTGATTCCCAGTCCACTATCTACTCAATCATGCTCCTTCTTCATGCTAGTCCTTTAGGCCCAGATCCTTGAAGGTATCCAGATGGCTAACTCCCAATGGATCTGCCTCTTGGTACCTTCCTCCTTTTAAAATAATGCCTAGTCATATGCCCCTAATATCTTTGTATTGGAAAAAATTGTTGAGCTATTAATTAAAATATGCTTGTACTTGGATCAGAAAAGAACTAACTAGAAACCTTCAGGCCCTCCATTGAAAAAAGTAGCTGTGACCTTTTAGAATTTTATTGGACAGTTACCAAGACAATTTCTGTAAATGCTCAAGACAACAACAAAAAATAAAAATAAAAATTAACACATATTACTCATTTGGTACCACTAGTAATGAGCACAGTTCTCAGCATCCTATATATTTGGAATTAGCCTTAAGACTCCCATTAATCATAAAATATCCACACACCTTGCTGTGAATTTGCCTTGAGGATTCTACATTAAGAGGCTGTGTTGGAAAATACTGACTAATAGCACTATAGGGTTAATGGGATTTTAGTGTGTTGTCTTCTCTTCCAGCTATAAATTTATTAGTCACTTCAGACATGGCATTCACATTAAATCTACATGCAAGACTCTGGGCAATCAGAAACAGTTTATGCTTAACACAGAGGAACTCAAAAATGTGTCACTTGTGACTTGCTTTATTTCTTTGATGCTTGTACTCTAAAAGTTCCAATCGAAATGTCTTTTTTTTCCCAGAGAGAAAACAAAGGAAAGAGATCAATGCTGAGTAATAAGACATACTTTGCCATTAATAGGAAATAAACAATCATACACACATTTATACCCATTATGCAGAGTCAGAGTTTGCTGAATTATTTTGAGTAGCTGGTAAAAGAAGAATGTGAACATTGGCTATCAAGTTTCCAATGCACTCTCCGAAGAGGGGCAAAGAATGTCTAATGGGATTTTTGTGCCAGCACCGTGTTAGATGGTACTCACATTAAGCATCATGTGAGACTAACTGAACATGAAGTATGATAAACAGACAACTTCTCCACTAGGTAGAAAGAATGACATATGGGGACTGCCCCTTCTTAATACTAAGTGTGAAATACATTGTTCAGTGATGTCTTTGGTGGTGGTGAACACAGCAGTTGGTTTGCTCTATAAACCTGTTCTCAATCAAAATCACCATATGCTTTGTGAACATACTTAGCAACAGAATCCTTTTGGAAAAGTCATGAAACAATGTCAGCACTTCTTGTAGGGAATTTAAGCTAAAGGGAATATATTTTCTCATTTAATTTTTTTTAATAGAAAAACTCTGGACAGGTAATGCAAATGAAGGACTGGGAGAGAATGAAGAATATGAACTATTATGCATTACAGTATGTAACAAAGCAGCAGTAGGCCAACCTGTGGACACCCACATTTGAAAACTGGGCATATTATTATAACTTGTTTAATACCTATTTTGCTTCAATTTTCACTAAGAAGGTAAATTGTGACCAGATACTTGACACAATTAACATGAACAACAAGAAGCAAGGAACACAAGCAAAAATAGAGAAAGGTTAAAGAATATAATTTAGATGTATCCAAGTTGGCAGGGCCTGATGAAATTCATACTAGGGTGCCTAAGGAACTAGCTGAATCAATCACAGAACTGCTAGGAATTATCTTTGAAAACGTATGGAGGTTGGGTGAAGTCCCAGAGGACTGGAGGAAGTCAAACACCATACCTAACTTTAAAAAAGGGGAAGAGAATTATAGACCAGTCTGCTTTCCTTTGATACCTGAAAAATACTGAAACAAATTATTAAACAATCAATTTGTAAGTACCTAGAGGATAGGATTATAAGGAATAGTCACCTAATTTCCTATGACAGGACTGGCCTTGTAATAAGGGGAAAGATGTAGACGTGATATACCTTGATTTTAGTAAAGCTTTTGACACAGTCCCACATGACCCTCTCATAAGCAAATTAGGGAAATGTCGTCTAGATTAAATTACTATTAAGGAGGATACAAAAGTGGTTGAAAGACTGTGCTCAAGAAGTGGTTATCAATGGTCTCTATCATCTCTCTAGGGGGATGTATCTAGTGGGGGTCCCTCAGGGATCTGTCCTGGGTCCAGTACTATTCAATATTTTCATTAATGACTTGGATAATGGAGTGGAGAGCGTGCTTATAAAATATGCGAAGAACACCAAACTGAGTTGCAAGCACTTTGGCAGATAGGATTAGAATTCGAAATGACCATGACAAATTGGAGATTTGGTCTGAAATCAACAAGAAGAAATTCAGTAAAGGCAGTTGCAAAGTTCTACACTTAGGAAGGAAAAACCAGATGCACAACTACAAATTGGGAAATAACTGGCTAGGCAGTAGTAAAAGATCTGGGTGTTATAGTGGATCACAAAGTTAATATGAGTCAACAATGTGACGCAGTTGTGAATATCAGGGTGTATTAACAGGAGTGTCATATGTAAGACACCGGAGGTAATTGTCCCTCTCTATTCAGCATTGATGAGGCCCAGTTCTGGGTGCCACACTTTAGGAAAGATTGGACAATCTCCACTTTGTCCACGAGGAGAGCGACAAACATTAAAAGATTTAGAAAACCTGATCTATGAGAAAAGGTTAAAAAACTGGGCGTGTTTAATTCTGAGAAAAGACTGAGTGGGGACCAGAAAACTGTCCTCTAATATATTAAGGACTGATATAGAGAGGCAATGATCAGTTGTTCTCCATGTCCACTGAAGGCAGGACAAGAAGTAAAAGACTTAATCTGCAGCAAGGGAGAATTACGTTAGATATTAGGACATTTTTCTAAGTGTAGTTAAGCACTGGAATAGGTTTCTAAGGGTGGTTGTGCAATCCCTGTCATTAGAGGTTTTTAAGAACAGGTTAGACAAACACCTGTCTGGAATGGTTGAGGTAGACTTGGTTCTGCCTCAGCATAGATAGTTGGACTAGATAATCTCTTGAGGTCCCTTCAAGCCCTACATTTCTATGATTCTATGAGGTCGTAATCTTCGTGCAGGGAGTCAAAACCACAGCCCTTGAAAGAAGAAATTCAGCATGTTAACTTATTTTGCACCTTGGTTAAAGGAAAAGAAAGAAAAAAGAAAACAGAATCAAAAACGTAATCAAAAGGTTACTTCACAATCACTTCAAATCCCATTCTGGCACACCAGTCATTATTAGTCCTCCAGGAATCCATTGCCATTGCTCTTCAGAGTTCACTGCATCCCACTGCTCATGTGGAAGGTGGCTAAGTACATGAAGTTAAATAAAAATCTCTGTGGTGTTGCTTAGGGGCCAGGCTTTAGAATATATAATGAAAATCAACATCTGTGCATTCCAGAGACTTCAGGTGTTTCACACTTCCTGCTACTCAATTTATGGAACATGCAAATGAAAGTAAAACAGCTAAATGCTCTTTAACAACAGGAGCATTTTGTCATATTTCAATCACATTACTCTAAAGAGTTGATTAATTTAGCCACCATGAAGGATACCATAGATGATGCTTCTAGTTGAAATAAAATAGAGACTTGCATATTTTGATAATGTTACATTATTTTGATAGCAACAATACAAGCAGCTTTCCATTTCTGTGCAGACCAATTTTCAAGCAGGGGTGTCTTGGGCTTCCCCTTAATAATGAATCAAACTGAGTGATATTTCAAATGGCAATCATTTTCCCAGGAGATGCAGCTGCAATCTTAGTATTTTCTGTTCTTTCTCTCCTTCTGATTTCTCTTATCCACAGTATGAGGCAGCTGAGTATAGTGCAGGAAACATTATCGGCAACAATGCTACAATTAATACTGAAGGAAAATGAATATTTGTCTACAGAAGAAAAGATTTTCAAATACCTATGGGATCTACTCTACTTTAAAAACTGAAGCCATTTTGCACATTTCCTGAAGTGCATTTCACTTCTGTGGTTATGCTACGACTAGTTAACTCTATCAAGGTAATAAGTGCCATAAGGAGTTTGCACCCTCCTTTATTAAGGTTGTTTACTGCATGCTAAATAGTCTGGGTCTGTTAAAAAAACAGGCTGTCTTGGCTGTGATGTCTCTACAGTTCCACACCTTACTTGCTGCATTGTCTCAGGAACCAAAAGTTCATGACAGCATCTCTCCTCCCAGCACAGATCTCAAAGTCATATATGCAGTGCTATCCCCACAACCACAAGGTGATTTGCAATGCTGATGTAGAAAACATGTTTGGAGATCACTGTTATTGGTTCATGGGAAAGGACTCTCAGATACATGCTGAAAATACATCTAGAGCCATTGCCTGTCAGCAAACCTACAATGTTTTTCCTTATGCATGTGGCGCCAAACGTTGGTATTTAGTGTGGTTCTTCTACCTGTCACTACTTGACATAAAATGTTCAGGAGAAATGAGCCTTTGAATAACCACCAGAGTTGAGAGAGCATACATATGAGTTTCTGTATGTGGCAGGCTAGACATTTCAAGGCTGTAGCTACACTGGGGCTAAAGCCATGTTACCTGAACTGATTTCAAACACAGTTCTAAACCACCCTGGGGTAAATTGGTTTAAACATAGCTTAGCCGGTTAGGTAAACCTATTTTAACCTAGAGATGGGCTCAGGCAGCCATGTTTTGGTTTTACCAAAACCTTATTTACTGTGTTTTGCTTGGCGAGTGACAATACTTGCTACCTCCATCCGGAATCTTCTAGATACAAACAGTAGGTCTATACCCTTTCCTCAGCCTCCATGCCATCTCAGACTTATACCCTCCATCAGTCCTCAGATACTCTCAACACCTCTCTATCCCTTCATTCAACCTATCCTCATCCTCCCACCCAGCTAGCTAGGCTGCACACCCTACTAAACACACTCCTTCCCCAGAGGCCCCAGTGTCCACCCAGACACCACCTCCCTATTCACCCTTGTTTTCTTTGGTCATCTCCCACATTCTTCAAGGGGATCTGAGATGGCGACTCTCACACCCCAGCACCTTAAGGGAAAGGCTGCTATTGAAAGGTGTCAGGGAGAAGTGGCAGTGACCTCTCTGCTAAACTGGTGGCTGGACCTGTGGGAAATGATGGGATGAACCCAATGACCAGGCAGAAACACCAGGAAACAAAATTAGGACCTGTGAGGTTTGGATTCTGCATTGGATTAGCCCAAATCTAACCCATCCTTATCCAAATTTCATATGGGACAGGGATTTGGGTGTGTGTGTGTGAAATTTGAGGGTTTGATTACATGCTAACCATTAAGATGTGGGATAGATTTTTCTGTTGTAAATTAGTCCATCTGACAGTCACAAAAATAAATATTTTTGCCCATTTGAACTGAGTAAAATGCATGAAAAAGATATACAATTGCGTATCCTCAACCCTTTTCTGTCTCAGGGTGACTTTATTCCTAGTACGTAAATGCTAGAGAGTTGAACAAATGTCCCATTCATCTTTCTGGTGAAAAAAGTGGACAAACAAAACTAAACAGCTATCCCCATACCCAAGCCTGCTACCCATCACCACCAAACTGTACTCAGAGGTGCTTATTAATAAAGATAAATAAGAACCAGGACGCCCGGCCTGTCATTTCAATTTGCTATATCAGGGCAGAATATTTTAAAAATATTATTTCTATAGAAATATTGAAAGCCCATAAACCTTGAGAGATTTGCCAAGATCATCAATCAATATGGCACAAATTAACAAATGGCAGTTTCCCAGCCTCAACAGTTGCTAGGGTGCAGATGCAAAAAAAATTAACCTCAGAAATTCTTCTTTAGACAATGTTCATGGAGGAAGAAATTGACTTGTGGCAGAAAAGTTAGGAGGGATGAACTAAGATTGGATTTTATAAGAAAAGCTGGTCTTAGAAAACATTGGATTTTAACCGGCAACTCTTGATCAGTGTTGTTATTACAATTATGTTTATTATTTGCATTACTGACGTGTCCAAATGTCTCAGTCACACTGGGGACGTCTTCACAGCCAGACTCCTAGGCCAGATCGACAGACTCAGGCTCATGCTCTAAAAATAACTATGTAGACAGTGCTTTTAAGTTGTCGCTTGGGCTAGAGCTCAGGCGCTGAAGCCTAGGGAGGGGGATGGGCTTCAAAGTCCGAGTCCAGCCGGACCCACAGCTTCAAAGCACTGTGTTTGCAGCTATTTTTGGAGCACTAGCCCGAGTCCCACAAGCTCAAGTCTGTTGACCCGAGCTGGGAGGCTCACTGCTGTAGGCTGTGTAAACATACCCAGAGGGGAAGAAATGGCCCCTGTGCGGAGATGCTTACCGTCTAACTTAGGACAAGATGCAACCAGTGTGTATAAGTAGCAAGCAGAGTGGGAAGGAGGGTACGTGTTATTTGTGCTTGTATAATGGAAATATCTACAGATTCCAACCTAGTTCAGACCCCTTTTGTTCTAGGAGCTGTATAAACACCGGAAGATGGGATCCTGGCATCCAGAGAGATTCCAATCAAAGTAGATGAGACATTAAAAAGGTGGAAGAAAGGAAGCGTTATTACCCTTATTTTACAAATGTAGGACTGTGGCACACAGAAGCTAATAATACCACCTAGCTCTTATCATCAGTAGATTTCAAACCTTTACAAAGGCGGTCACTATCATTATTCCTATTTTATAGATGAAGAAACTGAGACACGGAGGTGAAAAGTAACTTGCCTTAGGTCACCCAGCAGGCCAATGGCAGCGCTGGGAATAAACCTAGGTCACCTGAGTCACATTCCAGTGCTTTGCCAAGTAGGCCACATGGCCTTTAGATGCCTTGCCCAAAACACAAAGTCTGTGGCAAAGACATGAACCCAGGTCTTTCTCAGGGGAAGGCAATTATTTTTTGTTAAGGTCCAGATTTCTTGGTCAAGGTATAGTCAAGGTCCGGACTCCAGAGAAAAAAATAATTAAAAATAACAATAATGATAATAAGTAAATAAAAAGATTTTGGGATCCATTCAAAAGCGTCTGGTGGTCTGTATTTGGCCCACGGTCCAACTCTTGACTACCCCATCCTCGTCCAATGCCTTAGTCATCCTTTCTCTAGGAAGGCAGCTTATATAGAATTTCTATGTGCACAGTTTACTTAAAGTATAAGCTCTTTGGTGCAGTGACCAATCTTTTTGTTCTGTGTTTCTCCAGTGCCTAGCACAATGGGGGCTTGGTCCATGACTTAGGCTTGTAGGCTTGCCGTAATACAAATAATAAATAACAACAACTTGCAAGTTTGCATTTAGGAAACTCTTTTAAGATGTTATTAAACAAGAGACATCAGTGGTGTCAGTAGTCCCTGTCCGTTTATGCTAAAGGTCATCCTTTATCCCAAACTCTAGGCTCTGGTTTACTTGTTGAGACAATCACAGGTGATAAGGTTATCTAATCACTTCTTCCATGTGGCTTACGAGAGTTTATCTTTCACTATATACCTGATAGTGCTGCAGTCTTTGCTCAGGAACAAGGTGATAAGGATCCCATTCTGGTCAACTGGAAAACTCCCCTTGACCTCAAGGGGGCAGAATCAGGCCTTGTGGTAACCACGGACAAATTCTGGTAGCAGCTTTTTAAGGAGGACTCTAATAATGTGGCCCTTAGATTGGTTAGACATCATTGAGCAAAGGTATGAGTTTATGTATTTAGGAAATGATGCTCATCCACTGCACTAGACTCTTTCGCAATAATTTAAAACATAGAGAGCCAGATCCTTATTTGGTGTAAATGAGCGCAGCCCCATTGACTGCAGCAGAGCTACACTGATTGCTGTCCCTAGAGTTACACCATGTTAAACCAGCTGAGGATCTGTCCCTATCTCCAGCAAGGACCATGCAATGCAATCAATATAGCAATAGTAAAGACATAAACCACTGTTGTATAAATTCATTCCTGGATTAAAAAATAGTAGAGCAATATGTCAAATACAACCCTGTGATTGAATAGTTAACAGCAGGGTCTGTTTCTTTTTCATACCCTCCCCCCCCTCCCCCCAAAAAAGACTTTTTCATCAAAAAAATAAATTGTTCAAAACATGTTGACCAGTTCAGTGGGAAATGCAGCACAAGTGAACTGTTAGGGGACTTACGAATGAGTCAAAGGACTGAACTGAGGACAAATCAGTGCTGGAAAACTAAGTGTCTATTATTCAGTGAAAACTGGCAACCTGGCTAGCAGCTGTGCAAACTTCACAGAATGCCCCATCAATGTGCTTCTTCCCTTTCTGGAGATATTCAGGTTCCTTGCCTATCCGTTCTATGGCCTTGTGACTATTTTTCAGAAACACTCATTTAGAGTTAACTGCAGTCAGCTTTTATTAATTTGGACTTCAAGCCTCGGCCCAGTGTAGCTCCATTGACATCACTGAAGCTACACCAAATTACACCAGGTGAGAAGCTCACCTAGGAAGTCAACTGAATTTTAGTGCCCAGGTTGATATAGTTTCTCGTTCTTATTTATTGTATTTTCCCCTCATATACTCATGACCTAAAATAATAACAAAGCCTTGCTTAGTACTTGTGTTGTTTCCAAAGGCTATTTTTCACGGAGGTAAGAGGGGGAGGAAGCTTTTTTTTAAAATGGAATAACACTGTTCTCTACCAAAAATATTTAATCATAATTACATTAAGAAACATTTATAAAAAGTTAAGTAAAAAAATAAAATGGGTTGGAGAGCACAAAAGGGGAAAAAAAGGACAGAAAGGATTAAGTGGATTCATATAAAGAATAGATTCTACTTAATGAAAATTTCCACAGTGTTCAACATTTTTATTATGGTTAATAGCACCGTGCTTCATTTTTGTCTGCAGTAATTGTGTATCCTTAATGAATGGGCACTCTTATTTCCCCATTGAGCACTGACAGAAATTAATAAACCTAATTCTGTAGGTTTAAGTTTAATTCTGGTGAAATATATAAAGTAGTTACATTTTCACTTAGCGACTAACTGGAATAGAAATGGGCTTACACGTCTCAGCAACTTAATAGGGAGAAAATTGGGTTTTCTTTTTTTTCCCTCCCCCCTCCAGCACTTGGGTCTATTTTCATTGCCGTGTGCAATAAAAGACATGTCATGGCTGGTGAAGCTGAACAGAACCTAGGGTGAGTGTTGTAAAAAAGTACAATTACTAGACTTAGCCCTTTATTCCAGCCTAGTCGTTAATGATTGGTGAAGACTATCTCGTCAGTTTACATTTTGATAGAGACAACAAGCAATCAAGAGAATCAAGTCAGACAACTAGAAAACAAATGAAGCCACCACAGTAAACACCAAAATGGGGTGCTCTGGGGCTGAGTAATTGTCTCCTTGTCTGGTTGTACCAGGTGTTGAATGTAGAAATTAAACAAGGCTGCGTTGAAAGTGGGTAATGCACTGTGCAATTATTTGGGATTGTTTAAAATAAAAACGGTATTGAGTTTGATTGTGGGTAAACAAGTCTGATGGTGAAATCCTGTGATTGCATTTGGAGGAATACAAGGCAGAATCTGACCCCCGAGGAGTTCATTTTACGCAGAATGCTCTTCAGTCAGACTGTGCCTCGGGCTAAGATCTTATGAGTTAAACAGAGTGGACCTAGTTTATACCTCAAAAAGAAGCCTGTAAGGAAACCCCCCAGGCAATGCATGAAGTGGTGTTGGTGATTCACCAATGGCTTCTCTTCTCTATGAACTACTGTGAAGCAAGGGCCTGGCATACTGTTTGCTGTTGAGAGTTGCCACCTTTTGGAGGCCAGCTGAAACTCGTGTCCTGATCACCTGTGGCCATTAAAAAGCCCTAGTACTTTTTACAAGAATAGGGATGTCAGCCCAGTGTCTTGGCAAAATTCCACTTTGGGTAATAATGATATGCATTTTTCCTATCTACATTTCTACCCCGAAGTTTCACATATACAATGGGCCAGACCCTTACCTAGTGTAGGTACAAAGAATCAAAGATTTACTAAAGGCACTTAGAGCTTGCTGCCCTAATTTCCACTCTGTATTAGAGATGCTGGGAGCACAGCAAGGGTTGACAATGAGCAAAGATTGTGAGGATGGGGAATGGAAAGTACGAAGGTTGCAAGAAAGGAAGATCATGAGATTCTCCTATTGCTGCATTATCCTCCAGGTACCTTGGTTAGAGCCTCTTTATTTTAAGAGACTATAAATATTATTTAGTTAAATGATGTTTAATATTAAGACCTAGACCTGGAAAAGAGGGTGGGTTGAAGGACAGTGATGAAAGTGAGCCTTGAGGAGGGATCTGAAGAGGGAGAGCGAAGTTGCGATGGCAAGCAAAAGAACATAAGAATGGCCATAGTGGGTCAGACCAATGGTCCATCTAGCCCAATATCCTGTCTTCTGACAGTGGCCAATGCCAGGTGCCCCAGAGGGAATGAACAGGGAATCATCAAGTGATCCATTCCCTGTCGGCTCATTCCCAGCTTCTGGCAAACAGAGGCTAGGGACACCACACCTGCCCATCCTGGCTAATACCATTGATGGACCTAGCCTCCATGTAATTCTTTTGTATCCCTGTTATAGTCTTGGCCTTCACAACGTCCTCTGGCAAAGAGTTCCATAGGTTGACTGTGTGTTGTGTGAAGAAATACTTCCTTTTGTTTTAAACCGGCTGCCTATTAATTTAATTTGGTGACCCCTGGTTCTTGTGTTATGAAAAGGAGTAAATAACACTTCCTTATATACTTTCTCCACACCAGTGATGATTTTATAGACCTCAATCGTATCCCTCCTTAGTCGTCTCTTTTCCAAACTGAAAAGGCCCAGTCTTATTAATTAGTTAGTCTCCTCATACAGAAGTGGTTCCATACCCTAATCATTTTTGTTGCCCTTTTCTGAACCTTTTCCAATTCCAATATATCTTTTTTGAGATGGGGTGACCACATCTGCACACAGTATTCAAGATGTGGGCGTACCATGGATTTATATAGGGGCAATATGATATTTTCTTATTATCTATCCCTTTCTTAATTCCCAACATTCTGTTCGCTTTTTTTTGACTGCCAGGAAGGTCAGGAAGGACGTTCCAAGGCCTAGTGGAGCAGCATGAAACAAGACACAAAGGTTGGGCGGGAACAGAGGAGCAAGCAGCAAGAAAGGAGGAAACAGTGGTTTGTGTAGAGCAGCTGTGGGGCCCTGAAGGTGAGGATCAGTATTTGAATCTGATAAGAAAGGCAATCAGGTACAAAGACTCAAAGGTACCAAGCAAAAAGTGGACAAGTGTAGCAAGAATCAAGGCAGGAGATAACCAGGGCCTGGATCAAGGTTTTTGCAGTGTGGAAGGAGACCACAGGATGGATTTGAATGCTCTTAGAGAGGAATAAGAGGCAAGATTTGGTCTGGATGGGGAGGAGGAGGAGAGAGAAGAACCAAATATGATACTAGGGTTGCTGGCCTTGTTTCCTGGATAGTCGAGTTGCTGACAGTGTTAAAGGGTGCGGGGAAGGTTTGTTTAGGAGTTCCATTTTTGCCCTTGTTTCATCATTTGCTACCCTCTGGTTTGAAAATCAGGAAGCAGAAACAATATCATGTGACCTGGGTGACCACTTGTGTGCGCACATGCGCGCACACACACACACACACACACACACACACACACACACAGTCAAAGAAAACAATTCATGAACAACCTACAAGACTTCATTATTCTCAGCAGCCTATAACTCACAGGGCAGACATAGGCTCAGAATCCGAAAGGAGCTGTTCCAGGGAGAAATGAGATGAAATAATATACTAATGTGGGCGTTCCTGGGGGAGGCATGATAAAAAGCTGCTATCAGGAAAGGTCAGTGGCAACTGGGAAGCCTACACTGGGTTGCCTCTGCCAGCTTATATCATTTCTGCAATCCTCAGATATTAAAAGGAAAGTATTTTGTGGGAGGTTACTGAGGGAAAGGAAGCAAACAAGTCAGTGAGATACACAAGACCTGGGCAGAATGCTGAAATGTAACAGGTATTCTGTTCAGGGTATTGCAGAATTCTTTCATCTGCTGTGCATGCAGCTCTCTAGCTGGCTTGGGCCCTCGGTTCTGCTATTGGATCCATGCAGGTGAATCTAGTGGCAGATTCAGGGTCTATCAATACAAAATCTCCATCACCATGGTATCTGAGTGCTAAAAACATTATAAAGCTATACAATTTCACAGAAAACTATGACAAAACTAAGTGCCAAAGGATAGGCCAGGGGTCGGCAACCTCTGGCACGCGGCTCGCCAGGGTAAGGACCCTGGCGGGCCGGACCAGTTTGTTTACCTGCCGCATCGGCAGGTTTGGCCGATCGCGGCTCCCACTGGCTGCGGTTCGCTGTCCCAGGCCAATGGGGGCGGCGGGAAGCGGCGCGGGGTGAGGGATGTGCTGGCCGTGGCTTCCCGCCGCCCCCATTGGCCTGGGACGGTGAACCGCGGCCAGTGGGAGCCGCAATCGGCCGAACCTGTGGACGCAACAGGTAAACAATCTGGCCCGGCCCGCCAGGCTGCTTACCCTGGCGAGCTGCGTGCCAGAGGTTGCCGACCCCTGGGATAGGCCCTGGGTCCCTGAGGAGCATCTGACTAAGTGGTTTTATGTTCAGAAGAGTTGATTCCCCAGCAGTACAGCTGATCAGGAAATAACTCTTCATCCCCGCCCCAGGAATTTTTTCCCCTATTTTGTCAAAAATGTTCTTCACAATTTTTCAGGTTTTCATCAAGACTATACAGTTGCTGCAAATCAAAAACAAAAAACAATACCTTAGTTCAGGTGGTCAATTTTTCAGCAAAAACCTATGAAAACAGACTTTTGGGGGGGGGGGGGGGAGAGCAAAATCTTCCATTTTGGCAAAACATTTTTTGTAGAAAAAAGTTTGGATGAAAATGTTTTTATCGGCTCCAACAGTGACTCCCATGTAAGCCACTTATTCACGTTCCTAACAATGGACTTGGGAGCCTAATTTCAGGCACCCACTGTTGAAAATGTTTGGCTATATTTTCCCCTTTGCCTCAGAAAGGCATCACTCCTTCCCCGTTCTCCCATCAATCCTCCTCCTATCCCCTTTCATCTGAGTTGCACTGGCCAACCTGTTGGGGTACCAGGACCAAGGCCCCACCCAGTGGCCACCCCTTTCAACCTACTTGCTCAGGGTGGCACAGTAATAGATGTATAGTACTTGCTTTGGCTTAGGCGTCTGGACCTAAGCCTGGAGAGGACACCTAAATGCATAGAGATGAGGTCTTATAGAATCATAGAAATGTAGAACTGGAAGGGCCCTTGAAAGGTCATCGAGTCCAGTCTCCTGCCTTCACAGCAGGACCATTCTTAACAGTGGTGGGATGATGCAGAGGCAATGGAGAATGGCTCCCGTAGCAGCACTTCAAGTTTGGGCACTGAGTGATTTGTTGCTATTGGCAAGATACAACAAAAGCCATGGTTTCTATTCCAGCATTTCATCTAATAAAGATGGAAGCAATTTCTAGTCAAAGACTGTATCTTAATTATTTTGGGTAAAAATGGTGTTTCCCCAAGGCTGAGTTTCGTTCCATGTCCTACACATTTCCCAGGCAATAAAACAGTCATGCAAATCAGACAGATATACACTTTAATGTGCCACACAGAAAATCTGCCCCAACATGTTTAGGATCAAATTCCACTGCCTTACATACAGTATTACTCTTTGATTTCCAACCCCCCCAGAACACCCAGGAAAGGCAGTTCTCCTGCAATCACGGGGTTTTCTTGGTGGTGAACAGTGTGATGATCTACCTGCTCAGGACGCAGTTGGACAGAGTGGTGCACCATCTTCTTCTCCTCCCTCCCCGATTTTTTCATTTGAGCAGACTCTGATTGCACTCCTCTGCAGAAGAGCTTTCCCGCACGCAGTGCCAGCAGGACTGGGAAACTGACTAGGATCACGTTCCATAGTCAATTTCACATAACCGCTGGCGCCACAGGTAAAATGCAAGTGCACGGGAATACGATCTGAGTCAATTTGTTTTTTCAGAGTTAGTGCTTGATCATTACACGGGGAGAGACGATGACAAAAAACACAGGGAGGAGGACACAAGGAGGAGAAAAGAGGAGAGAAATAGAGACAGGAAAAGGGGAGGAGAAATTCTGGAGGAAAAAAGAAGAATGGAAAAAAAGAAGAAAAAGAAACAAGAACATACAAAACGGGGTGAGAAAGATGACCGTGATTGGTTCAAAGTCATTTCAGAGGCCTGTCCCACCAGTATAATGGGAAATCTGGATTCATTAATTGTCTCTTGGACTGGTAGGCTCTGGGAGTGCTGTGTGATAGAGCACCTCTACCTAGCTGGCTCCTCTTGCACTTCTGCAACTCCTCGGGCCAGTTAAGGAACAGCAATTATTGGGCCCATTATATGTGAGCTTGAGAACAGGAGGACTCTGAAATTTGCATTCTGAGAAGTACTCAGAAGACCCCTTGGAAGATGGCAGAGGGAAACAATATGACTTACTTTCATATCCCATGTATACTTCACACTACAATGCTGTAGAACTACTGGTGGGCTTCCAAAGTCTGGAATCACAGATGGTTACGTTTCTTCTCTTCTGTCGCATTGAATCTCTTTTGCCATTGCAGCTTTGCTCTAGTGTCATCATCTGACACATGATGAAAGCCACTGCTCCCAGAACCACATATTTTCAGGAGGGAACATAATAATTAATGAAGCAGTGTGACCCGGAGTACTCTGAAGGCTTCACACTTGGTTTAGTGCTCATGACAACAATAATTAGCCAGGATAGTCATCATAACGGTTTTTAAAAATTAACTTTAAGAGGGAACTAGTTGGCTCAGGGATTGGTAATGTAATACAGAGTATTTTACTACCAGATCACTGGTTCCAATGCAGCCAGGGCTGATTGCAAGTAAACCTTAGTGCTCCTCGGTGGTCTAGGTGAAATGAGTTGGTGGGGCAAACACCAATTTCTAATAAATGACATGACATGAATATCTCCTTCAGAGGGGCATTTTCCACAAAGGCCAAAGATTAGCATGGAAACTAAATTGCCTCTTCACCCATAATAATGGTCTCTCCAGACACTGCACATTGGCCGCTAAGCTACTACACCTCTGGATAAACAGAAGCCTTTGATCTCCAGGGTTATCAGTCCTCTGCATTTCCCAGCCATGCTTCCACCTAAAGTGGAAAAACAAAAGTGACAAAGGGCTTATCTCCATGATGGGGTAACGCACACTAGAGAGGTGTGATTTCTAAAGCACACAAACAAGCTGCACAATAATTGGTCCATGTAGAACCTGCTGGTGTGCACTAAAGGTTCCCTAGTGCACTTTAACATAGTGCTGTTTGAAGGCCATTCTTCATTGAATACTATATGACTTTTTCACTTATAAACTGAAAATTACATGCTGATAATATGAACCAGAATCCAAATACCAGTTACACACATGGGCTGCAAAATATCCACCGAGCCAACATCTAAATATGGAAATAGGATAGAATTCTAAATACTCCTGTTCATTTTTAATGTGTTTAGGGATACAAGAGTAGCACTTCATGACTTTTATACAAAGGCCTGTGCAATGCTCAGCTGTTCAGCATCATGTTCAGTACACCTTATTAGCCTTGTCATGACAGATCACTCTCAAGCCTAGCACTTGTTTATGCAACATTCAGAAGTACTGTGTTTCTCAACACCTGGGAATGGCTTTTTGGTTATGCTTTCTGAGTGGATTTATTTATCTGGGTGCACAATAAACATGGGCCAAGAAAGGAGCCCTAGCCTAAATACAGATGATCCAGGAAAAATGAAACGTGGCCTCATTTCTGAGTTTGCAGAACAAAAATCCAACTGTTAAGATCGTGCAAGATCAAAACCATCCTGGTTTTCATTTAACTTTATTTGAAGGCGAAATGGGCCAAAACTAGACCTGTTGACTTAACTCTCATTCCCTCTCCCCCCAGTTCCTCTACATTTATCTACACTAGGGAAATCAAACAGAATAAGGCCTGGGGAATCTGTGGTTTCAGCTTTAGGTTGGTAAAACCCAAACCATGACAAAGCTCTCTTTTGTCATTCTTTCAGACACTCATTTCTTCGCAAATATATATTTCTCTCTCTCTCTCTCTCTCACATACACACACACACACACACACACACACACACACACACAGAAAAGAAATCAACATGGTGTTACCATGTATTAATTCATAAGGACACACAGAATTCTAAATTTAACACACCAAATACACCTCACACATTCATACGAAAGCAAACAGCTAAGTAACAGCTGAGATTTGTTCCTGTGAATCTCCCAAACTGTAGATGCAGTCAACTGCATTGCCAACAAATTACAGGTGTACACTAGATGAGCTGATCAAATAGGATTACTAGAGCACGATGACATTTCTGTGTGCATAGCACATTCATGCTTAGGTGCACTTGTGCAGCTGGAATATACTACTCCATTGTGGGGTGCTTTTAACCAATTTTTAAGAGATTTAATCCACCATGTAGCTACTACTAAAGCTGCTTTAATGAGGTCTCGTGCTGCTACAGAGGATTTAGATCTCCATTGAAATGCATTGGCTTGCATCACAGGCAACTCATATAAGAAGCTTTAGTGATAAAGGAAAGGGTGACCAGATGCACGTTATAGAAGGAGAAAAATGAGACTGGGGCTCAAGTCAAAAGTTTGGAAGATCCTTTCGCTTCTACATTTCAATGAGAATTTGCAATGTATGATACTATAAATGAGCTCTTTGGCTCTTTGTAGATCACTGGCCTCCACTGGACAGGATGATAACTGCTCAGCTGTGTGCTTTACATCCTCCATTGCTGACAGGTAAAGGAGACTCTTGCTTAGTTCAGGTGATAGGAACCTGTGCTTTTTGAAATAGGATGGTCCATACTCTGCCCTGGTTGTCCCCATGAAATTAGGAATAATCATAGACTGTAGCAAAGTGGTGCCTTTGAATTTTCTAGTGCAGGGGTTCTCAACATTTTTCTTTCTGAGCCCCCACCCCACCCCAACATGCTGTAAAAACTCCACGGCCCACCTGTGCCACAACAACTGTTTTTTTGCATATAAAAGCCAGGGCCAGCGTTTGGGGGTAGCAAGCAGGGCAATTGCCCTGTTCCCCATGCCACAGGGGGCCCTGCAAAGCTAAGTAGCTCAGGCTTCTGCTTCAGCCCCAGGTATCTGGACCTGGAGCCACAGGCTTCAGCCCCAGGTGGTGGGGCTTTGATTTTCTGCCCTGGGCCCCAGCAGGTCTAATGCCAACCCTGCTTGGCGGCCCCCCTGAAACCTGCTCGCAGCACCCCAGTGGGTCCCAGATCCCTGGTTGAGAACCACTGTTCTAGTGGTCTCTCACAGAAACCCAGGGCCGGCTCTAACTTTTTTGCTGCCCCAAGCAGCAAAAAAAAAGCGCCGCCCCCCGAGCCCCCTCCCGCCGAGCCTCCGGAACCCCCCCCGAGCGCCACGCCGCCGGAGCCTGCCCCCCCCCCCGCCGAGCACCGTGCCCCGCGCCGCGCCGCCAGAACCCCCCCCACACCAAGCGCCGCGCCCCGTGCCACCCCCCCCGCCGAGCGCCGCGCCGCCGGAGCCCGCCCCCCCCCGCCGAGAGCCGCGCCGCCGGAGCGCCCCCCCCCTCCCGCGGAATGCCGCGCCGCGCTGCCCCCCACCACCACCCCAAGATTGGCCGCCCCTTACCAGGTGCCGCCCCAAGCATGTGCTTGGTTACCTGGTGCCTGGAGCCGGCCCTGCAGCAACCCAACCCAAGTGTGGGTCAGGCAGCTGAACACATCTGCTGTTCGGACTGACCTGAACTGAATTCTTGAGTAGACCATAGCTTTTCACTTAGCTGGCACATCTCCTTCTCCATGCTTCTCTCTAAGAAATACATTCTACAGAGAGATCACAGTGAAACTTTTTATTTCTTAACTATAAAGGTATTTCCTCAGCTCAATGAACCAGGAGTTATGCACCGAACTCTCAGGCCAGCTAGTCATGAAGAGAATCTCTCTCCAAGGGTTAAACTCCCCAGTTTTCAATTACTGTTACATAAAAACCCTTATGTTTAATTGCATTTATTGCATTTCTTTGTTTCTGAAGCCCTTGCAGAGCCCCTGTGATCATCTCCAGCATAGCCTTTTATAAACAGGTCACACAGAGAGGATATCCCGCTGATGCAGCCACATGCTGTTCTTCCACTGGGTAGCTCCATTTATCCTGGTGGCGTCATAAGAAAGAGCAATAGCATTTCCTGATACTTCTCCAGGTCTCATTTACGTCCTGTGGCTTGTCCTGTATTTTGTACTCCTTTACTCTTTGAAAAGTGGAGTATAAGGGAGATCATTCGATTTCTTTTTGCTTCCATACAGGCTGCGTAGTGGGTAGATTGTCAGGTACATTCTTGTCCATACTGCACACTGAGGAGGAAGAGTGGGTTTTCTTACTGGAGTAAGAGGCCAGTGAAGATTATTTCTTGCAGCCTGTATTTCCCAAGCAATATTTTAACTATTTCTCATGTAATAGTAAAATAGCTTCACACCAGCAGAGACACCTCTCCTTTCATTGAGCTAGTGTTACAAACAACCAGCTTTTTAGGCCATGATGACTCCAAGACCTCCAGCTGCATTGCTCAGATTTACAGTACCAGGTGGGCGGATGCCACCACACAGGGCCAACCACAGCAATGTGCCATGCTCACTATTTCAGGGAACTCGGGTGTCGCTGGGGGAAGGGCACTCCTGGGAATAAGCAAGTGGCACTTGGTTTTCCCTACAGATCATTATCTTTCATTTTCAAATCCTATCCCTGCCACCCAGCATTCCTTTTAAGAAAAGGGAAAAACATCCCTCTGGCTCTTGCTACATGGGGAGTGTTGTGCAGCAAAGTTCTTGAATCAGGGGGGTGGAGGATATTGTTTCACACCAACCCTTCAGCCAGAAGCAGAGTTGTTTCCCCTAACAATGAAATTAAATTATATTAGATTACATGAATAGTCAAGATCAACTACAACTGTGCGCTACAAGCTTGTGCAAGTAGTCTCTTATTTAAATGAATTGCTGGGTCATTTTAATCAGTGAAGTGGCTTAGCCTAGCAAAGCCTGCCCTTCCTTTCAGTATAAGAGGCTTCCCTACCTGCACTCATCACTACTGAAAGAACAATCCTGCAGCCTGGCCCCATACAATTGGGCCCCGATTCAGCAAAGCACTTAAGAACGTGATTAACTTTAAGTTCTATTGAAGTCATTGGCCTTAAATGCCTGGGGAGCTCAGGGGAGGCAAAGTGCAAAACAGCCACTTAGAGAATGAGATAGGAGCAGAGATAGGTAGGAGAAAGACACTGAGCTAACAATACATCCTGTGTAATATTTTCCAAGGTGCCGAAGTGAATTAAAGTCCCATTAACTTGGGAAACTAAAAGTCACTTTGGCACCTTGGAAAATATTTCTCCCACCTACACAGCATAGCCATGCTGTGCCCATATGCCAGCCCGGCTTTTCAGAGTGGTGTTCATAAAGTTCATAAACCCAAACTCGTTTTGCTGGCTCTGCAAACCCTGAAAGTATTTTGCAATGTGCCACAAAACTTCAGGGTCTAGAAGGCTCTTCCCACCCTACTTCTAGCAAACCAAGAGATCTCACTGTCACAGTTCAGGACAACTGCACCTGTATTCCAGCCAAGGCTTCCAGCTCCCCAGCCATTGCGTTTCTGGGTGGACACCCTTGTCTGTCTCCCTTCTGACCAGGGGATGTCCTGGTTGCTCAGTTCCCTGACTACACTATGATATTCTCAGCACAGACAAGTTGCCCAAGGACACTGCTTGCTTTCTCTTCAGAGATGCTTAACAGCTGTAACTGCTACAGCAGGGGTAGGCAATCTATGGCACACGTGCCAAAGGTGGCACGCGAGCTGATTTTCAGTGGCACTCACACTGCCCGGGTCCTGGCCACCCTGCATTTTAATTTAATTTTAAATGAAGCTTCTTAAACATTTTAAAAACCTTATTTACTTTACATACAACAATAGTTTAGTTATATATTATAGACTTATAGAAAGAGACCTTCTAAAAACGTTCAAATGTATTACTGGCACGCGAAACCTTAAATCAGAGTGAATAAATGAAGACTCGGCACACCACTTCTGAAAGCTTGCCAACCCCTGTACTACAGTTATTAGGTCCTTGAGGAAGATTGGGGTAGGGATTGGCTGTCTGGGGGAGTTCCCCTTGGAGATTAGAATTTGACTCTAAAAGAACTTGAAGGGGCTGATTTACTTCCAGTCCCTGAGAACTGAAACTAACTAAAAAAATGTTGCAGCCAGCATGGAGGAGTTCTGTATTAGACCTTATCCTAACAGATAAAGAAGGACTGATCACAGAAGTAAAAATTAGGGCTGTCGAGCGATTAAAAATGAATTGGGATTAATCATGTGATTAAAAAAATTAATCACGATTAGTCATGCGATTAATCAGGCTGTTAAACAATAAGAGAATACCATTTATTTAAATATTTTTGGATGTTTTCTACATTGATTTCCATTACAACACACAATACAAAGTACACAGTGCTCACTTTATATTTATTTTTGATGACAAATATTTGCACTGTAAAAAACAAAAGAAATAGTATTTTTCAATTCACCTAATATAAGTACTGTAGTGCAATCTCTTTATCATGAAAGTTGAACTTACAAATATAGAATTATGTACAAAAATAACTGCATTCAAAAATAAAACAATGTAAAACTTTAGAGCCTACAAGTCCACTCAGTCCTAATTCTTGTTCAGCCAGTCGCTCAGACAAACAAGTTTGTTTACATTTGCAGGAGATAATGCTGCTCGCTTCTTTTTTACAATGTCACCTGAAAGTGAGAACAGGCATTTGCATAGTACTGTTGTAGCCAGCGTCACAAGGTATTTACCTGCCAGATACGGTAAAAATTAATATGGGTCTTCATGCTTCAACCACCATTCCAAAGGACGTGTCCATGCTGATGATGGGTTCTGCTCGATAATGATCCAAAGCAGTGCGGACTGACGCACATTCATTTACATCATCTGAGTCAGATGCCACCAGCAGAAGGTTGATTCTCCTTTTTGGTGGTTCAGGTTCTGTAGTTTCCACATTGGAGCATTGATCTTGTAAGACTTCTGAAAGCATGCTCCACACCTCATCCCTCTCAGATTCTGGAAGACACTTCAGATTCTTAAACATTGGGTTGAGTGCTGTAGTTATCTTTAGAAATCTCACATTTGTACCTTCTTTGCGTTTTGTCAAATTTGCAGTGAAATTAAAACAAACATGTGCTGGGTCATCATCCGAGACTGCCATAACATGAAATATATGGCAGAATGAGGGTAAAACAGAGCAGGGGACATACAATTCTCCCTGGAGTTCAGTCACAAATTTAATGAACACATTATTTTTTAATGCACATCATCAACATGGAAGCATGTCCTCTGGAATGGTGGCCGAAGCATGAAGGGGCATACAAATGTTTAGCATATCTGGCATGTAAATACCTTGCAACACTGGCTACAAAACTGCCATGTGAATGCTTGTTCTCACTTTCAGGCAATACTGTAAATAAGAAACAGGCAACATTATCTCCCATAAATGTAAACAAACTTGTTTGTCTTAGCGATTGGCTGAACAAAAAGTAGGACTGAGTGGATTTGTAGTCTCTAAAGTTTTACATTGTTTTGTCTTTGATTTATGTAACAAAAAAAATCTACATTTGTAAGTTGCACTTTCACGATAACGAGATTGCACACTACAGTACTTGCATGAGGACTTAAATACACAATTTCTTTTGTTTATCATTTTTACAGTGCAAATATTTGTCATAAAAATAGTAATATAAAGTGAGCATTGTACACTTTGTATTATGTGTTGCAATTAAAATCAATATATTTGAAAATGTAGAAAAACATCCAAAACATTTAATAAATTTCAGTTTGTATTCTATTGTTTAACAGTGCAATTAAAACTGCGATTAATCACGATTCATTTTTTTATCGTGATTAATTTTTTTGAGTTCATCGTGTGAGTTAACTGCAATTAATTGATAGTCCTAGTAAAAATTAATAGCAGCTTAGGTACATATTATCATTACTTGATCACATTAATAATGTGCAGTCAGAACACAGTCCAGACTATTAACATATACACTTGGTGCTTTAATAGGGCCAATTTCACAAAGCTGTAAACAATTGTTAGCCAAATCAGCTGTGAGGAAGATTTTAATCAGAAAAATGTGAATGATAATTGGGAATCGCAATCAAAGAAGAAAACTGTATTGGTTAAAATAAATACCTGGTTTAGGGGGGAAGTGAAGGCAGCTGTAAACATTTTTTTAAAAATAATGTATAACAAATGGAAGAAAGAGGAAGTTGATAGTAATGAATATAAATCAGAAGTTAGGAATTGTAGAAAATTAACAAGGGAAACCAAAGGACATAAGGAGAAATCTATGGCCAGCAGAGTTAAGGACAATAAATACAATTTTTAAAAATAGTAGGAACAAAAATAACAGGAGTACTTGTGGCACCTTAGAGACTAACAAATTTATTAGAGCATAAGCTTTCGTGGGCTACAAGGGATCCTGACAATGTATTTGCCAGGTAGAATTATCAATAATAAGAAATAAAGAGGCAGAGGTATTCAATAAATGTTTCTGTTCTGTATTTGGAGAAAAAACATATGAGGCAGTCTCATCATATGATGATATCACTTTTTCCATTCCACTAGTATCTCTGGAGGATGTTAAACAGGAGCTACTAAAGTTAGACATTTTAAAATCAGCAGGTCCTGATAACTTATATCCATGAGTTTTAAAAGAGCTGGCTGAGGAACTTGCTGGACCATTAATGTTGATTTTCAATAAGTTTTGGAGCACTGGGGAAGTTCCAGAAGACTGGAAGAAAGCTAATGTTGGGCCAATTTTTAAAAAAGGTAAATGGGATGACCCAGGTAATTATAGATCTGTTGGCCTGACATTGATCGCAGGCAAGACAATGGGGGGAGGGATAGCTCAGTGGTTTCAGCATTGGCCTGCTTAAACCCAGGGTTGTAAGTTCAGTCCTTGAGGGGACCACTTAGGGATCTAGGGCAAAATCAGTACTTGGTCCTGCTAGTGAAGGCAGGGGACTGGACTTGCTGACCTTTCAGGGTCCCTTCCAGCTCTATGAGATAGGTATATCTCCATATATTTATTTAATATATATATATATATATATATATATAGGATAATCAGCTGAACATGAGCTCCCAGTGTGACACTGTGGCCAAAAGAGCTAATGCAATCATGGGATGGAATACTGTGTCCAGTTCTGGCACCCACCATTCAGGAAGGATGTTAGTAAATTGGAGAGGGTTCAGAGAAGAGCCACAAGAATGACCAAAGGATTAGAAAACATGTCATGCAGTAATAAACTCAAAGAGCTCAATCTATTTAGCTTAACAAAGAGAAGATTAAGGGGTGACTTGATTAAAGTATATAAGTATCTGCATGTGGATAAATATTTAATAATGTGTTCTTCAATCTAGCAGAGAAAGGTATAACACGATCCAATGGCTGAAAGTTGAAGTGAGATAAATTCAGACTGGAAATAATGAGTAAATTTTTTAAAGGTGAGAGTAATTAATCATGGAACAATTTACCAAGGGTTGTGATGGATTCTCCATCCCTGTCAACTTTTAAATCAAGATTGGATGTTTTTCTAAAAGTTCTGCTCTAGGAATGATAGTGAGGAAGTTCTATGTCCTGTGTTATACAGGAGGTCAGAGCAGATGACGACAGTGGTCCATTTATGACTCTATGAAGGGCAGTGTTTGCACACCACTGCTGCTGAAATGCATTCACTGGTATGCAGGGAGGAGGTTGCGGTTTTTAAAAGGGGACATGGCAATCCTGGGGAGAAGATGCTTTGCTGAAAACGTCATGCCTGCAGCCGGGGCAGAAATATTCACTTTATGTTTAATCAAATATTGTGAAAAATAAAATTCAGGGCTTTTCCCCTTCTCCATGTTGGCCTAATGCTCCCTGAGTCCCTGCTAAATATACAATGGCTCTGCTAGGCACACATCCCCAACAGAAGATGAGTAAAACCTGTGATGAATGCTCCTAAACCACAAAAATAGTCTCTGTTGAACTAGAAACTTCATTTTATCCACAATCTGACATCGTAAACAGAAAAGCCTGACAAGATTGTTTGCTGGGGGGGAAATGATTTTGTGCTGAATTAGCAGTGGGAAGTGACCAGTCTTCTCTCTCTCAAGTTCACTCCTACTCATATACATGTTATGACTAGGTTAGATGTACATCTGTTGAGGATGGTCTAATCTGACCTTGGCACAGGTGGGGGAGATGATGTCTTGAGGTCCCTTCCAGCCCTACATTTTTATGATTCCATGTTTTACCACTTGCAAATCTCAGAGTTTCTTAAAACAGCTAGCCAGGTGTCTAGTAAAGGGAAGGCAAAACCAATGTCAGGTTCCTAGAAAAAGCAAGACCAACAACCATTGGCTGAGAGTCCACCATTCATTTGTCACCACACCCTTAGAAAGTGCTGCAGGCAATATAAACCAGACCTGCTGTAAACAATTTTCACTCTTCTCTGAGTGTTCACTTTAAAGTCTGCATTTATTTGCCTACCTTTGAGCTAATACATATGGGACCAATTCATCCCCGGGGGCAAGTCCACTGAAGAAAATGTAGTTATACCAAGGTGAAATTGGAGAAGGGATGAGTGATTTTGAGTGCCCAATTCAGACACCTTTAAGAGGCCTCATTTTTGGAGGGTGGGTGCTGCAGACTTTCTAAAAAACTGCCCCCTTTAAGGTATCTCGAATTGGGCCCTTAACCACTGAGGCTCCCAGATGCATAAGTCAATTGACTCTCATGGACTCCGTGTGAACTTATATATTCAAGGGGGGAGGGGGGAAGATAATCACTGCAGGAGTGTGACCTCTAACATTTTAGGCAACAGAAGAGTCCCAGGAAATAGCCTTTTTATACTAACCTATGCCAACCACATTTCAAATATCAAAACCTCAAAAAATACCATAGAATAAATTAAAGCCTGAGCTCATGCCAGGGCCAGCTCCAGGCACCAGCGCAGGAAGCAGGTGCTTGGGGCGGCACGTCCGGGTCTTCGGTGGCGGGTCCCTCAGTCCCTCTCGGAGGGAAGGACCGACCACCGAATTATGAAGCAGCGCAGTAGAGCTGCTGCCGAAGTGCCGCCAATCGCGGCTTTATCTTTTTTTTTCTTCTTCGCCTCTTGGGGAGGCAAAAAAGCTAGAGCCGGCCCTGGCTCATGCATCCAGAAATATAGATGACTGCCGGCATCTGCTCCTGGTTGTGCTGCTGACTTACTGTTTGACCTTGGGTAAGCCACTTATTTTGTGCCTCAGTTTCCCCATCAATAAAATCAGATGAAAGGCATTATAGTGGTGCAAAGCATTCTTAATCATTATAACAAATGTAGATCTTGGTTCTTTCCTTTCCCCAAGAGGTGATCTATGGAAGCCACTTTTAAAAAAAGTGGATTAAAAAAAAAAATCAATCTAACTTTCTAAAATAAAATCAAAAGAAAGAATAAGGCTGGAGTTATATCTGTTCAACGAAAATCCAACATTTAAATGAGACTGCACTCACAAAAAACCAATTGTCTTACAAGGGCAATTGAAAATCAAAGTGAACGAGTATTTATAGCTCCTGAGCTGTTTAAAACAACAAACTGAAACTGCAGCAGCAACCACTTCACAAAGTCATATTCTTGAAGAAGGGGAAAAAAAAGATCAAAGATCTGCAGGCAGCCGCTCTGCCTACAAGTGGCTTTATCAGCTCTTGGCTGTGTTAAAGAGAGTCAGGCATCCTGAAAGAGAAAATATTTAATGAGGCGATGAATAACACTTCTTGGCCTTAATTATAAGGCTAGTACTAAGCAACAATAATTGCAGGATAAATTATCATCAAGAGATATTTCCAAATAAAAAAAATGCATGTCATTATCAAACAATTATTTTAAGTCTCATTTACATATAAAAAAGAATAAATGGGATATTCTTTTTTTTTTCTCCCTTCCATTTGTGGGGGTGGTGGAAATTTTCAGGGTGGTGCATGGGAATGAGATGCACAACACCCAGTATTGCTAATGACAGACTAATTCTCCTCACACCATGTTGCGAGTTGTGCATTCATGTCTGAGGGCAGAATTCAACCCAAGAAAAACTCATATATCTTTGATATACTACCCCAGATTAGAGTATGTTTAATAGTGGAGATGTATGGCCTAATATCTCTTTACAAAATCATCATTGGAAATAAATGGGAGAGAAGGTGTATCTAAGTTAGGGAATATTAGATGTTATGGAGAGTAAGGTAGATAAATACGGAAGCCCTATTGACCTCAGCAGATGAGATTTTAAAAAGCTCAGGATTACAGGGACACAAAAACCATACACTCTCTTGGAACCAGTAGATCACTCAGAACTACAGCTGGCCAGAAAATGGTTTCCCCAGACCAGTTTCCAATCCCAAATTGAAAAGTCAAAATCTAGAAAATGTTAATGAACCAACAATCCCCCCCTCCCTCAAAAAAACCCAAAAAACAGTTTGGGTCAATCAAAATGTTTTGCTTCTGTGATTTTGAAATGTTTTGTTTTGATCTTGATCGTTTAAAATGTATTTTAGCTTCAATTTCAAAACCATTCATTTGAACTGAAAAAGCAGAATTTTTCATTTTGAAAATGTTGAAATTGTTTGCAAATTTCAACTTTTTTCCCCTAAAAACGTTTTGAGACGAGAAATTCATCAAAAGCAAAAATTCCCCACAGTTTTGATAAATCAGCATTTTCCAATTTAAAAAGGTTTGATTTAAAAACCCCTGACTAGCTCTACTCAGAACCACCCCCTTAAGTAGTCAGAGCCCCATAACTTGGTCTCCATTAGCTGTGTATTTTCCCCTTTCTTACTCCTATCTTCTCTTCTCACTCTGACACACACATACATGCACACTAAGCACACGCAGGGCTTAATTTTCCATTGTGTTGCATGCTTCTTGTGCACCACTAGTGCAATGTGGTGTAAAACAGAGAATCAGGCCCAGGGATTGTACATATACACACACAGATACACAGTAATCGGAAACTAGGGGCCTGATCCAAAGTGCAATGAAGAAAATGAAAAGACTCCAACTGACTCAATAGGCTTTAGATCAAGCCCTAGATTCTGAATGCTTAAAAGTGGAATTATTTTTAGTTACAAAACAGATTAAAATTCATTCAGTTCCACTACTTTTTTTCAGTATAAAGTTCACTGACAATGAGGCACAGTTAGTGCACTAGCCGCCGTTTCTTATAACCGAGAGCCAAGGCTCTCAAAATAGAGAAAGATGCACAGTTCCTATTTCAAAAGCTCCCTCTAGCTTTCCCCAACTGTTTGTTACTAGGATTTTTCCTGATGATCTGCTAGAACAAACAGCTTAGAGTCAAAGGTGGTCTCATCAGCCTTAGAGAAACACAAGCAGATATTGTATAACCAATTTCAAGTGGGTTTTTAATTTGTAAAAGCCACACAGTTAAGACGACGCTAAAAACCCACCCTCTTCTTTTGATTCAAGATCAAAGAGATTTTTATAAAAGTGACATAACCCTTAGATGTCCCAGAAAACCACATTTACCACTGAATTAACCAGCTTCAGTCTCCAAGCCTCACACACACACACAAACTGGAACAGAGGGGTTGGAGAGGCTGGTTTTATTTCAATTGTGAGCACATCTGAAAGAAATAAGCATAGGTCAAGCCCCCTGTCACTTAGTGCCAGCACATGATAGCCATTGTGGAGGGATATAAGGATCCCTAAATGACAGATGTAGGATTAGAGAGCCAGATCCTCAGCTGGTGTAAATCTGTGTCGTTCTATTGACTTCACTGACTTACACCAGCCAATCTGACCCAGAGGCTCCAAACTGGTAGAATCCTGTGGTATTGCAACAGTGGCATGTCCAGACTCTTATGAGACAGATACTCCTTTCTCTCCTTCCCCAGTGACTGGTCAAAAGCTCTGGTGGCTGCATAGGTGGCCTGAGAATATTGACCTGAGGAGAGGTAGAAAGGAGCAATTGGAAAGGGGGATGAGTAAGATCACATACGTTTTCAGAAACTGGAGCTTTTGTCCAATCTGTGTGCATGCACACTTGTGTTTTCAGGGACAAAGCTGGCCTTTTGTGTGCATAGCAGGCCAGGCCAGTGACTATCTGGCCGCATACATGCATATCATCTCTTTACCCACATGTGCCTATACAGCAGTGTATAAACAAAATTGGTGAGTAATTGCATGTGCAATGGTGCATGTGGACTTGGTTGCAAGAATCAAATCCAAAACATTTCCCGGACATTTAGGACCCTGATCAAAAATGCGGGAAGCAGCAAAATGCCCCCAAATTTACTCCAAAGCAGTAAAATGTACTACACCCCAAATTGGTGCACTTTTTCAATGGGACCACATAGTTTTCAGTGAACGTGGATGTTCCAGATAGGGCAGAGGTGATATTGACCAAAATGCTTTAGAAGCACCTGCACTAACACTAACACTTAGTGACCCGTTCTACATGAGATTGCCTGTTTGGCTCAGACAGGAACATGCACACGAGCAGTGACAGCTGAGAGTATCAGCAAGAGACAGTGGGAAGACATTACAAATGTGGAAGAAGGGAAAGTAATGGGAATGCACTTCAGAATCCCCTCAGACATGGCACATGACCCTGGAGGTAAATCAGAGGTATATGAGCAGGCTTGCTCCCTAGTCTCAGATGTGAATAGGTGCTCACACTGATGCTTTTGTAAGGTATTGGCTTTGGGTGTGCATGTGTTTGCATGTGAGTGAATGACAGAGAGCAGTCAAGTTGCTGCGGGCCCGAATTGGATCAAAGCCCTACTCCTGATGACACATAATGGAAATTCTCTCTGTTCAAGCAGTAGAGACCTGTGATTTTGGAGTTGAAGTGCCAAGGTGTAATCCTACTTCTACAGGCATGTGTGTATCCACCCAGCATGTAGGTCTCCAGCAATCTATTCTGTGTCCTTATATGACTCTTATGTGAGTATGGGTGTCTGTTTTCTGAAGCACATGCATTCATTGCTCTAGATGCTGCATTGAATAGTGCTGCGCAAACCTGGCCAAATTTTCAACAGTTAGTCCAAGTACACACACCTGGACATTCTGGGTGGAAACACCTGAGCATGTGCTAATATGTCCACGTGCTAATCTAATACTCATAAGAGTGCAGGTGTTAACATTTGCATCCAAAAACCCACTGCAGCTTTAACTAGCTCACTTTCTGACATTTAGAAAGTAGCTTGCTGACTAAGGGTATGTCTACACTCAGCCGCTAGTTCGGCGGCTGGGAATCGAAGTTCTGGGTTCGACTTATCGCGTCTTGTCTGGACGCGATAAGTCGAACCAGGATGTGATCGCCGTCGACTGCGGTACTCCAGCTAGACGAGAGGAGTACCGCGGCGTCGACGGGGGAGCCTGCCTGCCGCGTGTGGACCGAGGTAAGTTCGAACTAAGGTACTTCGAACTTCAGCTACGTTATTCACGTAGCTGAAGTTGCGTACCTTAGTTCGAATTGGGGGGTAAGTGTAGACCAAGCCTAAGAGATTTGGCCTTGACCAGACCTACTTATTGGAAGGCCATTTGCATTTTTCTGATGGAATGCTCAAAAATGAGCAAGTATGAAACTCACTGTATCAGTTCCTCGCTCACAGAAGAGGGGAATATGGTGACATACTATGTTACATACCTAACCCACAGTTAGGAGTTGAAGGTGTTGGAATGAATCTCAGGACAGGAGCTAGTGAAGGAGGAGAGCCCATCATAAATAGGCTGACTTCCAAATACTTAGTGATAGTGGCAGTGTTCATGCCCTCTTCAAAACAATCAAATCTATGCACCTTTGGTGCGAGAGGGTTATAGCGAGAGTGAGATCCAGCACAGCTGGTTGAAAATTGGAATTTCCATCCTGCAAGAAATTCCAATAGTTCGACATTTGTTTCCATCCTGAATCTCCAACAGTGAAACATGGTCATGTGACTCCCATCATACACCACATTCATTTAATCATAGGGAATACTTAAGTGCTTCCTGGGTGATGGAGTCCGTGCAGGGACCCAGTTTGTTAAGGAGACCAGAGACAAGAGGCATCAGAGCAGCTCAGGCAATGCAGATTAACATCAAACTGATTTGAAACTAAACACTTTGATTTGGTTCAATAAATCTGCCCCAGAATGAAACGTTTCATTTCAATTTTTCTAGCAGATGATCAAGAAAAACTTTTGATTTTGTACAAACTGCATTTTCCATTGGAAAAAAACATTTCTACAGAAAATTCATGACCAGCTCTGATGTCCAGCCTACCAAAGTCCAGGGAATGGGCTAGAATAGTCCTTAAACACAAAAGAAAAATCAAATAACTTTTGTTTCTAATACCTGACCTATATATATCAACCCAATCCAACTCCCAGTGAAGTCAATAGAACAACTCTTCTCGGTGGAAAGGCATCAAGCCCTATATGACTAGAAAAATATGCATAAACTTGGTGTTTCTACAAAATAAATCATCTGACTCCTTCCTTTACTATTATCATCCCTACTGACTCTTCCAATTATTTTATCGCTCTTGTGAATTACACAGATGATACATTATAACCTCATCCTATTTCTACAGGTATTCTCAGGAAACTGCAATGTCTCAGCATTAAAACAAAGCACTGCACGTTATGCAATAAAACAGAAGTTTATAATGAAGTTAAAAATTGGGAGCTTTATGAGAAAGTTAAAATTGTCACAGAGAACGGTGCAGAAAGATTTATTGCATTAACAGTGTGCCCTAAAATGAAAAGATTAAATAAAAAAAGCAAAGTCTTTTATAAACTGAAGCAAACGTAGAGGCAATGTCAAAGCTATTCAGCCACAAATTAGACCCATCATTTTTGCTTTGCAGGGCCTGTCTTGCCCATGATTTTTTTTCTGCACAGGATTGGATACAACAGAATGAAGAGAACAGGAAACTAGGCCAAAAAAGAGCTGGAGAGCACGTTTCTGAAGGAGTATAAAGGGATGTACGGGGTGTCTATGTTAGGTGTGGCAGTAATATCCCTTGATATCACCAATCACAGACTGTATAAGGTGTGCACAAAGGGTAGGTCTACATTGCAATCTGTGCAGCACGGGTAGGCCTACCCACACAACTATAACTGTGCTAGCAGGACTAAAAAAGTGCAGATGCAGCAATATGGGCTTCCGCAGGTTTGAACAACCACGACAGGGAGCCCAGGCATGACCCGCAATGACACCGTGGATTGCAGTGGGGACATACCCAAAGGCACACCAAATAAGGTTCTCTTTAGAGGGAGGTCATTTTTTCCCCTACAGAAAATCTTCACTCTTTTTCCCTTTTAGTGGAGTTATGCTTAGGGTGACCATATTTTCCAAAGGGAAAATGAGACACTGCATGGGGCACGCCCGAGGGCCTCTCCCCTGCACGGGGCTGGCCTCAGCCCCCCCCCCCTGTCTGGGGCTGGCTTCACTGCACGCCCACACACTGCCGGCCTCCTGCACTAGGCTGGGGCTGGTGTCGCTGCTCGCTGGAGCCTTGCCTGCACCCTGCTCAAACTCTGTCTCCCCCCGCTGCGTGGGCAGGCATTGCTGCTTCCCCCTCCCCCACTCATTCCCCCACACCCCACCTTTTTGGCAAAAGTGGGCATCTGTCCGGTTTGCTCTTGCCAACTAATCAAGTTGGCAAGAGCAAATGGGACAAATGCCCACTTTTGCCAAAAGAGTCACCATAGCCGGGACAGGGCTTAAAAAAGGGACTGTCTCAGCCAAAACGGGACATATGGTCACCCTTCTTTAATTGGGTTCAGCCTATGTGTGCACACAGGAGCCCAGTAGCAGGGTGTCAACAGCTAATGCAAAGAGCACATTTTCAGTAATGTACACAGACCCGAAACCAGACTAACAGTGATCAAGGAAATCCAAGCATGTTGTCAATGTCGCTTTGCCATAGTATTGTCAGTTATCTCACTTAAAATGTTTGATTCAGCCACCCTCATTTGCCCCATTGATTTGAATGGGATTACTTGCAGAGTAAATTCCTACTCAAGAGGTGTAATGATGGCAGACCCTGTGAGATGCTGAATACCGTCAATTCCCATCCAAGGGTTCTCACTTAGCACCCTGTGGAGTGCAGGGCCAGTTTGCATCTATTTTTTATGTTGCTATTATTATTAATAAAGAAAATCAACAAAAACTCTGACAGAAATAAATGGTCAGAAAAGAACTCCTTCCTCTAAATTCAAAAGACTTAAGAAGTATCTACCATGGGAAGGCAATAGACCAGATCCTAAGAAGATGTAAATCAAAGCCAATGGAGCTTCACCAATTCACACGGGCTGAAGATATGGCCAATATAGAGACATAACTCTCCCCTCCCCCCGCAAATTCCACAAATGCTTTCTGATTCAAAGTGACTAGTGCTTCCCTTTAAACAATTACATTCTCCAGCACATCTCCCAATGTGGGTCTTCTAATGTATTCTCATGTAGGAACATTTATTGCCTGTGTATGTTTCCATTTTCCTTGAGATTTCAAAATAGTTGGCACTGTTAACTTAGAATATTGCTAGTTAATTGTTGGCTAGAAAAGACAAATTCTGAGCAAGGGAACCGTTCTGGGAGGATTTAGTGTATTTGAATTATTTAGACCCCTGCCGGTAACGTGACAGGATTGTTTCTCTCTTGCAGTAGCCTGCTGCTACAAGAATTAAAACTGTCAGTGCACGGTAAAGCCTGGGCTAGGCCTTCGTAATGAGCTTGATCAGTCAATAAATGATTTTATACAGCAAATTAAACCGTACATGTGTTTTGGGTGGTAAATATTTAGAGAATAAAGATATCTAGCTAATGAGGAGGGCTGGGTAGGAAAAAATATAACGCAAATGTCAATCCTTTAAATCTTCAGCATGGTAGGATTTTGTAGAAAGTTTACTGCCACTGTCTTCTTTTATGTTGGCTACCTCTGCAAACAGCAAGGGAACACCCTATTTCCACTGTATTTACAGATGCACTGGGTGGAGGTGGTATTTGGGCTGCTGGATTTTGTGTTGGTCAGAATTCCAGACACATTTGGCTCTAGAGCTCGAACATCCAACAGCCTTATGTTGAAAGCACTATCAGAGAGAAGCGTTCTAGACTGGTGTTCATAATAATAGATGAAAGCAGCAAGCTTCAGTAGGCAGTGTGGTTCAGTGGGGAGGGTGGTAGGCTTGTGGCCTCGGTTCCATTTCTGGCTTTAGTCCCTTCCCCAAAGAACTTCACTATCTAATGTATATCGTTTCGGGATCTGGTTGCATCTTTCCATGTGTCCTGCTATCACAGCTGCAATCAGCACGGACACTCAAACTGGACACCTCTCTTACAAACAGGAGACTGCATCCAGCAGGATGACCCTTCCGTTCTGGAATTTACTTTTCCCTTTTCGCCCACCCCAGCCCCAGACCTATTAACCTTCTAGTTATGTTCCAAGAGCCATCTTTTTTCTAGGGAAGGGCTGGGATGTTTTTTATCTTGGAAGGGGCATTTATTACCAAGATTAAAATTTTCAATAAAAAAAATCATTTTCGTCAAAAAGTCACTTTTCGTCCAGAAAATGCTTCTATTAAAAATAATAATAATAATAATAAAAAATAAAAAACCCAACCTCCAGCAGCTCTGTAAAGAATCCATGGCATTCGTTCCAAAGCTAGGAGTGTTAACCCAAAGTCCTTGTCAAATTCCAACTCCAGTAGCAGTATTTATTCTGCCACTGCAGTCGCATACATTATTTTTCTATATGTTCTGACAAGGAAAGTGTGCTCAAAACCCTAATAGAGTCCAGTAGAGCAATGATTTTAATTATATATTTATGTATGTATGCATTCATTATTTGTAAAGCTTTTAATCATCCAGCTAATAGGCACCCCGCCCATGCTGAGCAGCCTTACAACTCCTAATATTTACATTCGCATTAAAAAGTCATCTCAATATTCTGTAGTGTAGATGCACACTATTAAAAGACGTACCTATTTGACACAACCCTATAGTGTTAATTAAATCAATATAAATATTTTAACAGAGCACAATCATCAAAAAGTAACACTGAGTTTCCAGATTTATATCTATAGTTTGAACAAGGAAGCAATTTGCTTTTGGTCAGTTCATTGGTATTTTTCTTCTTTTCACTATAGTTAGAAAATTGGTGGGTAGCTGAGGGAGATAGGTGTTGTCTAGTGGACATATTGACTGGATATCAAGAGACATGAGTTCTATTCCTGGCTCTTCCACTGGATTGCTGGGTGACCTTGGGCAAGTCACGTTGTTTCTCTGTGCCTCGGTTTCCCCATCTGTGACCTCTTTTGCAAAGATGACAAGCACTAGCTATGATTATTTTTTCATGAAAAATTCATATCCAAGCCTCCTTTGTTTGGAATTTCAGTAATTTTGAATAGCAGATTAATATTTTTTTCAGGTGGTTTTTATGTAGAAAAACATTGAAATCCTATGGCTACTTTAGGTAATGAAATGTGAGTGTTCTTTGTATTAGGACCACCCTGGGGGCCAGCAAACATTAGTTATTTAGTCAAAGGCTTTTTCAACTCAAAGTTTAAAATATTGTACTGAAAATCTTGGGGATACTTTGACGTGAGTGTTTAAATCATTGGATTGCCTATTGGTGCTTATCATTGGTGCAGTTTTCACTTTATTTATAGCATTTTAGTACAAACTTAGTATTCATCAGTCCTGGCGTTAAGATGATGAGTGCAGCACATTCTGGCAGAGGGGGCGTGTCCAGGTGCTCCTAGAGCACTAATGTATTCTGGTTCTTCTCAGCTGATGCATTGCCCTCCGGGGGCCACAGTCAGATGGTGCACTCTAGTGCAGCCCAGGTCAGAGGCTAATGTAGAATCAGCCCTGGGATTTGGAGGCTGCAACTGGCTCTTTTGTGATCACTGCAGGCAGCTGAAAATCAAGCCATAAACTCAATTAATTTTACCCAATTCATCCAAGTCTGAGCTAAAATCCAGTTCACAGGGACAGAGCTTGCACAGAAATCCCCAGCTCTCTCCATGTCCCCACACTCTAACATGGGTCTTACACTGAGCAAGCGTCTCAACTATACTCCGTTCCAGGCTGGCACTGACAATTCAGAACACATTTGGTATGGCAATGATTGAATGGTAGAGCCGCCAACTATTCCAGGCTTTGCTATGAGTGTAAAATTTGAAAAGAGCCCAGTTATATATTGAAAGGAAATTGAGCCACAGACTATCCTTGTAAAGCAGTCAGAACAGCACAGAACACTCTCCAAATAATATGCTATTAAGTGTAGTAAATCCAAACAGCACCCTAGACACTTATTTGGAAGTTCAGAATGCATATTATGGATATACTATTAATGCTTGTTTTTAGCATGAAATCTATCCAACCACAAACATTCAGTGCTATTGATATTAACTATTTCTTGAAAGAACTGATATACTACTGCAGTTTATTTGCATGGCAGGGAATGAAACTTCATGTTTCACCTTCTTCATGCCTTTCTTTGATTAGATTGCCTCAGTTTAATTACCAAATTCTGTTAAAAGACTTCAGCACAGATGTAATTTCACGCAGGTGTTACCTGGTATAATGAGGCCAGATGTTTCCCATGAAATAGGCCTGGCTCATTTGAAATGTGTGTGCTGCAATAGATTGATTTGTACATCCATTAGTTCAAACTGAAAAAAAAAATGGTGAGGAATTATGAACAAGGTGAAATTTCGAATAGAGGAACCCGTAATAATACCTATTTTTTCTCTTCTCTTTGTCCTTGGTTTCTTTCCTGTATTTAAGCTTTACTTTTAATGACAGTTAAAGATCTCTCACTGCGTGTCTATTTCAATTAGTTCAGCTGGTTGGCCAAAAGTACAAAGATCATGAGTGTCTGATGCAAACATGCACAGATCATGCATGGAATAGGCAAGGGTGTACTTGCCTGGGCATTAAACTGACAGCCGCCTGTCTTGCATCATCCATGTATCATCATCATCCATGTATCATCTTGCACTGTTACGACAATGGAGTTAGCCAGTTTCATAGTATTTTAGGATGGGGAGGAGAACGTCAGGTTTCCACCCACAGAAACTCTTCTCTGTTTGCAAAACATTGAGTAAAGAATAAAAAGTGCTTTTACTTGATCACAAATCCACCAACCCATGAATTTTCACTGTTAGTAAATATTTCATAACACAGCTCTCAAGAAAGTTGATATCACGGCACAAAAAAATGGGAGTGTTCAAACTGGGGGGAGAACTGACTATCTGCATGGAGTGCTGTGAGAACCACATCATCAGATAGGCCACGCAGTGGCTCATGGCATTTTGTGGTGCAAGACTAATTTTTTGTTACTCTAATAAAGCGCATAGAAGTAAATAATATTAAGTGACTTCTACTGTTATGCAATACAAGAAGCCAAAAAGTCCTGAGAGGCTTAATGGAGGTGAACTATTTACAGCCCGTCCCTCAAAAGTTGTCTTAGCAACTTTGCCTTCTCATCCTCGCATCCCACATATTATAAGCATTGCTGTTGCCCCCAATCCAGAAGTAAAGCAGGAGTAACCAGCATAGGAGAGAGGAGAATCAGAATTTGTTTGAAAACCTGTCCCCCATTTACCCCCAAAACTTTCAGTTGTTCTAACACTGTGAGAGTGCTTCTTGGGACCAATACATTCCTACCTTCTGGTGATTTAGATGGCAATGACCAACTGCGGGCAAAGTAAAAAAACCAAAAACAATATAAAGGGTATAACCGGAGGGGATTTCCTCAGTGAGGTATTTCCAGTTTTGAGCTCACACATAAGGGTTGTTCTGTAATATTCACATTTCATTCCAAAAGGAGCAAACCCAATCCCAGCTGTCAGAGTAACTGAATCCAATTGGCAGTTCAAATACCAGAGCGAGTCAGGACCTTTCCACATTTCTCCCCATTGTTCTGTCTAGTGTGATGCTGCATAGATGACATAAAACCAACCCTGGGACTCTGAAACTCATGGGACTGCAAAGCTTTGAACACTGAAGAGTTGAGCGTTACCGGAAAGTTCATAATAAGCATTGGCACAAAGGGGCTTGCCAAGCAGGTATTACAGAAGCTCAAATCAACCAAGACTTTTATTCTGTGCAATATGGCTTACTGCTTTTTAAAATTAAAAAAAAAAAAATCCCACAGGAGATCAAAATAATTGTAAACCACTCTGACCTTCCCATCTTGCAAATACTTATGCTTGTGCTTAACTTTAATCCCCATGGGGAAACTCAGATGCTTACAGTTAAGTACTTGGATAAGCATTTGCAGGGCGGGTGAGTGGCTACAATTGTAGAAATAATTTTTTTTTAATTAAAAATATAAACTTAACATCAGCCAAACATATTTCTTTAAAATTAGTTGTTTGAATGGTTTGTTTTGTTTTGTTAGGTGGGGAGCTTAAAGGTACATGTCAAACAAAGTATTTGTAAAATAACTAACACCAACCGCTCTACTGTCTACCCTCATTATTTCAATTCAGGGACTGGCAGAACAAGACTTAATATTACAATAAAGCAAAACTGGTGTCAGCAAAAAAAAAAAAAAAAAAAAAAGTTTCGATGACACACTGATATGGAACACTATGATACATGGATAAAAACTATGTGAAAACCAGAAATACATAAGACTGCAATTTAATCTTTTTATTTGAAATATAAATATTGTTACTATCAAGCTTGACAGTATAGAAAATGTGTGCCCTGCAGCCTTCTGACAAAACAAAATTTATATTTAAAACTTCCTGAAATAATGCCTTTCATATGTGGGGTTTTGTCACATTGCAGTGGCTCTGAGCCTACCTTATGGTCCTGCACCTTTAATTATTTTATGCCTAGAAGACACATTTTAAATAGAAGAGGCGGGTTACAAGAGTTTTGACAGCTGGGGATGATTAAAATACTGACAACATGCACTATATAAAATTCCCTGAGGTTTTAGCAGGGTATTCATAGGAAAGTTAGAGATTAGAATTAAAAAAAAAAAAAAAAAGTATTTTTACCCACCAGCACGAAATGTTCAGGACATTTCCCCCCCTCCTCTTCCATATAAACTTTTTTTTTAAAATATCTCAAGGCCACATACTTGAAAATTGGTCAACAAATTTGATTTACTAATCTGTTCCCATTTAACAAATATGCAGCCAGGTTTCATGGCCAGCTGTTCTATATCACTTTGTGAATGGAGCGAGGGGAGAGCTGGATTTCAAACATAGTTAATGTTGTTGTTTTTTTTTTTCCTTACAAGGGTGTTACTGATTGTGCTGATTTTCTTGCTTCTTGACTGATGTGGTTGTGTTTCTCTTTGTGCAAAATATTGTTGTTGCTACTACAGTGGAGAAAATGTGGCCCTTAGGCCATGATTGGCCAAGGTTTGTGAACATATTCCTAACTGTAAGTATCTCAATAGCCCACGCTGAGTTCACATGCTTAAAATTAGGCACATGTTTAAGTACTTTGCTGAACTGAGGGCCTAATAATCAGATGTATTAAGTTCATCCTGAACATTCAGACAATAATATAAAGGGAAGAGATGGGTTCTGATGGTCACGGCTGAAGCTCAGTGGTTGTATTTTACATGAAGCTTTTGATCCAAACAAACTCGTAAAAGCAAATCCCCAAAACAACCATATTTTGCCTTAAAGCCACAAAGAACTGCAGAGGCCACCCATTGGCTCAGGCGAACGCGAAACTCGCCACAAGTTATTGTTCATGATCATTCATGGATTTCAATTGCCTAGGACTGTGCTAGGCACCTCACAGCAACAAGTGAAGCCAGAGGGTGAAATCCTGACGCCACCCAAGTCAATGGCAAAACTCCCATTGATTTCACTGAGGCCAGGATTTCACCACCAGTTCTTGCCCCAAAAAGTTGACAATCTACCATTCAACAAGCGATGCTCACGGGAGAGTGAGAATAATGTGATCATACAGTTAATCAGTAAGGCAGATAGATAGATGGAAAGTGAACTCCCCTCAATTTTCTTAAGCTTCCTGGTAGAGGTGAGGCTTTAGGAAGGATAGGAATGAGGCAAGTGAAGGACATACCCACATATAGGGTGCAGCATGGAAGACAACCCAGTGATAATTGCTGGTAAAAGCAACAAAAGCAGTGCCAAGGCTTGTATCATTGGTGGAGCAGAGAGAAGGACAGAAATGGAAGTAGACCTGGTAAGAGAGGGGGACATGAGTTATGCAGTACAGATCATTGTAGATTCAACCAAAACTTCACAAGTTTTGCTAGATACATGTGACAAGTCAGTCTACTGAAGTCAATGGATTTACACCCTTTTACACCAACAGACGATCTGGGCAAAAATGTAAAATCCCTTTGCTAGGCTGCTTCTCCGTGATGGAGAATGCGAAATTTACATGAATGAAATATTATTCTCCATTGAAAAGATACATTTAATAGGATACAGACACAGTCATTCCACTAGGATACAATACCACCTTCAGTACTTACCGGTACCTCCATTTCTGTATACTAAGGCCCACAGTGAGATATTATTGATGCCACTGCAAGATACATGTTTTCCCATTAGGTCAAGTGAATCCTAAATGCCCTAAAAAAATCCTTTTTTCCCTTAAGGAGTAGTGAAGAATAAGTCTTTGCCTGTAGTACACTATGAGAGCTGTTTGGTCTTCTCCCAAAGATCATGTCAAATACTAAGGGTATGTCTACACTGCAATGTACATTCAGGGTCAGTAAAACTCAAGTTAGCTTGAGCATCTACACTCATTTGTAACCCCAGGTTAGGAATCGTTGAACCCTGGGTCCCAACCTAGGGCTCCGGGTCTACACTACATTATGTAGGCCCGTGTCCAGACACCCATAACCCAGCCTTCTTAGTGCTCTCTCAAAATGTGGCCACTCTAGCCCTCTGTTCATGGTGCAGTGTGGGAAAACTTGGCTGTCCAGAGGACAAAGAAAGTCATGGGATTGTGGGATATTTTTGGCAGACTTGAAGAGCATGAGTCCAGCAGAGCTGCATCTACACTGAAAAGCAATAAGGTTTGAACACTGGGTCTCTGTTTGACTCGGGCTCAGATCCTCCACCCCTATGGGGTACTGGGACCCTGGATCTGAGCCCTTGGCAGGGGCGCCGGATCGAAAGGGGGGGGGGAGGCCATGACGCTTTCACTTTTTGAAAGTGGATGGGCCTGACCCATCCACTTTTTGCCACAGGCCCCACCCCTGCCTCCTCCGAGGCCCTGCCCCCCAGTTGGAGCCAGGTCAGGGTAAGAGCTACATGGGCAGCTGTGTGGAGCCATGGACCCTCCACCCACCTGGGGCAGGGGGCCCAGGGCTGCTCTCGGGTCCCCCAGCCCAGGCAGGAAGAGGAGGGGTGTGGCCACAGAGGGGGTGTGGGCCCATGCCCCCCCACACTTTTGGGAAGGCTCCGCCACCCCTAGCCCTAGGTTACCATGATTTGTGTGTCAATGGAAGGAGGGGTTATACTTGAGCTGGAGTTCCAACCCTGGGCTGACATTGCAGTGTAGACATACCGAAAGTGTCCCATGAGATGTAGGCATCTGAAATAATGCAATTCATTCTAAGATAATTGTAGTGACTGTATAGTGAATTTAATAATATTGATATTAATAATGGGGTAAAGGACAAGAAAGACCTTTTTTTTAAAATGGTGCAATGCACATTATTGAAGGAGGAATGAAATTACGTAAACAGAAGCCAAGAATAGTTGAAGTATTTGATTCGCGAAGTACAAGGACATAATGAGAATTTATCAAGTGTTCCTATTTTATTTGGCTAGGATACAAAATACTTGTTTTATTCAGTGTTTGTAAATATAACATTGAATACATTTTTCTATGGAGGAACACAGATTCCCCCATCCCCCTCTGAAAATATGCAAATTTACCAATTTCATACCTGGGGAACAAACAAAAAACATAACATAGCAGAAGCACTTGATAAAAATATTATTTTAACTCCAAAGAAAACTAAAATAAGTATATTTGAAATATTGTTTCCATAAACAGGTCTCATATTCCATGAGTCTCTAAGATTTCAAATTACAACAAGCAGGCAAAGTGGAATATATCCTGTTTCTTGTTAAGGAGAAAAAATTGGTTGGAAAGACAACTTATCTTAAAAGGGCAAAATATGAGCTCAGACCAGGTTATTACAGAAGTGAATCCGACGAAGTGGGCATTCACCCACGAAAGCTTATGCTCCAATACATGTTAGTCTTAAAGGTGCCACAGGACTCTCTGTTGCTTTTTACAGATCCAGACTAACACGGCTACCCGTCTGATTTAGAAGTGAATGTAATTTAAAAGAATAAAATGAGCCATTTGCAGATTCCCTTTTTGGAAAATGTGCTCTGGAGAGTGGCTAACTTGCTGCCTGTGATCATTTAGGCTTGAAGAAGTGTTTTGACACCAATGCAGTAAGTGCCTGGTTTCATGGTTCACTTGTTAATACTGTACTCTTCTCACTGGACCACTGGAATTCTGGACAGAAGCAGGAGCGTGTGAAAGACTAGCACCCTTTCTAACAGGTGAATTTATCCATCTGAGGTTTCATCCTGGGGAAACCTCTCTGATTGATGTTCTGTGTCCTTTTTTTCAGAACAATCACTAGTCAAGGGTGTTCCCTCAGCTGTGCTTTAGGAATTCATGATATTGTAGATAATATGGAAAGATTCAGACACAGTCTAAAGCACTAGACACAATAAATACAGATCCAAAATAATTTAGAAGACACTTCATTCACATGAACAACGTGTGCTATAGTACTATAAAGTTAGGCACTGGGGGTAAAATTTCATAGCGTTGTGTAGGATTTTACTTGCCTGACTTTGGGTTTGAGTCAATGAAAGTCAAGCAGCTTGAAATGTCATTCAGTTCTTTGAAAATTTCCCCCTATATAGTTTTATGAACTCTTGAACTGCTTAGCACTCAACAGTAAAGTTGTTATTGTGTTTCTATTGTACTATGATAACTTATATATCCAGGAATCCAAGCCAAGATATAGTGGTTGCCAGAACCCTCCTCCCCCCAGTATTTATCATGTAGCTAAGTCGCCATAATTATATCCTATTCTAAGTATAGAGATATACTATGATACTAGGTACAGTAGCTCTGTGTGGCAAATATTGACTACGTAAGCAGCAACCACATCTGGGCTATGATATACAGCGGTGCCTCCCCATACTGTTGAATATGCCATTATACATCAACCAGATGTGGAAAGGCTTGAGCACCCCCTTTCCCCTCCCCCCAAAAAAAATAAACTCAGGGGGTGGAAAGGTCCTCTATCGTCAAGGAAATCACCAGACCCAGGGACAGCTATACCGAGCTACACCTGACCCCATACACCACCCCACTCTCACCATACTTAAAATCACAAATACTTGTGGTCTTGTTTTCAAAAATGCTGAATACCCAGCAGCTCCCATGAAAATCAATGGCTGTTCTGCCCATTTGAACATCAGGCCATTGATAAAGAAAATGAAGAGTCCTTGCTGGGGAATGGGCTGTGTGAAAGACAGACATCCATGTGCTTTAATTATACCACGTACACTGTGTGGGTATGAGCTCAGTCCAGGCAGGACAGATCAGAGTACCTCCACCCTATTTCCATCTGTCTGTCAACATTGCATAATCAGCTGTGCCTGCTCACCTGTATGTCATGTTCAGAAGACAAGAGGTATAGACCCTTCAGCTAGCAGGCACCTACTGTGGGACTGAGCTCCAGGGGAGTTGGGAATTGTTTTTTTACAATAAGCTGTAGGCTGGCAGATTTGTATCAGCACCAGAAATTTGGGGGCAAGCCTTTTAAAAAAAAATCATTGCAAATAAAGCATCAATGCACCCCACCTTTGGGGAAACAAATTACTGAAACTGATGGAAGGTGAAATCTTTTCAAAGAGACATGACATCAGTGTCTCGTCTGCCTGCTTTTTGTTGTTGAACAAGTGCTCACTAAAGGAAAAAAGCCTAATATATAACCTAGTGTCCTTGTTTTCAAACCTTTATTGTTATATATAGGATGTGGCTGAGTATTTTATGGCTGCTGCTGTTTCCTACCCAGAACCTATCCAATACAGATGTTCAGTGCACTGGTCTATTAAATGCTTTGTGTATTAAAATAGGCAAGTTGTCAAAGTCAGCTCTTTTTATTAACCCATTTTCCCAATTATTTTTATATACATGTACACACACCCTCTCCCCTCCACACACACCCCTCCATATTTAGCTGATTTTGGACTTTCACACTGTAGAACTTTTTGTGCACATGCTGATCTGTTCAGATTTTTTTCTCTTATCTTTTTTTGTACAGGTAGTTACATCTTAATATTTGTGTGTCCAATTACGAAGAAAGACGAGAGAGATGTGAAATAAAAAAGTGTGACAAGTAGAATTACAGCATGAAATGATATTATACTCTTGCTTGATATTAATAGGTTTTTCCAAGTGCTTAACAACTGTGCCATAACAGAAAATAAGCCAGTGGGAGTGGCCTGTTAGCCATTTCAGACAGACTGTAAGTCAATTTATTTTATTTAATTTATTCATTATTTCAATTATAATGTATTCATTATCTGATTAATGAAGGGCAACGTCCTGTCTTTAACACACACCTACTGAAAGAAACATGAAGGGATGTGCATTTAAGCTCATGCACTTCAGTATTTATGGATGTTTTGTACAGAATGGGACATTGCTTACCTTCCCACACAATGGGGACAGGTTCCTGGCATAGTGGTGATTTAATGAGCCAGAGAAGACACAGGTCAGACCACACCCTTTGCAGCTAGAACTGTGCAAACAAATGTAATTACTTTGTGTGAATAGGATAAAGAAAAATTAAGTCAGTCTGTGCCCAGATGACAACTCTGACATTAGCCTAATTTTTACAATATGACAACATTGCCCAGAAAGAGAAAGGCTCATAATTTTCTAAAATACCCTAATCCTGTTTACAGACCTCGCTGTCAAATGCTTGGAATCTGTTTGCAAAATTTAAAAAGCAAATCACAAGAAGCCCGTTGAGTAATTTCTAATAGGGCCTGATCCACAGCCTAATGGGAATCTTTCCATTGATTTCACTGGGCTTAGCCCCACATTGGAGGAAAGCATCATCTTCAGATGGACTTTCCACAAACAAAACCAAAAAGTCTAACTTCATACAGATAGTTAATTGCTGCACATTATTCGCTTAGCTCTAGCACTTGGGGACATACAGTATCACCAAGGACTTGTTCTGGTGTTAAAAATCATCCTCGCTAGCTGCATGCTTTGGTGATATATTGAGGCTCCAAATCCACATTCAGAGTTCAGCACTTCGGAATACCACTGTTAAAAATTAAATTATGCTCTACATAGATATTTCATGTGGTTTCGATTATTGTTATTGATAGAGCTTTTTAAGTCAGGCCAGTGAGGTTTCAGACCCAGTGCTTCTCTTTCTTTGGCTGGTGAGCAAGTGGAAATGTGAATAATCAAGTGACTTACTTGGGAAGACTTACCAGTAGCTCATCCTTACACATGGTCTAGGTATACTTTAGAGAACACTGCCACTCCAGTACTACTATCTACTCACATTTCAAAGTCTAATTAAGAAACGAACAGAACAAAATTCTGATCTTAGTAGCTTCAGTGTCCTGCAATATTTTTACCCTCTGATATTTTGTCTACTGTGTCCATAAGATAGCATATATTTTGTGGACTTAGTGCTATGCAATTGGGTAGATAGGTTTAGAATACGTAACTGATCAATAATGCATCTAATGGGTCATTTGAATGCACAATTTCTGCAGCTACCTTTGCAATCATGGTATACGCATGCACAACTGAAGTCCTTAAAAACATGAACATTGTGCCATGCGAGTTTGTGAATATGTGGCCTATGTGTGGGAGTATGAGAGAGATTTTACCAGGCACAACGGGCAGTTATTGCCTATTGACTTTCAATGAGACTTGAGTCTCTGACTGCCCTTTGTACCTTTGAACATCTTCACCTCTAATGCACCTTACCCATATGGATTTTCCTTATTCAGCCAAAAAAGTTATTTAGGGAAGAATAAACTCTGAAGTGTAGTTTGGATTTTCAAATTTGGGCCCCCTAAATTAAGGCATCCAGTATTTGGCTGCTCATATCAGCTCTCACTCGTGAGAACTGGTGTTGTGGTTGAAACACTCAGAAGGCCTAGGTTCCTTCTCTGACTTGGGAAGACTTCTCTGTGCCTCAGCTTTCTCATCCACAAAACAGGACTAACAATTATCTACTTCTCTAGGCTTTTGTGACGCTTATATCAGAAAAATGTGCAAGCAATTTGCAGGACAGGACTGGAATTCAAAACGATCCTGACAAAATTGGAGAATTGGTCTGAAATCAACATGATGAAATTCAGTAAGGTCAAGTAGGACTTCACTTAGGAAGGAAAAATCAAATGCACAACTACAAAATGGTGAATAAGTGGCTGGGTGGTAGTACTGCTGAAAAGGATCTGGGGGTTATAGTGGATCACCAACTGAATGAGTCAGCAATGTGACACAGTTGCGAAAAAAGCTAATATCATTCTGGTATGTATCAACAAGTGTGGTATATAAGACACAGGAGGTAACTGTCGCACTCTGCGTGGCACTGGTGAGGTCTCAGATGCAGTACTATGTCCCGTTCTAAGCACAACACTTAAGGAAAGATGCGAACAAATTGGAGAGAGAGGCCAGAGGAAGCAACAATTATGATAAAAGGTTTAGAAAACCTGACCTATGTAGAAAGGTTAAAAAAACTGGGTGTGTTTAGTCTTCAAAAAAGAAAACTGAAGGGAGGACCCAATAACAACCTTCAAGTATGTTAAGGGCTTTTATAAAGAGGATGGTGAACAATTGTTCTCCATGTCCACTGACGGTAGTATGAAAAGTAATGAGCTTAATCTGCAGCAAGGGAGATTTAAGTTGGATATTAGGAAAAACTAACTATAAGGGTAGTTAAGTTTCGGAGTAGGCTTTCAAGGGAGGCGGTGGAATCCCTGCCATTGTAAGTTTTTAAGAATAGGTTAGACAAACACCTGTCAGGGATGGTCTAGGTATACTTGGTCCTGTCTCAGCTCAGGGGGCTAGATGACCTCTTGAGGTCTCTTCCAGCCCTATATTTCTATGAAAGTGTTTTGAGATCTTCAGTTTAGCAGGTGCTATAGCAAATCAGGGTGGTATTTGAAAACAAGTTTGGGGGCACTTGTTTGTGTTCATAATTACAGATATGGGGGGGGTCTCTTGAGTTAGCTTTATATTTTTACACATTTCTAAATTTTGTACAAAAATGGGCTACATATAGGAATAGCTATTTCTTATCTAGCACTTTTCAGCAGAAGATCTCAACGCACTTTACAAAGGAGGTCAGTAACATGATTCCCATTTTACAGATGGGGAAACTGAGGCATGAGGTAGTTAAAGTGACTTGCCCAAGGTCACAGAGTAGGCCAGTGTCAGAGCTGAGCATAGAATCCAGGTCTCCTAAATCTCTAGCCACTAGACCACTTTGTCTAAATAATGAATACCATGCCATGCCAGAGAACATAAGACAGGTTTTAAAACTGAAACGGAGCATTTTTAAATGTGTGATAGATATTTATCCTTGTTCTGATTCTCTGAGATCTATACTGAGATTTGGAATAGAAATGGCAAGGGTATTCCAAGACAAGCAAATTAAAATGAATTTGCATTTATAGTCCCATTATTAGAAGGCCCAGAAGACCATATGTGGATTAAAATTGTATGTGAATCTAGTAAATGTTGCTTTAAAAAAATCTAATCTTCTATTACATCACAAATGAAATGGATGCTAAAAATAATGGCACACTTTTTTCATTATAAATAAAATGAAGAGTTGTGCTGTGGTACAATTTGCATTCTATACACTCTCTAAACAAAAAGATTTTTTTCCCATATGTCATTTGCCATCTACTCATGGTGAATGTTGCTTTTGGGAACACTAGTAGCATCACAGTTCCATATCCTTGTCAGGTGAGCTATTCAATAACATCAGATAAGCACGATGTACTCATTGCCACTGGACAGTTGCCCCAAATTTCCCCATTCACCTCAGTGGTGTTACTTTCTGTTGGGCCCTTCTTCTCACGTAGTTTGCTAAATTAAAATCGAGACCACTCTGTCATTTCTGAAAGAGCTGCTGGACTTGTTATTGCGCTCAAGGTACACTGACATTTATAGAAAGCATCACAGAACTGGATCACTGGGCAGGTTGAATAGCTCTATGTTTGGTTGTTTTTTTAAATCAGATTTTACTTCCAGAGTTTAACACAGGAGCAATCTGGATTCCCAAGAGACTAAGAGCTGCAAGGAATACTTGGCCAAATCCTGGTTTACTAGCAAGAAAAGGAAGCAAGAAATCCCAGTGAAAAACATTCAGGCACAACCCATACTTTCAAAATGTGTTGCTTAACAGGGTTCCTTAGGGGCTTCCTTCACTGCAGCGTGTATCCTCTCTAAGGTTCCCAGCCTGCCCTGCTTTTAAAGTGATAGCATCCCATCACACCAAATACCATTCTTACTCTCATTTAATTACTAACATTGTATTATTTGTTATTATTATTGTGACTCACTTGTATAGCATTACACATTAAAAATTTTCCAGACAGACCTCTCGAAAAGATACACAGCACATCTTTGCAGACAGCATTTTACTGACTGTGGATGACTCCTAGGGAAGTTTTCATCCTTATCTTCAAAGCGCTCCATGGGCCCAGGATCTCTAAAAGATCATCCAAAGCTCTAGGACAAAGACTTGCTGACAACTACACTCCTCTGGCACAATGGAATTCTCTACAATAAGGTAAAACTCATCTGTGCAAGAGACCAAACTTCCTCAGGGGCTGGTCTGAGATTATGCAATGAATGAACTCAACCAGGGACTGAGGACCATCACAAACCTCTCCAAGGGCAAGGCCTATTTCTTTGAAATGCTTTCTCTAACAAACACAGAGCAACAGGTATATATTTAAAAAAACACTACTAAGGAACTCCACTGGGGAGAGGGTGAGAGAACAAGCAACACATGACTGATGTGTAGTCACATTGCTTAATGAACTAGTGGAAGATGCTCAGATACGATGGTGATAAGCGTGGCATAAGAACCTGACTAGACTAAGTTTCTTGATTAGTAGGGGCAATATATGTAGATGCCCATACAGATAATGTAAGCAAAACGTTATAAATCGCACTGATATCACGTGCACTCTTTCAAATCCAGATCACCACTTTGAATCCAGCAGAATTTGGCAACCTAACACGATTTGGTAGTCTCAGCACCTTTCCTATCCTCCTAACCTCCAGCCCCCTTCCGTTGGCACTCTTTTTGGAGGCATAAAAGAGAAATACCTTCTCACCCCAGTCAATCCCTTTAGAACAGATATAAGCCAGGCAGTGGCCTGCAAGACAGACAACCTAGTCTCCATTCCCAGCTCTGCTGCACGACCATGGGCAAATCACTTCATAGCTCTGCTTCCCTTTCCGTGTCTCATCTAGTTAGACTGTAAACTCTGTGGGGTAAGGACTATCTCTGTGTGTGAGAACAGAGACAAGTGCTATGGGGTGCCAATCTGCTGGGACTTTAGAGCTTATAATAGAGTGAACAAACCCATGGGACCACCAATGCACTTAAAGTTAAGTGCGTGCCCAGGTGTTTGCAGAACTGGAGCTTATGTTTGTTCTGTGGATGAGAAGAGAATTTCAGATGTGAAGACTACCAATCTGGCGTCTTCATCTAGCACTAAATTCTCTTAATAAAGAGCAGAAAGAAATTGCTGCCTTTGCTTAGGAACTGAGCATTGCCCCATATGAATATTTTGAACAGCATGGGAAAGAGAAGCCTTTGTGAAGTGCTGATTTATGTATTCTGTTGCTTGTGCACTAAATACTATATCTGAAATTATATAAAGAGGAAGGATATTTTTAGTAATTGTTGGCTATTAAAGCCCCTGGAAAAAAAAGTAGTTTCTCTAGGTACAACTTATTCTGTTTGTGGTTTTAGACACCATTGCCAATATTTCAATAATATATACATTATGAACTGCTATAGCTGGCAAGGTGTATCCATGTTGTCTGTTCCAGGGGAGGATTTTGTTGCTTACTCAAAATGAATAGATTCAGAAGTGGAATCCAGCATGGAAAATGAAGGAAGGTCAGGGATAGGGTAATATTTATGGAAGATAGAGCTTTTTAGTATGCTACTAGCTTCAGGGTCTAAAGCACTCATTTGAGCCTCCTTGCTCAGAGAGCCTTTTGGTGTTAACAAAAAAAAGGGGGGGGGTGAACTTTTTCATTATAAGCCATTCGAACGCAGAACATTTTACCCAAAATAAGTAACATGCAAAGGGTTGTTTCAGCCCAGCTGAGACAAACACTCGCTATAAAACATGACACACTTTTGGCAGTAAGCACTGCAGCTATAGTACTTGCTCACTTTTATTTGGAACTGGGTGCTATAATCTTAGCTATTAATCATGGCTTGGGAAACTAAATGTTAGGAATTGGATGAGTTTGACTCACAAGGGGATATAGAGGATGGATGACTGTAAGATAAGGGAAAGAGGATGTGGTACTAAATGTGGCACAAAGATATACAGGGTTAAAGAATTCCCATCTGCAATGAATGCACAAATAAATGATGAAGACTAAAGCACTGGAGGGCAGGTATAGGTTTTGGGAAAGCCCAAGTGCTAGCGTGAGTAACAGAGCTGGGAAAACTATTCACAGGGAATGTGTGACCCTCAGAGCATCCCAATGCCAGATGGCAAGGAGCTTACTGATATCAGATAGTGAATTTCAGATGGCCTGACCAGTTCAGTGTACCCCAATTCACTTATGTCACAAGCTGTGTCTAATAGGTGTTGTGTAAGGCATCATTGGAAAACCAACAACAGTGATCACTAATATCCATGCAAGGTGGATGTATGGTAAATGCCCAAAAGACTGTACAAAGGTGAAGGAAACATTGAACTAAAATGTATTTGAACCAGAGATGTCTGGGGAAGTGGGTAAACAGGTTTTCTCCAGACAAAGGAAAAGCCGATGCCTCCATATAGGTGCACTCACTGACAATTGGCAATCCTAGTCAAGTGGTCATTCGTTGGCATATCGGAGGCTGCAGAGACAGATACATTTGTATAGTAGAAAGCACTGGTGGGGAGGCAGCCAGCATGGAACCTTCTCTGTCAGACTCCCTGGTACCTTTCCTCCCTGGACTATAAAAGTAAGAGACAAAGACCCCCAAGTTATCTTTCAACTAAGATGACACAGGAACCAAGAACTCTGTATTTTGTGGGAGATCCTGGCCAAGGGGGGTTGGTAAGAACCTCATCATGAACTAAGACTGTAACTTTGTTATGTCTTAGTCACTAGAAAGTGTTTTTCACTTTTGTTTGTGACCATTTCTGACTTTATCCTGTACACTTAAAATCTCACTTTTTGATTAAATAAACTTGTTTTACTTCTATTCTAAATCAACCCAGTGCTGTGTTTGATCTGAAATTATTATTAACTCCAGTTAAAGCACCAAGCTGCTGTGCTTTTGTCTCTTTAAAGGATCTTATTGCTCCTCTGAATGTTCCAGGAGAGAGCTGGACATTTCAGGGCAGATGGTTTGGGGGAAATTCAGGACTGGGGGTGTGTTGCAGTCACTTGGCTAATAGCAACCGAGGCTGGTGGAGACCAAAGTGTGACTGTGGTGTAACAAGCAGGCTGCTGGAGTCAGAATTGCTGAACCAGGGCTGCTCAATACACGGACACTCAGTGCATGTTTGTCTGCTGGCTGGGAGCATCCAGACAGGAAGCTACAGCAACAGAGCACTTTAAGGCACTCAGGATTATAGGACAAGTGGTGACACAACCTCTCACTGGTCTGGACTGCACCCCAAAACATGACAGAATGCCTACCTAGTTCAATGGTATAAATTTAATAGTAACTATAAGCTATTCCCATTATATTGTTGTTCAGTGGCCTGTGCAAAAGGAGTTTGGGGTCTAAGTCCGGTCCCCTGTCAGCAGCTGTTGACATCACAAATATCATCCATCCAGTTGGTAGTCTCATTACCACAGCCAAAAACTGACTGAACATGAAGACTGAATCATCTTCTATAGCAGGGGTAGGCAACCTATGGCACGCGTGCCGAAGGCAGCACATGAGCTGATTTTCAGTGGCACTCACACTGCCCGGGTCCTGGCCACCGGTCCGGGGGGCTCTGCATTTTAATTTAATTTTTTATGAAGCTTCTTAAACATTTTAAAAAAACCTCATTTACTTTACATACAACAATAGTTTAGTTGTATATTTATAGACTTATAGAAAGAGACCTTCTAAAAATGTTAAAATGTATTACTGGCACGTGAAACCTTAAATTAGAATGAATAAATGAAGACTCGGCACACCACTTCTGAAAGGTTGCCGACCCCTGTTCTATATGACAGAGCCCTTCTTTCATCCCTGGTGGGGGAAGGGAGGAAAAGAGGTGCTGTGAAGTGAGAAACCTGGGAAGACTGCATGTGTTTTGTGGATTAAAGAGAGGATTTCAGTCTCCAGGCGTCTCCCTCTGGTAACATCTATGATGTGAAAATTAAAATAGTCCAAAATACCATAGGGGGAAATACAGCCAGATATACCATATGTAGGGCAGCAATGGGTTAGAACCCACAGAGTTCTCTTGTTCCCATGTTCTTTTCCCATGTTCTCTTGAAGAGTACCTGATGTACTCATGCATACATATCATGATACATGCATATCAATGCTACTTTTGTGTTATGTGCCCTTCAGAATGCTGGAATTTCTAGTGGAACACCAACATTTCAAAGAATGGCAAAGAATCTCATCACGCCACAGATCAGCATTGGAAGGAGATAAAACATAGGCACAAAATTGTTTCTATAGGGAGCTTCTCCAAAGAATCCCTATTGATATCAGTTTGTTACACACAGAACACCTTACAAGCCACAGATAGTTGCTCTTTGATGTTGTCTTACTCTCCTAGGAATTGCTCCGTCTCCTATTGATGTCAATGACAAAACTCCTGTTGACTTTAGTGAGAGCAGAATCGGGTACTGATCTCTGTACCTTTTCTCATATGTCTTTGGGCCTAATTCTGATTAGACACCCATGTAAAATGAGGTGCAGCTTCACTTAAATCAATGGAGTTACAACGATCTGAGATCAGAATCAGGCCCAATGGAATGTTCTACCTCTGCCCTTCTGTGCCCATATGCACACTTTGGCTCTCAGAACTGAATTGACTCATGTGTAGACTGACTCTTCCTTTAGTGGAAGGAAGTGATAATTGTTTTAAAGAGGTTCTAAATGTAAAGGAACAGACACCCACCTACTGGGTCTTAGACATATTGGGTAATGCAATTACTCTTCTACGCCTCCTGGTCATTACATTATTCTGGAGAAGGCATGGTCTGCTTTTTAAGTCCTGAGACATAATGAGCCTGTTATATACTTTACCAGGTACAAATATATTCTTCTTTCTAGCTAACCTAACCTGTTATAACAAGCCATGTTTTAATGATAATCCATTCACCACTGCTCATTCACACACAGCGCACATAATTAAAATACAATGTGGCAGCATGGTCTGGAACAATTACTTCTCAGAAATTACTACACATCTGAATTGTGCATATATTTAATCAGAGTCTCTCCCTCAATGAATCCCATTTGAAATGTGTGACTCCACTCTGTATACCACCACTCAAATTGTCTTGCATTACAGTTTAAGTTAAAGAACCCAGTCTCTTTATTTTTAACCAGATCAGACACCTGCTATCCATTTGAATGGTATCTGATAGAAATATTTGTGCAGGACGGACAAGAATCAATTCATGAGAACTAGACAATGAACTGCATAAACACAGTTCATGAACCTGAATCTTTTACAACCTGGCTTATCCCCCATACATTTATAAGGGCACTTGCATCTTTTAAACAACTGACATATTTATGGTGCAAAAGACAGAAACAAATGAGGAAGCAAATGTTTTTTATTAAAAGAAAATGTGAAACGTTTTGGATTAGATGGAATTTCTTTTCTGTTAATCTATATAAGTGGTAACATTTAACTATTTGATTTGATTTAACTAAACATCTCATGAGACTGTCTTTTCCATGAGATTTCCAGCCCAGATTCTGCTGAAGGAAGAAATTTGGGTAACTCAGATGACCAAATATACGTAACTTTTGGATGCTTAATCTTGAGTATATGGGAGTTCGGATTCTTAATCTTTCTTGGCAACTTATTTAAACAAAACATTTTGAGGTTCTTCCACCCTTAGTCCCTTTGCACTATATGCATGTGTGTTCTTTTCCTGGCAAGCTCTTCATCTCTATGTTTCAAATATAATTTAATTAAGCACGGCCAACTTTGCAAAGGTGATCTGGTTGAGCATATGCCAGCAGGTACCCTGCACTTTGTTACTTCAATTGAGCCTTATAATGCGACTACTGATGATGTCTGACGAAGTGCCTGATGTTCAAGCTATATGAAAACATAGTCCTGTTGTCAGAATGGAATGGTCAGAACAATACAGAAGTTTGGGCCCCAAGAAAATCAAATACTGCTAACGTTACATTCTACTAATGTCCTGCTGCACTCAGAGCAGAGATGTGAATGCCACTGTCATGTTTAATACGTCATTATGCATAGTCTCATTATACTATGAGAGTGGTTGAAATCCCAATACAAATGTTTAAAATATGTGAATCAGAAATGTCAGTATCTGTATTTTAAATCCCAGGATTGGCCAGTCCTTGAACTAATACAAGTTGAAATACAATTTGAATTAAAATCAAGTGTCCAATTGACTTTAAAGGCAATCATTAATATTTATTTGTTTTTATGGGAAATGATACCGGCAATTAATTTCTTTCACACCTTCAGTGTTCGGCTTATAAAAACCTGTAATGTAACATGGCATGCCAGATGAATAACATCTGAGATTATTTCTTTTAGATCAAATGATTGACATACAATGATTTTTATAGCAAAATTGTGGAATGATAGACGAGGCGAGCGCTACTATGGGAAGATCTATTGTGTTAAATATTTTTCCCCAGCATAAAATGTATTACACTGGTTTTAGTAGCTGTCGCTTTAAAAAGAATAGGAATCATAAGGTTATGGGTTCCCTCTTCCGCTGTATCTCTTTTATAAATTATCGCAGTAATTTATAAATAAAACGTATAAGGACTCAGTTCAATAAGACACACGTCTGGACTTTGGCACTGCAGAACTCTGCACCAGCCCACCAAAGCTGCAGAACATTGATTTTCTTTGGTGTCTTTCACAGTCTCTTGCCAGCTTCTCATTGTAGAGGGCAGACATGACTTTTATTATATCAGCCCCTTTGCCATCAATGACAAGCAAATGCCTTTCCTTAATGATTGATCAGTTGATGACACAGACTGGGACTCCACCCATTTCCTGCTATTGGTGTGCCAGTTTTCCCCACTCTCCTTGTCCTCTTTGTGGGCGGAGATTTTGAAGCCACTAAGCTTTCACATCATGTATTGCAAGGCACTGCATTTAGCCGTATGGAGTGGAAATCCATCAACTTTATGAATAAATTTGTTAGTCTCTAAGGTGCCACAAGTACTCCTGTTATTTTTGAGGATACAGACTAACACGGCTGCTACTCTGAAACCTGTGTGTGTGTGTGTGGTTCTAGGGGTAGGTTTTACTTGCTCTCCAGAGTATAATAAGCCTGACATGCACCCCAACCACCTTCTAGTGCAGGGAATGTGAGGAGAGTCTCCCATTTCATACTCATGGAGGTGAAAGTCCCAGGAGCAGAGTCAGTCCTACCACTTTCTTGAGGATGGAAAACTACCCAAACCTCTTGAGTTTGCAAAATTCAGTGGAAATAGTATTCTTAGTAAATCCTGTAGTATTTCTTATTTTCCATTTCTGGTCCAGGCTAGTGAAGCATGATCACAGTACTTAGAGCAGGGGTCGGCAACGTTCGGCACGCGGCTCGCCAGGGTAAGCACCCTAGAGGGCCGGGCCAGTTTATTTACCTGCTGACGCGGCAGGTTCGGCTGATCGCGGCTCCCACTGGCCGCGGTTCGCCGTCCCGGGCCAATGGGGGTGGCAGGAAGCTGCGGCCAGCACATCCCTCGCCTGCGCCGCTTCTCACCACCCCCATTGGCCCAGGACGGCGAACCGCGGCCAGTGGAAGCCGCGATCAGCCTAACCTGCCGCGTCAGCAGGTAAATAAACTGGCCCGGCCCGCTAGGGTGCTTACCCTGGCGAGCCGCGTGCCAAACGTTGCCGACCCCTGATTTAGAGCATAAAACCAAAAGTCAGGAGTTCTATTCATGGCTCTGATATAACCTTGAGCAAATTATTTAAAATCAAATTCTTCAAAAGTATTCATGAATTTTGGGAGCTAAAGTTTTTGGGTGCCCAACTTGAGATACCTAGGCCCTGATTTTCAGAGGTTCTGAGTATCCACCATGGCAAATATAGTCAATGGGAGATGCTGGTGCTCAATATAGAACAGTGAGCAGTCCATATATCATGATCGTTTATTCTGGTCCAAGACTTAGGCAGGCCTTGTGCAGCATGAGCTGTGTTCCTCATTCAGGGAGCTAGAAAGCCTGGGAGCTACAGAGTCTATTTGTGTCAAGAATCCTAATACAGATCCCCTTTCGGAAGGTATATTCAGCACCTGTGAAAATTAGGTCACAGGAGGCTCAATTTGGGCACTCAAGATTATTGGACATGTTAGATAATTTGGGCATGACTCAGTTTATCTGCAAAAAGGAGTGGATTCATATTTCACAAAGGTGTTGTGAGTCTTAATTATTGTCTGCCAAAGTGCAGTGTAATCCTCGGGTGAAAGCTGTTGTAGAACTACAAAATATTATTGTCATTACTTTGCTGAACCTTCACAAAAAGATTTAGTTCAGGTTTACTTCTTGCAACGGGAAAATATTTGGCATGGGAGGGTGCATTGTTAATTGTTCCAAAAGAATTTGATCCTCACTAATATGCCCATGTGTACAGGGTTTCTTAAACTACTTTTGTTAATAAATATTTCTCATCAATTTCAGACTTATGTGTAGGTTTTGCCACTTGAGTGGAGGGCCACTGACCTATGTATTTAGTTGAAAGAAAAAAAAATGTTCCCATCAGTTTTATAATGTATTTTTTGTTCTGTGACATATCCACTGAAAGATCTATCAGTAAGAGTCCTCATGATTGGCTCATTCAAAAAATGACTCTTAAGAATGTAAAACAAGTTGGGTAAGAACCCTGTCCTAAGAGTAAAAGTCATAGCTCCCACCAAAATCAATTCTGTTTTCAGATACGACAGGTCAATGATAAACGTGCGCAGAGATCTAGGAACGGAATGGAATTTGCATTGAACTATATGCCTCTTGACTGGCAATATCTTAAACTGACAAGGTGGGTGAGGTAATATCTTTTATTGGACCAACTTCTTAAAGTAGTCAGAAGAAAAACAGGATTCAGATTCCCTTTCTATTGTGTTTTAGTCCACAAAATATTTTCTGTTGGAGTGGTCGCAGGCATTATTTTGAACATTCATTCATTTTCTCTGCCCAGGTGTTTTACCCAATGTTTGTTTCTCCTTGTGCATTGTGGAGTTTAGTTTATGACGTTCGTACTCCAAAATTAGAATTCTGTGCCTCCCAAAATTAACTCAACACTGGGGCTTTTTTGTTCTTAATTTTTTTAAGAAACATGTACACAAAGTTTAAACATTAAACTCTAGATTTGAAATCCTGGGTCTCTTATTTATATATATCTAGAAAGAGATCTGGTCTTCTGCAGCACTGCCAGACAAGTTTGCTCATGCTGCCATGCCTGTGACCTTAACCTTGATGTGAAGTATTCGTCTCTAGGGGGGCAAAAGGTAATTCAGACACTATAAGCATTGTGCTACTTCTTCCCAGAGCCCACACCCCTGAGCAAAATGCCTGAAAAATAAATGCCAAATTGATGCTATTACTCCCCAAATAAAACAAATCAAGAATATTGTTACAGTTTAGTGTTTAAGTTTGAAGGAAATATGTTTGGGGGAGGAGGGAACGAAAAAAATCAAATCAACCATGTCTTAAAATGCATGGTGAATATGTCCCTGGCCTTATGTCCTTTATGGAGATTGTGCTTATTCAACAGATAACTCAGCGATGCAGTCAATACCTGGCAAATTTGATACTTCCAAAGGCACTAAAGGGGAATGTCAACCAACACTGATGAGCAGCTTTGAACCCAAGGCCTTTCAGATGCAGCTTGACAAGTTAACAGGCTTTTCCTCTGTTGAAAAGAGGCTTCTGATAGACTGCATTTCTGTGAGTAAAATAAACTCACTCCCCTATGGGCACATGCCTTAAAGGGATAGGACGATCACCCATTCTCAATGTGTACTATGTCACTGAAGTACATTTGTGCTGCATGTGGTATTTCTGGGAGGAAAAATGAAACAAACCAGTAAAATATCTCCTGGGTGGGTGAGTGGGTTGTTAATTGGGAAAGCTTGTAGACCCATTTTGCAAGGTGACAAAAGAATCTGCTGCTGAAAACCTGCTTTCATCTTTATCTAGCACAGAAATGCTGATTAACTGTTACTGTTCTACAAGAAAGGGAATGTTTTACGTGTTATGGGATTGAAATGTTAGCTGGAAACAAACAACTAAGTTAGAGAGGTCTTACCCAGTAGATCACAGGGAATTCCTTTATTTACTGTATAGTAGGCAATGGCAAACAGAAGTGCTCTAGTGGACTGCACAGTCAAAAAGATTAAGGGAAGTTGGTCAGTCAGTCAGATACATTAACTTGATGAGTGAAGTTACGTATCCATTTTTTCAGCCCAACAAACCTTTTAAACAAACAGAACCACCAACAAAGCAAAATGTACTTAAGTTAATAGGAACCTTAGTTTCATTAAACAAGGTAAGACCACATAAGCTCTGTAGACAGAGAGAGTTTGGACTCTCTATTCTTTGGGGCCGACTATAGGCCGGATTCTCAACTTGCATAAATCAATGTCACTCTAATGAAGTGAACAGAGGAAAAACTGATTTACATTCTGTCCCTCAGGACTGAGGATCTGTCCCTAAAGGTCTAACTAGTTCTGTGTTGTCCACCTACCACCCTGAAATGCATTTGCCCATCTGTGTATTGGAGAAAAGAGGCCATTCCTTCTTGACCATTACAGGCACTGAGTTCACAGAGTTTGATGACCCTTATTTTCTTACCTTGTTGTTCGTTTCCATGGCTACACATGTTATTTGTGGCTGAAACCTATCCAGTCTCTCATTTATCCCCAGTGCCCATAAATATCTATTTTTAAATTTTAAATATAATTTCTGGGGCTTCTGTTAAGGTTTTTAAGCATATGTACAATATTTCCATCATGTTGTAAAATTGGGAGTATTTACAATTTTTGGAAGTAATGAGGATCCAAAGAAAGCTAAGACTGCAATTTTCAAAAGCGGAATGTAGCCAAGACCAGCTAAAGGCTACATGGAAACTCATGGAATGTATTCTTTAGCAACTTTATTGTTTGTGTTGAGATATCTGGTAAGGTCTTTTGGGAAAACATACCACATATCTCTTTAAAGTCCAACCAAAATATCATCTGTCCTATTCTCAATACAGCAGCCTTACTGAGATAAATAACTCAGGGGAAAAAAATCTTCCCCAGTAAATCATACTAACCAAACATGGGTTTTGCCAAATTCCCTATCCTCTACTCCAACCAGTGAGATACTGTTTTACCCAACAGGGAGTCAGATTATATGACAAATTTAGGACATTAAAATTAAGACAACATATCTGTGGTCCTCTCAGAAATCAAGCAGTTCTTATTTTCTTAAATCTCTTTTTCTTGGCAACAGGGGACTTTGGGCCACAGCTAAATAGCTTATGAACTCATTTCCTAAAATTTCAGTCTCCCGAAAGCTTTCTTTCTCTGGATTATTTTTAATTCAGTCAATTTGTAACACATATTCAGGCCATATCCTCCACAATATTTTATGATAAATCCCATTCAATTTCACATGTATGGTTGCAAGCTTTATTGCTTAACAAACATTTCATCTACTCTCCCATAATTTATATCTGAATGGGTTTATTATAGACATAGCATTTCATTCATGGTGCAGTTAATTCTGTAGCACGCTGCCTGTTTTCTGTATGGTTGCTCTACCATTATGTGCTTTCAGTACAATTGAATTTTTTCCTTGGGAGTTTTATAAAATGGTTTATGAATATGTAATACAAATTGTATTAACAAGGCAAACGTACTTTTATTTCTTTTATGACCATTTCCAGTCAATGCCTGGTAAGAGAACAAGCACGTCTCACTCAATTCCTACATGTCTATTAAATAGAGCTATCCATACATTACTGCTTTCAAGGGACAGTGCTATCACTTTAAAAACAAACAAATACTTGTTCTAATGCTAGTTGATGTTGCAGGCTGCTCCACAGTGGGGGTGGGGAGGCTATGTAGCACAACCTTCTATTGGTAGGCTTTTCACCCTTTAATCAGGTAACAGAATCATTAATAAATATTACTGCGGGCTATTTTTTTAGAATGCTTGCCCAGAGTCTATAAACTTATTATGATTAGTTATTCGTATTGTAGTAATGCCTAGATATGGCAGCCACCTTGTGCCACTGTACACACATATAACAGAAAGATGCTCCCTGCCCCAGAGAGCTTACAATCTAACTACAAGATGAGAGAGACAACAGATGGCTACAACTAATGGACATGGGTGGAGCACAGGAAAATAGCAAGAAGATTACAGTAAGTTTAATGGGCTGGGACACTGCTAACCTACTGCTTTGCCCAGAGGTGAAAGTAAGCCGGTACGCCCCAGTACGGCGTACCGGCAAGAGCCAGTGTGCCGTACTGGGGCGGCCCGGCTTCCCCAGGCGGCAATTTAAAGGTAAGTCCCTATTTTTACTTTCACCACTGGCCTTGCCATTGTCAAGCAATTTGTAGGTATCATGGCCTTGAGAATATCCTCTTATGCATAAGGGCTAGCATGGGAGAAAGCAAGAAGATGTTTGTGGGAAAATGTCATTAGTAGGCAATGAAGGCTGACATCATTGCCAGTGAAGATGAGGGTCAGTTGGTCTCTAGTACTATAACAGATGTTAGGCAGGGGGTGGCAAAGCCATGAGCTCACTTCGCTCACTGTGTGTACCAAGGCTTTATTTTTTGTATAAAGCTTTTGTAAAAATACCCAGGGGGACAGAAACTCAGCTAATGTAAATTGTCTCCTTTCCATTGACTTTGACTGAGCTATGATGAATTATACAAGCCGAGGAACTGGGCTCCAGAGAGTGGGATGGGCCCATTATTACATATATGAATAGTACGTGTTGGGATTAATGCCACTGGATCTGCATAACTGAAGAGAGTGGAGCAATGGTTCATGAGCTCTATTTTACCTAAGCTCACCTATACTTTGTATAAACAAATTTTGTACTAAGAAGCTAAGGTAGGCGTTTCTTTTTGGCAGCTGAGAACACCAGCACATTGTGCAAGTGCAGGTACAAACTCTAATACACGGGGTAATTTTGATCTTTTGGTTCACCATAGTTACCTTCCTAAGCCTCCAAGGTGGCTTCTCTAATGCACTTTACCTCAGGCATGTTCTCAATCATCTGATCTGGCTCTGGATTAAGAATGCAAACCCTAAAAACACCTTGCTCCCATTCCACACCTTCGACTGCTGGTTACAAGAAAGAAACTCTCTGCACTGAGACTTTGTCCCTCTCATGGACTGGCCTGGACTAATGACTTTCCATTAGCTCTTCCTTACAGAGCATGAGATTAGTTTCTCAGTAATGGCAATGGCTGGCCAGAGTTTGAGGATGGCAGTAAGCGGTCTGGGATTGGCAGGCTAAAAGGAGGAAATAGAAGATTTTGAATATATTTCTGCCATGGTCTCCATCCAGATCCAGAGCAGATATTTGCTGTGGGGTTTCAGAATGTTACCAAGTCTGCCTATGTCTTGGTACCATCACTAAGTGAGCGATCCCTACCCAAACCTCTAAAATTACGTGTGCAGGAAAAAAGTTAGAGAAATCAGTGGTCATATTTTGCAATAAATATTGCAGATATAGGGCCAGATTCTGCTGAGGTACACCAGCATAAATTTGGAGTAGATCCACTGAAGTTATTCTGGATTTACAACTGTAATCTAGATCAGAATATGACCCATATACATTTTCATATAACATACTTTATGGAAAAACAGTAATAGCTGTGAATTTCAGAAAACGCCCCCGGGCTCTCCAAGCTCATCATCAGAAGTGAGCTCCCATAGACCAGGACACACCAACTCAAAGCAGCACCAGACTCTGCCAAAACAACAGATGCAAAACCTGTAGACATATCTCCACTGATACAATAATCAACAGACCTCACAACTAGGGTGACCAGGTGTCCGGTTTTTGACCGGAACACCTGGTCGAAAAGGTACCCTGGCAGCGCCGGTCAGCACTACCGAATGGGCCATTAAAAGTCCAGTCGGCGGTGCTGCGGGGCTAAGGCAGGCTAGTCTCTACCTGTCCTGGCACTGTGCTGCACCCCGGAAGCGGCCACGGGGCTCTGAGCACTGCCCCCGCCCTAAGCACTGACTCTGCACTCCCATTGTCCCGGCCAATGGGAGCTGGGGGCGGGGAGAGGAGGTGCCTGTGGGTGAGAGCAGTGCATGGAGCCTCCTGGCCCCCTACCTAGGAGCCGGACCTGCTGGCCGCTTCCGGGGTGCAGCGCAGTGCCAGGACAGGCAGGGAGCCTGCCTTAGCCCTGTTGCTCCACTGACCGGGAGCCGCCCGAGGTAAACCCGCACCCCAACCCAAGCACTGAGCTCCCCCCCAAACCCAGAGCCCCCTCGAACACCCCAAACCTTTCATCCCCAGTCCCAGCCCAGAGCCCTCACCCCCCCTGCACCCCAAGTCCCTGCCCTCACCCACACACTGAACCCCTCATCCTTGGCCCCACCCCAGAGCCCTCACCCCCTTCTGCACCCCAACCCCCTGCCTCAACCCACAGTCCCCTCCCACACTCTGAATCTTGGTGGCAATTCGGCGGCGGGGGGGTCCTTCCGCGCTCCGGGTCTTCAGTGGCAATTCTGCGGCGGGTCCTTCACTCGCTCCGGGACCCACCGCTGAAGTGCCCCGAAGACCGGGAGCGCGGAAGGACTCCCCCGCCGCAGAATTGCTGACGACGACCGGGAGCACGGAATGACCCCCGCCTAGGGCGCCAAAAACCCTGGCACCGCTCCTAGGTATCTGAGCATCCTAGATAAATATATTTTCTTATAATTTTAACAATTAAATAATAAATGTAAGGGCTAATCCTGTGATTTCTCCCCATTTTTCTCCCATCTGTAACTTCCTCCTCCCTTTTATCTGTCTTGAAAATAGTATTTCCCTAAGACACCACAATCATATTTGGAGGGGGGAGGAGGGGGAAAAACCTCTTCCAGAAATGGCCCCACCCACTCTCCAGCTTACATTAATGTCACTACAGAGTTTTGGGCCAGCACTATAAAATGCTGCAGTGATTTTGACAGGAGAAGACCACAGCTCTCATTGATCAACCATCAGTTGGAGCTTCCTGAGGTGACCAAACTCCAGGGGAAAGGATGGTATATAGATGGCAGCAATTGGCAGTGCAAATATAGAATGAAGCTATTTCTCATCAGAACACAGCGACAAGGTTTATTAAAACTCAGAGCCCTCTCATAAGCTTAAACAAGGGGAGCCTGATACATTCATCTTTAATATGTCTTATTGTACTATTATTTTATTACTACTTGCAGTCATAGCATCATTCCACCTAAGGTAATTTTATGGCCCCCATTACCATAGTATCTGAGTATTTCACCATCTTTTAATATATTTCACTTCACAAAACCTCTGTGAGGTAGGGCAGTGCTATTAACCCCAGTCCTACAGATGGGCCAGTGAGGCACAGAGAGACTAAATGTCTTGCCCAAGGTCACACAGGAAGGCTGTATCAAACCAGGGAATTCAACCCAGATCTCCGGAGTCCCAGCCCAGCACCTTTCCCACCAGACCATCCCTCATCTTTCCATTGGTTTTAGAGACGTGTGAGGACAAGCACCGCGTACTAAATTGCTTACAGTTAAAGACAACATGCAAATAAAGAACATGGGCTGGGAAACAACATAACAGATGCAAGAGTGAGTGAGTGAGTGACAAAGCTGAGTGTGTATTTATGTATGTTTCTCTATAGTGCATTGATGAGTCACCAAATTAACGAATATTTCCCTGCTGGAAGGCTAAGGTTCATAGGCCTCCTGGAAGAGATGTTTATGGGCAAACTAGGTCAAGAAATGGTTCCCAGAGTAGAGGGCAGCCCAGAAGTAAGTCCAGAAGTGGAAATGGAAAGACAGGGAGGAGGCAGTTAACCATAGTGAAGGGGAAATGGAGTGTGAAAGCAGATGAGAACAGAAGGGAAGTCAAGAGCTAGGTTAGTTCATACTATGATGGTTTCCAAACAGTGTATGAGAAGAGGCATTTAGAGAGTCACATCCAGGCAGGACTCCCACAGTAAATGTGCCACCTCTGTGGGAAGAAAATGACAAGGAGCCTGCTGTTAAAGCAAGAGTCAGTTAGTTTGCATTAACTGCTACTGTATATGAGTGTGTAAAACTTGACTCAATGTCAAAATGCTCAGCAGTTTCTAACCCCTTTCCTAGGAGTTCTATGGGTCAGATTTGTGGGCAGGTTCAGAATTAACAGCTTGGATCAGCAACCCATAGTGATCCTTTGTTAAATTCCTCTACAGGCAATTGTACTGTTATTTTATATTAGTGTGAACAAAGGGCCTGAATGAGATGCAAGTAAGGGATGTTATATTTTAAATAAAAGTTCAGATAAATGTGCCACTGGGGAGCTTAGGATCAAATGAGCTTTTATATTTTTTATGTAGAATGTAATCACTTTCTTCATGATTGTGGTTGCTACATTTCTGTTATTAAAGAGTTTATTATTCCATGGGGGATACTTTTCATTGATATTACGTGCTTACCAACCAAAAGAGATTGTATCTGCCGATCCTTTAAATCACAATAAAGCCATGGGAAAACATAACATGATAATATTAGAATTGGCAAGATACTCATGGTGCCAACTCTGATCATGCCTGTGCCCAGACCAGATCTGTATGCAATTTAAATGAAAAAACAGCATAATGTGGTTATCTGCTTTACAAACCTTAACATCTAAGTGTTTGGTGCATATTCAGGGGAATTTGCCAGATGCAGTATGTAAAAAGGGGAGAATAGATCCAAAAAAGACAGTGAGAAATTTCTAAAAGGGAAGTCAGTGACCTAACAGGCCACTTAAATGTATTCAAACTTGGAAAAACTGGGTGAGTTAGAACTTCCTCCTGGGCTATTACACATCTGCCAATTATGTAGCAAGTCCACCTTTAACCTCTCTGACCTTGGCTCCACTACAGGGGCCATATGTTCTCACAGGAACTGGTTTTGAATAGAGTATCCAATACATTAGGCAAACCCACGCTGTACTTCAGAGAGTCAGGCAGGTAGATATTCTCTTTCCACCGATTTATCTTTCAACAAGCATTATCATGGGTAGTACGCAGGACAAAATTGCTGTCATTTGGAACTATGTAGGTTACTTTGTATTCTAATTCCTCTCCTATGACAGTTCCAACTAGCAGTCAGTCTTCTCTTAGATAGGAGGGTCTTTCTATTCTTTTTGAATTTCTGTCTCCCTCAGTGTCCCAGGGTACTAATGCCGTACAACATATTAATCCCACAAGTCCAGCATTCTTGAAGTACCCCTTGAAGAGCCCAGTGCCATAAAGGCATGTTTTGTGTGATTGCTTTTTTTCTAAAATCATTTTGGGTGGTTTGGGGGTTTGTTTTGTTTTGGTTTGGTTTTGGGGAGGGGGAGGGGGGAGAGGAGATGTCAATGTGACAGCCAAATATTTGAATGTGAACACTAAGAGGCCACTCCGATTACATGGGCTTCCTTGGCAATAGCTGTTGTTTAAATGAGACCATTCTGGGGAGGGGAGAAGGGGGTTAAACATATGTTATTTTAACCTTTTAATAGAAGCAGTTATAATATATTGGTCAATGGGTTATAGGAAGGAGCAGGACAGCAGGCCTAATCTGTGTCCTCTCACCTTACTCTAAAGCAGGGGTGGCTCTATGTTTTTTGCCGTCCCAAGCACGGCAGGCAGGCGGCTTTTGGCGGCATGCCTGCGGGCGGTCTGCTGGTCACGCGGATTCGGTGGCATGCCTGTGGGAGGTCCGCCGGTGCCGTGCCATCGGTGTCCCCGCCGCTGAGTTGCCGCCGAAGCCGCGGGACCGGCGGATCTCCCGCAGGCATGCCGCCGAAAGTCGCCTGCCTGACGCCCTCACAGCAACCTGCAGGCCACTCCCCGTGGCTTGCCGCCCTAGGCACACGCTTGCTGCTCTGGTGCCTGGAGCTGCCCCTGCTCTAAAGCCCAGCATAATGGTATGGCGTCCTATCCCATTACAGGCTGGAGTGGCTAGTGCAGAACACTGATCACTTTTACAGAGGAAGGCAGAGTTTTTCCAGTTAAAGAGAAGTGACTCAATACACTACCCTTATACAGTCCTCTTCCGCTTTCAGTAGCAGTGTTTTAGGCATTAAAAGAGGCAGCAATGGAAATATTAGCACAATGTGAGTAAGTCCTGATACCCTGAAGTGTATGTTATAATGTATATTATGTATTGACATTTGCTATATGCCCAGTCACCATTTACCAAACCTCCTTTCCGAGAGCTGGCATTAGAGCTTTTGGTGCCTCAGGGAGATTCTATTATAATACAGTGGGGTCACCATTACAAATAAGTGGGATATTTCTAAGGGTTGAACCTGGGGTCAGTTATGGCAGTTGCTATTTGCCCCCTCTATCAAATATGGCTGCACATTTAAGTGCCCTACTGCAGCTATTAATTACTTTTAGGACTGCCATCTTTGGGAGAGGTTTCCAACAATACAAATACTCTATCCGCGCATTACTAATGCCCCCATCACTAGAGTGTCTCGGTGATAATACGCCACTTTTCTCCTGAAAGGACCCCACTTTCTACCACTCCTTCAATTTCAGGAAAGATGCAGACCAATTGAAAGTCCAGAGAAGAGCAACAAAAATGATTAAAGGTCTAGAAAACATGACCTGAGGGAAGATTGACAAAATTGGGTTTGTTTAGTCTGGAAAAGAGAAGACTGAGGGGGAACACAACAGATTTCAAGTACATAAAAGGGTGTTACAAGGAGGATGGAGAAAAATTGTTCTCCTTAACCTCGGAGGATAGAACAAGAAGAAATGGGCTTAAATTGCAGCAAGGGCAGTTTAGGTTAGATTTTGGGGGAAAAAACTTCCTGTCAGGGTAGTTAAGCACTGGAATAAATTGCCTAGGGAAGTTGTGAAATTTCCATCATTAGAGATTTTTAAGAGCAGGTTAGACAAACATCTGTCAGGGATGGTCTAGATAATACTTAGTCCTGCCATGAGTGCAGGGCATTGGACTAGATGACCTCTCGGGATCCCTTCATAGAATCATAGAATATCAGGGTTGGAAGGGACCTCAGGAGGTCATCTAGTCCAACCCCCTGCTCAAAGCAGGACCAATTCCCAACTAAATCATCCCAGTCAGGGCTTTGTCAAGCCGGGCCTTAAAAACCTCCAAGGAAGGAGACTCCACCACCTCCCTAGGTAACGCATTCCAGTGCTTCACCACCCTCCTAGTGAAATAGTGTTTCCTAATATCCAACCTAGACCTCCCCCACTGCAACTTGAGACCATTGCTCCTTGTTCTGTCATCTGCCACCACTGAGAACAGCCGAGCTCCATCCTCTTTGGAACCCCCCCTCAGGTAGTTGAAAGCAGCTATCAAATCCCCCCTCATTCTTCTCTTCTGTAGACTAAACAATCCCAGTTCCCTCAGCCTCTCCTCATAAGTCATGTGCTCCAGACCCCTAATCATTTTTGTTGCCCTCCGCTGGACTCTTTCCAATTTTTCCACATCCTTCTTGTAGTGTGGGGCCCAAAACTGGACACAGTACTCCAGATGAGGCCTCACCAATGTTGAATAAAGGGGAACGATCACGTTCCTCGATCTGCTGGCAATGCCCCTACTTATACAGCCCAAAATGCCGTTAGCCTTTTTGGCAACAAGAGCACACTGTTGACTCATATCCAGCTTCTCGTCCACTGTGACCCCTAGGTCCTTTTCTGCAGAACTGCTACCTAGCCATTCGGTCCCTAGTCTGTAGCAGTGCATGGGATTCTTCCGTCCTAAGTGCAGGACTCTGCACTTGTCCTTGTTGAATCTCATCAGGTTTTTTTTGGCCCAATCCTCTAATTTGTCTAGGTCCCTCTGTATCCGATCCCTACCCTCTAGTGTATCTACCACGCCTCCCAGTTTAGTGTCATCTGCAAACTTGCTGAGAGTGCAGTCCACACCATCCTCCAGTTCATTAATAAAGATATTAAACAAAACCGGCCCCAGGACCGACCCTTGGGGCACTCCGCTTGAAACTGGCTGCCAACTAGACATGGAGCCATTGATCACTACCCGTTGAGCCTGACGATCTAACCAGCTTTCTATCCACCTTATAGTCCATTCATCCAGCCCATACTTCTTTAACTTGCCAGCAAGAATACTGTGGGAGACCGTATCAAAAGCTTTGCTAAAGTCAAGGAATAACACATCCACTGCTTTCCCCTCATCCACAGAGCCAGTTATCTCATCATAGAAGGCACTTCCAGAACTACGATTCTATGATTCCAGTTGCTGTGATTTAATGAGAGATTTTGTTTACTAATATTCATAAATTGTTGCTACTACTATTTGTCTGTGAAAAATATTACATGTCATTCTTCAGCCTTTGAGGAAGGGCTAGCACAAGAAGGGACTTGCATTGTTCCCTAAAAGATTTGCATTCATCCTGACCTCTCACAGTAAGGATTTCCATAGTCGGTGGTGCTGTTCCTTGCACACAGTCAGCTCCAGCCATGGCCCTGCTTCTTCCCTGTCCCCTTTTCAGAGTACTGAAGCGGAGGCCAGAGCAGGAGCAAGAAGTCTCTGCACCTTTGACAGCACAGGGAGCACAGGAACTACTCTTGCGTCAAGCCCCGTGCAGCCTAGAAAGAGGAAGGAAGCTTCATACTCAAGCGTCATGCTCACCCCTGTATGTCCATGCACAGGCCACGTGAAATCTAGTGCACAAACTGTGTCACGGATTACTTGGGTGTAAATAATGCAATAAGGATATAGAAAGGATTGGACATTGATACAAATAGGAGTAACGTTTGTAGTTACACTAGCTAGATTAAAAAAGTCATATAGGTTATCAATCCTCATGCCACTGGGAATAGGATCTTCTGAGATAGGATACTGGATCACACAGACCACTGGTCTGCTGTGCTACGGAAGCAAGGAATTCTACAGCCCATACACAATCTCTCTCTTCTTGCACTACAGACCTTCTGTGTAACCAGCATGACATTCATTTTTCATGTCAAAAAAGTATCCTGGAAAGGGGGGGGGGGGGCAAAGGGGGAAGTGTTCTGAAGGCCAAAGGAAGGCCTCTGGGAAAAAGCTTTGTGGTTTTAGTGAAGGTCTCCAGGTTTGAGATTAAAATAAAGTCCTGTGAGTTAGAGATGAGAAAAAATTGTTAGGTGGTCAACCTAATCTCAATGCAGGAGAGCTAGATTAGACAAACCAAATTAACATTTTCCGCTGCCTTTCACAAAGGTCAGAAATTCTAGATAAACAGGCTGTGATTTTTGCTTTTCAGTTATATTCCAAAGACAGGAGTTTATCAACAATTTGGTTATTAGCCCCAATTTATGTATTTATTGCCACCCTAGTACATTACAGATATTGGCAGTGTTATAAGGGCCCAACCGTAATGCACATTTAGGTTCATAGGATTCCTTCCTTTGACTTTAATAGGTACTAGATTAGGCCCCAGGAGAGTATTACTGGAGAATAGTGTTTGAGTAATTCATGCTTTGAGTAATATTTTGGATATAAAAGATTACCATGTTAAAGGCAGCGTGTATGAATTATATATATTTCATACTATCTCAGTAACGTCCTTCCTTATCACTTGGTTCAGGAACGGTATCTGGCTCAAAAAATAAGACTGTATGATATTACTGTCCCTCAGAGCTCAGATGAGCTTGGCGATACTGTCTGTTTTAATATATAATAGCCCCTTTACATTAATTTTCTGTACAAATCCAAGGGTAGCATCGCAAGCAATACAATCCAATGATCCATATAAATTCTGTTTAAGCTGTAGTATTTTCTCCTTTTCTGCAGCTTTTTCATTATTGTCAGAGCAGCACCGGCCTAACCACTTTCTATTGAAAGAATAATTGTAAATCTGCACAAAGTTCATGATGATTAGTTTCTTTTGGAGTCGGGCCAAAGAATAAGTCTTTCTCCAATACAGACTTTACGTGTAGTTTCAGTCAAGAATTCATTTATTAATCCTTCCTATCGAGCATGGATTAAGTAATTCATGGGCCCTGGTGACATCAAGCAACTCTTTGTCTTGTGATATTCTTCCCAATCAAAGGTCTCCTTAACGCCAGAAAGAGGTTATCCCTGAAGATATTTAATATTACATCTGCATCTAATTACATAGCCCTAGGGTGCCCATTATATCTATCTAGGTTTCAGTCTCTCCTACTGAAGTTCTAATAGGGATGGTTCCTTCTTAGGCTAGAGCATGTAATGCAACCACATGAAATCTTGTGTAACTAAGAAAGTTTATTGAATCTAAAGGATCAGTGGCTCTTTGGAAGGGATAGTACATTGGACTGTGAAGGGCATTCAGACATCTAGAAGACCACCTCTGGATGGATCCATCATGGATTTCTGGAGCTTCTACCCCATGATTCCAACAGAGAAAACAAAAATAGAAGAGAGGTTGTGTGTCAGAATCTCCCATAGATTTCTTTGTTCACAGTGTACAGTAATTATTTCCTTCTCACATGAGGTTCTGCTTTGATATGAAAAATAATTTTCTGTAAAGCTACATTAAACTCTATGGTTTGGTTTTGTAGGAATTTATGTGGCTATCTGTTCCTTAGGTTTCAGCTTTTAAATCAGAGGGGAAAAATCAAAGCAAAATTAGGTTTAAAACTGCAGTGTTTCACCTGGTTTTGTGTGTTTGAATTTTTGCATTTGAACTAAATTGATATGATTGTGTGTTGCAAACTTCACAACAGGTCACATATGTTTGAAAGGCTGTTCTATTGAAGCTCAGCGTTCCAAATGAAACCCCCATCCAGACAACATTTGGTGCGAACATTTCACACAGCTCTAACATTCTGTGAACTCTCTCTGAATTATTGTTGTTCCACAGATGTCCTGAGGGATTTTCAGAACTGCTGTGAGATGATGACATCCCTTGAGGAGGGCTAATAGACTGTCATTGTTTCCACTGGGAACAATGAAGGTCAGAAGTGCTAGCCAACCCCTGGTAACATGCAACTTCCTTGCACTGCTCAGCAACACTGTTGAAAATGTGTATCTCTGATTGCCATTTAACTGTGATCCTGTGGAATCAGTCCTCATCATGTGTTATATGCTTTAGTCCTGAAGCCTGGCAAATCATCTCAGCTCAAAAAACTCACAAGGTCTGCAGGTCATGTTTCTTTCTCAGGACACATTTAATATATCAGGCAGAGAGCTAACAGCTAACCTTAGAAATGGAAGCAAAGTTCCCCAGCTCCTGGTTTCTAACCCGGAGTTTAGAGCCCTACTTTTCACTCTACCCAGCTTTCATCCTGTTCTTAGAGCAGCTGCTTTCACAGCCTCACCCTGTAGCACCTGTGCAAGCCAAGAGTTGGTTTTAACCCCTTATTTGCCTAGGTTAAGGCAGTGCTCCACAACCTGTCACAATGCCCTTTGCTATTTTTTCTCCTTTCCTTGGGCCCACTCCAATGGCCATTGAATTCAATGAGAGTCTTTCCACTGAAATCAGCTGGATCAAGCCCTCATTTTTTAAAAGGAGTTCAGAAAAAGCCTAAGGGCCATGGAGAATTCTCTATCACTGGAAACTTTTTAATAAAAACTGGCTGATTTTCTAGAAGATATGCTCTAGTTCAAACAGGAATTAATTCAGGGAAATCCTATGACTTGTGCTATTCAGGAGGTCAGACTAGATCAGGGGTCGGCAACGTTCGGCACGCGGCTCGCCAGGGTAAGCACCCTGGCGGGCCGGGCCAGTTTATTTACCTGCTGACGCGGCAGGTTCGGCTGATCGTGGCCCCCACTTGCCGCGGTTCGCCGTCCCGGGCCAATGGGGGCGGCGGGAAGCGGTGCGGGCCGAGGGATGTGCTGGCCGCGGCTTCCCGCCACCCCCATTGGCCCGGGACGGCGAACCGCAGCGAGTGGGGGCCGCGATCGGCCGAATCTGCCGCGTCAGCAGGTAAATAAACTGGCCCGGCCCGCCAGGGTGCTTACCCTGGCGAGCCGCGTGCCGAACGTTGCCGACCCCTGGACTAGATGATCACACTGGTTCCTTCTGGCCTTACAGTTTGGCTGATTAGCTTCCATTCTCTCAGAAGCTATTTGATGTTAAACTCTTAACTGATATTCAGGCATCTGTTGATCTAGCAGTGCTTTTGTTTCCATACATGCCTGCTGCGCCTTTCCTTCTCATTCAGTAACGATTGTGTGTATTCAATTGTAATCGGAGAACCTACAGGAATAAATGTAAAGCTGGCGGGGAAAGGATTCAAAAGTTTTAATAGAAAAATTGTAATTCATACATATTATGACTACAAGGGAAAATGAACCACAGCTTGATCACACAACAAGAATAGCAATTAGGTGCAATCGTTGAATTTGGTTTAGGTATGCAGCATATGTAGGTAAATACACTGAATGCTAATGGTTTTATAATAGTCTTATTAATTCACACACACAGTTAATGTTTAAGATAAACTCCCCATCTTTAGAGTAATTTATGCATTCCACTTTTATAGAATTCCAATTGAATGAATATGAACATAATCATTTTACACAAATGTTCTCTAAGGAGTGTGCAGAGAGTATGAAGCAATGCTCTGACTCCCCACAGCTTTATTCATAATGGATCAGCCTATTCATTCCTTATTAATTTAATGGAGTACAACTGAGCAGCCTAGCAGCTTGAGCTTATGAGTGTTTCACAAATGGGGCTTTTTGCCTGTAATCGCTTAATCCTACTGGCTAGGCCTCATAAATTGAATAAAGGAGTGAACTAGGTTTTAATTAAGTCTCCGGTATGAGACTGTCTGAAAGATACCACAGCCTTTTAAGATCACCATGCTGAAGCATGTTTGTCCAGCACCCTAGCAGTGTCAACCATCCCAGGCTAGGAGGACGAAGACCAGTTGCTTTGATGTAGGAGATTTGTTAACGCATTTTTTTTTTTTTATTAAAAATCTGTTTACCACTGTTCTTCAGTCTCATTAAGTCAGTGCCGTCCAAAAGCACAAGGGAAAGAAGGCTCATTGCTGTACAGTTGATCTGTTCTGGAAGGTAAAGGATTTTTGGTCATTCATTATTTCTCCATCCATAAAACTGGTATGCCTTGACTGACCAGCAACCAAAAGGACAGACAGACATTTTGGCCCATGCTGTTTCTAAGCACTTCCTGATTGCAAGATGTGTTATGTAATTGCCATAACGCCTATCATTAAGAAATCTACTTCTAAATATATATATTTTGGGGGGGGGGGAAGGTTTAGAGTGTTAAATTTGTTTTATAAATGCAAAATACACAAGATCCTGGTGAAGCCTAAAGCCAGTGCTAGCTTACAATATATGCAGGCCATTTCTATAGGGGCTTCTGGATTTTGATATTGTTAGTGACTCTATGAAGCTTCTGAGCCAGATACTGGAAAGGATAAGCATCCAAAAGCTCCCCTACTGGCATGTTAGCAGTAGCAGCACAATTGTCGGCACGGCTAGGCACTGAGATCAGGACCCCCTTGTGCTAGGCGCTGTACAAACATATGAGACTGTAAGCTCTCTGGGGCAGGGACTATCTAAATAGTGCCTAGAGTGGTATGAAGGAAGGAATCAGCTCTTGTTTCTCATTTTCTTTCCAGGCATCTGAAAATTACAGGTGGGAACTGTAAGGCTGGAGAAATGGAGGGTAATTTGCCTAGCTTGCTTGCAGTGCGTTATCTTCAATTGGACTGCTGCCCTGTAGTTATGTTTTGGTTTTTATTGTGTTGTGATTTTAAGTTACGTCAAGGGCACTTAGGCTGGAATTTTCAATGAGGTACCCAGCTCTCACTGAATTTTCGGAAGCTCATTTGAAAATCTGAGCCCTGGAGCGAGTGAGTGTACATTGGCACAGATCTATATAAGCAAATGAAATAAAATAGCCAAATTTTCAAACACACTGGACATCTGGAAGCCTGTTCAAGGAGAGCTGATGGATGCGGAGCACTTCTGAAAATTCAGCCCAGTGCTGTCACTCCAGGTGACACTGGTTTATATAATAAAAGCTGGAGTTTAAGATGGAAAATGTATATTTTTGCTGATCATAATAGAGTTTTAAATGCTTAAAAAATTCTGATGGGGGTGTGTGTGTAAAACAGTGCAACTTTCTAAGCTGTTGGCTTTTCAGAAGCTTAAAAATCATGGATGAAATTTTTAAAGAATGCCAGAGATTTAGCCTGACATCTTCCATTAAATTAAAATTAATTGGGGCGGGGGGGAAGATGTGTGGCTAAATTCTCTGAGCTGTTTGAAAATCTCAACCTGGTTCTATGTGAATATTTTCATTTAGCTTCAAGTAACACCTAGTAGGACTATAACTAACAACGATTAAATAAATCTGCACGTTTTCAGGTCACACTGTACATTTGACAGTGCCTTCCATGTAGTCAGTTTCACTGTAGTCAGTTTCTCCTGTTCGGGTCTTAAATTATGTTCAACTCCTTTTTAAAACTGACTATATTTCAAGTTGACAATGTCCCACTAATGGGAGTTCTGCGAGACACTGAAGGGCTGGTATGAGAAAATTGGGATCCATATTGTGTTGATGATATGATTGCACCCAAATGGGACAGAGTCAACTGGTTTCAGTTTTCTGGACAACTTCATCAAACTGCCAGACTGGATGTGTCAACACATCCCACTCATTACACTTCCCTGCACTTCCTTCACCCTCACCTAAACTCTCCTTGCAGCCAGTTGCCTTCTTGTTCCATGAAAACAATGACCACTTCATCCCACTCTTTCAACCCCCATCCTTTTCCTTCTGAAGCAGGGGACCTTCTTGCCACTTTTCCTATACAGCTCAAGGCTTCCCCTAGCTATCCGAATGATAAGAGTCCAGCCAGTCTGCTGAGCTGTGATGTGCCACTACTGTACAACTCTCATTCACCTGTGTGTTTGTGCTATGCAGTAGAGCAGAGGGTGGAAATATGCCATGCAGCATTGCTCTAACTCCTCAGAGCATTCCAGCTTGAGGTTACATGGATTTTGGAGCAAGTCACATGGTTAGATCGGAGTGAAAAGGCTCAATCTATCTACACATTTTCAATGTGAATGGCTTATTGAGCAATGCCTTAAGTGCTTTATTAATAAGTGGTAAAATAGTTACAGTGCCACTAGTCTTCTGAATAAATGCATAAAGCTCTCTAAATCAAAAGCTACACAATCAAAGTGTCACTGATCTATTTTTCAAAAGTGTGAACTGATAATTCTCTTGCATAAGATCAACAGCACTTATAAAAGATAACGTGTATCAATAGGCTTTATATGCAGCGTTTGCCAAACTCCTGGCAAGATTTTTTTTTACGCATTATAAACACAGATTCATTGATTGATTTGCACTAATTACTTAAAGAAGATGTTCCTGGGCAAATTACACACACTGAGGCAGTTTACAAAGAATGTTATTTGCTAATTGACAAAGTGTGCACCTGCTTTTGAACAGTTGTCAGGCTGAAGAGAAAATAAATACTGAACTCAGAGAAAATACATCGAAAAACATGTTGGAGCCAATGTGGGATTTTCATCTCATTGTTAATTGCTAATGCATTTCCTGCTTAATTCCTCTGTTTCTCATCCTCCCGCGAAAGAAAAATGTACAATCAGCGCAAATGTTAAATTAGTCATGAAATGCTAATTTGATATTGCCCCGCAAAATATACTATGGATTTCAGTGAGCACTTAGCATTTGTGACAAAGAAAAGGCCCAAAGCAGAGAGAACTTCTTAGCAGCATAACACATCTAAAGAAAGCTCTATGTGCCTCCCCTTTTCATTTTAAAATCAATAGAGTAATAACTGATTCAGTTTGGAAGCTGGGTTAAATTCTACTCGATTTTACACCTGAGTAACCCTATGGATTTCAGTAGTGTTGCTGGGTAGAAACAAGGAAGAATTTGGCTCATTGTACTCTCTAGATATTCTGTAGTCAGTTTTACCAACATTCTCCATCATTTATATGTAGTCAACGTTCTCCAGCATTTTATTTGTAGGCAACAGCCACAACAAATCTTTGCTAATATCTGATCTAATTTATAGCAAGCTAGGCTTGATCCTTACACGAGGAAAAGAGAAGGCACGGTTAAAAATCATTTGGGACAGTCAGCCTTGAGTCCCGATATTCACTAATCTATCTGACTAAAATCTAAATTTGCAGATCAACCTTGTGACCACCTTCACCCCTGTCATAACTCAGTTGAGATCACCAGAGTGGACTATGAGCCACAGGGTCTAAAAAATCATTTAGGACCAAATTCTGCCCATAGGTATGTTTACGTGGTTCCAGTTGAAGACCCAGGGAACTGTGTTTATTCATTTGAAACTGACTGTCCAGGTGTGGTTACAGGCAAACTTCTCATAGCGATGAATTTATTCAGTGAATTCAGCCCTTTTTTGTTTGTTTTGTTTTTCTACTAGCAGGATACCTACTAGCCGACTCATGCGTAGGACCTTTTCCATGGTTCGCAATCAAACACTTCATGCAAATAGATTTCAGCTAGTGGGATGCTCCCCAACAATTTGCCTCAGCTATTTTCCACTGTTTTTTTTAAAAATGCAAGCTGTGTTATTGGTCACTTAAGTCACATGATCTACTATTTCTGTTCTCTGATTGGCTGGCTGAACAAACCGATGGGCCAGAATGGCTGACCAGCAAATATCTATACTCTCAAGTGAATACAGGAATGCACATGAAGAACAGCCAATTTCCAAACACATAGGCCACCAAAATTCCATTTGCATTAATGTGAATGGTAAAAAGGACACCCAACATGGGCTAACAAGTCAGCTATTTGGAATCTGAACATTCATGAATACTGTTTTCACTATTCACCCATCTCATAACGTCCTTTATGGAAATCTCAGAGGTCCCCTAATGATGACTGATTTAACTACTTTTATATAGGGAAAAAATTGATTGCTCAGCTCAGTGGTACAAATAGATCCCAATAAATACATTATTCAATAAATTTCATTTTTTAAAACTGTTCCTCCAACACAGTGTGAAATTCCTACACTTAACCATTATCTAAAATCACTACCTGTGAATTTCTGCAGTAAAACATTGCTTGAGCTACAGATTGTTCCCAAACGAGTTCACGGTGAAGATTCCCAATTTGAACTGAGTTGGCCTCATGATATTGCTTCTATTATTTGACTGAATGATTTATAGAGCTAAATGATCCACTGTGAATGGTGAATATTACTAGTCAATGTACAATTAGAAATCTGTACTGTGTTGGTTAGTGTGGCATAGGATCTGGGGTGGTCAGTTTAAGTTTTATGGCGAGAGAAATTTAAATTTCTTTACAAGGGTCATATCCCAGCTATCTCGGTGTCCAGAAGAAGTAGATATTGGGTGTATTCAGCCAGAGGGTGTGGGAAAGAATGGCATAGATCAAAAGTTGATCAACTGTACTTATTCTAAAGAAATTGAAATCCCTGGAACTATAGACATAACAGCCTCAGAGTAGGAAGGGTGGAGGGAACTCCCGGAGGAAATTAGGAGACAATTGTCGTGTGGCCTTCCCCTCCCCGAACAGGATGTCTAATCAAGGAATATTTTGTGTAAATGTTAATGAAACCTCACCCTGAGGTGCAAATGCACTCTAACACCTGGGCAGTGAGGACATACTGTACTGGACTATCTGAAAAGGTTTGATAAAAGAAAAAAAAATCTCTTGACATAGGAAGGAATGGGGCCCAGATCCTCAGAGGTATTCAGGTGCCCGACGCCCATCGGGGAAAAAAAATTGATGGTAATTAGACACCTAAATACCTTTGAGGATCTAAGCCTTGCTCTCTAGACAGCAAGTGATGCTGACAGCCTGACCAAAGGGTGATCAGAGGAGAGATTTGCTTTCCTGAGATGTAAATTGTTCACTTGTCTTTTTCCTCTGTAACTAAGCCGAAAATGTCTTAACCCTTCTCATAGCTAAACTAGATAAGTAAACTATTTCTTTTATTGTCATTTTCTCTCCATTTCTTATAAATCGTGTTCAGATTACTGTGGTATGGGCAATTCCAGCAGATGTCCCCTGAGAAATGAGCATCCTGTAATCTCTAAGGAGAGGTGCTGAAGGATAAAGAATTGCACAATTCCCCACCTCCATCTCAACACACCAGTCTCAGTCAAGAGGCATTGACAGAGGTGTCTTAATCCAGTGAATTGCCATTAAACTGTGGTGGGCAGACACAAGGGGAGAAAACAAAGAACCAACAAGGAGATGAGAATTGGTGGGGTGCTGGTTACAGTTGTGCCAGAATGGGGTTAGGATGTGGTTAAAACCCGTAAGAAACAGTAAGAAAAACCCACAACCAAGCATTATTCACTCCGCTCTAACTGTGGCTAAGACATAATATTTGTCTTGAGTTAGAGACAGCCTCATTTTTGTGTTTCTGCAAAAGGCACAATCTGGCTGCAGTGTCACCATTTCCATAGACAGGGTTTTGGCTACATCGTTTCTGGCTACGTTTAGCTGCTTTCACTATGAAACAATCTTTTTCAAAAGGTCTTAATTTTTCTGAATTTCTTTCACTCCACTGAGCATCTGCTGCATTCAGGACCCCTCAGGAAAGCAAAAAAGGCAGAGGGCCAAATCTGCAGCTGGTGTAGGTCACCAGAGCGCCACTGGCTTTATTGCTTAACATCAACAGAGGATCTAGCCCAGAAGCTTAATAAAGGAAAATATGTACAGTATTCTTGGGACAGATATAGTTTGCATAATTGTAGCCCATGATGAGCCTAGCAGAGGCATGTTAATAAGGACCTGTACTAGCACTAGAATGTTCATGGATAATGATATCGGTTCCTGCTGATAGAGATGGGTACTGATTTGACAATAAGCAATTTTGAAAAGTTGATTTGCTTCAGTGAGCTCATATTTTGCTCTTATTTTGAAGTGAGCTAAGGAAGTCAGACAATCTCAAGTACAGTTATTTACATTCTTTCAGTGCACCCCAAGAGATGAGAATGGTGTCTGAAATATGTTTGAGAAAAATGTTGACCCGTGCCTATTAAAACAAATGAACCAAAAAGCCCTGCACACCGATAACTACAAGCAAATAGCTTATAATGAGTAGAAAAATAATTCAAAGCAAGCCCCCCTACTGGCTAAACACTAAGGGATGGATCATTGGCTGTGTGTGGTATGAGTGGGCACACACACACACAAATGCAAATTATGTAGGATGTGTGACTAGGCATATCTGTGTATATGCAGGCAGGTTCCACTCCTAAACTGGGTGCAAAAGAACATTCAGATAAGTATTCCAAATAATTAGTCCAAAAGCCACAAATTAAAAAAAAAAAAAAAAATGGATCTCCTCTAGTATTGTGGTAGCCTCCAACCTTTCAGAGGTCTAGGTTAAATAAGCACCCAGATATTTTAGTTGCTAATCCAAATCTTATCCAAACTGTCAGAACTTCAGTAAGCTTCAGACCTTCAAATCAAGGAGAACAAAGCTTGGTTTCTGCAACAGATCATGCTAGAAATACCACAAGAGATGCCCGCTTTGGTACTTACCCTGCTGGGTGGAAATTGTATGAAAATGTTAGACAACATACCCATTTTCTCTTGGTGATGCACTATTGTATCTTATCTGTACACAACTCTGATGGGGTGTTCACTCTGCACTTGCCCTGAAAGGGTTAATGAAGATAAAGAAGGGGGCTAATTAACCCAACAGGCCACAGCTGACAGGAATCAGGTGACTAAATAAGCCCCTGATTGACAGAGAGGGGGCACAGCTGAGGAGGAAAGAGCAGGGCTGGACTTATAAAGGCAGGAAACTGACAGCAAATGGGGCAGCTTGGAAAGTCTGCAGTCACTTCCTGGGAGAATGGAAGTGTGTTTGGGCTAGCAAATGGGGGGGGACAGGGTTTAGGGAAAGGGAGTAAGGCAGGGGTCGGCAACGTTCGGCACGCGGCTCGCCAGGGTAAGCACCCTAGCGGGCCGGACCAGTTTATTTACCTGCTGACGCGACAGGTTCGGCCGATCGCGGCCCCCACTCGCCGCGGTTCGCCGTCCCGGGCCAATGGGGGCGGCAGGAAGCGGTGCAGGCCAAGGGATGTGCTGGGCGCGGCTTCCCGCCGCCCCCATTGGCCCAGGACAGCGAACTGCGGCCAGTGGGGGCCGCGATCGGCCGAACCTGCCGCGTCAGCAGGTAAATAAACTGGCCCGGCCCGCTAGGGTGCTTACCCTGGCGAGCCGCGTGCCGAACGTTGCCGACCCCTGGAGTAAGGTCTAGAAGGGAACAGACCTTGACTGCTGGCTGGAGGGTCCTTGAGCTGGAACCCACAGTAAAGGGCAGGCCCAGGGTTCCCCTGCCAGCTGCTGAGGGAGTGGCACTACAAGGCAGTGAATGGGAAGACCGCCTAGGATTGCTGGAGGAAGACTTTGGTACTCCGGAAGAGAAAAATGCGTAGAGTGACCTGGCCGGAGGCTGAGTCATGAAGAGGCAGCAGCAGCTTGTGGAGTGAGAGAGAGGCTGCAGACCCAGAGAGAGAGAGAGGCAGAGGACAGCATGCAACCATGGGAAAGGGCATGGACCTTGCAAGCTATTCCCCAGAACGACCAGGAGGAGGTACCATCTTAGTAGTGAGTGGAACACCCTGTCACAACATTAAGAATATAAAGAAACCACACCAATAAAGCCAAATATCCATGTTTACGAACTCTATACAAAGAGAGGCCTAGCTACATATGTAAAGTGCTGCTTTGGCATGGTTCTGGTGGCTTCTGCAATAGAAGACAGAGAGGCCCTCTAGAATGCTCACACGCTATTCAAAGGAATACAACACAATTCCTATACAAGTTAAAGAATAACCAGATAAGAGTGATCATTGACAGTGGAGTGGGGTTGTTCTAAGGAACTGATTAACTCAGAGAATAGAAGACAGATCCCTTCACCTCTGAGTCTCTGGGTCCAGTTCAGTACAGACCACAGTGGAATTTAATAAGTGATGAACATAGGAATTGCCATACTGGATCAGACCCAAGGTCCATCTAGTTCAGTATCTTGTCTCATAGTGGACAGAAACAGATGCTCAGAGGAAAGTGTAAGAATCCTGAAATAAACAGATGTGGGGGGAAAAAATCTGCCCTACACTGGTCTCATCCTTGTCTTTTATAGTTAGAGATTGGCTTAAACCCTAAAACATTCTTCAGTTATGATAAGACTATGCAGAGTTATCTGTATAAATGTCTGATCCCTTTCTGAATCTTGTTAAGTTCTTGGCCTCAACGACATCCTGCGGCAACCAGTTCCACAGTTTAATCAAATGTTGTGTGAAAAATTTCCTTTTATCAATTGTGAATTTTCAATTTTAATTTAATTGAATATTTCTTGGTCTTGTAGAAGGACCACAAGAGGAGACAGGGAGAACAGAAGTTCCCGATCTAACTTCTCTAGACCATTCATCATTTTCTATCCTACTGTTTACTTGGTCATTCTTGTTGCTCTTCTCTGAGCCTCCAGCAGTATATTTTGCGACAGAATGACCGGTAGTGTACACAGAGTTCTAGATGAGGCTACCCCATTGATTTATATAAAGGCATTATCATATTTTCAGGATTATTTTTATCCCACTCTTTATGCATCCTAATACCTCATAAGCTTTTTTTTTTTTTAGGGGGGGGGGGGGGGGAAGAAAGAGACTACAGCAGAGTATTGAGCTAGGATTTTTACTGAGCTACCTACAGTGACACCCAGAACCCTTTCCTAGGTTGATACAGAACCATGTAAGATGTATGAGTAGTTTGAATTTATCTCCCCAATGTGCATTACTTTGTATTTAATATTAAATTTCATTTGCCATTGAGAGACATGAGACGGTGGTCCCATGTTAATTTCTAGTAGACACCTGTGCATGTTATCCCCCAAAAGGCAGTCCCAGCAGAGAGGCAAATGGGCTACTTTCTATATGTATAGATGGTCCTTTAGGGCAGATTTGATGCATATTGAGGGGCTGATGTGCAGCACACAGAAAGACTAGGATAGGTCTGCACTGCAAGTGAAGGAGTGATTGTAGCATGGGTAAGCATACCAGTGCTAGTTTCAGTCTAGCTGGCATAGGGAACAACAGTGTACATGTGTTGGCATGGGGTTCAGCATAGGCTAGCGCAGGGGTCGGCAACGTTCGGCACGCGGCTCACCAGGGTAAACACCCTAGCGGGCCGGGCCAGTTTATTTACCTGCTGATGCGGCAGGTTCGGCCGATCGCGGCCCCCACTCGCCGTGGTTCGCCGTCCTGGGCCAATGGGGGCGGCGGGAAGCCGCGGCCAGCACATCCCTCGGCCCGCACCCCTTCCCGCCGCCCCCATAGGCCCGGGACGGCGAACCGCGGCGAGTGGGGGCCGCGATCGGCCGAACCTGCCGCGTCAGCAGGTAAATAAACTGGCCTGGCCCGCTAGGGTGCTTACCCTGGCGAGCCGCGTGCTGAACGTTGCCGACCCCTGGGTTAGCGGAACCAGAATATGTACCCAGGCTCACTGGAGGGCTTGTATGGTTGCTGGCCTGTGCTGAAACTACCATGTCTACATTGCTATTGTAACCCATCCAAGCTAGATTAAAACGAGCATGAACATGCCTACCTATGCTACAATCACTTCATTTGCAGTGTAGACATACCCTAAGGGTAAAATTCTGGCCTTGGTGAAGTCAATAGGAATTTTGCAATTAACTTCAATGGAACCCGGATTTAAGAACTTCCAAAAAGATTATGGACTCTCATCCATATTAGACCCTCATCTGGTGTTAATCAATACATCTCCATGGATGTCCATTGAATTTATACCAGCTGAGAATCTGACTCCATCTATCAGTGAGAGCAAACTATTTTTGCCAAAGATATGTGCCATTGCCACGCATGCTCTGTCATATGAATAAAGAGAAGGCTTTCATTTGCAGAGCTGTCAAATCTCGCACCTTTCACCAGACCTGGATTCATATTTTGTTTTTTTAATATGAGCATATGGCAGAATGAAAATGATAAACTCTCTCATGTCCCCGTGGTGAATCACAAGATAATATAACAAGTTAAATGAAACATTAGGAGAAAGAGAAAGCACTCTGAAAAACATGCACTGCCACTTTAACATTTCAAATGTTTCTTTTAACATAAAATTACAACATAATAGAAGTAAGGAATCCAGCATGATACTTTATCACAATACCCAGCCAACTTTAACTCATCTCAAGTGTTATTATAAGAAACAGAATTTACTGGTATGGACTTATATTCAATAGCACTCCTTCCCTTTTTAATGAAATGTCATTATTCCAATACAAATCCTTTCATTCTGCAACCCGCTCCCCCCCACCCCCATCACACTATATTTCATTTCCTGCAGTTACGTGATATTATTGCCTTTTCCCCCCCACAGCTATTGATTTAGGTGTATATGGTTATTACAATGCAAAATAAAACCGTTCCCCCATCCATTCTACCTTGTACCGTTGAACATTAACTTAATTTGTTTCAAATCTGCATTTGATTTGGCAAGGAAACCATTTATCTTTATGAAGAAAGCCCTCATAAAGTAGGGACTTCAAGAGATCACTGCTTTAAAAATTTAATAGCCTTGTGTCTTATACACTAGAAAAATGAATTAAACCGTCAAATATTATATGTCTCAATGTAACCTTTTTGCATTTCATACTATGTTTAATTTATTATATCCAGAAAAAAATTAGAGGAAATCTTACTATATTCAAGCATGGGTTGGTTTTTTTACATTTCATGATAGTCAATGAATATCATAGAGTAGTTCGATGGGGTGTTTGGTGGGGTTGATTTTTTTTTTTTTTTTTTTAATAAAAATCCATGAGCTCTCAAGTCACTACTAACACTGACTTTCTACCCTCTGATAGCATGTAGCATCTTTGCAGCTGGCTTTCTGGCATGACCGGAGGATATGGTATAAGGGTCTGATCCAATGCCCACTGAAATCAGTTGGAAGTCTCCCACTGAAGACAGCAGGCTTTCGACCATACTTTAATATATGATGTGTTTTGCAAACTTGATAAGGAAGCGGGAATAAAGATCTGTGACTGTGATGGAAATGTTTAGGTTTAGAAAATTTACCTTAAACTCCCATTGATGAATCGACAGTCTGCCAGTATGAACATCAGTTATGAAACTAAAATAATCCCAGGGGGTTGCAGGCCTGAGGGCTAGTCCTTCCCCTCCCCCCAATATTTCTTGAAATAACTAACATTTTGCATTGCAACAAACTTATTAATAACTACTTTAAATATCTTTTAAGAGATTGGTGTTGCTTTTTTCAGCCAAGTTTTTAATCCAGAACAATAAATTTTCCTGATTTATGAGGCTCTATAATTCCTTTATTTATTAGGGTTAGTATGATCAGTGAAAACAAAGTCCGTCTTCCAATAATTTGGGGACCAAAGGCCCAGTCCCTCACCCCTTATTCATGAGTTGTTGCATTGAACCAAAAACTTGAAGTCTACGGGAGCAGTGAGTGAAAGTTAGGCCAGTTATTTAGGTAACTAATTATGAATTTAGGTGCCTAACTTTACATACCCAGGTTTGAAAACTTTGGCCTTAAAACACTAGGATGAAAACGCGGGAAGATCCAACCTCAAAATGGCACTACAAGAGTTAATGTCTCTTTGGGGGATAATTGTTCAAAATCTTCATGTTAACAAATGTTATAAGAGGAGGTTTAATAATGAGACAGTACTCATGCTGTGCTCAAGGAGGAGGAGACTGCTCCGTAGAGAAGAGGCATGATGGAAAAAGGGAAGACCACTGAAGTGGAAGGAGGATACTAAGAGGGTATTTAGAGGGGAAACTTGGATGAAGTGAAGGTAGAGGAAATGAGAGCAGAGGTGTAGGCAGGAAAGCAGTTGTACAGATCCTGGAAGCTGAGGATGAGAAACTTTGACTTTGATGTGGAAGGTAAGGAGAAGAGAGGGAAGGGACCCAAAAGGAGAGTAACATGGTCCAAGAATGGGAGTAGAAGGGAGAGTCCAGGATTTGGCCAGTCTCTAAAGGCATACATAAGGGTCAAAAGGCTACAATAAGCTCCTCCTTCTGTGCCATCCACATAAGGGCTCCCATCAACTTCAATAGGACTAGGATTTTATCCACCGTCTTTCTGAGGTCCAGTGGCTCCTGATGTTGCCTCTCGGGTGATGGAACTATGTACAAGCTCTACCAAGGGGATGTAGCTAAAAGCCACAATTCCATATCCAAATTCTCATTCTCCTCTCACACAGAGCTCAAATCATGCATAAATCAGTGGAGTGATACGGGGTGAAATTAGTGTAAGCGAGAGGAGAATGAGCTCTACAGTGTTCAAATCTGAAAATAAATCCACCATCCAGATTTCATTTCCTTCAACAAGCCTTCTCATTTTGATAAGTGTGGCACTAAAAGCCCTTTATGCCAACTCACTGCTATGAAAAAGTAAATCCCAGCTGGTCTGATAAATTCACCATGCCCAACATACTGTGAGAATATTTATCCAAATAGCCTCTTGTAAGGTCTCATATAAGAACTGGTGACATTCTGATCGTGAATATCAGGGTGTGATGTAAGTAAGTGTTCTGGAAATATGTTCTTAAAATACATTTTGGAGGCAGCTGACAAAGGAATGTGGATTTACCTGTCCGCACGGAACAAGCTAATAGGCAGATGATAAAACAGCATGGCTTGATTACAAGCAAAATGACAATAATACATTTGCATCTAAATGAAGTAATCAAGCCAATTAAAAAAGCAAGATGACCAGAGGACGAAGGGGCTTGCTGCCTGCATCCCGAATAACAAACAGCAGAGGAGGGGAAACTTGCTTTTCCAAGAATACATTTCAAATGTTCTCTGTACTATAAAAGAGAAGAAAGGGAACTCCTTTGTTATCCATCACTTAAACAACAAAAGGAACCAGTGCACTTGGAATCTGTGAAAGGTGGATCTCCCACCTATGTGGGTTGAGGATGCTGAGAACTGACTGTAGGTGAGAAATTGCATGAGACTAGGATTAACTTTTAGACTCTAGAAAGCATGTTTTATTGGTTACATTTTCTGTTTCTATCATCTCTGCTTAGTATCACTTAAATCTCTGTTCTTGGTTCATCTTATTTTTAAGCTAGATGGACCTTTGATCTGACCCAGTATGGGCCATTCTTATGTTCTTGTTAGAATTTCATATCAGTGTGGTTACTCTAAAATGAGATGTGTCTCCCCGGTTGAGCCAACAGGCCTGTGTATATTCTCTCTCTTTGGAGAAAGTACATGTGGTAATTCCTGAGAGTGTCCAGTGATAGGGGCTGGATACTGCAGAGGAATGCTGTTCCAGCAGTTCTTGGGGTTCACTACATGTTACCCACAACACAAGATTAAGACTGGCAGTGTCTCGGAGTTTGTTGGTGAGGCAAACAGACTGGTGTGACAGGGAACTGACACACACAATAAGCTCCAACAAAGCTCTCTTGCTGAGATGGTGGGGTAACAGTGGCTTACAGTTCTGGGCACCTCTATGGAGAATGGTAACTGACCTATTATAGTTGGCTTATTTTTATTGTACGAAATGTTTAGCGGAGCCCCTAGGTGCTTTACATAAACATACATTAAAATTAGGAACAGAACAAATATATGGCTAATAAATGCACACCACAGCTATATTTGTCTGTCTAATGGAGGAGGACACAGAAAGACCATATTACAGTGTCTGATCATCTCATGAGTTCTCCCCCCCAGTTTTTTATTTCTGTGCACATGGGTAGTTGTTAGTTTGAGGCAGGTTAAGCCTGTCAGTTCTTTGTAGATCTCCATTTCATGTCAAAGCCTGCCCATACCTCTGTGGGCATGGAAGATTTTTTGATTCCCGGTGAACTTGATGCAGTGCTCTGTGCATGGGAAGTAGGTGAAGGGAGTCTAGACCAGTGGTATGGTGGTGGTAGACGATACGGCTAGTACGTGGCATGGCTAGTGGACCCTTAATCCTTTTATTAGCAACTACCCTATTTCACATGGTGACAACCTAGGGGCAATAGGATTTACTTCAGTCCTGAGGTTGTCCTAGAAGCTATGGAGAATTCCATCTACTACAATCCTCAAGTGATCCCAGTTCATAAGCTTTCCCACACCCCACAATCCCATTCCTTTTTCAGGCTGCATGTGGATCCAGAGATTTCTGGCCAAAACAAGCTTAACACAGCAACTCTGCATGGGGAGGATCCATTTTGGCTCACCCAATAAAACAGCTGCCGTTAGGCCACACAAGTCCCAATACAAGTCTCAGTTGCAGTAACGTATGGGTCATCCAGACAGCAGTTCCAGGCACCTGATGTGAGACACCAAAGTGGTTGGGGGATGTAGCCGCATTGTGTGGAGTAGCTATTATTGTTGTGGGGTGCAGAGAGTAAAGGTCATCCTCCATTTTGGAAGTTGGGGATCTCAAACAGTGGCTGGCTTAAGCTTAGAGCAGGCTATCATTGCTATGTAATGTTTAAAATAATGCAGTTGTTCAATGCAAGCTCTCCATGAATTAATGAGCTGGACCACACATGACTACAAGAGCCATGTAAGTAAATCCCACATAACGTCATATAAATACATCAGAGGGAGGCAGAAGTTATTGAAGCTAAAGGACAATGTTGGCACATGAACAAAGTTACAACCTGGCCATGAATAAGTTTAATCTGGAAACGAGAAGGAGGTTGCTACCATCAGAGGAGTGAGGTTCTGGAACAGCCTCCCAAAAGGAGAAGTAGCAGCAAGCAACCTAGAACGTGATAAATTTATGACTGGTTTTATATGATGGGTTGTCTGCAATAGCAAGGGACTGGACTCTATATCCCAGGAGGGCCCTTCCTGTCCTACAGCCCGTGGTCCTATTTCTAATGATCAACGTGGATCCTGAGTCTATGACCAGAGTAAGCTAAGTAAGGTTACCCTTAGAAAAAGGGTTACCCTATTTTTTTTTTTTTTTTGCAAACAGTCAAATTTCAAAACCTTTCAACAACTGCTAAAATTGATTTGGAAGAAATATGAATCCTTCTGAGCTCTCAAACAATGCTTACTTTCTATTATAAAGCACAATGTTCACAAGCACATCTACAGAGGCTGAAATACAATTTCTTCCCAACACTGATGAGGAAGTTTGGACAGGCAGAAGCCTCATTCATTCTTCTACTAATAAAATATGAAAGTGCCATCATAGCTATAATTTCCTGTAGCATCAAAATTGTTTCCTGTTAATATTTCCATGTTGTTGTTGTTACCTCCCCTAAATATTAGCATTTTCACTGGCAGAATGGAAATGCTAACGTACAATAGCTGTGACACACAAGCCTCATTGTAAGGCTCTTGATTAAAAACCAGAACCCATGGAAGCAAAATTCTGGATTCAAACTACCCACAACTACTAGGACTGGTATACAAACCCAGAATTCAATCTCCCTCCTCCCCCCCCCACTTTTGAAGACACAATGCTGTCATTTAGGCTAATTTCTAATTAAAATACAAGCCCCCTGTCTATTGTGCAACCCCATTATGCATCTTTGTTCTGAATAGTATTAATGCACACCTCAGCACCATCTTCTTCTCCGCTAGGAAGGAGAATGTTATTGAAAAGATCTGATGAACCTATACAGATTATAGCTCCATATCCTTGCTATCACACTGTCTGAACCTAGGAGGAGTTTGGGGTGCAGATTGGTGACAGGACACAGTACATTGGAAGCAAACAAATCAACTGGAAACTGTTTTTAGTGAATAACCCATACAATCAATTTAGCCATAAAGTTGCACAATTACGGGATTTATTCTAATAAATATTTTGAATATTCATATAACTCCCACTTTCCTATCCATCAAATCTATTAGATAAAGGAATATGGGCATCTCCAAATGGATGAGAACATATGTTTGTAAGAGAGATGCTCTAGGAATTATTTGGGGGAAATTCTATGACCAGTGTTGCGCAGGAGGTTGGATGAGACAATTACAGTGGTCCTTTCTGGCCTTGGAATCTATGCCTATACCCAGAGGTATGGTCCAGCATTTGTTCTAGGGATTTTATTGTCCCAAGTAAAGTAGAAAATGCCTTCCCCTTGGAGTCAGAAACATACAAAGTTATCCACCTCTATTTATTTTGCTGTTTCTATTTGACTGTGGTGTCTGGAGGGCAGGACTAATCCTGATGGTATGAGTATTTATTTGTCTATCCTGTCCTAGTTACCCAGCAAAACACATTGGGGTGGATCCTCACCTGATATAAGTCACTGTAACTCAATGACGCCCAGTTTTCTTCAATAGAGTTAGGTAAACTGACACCAGCTAAGAATCTGCCCCTTTATTTCTATCTATTGTCTTGAGTGTACTGGGGATGTTATTTTATGGGATGTGTTTTCAGGGAGGCCTGTTGATGGGTTGACTCACCGCAGCTGTGCCCCCTCATGTCTAGGTGTGGCAAAGCAGGCTTTCCTCCTCTCAGACTCTCAGGCCACAGGCACTCTGGTCCCACAGTGCTCTGCATCTTCCATTACTCAGCCCCGAGGCCAGCTTTAGTTCCACATCCCTTTCGGGGTTACTAAGACACACATGTCCTCACCCAGGATCTGCAATGTAGACCATTCAAAGAAATCTCCGCTTCAGTACTTTTAGTCCCACTCAACTCCCAGTACTTTATCAAACCTTGTCTCAGGCTCAGCAAGAACCCTTTGTCTCCCACCATCTTGGTTCTTTCTGTGTCTCAGCTCCATAGTGAGCCTTCTTTCAAGCCTGCTACAATGAGAATTACCATCTCCTGTATTCTTTGCCTTTTAACTGTCTGTACCCAGGGCTTTCCCTAACATCCTCAGCTTCCTGGGCTGCTTACCTCAGGGCTTCTCGCTAGGGGTTCAGCCTAATACCTGCAATTTCTTCCTTGATTTATTTCAGAGGACTGCTTCCCAGGGCTTCCTCCCTGGAGTCTCCCCTCCTCAGAGGCTGTCACAGGGGCCTCTTCTTTTGTGCAGCTCCTCTATGCAGTCCCACAAACTTCACTCCAAAATGGCCCTTAGGCTTTACTGTTACTGCTTGTTGGGCTTCACTGCCTCCATCTTTCTCTTAGCTTAGGGATAACACACCTCTTGCCCCAGGCTTCACTGCCCTAGCCTCCCGGGTTTCCTTTGGGCTCAGGACCTCTAGTTCTGGCTTCAAATTTCAGGCCTCTGAGGTATCTCTCACCCTTAGTCCCACAGATGAAACTCCCAACTACCTTTCTCCTAACTCTCCTCTCCCTGACCTTTTTCACTGCCCTGTGCTCCTTCCTGTGTGAAGACCCAGCTTCTCCCCAGCTGGGTTTGATCACCAATTAAGTCTAACACACACCCCAGGTGCCACACAGTGACCTAATTTGGCTCAGGCTAGATTAAGCAATGTCAAAGTAGGCAGGTGCATCAGTTCTGCAAGATTGTACACACAGATGCTGAGCTGTGCATGCAGTTTGGCATGTGTGTATGTAATTACTCATTTGGGACTGGACTTTCAATAGTGATCTATATAACTGTGGCCATAATTTTGTGTATTCAAAGTGCAAATGTTGATAATTAGATGTCTAACAATTTGTAGGTACAAATCAAGTAAACATCTAACAATTAACATCTGATAATTGTGGTCACAGAAATGGAAGCATAAGTGTTCGCAGGCAGAATATTGCACCCTGAAAATCAGGGCTGGCTCCAGCATTTCTGCCGCCCCAAGCAAAAAAAAAAAAAAAAAAAAGCCGCGATCGCGATCGGCGGCTGCAATTGAAAAAAAAAAAAAAAAAGCCAGGATCGGTGGCGGCAGTTCAGCGGCAGGTCCTTCGCTCCTAAAGGGAGTGAGGGACCTGCCACCCCCGAATTGCCGCAGGTGCCGCCCCTCTCCCTGGGCCGCCCCAAGCACCTGCTTGTTAAGCTGGTGCCTGGAGCCGGCCCTGCTGAAAATGGAAGTTTTCAGAGTCCAGGCCAGGCTCGCAGTCTAGTCCTATGTGTGCTCAAGTGTGGGTTTTGCACATGCAATGCAGTAGCACTAATGAACTGTGCATGTGTAACTGAAGAGACCAACTCCTTGAAAAACTGGTCCTATGTACCTTTGGTTCTTTAATTTTATTGCCTAAAAGTAATGCTAAGTAAAAATGGCTTTTTGTTTGTTTGTTTGTTTGAGTTTTATAACCCCCTACTTCAAGGGAAGCCAATAGCAGCTGCAAATCTCAGTACCTTAGGAAAATCAGGTCAAATCCATATCTAGGCCCTTAACTTTGGCACCCAAACTTGAAAATGTTGGCCATAGCCATCAACAAATCAGCAGCTCCCAATCCACAATAATTAGACATTAGACATGGACCTGAGCTTCAAACTTCTGATTCAGATCTGAATTCAAACTTTGGGGCTAAAGCTTTAGATCTGAAGTTCCTGCTTGGCTCCTCCCTGTGTGCACATTACTCACCATTTTTGCTTCCCATCCCACTTCTACTGGCATACTGAATAATCTTCTAGGTACAGATGTTCACCAGCTTAATATCTCTAAACCTCTTCATGAAAAAATCTCTACACAGATAGCAAGTTTAAAAGGGCAACTTTAGTGCAATGTGTTGGAGCACTAACAACCAGTATTGTAACTAGTTTAATATATTTTGGCCTGGAACAGAAAGATTGCAGTAGACTTGGACTTATATTACCAGTTATTAACTATATATTATTATAGTTATTAAACTATATAATAGTTTAATGTAGTTTTATATATACAACCATATTTCATTTGCGGATGTATACAGTTTCACCTTATTGGTGATGAACTTTCTTGCAGCGAGGGGTAAACCTTCCTCTTTGTTCTCTAGGATGAATTTTCTTGAGTTCTTTTCCTGTGTTGGACCATTCAACATGCGCTTATATGAAAGCAGAGCTAAAGAAATACAACTAAGAGGTGAATGAAACTGAGAGAGCACCCATTACATGCATGGATGGTTATTCAAGTATAAGGGTATGTCTATGCTACCCGCCAGATTGGCGGGTAGCGATCGATCCAGCGGGGATCAATTTATCGCGTCTAGCCTAGACGCGATAAATTGACTCCCGAGCTCTCTTCCGTTGACTCCTGTACTCCAGTGCTGCGAGAGGTGCAGGCAGAGTCGACAGGGGAGCAGCAGCAGTCGACTCACCGCAGTGAAGACACCACGGTAAGTCGATCTAAGTACATCGACTTCAGCTACGTTATTCACGTAGCTGAAGTTGAGTAACTTAGACCGATCTCCCCCAGGGCCGCCGAGAGTGGGTTCGGGCCCCGGTGAAAAACATTTTTTGGGCCCCCCAGCAAGGGCGGACTGGCTAAACAGGGCCAACGAGAGGGGGTGGAAGCCAGGCCCTGGGCCCTCTTCCGGACCGCCAGGCTCCGGTAATTTGTACCGGCTTCCCCCCCTCTCGTCGGCCCTGATCTCCCCCCCCCGCCCAGTGTTGACCAGGGCTAAGTCTACTGCAATCTTTCTGTTACCGGCCAAAACGCATTAAGCTGCTTTACCACACAGGAGGTGTCACTAAATACTGTGGGTCAATGAATGCTTAGAATTTATCCAGTCTATTTGCCAATGCCCCAATCTGTTTATATTTGTATATTGTCTGCATTTTTTATTTATATTTTCTTTACCTGAAAAGTACATACTAGCTTTTGGTTTAAATTAATGTGCATTTGATTTTATAAATGTACAGAGAATATACTTTAAAAAAGTGATTATTTTATGCTTTTTGGAGGGGTGTTCCCATTATGGGTGGGTATCTATTTAAACAGGAAAAGCAGTCCATTATTTGTGGGGGGGGGGAGGGTGTTTTTGTTTTTTTGGTTTGTTTTTTGGACAAATTTATGTGACTGCAGTGGGCACCTCCAGAAATTATTCTCATGGTACGCACCATCGATCCCTGTGGAACCATCCCAGAGGCTGGCCCCAGCACCTCGCCCACAGAGTCCACACTATGATCAGCCCCCGCATTCCAGCCCAGCCCTTCCAGATGCAATGTCAGTCCCTATCCCTGACAGGGAATATGGACTGCTGGAAGCAGGCCAAGGTTGGGCTGGCCCTGAGGGTGGAGCCCTGGTGTAGGAGCAGGCCCCGCGGCATCATCAAGGAGGAGCAGCCACAGTTTAGTGTGTCCAAATGAGTGGAACACTCTAACATTTGCTCGTGAATCCCCAAGCTGTGCAAGACTCATCTGGTTTCAGGATCAAAAACAGCAACAAACCAGGTGAGTTTGAAACAGAACTTTTGGGGATCTTTGAAAATTTTTGTCAAAACTCAAAGCTTTCTTTGCAGTTTCAAGTTAGGTACTGATGTTTTCTGAGAATATGCACATACTTCTGGCTTTTTGTCGTACAATTATTTGTAAAATCTCCAGCCCAATTTTTAAGTGAACATAATATTTTCACTATTGGCATTTTGTGCTGGAAAAGCCTTGTTTTAAAAGGGGCAGATTCTGAGTCCCTTTGGTCACTTTGAATAGCATTTTACTCCACAAGCAGCCTCAGTGAAGTCAATGGGACTATTCATAGAATACGTTGCTATTCAGTTGTGAGCTGTCTCAGAATCTAGCCTATAGTCAGTGACTCATTGCTATCTGCGGAGATTGCAGAATTCTCTCCCCCTTCCTCCCCTTCATTTTGCATGGCCAACTGAAAATCCTGCAGCTGTTTCGGCCACTACAGCATAATGGAACCTGAAGGGCCCCAACCATTTGTAGATCAGTCCCTGGCACCTATTGGGTTTCTCATATTTATGATCACACATGCATACCTTGTTGTTTGTAGCTCTTCATATTTTGATTATTTAGATGCAAATCCATGCCACGTAATAAGTTCCCCCTCTTTTCAAATGAAATTGATTTTAAAAGCAGGCAAGCAAACAAAATAAGCACTCAGATTCTTTGCAAGTGTCCATGACACAGAAGACTTTAAGTGACTGTAAGCTATTTTCCTTGCTGTCAAGCTGCCAGACACTCTTCCTGCCACAAACACATGCCCATACAGGCCAACTAATGCTTGCCTTTTTGGACATATTTGATGAAATAAATGTAATTACAAGCAAGATGTAATCAGAATTGCTTTACTATTAAAACTGTCGTATGCTCTCACGGTTTAGTTAACAATACATGCAGAAGAGAGGAATTGATTGGCGCTCCCAGAAAAGGGAGAAAGGGGGGCGGCCCATAAATATGGCCTCTTTCGTATTATATCTGTGAAAACACAACATTTAAATGCAGAATTTGACTTTTCAAATATCACACCAAAAACCTTTTAACAAAAACAGCAGGGAGAGAAAGCTCTTTAAACCATAATATTCCATGAAGGATTATGAAAATAGAGGTCGTTGCAAGAAAGAGAATTGCAAATATGACTTGAAAAGCTTCTCACATTTGTAAATATCTTGAAGAGAATTTATTCCTCTCTGGTTTTGCTACCAGAGGATATTTACAGGTTCCGAGGGAAAAGAGAGACCCCCCCACCCCCAAAATCACATTTGCTACACTATCTATGTGCAGTGCAAGATGCTGATGTGTAGTAGTAACATTCAACTGAGCTTCAAAAGAAATGTTTCTTTTTAGTCTGAAGTTACACATTTAGGGATCTTATCCCAACAATGAATGGAGCACCCTCTACTCTGACTGACCTCACTCAGCCCTTATGGGAATAGACCCTGTAACCACTGAAACCAATAGAGTTTTGCCATTGAGGTTTGTGGGTGCAGGAGCAGAAGCAAGAGCAAGAAGATAGAAAGGCTGAGGGTTGTGTGGATTTACCAAAAAAGGACATTAGGAAGTGAATTTCTGTTTGGTTATTCAAATTGACCTTAATTCTGAGAGCGCTGCTTCTCTACCCACCCAACTTCAAAGGAATAAATCACTTGTGGCATATACTACAAGTAACTGACTGGAAACATTTCACTGAGCACCTACCCTACAACAATCAGGCCCCTCTCACCCAAAATCATTAGTCACTTTTGAAAATTTAGGTCTTAATTGTTGTTTTAAAGCAGCTGATATCATACAGTAAATTGTGTAACCGTTTGGTAAGTGTGTGGTATTGGTCTCTCAGCCATGCCAGATCTGCAGAGCGTATGAGTCCATTCTGCCGCAGCTAATGATCCTTGGATCTTTACCTCACGCTGAGGGGCGTGCACAGGAATTTAAATTTGACCACTTTTGGAGGGGGACATTCTGTGATCCCACTGTGGGCCCAGAGCCGGAGGAGCTGTGACCCCACCGATTATTGGGGGAGGGCATGCCCTGGCATGCCCCTGCTTGCCCTCCTCCCCGCTCCCAAGTGAATACTCCTGCTTTTGCTGTAACCGCTCATGCTTTTTGCTCTGGAGCTCGCTGTCAGCAAAGATGGCAGCCATCACACATGCATTAGTGATGGATGAACCTGAAAAGGTTCAGAGGTTGGGTTCAGTTGGAATAAGCACCAGCAGCTCAAGGGGCAAAACTCCCATTGACTTCAGTGGGGACAGCATTTCCTCCCGAATGCTTATCTGACCCTTTCACATCTCAAAGCTGGGCTTGAAATCAAACAGGACCATGCTTTTGTTTGAGGCTTCATATACTTTCTGCATTCTCAGGGTATTTTGACCCTTCCCATTTTGGGTCTGGCCAGAAAGAACCAGGGAATTCTGAGATGCTGCAGTAATTGGAAAAATAATGGAAAAGGAAAAAAATAACCCAAAATATTTTGGAATGCAAAGGAAGGTTTGTGGTTTGGTTTGAGCTTTGGGCAAAGGTACAGGCTAGTTCTTATTTTATCTGCAGTCTGTGATTTTGGTGTGGCTATATAACCAAATGGATATTTTATATCCACACTTCTTCAGAGCATAGACCCTAGTCCTGAACTCTTGTATGTGGGTATGTAAGGGATAAAAACAGCAGAAATCAAATATTTCCACTATGCAAGTGGCACAAGCAGTGGATCTCCATGCAGGGGGATTCTGCACCCCCTTTCATCCCCCCACAGCCACCTGGCCACCAGGGCCGGCTCTGGCTTTTTTGCCGCCCCAGGCAAAAAAGCCTCCGGCCGCCCCCCCCCCCCCCCGCGGGGGGGGGGGCGGCGAGCCCCGGCGGGGGCTCCGCTCTCCCGCGGGGGGGGCGGAGCCGGAGGGGGGGGCTGCGAGCCCCGGCGGGGGCTCCGCTCTCCCGCGAGGGGGGGGGGGCGCGGAGCGGGGGGGGGCCGCGAGCCCCGGCGGGGGCTCCGCTCTCCCGCGGGGGCTCCGCTCTCCCGCGGGGGGGGCGGAGCCGGAGGGGGGGGCCGCGAGCCCCGGCGGGGGCTCCGCTCTCCCGCGGGGGGGGGGGGCGAAGCCGGGGGGGCGGCGAGCCCCGGCGGGGGCTCCGCTCTCCCACCGGGGGGAGGGCGGCCGGAGCCCCGGGGCGAGGGTGGCGAGCCCCGGCGGGGGCTCCGCTCTCCCCCCGGCGGCCGGGGGGGAGGGCGCCGGAGGGGAGGGCGGCCGGAGCCCTGGGAGGAGGGCGGCGAGCCCCGGCGGCCAGAGCGGCGAGAGGGCGGCGAGCCCCGGCGGGGGCTCGGCTCTCCCCCCGGCAGCCAGAGCGGCGAGCCCGGCTGTGGCCCCGCTCTCCCCGGCGGCCCGAGCGCCGCGCCGCCCCCCTCCAGGTGCCGCCCCAAGCACCAGCTTGGTTGCCTGGTGCCTGGAGCCGGCCCTGCTGGCCACAGAACAGAATTCTCCATGTGAACGCCTTTGCATGCATACACTTCTGTGGCTATCTGCATTTCTAAAGTGCTCAGCACTGCAGATTCTAGCTGCCTTAGGTGAACTACAGGGAGAATTCATTTTCTATTTGATTCTGATTTGGATGCTGCCTTCTGCCCTATATACGGTCATGCTGGGGGAAGGGGAGGTTCTGGTAAAAGAATCTGTGCAGAGCACTCGCAAAAGCCCAGAGTGCAACCAATAGGCCCCCAATAGTCTATAAAAATATTCTCTCAACTTGAAGAAAAAAGACCAGAACCCTTTTTTCCTTTCACAGATCAACTTAAAATGACAGAACAAACAAAACGAGACAGAGCAAATACAAAGTCTACATGAGAGAGCATGGTGTGTGTTACGCACTCTAAAACAGCTGCCATCTTGAACTAACTTACACAGAGTACTTCTGCAGATGGCTAAGAGTGCAATTTTACCCTTCAAAGTGCAACATCTAGAAAAGAGTATTAAAATTACATTGCAGTACATACCACATTCCACAGGTGGAGGCGGGCTCACACAAACCAATGATCCAATCTCCCCTGTCCTAACTGATGAATAGACATAGCCAGATAGAGACCAAGATCTGTCTCTTAAGGTTGTGACTTAGTCCATTGTACATAATTGGGTCAGATGTGAAGACCAAATACAAACACTATTGACCTTTGGGGAAGATTATATCCTGATCTGATTCTGACTGATCTTCATGACTCAGGCCAATCTCCAGTGCCACTTTTGCTCAAATGTAATGGTTATTCTGCAGACTATGGGTGAAGTGCTGGCTCCCATTGACTTCAGTGTGGCCAGCATTTCACCTGATGATTCTCTTCTATCTGGAGGATTGGGCTGAGACTCTCAACTGAAGTTCACAGCAGCTAGCCTCTAACACCAATAATACTCTTTCACTCAGCCCAAGTTTTATTTAAACTGTGATTCTGTCAGTTTTAGATTTGTGTGATATAGATCTACCTGCTGTCACATAGGAGGTAATTTCCTTCAGAACTATTGGAAAAGATGTAAAATACAGAGAGTTAAAACATAAAACCTCTGCTCAGAGTAAAGTGTCTCTGGCATGTTGCTATTTTATGTGTGTTTTTAGATGTGTATCTACAGTACATTCCTTTAAGAAGGTACAGAAGACCATAACTCTACTGGAGCTGATTAGGGCCAGCTTCTTGCTGTCAGTGGAAATTTAAAAACCAAGGGCTGGCAAATTCTAGCAATTTATAAATCACGTGCCAGCAATGTGCTGCAAGTGAATAGCTGTAGCTTAATTTCAAAGTAGAGCCATAATATCAAGGGGGGGGGGGAGTAAATCAGTCAATATCTGATTTTCAACACTCAATTGTGCATGTTCCATTTCTTACTGGCAAAGAGAACCTGAGGCACAGAGTGAATGGAATTCTTCCTAGGATGTCAAGCATCAATACCTTTTGCACAGACAGCATACATAGCTGTGAAGTAATTCTCCCTTTTCAAGCATAAAATTGTCCTGTAGGACTCTCGGTGGCAAACACGTGCAGGTATAGATTTTAGTTACAAATGAAGAGTGGTGAACAAATCCTCCAGAATCAAAGGTGAATTGAAGCAAAGTGACATTTAGGGAGACGTGGCCACTCAGACAGCTCATTAGCGTCCTGATTGTGTCCCACTCCCCACAGACTGAACTATTACATGCATGACCATCTCATTCACTTCTACCTATGGAAGCAAAGGAAAGTTTTAACTGGCGGAGTGCATTGTAGAGAGAAAATGCATCCAACCCTCCTCTCATTTACACTAGTTTTACAGAGTTGTAACTATGTAACAGCAGGACAGCAGATCAGGCAGGGACACTGCTGCCAAATGGATGCAAGTGTATAACCCTGCTTTTTAAAGTGTCCCTACCTCTGACACACACCCAAGCAGTCCATTTCTTATTAGCTCTTTGGCAACACTTCCATAGATTGTGCTACTAACTGGAGCTGATAAGGAATTTTTTGCAAAAATATTCTCAACAAAAATGCCAATTTGTCAAAACTGAAACTGCTCGTAGGAAAGGGTCAATTTCAACTAATTTCCTGACTCAAAAAAAAGTTTAAATAGTTTTGAAATTGTCCACAAATTCTGGGTTTTGATATTTGACAAAAAAATGTAATGTTTTGGTCAAAAGGACTTTATTTCAAAATGTAACTTAATTTACACTAAAATAAAGTTTAATAAAAAGATCAAGCTTGAAATTAAAATTTGTTGGTATGTCAGTTCTTGAAAATTTTTGAGATTTTTGATTTTCTGACCTTATTTGGAATGGATTTTTTTTTTTCAAAATCTTGCAAAATTCTTGCAGGATGGGAAAACAATTTCCTACTCAGCCCACCCAATAAATCCTTGTTGAATTTGGGGCTAAGTCATCTCACACAACCCAACCATACTAACTTCTAGACAGAGCTTTCAGTCCTGTGGATCCATAAGCACTCCCACTCCAGTAAATGATCAATAATAATAAATTCATACATTAAAAGGTGCATTTTCAGTCAGTCTCCAACTGGCCTCTTCATTGGTGCACACAGCCATCTGGGAATGCAAGCAAGCAAATGTGGTAGTTGCGTATCTGACAACCTGGTCTAGAAGTGCATCCACACACAGGGTTTAGACATGCAAACAAGTGCGGAAACAAAATGAGAACCCCCAGTTTTGCTGAAAATACAGCATAAAGGATCTGAATAATTTCTTACATTAGTAATTTTAGTAAGTGCTGCTTGTATATTTTAGCACCTTTGAAATCTGTTATTATTCAAACTTAATATCCCAATCTTCAGGTTATATCTTTCTTAGTGGAGCAGCACCGATTTACTTGAGCTGAGGATCAAGCCCTTAGCAAATATCTATAGGATGCTACATGGAGATTTGTGTAGCTAAGAGAAATTCCCTGAGATAGAACCCACATGGTTTTCTCTGTGCCATAGAAACCCTGTTTGGAGTGTGTGGGGGGAGGAGGAGGGAAATGGGGAAGGGAATGACGGGAGCCACCAAGCTTGCTTCAAAAGCGTGCACTAATGTGGATCTTAATTAGATTAATATGAAGGAGCATTGAGGGTACGTTGAAAACTAATTATGTGGATCTAGTGCAGGGATCGGCAACGTTTGGCACGCGGCTCGCCAGGGTAAGCACCCTAGCGGGCCGGGCCAGTTTATTTACCTGCTGACGCGGCAGGTTCGGCCGATCGCGGCCCCCACTCGCTGCGGTTCGCAGTCCCAGGCCAATGGGGATGGCAGGAAGTGGCGCAGGCGAGGGATGTGCTGGCCGTGGCTTCCCGCCGTCCCCATTGGCCCGGGACGGTGAACCGCGGCCAGTGGGGGCCGCGATCGGCCGAACCTGCCATGTCAGCAGGTAAATAAACTGGCCCGGCCTGCTAGGGTGCTTACCCTGGCGAGCCGCGTGCCAAACGTTGCCGACCCCTGATCTAGTGGTTGGGAAATGCCTTCCAATGGGATGCAGAAGGGCAACAGCAACCATTCTAGCCTGATGGCCTGTGCATTGGCCATGGGTGAGTGTGGGATTCCATCCCCCCAGAATCCACACTTAGTGCCCCACACAAAGACTATTTACACAGCCTTTATGCAAAGAAGCATGAATTTCGCCACTAGTGTGATTTTAATGAGGCAATCTAGGGGAAAGGTGGTGTGATGCAGATAGGGTGACCAGATGTCACGATTTTATAGGGACAGTCCCAATTTTTGGGTCTTTTTCTTATATAGGCTCCTATTACCCCCAACCCGCTGTCCCGATTTTTCACACTTGCTGTCTGGTCACCCTAGATGCAGACAATGCAAAATCCATGCTTGATCACAACCAAGATTCTTCTACATTCGTTGTAAATCAACCGTCATCTTTGTACTCAGGATAAGTCATGATACGTATTTATCTTGTTTATCCTAGTGCCTGCGCAGAAACTGGGAGGTTCGGAAACATATCCATGATGACAAATATGGAGATTTCTCAATACATATTGTAATTTCTGCTCCAGGATGGCATTAATGCACAGAAATGATACCTAAATGGAGTCTTAAAGATGGGCAAAGATTTAATTAATAGAGACTCTAGATGTTCTAGCATATTTATTGGAAAAGATGAAATCACAATAGATTATGTCCAATGGAGCTAGATAGAGCGTCTATGTACATTTAAAAAGGAATATTATAGTATTTTAAAAAAAAATGTTACAAAATTGACTGTAATGGTAAGTGACATTTTAGTTCAGTCACAATTAAAATCAACCTGACTTATTCCTTGCATTAGTAACTACATATTCTCTTTAAAGTTCATATAGGGTTAAGTTTCTCATCCTTGGAGATTTCTTAATGGCCCTTGTTATCTAAACCTTGATCCATAATGGTGGCTGTGTATTATGTTTTCAATGCACATCCTCAGACATATTAGGACATGAAGTGAACTTGACAGGAAGGAGAATATTTTCTTTCTCCTCTGAAATGCCCCATGAGGGTTTTCTGCAGGCGACCTCCTCAGACCTTGGCTTTACATTAGAGTTATTGTCCTGCGAGAAGATTCAGTTAAAGCACCCAATTCATTTCATATAGTGCTCTCTAGTTTATTCTTGGTGGCAGCTAACTTGTAAAATTTTATTATGAATTCTTTTTTGGTTTGCTTGATGGAAAACAATTATTCTATCATCAGTCCTAAATGCAGTTGTAGAAATCTTTGATATACAACGGTGAACCAGTCCTTCGCTGACAGTTATCCAGATAAAATGTTCACTGGCACTGTACAAATGCTTGCTAAGAGTCTGTCTGTGCCCTGAAAAGTTTACATAGTAAGTAGACAAAAAAGAAATAGCTTGGGCCAAAGGAAGTCCTATTATCTGTTTTACAGATGGGAAACTGAACAGAGAAGTTAAGTGACTTTTTCAAGGCCACACAGAAAGTCTGTGGCAGGGATGGGAATGAGCCCAGATCTATTGAGTCAAAGTCTAGAGCAGTGTTTGTCAGCCTTTTCAGGTTGGCAACCCCTTATTCAAAGTAAAAAAAAATCACCCACCCCTTTACATATACTATAAGAGGGTTGTTGTTTTTTAAAGGATCAATTATAACAATGCAAAGCCTATAGAATTCATTTGTGTGTTGAGAGGTTGACAGAGAATATTTGCCTTGAAAGGTACAGGTCTGCTGGGAGCAGGCAAGCAAAATGTTCTTTGCCTTACAATACAATAAAATTTTCAACACCCTGACTGCATTGTGCATGTACACACACACACACACACACACACACACACACACACACACACACCTTTTGACCCAGTAGCTGAAAAACACTAGTCTAGTGGCTTAACAGAACACTATCCCTTTCCTTCCATTGACACTGGATGCTAGTACTATGCAATGAGAATCAAATGCAGAGGGGTGGGGGGTAGGGAAGCCTTTGCAGCCTCTTTCATCCTCATTTGAATTAGAGAAAAGAATCCAACACTGTACAGGACATCTGGAATCTAGCAGGACCCCCACGTCCTCAGAAGAGAAACATGGACATAGATAAGTTTTGTATCAATACATGGTTATTCATAAAGAGTTTGCCCCAGAAAGATGCTGAGCACTCCTGTGAGGTGTACCCTAAATCCAGAATGAGGTCATTAGGAGGGCGATTCACTGATCCACAGAGTCCACTGAGTCAATGGAAAGACTCCCATTGACATCAGTAGACTTTGCATCAGGCCCTTGTAGTTGAGGATGCTCAGCACCTCACAGGATTGAGCCGAACGGGCTCCACTGTGTTAGCCAGGTGAAAGCCAGCTTTTAAGATGAGATCTCTCTTGCACCCCACACATTTGCTTTCTCTTGCAAAACAGTCTAACAGGCTGTCATCTGCTGCAAAGCTCATGGGTTCTTACAGAGCCATAATCCAGCAAGTAGCAGGCTGCTATATATCAAGTGAAAAATCCAAACCACTGCTAATGCTAGACAGTTTCCTCAGTGCACTGCACAGCCAGATTGCTCTGAGGAGATGGCAGAGGCAAACTAGGAAATTAAAGTAAAATTAGTGTGGCAGATTTGTATTTAGACTTTGGTTGTAAGCACAGGAAATACTTGAAGCAGTACTGGAAACAGCGTGAATCCCATTTGTAAGAATGAATCCTCTTGCAATGAAGCTTATGTTGGAGTTCAAACCCACTCAAATAAGGAATCTGCTGGGCAAAAATGAATGTACACTGATGCTATTTAAAGCTGGGCAAAAAAGTCAGAGGAAATCAATTGCAGCTTTTTGTATGCCCGGGTGTGCACTTGAATATCAATTTGGAGGCATGCACAAGTATATGATCCCATGGTAATCAACACAGTAATGAATATGAACATAATTAATATTACACCAAAATGTGTCATGAAACTGAATTATGTCAAGAATGAATCAAATGTCTGATACCAACTAAACGCTTTGGGTCACAAGACAGAAATGCACAGCATTTTGTAATTATAAACAGTCACATATTTTCACCTATCAATTGCCAATTTTGGAATAAAAGAACAGACCAGCACAGAGAAACAACTTTGTAATCAGTTAATAGAAACATGCTTCCGGCATGGGCTTCCGACAACTGACCAAAAATAGAGGAGTCCTAAGGACCACATTGATTCCCAGCATAGGCTCCGAAGGAGGAGCCTTACAGGCAAAAGGGGACCCAGAGAAAGGTTTGCAATGATGCTAGGGAAACGTCACTTGGCCAGCACAAGCCAATAGTGCCCCTTTGGGGATTTGTGTTGGTTAAGCTCCTGTGGGGACTGATCTACTGGCAATGAGAATATTTCCATTGATACCAGTGAGCAATGGATAAGTTCCATGGAGCACCTTGCAGAACATAAATATAACCTCCTTCTGCAGAAACCTAAAGGGAAAACTTGCACTGCTGCCTTCTTCCCCTTTCTCAGTGAATCCCAGCATTCCTCAGCACAACTCCTCCCTGGGCCAGGATAGAGCAGGGAGGTACAATATGAACCAAATAATCTGTACCAACAAGCGAGAACCTGATTCCAGAACTTTATAATCAAGGGGAGTATTCTCTTACGCCCTTATTCTTGGCAGCAGTACAGAGCCCTAGTGTTGGTTGGCCAGTGCATTGTTCTGCTCTAAGGGATGGTGGAGAAAGCAGCTGAACAGCCTACATACAAATTCCCACCCACCCCCGTAGACAGACCAACATGTACAACATGAACTAAAGGCAGCCAGCCAGAGACTGCCAGATCTTCTCAACTTGGCAGTTCCACAATCAAGGAACATCTTCAGCCAAGGAGATACTCCACCAGTCTGGTCTTGTTTGAACTATTATCTTCTTTAAAATAATTTTAAAAGAGTTATTGTTTTATAACAACAGGGCATACAGGAAAGCCAGGTCCCTGTTCTGAAAAGCTCCCAAGCTAAAGGAAAATCTGTCTTTCTAGTAACATACAAATATTTACATCCATACACAAAATCTGAAACCAGAGAAAGCCCTTAGGAACTCAGCAAATTCTAAGTCACCAAAAACCCTAACGTGTTTTGATGTCACAAATCGTGTATTTACAAAGAGCAAGTCCAACAGTGAGAGTGAATGTATTCAAAGCCCAAGTTCCAGCTAACAAAGTTCTTGGCCAGAGCAGGGCCCTTTTTGTCTTATCTGGTAGAGCTACCTACTATGCAAGCTGATGGGGGTCATGGTTCCAGCCTCAGTTGCGTTAATATGAAGGACATACACAAATGTAAGCCTGGTCACCAGATGGACAGACCCTGCTAATGAGCTAGCTCCACCTCCAGGGTTTTGCCACCACCCCTGAAGCCACCTGAGATCATTTGTTTCATATGTGAGTTAGAGGGACATAATTTATGACTTTAGGGGTCCTAGACTTGTAGGTTCAAAGCCAGCCTTGCGCTTTTGCTCCCAGGGAGTGAGCATTTCTCCTGATGTTTTTTGTGGCTTTTGGCTACTTATAGTGATTAAGCTACTAAAAATACTACATTAGAGGAATGCTTAATAAGGCTTTTTTGTCTGAGTTGATATTGAAATGGTTTGTGTACATTTGTAAGTATGTGTAAATATGTATTTGGACAGTTGTTAAGAAACATGTATAATTTTTCCCAAACACCACAGCTCCTTCCAACCATTATAGTTTAATGGGATAATGCATATTTAAAGAATTTTGAGTGTGTGTTTTATTTCTAGTTATTTACTTAACGGACTATATCAGGCCTTCGGAGCTTTTACAGACAAAGTAAATAGGCATTCACCCAGTTTTTAAAAATGCATATTACTTACTCAGTGGAACCATCTGTTGGAGTCATAATAATCTACTGCAGCATTCAGAAAAGTATGGAAGTTTAATATAATTTAGGAGGAGTTACATGTATTGTGGGCCAAATTACACTGGTGTAAATCCAGAGTACCTTTCCTGAAGCCAATGGAGTTATTCTAGTTCAAATCTGGGTAAATGGGGGCAGAATTTACCCCTCTATTGTGTCCTGAAACACTATGGAAGTTATTCCACATGCACATCCTCCATACATAAGATTCCAGCCATTTCAGCTTAAAATATAAAAGGTCATGGCCTGCATTGTGGACAAACATTTGGCAAAGAAGCTAGAACATCTCCATGCCACCAAATTTTATTTGTGCTCCCACACCTGAAGATTGGGGAAAAGAATTCTTATCAGTGAGGCACAAGTTTACCCCCGCCAATACCGTAGAGCCTAATTATAGACCGCCCTACAAATGGGAACTCTACGATCATGTTGTTATTTATTTATAATTCTTTAATTTTAATAGCTAATTTAAAGTATGGAGCAATTTCAATTGGAAGAAGAACACTATTTTTTTATCCCAACTCATTGAATGATTTATTGTTTCAGGCTGCGATTTTCCAGGGCACCTATGGTAGTTAGACATTGAACTCCTACCCAAAGCCAGTATGCGTTGGGTGCCTAACTCCCATAGGCACCTTTGAAAATCTCAGCCTTCCTGGCGATATTTGAATAGAGCCATTCACTAAGTGCAGTAAGACATGACACAATGCATGTCCACTGGGCTCTCCTCATCCCTTGTGTGTTTACAGCTAAAAGCAGCCTTATATTTAATGATACATCTGAGGTAAAGCAATATCCTTAGTTCAATACACACCCTCTTATATCTTATTGCTTTCATCACCATTCAGCAGGGAGAGGTTGAGAACAGAACAATGAAGAACCAACTGTTCTTTTCTGCTTCAAAGGATGAGACAATAATACAGATACCTTGCACTTAGGTAACACCATCCATCTGAGGATCTCAAAGTGCTTTATAACCATTAATTAATGAAGCATCATGGTATAATTTTGAGATGAATATTATCATCATTCCACATAAAGACTACATTTTCTAAAGTGACCTCTGAATTTGGGGCCAAATCTGAGACACTTAGGGGCTGATTTGCAGAGCTGCGGAGCACACACAGGCCACAGTTCTTTTTGATGCCCCTTCCTCCATAGGGGATGGATCCAGTGGACAGGAGCTATGGTTTGAGCACCTTTGAAAATCAGGCCCCAAGTCTCAAGCAGGACATCCATAGTTAGGTTGGAAAATCAGACACTTTCTGCATCGTGATAAACAAAAATACTGAAACAGCACATGGCAGCATTCATACTAGTGAACCATTACAATTTTAAACTCTGTGTAACTTTTAAATATAAAAACATCAAAGATGTTTAGTCTGGGGTGCTCCAATTTTCCTCTGTCATTTAATGAAGATGAGTAAACCTGCCAGTGGATGAATGAAACCAGAATGTTGGAACTCATTCTATGGGTTGTTCATCTATTTGTATTTCCCTTTTTCTACTTAGATGCAAAGTCTTTGAACTGGCCAGGGCTTCTAGCATGCCAAGTTGCATTCTCTGACTGCTGGTTGAATCTGAAAATGGGTTACAGTTACAGACCTGACCACTAGGAAAACCCATTCCAACATGGGTGAGTCCAGAGTTGTCAAGTCACTGCTATATTTAATTACAAACCTGAGAGGGATTAACCTTTGAAGACTAAATTAATATTCTAAATAAAATGAATATGCATCAGCCTGAAGATTAGGATTAAATGCTTAGTAGAATCTTTATGTGATCAAGCAGGTTTTGTGGTGCAGATATTAACCATTAATGTGAAGCAGCAAAATTATTCTTTATCCTTATAATAACGCATCTCACTTCTAAGCCACACTGCATCTGAGAATCCCACAAGGCTTCAAAAAACAATCAACCCTTCTAGCACCCCAGGAGATAAGAGAGTGCTACTATCCCCATTCCACTGCTGAGGAAATAGAGGCACAGAGAAGTCAAATATATGGGCCCAGATCATCCCTCCTGGGATCTGTGCATAATGGGAATCTAACATGTATTGATCTGCCTATGCCTGCACACAAGGAGAGGGCACGACCACCGGAGATCCCCATTCTCCTTCTCCTTTCCTTGTATTGGTGGAGCTCTGCTGAAGCTCAGACTGGACAGAGAATTATGGTGTTGGTGAAAGTGCAGAAGGATGTAAAACATGGGAGGAGCTACTCTCCATGACACCATCCCCCAGGATTCATTTTGGAAATCCACTGGAACATCACACAGTTATGAGCTACATTACCCCCCCTTTGGGTTTTCCCTCTTGGTTGCTATCACCTGGCCACATAGGCACCCAGAAAATGGCAACCCCAGTCCTTTTGGAGCCTGGTAGGACAGTAGTTGTCCATGCAAGGAGGTTCCCACTTCTGTACGGAAGGTGAGTGGGAATTCCTTATCTGCAGATTCACAGCACTGGAAGGGGACACAGTCTCCAAATTCCATGGCCCCCTCAAATGATGCCTAGCAGAGGGAATAGTTCCAGGAAAGCTCTATAAGGTCACCTACAGACTACTCTCCACTTCCCCTCTTCCAATGGGTTCTTCCTCTCTATCCAAAATTTGGATACTGAGTGATCAGTTTATATACACAAATCATCCTTTTTAGACCCAGCTATTTCACCTATTTTTTTCATTTAATTAGCGTCAAACATTATGGGGATACTAAACTCTCAAATAAGGTTTTAATTTAATCCAGTCAAGTCAGAAGAAAAGCAAAAATATTCCCAAATTACCTACAGGCAAATGAGAATTCATCTGGGTGCTAATCCCATCTCTTGGCATGATATTTCCTTACATACGTTCAATGGTATTTTCCAGTGGGTAAATTTGTCTGCCTGTGCAAGTCAGTTTGATGGTGCTAAAAGGCTGTTAGATGTTGAAATCAAGGGATCTGAAAGAAGGCACCAATGGGTTCCTATTGACTTCAGTAGGTTTTGGCTAAATTCCCGTGGTGAATTTGTCCCTAAATTCCCTGGCTTCTGTGAGTTTAAACCAGAAATTTATTATTCTAGAATATTTATATTCTACTTATTATTTTTGCAAGTAACTTCCATGTTTGTTGCAGAATTATGAAGTTAAACACCTAAAGGAATTATCTGGGCCTAATCCAACCCATTATTATTATAAATACAAAATGTATCGGGAGTTATAACATACCAGTCCAGGTGGGAAACTTAGAAAAAGCAATTAACATTCCTCTATAGACTTTTGTATTTACATTTCAAATTTACCACTTAAGACTTTAATTCTCCATTAAACTGCTTAAATATACATAACTTCAGAGTTATTTAAATGTTTTATGAGCTTTCTGAAATGATCAGCTAATTAAATACCCTTACCTAATTTAGTACCTTAACTTTATAAAGCCTCCTTTTATTTGGGAAGAAGTGGATTTAATGTGCACCTTTTGTTCTTTTTGCTTTGTTAGAAAATCTTAATTTTAAAAATAATCATGATTTCAAGGAAGGAAATGGGTTTTTCAGACACAGAGACTAATGTGAGGAATATTATAGCTCATTACTTCCTCCTAGCCTGCAAACTTAAATTAGTAGTAATCATTAGCTACCATGTATGACATTGCGTATATAATTAAGAAATAAATTTATTACAGAAACTTGGAAATATCAATTAAAAAGTAGTCAGTGCAGTCCCACAAGGTCCTATATGATTACCTGTGTTATCTGGGCTGTCACTTCCAATGCTGGTTTGAATCTCAAAGACCTCTGAGGGGTGCTCAGTCTGTCAAGTTAAATAAGTTAGACAACCTTAGCGGAAAAATGAAGTGATACAAGCAGGTGCAAACACAACCGTTTAATAGAGGAACAAAGATGTCAGCTTCAGCCTGAGTATTATTGACAAAAGTGCTCTTCTCTTTTACTGTACTTTTGAACTGATGGACAGGACAATTCAATTTGCTGCTTTACCACAATCTGCTCATCTGACTGGAAGGAGTAGAACCTTGGGGACATTAGAGGACACTCAAAGAGTTACATTTGTTCTTACCTATTACATTTGGGAACCATGAATTTTAGTTCTTTTGTGTAACATTCATAGAGTTTAAGGCCAGAAGGGACCATTAAATCTTCTGTATATTACAAGGAATTACATTTCACCCAGTTACCACTGTATTGAGCCTAATTAAGCCTTTAAGCTTCCTCCTTGGTGTAGAAAATATAATTAGCTTCTGTCCACTCCCCCCCCAATAGTCATCTTTTTGCCCATTTCTAGAAACGAACCCAAACACTTTGAAAGTCTTCATTTTCTAATTAATTATTCTCCCCCCCACCACCCCATTTTCTCATATCTGCATTTCATCACATACTCTTCCAGATTCTGGACAGGGCTGGAAATGGACCTGCTAGAAAATGTCACTTCTCACTATTTTTCTAACCCAGGGCTGGCGCAACCCATTAGGCGACCTGGACGGTCGCCTAGGGCACTACAATTTGGGAGGCGGTGACCACAGCGATATTTCGGCGGCGGGACCTTCCGCTGCCTCTGTGGGGGGCGGCATTTTGGGGTGGGACCTTATGCCGCCTAGGGCGGCAGAAAAGCTGGCAGCGCTCCTGTTCTAACCTGATCAGGATCAAGGAATGCCCTATATTCATGACAGTAAGACTGTCATTGAAAACATTCAAACATTTTACATTTAGCTATGCAGACTCTCCAGTCCCATCTATATTATGAATGCAGATGTCATGAGGGACCCAGTCATAACATAAGTTGCCCACCGACATGAGTAAAACATAGTCCTGTTCTGAAAGGCTATTAACTTTCCTATCAATACATAATTATCTGAAACCAATTAACATGGAAGGTACTGATGTATCTTTGAACATACCTGAACTCTTTACAACTCCACAACTTCTCCATGCAGTACAGGTTTAGAGACAATTAACAGAAGCCAGGGAAGAGGGGCATGATGCTTTTGAACTCAATGATGCTCTTATTTATGATGCAACACCTACAGCATCTCCTAGAGCTCAAACAACACCTTATCCTGAAACAAGAATACAAGAAGCCAGTTTACTGTGCTTGTTTTCTTTAAAATCATACTGAGAGTATTAACATCATTGTCCAGTTTTGGTATCCAGGAGTGCCAAGAGGGACAATTTACAGCTACCTCACTCAATACAGTATCAGTATTTCCCTGGATTTGTCCTCTTAAGCCTTCCAAAACCTGCACATCAAACACACATGAAACTCAGCTGATTTCAGATCACAGTACACACTCAAAACACAAAGCAGATTCTTAGAAAGATTCGCTAGGGTTCACCGACCTGTTGAGTGAACCGTGGCTCAGTGCCAAGCAAATCTGGGCAGATAAATGTTTGCTTTAAATCAACACCATCTAATGTTCTCGGCATCTGATGTGAAGCTCCGTTTTTGCTTTTCTTGTTGAGATTGTGGGTTAGTCCAAACATGAAGCTCAAAGCAAAACTCAAGGCACATGGTCTACGTGGATGATACCTAACGAGTATGCTTGTGTGAATTCCTGCAAGGCAATCTCCCTCCTGTTCTATTAGCATTCTGTGACGTTACTGAAACTTTTGGGGGGGCATCTGTTTTGAACTGAACACTCATTGCGAAACAGAGCAGTAAGTTAGTTGTTTCTACATTTCAAACACCGGGCCAGATTGTGATACCTTTATTATATTGAATAGAACTTGGCCCCACCAATGCTTCCATTTAAGTCAATGGGAATACTTATGGAATAACTATGCATTGTCAGTAAGGGCCACTGTAAGTAGTTTTGGAAATTATCTTCTAGCAATTGTTGTGTTTGGCAGTTTATAATACTCCAGCAACTGGGAAGTGTGTGTGTGAGTGTGGGGAGGGGGGAGGACCAGCAATGCTCTGATTTCTGTTAGCACGGACTAAACATTTGTTCCAACTGCCTGGGCAATCAGAAGGCTACATAAATACCTTGCTGTGCCTGTGGGATCTCATGCTATGTTATAATCCATCACTGGAGCAGGCAGCCATTCTTGAAGACATTCTAAAGCATTTCTGAGGTTGAATGTAATTCATTGCTACATTCTCTGGCTGCATGTTTATTTCACCTAGCAGGAGGAAGTGGCTACACATGGAATGGTTGTATGCTCTAAATTTCACTTAAAATTTGCATCGTATTAAACAACTATTGACTGCAGACTCTATAATTTATCATATTATTTATTATCTCCTTACTGCTAGAATTCTTTGTCAATATTTTTTACATGCAATAACAATACCTTGACATACAGCTTCTTTGTATTTATACCCAAGTTACTTGAGATCTATAATAGTTCTTAGGATCAGTCTAGGCAAACCTACTTAGCTAAAACAAGAACTGACCCCAACCTTTTCTGTGGATTTAAAAAAAACACCAATTGTCACTTTGTTTTATTTATTTCTTTTCTTCCTTTCTGCCTTCTGGTTTCAGCAACAAACAGAAGGGGAAATACGAAATGACTGCAAGAAAGTCTCTCCTTGTGCTATTTCTCACCGTGCTGGAACCAAGAAGGAGCACAACAGACTGTTCTTGCAATATTTTCTGGCCAATTTCTAGTCCCAACAAGTTTGCACAGGCTTTGGATAAGCATGCAGGCTTGGGAGTGCTGATGTGAACAGAACCCTTGAACCTTTCAAGTTCAGCCCCTACCAGCACATAGTCAGCCTTGCAAAAATACATAGAAAATCAACCCATATGAAGAGAGATCTGAGCTCCATCAGATTCCAAGGAGAAGTTTTTCTGGCAATTGAAAATCCCATTTGGTCATGGATGATGCATTGTTTCTGTCATTCCAACAGACTGTAATTAACCTTTGCATCTGAACAAAAAAAATTAATCATTTTAATGAAGCAAGACATAACTATATAGCTTCATTTAATACTGATAATATCGGGGCCTGGACTGAGGGAGAGATTCACCAAACCACTGATATTTTAAATGCCTTTTAATGCCCAACAGACTTGTTGGATGACAGTCATATTCATTTATAGAAGTACAATGATGAAAACTTAGAGGCAATTAAAGTAGTTGAGGATATATATGATACTATTCAATGCTTCTTTGTATTGCACTAAAGTACATTTTCTGTGTCCTGATTTCCTGCCTTCTTTCCATGTTACTAACTGATTTGGTTGTCTGTATCCACTAATGATCTAAAAAAAAAAAAAAAAGTCTTAACATTCAGACTGTAAATATATCACTGAGTCCTGAGTCTCAGATGATGTGAAAGGCATGCAATGATGACCAGGAAAAGGAAATATACATCTGCATTTGCTTACAGTAAGAACTCTGCAAGGCTCACCTGAGGACGAACATGCTGTGCAATGTAGCTTTCTGCTAACTGTTCAATACCATCAGGACTGCTGCTTAATCCTGTTGCCATTACCATTGCCATGTTCTGCTGATCCTGACACACCTGCAAAAGGAAAACTTGCTCAAAGAGTCCTCTCAGGCTGTCCAAGATTCAGGGCCATATTTTCAAAAGTGGCCTCTAACTTTGCAGCTGAAATTGTGTGTACAAGTTACTAAAGGAGAATTTTCATTGTCTCTCCTTTTTTGCACCCACTTAGAGCCTGATTCTGTTTTCACTTTCTCCTTTGCAAAGCCAGGAATAACTCCACTGAAGTAAATATAAAACCGAACTGGATCAGACCCGAAAACTCGGTGCAGACTGAATTAGCAGATGCAAGCTGGGAGATGTCTAACTCCAAATGCAGTTTGAGTCCATATGTCCAAGTAAGTTTAGGTGCAAAAACCAACTATATAATTAGAAGGCTTCTGTCAGAACAGAAGAACGCTGGTGTTTCTCAATCTTTTCAGCTCGGTGACCCTTTATTCAAAGTCAAACATTTCATGACCCCTTTACATATAAAATTAAGAGTAAAAAATGTATCAATATCAACAAAGCCTACATCATTTATTTATGTTAGTGTTTCAAGAGGTTGACAGAGACTGCTTGACCTTGAAGGCTAAGGGTGTGTGGGGAGTGGAGGAGCAAGATTTTTCTCTGCGTTAGACCGTGATCCCCTGATTGACTTTTATGATTACCCTCCCCCTCCGCCCCACAATGCAGTTGCAACCCACTGGTTGAGAAACACTGATCTAAATAATGTGAGCCTTATGCTATCACTTACCTTACCCTACTGCCCGCCCCTTTCCAAGGACAAACTGATAAACTGCTCTTAGGCCAGATTCTACCACCATTGCCAATGGAAGTTTTACAAATGGCTTCACTGGCAACAGGATCGGGTCCTAATGGGGTGTCTGACAGATTTTTGAATTCTGATGAATAAGTTGACAGGCTCACTCATGGCAGAGTGGCATCTGCTGCTGGCATTTGTCACTGAGCATGCTGGTATTAGGTGGCACTAAGTTAGTGTTTTATGTGAGGCATGAGAGCGCACCTTAATTGCACACCTGCATACTAATTAAGGACACTGTGGAAAGCTGTTCACTGGGTTTAGAGTTGGGGTTGTTACTGCTTTGGAACGTCCTACTGGGAAAACACACATGGTGGCTACAGTGTGTTAGAAACACAACACAAGCAGCTACCCCTGTATGGATCCTTCATACAAAAGAGCTATTCTGTTGATTTAACAGCTGTGATTGGTACAGAGCATTGGGATAAAGGTACATGTGATTTACTTTACTTTTTTTTTTTTTTTTTGAATGCTCTAGGTCTGTTCCCCATTGACAGAACTTCCCAGGTTTAGAAGGTTTCTTAGTTAGTTGGGCTCAGAGAGAGAAAGCAAGGTTTCTCTTGGATAGGTCAGATACCGGAGGTATAGCTTCTTTTTTTTTTTTAATTGTCTTTTTTGCCATATGAGAAAGGTAGGGACAGTGATAGGAATTTTCAGCAGAGATGTACTGCAGAGGTTAAAAGGAGATCACCATTTGTTTTATTTAAATAAATCAATTTGTTAAACATGAAGCTGGTAAGATTATGCAGCTAGGAGGGTGAAGAGCAAAGAAAGGTAATTATTTTTGTTTGCACAAATCATTTTCTTATTACTTGGGGATCAAGGAGTGATTCTTGGCTGGGAGAAGGGAGGGCAAAGGAAAATCAGTATATAAATGTGCTGATTGGAGTTGTAGAGGATTCCAGAGTTAGGTCTCGGGGCAGGGGAGAGAGGAAGATCATTACTATTATTTAAATAAATCAATTTGTTGTTGATCAGAGATCATGTGGGTTGTGCTGATTGCAAGAAGGGCACAAGAAATTTGCTTTTTATCATTACAGTTATTGGTGTAAACACTACAGATGCCCCCCAACTTACGCAATCGTTCCATTCCGGAAAGCCTTGCGTAACTCAAATTTTACGTAAGTCGGAAACGTATACCCATACGTTATGCAAAAATTTCTGCAACTCGAAAATCGTATTTCTGGCTTATGGAACTTTTTCCATAAGTGCAAACTTGCATAAGTCATGTCTTGCATAACCCAGGGAGCATCTGTACTCAGAATCTCTTCTGCCAAAAAAAAAATTGCTTTACTGGTGCTGTGTTTTAGCCCCGCTCCTTTGAAATACTCCATCTCTTGCATCTTGTGTTGGTGCAGGAATGAGGGTAAAGCAACAATTGTTGACTCATGTTGAGCTTGGAAAGACATATCGCAGAAAAGGAGAATGTGCACATCAGATTGGAGTTTTCTAATGCCCTATAAGGTCTGATTTACTCTGCAGCTGGGACCGAGTCTCCCAGCCCAAGTAGACAAACTTGCACTAGAGGGGCTCCAGCTTTTTAGCATGCTAAAAATAGCAGATACAAACAGATAATAAAGACATAACACCACCTCACATTATTACAGAACTTTATACTTGTATAGCGGGGGTCGGCAACGTTTGGCACGCGGCTCGCCAGGGTAAGCACCCTAGCGGGCCGGGCCAGTTTATTTACCTGCTGACGCAGCAGGTTCAGCCGATCGCGGCCCCCACTGGCCGCGGTTCGCCGTCCCGGGCCAATGGGGGCGGCGGGAAGCTGCAGCCAGCACATCCCTCGCCCGCGCCGCTTCCCGCCGCCCCCACTGGCCCGGGACGGCGAACCGCGGCGAGTGGGGGCTGCGATTGGCCGAACCTGCCGCGTCAGCAGGTAAATAAACTGGCCCAGCCCGCTAGGGTGCTTACCCTGGCGAGCCGCGTGCCAAACGTTGCCGACCCCTGTTGTATAGCAATGATCTCAAACTACTTTAATAGCAGGAATGAAGTAAACCGCACAGCACCCTAGGAGGCAGATAAGTATTATTTTATTCATTTCCCCAAAATATCCTTGACTTCTTTTTACAACAATGATTGATGATAACCAACATGCTAAAAACATTATACTTGACCATTAAAAAAATAGTCTGGTGAGCAGGCACAAATTTGCAAGGCTGGGTCGCATGTATGTATGGTTCAACTTCAAAACTGCATCCAATGATTTTGCTTTTTATTAAAAAACTGGATTAATCAAGAATAGCATTATTTAGCAACCACCACCAAGAGTTGGATCATTCAGGCACTCCCTGGGCTTAATCCAAAACCCATTGAAGTCAACCATTTTGGGTCAGGCCCCCAGTGCAGCTCATTGAAATCAATGGGAGTTCTATGCCCAATGAACTTATGGGGTCCAATATTTGCTGCTTCTCCTTTTTCAAAGCAATTAATGAAGTGCTTTCTGTAATTTAAAAAAACCTTCATGAATTGACTGGAAATGTACAGCTCTGAACATCAGTGAACACATATCTGAAACTAATGGCTTTGATACCATTGCCAAAAATTGTCCCAATGGCATTCTGCAAGCAGTATCCTGCTATTTGCCTGCAATGGATAATCTCATTTTACAAATACAACACATTGTTTTATGTACCGATTGGAGTGTCTGAATTAGGCCCCAGAAATTAATCTCACTAGTTTTTGAAATTTCAGAAGCCAAACAGGCTAGGATTTTGGGGGGAGGTAGGGGTTATTTTCAATTAACAGGGTTTGCCATTATAAAAAACTGATTTAATAAACCCAACATCGTAGTTTCCTGGGATCAGATGTGTATTATACTAATCCCAGGCAAATAAGCAAAGGATGATCATTTTTTCCCCTCCATACATTTATTGATAGATGGTTCAGTCATAAAAGAGATAAGGGACGTACAATAGCTGATAATTTATGTCAAATGAAGGGATCGTTATATTTACTTAACTGTCCCATTTAAAACAAGGAGGGGGGGAAGCTCTTTAATAAATGAAGTCATTTTTAAATAATTAGAAAAAATACTGGGCCAAAATCATCCTTAGAGGCACTATTGGAGTCAGCAGTGTTCCCCAAGGGATGAATTTGGCCCACAGTTTCTCCTGGATTTTGAGTTTGTAACAGGGCTGATAAATCTATCCAAACATCTTTATTTTTACAGTAAGTTTAAAGGAACATTTTTATTTAGTGCTGTCATCTATCTCCACATTATTGTGAAGTATGATCCTTTATTGCTTTTGTGTCTTCATCATTGCCTCAGGAAAGCATCCTTTTCTCCCTGTCTTTCATTGTTGTTACCCTTGTAGAGTATAACATGCACAAACTTGATTGTGATTAATTGAGGGCTCCAGCAAATGAAGTTTTTATTCTCTTCCATTTCAGACTTCCATCTGCTCAGGAAAAAAAAAAAAGTGTAGGTAGGTGGGTGGGTGTGGGTTACATTTATAAGGACACTTAGAACTCACTAGGTAAATCATCAGAATGACTTGTTCAGCAATAATGGTTACAAGGGAAGAAAGCCTTCCTTAATAGGGTTTCTTGTTCTTACATCATCAAAATGTTTTTATATCTCTGTACCACCATTCAGGCTGATAGAAGACTGTAACTGTTCAAAACATGGTCTACCTAAGCTTTTATCGCAGAGGTGGAATTTCAAGCTGAATCAAGCCATGTTAGAATATTGCTAATTAGAACCACCACTGAACAACCACTTAATACAGATAAATATTTAGTCTGTAAATATAAACACCTGCGTCTTTCTGGTAGTTTAACACAGTGCAAGTAACATCAGGTATGTTTCTAAGAAGTTCTACTATAGTTCTTACCCAACTGCTTCCACTGGCCCCACTGAGCATGATGTACCACATCAGATAAGGCTTTTCCTTCAGGGTTTGCCATCCCCTGGAACTTGGCAAATAAGGTTGCAGCTAGGCAGGGTGGGATTTTCTTAATAGAAAGTGTGATACGAACAAAAAGTCATGTTTCAATTAGATAAATGCAAGGAGGGGGAAGTTACTAGAGTGCATAATAGTGAGTTTGGCTATTGGGAATGTGAAAACAAAGTCAAGCCAAATATTTTCATTCAGGAATTTATTGCTCGGGGACAACATTTTCTTTTAACCAAGTCAAGCAATTTTTAGTAAGTAGACTCCAGGTATGGGTCTCCTTTTACAAAGCAGTGTAGATTGCTATTGGGATTGGTACTGGGACACAGAGCCCGTCACACCTGGGGCACAGGTATTCTTAATGATACTTGCTCAATAGGCTATGTGAAATGAGCTGTTGGTCTTGGTCCAGTTCCTGTGGACAGGTGTCCACATCACTATCACAGCCACCATAGCTGGCCCTCTTGGTAGTCTTAGGAGAGTGGCCAAGGATAGGCGGAGAAGTTGGATTATCTTAAATATGGTCCCACCAGGTCAAGATTGAGGCACAGAGATGGAAGGTTGCAAATGCCAATGCCTGAGCTATATTACTTCTGTTGATGTTAGAGAAAGAACCTTATATGAGATGTATTGGTGTCAACAATCCAACCACCGTGGATTACATTCTCCTATAAATTCAAGATGAGTAAGGGAAACTGAGTTGATTTGCAGTGGTATGTCCTTGGCAACACATTATGACCTGTGTGGCAAAGTTACAGCTAACTTCTTCAGCAGAGTGGAGGGGAAATGTATGGGAGAGTCCTTCACCTCATTGTGGGCTGAATGGCTGATGATGGCGTGTTATGCATGTGGATATTACTCAAAATGGCAACTCAGAATAAGAGTCATAAGAACAGCATTAGACTGTCATATAAATAATGCATCATGTTATACTGTTCTTACACAGAAATATTATTACCACTTCCTTTCAATATACTAACACGTATGGATTTTTATTCACTACACATACATTATTATTAATCTTAGTTAGTATGCAAAGTATAGGATGATAGATATATACTGTTTGTTTGGTAAAATGGACACATTTACTGCTTAAAGAATAACCAGCAGTTACTGCATAGGGAGGAAGCATGGTCGTGTGGTTAAGGCTGGGAAGATCTAGATTTTATTCCCAGGTGTGCCACAGACTCTCTGTGAGAGCTTGGTCAAGTCACTGAATCACGCTATGCCTCAGTTTCCCACTCCGTCAAATGGGGGAATAGTACTTACCTACCCTGCAGAGGTCTAATTAGGATCAGTTAATTAGTGAGTGAAATTCATTGGTGACAGATATCACACACAATACCTTCTGCACCTCTTCATCCTCATGGTGGGGTTGCTATGGCAAGGCTGTGGGAGGGTAGGCCGGTCTACATGCCCTCTGTGTATCCCAGAAACAGTCTGTCTCCTCTCCTGCCCCAAATAGGCCAGCCCATACGGAGGCCTTGGGGGCAAGGAAATCTGGGGACAGGGCTACTGGATCCAGTGGCTCAAAAACCCCATAGGAAGTGCACAGCTGCAGAGACCACCATTCCAGCTTTCTTTGGGATTCAGTAATACCAGGGGTGCTACAGTCCTCCCCCCTCCACACCCCTTGCCCCACCCCACACTCTCCACAAGTCTTCTGTAGAGATATCTGCCTGAAGCCTCTTCATCTGGGCTTTGTGTGTGTGTGAATATCATCACAGGATCTGCAGGGTGCATTGAGATCCTCAGAATGCCGGCACTATATCAATAGAAAATGCATTATTATTAACGGGCAGCAAATAATTTGTTCGACAAACATCAGCTGTCTTCCTGTTTGCTAGGTTGGTGAATGTACTCATTATTTGAAATTATGCCACTAGGTCTTAATCTGAAGGTCAAGCCATTTGTTGTGAACATTTGAAGCTCACGGGAAATGGTTAGTTATGGTAGGATATGTATGCCATGTGACTACTCTGTTTTCTGATTGGATGAATAAGACTCTCTTTCTTGAAAATAAGAAAAAGGAACATTTTGCAACATATTGTATTTTATGGTGTGATGGGAAGCGATCAGGACAGGTAAAAACTATTCCTATCACAGAGAAAGGGCCAATACTCTATTTTTTCAACACAGGCAGTCCTTCAAATTAGAGTTATGATGCACAGTTTATAGCTTCACTTATACAAACCTATGCAAGATGCTCTAGCATCAGACAGTGGAGATTTACTGCTATTGCTCCATTTTATCTTCTCACTTTACCCCGGGGAGTGAGGGTGAGGAGGAGGAGGGAAGGGGAGTGTAATAACATGTGTTCCAAGAAATGCTGAGGAGGGATGGTCTTGTGTTAAGGGACTTTACTGAAGCTCAGATGTGGGTTCAATTCCCAGCTCTGCCACAGACTTCCCATGTGGCCTTGAGCAAGTTGTTTTACCTCTTTGTGCCTCAGTTCCCCCTCTGTAAGACAAAGGGGAATAATAACATTTCCTTTCTCTGATCTTTCCTCCGTCTTGTCTCTTTAGACTGTAAACTCTCTGAGGTAAATTTTACTATGTGTCTAGCACAGTGGGGCCCCACTCTCCATTGGGGCCTCCAGGAATTACTGTTGTACATATAATAAAATAAAAATAATGAGGAGGAGGACACGTTAAAAAGCAGAGAGAACTTGTTCTATATTCTCTAGAATGAGAATCAAATGGTGGCTGGACTTATATTACCATCAGCAGCTAATTTATTTATGAGAGGATTTATCAGGAGCTGTCAGGTTTAATTTTCTCTAATTCTCATGGTATGAAAAATTCCACTTGTCTGATTTTAATCTATAACCCAAAGATAGGTCTTCCCAGAAATAACAAAAATACAACATTCAAGGTATCCAAACAGTTACTGTAGGGCTGCAAAAAAAGATTGATTACACCTCAGCCTTACACCTCCATTCTGCCCCTCCCCCCTTGTCTGCTTCAACAATGTCTGCAAAGTCCAGAAGCACTGATGCAGCAGATAAATTTTTAATGGTAAGAAAGAGAATTTCAAGAACTCAAGGACCTTCCTTGGGATGCTGATACGTAGGAAGAGTTACGTTTTTGTTGCCATATGGTTTTTAATTTTTTAATCAAGTCTATACATTTGTTAAGCTGTCTTCTTCTTGCGGTGAAGGGAGGGGGACACTTTACAAAAATTATTGTCATGTCTGAAAGGAACAAACAAAAATAAAATATAAATGTACATTGAAGAATCTGCAGATTATTGTGGGGGAAAAAAGAAATGGAATTTCTTGACTTCAAACCAATAGGAAAAGGATTCAAAAGCAGGGCAATCAATACCACCCTGTGATCAACAGGAAATGCTAAGAATAGCTGTATATCATGTGTGGCTTCAAATTTACAACCGGGACATATAATCTCACTGTAAGTGAAGAGTCAAGTTCAAGAACTTAGCCTCTACAGTAAAGCTCTCGTTTTAACTAAAGAAGCTGAGGTCGACGGCCTCTCAAATGAAATAGATAAGGCAACATAGGGTTCTTGTCAGAAACAAATGTTATGTCTCTCCCTACTGAAAAGCTTAAAGATATTATCAGCAAAAGTCTAGTTGGGCCTAAAATGGGTCCCAGAGAAGTAATATTAACCAGGCTTCTGGCAGATCATTTATTTATCTCAAGCTAAATTCAATAAAGAGAGCCATATATAAGTGAGGGAAAATAATGCAGCTGCTAGTAATTTATCATTGGATGGAAAGTCATTGTTATCCTTATCTCTCCAATGATGTTCTATTTCCAACTGGTAATGAATTATGGGGCTCACCACATCTTTACTATGTGACAGGTCAACACTACCTCATGGGTACTGTACTGTATTTATGCAATCAATAGAGAGTTTGCTGAGACAATATTGGCATCCATTTTGTGTAAGTGACCTAGTGCTGTATGGCCTCTAGATCGTTGATGGTGGTCGGCTCGTTATAATAGAATCTGCACACTCTTTTAAAACAAAGATTTATCTGCATGCTTTAAAAACATTTTTCGCTTTGCCCTTAATAAAGCAAAGCATGTGATGGGAAGCACTGGATTGTTAATTGTAAAGCATTCTCCTCATTTAAGCTGGCTCAGCCACTAAAGAGCTCCTTTTCTGTTCCTTTGTTGCACTTATTAGAGGGATTTATTAAACCAAACTTCTGTACAGAGTTATCCAACATTATTTCTGCCTGCAGTGTGTGGGGCACAGCAAAGACACCAAAAGCAGAACTTTGGTCAAGCCATTGCTGAGAGATAAAAGCAGGATAACAAGTTACTCACCATGCTCCTGCAGAGTCCAGGAGTTCTTGTGTGGAGTTTCAGGCAGGAAGTGGTGCAACTCAATGCTGTGTCACCTCCCTCCAGGTAACTGGGGGGAAGGGACAAGGGAGGGGGGGGACCCTGACAGTAGGACTCCTGCAAGGGAGGCACCTGAGGAACAGTATGTTCCAACCTGACCAGAGATTAAAGGATCCTTCACCATGGTTACTTAAGAAGGGACAAGGTTTCCAAAAATAGTGCCTTCCCAAACTCATCCCATCCATAGAGGGATGGTTTGCATAAAACTCCACAAAGAGACCCTCTCCACATTGTCTTCCTTTCCTGGTCCCCTCCCTTGGGTATTTTCCACAGAAAGGGGATACCTGGCCCAGAAGGAGAAAAGTGTCCAATATAATTAGTCAGAAAATGGTAATTCTATAAAAAATTAATCAGAAATGAACTTAAAAAAAATCACAGATTTTTTTCATTGAAAACTGAATATTAAAAAAAAAAATCCAGTTCTCAAAATGTGAAAAGTTCTCTCAGCTTTTGGTTGGAAATCCATTAAATTTCAAAACAACTGAAGATTTTCCAAAAAAATGTTCATTTAGAAAATAAAGAGCATTATTCATTAAAAATGTTATTGACTAAGGCTTTGTCTTCACTACCCGCCGATCCGGCGGGTAGCAATCGGTTTATCGGGGATCGACTTACCGCGTCTACTGAAGACGCGGTAAAATCGATCCCTGATCGCTCTGCCGTTGACTCCGGAAATCCACCTCGGCAGGAGGCGGCAGCGGAGGCGGCAGCAGCGCGGCAGCAGTCGACTTTCCCGCGTCCTCACCGCTAGGTAAGCCGACCTAAAATACGCAACTTCAGCTACGGTATTCACGTAGCTGAAGTTGCGTATCTTAGGTCGGACCCCCGCTGCAGTGTAGACCTAGCCTAAAACATTTTGACCAGCATTAGTATCCAATTTACGCTACTTGTCTTCTGCCCCACACACTGGTTGTCTCTTATCAGCCCTCTTAGGCCTATCCTCTGTCAATTCACGTTCAAGTCAGTAAAACGATGACCCCTGAAAGTCACATCTTTGGGCCTCAATTTTTCCTTAACTGCATCTAAAGTTTGGATTCTGAAATGAGCTTCACATATTAGAATATTCTTAGTACTTGTGCATATTCCTGTTACAAACAGATAATCTACAGATTTGTGAAATCCCTTTTCCTCCTATCTAAGGACACCTCTGTCACATGTGACACCCTGTGGTCATATTACATAGAATTGATGGGAAATGGGTGAGAGGAAAACTTGGGGAAAGGTCTAAAAAAATTTTTTTAAAAATTCAATCAGCTCTGTAGTGGGTCAAAAAATGGGTGAAATTTTTCACAAATAGTTGGCCATTTTTTCAGGGTTTTTTTTAATTTGTCAAAATTTGAAACATTTTGACTCGCATATAGTCATACACGGGTTGGAGAAGTGGAGGCAATACAACACCTGTGCAGCTTCCCGCTTCTTGCTCTCCAGGGGAAGAATTTGGACTTATACAGAAAAATGAGAGGAAAAAATCTTTCACATGAGAAGCAACCTTCACTGATGAAGTGGGATGAAAATGATTATGATCATTATTATATTGGCATTGGATCCATCTTACAAGCATCCACTATGGATGAGGTGGCTACTTATGTTTAATTGGCAAAAACATCTAAAGAAACATAGGGCATTATGATGCGAACGGAGCTGGACCAAAATGGGTGTAGGCTGAGGAAATACAAAAGATCACAAAGGAAGATCTTAAACTTGAGAAACACCAGCTAGTTATAACACATTTATTTAATTAAGGGACCTAAATTACACTAACCAAGATGTGTGATATTTACTCTGTTGAAAAACCAACCCCATTATAGCCATCATTTTTTATATAATGAACACACTTCCAGGTTACAGACACATACTGCACTTTCTGGCATGGACACATGTGTTAATACATCTCTTTGGCCATGTCTGTTCAAGAGAGTCTTGGTAATGGAAAAACAAGGTTGTTGTAAATGAGGACTGAAGTCCTTTGGCAGAGATGTGCATGCAAGAACTCGAACAGAGCCTTTTGGATTGTGCCTTGGCCTAACCACTGATATCAGTCTGTCAACTCCAATAACATTAACAATTATTCAGGATGATTCAGAAAGTAAATTAAAGTATTTGCACTATGCTTGAGTCCTTGCCTCTCCCTTCCCACCCCACCCCAAAGTCACATAATGTAGTTTTCCCATCTAAACTCTGAGATGAAATCCATATGGACTGGATATACCAGGAAAGGTCTGGCCCAGAAAGCCGCGACTCCTTCTGAATCAGTTAACTCAAAAGGTCATCTTTTTCTGATAGAAACAAGATCCCCCCTCCTTTCTTAATGTCTGGGGAAATATGTTAAACCTTTTCATGCATGTTGCATCACAGCCTACTTCTATTTGCCTAAAGGGACACTGTGGGTCATGCAACAGATGAACCATGCAAAAGGAGGAATGTACCTGTTGTTCCTGAAAAAATAAAATAAAAATGTATCTATTGGCAGAAATAAAGAGCCACCACAGCCACCTGTGCTTTGGGTTTATCCCTTCTAGCAAATGAATGGGAGAAAGGACAAAACTGGGATGTAAAATTAGAACATCCTTTTTTTCCAATCTAAAGGAAAGAAGTAGAAGAACGATTGCTTTGGGACTGCTGGTTTGGTAGAGTAGTGCTTTGGCCAGTAACTTCATTCCAGGCCATTTAAAAGGAAAAAGGCAGCAAAGCACCTGTGTCAAACCCTCTCTGTAGATGACAAGCTGAAACTGGACCATATCGAAATGTTGGTCTTAGTTAGTTTCTTTGTGGAGTGAGGATTAGCTGTAGAAGGAAGTTTATGTGTAAGGAGGTTTCCTCTTCTGGTGTGAATAGCCTAGGCATGAGCCACTTGGAGATTGGCTAGTCAAAGTTGAAAAGGCCAGTATACACTTGTGTCAGGTGTGTCCTTTCCTTAATGTTTATGAAAGCCATTATGTAGGGAGAGTGAAATCAGTGATTTAGGGATTGATATTGGGAGCAAGAATTAAAGTTGGAAATGAGTGAGGTTTGAGAGAATTCTTGATCATTGTCATTTGAATGAGTCACCTCATACAGTCACATTTTCAGAAAAGTTCAATAATTGTGTGCCCCCCCAACTTGAAACACTTGGGGAGTTTTGCCATAAACTTCAGTGGGGCCAGGATTTCACCCCAGGTGCATTATTTTCAGAGGTACTCAGGACCCGCTGCTTCCCTTGATTTTAGGTCTGTTTTTCCTGCATATATTTCCAAGCAAGCAGGTTGATATATGAATAAAGGTAGGATTTTTGCTAAAATACATACATTATCTTGGAGAGACATAGCACCTAAAATTGTATGGAAATGGGAGAGTTAGTCTCCTACTTTGCTATTTGCATGTGCAGCTTTATTTATTTATTTTTCCATCTGGATGGTCAACAATCTACAGTAAACTTTATTTACTTGAACTCTTTGAACGTCTCCAAACAGTTCAAAGGCCCTGTGTTCACCACAGTGTTAGCTCAAGGTATAACATAAGTGTTGCCCTTCTCCTGACTCCCTTCCACACAAACACAAAAATCTCTAGCTCAAGTTAGCTGGTACTTTAAATTCAAGCTAGCTAGCCCATCAGGATTTATAGCTTGAAGTTCAAGCACTGCTGATGACTGAGCTACTAATACAGTGGGGACACAGCTACTTGGTGCTGCTAATATAATCACTGCACAGATTGAGCGTTATTTTGCAACGTACGTGCTCTCCTCAAACAAGGCTAACTTGAGCGCAGTTAATTTGAGAGTAGATTACTCAAGCTACTACTGCAGTGAAGACAGACTCTAAGTTGTTTGTGTATGTATACAAACACATGCGTGTATACATACACACATGTGCATACATACCATGTTGTCACTTCTTTACCATTTGATAGTAATTAGCATCATCTGGCATTCCAGGTATGAGCTAAAATAAGCATAAATAACACCTTTAAAACTTTTGTTGGCAACCACTGAATCTACTATACATGGGCGCACACAAGAGAGGGAGAGAATCTGAATCAAAACTTCTCCAAAGATCAGGGATAATTGGGTGTTGAATAAAGCGCCAAAGACTCAGAGTTTTAATTTTTGGTGTGCAAAATTTGAGATTTTCATTTTTCATCCTGATCTGGAATGAATTTTTTTTCCAAAATCTTGACAATTTTCACAGGATAGGAAAAATGTTTCCTCCCCAGCTCTAATTTCTAGGAGTCTGTGTGAGGCACAGATATAACATCAGCAACCTCAGAAGAGGTTACAATGGTCTTTAGTTGGTGAATACTTAGGTCTATTGAAGTCAATGGAGGAACACAGATTTATAGCAGCTCAGGATCTGGCTCATTCACAAATTCAGGGGGGCTTAACAGTTAAATATATTAAAGGCTAATGACTACTGATGCAATTATTCTTCTGAACCATAGGCAAAGCCTTAAATAAACTGACAAATATTAACTTTGGTACCAGTTGATAAGATGTTTTTCACCTTGCTCACTTACTATAGGCTTCTTTTATGAACTTTGATAAGACAACTCCAGATAAAAAACTGTTAAGGAGCGTGATCAATGCCAATAGTTACTTAATGTTCTCAATTACCTGTAGTGGCTGAATATGTAATCCATTCGGTACACTTGGGGCATATGGGGGTTTATTTTCAATGGGTCCTTAACCTGGACCTTACATGGGACACTGACACCAGTGTGGTCCCTTTGAAAGGGTCTCAGACCTGTGTGCATATGTGTTATCATACTAAAAATGGCCATGCTCAAGTGGAGCCCAGGCACTCTTTCTTCCCTTTGAATATATATTCGTATCCCAAGTCCCAACACAGCTTGGGCAACACCACATTTCATTGAGTAGTCAGGAGTTGATGGTCAGGGAACCAAAATACTATTGGAAGGGGAGGCTCACATACTGTCTACTTGGTTAACCAGGATCATAGCGGATGTCACAGATCTTCTAGTTACACTGAAGTTGACTAAAGCACAACAAAAAAACATAGATTCTGCTGCTCTTTATATGTGTAATGTGCCTCTATAGAGTGCAATCTGTCAAGCGGTGGCTAAGTTTTCATTTGCTAAACAGCACCTACAATTATAAAAGATGTTCCTTATACCATTCGAACTGTGCTATTCAACAAAATCAGGCCTCCAGGGATATTAATAAAGAAACCAGGGAGGACTGCCCCTTATCTTCAACTGCCAGAAAAGAAGTATATACTTCTTGTACAATAGATAACAACTATGAACTTCATTCAGATTATTTAAAAAAATAAATTCCAGATAGCATAATTCATTTTTAATATACCGTGTCTTGAAAATTCTGAAAAAAAATTGTGCATTGCATTGTAGAAGGTAAATCCAGGAACACCCACCTGCTAGTTTGGGTCTCAGGTAATGTGATGGTCTTGAAGGAACACACTTTTGCAGTTTGCCGCTGCTTCTTAAATTGAGACTAACTTTTGTAAGTCAGGTCTTTTGATCTGCAAGGAGGACAACCTAGGAGACATAGTAAAATGTTCAGGGCAAATTCTTCATCACTGGGAGTCTTTAAATTAAGATTGGATGTATTTCTAAACTGCATGCTCTAGCTCAACCACAAGCTAGTGAGCTCAATGCAAAACTTACTGGGTGAAATTCTTTGGACCTGTGCTAGGCAGGGGGTCAGACACAAGGATCATAATGGTCCCTTCTGGCCTTAAAATATATAATATAGCTCCTGGAAGTAATGTTAAATTCACCTCAGTGCAAAGCCCTGTGATAAAGCTTTGCACACAATTTTACCCAAAGTGCTTAGAAGGACCTAGGCCACCCCTCAATCCCATGAAGATTTATGGGCAGTAGCCTAAATTCCATGGATTAAAGCAGCCGTTCCAAGGCAATTCTCCTCCCCTTCTAACCTTCAAAGTTTTTGTTGTGCTTATTACTAGAGGAAATAAAAAGCACAGCCTTCTGCCCCAGGGTTATGTCTGGAAGAAAAAGACCTCTTGTGGAATGCAGGAAGAGCTTAACATTTTTCTTACTTTGCTCTCATCAGTATTTATAGGAGGAGTACAGTCTGCATTTAGAATGCACACTTCCACCAAAGATATTGTGAAGCTTTGCTGGTCTATCAACTAGTCAAGACATGCTGGGGCCAGTGATGACTTCTATGCATGTCCTAAGGGTTAAATATCCCATCTCCAGTGAATAATGCCCAGGATACAGTGAATGTGGGCAGGCATCCTGAAGTGTGGCAAGTGCAATGTCTTCTAAGTTACAACAATATATATCCTGGAACAGGATTTATCAAAGGAAATGCTGACTCTACAAGCTGCTAATATAAATCATCACTTGGAAGGCAGGACACATAAAACTGCCTTGACATTTGGAATGGTTTGGTGCGTGCATGGCTTCAAAGCAGTGCATGTAGCCAAGGAATCACTGGCTCCTGATATGGAGCAATGCTTTTGGTGCACACCTAATCCACACATACAGAACACTGGGTACAAGGGCAGAGTCTATCAGCAAACACACAGACTCTAAATGGATATTAGTAAACACCCAGGTTCCACCATAAAAGGATTACATGACTTTTCTCTGGCGCCAGGAATGCACATTATGTTACCAAACAAAGAAAATTATGCAAAGATAGGCCCAGAGGCAGAATACCCATGATCCATTCATACTTGTAAATACTGGCCAAATGCTTACTAACCACAATTAATTACCTGCCTCTGCTCATTTTGTTAAATGATCAAAGTAATATATCCACTGATTCCAAATCAGAGCTGAAAGTCATTTTGTTGCACAAGGTCACATTAATATGCCACTGCTGCTGGGCCCAATCCTGCCACCCTTACTCATGGAAGTAGTCATGACTCACATAAGTAATCATGTCAAATAAGTCAAACAAGGGGTATTATTGGAAGGGTCACTGGTTCAGGCCTGGATTTCTGAAGGAATAAGGTGGTTAGGATGTACTGTATAGCAAAGATGGTATAAGTTGTTCATAGATTCTTCCTCCTCCTTGACACCCCCATCCTACACTCAATAAATATTTATGAAATCAATCACAGAGGGACGAGTAGACTATTATGAGGAGTTTCTAGAAGAAACAGTGGCCCATTGGCTCCCCTTTGAACAGCCCAGGAGATAAAATGGAAGCCTACTCGCTTCCCAGACAATAGCCACAGTGAATACAATGACCCTTACAAAAGATACCCGTTACTTGGTGCCTAAAGTCCCAAGCCCTCTACCAAGTCAATACATGTGCCTTTTCAGCACTAACTATGCAAAGAACCTTTCAGTCCAATACAATCACGTGAATATTTTTTTGTATGGGGCATGATTTTGTACCAGGAATAAAGCATTGTGGGGCTCTGTCACTTAACACTACGTTTTGTCCCCATGTCGTTTTCCTACAGTTGGCCTTCACTCCTTTGAAACTTAGGTGGCCAGCGGACTGCAGAAGATGGAAGAGTGGCAGCGTGTTGAAGCTGAGGATCTGGATCTGAACATTCCAAAGCCTGGGGGTTCAGAACTGCAGTTACAATGTAACCCCATCTATAGTGGAAAGCAACAATGAGATCCAAAGACCACTGAAGTTAGTGGGGGTCTTTCCATTGATTTCAAGAGACTTTGGATCAGGCCATTAGCTTCCAACTCAAACAATTCAGCCCAGGTTTGCTCAGAGATTGGCCACGGTTCACTCCAAAATCATCACAAATTTTAGCAAACCTGGCTCAAGTTTTGGATATTCTGATGAAAGCTTTGCAGATCTCCTCTTAACAAGATGTTGTCCAGGCAAGGAACTAGGTAGAAGGAGAATATTTTTTGAAAGTGAGTATAAAAGGGCTGTGCACACTGACGATGCAGATCCATTAAAACATGTGAATGAATATTTACAGCGATTTCCTTTTCTTTCAGCAATTGTCGGGCTCTCTATTTGATCATGCTGCTTCTCTAGTTTCTTATATTTCTGGATAATGTTCTTGCTTTCATTTGTAATCACTCTTTATTCAGTGTGGAAGATGAATTTTTCCAATGTGGTTCCTTTGTATACCTTAACATGGAGTGGATTAGATGTGTATTGGCCTTTTTCTTTTAGTACTTATTTAACTGCTTGCGAGTTTCAGGGACTTATATCCCAGTAGGTTTAATTCCAGGATTATAGGTATCTAGACATCCAGTAAATCATTTAAGACTTTAACAGCATATAGGTTTGAGTCATTTCTAAATAACCCCACTGATTAGCTAAAACTGTATTTAACTAGGACTGCCAGATGTGGGTAAGAACTATGAAGTAATACAGAATACTAATTTAGGGTCTGATCCTAGTTCCATTGAAGTAAATGACAAAACTCCCATTTATTTCAACGGGAATAGGAAGAGACCCTTAAATCTTATTGCTTTGTAAGCTTTTATTCTTTCTAGCCAAACTCTAATCTAATCGTCCTCCTTCTAATTTAAAGGCCAGCTCCTCTTCCCACAACTGTAGCACTCTTTTACTTAGATAAACATTGTCAGGTTGAGTTGACCCAAAACTTAAGTTTCTAAAGAAAAATATATGAGCAACAGAAATGTTTCAGTGATTATTTTTGTGAATTCCAGTGAAAGCAGCACTCTTGGTTTGGAGTTAAACTTTCCTTGGCATCATTTGCAATCCAAACATTGCAGCATTGTGCTAGTGCATGAGAACTAATAAGCAATAGAAAAAAGCAAAACTGACTTCTCTGCTTTCATTGTCTGAGCTTAGTGAATAAAAAATAAACAGCATTAAAGATTAGATTTTTAAGATCCCTTTGATCTGAATAATCAAAATTAATTCCACATGTAAGCCACTCTGTTTTTCACTATGGCCTTAAATTTGAGGGTGTCCATTTAGAGATGGAACACTGAGTGAGGATCTGTGTGCTGGAAGGAGTGCTTAGTCAAAGGCTGAAGCCCAGACAGCTCTCACCAGGGATGTCTAAAGATTTGTCATTCTGCATTTTAGGTAAGGCGCTGTTTTTCTGGCAACACATCCAAGAGTGCTGGAGACATGTGGGTGTTTCAAGGCCAAGGTTCTGTTCTTGTTTTGAGAACCAAGCTGAAGATAAATCAATAGTTTCACGTATTTGCACAATTCTAAGTCTCATCCTCATCCTTTGGTTTTGGACAGTGGGATAGGGTTCATTACTGCCTGATTTCCTGATGTTAAATAGAGAGTGTTACTGCTCAGTGGTACAAACTACAGCACAGAGGCTGTTTACCTCATGCAGGGAAATAATCCAGTTGCTCTGACAGAGCCTGGAGGAAAGTAGCCCTGTGTTTGGGGTGTGGTGAGCTGGTAAATCTGGGAATCCCTCCTACCCTTTAGGGCAGGTGCTTGTTTAAACTTTGTTTATATGGGGTGGTGTCTCAGGCGTAGGCCTAGAGAAAGGGCTGTGGCCAGAACTACCCTGTTATTCTACTTCTGTAGAACAGACATAAAAGGGCATCTCCAGACAGATTTTTCACTGGGTGTCAAAGTAGAGTTTACCTGAGGTAACTGTAAGGGTAAAAGGTGTGTGGTCTAGAGAAAGGTACAGTTAGGTGAGCAGCTCTTCCCTTCAAATCAAGCTTGAATGAAGGCCACATCTGCAGGGCTAGATGATGGCTTTAGGCACATCCCTGAGGAAATGGTGATGAGTCAGGTGCATCAACCAAGGAATAACCCAGGGAGGCTCTGAGACTCAGAGGCACACCTTGGAGTCATAATTCCCTCCCTTGTTTTGGGTGGGGGGATGGGGTTAGTAATTTAAAGATGATCTTTAACAGCATATTACAACATCCCATGCACTAGCTCAGTTGTGTAGGCCAATGAGTAGGGGCTATGAAACCAAGGCTCTGCCTTTCTCCACCCACATGCTCTGGAGAAAGAGTAAGCAGCCCATTCAAGGATGTATGTAAGGGGGCTTCATATTCCTGCACACATGTGTGGTCCAAGCCACAATCTAGCCCTCCATGTTTTGCTATTTAATATTCTTTGCAAACTACTGCTTACCTAAGGCCATGGCATAAGCTATTCCATCCTTTTAGACAGGTTTGCCTTCAACTATGCAAGAATCCAGGTTTTAAGAGAATGAACACAAAATATAGTCTAGATGTGAAGAAATAATGCATTAAATTGGTATTGTACCTTCCTATTCTGATTCATACATTTCACTTGGACCAGACCAATGTATTTCCTGCCAAACACCAACACCTAAATCCACTGACAATTCGCTAACAGATTTCACCCTGAGTATGATAGATACGAATTTCAGAAATGTATGTCAAAGATTAAAAGAAAGTTACCCCGGGTTTCCCTTGTTTAATTTCCCTTCCAATTTTCTAAAAACCAGTTGCATGAATGAATGTCATTAGAAAGATACAGGGCCCAATTTACGGCCATTCCACAGAACTGCAATAAGCAGTTGCAGTCTATAATTTTCGAGTAACACCGCATTTATGCAAACTGCAACCATCCTTTTTGCCATGATTTGTGGACTCCAGTGCCAGAAGACCTAACCTCACTCTCATGCAACAGTGAACGAGAGAGGAGGGAAAGGGAGAAAGAAAAAGACAGAGAAACAAACTGGTTGCTGCCTCAGCATATAGACTGCAAGATAAATAAAAAACATTTTTTTAAAAGTGTTAATAAAATAGCCACTAGGAACAGAAAGGCAGATTAGAGCTGACAAGTTGGCCATAGGGTCTTCTGCAGGCTCTGGCAGAGAGAACTGAGCCAGGATGACATGTCAAGAAACTGAACTATGTTGACATGGCTTGTATTTTCTTAAATTCCCTACTCCTTTTTTCAATAAAAAGTATTGTAAAATATAATGGATAGAATAAAAGCTTTAGTCTACAGTAAAGTACAGATCTCCCAAGCTATGAAAGAGCAACTGAACTATTCTGGTAAATATTCAATGTGTAAGATTTGCCATTTAATCTCCTCTAATTTTTCTCAGCAAGGCAGCACTTCAACTCTCACTGAGATCAGTGGAAAGTCTTCAGTGTAACCTGAATTGAGTCCTACATTATTTTGAGATTTTTAAAAAGACCGGTGTTATTAAAATAGCTAATTGGGAAATGTTGGGGTTAGATTTATCATCTTTTTGTCTCTAGGACGGTAATGGGGTTTGATCCGAATCTCATTGAAGACAATGGAATTGGGGGGATTACTCATCATGTGAAAATTAGCCAGGTGGTAATCAGGGCCTCAAACTGTAGTGTTTTGAACGATTAATGTCGAAAACAGTAGAGCTTTTATAAAAAGTTAGGCACAATAAACAAGCCTCTAAATCCCTTACAACTTCATAGAATTAGACCCAGGTGTCCACACTGACAATGCTTAGCACACTGTACGCTAGTGATTGCTTTAAAACAAAATTCCAGAATGCCCCTTTGTTTCAGAGAAGCAGCTCAGTAGTAACTTAAGTGGTATTTGTGCCTTTACATTCAGTTTGGATTCTCTCCCCCCCCCCCCCCCTCTTCTGATCTTGGGGAACTGGGAACTTTTCAGGGTAAATCTGTAAATTGTTCAAACGGAAAGGCTGTAACACAAGAGAGATTTTCCTATGGCATCTTTTTATTATTATTTATTAATTATTAATTATTATTATTGGCATGATCTTTGTTTGGGATTTTAATCATTACCTAACTGAGACCTATACTGCTGCACAGCACATAATCTATGTTCACATTTTAAATGAGCACAGCCATGCAGAGACTGAAGTTCCAAAGAGTTTATCAGAAGTCCATCTAGTATTGTTTCTAATCAGTGAACTGCACAAATACCAGTACAATAGAGTCAAAGGCTGGCAGGTTAAAGGGGTATTCCTCATACAGCGAGCGCTCTAATGAGAGGAAGGTTCAGACAAATGGGCTTTCATTTGCTTTAGTAGTGGATTTATTTTATTGTTATTTTGGTGCTCACTCCACATTTTTTGAGGGGTGAAGTAGCCATGGCTAGAGCCAGGTGTAGGAGCAAATTCGGATCCCCTCTGTGGGGAGAGGTGGTCTGAAAGGCAGCAGAATCAGTCTGGTTTCACTGCACAGGGGGAAGGTGTGGTGTTCCGTGATCACTCCGGCCTTAAGGGGCTTGCAGAGATCTGCTTTATTTTGTGTCCAGTTTCAGCCAGCTGGGAGTAAGAACAAGAGCTTCACAGTTCCCCTCCCAGATTCTCTGTCTGCAAAGCTCAGTTCTTAAAAGCACAGCTTCTAATAGCACAGAGAAGAAGGAAGATGTGAAGAATACATGGCTGGGAGTTCACACCCCTAACCACAGTGAAGCTGTGCTATGCTAGGCCCTCCTCCTTGCCAGCACAGGAACTGATCTCTAACGATGGCCCCTGGGGTGGTAGCCATCCCCAAAGTGCTAAAGGGGAAGAGGTCTCATTGAGGTTCTTTCCACACAGGTTTCTCTCCTACTGTTTTATCAGGGTGCCTGGAGTGTTTTGCTGGGGCTGGCCTACAAACCTTGGAATTCAGAGGGATCCAATTGGGTCTATGGAAGGCCAGAGCCATCCATGCAGTATCTGCCGCTGCACCAGCTCCGGGTCTCCAGCAACCCAACCTCCAGTCTTGGGAGATGAGCCAAGTGGAACTTCACTGACAGGGCTCATGAGGCCAGAAGGGAGCTTTAGTGGTATTTCTTTTCTGCCTGAGGCTTTCTTTTCTCCCCATCTTCTCCCCTCCTTTTAACAACCTGTCCACTAGCATAGATTCCAGCAGCCATGGAGAGCTCTTGTATGGCCTAGAACAGGGGTAGGCAACCTATGGCATGTGTGCCAAAGGTGGCACGCGAGCTGATTTTCAGTGGCACTCACACTGCCCGGGTCCTGGCCACTGGTCCAGGGGGCTCTGCATTTTAATTTAATTTTAATTGAAGCTTCTTAAACATTTTAAAAACCATATTTACTTTACATACAACAATAGTTTAGTTATATATTATAGACTTATAGAAAGAGACCTTCTAAAAATGTTAAAATGTATTACTGGCACAAGAAACCTTAAATTAGAGTGAATAAATGAAGACTTGGCACATCACTTCTGAAAGGTTGCCGACCCCTGGCCTAGAAAGTGGGGGGTGGGTTTGGGGGCAGGTCAATGCCTCTGTGGAGGTGACCAACCCATTTCCCCATGAGATTGGGTGAGCTAAACACTGAGGGAGTCATAGAGACCCACATTCCATATGGGGTCTTTAGAGCACCTGGGGGTATTACTGGGCAGCCCAATAACAAGCTTTGGTACCATGACACAATAGGTAGATATTAGAGCAAATAAAGCACAGAAAGAGCTCACTAGTCCTTTCAGCTCAGTCATTTTCTTACCTAAACAACGAAGGCCTTTTCAGGGTCCTTTACTGAAAGAAGTTATGCAAGTGCAAACGGCTTGATTCAGCCAGCTGCCACATTGGCAACAAGTTTACACAATCTCTCCTCCCAAATGCAAGAGGTTGAACTTGTAGAAATAATTGCACCCCTCTGGCCAGGGTGACAGGGGGACAGTTAAAGAGGTAATCAAAGCAGAGACAAAAGGGGAAAGCAACATAATTTTATATAATTAGAGGAAAGTGGTAATATAGATTTCAGGATCACAGGGAAAGGATTGGCCAATACATTATGTATTAATTCTTATCTCAGAACTGTACTTATCAAACTAAACCATACTTATGTAAAAAGCAAGCACATAAATCTTGCCTCATTGTCATCTGGCAACTCACAGCAACTGCTAATTGTATTATATATCTTTCAAAACTATGTACAGTCGTTGCCGGCTCTAGGTACATTACCATTTATTACACTCACAAATAGGATTTGCTCTTGGGGACCAGGATTTTTCTGCTCTATAAAGGCAGCACTGCAAAATGAAACAATTAAAATAAACAGACACTCAAGCAGGCACAGCATAGTGTTATCCAACATGTGGAAGAACCAAAATGGGGTTTTGCAAACCAGTCATAAGCAAACTATGAGGGTCAGATCCCCAGTGGGAGTAAGTCATACAAGTGTAGCTCCACTGAAGTCAACATTGCATTGAGCAGGACTCCCACTGAAGTGAGCGTGAGTTATTAACTTTAATGCAGCCACTCCGATCTGCATTGGCTGAGGATCTGGCTTTTAGGACTCAAACTTGTTTACCTGCTAACTGAGCCATTTTGCTTTGATTTACTCAGCTGGGCCAATGACTACTTCAGACTTCCACATGGGGACAAACTCATCCATCAAAAGCCACAGACTGAGACTGGGTCTGAATTTGGCCCAGAATCAGCTGTTAATTCTCCTGTCCATTGGAAAGAATCAGTGTCATCTTTCTCTTTAGCTTAAAAATATCTTAATAAAGAGACACTTGGTCTGTTGAATGGGAGGTACAAACTTCCACGTTTAACTCCAGCTTTGATACTGACTTCCCTCCTTTGCCTAAGGGAGTGTTTATCTTTACCTTGGTTGCCCTATTTGTGAAATAAGGATGAGAATAAAAGGAAATTGAATAACCCCAGGGTTTTGAGGATGAATAAGTTAATATATGTTCAGCATTTGAAGATGAAAAGTGCTATCATGCATAAATCCTAAATATTGTTTACACATACATGGGAACAGCAATTTGGAAACAACTTAATTGGATCTATTCAAATTTATTCCATATCAATCAAGCACTGAGCAAATTCCTACTGAAACTGGTGGGAGCTACATGGGCAAAAGACTGAAGGATTAGGACAATGGGTAACATTTTTAATAGCACCTAAGTAATTTAGGGCCCCAGGTTCCATTTTCAAAAATAACTTGGAGACTTAGGAGCCTAAGGCTCATTCAGAGTCAATGGAATTTAAAATCCTAAATCACTTTGGAGCGTCTGAAAATTCCACCCCCTGTAATTAGTCAATTTTAATGCAACCCTTCTTGAGTACAAAAACGTTGTTTCCAACAAAAGTGCGTAAGTATTAAATTTAGATAAATAATTTAGATCTGAATTGTCTTAAGTTTTACAAGACCAAGTGATATCTTTATTTGCATGCCTATTTCTTGGGGTTTACATTATTATTATTATTATTTGGGGTAAGCTGCAGAGCTCTAAACCAAATCACTGCTAATTATTTGGCACTGGTGGCTGAAATTTTACTGTAGACAAAGACTAAGCATGGTCTGTTAGTTAAATCAGGGAGTTGGAATCCCAGCTTCTCTTCTCAACTCTTACACACATTAATTCTGTGAAGTCACTTTACTTTGTTGGGGATACAATACTATTTTGCAGGTGTGCCCAGGATGCTCAGTGGGATTTGGCCCAATGTGAACTATTATTTGTAAAGCATTTTGATACCCTTGACTGAAAGGTGGTGTGTCAGTGCAAAGTCATGTCCTCATTTAAATGAAGACACTGTCATTTGCTTTGTTGTTTCAGGGTCTGTTCCTGCAAGGTGCAGAGGGCCTTCTATTCCTGTTGAAGTCAATAGGTATAGAGGACCTTCAGTATCTTACACATCCATAGGAATACAGTAATCTGCAGGATCCCCATTAATTTCAATTGGAAATGTGCCTGAGTAAGAACTGCAGGAATGACGACAGGATCAAGAGCAAAAGGAAACAAATTTGCAGGCTTTTCCAGCACTCTGCAGCATTTCTGATCTAACACTGAGCCATGGAAAAGATTAAAGAAGCCAAAGGCCAAAAACCTGTTTCAACTAGTATAGTGGGTCCAAAGTTTCCTCTGAGATCTTGGGCTATAGCTCCCAGATATTGCAGAGGCACAACACTGAGAGAGTCCCATAGATAAGACCGTATGTATTCTAGATGAACTGGAAAACATACAGTGAACTACTTTGAACCTTGCCTGTCATTAATGTCTGATTACTACAGTTATCTCACTGCAAAAGGAGCTAAATATGATGTTTAAAAAACTATTAGGGGAAAAACCAAATGCAGGGGAAATAATCACCTTCCCTTGCCAAAGTCAAAGTGACAGACTGAATTTTGTTCCTGCTCCCATTTAATTCTGAGAACTTCCATCAAATTCGAGTGAGCATCTAGTGTACAGAAGGGATATACACAGGATAGAGAGTGTAACAAGCAGTAATACAAGGCTTTTTCTTACCTACACATGTCATCCCAGGGTTGTTTCCTCCACTCTGCTATGACATGGGTTTTAGTCCTATTAATGAGCGTAATTCTGATGCCCATGCTCAGAGCTGGATCCAGCTTCAATCAAATAAACAGGAATCTTTCCATTCACTTCTATGGAGTTTCACCAAGGACAAATGTAGTCCTCTTTGATGAACTGCAGTGAACAATTTAACTACTACTGCTCCTTGAGATAAAAAGTGCCAGAAGTCTATTTTGCCATTCTAAACCTTTAGATACTAAGCCTTATATACTTTAGCTGCTAGATCAGGGGTAGGCAACCTATGGCACGTGTGAGCTGATTTTCAGTGGCACTCACACTGCCCGGGTCCTGGCCACCGGTCCAGGTTAAAATTTAACTTAATTTTAAATGAAGCTTCTTAAACATTTTAAAAACCCCTTATTTACTTTACATACAACAATAGTTTCGTTATATATTATAGACTTATAGAAAGAGACCTTCTAAAAATGTTAAAATGTATTACTGGCTCGCAAAACCTTAAATTAGAGTGAATAAATGAAGACTCGGCACACCACTTCTGAAAGATTGCTGATCCCTGTGCTAGATGATCGCATGAAGTTGGTGGAAGTATTATTTATTGTTATTCGAGTAGCGTCTAGTGGCCCCAAACAAGATTGGGACCCCATTGGGTTAGGCACTGCACAAACATAGAGTAAGAGACAAGAGCTCAGTCTAAAGAGACAAGATAGACAAAAAGTGGAAGGGGAAACAGAAAATTGCATTAGTTAAACTCAGCATTTTTTCTATAATTTGTCATATGTTATCTCAATACTTTACTCACACTCTCACAACTTTAGTCTTCAATCTGTGGATTTAAGTTTTTTTGCTTATTCATTTAACATATAGCACAACAGAGATTGCCTTTCCCCCCCCCCTTTTCTTATTTAACAACAACAAATTCCTTCCTTTCCCACTCTCCACTATCTATCTATCTATCTATCTATCTATCTATCTATCTATCTAGGAGTTATTTGATGGCCTTAGCAAATTAATTGCTGGATTTCTCCTCTTCTCATGTACCTAGCTCTAGGCTATGACATTTCTTGTCATATTACTTTTCTTTTACTTGTTAATCCCTGGCCAACAAAAAATGTACTGCTCTAATTTTGCTGAGAGTCAAGGAAACCTGGAAACTTTTATTAAGGTTGAAATCATCTTAGATCTGATGTCCAACTTCTCTCCTATATAGAAAGATGTGAAGGATCTCTTTGACAGATGATAAACAGTGGCTACAGCTACCAAGCAGGCTCAAACACTAAGAAATTGATGTTGAGTTTGAATTCAGTAATTCAAATGTCATCAAGAAACAGGTTCAAATCAGGAAATAGTTCCAAATCTCCAAATTGTAAAATCTCCATATAAATACAGTAGAACCTTACATAAAATGTGAATCTCCACTGGTGGTTAGATTTGTAAGATCACTGGGAGAGGGTGCGTATCATATTTTATGTTTTGAAATGCCACATATATGTACAGCACAAGGGGCATTTGCTAACTAATAAATAATCAATGGTGTGAAAGTCGCAGACATCTTCAGTTATTTCAATTAAGTGTTAGTCTTTTTATAGAAATTTCACTCTACTTCAAATAAAGATTAATCCCATTAGAAGCATATTCCACTGTGCTAACTGGCTTGGAATGGAACAATTTATGTCTACCAGCTATCTACCAGATAGGTATTTACTTTCTGCATTCCGAAGATGATATCACCTCCCCATTCCTCTCTGCTCTGGCTGACCCAGAAGTGTTGCCTCTCTTCAATGGGGGCAGCAGTTCCCAGTCTTGCTGCAGCTACTCGATGGGAGTCCCCTCTATACCTAAAGAAATGGCACATTACACACTTCCATTATCAGATCTCTGTGACTGGGGCAGGATGTGAACTGGGTGTGGGATAGTGCATGAGCATGCTGTAGGTCCTAGCTATACTGGCACACTTTTGCCTGAAAGGGTAATTATGGAGATGATGTAGAAATTAATGGCAGATGTAAGTCTTCCAGTGTTGTCTTTGGTCATGAAGTTATGTATGGGTTTTCTACATATTGTTCAGCACTCTTCAGACCATGAATGGTGCTTTTATAAACTGAATACTATATCAATATCATGTTTAACTAGGATCTCACAGACATTGTAGAGGAAAAGTTGGAAAACAACCCAAGTTTTTAACAACCATTGGATGATGCAGAAAGGAAAAGCTGTGTGGGATTTCCTTTGGGATGTTCCAGGAATATGCACAAACCCAGGCATTAGGCCAGCATAATCTGGGCATATCACCCAAGTGCAGGGTAGAGAGGAATTAGCAGCTTGTGCAGAAACATGCATTTAGTGTTCAGACAAGGAATAGCTTTAGCAGCAGTTGTGGATTTGCCAAGTGCCCAAAGAAACATAGAATGAGGGAGAGGAAAAATAAAAAACGGGGGGGGGGGAAACTATCTGGAATAGAATTTACTTTGTCCCTGTAGTTATAGACGAGCGCATTAAAGCCAATCGTAATCCCACTCATTGCAGTATCCTCCATCTTGTTCAGATTTCATCCATGAATGAACAACTGGATTTGTACCAGACAACTGGAAACCTACCTGAAATACAACCCTTTAAAGTGTTTGCAAAACTGGAATTAGATAAAACATTCACGAGAGAGATTTAGTAGATGTGACTTTCATACAAGGAAAGAAATTTTACTGAAAGTATTTGCCCAGAGTTCACAGGGTCTGTCTCTAGAAACTAGTTATACCCCATGTCCTATGTATAGGTGACTGCATCATAGTTTTTCCTTTCTCTCTGGTATTAATAATTATTGGTTACATTTAAAATTCAGATACTCCACGGGGTTTGTGCTAAACCGGTTACATTTACTGTAACCACATTTTGATTTTAAATGATACTAATGAGCTATCCTGGGTATATAAAGTACCATGTATGTTCTGAGAGCATGTTTGGGATGGAAAGCAAATATTTTGATTCGATTCTTGGGAAAAGAGCTGTGACGCTTATTTAGATTATGCTTCAAACCAGCCTGTCCCGCGCGCGCGCGCACGCACCCACCCACCCACACACACCTAAATTATGTCTGTGCATGTATTAGGCACACTTTGTGGGGAAAGGAGTGCCCAGCTGCAGCGACTGAGTGGTGGATTGAGGCATTCTGCCTATGCAATACAGACCCTACCAGGGAAGAGAAGGAACCCTAGTTTTCATTGCACTTCTTTTTAATGGTTTAGCTTGTGCTCCTCACATCCTTGTCAAGTATCAGGGGGTAGCCGTGTTAGTCTGTATCTACAAAAACAACAAGGACTGGTGGCACCTTAAAGACTAACAGATTTATTTGGGCATAAGCTTTCATGGGTAAAAACCTCACTTCTTCGGATGCATAGAGTCACTGCTATGCATCCGAAGAAGTGAGGTTTTTACCCACAAAAGCTTATGCCCAAATAAATCTGTTAGTCTTTAAGGTGCCACCAGACTCCTTGTTGTTTTCACATCCTAGTGTACCTGTTGACAGATGTTAGCAGGCTTGCAGGTTGCCCAGGGTAGTGGCCCTACTGTCACTGCAACTAGACACACCCTTTTTGGGCTGTAGACCATGGTTATCCATTTCAATTACCCCTCCATTCCCTCCTTGCACTCAAGGGAGGGCCATGGCAGTAGTCTGATCTCAGTCAATCACATTTATTTTCTCTGGTCTCTGTGCAGAGATACAGCTGCCATCTCAACCATCCGCAGAATAGATCAGATATTTTCTCTTCTGTTAATGTTCCCCAGTTAGTGTTACACACAGCACAGGCTGCACCCTGTGAGCAGCACTATGTATGTCCAGTATTTGCTGTGCCTCTGACACGCTTGCTTGCTTAAAAAGCTAGGACAAGACACTGTTAATAAAGCGATTCCCACTTAACTGAGAGCTGGCAGCTATTAGCATCACTAAGGATTTATCCGCACTGCCACTGCTCTGATGACAACCTGTGTCTCTTTGAACATAATGCAGTTTACTTTTCAGGCTATTACTTTCTGACAGTCTCCCTAATCAACTGGCAGACAAATCTGTGCCGGTCCCTAGCTGGCAGCTAGGTCAGGGTGACTATTACACTTCTGATTCTTTAAAAATTCTAGTTTGATGGTAATGCCGCTAACCCAAGAAGAATCCTCAGCAAGAACACCGGCAGTGAAAAGCCACTTATGTTACAGAAGTACTAGTGGTTGATAATGGAGGACTTTATACAACCTGTACTGTGTAAATGTCAGCTCCTTGTACTCCCTAAACCTTACCTAACCTAACCTACAAAAGCCAGGTCACTGAGATATGCCATGTCAATTCTTGGCCAATGATGCAATCCCAGATAAAATAATACAGACCCAGAGAGTTCACAAAAACTGAGGCTATGTCCACACTGCTAAGCAAAACCCAAAGCTGTGGCAGTGAGTGCCAGAGCCCAGGTCAACTGATGCTTTATTCCTACTGGGCCTGATTTCTACAGCTATAAACCAATCTCTTCAAACTGTAATTAACTAATAAAATTGCTTTCTAATCTCCAAGCTGCCTAGAGCACATTGGACTCCATGGACAGTGGTTTTACTACTTGTTTATCTCACTGAATAAAATCAGTTATCAGGAATGCAACCTGTAAAATAGCGGGTGTTGACAAAAGGACCAAAGTCCAGGATCAGGATATTTAACAAACATTAACCACTTCATCCCACTGCACTATTATTTCAATTTCACTTTTATTGCAGCCTGGCTAGTAATTTACCATGGGCTGCAAATTATAGGTGAAGCAAGTTTAGCTCACCTCCTATCGGCCCAAGGGAGGGGAAACTCTCTTTTGTCTCCACTGTGTGGCTGATGTTTACAGCCCACTAGGCAGATAATCTTTTTAATTGTGTGCTTTTGGGGCCAGGGACCATGCCTCCCCTTATGTTTGTGTGGTATCTGGCACATGCTGGGTGCTCTGGATAACATAAATAATAATTGGTCATTTATAATTATCAGGTTTGTCTCTAACTAGATGTTGGCATGTATACGAGTGCCATCAGTCACAGACTTTGCACATGCAGTAGGCCTCATTTTCTCTGAGCCTCGGGTTTCCCTTCAGCAAAATGGGGTATAAATTTACCACTGTAAAGCACTTTCAGATTTTTGGGAGAAAGACCATATATAAATTCAATGTATTATTTTATTTATTTGTATTACTTGTTTTTATCTGAAAGTTAAAATATGTCAGGAAGTTTGTTTCGTACTCAAATGTATGAGTTGAGTGATATATTAGCATAGCCTTAGTTAGAGGAACATTACACAAAATGTGTTATATTCTGAGTAGCACCATTTCACATTGCAGGAATCTCCATTGGGATTTGAACACATCCAAGAAATATTACCATATATTTTCACAACACAATTACAATATCCTTTTAGAATACCAGGAGGTAAAGGACAATGCGATAATTTGCTTTTTTTATGTTCTCAGCTTCCCTTTGTGCTTATGATTATTGTGAAAAGGTTGTGGCACCATCTGTGGTACCTAATCACCAAACTGTGCCTGGTGCACAGGCTAATTGTGTTGATGATCTCTTCCAAGTGTTACATGAAGACTGAGTAACCAGGCTGATGGGACTGGATGCTTCAGTAACATTCAAGAGCTCTTCAGCCAAATAGACCTGTCACACCCCCAAAAATATCTTGTTTGCATTTTCCCAAGTTCCTGGACAGGTTCCCTCCCTTGTCACTGCTCTTGGATCATGACTGACACCAATAATGGTATGGTGGTGGAGTTTATAAGTGATGGACAGAATTCTCTAAGTGCTGGAGTCCCAAACCAAGGAGAAAATTCTTGAAGTAACTGGTGTACTTTCAGCATATGTCTACACTGCCGCTGGGAGTGAGCTTCCCTGAATGGGTAGACAGACTTGCGCTAGCAGGGCTCAAGCTGGAGCACTAAAAATAGTGACTTGGGTGGTAGCCCACCACCGCCATGGGTCTGAGCTAGGGTGACTAGCCCCAGTCTCTGCCAGAGCTGTAATGTCCAAACAGCTCTTTTTGGCACAGTAGCTTGAGCCCTGCTGGCGCACGTCTGTCTACCCAGACTAGAAAGCTTGTTCCTAGCTGCAATGTAGACATACCCTCTGGCTACTCATTCCTCATATGACTGTTGGAGTCAATGGCTAAATATAGATTTCTTTGCTAAAAGAGAGAGGGATTTGCTGGCAGAATTCTCCTTCTGTCACTAGAAAATGGACTGCCTGAAATATCACCACAATATCTGCTTGATTTCATCTCTGCAACACTGAAGAGATTTCAAGGGAACTAGATTTTATTATATTTCCCCCATTTGGGTGTCCAAGTGTCATATAAAAATTACACTATATTCAAATTGGAATTAGGGCCCATATACTTGCAGCCAAATCTGGATCCAAAGTCAGAGGATGCAGTTTGGAGCTAAGTATCAAGAACCTGGAATCATAGGTGCTGGAACTAAGAGTGCTGGGGGTGCTGCAGCACCCCCTGGCTTGAAGTGGTTTCCATCATATACAGGGTTTACAGTTTGGTTCAATGGCTCTCAGCACCCCCACTATACAAATTGTCCCAGCACCCCTGCCTAGAATCCCACAGAATTTGAGTCTTTGTTTTTGTTCCATTCCTAACATAAAATATTGTTTAAAATAAGGATTGATGATTTACACAATAATAATCTATAAAAGGCCCTGAATCCAAGGTATTAGATAACATTATATATTTTTGTGGAGATGTAAACTGTATGTAAATAGAAAAGGAAGTTTTTACAAGTTGGTTGGACTGAGCACCTGAATCATCTCCCATTTAGGTCAATGGAAAGTCTCCCATTGACTTTGATGGGAGCTGGAGACATCCCTAAATCATCAAGTTATCACTATATCATACAAGGCTGAATAAATTGCAGGACTTATATTTCTCAAGACATCTAAGAATAAGTAGTTTCTAGATGAATTACTCATTAAATCAAAGTAAAGAAAGTAATGAGAGGAAAGAGTCTCATATCATTTCTAGCAAATGTCTGACTATCTCTGCTGTGGGCTGAAATTCATGTGCCTGTAGCACAGTGGAGGTAAGCAAACACCACAAAGTTTCATCTTGCTTTTCCTGGAAAATAATTGTCCCAAACTGTCCTATAAAATTAAATCAAGCAAGAGAAGCAGTTGACTTAGGAACTCTCCTTCTAAGAAATGTCATCAGAACATTGTTACTATTGATACATTGACAGTACACATTATCCAACAAAATGGGTTTGCACTGGCAAACAGAATTCAGCCTTTCATAATGCAGCTTTAAATTCCAGGACATCTTTACCAGCTTTCCCTTTTAGTTGGCAAGAAAGAATACATTCTCAGCACAGTTCAATTCGGTAATTGCATGGTTGCTTTATCCGTCTGGTAAAGTATATTTTTTCATGACATAATCAATCATGCTATTAAGGAACAACTCATCCTTGATGGCCTATTTAGAGCTAACCAGAAACCTCAAAATTCTTTTACCATTCACAAATATGCAGCACTTTCTTTCCCTCGTAACAACCAAAGTATCATAACTAGTATCTCAGGAAGAGCCATTAGACTCATTTTCCAGTAGATTTCCTGATTTAAAAAAAAATTATCCTTTTAAAGTCAACACAAGAAAAACAAACAGTGTGTTTTGCATGAGTTGGGAAGTCTGAGATATCAGTGGAGAAAAATATCATTAATTCTGTGAATTAATGTTGTACTCTTTTGTAGCACTATGAATTTGCTACCATGTTTCCATTATTAGAGTTCAAAAATCACCTATATGTATCTACTTTATTTTCACAGCAATTGAGCTACATTCTTCTGTTTATCATTACATTTAGAAGTAGTTTCTTCCATTCTTTAGTGTTGTGGCAATTCAAAGGTGATCAATGGTATTGCTGAATTCATTTTCTCCATACAGCGGCCAATTATAAGCTCAGATTCACAAACGAGGTAACTTGCCCATGCGCCACTGGAATCAAGGTAAGCTGATTTACACCAGCTGAGAATCTGGCCTCTTAGCTGAGGTTAGCTAGCCAATTGCAGGATGTCAACAGCCAGGGTACACTTTTTTTAAGTGAACATGTGTCACTTGATCATGGACCTTGGTGCCCAAGATAAAATTAATTGTTTAGCTTGTAATTACAGCTGGTTGGAGTAACTTCAACTGAACCATCTTCCATTGGAGAATGCAGTTCCATCAAAATAGAGATGCTTCACAAAAATCATCAGAATTCCACCAAAATTTTGTTTTTTTAGGAAAACGGTGTGAAAATGTTTCAACAATGTTGAAATGTCCCATTTTGACATTTTCAGAATGAAACATTTTAATTTTCCATTTTGAAATCACTTTTAATTTTGAATATTTCAATTTTTTGTATTTCCATAACATAAAATAAACAAGTCAAAAACCAAAACAAAACATTTGAAAAGATCCAGAATGAAAAAAATATTCAGAATTTTCTTTTGCGGAGAATTTTGAATTTTTCAGGTTTCATTCCAATTCAGAATGAAGCCTAATTTCAAAATCTAAAAATTCACTAAACAAAATTTCCTAGCAAAACACAGTCCCATACAAAAACTCTGGCAAGCCATGCAAGAAAGTACACACATATGCAAAGACCATCAAAAAGTGTTTCTTAGTTTACGGCCTGTACATCCAACCCTAGGACTTCTTACAGCAAATGTACGCAAGTATGGAAATATCCTCTATGCCACTGACTCCTGGAGTAGAAGTTATTCAAGTCTCATACTGTAATGTGATACACTAAAATATGCAGAGTGATACTGTACCCATATCAAATACCTATCTACAACATTCTAGCCCAATGGCAATGCCAAACAAGAGATCTAAGTTGGGAAGTAACCTGGGTACATACAGCGTAAGGGACATCTAGTTTCTCCTAAATTTGATGGAATAGTCAGAACTGGTCTGTGTATCCCCCTCCGATATTTGTTACTTTAGAAGGGTCAAGATTAATCTCAGCTTTCATTTAAAAAACAAAATAAATCTTAAGCTTCTTTCATCTCAAGGAACTATGGGAATATCAACACATCACTAGAGCTGAACGTTTGTCCCATTGACTTTACCTTTAAGAATCACACCTTTTTCATGGTCATCCCTACAGCTAAGAGATGGCCTTCTGGATCTAGGAAATACAGAGCTGTAGGTGCCTTGAGTTTTGAAGGAAACCCGGACCAATTAATGTCTAGGGAAGGGGTGCCACCCAGGCTGCCTTTGACACAATTAGGGCTCCTGGAGAGCTGTCTGCATCTAATCTAGGTTCTTTGCTGAGCAGCCATTGTCATCTAGATCAACACAGAAGTGTGAGGACCTCATCTGCACCGTGCAAAGCAGCATGGTGCAGATGACTAAAACGGAACTGGAGCAAGTTCTACTCCTGGCTCTGACATAGATTCCTGTGACCATGGTCAGATCACTTAAACTTTCAGCCTTAGTTTTCCCATTTGTAAAATGAGAAGAATGAAGAAGGAATGCAAGCACAAAGGATAGAAAAGAGAGAATGGAGAGAAAGACAAAGGAATAAGAAATTAAAGGTAATCACCAAGAGAAGACACACATCCCACTTTTAGTGAATGCAATTTCATCTATATGTGTTCCTTGACTTTATTGTACTGACCTGGCAGGTGTCATCAACTTCTGTAAGCTTTGTCAAAAGTGAGGGGACATCTGTTTTGAGTATTTACATTTATATTACTGGCTACTCTGGATTTCATAGTTAAATAAATAAGAAAGAATAGGTTTGTAACTCATGAGAATGCATATGAAGCCCTGGGAGCTCATGCAAGTGAAAAAAAAAAAAAAAGAGTACCTCATTATCTGTTACCCTAATTTAAGGTGAGTAATTAGCAAAGCACCTTCCCTACTCAAGTTACTGTGGTGGATATACATCTGACATCTCTAATAAGAAGCTGAGCATCCAGCCACTAAGACGCTCCTATAAGCCGTACAACAATCCTCTTAAGGATTTAGGGAAATCAGAGGCTCAGCGTTGCCATCTGTGGCTTAATAAATATTTTCTTCAGGGGCTTTATACTTTGTTTTAGCTACCGAGAAAATATGGTCATACTGGAATTTTTGAGGAGGTGGCACTGCTATTTATCTCCCTTCCCTCACTTAATCATTTCCCTGCTATTGTGGGAGTCTCAGGGATTGGGGACCTCAGTCCTTCCTATTCTCTGCCTGTGGCACATAATAGTCTTGTCTCCTGAGGGCTGTAATACTTTGGTCTAATGTTGGTTGTTGGGTTTAATGTGCGGGTGCTGTGTGGGGTTGGTGGCTGAAGATATACAGGAGGTCAGAATAGATGATCTGATGGTCCCATCTGGCCTTGAATCCCCTAGCCAAAGCCTTCCCTCCCCAATGCCATCTTTTGTTAACTAACTAGTGAAAGAAACCATGCTGTACACCCTTATGGGCCAGCACTGTTCAGCCAGCTCACATGAAACATGGGGCACTTCTAAGCCATTGCAGGGTCATCACCACTTTCAGTTACATGGCCTCATTCAGTAGCGCCATCTCTAAGCAATTGAAGTCAAGCACACCACCTCTGTCCAGCTGACCTACCTTCTCTCTGAAGCTACAGACCTATCTGAATCTAGCTGAGGATAAAGGAAAGCAGAATAAATCTGTCTGCTGTTGAGAGAAGAACATATTAAGGAAACAAAAGATTAACAGTCTTTTCCTCCGGAGCTTTAGAAGAAGGTAAAGTGGAGTTTATATAGATGAGAGGATGCCAGCATAAAAGGTGCTGGTGTATGTACAGATGGGAAGAAGGCCACTTATGAAATTCAAGCAAGAACTAACCATTCCCCCTTGCTTACCAGAGCCTGTATGTAGAGAAAAGGGAATATAGAAATAAAGGAGCATGAATGTGGCCAGGCCTAGAGGGCAGGGCACCACAACTGGGGTCACAAGACTTAAGGGATCTATTCCTGGCTCTGCACTGACCTGCTGTGTGTGACCTTGGGCAAGTTGCTTCCTCTGTCTGTGCCTCTGTTTCCCCTCACACCTTGTGCCTCTCTTGTTAATTTACAATGTAAAGCTTTCTGAGGCAGAAGTAGTCTCTCACTATGTTTGCATACAGTGCCTAGACCAGTAGGGCCCCCAATCTCTGTTGGGGCCTGTAGGTATGACTGTAATAAAGATAATAAGTGAAGAGGGCACGGTAAAGGTCTGTTTAACTTCTTAAGATTCAACAGTGAGAAAAGAACAGCCTGGCTTTCAGAATCAGATCCTGGCTTGTGCACATATTTTTTGCATATGCTTTCACCCTACTAACACTGTGCATGCAAGCAATAAATTTTAACATTCGTGCACACAGGGATTAGAACTTCAAAACATGACCCATTTGCCTATTGGGCTTGGCACACAAGTCCTAGTGAACAGATGTGCAAGTAGAATCTATCACCTACATGCAGAGCAGTTCACGCATGAAAAGTGCGCACACAACTGTGTGGGCAGCAAGTGGAAGTCAGGATGAAGCCCTACATTTAAATGAAACCCTGTAAGTGAGTTTGGTACATTTCAAAATGAATCAAATGTAAATCAAGTCTCCCTTTTCTTACCTGTCAAGTTCCAGGTTCTGCTGCACTACTGTAAGCTAAAATGAATGATGCCCTTTGCTCCACATATGCATAGGTGAATTTCTTAGACTTTTTCAGGGGAAATCTGCTCTTGACAAGCAAATCTACCTGCATCTATCATTTGGGATCTAAAAGCCTAATTTTCCTCAGCTGCTCTTCACTTTACTTGGAGTGATAGGTACTTACCTCTGAAAATCAGGCCATACATGGATAGGGCCAGATTTGTAAACTAGTTAAGTGTACAAGTGCATGCTTAAATGTGTGTGTAACTGCATCTCCAATTTGCACATGCAATTACCACTATATGCAAATTGGATATTTTTGATCATTTGTATGTGCAATTATGTGATTTGCACATGCAATCATGGTAACTGCATGCAGAAATTAGGCACAAAATTGAACACCTAACTTGTTTTAAAATCGGGGCAGTCTGGCGGTACTATATGCAGAGGATTATATAACAATAATTATAACTTGCTTTTCAAACCACTTAGAATAAATACAGTGTCTCCATGTAGTCTTTTCCAGCTGTCAGTTTTGTCTGTACTTTTATATGAATAAACTTTTTTTATATAACCAAGAGAGATGGATGAATTTCATTTTTATTTGACTGAATGTTTGCATAGTATTTTTTAACAACCAGTATCATCAACAGCAGCAGATTATATCCCTGGTATAAGGCATGCAGATCTCTAGCAAAGCTCTTATCAGATCCATAAATGCATTAGAAAATGTGGTGAGAAGTCAATGGAATCAGCACTGTTTGCTAGGAAGGCCCCAACCGAGACTGGGCATTTTGCCTGGGACGGCAAACTGAGGATTAAGGGCTTTATGGGACATGTGAACTCACACAAATGCAAACATTAGCATGATTAAAATTTAGCAAACTATGATGTACAACCCCTTGGGCAATATCAAGTAGACACAGCTGTATTTATAGCTTGTTACAAAGAAGCTCTGTTAGTACTAACAGCAATTCAGTAACAGAGAGACTGGAGATAATTTGGGATCTCTGTCTCAAATGCTAGGATTCGCTAGATCTCATGCAGTGCATTCATCCTTAGTTAAGCTGAGTCTTTACTGAAATAACCTTTACTACAATTGCTAAACCGAACATTTTTCCTGTGCATCATTCATTGCATTAACACGTAGAACCAAAGTTGGAAGACCAAACAGCATCATCGTATTAAAGGCCTGGAACTATAAAAATGGATTAGATCATTTCTGGATAATGCTCAGTGTTGGCATTTTGTCTGTCTGGGGTGGTGATGAGGAGAGGAAAAGTTTGGAAACAGTGAGAATGATGACTGGAGATGCATGCACTGCCATTTGGAGGGGATGTAGAGAATGACATATAGTGAAGTGCTTAATTGGGTAACGAAGACATCTAAACAAATGTAAGCTAGGCTCCAATGTCTGCAAGAAAATCAGAGCTTTTGCTATCCCATTTTCACACTCAGGAGGAAGGAACATGTGTTGTCTTTGATCTCTGGGAAAGAAGCAAGAAAGAAACAAATACAGGTTATTAAATCCCGGGGTCTCTGGCTTTCACCCGTTGACTCACTGTGTTGCACTGCTGCTCTTGGCATTAGCTTTGGAGAAAAGTAGGAAGCACCTTTAGGAATTATGAAAGCCAATAGCATGGTGATAGAGAATGGTCAGATATCTTTACCCTAAGGAAGCAGTCTTGAAGAATAATAACCATGTTCTGGACTGATGACAAGATAAGAGAAATGGTATATTGTTGAAGTGTGGAGCAGAGGAGACTGTTATAATACAGACCAAAAGCATTGCAGGCGCTGGTTTGGAAGATTCAGTTCTCCTAGAAGGAGAAAATACAATACATCCAAACCAAACTGCAGCCTTGTTATCACAGCTTCCTTTTTGAGCTAGGAATAGTTCTTTTGGATTGGGTAATGAATAAAGAACACATGGTCTCCCTTTGGCAGCAAGGGCCGGATGTGAGTGTGTTTAGTCCTTAGCTTATCTCCCGCATGTTGTCCTGCCACTAGCCCACTGGCTCATTCTGCCAGCTCCCTTTTAAATCCAGTATTCCTTACTCCCGAGTGTTATGTATTATTGACAATATTGGACAATATTTAGACTACTGTATTTTACACTCGCTTTGCACAGGGAGTAAATGTATATGCAAGGCTGTGGAGAAACAGGTCCCCATTCTTCAGGAACATCAGTCTGTACTCCCCCTGTTTATTTTCTCCCTGGAAGGCAAGTCCTCATGCTTGTCTGAATGGAGGAATGTTACTCTGATTTCAAGACTAATGATCTTTAGCATCTCAGTGTACTAAGGGAGAGACAAGGGGAGAAATGGAAAGATCCTTGCCTCCTGCAGAGTTTCAGACAGGGTCAGGTATTCACTATATTGGAGTGGTACTAGAAGGCAGCTTTTCCCCTGATATAGAGGGCTGCAAAACACTGGATTACATGGCTGTCATCACTGCTTATTGGCTTTTGTTCATTGCACACACAATGAACGCTTGCAAGGCAGCAACGAAAATGGTACTACAGTGCTCTGCTTGGATGTCTAGGGGGAAGCTCAGACCTCATTCAGGGCAAAAACACTAAAACAGCAAAAAAGTAGAGCAGCTTTCTTCCCAGAGATCCGAGAACCAGGTGCACAGCTGCCTACAATGATGAGAATACTGAGAATATATTGCACTTCATCTAGTAATAATACTTAGAGGTAGATTCTCATACCCTTACTGATACTGAATAGCACCTAATTGCATAGCCTTTTGGAATAAATGAGTCTTCTCATACAACAAGGTGTTATTCAACATCAGTAAGAATATCAAAATCTAGCTCTCAGTATTTAGCACCAGATTCTGTCATTCTTACTCATGTTGAGTAGTACCATACTCCAAGAGTAATCTCATTTATTCAAGTGGGACTATAAGGGAATCTTTGAGATAAGTAGGAGTGGCAGAATCTGTATATCACACTTCTATTTTCAACGTGCTATATAAACATGTTATTCATCACCACACCCCTCACACTTAGGTAAGTTTTGGTTTCCCCATTTGAAAGGCAGGGAAGCTAACGGAGAGAGGTTAAGCGACACAGGCTAAGATTATATGGTAAAGCAGAGTGCTGTATATTCTGATAACAATATAAATAAAATACGAAAGGCTAAAACTGGTGCAGTAATTGCACCAACACACAAAAAATGTTGCCCAGACTGCCACATGTCAGGCTGTGGAAATACAAGGCCAGATTCCCAGCCCTGCTGTTCATTTATGTGATGTACAATGGTTTTACAAGCCTGTTTAAAACACCATCAACTTGAGTGTTTTGTTCAAAGGGAAAGTGAAAATGAAAGGTGTGGCTCCAAACTGGACCATCAGGGGAACTGATCAATGTGGCTGCAGTACGTCACACCAGCAGCACCACTCTGGTCAGTGTGAGACAACGAGATGCAGGGATTAGTGAGAGGTTTTCCCCTTTGTTGGACACACTGTTGGACTGTCAGAGATGCTCAATCCAAAATGGGCCCAAGGAAAATCAACGTTCAGAACAGCTCTGTGCAGAATCCATTGTCATGTGGTCACGGAGAAAGGTGTGAGGGGGTAAACTAGCCTTCTGAACCTTGGAAGGACTCTGGACACCTCAAAGCCCTGCCTGCCCTCCTCCTACACTGGACGATACAGCTGCGAAATTTTTTTTTTTTTTTTCAAATAAAAAAATGGCCTTTCCCCCCCACAAACATGAAAACTTTGTGTGAAAATAATTAATTTATTTTTAAATGTTTCCATTTTTCTGACAAAACTGGAAAATTAAACATATTCAGGTGTCAGCTTTTCCTTTGTTCTTCCCCTTTCTCTTTTCTGTTTGTTTTCCTTTCTCACTGACAAAAAAATAAAAAGAAAGTGAGGAAGGGGACATGAAAACCTGAACATTTTCAATAAAAATGTTCATGGAAAAACTATGATTGAACATAGAATCATAGCTTTTCCAAACCTGCAGAATGTAAATGGGTTTGAGATTTTAAAAAAATGTTAAAAAATCTTTTCCATTTTTATAACCAACACTACTTGTTGGTATGATTCAGGGGAGGGCTCCGGCAATGGGAATTGAGTGTGCTGAATATGGGCTCAGACCCTGTCTTTCTACCTGGCAGATACATGTTTCTCTAATACACATAATAACTGTGCCTTATGTGCTTCACTTCATCAAGCAACTTTTTTAGGGTCCTGTTCTATAATTATTATTATTTCATTGCATTTGTCTGAATGTTGTTTTTAAAATGTTTTTAACAAGCTTCAGGGATTGACTGATTTGCAAGGGAAACAAAGCCAATGTGAATCTCTCTTTCCAGATGTTAGTATGAATCAGATGGCTACATTTTAACCCTTTCCTTTAAATACAAAAAAATTGTAAGTCTAAACATAGTGGACTGGACCATTAGCTGATGCAAATTGATCTAGTTCCGTTGACTTCAATGGAGGTAGGCCAATTTACACCACATCAGTGTTGCCAACTGTCATGATTTTAATCAGGAGTTTCACAATACTTGGTGTTTTTCTTAAAGCTCCAACTGCTGGAATTATGAGGTTGCATGAGAATCCTCCCCCCCACACACACATACACTTTTTTTAAGTAGGTGTCTTGGCATCAGGGTTGTGAGAAAAATCTTGAAAATCTGAAGCGAGTGCACCCTAAAAGCTCAGAAACCAGCAAGCAAAGGAAAAAAACCCCAAAAATGCTAATTAAAAAGATCTCATCATTTTTAAACTAATCCCACGATATTTGTGTGGCCTGACTCCTGGTTTCTGAGCATCAGAGATCAGCAGTTCTGTAAATGCAAATGGAGTAAATAAAAAACTGTTTTTTTGTTTTTTTTTAAATTGCCTTCGTCATTATCCCTGAAAGCAAGAGGTAGGAATACTACAGATTACAATGGCTGCCCATATTGATGATAGATGAGATTCTCTTCTCATTTACACTGGTGAAAATCAGGAGTAGCTCCACAGAAGTCAATGGAGCCAAAGGGTTGAACATGAGAGAAAAATCAGACCCCAAAATTATTATAATCTAAATGTTAGGAAAAAGCCAGAATTTCACCTAATATGGCACCAAAGAGTCGGCTTACATCTGGATTGGTTGGGTAGGAGTGTACAGGTTGGGTAGGGTGCTTAATTTTTAAAGTGATTAGTTGAAACTTTAAAGAGCGGCAAGGTAATGTGTGAATGTGTCTCCACTGTAGTGACAACGTTGATAGTCAGACTAATTTCTTTGGAGAAGAGACCATCATTTTACTCTCTGTTTGTACAGTACCTAGCTCACTGGTGTCAATGACTGGGGCTCTCTGGTGGCACTGCAATACAAATAGAATAAATAAATAAAATAATAATAATAAAAGAGCTGATATGCACAAATTATCAGTGAATGTGCAACATGCATCTGGCTGGCAAATGGTAGTTTGTGATATAAGAAAGTCTCCCCCTTTCCCAGTTTGATTTTAATTTCACTTAGAAAACCAAGCTGAACTGGTGGAAAAGAATGCCCCTTCCTCCCTTGAAAAATACACTGTGCATAATAAATATGTTACGCTCAATCAGCTTCTTGATGTTTCTGAAGTGACAGCAATTGATATAGCCCAGAACAGTGATGAGTGTCTGAGTCCAACACCCGCTAAGAGAAGCTGAAACAAGTGGTGGATGGAAAATCCATTAGAGAAAAATCTATGTGGAGACAAAATATTTTGGTTTCTAGCAGTTCTCAAGAGGTCTGAGTGGAGTGGGCAAGAGTTTATGATGGAAGTCAATCAGTTCCCAAGCTCATGTTATTTTGTTTTTGTAAAAGAATATGAGATGTTAAAACAATCACTTCTATTTTTACTGAGTAGTTCTTCTCAATAGTTTTTCTCGAGGGGAGCTGATTTTGAAATGTGGATGGGCATGGTTTATGGTCTACATAACTATGGAAGAGTAGATTTGTATTGCAAAAACCATTACCATTATAATTATTTCTTAGAAAGTTTTTAATCATATGTTTGGATTTTAATTTGCACATTCTGATGATTTGATGACTGGACTGAATCCAAAACATATGTACATTTAAAAGGAAAGGCTGCGTAAATAGCACACAACTTTGCTATTCACTTGTGGTATAGACTTGGGCAGGTCTTGTAACTTCTCCATGCCTCAGTTTCCCCACCTATAAAATTAGGATACTTGTCCTCTGTTATAACATGGTTTGAGGTCTTTGGACAAAAAGCACAATACAAGTGCTAGTTTAAATGCAATGTAAATGCCTAGGTAACCCTGCCCCATTAGAAATAAATCCAATTTAGGAGTCAAAAATCTACTCTCTCTCTCATAGGACTTTTTAAACTGTTATTCTCTGTTCATTTCTCTTTACCTTCCAGAATTGTCTGATTCTACTGCTGTATTGGAACAACTTGAGCAGATAGATTTAGTCTCAACCTCATTTTATCCTGATGCAAAACTGTCAGTGTCTGGTATTTTCAAAAGGAAAAAAAAAATTGAATGCAGTGCCAGCAATAATCTCTTGCTCTTTGACTCACTCTGTAAACCCATGGGCTTATGTATTTATTCACTTATTTATTTTGATCTCTTTAAACCAACATTGCTTATTGCTTTTACCAGGTTGCATGAGGTAAAACAATGGAAAATGGAATTGTTAATGTTGATTGGACTAATTTTACGATATCATTAAAAATCCTGGAGAGTAAAGGGTACTGAATAACATAACTGGGATTTTATCATAAGCAACCGAGTTAATGGAGTGAAAAGAAGGGATTTGATCTGGGACCAAATATTCAAAGCTCTGCACAACCAACAATTGGCACAAAATACAAATTCATCTGTTGTGCACCCTCACAAACGTGTGTGCAAGTGCAAGTATCATGCTAGTACATGTGTGTCTGTCTGTGTAGATGAGAGGTTTTGTGGAGCTTTGCATTCATGTATCGTTTGCAAAACTCACCCATTACACTGGCCTTTGAAAATCTGGCCACCGAAATCTACATCAGCATATGACAGGACTGATCACTAGGTAGTTTGTTCAGGCCTCATGGTGAAGTGTGAATAGTAATTTTCATGTTTCATTCAGAACTGGTAAGGCCCTGTGTGAAAGAGCTTTAAACAGTGGAATCCAAAAAAGTGCTACATCTTGCAAACTTGATTTGTTCACACAATCACTGAAGTTAGTTCAAGTAGCCAGCATTCCCCTCTTCCAATGCAGAATCATTGCCTGTCAAATACTGCCTAGTGTTTTCTCCAGTCTCGTTTTAAACATCCCAACAGATAAAGTTTCAGCCTAAAGCATTTCACTTATTCAAGACATTTTAATTAATATCCAACCTCGATTTTCCCTTTAATCCCACTTTCATCCCATTACTCCTAGCTATCCCTTTTATAAAATCCAAAATAAAGTTTCTACCTCCATAATGGTCACACCTCTCCAATACCTGTAGACAGTTACCATGTCCCTCCCTCCAAAGGTCTTTTTATCTTTCCTCATCAATGATTTCCTCTGAACTCCCTCCCATTTATTAACATCATCCTGGGTCTGAGGTGCCCAGAACGGAATGCACTGTCCCAGACACAATCTCATCGGAGACACAGAGAGAACTTCTATAAATGGATGCCTCTACCACCCCATATCAATTTGGCCTTTCTTGCTGCCACATCGCTGCAATGCAAACTCATATTTCATTTGTTCCCCTACATCACCCTGATCCTCTTTTTTAACAAAACTGCTTTCCAGATTTCTCCCATGCAGTGGGGTTTGGTCTAATTATCTCCAGACATATTTAGCTTACAGTTCCCCAGATTGCATCTCACACTGTTGTTTTCTGTCCATATTTCCATCCCCTATAGGTTCCTTTTTATTATCTCTCTGTCCTCATTCTTTTTCACCCTACCGCCCAATTTAGTATCATCTGTGGATTTCATTAGTGAAACCCTCTTCCAGATCATTACTAAAGTGGTTAAGAATGGACCTAATACCATCCCAGTGCAGCACTCTGCTAGACACCTCCCCACACAACACAATGCATTGCTGTTTAGAATTACTTTGCAGGCAGTTTTCAATCCTGTGTTTATACACAGTGTTTGTATCAAAACCAATTTGAATTAGTTTTGCAAATGAGATCTTGTGAGATACCGCATCAAGTGTTTTCCTAAAATTCAACTCTATTACTGTATCTTTTATCCATTTGTTTTGTAATTCTGTCCAAAAGAGATCATTTGTCTTGCAAGATGTGTTCTATACAGTAACTCCTCACTTAACGTTGTAGTTTGGTTCCTGAAAAATGCTACTTTAAGCAAAACGATGTTAAGCGAATCCAATTTCCCCATAAGAATTCATGTAAATTGGAGGGGCTAGGTTCCAGGGATTTTTTTTTTGCCAGACAAAAGACATTATATACATATACAGTATAAGTTTTAAATAATTTTAAACAAACAATTTAATACTGGACTCCCCAATGATGGTTGTGAAGCTTGGTTGAGGCAGGGGAGTAGTGGGGTCAGGACGCGGGGGCTTGCCCTGCTCCACTTGCCCAGCGTTCCAGCCGGGGAGCAGGGTCGGGGCGTGGGAGCTTGCCCCATTCCACCCACCCGGCACTCCTGCTGGGGAGCGGGGTCGGGGGCTTGCCACTCCCTGGCTGGAGTGCCGGGCGGGTGGAGTGGGGTAAGCCCCTACACCCTGACCCTTGCTTCCCAGCAGGAGCTCCAGGCAGGCGGAATGGGGCAAGCCAAACAACCTTATAACGGAACATTGCACGACTTTAAAGGAGTATTTTTTCTAATAGATCAGCAACCTAATAATGAAACAATGTTAACCAGGACGACTTTAAGTAAGGAGTTACTGTATAACTATTCTATATACACCCTTGCTACTAATGATTATTGTTGACTTATCCTCTAGAACAGTATTCCATAGTGGGATCCCTTTTCTATATCAGGATCTCCCTCCTATTTAGCTGAAGTATACCCGGGACCCCCCATTAATCAATCTGGGGAGGTCAGGGTTGTCATAATCCCCAGGTTGAGAATAGCTGCTCAAGAGACCTACCCTGCACCACTGAAGCCAAGGAAAGCTTTGCCATTGACTTCAAGCAGCGCAGGACTGGGTCTTAGATTCAGCAAGATTTCTACCCTTAATGTTTGTTGAGAACTTTATTTTGATTCTGAATCGTAGACAAATACATTTGCCAACAGTTACCAAATTGTGGTATCTGAAACACAGCAGTATTTCTCTGTGCTTGAAACTCCAGTTAACTGCGGTATCTCGTGTACTGTGATGTGGGAAGTGTTGGGAAATATTGACTTTTAAATGTCAACCACAATATATTATTATTATGACATAATATGAGACTGCACAGGCTAGCAACCACTACACCTGTCAGGGAGCAGTTTCAGGATTGGACTCTGATTCTGGAGCTGGCGTTGGGACACTCTCCCCTCGCTGTTGGATAAAGATTCTGTCACCCATGGGATGCACTTGGTGCTGCTGGAGAATGCAGGAATGAGCTAGCAATACCTCTGACTCTTTGAACACTACATGCATAGTGAGGAACTAGATGATCCCATTCCCACTTCAAATGACTGTGTGATCTGTGAAGCAGGAAAACCTGAGACTGGCTTAGGGATCACTGCAGCCAACATATTTCATCCTTCTTGGTGGAGGAGGAAGAATTGTAATCGCAAGAGGAATGGAAGAACAGGTAGGGAAAGCTTGCCAGGTCAGCAAGTGAGTAAAACTTATACACACCACATGAAGAGACTCAAGCCTCCATCCCCACAAAAAGTGAAAGGCACTGACCCTTTACAATCTATGGAATTGTGCCTGGAAATCAAAGATGAGCAAATGGAAATAGGATATGCACAGCTGGCTGGATCCTATGGCTAACATACAGAATTTAAATGGTTCTTTCAAAAGTAGGAATAGCTACTGTTTTCTAAGTTCCACAAGAGTAATGAATTGATGAACAGCAAGAGACACCTTTCACACCCTATTTGCTTCCCCAGGGCACCTTCCCCTCCACAGTGGTTGCTGCATGGGTAGAGTTTGCCCTGTCATTTATATAACTGCTAGTTTTCTTCCTAGGAAGCTGCAGCTGGCTCTACAGCTGCTGTAATTAATTTCCCATTAATAAATCAGTAAAGGGGTAGGGGAGCAGAGGGAAAGGGAATGACCTGGGGGGGTGCCTTCCTCTGCAGCATGGGTCACGGGTCACTTGCAGTGTAAATGGTGGATTTTCTGTAACTTGAAGTCTTTAAATCATGATTTGAGGACTTCAGTGACTCAGCCAGAGGTTATGGATCTTTCAGGAGTGGTGGGTGAGGTTCTGTGGCTTTCAATGTGCAGAAGGTCAGCCTAGATGATCATGATGGACCCTTCTGGCCTTAAAGTCTATGAGTCTAATTCAGTAGAATCACTGACACCCGATTTTCTAAGAACCATGCACAGCAGCAGCAGCATCATAACCACCATCAACCACCTTGAAAGCAAGTGTCTTGAGTGCATCCTTATATCCATGTAGCAAGAGTATAATATGCAGGTGCATGCATGTACATGTAACCCACACACCTCCTGGGTGTGGTGTTCTGTCCCATCTAGTGGCACCAAGACCACTTAAAGAGAGAGAGAGATTAATGAGTTTGCTCTATAGCCTTAGCTAACAGCCAATTGGCTTTTAGCTCATGCTGTACAGACTCATGCACTAAGCTCCAGAAGTCCCCAGTTCGATCCTGCCTGCCAACGACTGGGGTCTGTTGGCGTTACACACACATACACATGCTGTAAACCAAATATAACTCAGAATTCACACACACTTACATAAAAGAAAGACAGCCTGTAGAAATCAGAACATGTTTTAAATATAGGGAAATATGTTAATTAAAAGTAACTTATTTTTCCTCATTAATACACTGGAAAACATACTGAAGCCCATGTCACACACTTGTGGATTTTTTTCTTCTGTACAAACATCTGTCTAATATCCCAGAAGCAGTATCTGACACATGATGCAGGAACAGGAATGTATTTCCAGTTGAAGTCTAGAGCAAACAGATGTGTGAAGCATCTGCCAACAAGTTACAAGGAAGTTACTCCTGCTCCAGGACATAATAACCTATGTACCTCACTTTAGAAAAAGCTTATCTTTTAAGAAAAGAATATTCCATACTATGGGGTTCATTATGTCACATAGGAAATATTGTATAATTCTTATACTCCAGAGCAGTTCTTATATACATGGACAATTTTTTCAAACCTGGGTGCCCACACCTAGGCATATAAATTCACATTTAGGCACTTAAATAAAAGTAGCCTGATTTTCCAAGGTGCTAAACAGCTACATCTCCCAATGGAGAAAGCGGAAGTGTTGTGATTAAAGCCTTTTTCATGAATGCAGGCTGCCCGAGGCAGAATCTCCATCACCAAATTGTGTCTAAACAAAATCTCCATAAGAAGCTACATTTCAACTTAGCGCTAACAAGAGCCACTCAAAGGAAACAGCATCCCAGAGCACCTCCTCCTAGTTTATTCCTTTATTCCAGTTGCAATTTGTAACAAATATATTCTAAGACAGACACTGTACAGCACCAGTATATTACAGCTCTATGATAACTAATCCTAAAACAGCGATATACACAGATTAGATAATGCTGCATTAGACATGGGGATATCAGGTTCTCCATGAGGAGGGACTGGACTGCACTGCAGTTGGTTGGGAGGTTACAAGAATTAGACTTGATGACACAATAAAGGCAAAATATCCATGTTTGGGGTGCTTTTCTAAGACATTCTCCCTTCCCTGCATCCAGAAAAGGTAGCCACAGCCTTGCACCTTCTAATGGACCATTCACCTTTTAAGGATCAAGATGCTTTCCGATGCTAGGATCACACTGTAATCCTCCCATTAGCGTGAGAAGTATGAAATGGAAAATCTAAGACCTTATTAAATGAAATTCCTGGCTCCAGCTGTGTCTAGTTGCTCAGGCTGATAGAAAGAAGCTCACAGAGAGGAAATTTGAAGTACTCATTATAGTCTCGAAGAGGGCTTCTCGTACCGACTGAAAAACCAGAGCCGATGATACTATAGTTGGTTTGGTTAGTTACTAAACTTCCCTTTGCTGAAGTAACATAGCATAGTTTTTGAGGGATTATCCTTGCAGGAAAGATGGATGAGAACTCAAATAATTAACCTGTCTCGGTACCCATAGGTATCCTGGTTACAGGTCTCATCTGATTCCAAAGAAAGGAAAAACAGTCTTGTGATTGAGGCAGTGTACTTGGACTCAGGGGACCTTGCATCCAGATTTTCAAAAGAGCTCAGCTCCCATTTAGGCCTTTAGAAGAAATAGCCAGATTTTCAATTTTGTTCAGCACCCAGAAACCTCATGGGAAAACCATAGTTTTCCCTCATGGGAGCTACACACAAAATTCTCTTTTCTGATCCTCAGGGTACTTCTCTGTTCGCACATTCTGTTTTCACCTTATGTTCTCAGTGATAGCTACTGGGTGCTGAGCACTTTCAAAAATCTGGATCCTGACCTCCCCAGATTTTTTTCTTAGCTCTGTCATAGACTTCCAGTGTGGTTTCCAGAAAGTCACTTGATGGTTTCCTCATCTGTAAAATGGGGAAATAATATTTTCTTACCTCACAGGGATGCTATGAGGATAAAACCCATAAATACAGTGATGAGCATGATAGAAAAGCCTATGAAGATAAGAGAGAAGAGTGTCCCATGCCCATGATGAGTGTAGAATATGCAATACAAGAATTACAAATCTTGTGGAAAGGAGACCAGTGGGAGCCTAGCAAGTGCATCCAAAGTCAGAACTACTGTGACACTGCTGCTCACAATGGAAAGAGCCATGTAACCCATATGACATGCTAGGGGTTCTATAGACTGATAGGGACACCAAGTTCCTGCTTCATGGATATTGCAATCAAGGTAGATATTATGGCGGTTGTACTTTCATGTACACAAAGAGCAGCCATATTGTTTTCAGGCTCAATTACCTAGTTTAGATGAAGGAAAGCAACAAGAAACAACTAAACTCAAGTCTTCAAGAGAGTGTGTCCCTCTTCCGTACAAGCTGCAGCACCTATGAAGGGTGAGAAATTTAGTCTGAGATTTTCGAAGATGCTGATGGGATTTGTAGGCTCAATTCCCATTAAAATAGTAGCTTTGAAAATCTCAGCCTTAAAAGGTGGAATATACAATACACAAAGCCATCACATTGTATAGCTACATACACCACTCTAGACAAAATACAAATTCAGGACAGTGGTCGGGACGCTGGGTTTTTCAACCCTAACTCTAGTGATTGCCAGTTGCAACTGCATTGATAGGAGCCATTATAAAGATGGTTGGCCTAGTCCCTGAATTTCTGTGTTGCACTCACCTAACCTTGCCAATCTTTGAGCTTGGATTATAACAGTGAATAGTTTATCTCTTCTGAAACAGTAACAAATTCTGTGGCTTTCAGACCTTTTATCTCATAGACTCTTATCTCTCCAACTTCCAAATGTGCCCGGGGAAAGGATGAGGAGCAGATGAACACCCAGGAACTTAGCACATTATTAATTATTATTATTATTAACCTAAAGGCTAGGAACAAAAAAAGTATGTTGCTATAAAGCACAGTGCTTGACTTTATCTTCCGATGCCTGAATCTCTCACATTAAAGCACGGTGTGGCCGTTTGATACCTACCGCTGCTAAAGAGAATGCATAATGATAAAACCACCAGCTAAGCTCTTACATCATTTTACAATCAGGCATCTCAAAAACTGTTTATCTGATCAGCACCAAATTCTGTCAGAGCGTTGACATGTGCATTTCTAAATAATTTCAGTATGTCAACCTGAATAGACACACAGAATCAGAGAGTTAATTATCTTTGACAACTTTGCCAGCTAATTTCCTATTTATATGTACCAAACTAGGGGCCTCTTTTATCCTCCCTTGTCACAAAGGGTTTATCAATCAAATCAAGGCCTAAAATTGGCTGCCAAGGCGATCTGCCATCCCAAAGGGGAGTTTATCTGTTTGAAATCTTTCCGACTACCTAATGACAGCAACATTGACATGAAACATAATAGGCATTGTTTTTTGTTTTTTGTTTTTAACAAAAGAAGAGGACATTGCCTCCATGGGATAACAAGAGGCATTGTATGGTGCATCCTTTCCCTTCATTACTCACCGCTCCCCTCCCCCCGCCACTTACTCCCTGCTTCCTAAACATGTCTATGTCTCAATGCAGCTGTCAGGGCCTGATTTCAGATGCACACATTTCACCTCTGGATTTCAGCTGACAGGACCTGCCAGTGTAAGCTCTATCCTTGTCTCTGCCAATCCAACTGCGTTCACTCAGGAATACGAACAATGTTAAAAACTACCAGCTCCTGCTGACAGACATTAGATGGTGGAGGTTTTGGTGCATGTTGCCACTACTTTTCTTTGACAGGCAGTTATGTTTTACTTTAATAGCCATATATCTTCTCTCAGGTTCCCTTTAACTGTGGTGGAATTTTACAAGGATACCAACAGACTGTCAGCACACACGAGAGAGAGAGTATGTGTGTGTGTGTGTGTGTGTATTCTTTACTAGCGCTCACCTACCTCCTCTATGTAAAAAATATTTTATGCCCCTTGCTGCACAATCCTACGGAACGAATGGCCATCGTGTCTGATGCAACATTGGTCTTTTCCCTCTTATTTCAGGTGGAAAAGGGGCACAAGATCGTGGGTTGAATCCTGCTTGTCATTAGAAACAAAGTAGGCAATTTCTCTGGGGAAATTATGAATCAGACAGAGAGTTTCCTGTAGGATCAAGATGATGCAGCAGCCCCTAGCAAATAAAGGTAGAAAGTGGCAGAATTTCTGATATATATGACCAGGGTAATTAATTACATTACACTTACTAATTAAAAAAAAATACCAGACAGAACTTCCTTTTAAAGAAAAAGTATAGCCAGACAGTCAATCCTATTGGGACTGGACTTGCTGGGGAAATTAGCTGACTATTCAAGCAAATAACAAAAAATGGTGGGTTTTGCATATTTACAGACTGTGCCATTTCTTTATTATGAATATTTAATACAATCCCCCTGAGCCAAATGTGGGATACTCCTCGGGCCATGCCTCATACATGTGCTGTTGTTTGCAGTAGGTCCATAGAGGACAAAATTTACATAGGACCCTGCATATCAGATGGGTGCCTTTCTCCTCTGGGTGTGTGAAGGCACTCAGAACACACTCCTGCCTCCATTGAAATCAGTGGGGGTGTTGTCATGAACTTCACCGGGGGCAGGAGCAAGTCCTTGCAGGGCTAACACTGTTTTTAGTAACTCCATAGTACTGCAGGAAAGTATTTTGTGTCCCTTGCAAAGGGCACTCCCTTATTCATGTTCCAAAAATCCATCTCCTGGGACCAGTGTGGGTAAAGATTAGATAATAAGTTATGCGGTGGGTACTGAATAATTCAGGTTCCTCTGACTGGAGAGAGAGGGAGATGACTTTTATTTCTATAATTGCCAGAGCAAATCTTTAGCCTGCCCACCCCACTTCTTACCAGCATGAGTCCCAGGTTAGGTACAAATCCTCTGAAATGAAGCATTTTTATTGTACTGAACCCCCAAAAGCAGGTTTTGTTTTTTGTGGTTTATCATTCAAAAGGGGGGAGAGAAATGACTGGCAGATTCTTTAATGTCACCCAAAGCCTCAAGGGTCCAATTAATCAGAAAACATGTTTGGCTTTCAAAGTGCACTTGCCCTTTCCCTTGGGCTTCTGCAGTGCGAGGGCTGGACATATGTTACTGACTCAAACCCTAAGAAATTCTATTTGCATAAGGAGTGATACCCACTAGTCAGACATTGAGAAAGAACTTCTCAAAACCCTTTTCTGGCTAGTGTTTTTTTGCTTATGTTTTGTAAGTTTTGAAATGTTTTCCTTGGCATTTCAGAAGTAATAAATAATAGTGTTGCTTGTCTCTTAACTAGCTATTTTCATCCATAGATACCAAGGAAAGCAAGGAAGTTAAGTATCATTATTCCCATCTTATAGATGGGGAAACTGAGGCCCAGAGTGGGGAAGTGACTTGTCCAAGGTCATATAGCAAGCCAGTGGTGGATTCTTCCCCATATGAACATAATCCCTATTTTAAAAAAGCACAACTGTATTATACAGTAATGATTCAAGATATATCTTACCACAGTGGAATTGGAGTGCTTGGGGCTAATAGCATGTATAATACTGTAGCATTTTGTAAGCGTAATGTGGCATATTATATAGCACCACGCAAACCCTAAAGATAAAGGGATTTCCAGTATATTACAAACATACCATTCTACCAAACATTGCCCTCTCACCTGTGACAAATTTATAAGTGACAGAGAAGGCAATATCTTCTCCAATAGACCTCTACTAGCTTTTAGAGCTTACCATAGTGAAAAATACTAAATAAAGGGGTGGGGGGAAATAATTGTCTTGTGCATGCCTCAATCACTAAACTCAATCCAGAAAACACACCACAGATTGAATCAGAAAAGGATGAAGTCAAACACATATCAAGAATCATAATATACATTTACATGCCTGTAATCAAACTCATATGCAGAGGAAAAACATTGGACTTTGAAAATCTGGGGACTACAAATGGTCAGATGCCAGCACTCTCATCTAGAATATATCCAGAAAGGGCCAACAAAGCCAGTGAAAGAGCCTGGTTCATAACTTTCATTATTCCTATGAGAGACTGCATGAAGACCCAGCTGTCTGGATAATGCAGCTGAACAGGAAGTACTATAATGCAGGTCCTTGCCCATTCCTAGTTTCTCATTGAAGGCTACAGAACAAATCCCCTCCAAATAGTTCAGAGCATAGCAAAAACGACTACATTATCTCATAAAATTCAGACCAAGGATGCTAAGTTATAGTCTGATACAGAGCTTCTGAGTCCAAGGGTGAAATCCAGATTCCAATGAAGTCAATGGCAAAACCGCTATTGACTTATGTATTTGGAGTGAAATGTTGGCCCCACTTAAGGTATCGTAAGTCCATCTCAATACGCTTAGCAGGGAAATTGAGCTGGTTTCTTCAGGAACAATGGGCATTGGTTCAGAGCGGTATTAGTCTTTTAAACTGGCTTGTTTATCATTAGACTCAGGCTGGGATTTTCAAAGCAGCCAAAGGGAGCTAGGCTACCAGCTCCCATTAAAATCCCAGTCTACATTTATAATAAAACTCAAGCAGCCCCACAATAGTTGTTTCTGGTTAGTCATGGGGTGGACGGGAATAAACTGGAGGAGGTGACATGTTCAAAACCTGTCAAGTCCTATTGCTAGCAGAGCAGCCCATCAGCATTGTGTGTGCTAAGTGACAGGGCAGCTATTCAGCCTGCCTTCCTTTAAGAAAATCTTCTGCAGAATAGCTACAGGATGCGATCTGTGTAATCATTAGAGCATCAGCCAGCCTACAGTTCTGACTAGCTGCCTAGGTGCCCATACCCCCTGCCTGTTTCTGCGGGAGAAGGAATGGGATGATTTGGGTGGGAATGGTTTGTGGGCTGGAGTCTATAAATACATCTTGGGTTTACCTGTTGCAGTCTTTTGTGTTTATCCACTGACATTGAGCCTGAGGTTATTCCAGCTAAATTCAATGATAAGCCATTGACTCCACTGGCAGCAAGACTGGGTTCACCGTGTATGTATGGGAAGGATGGTGTGGGTTAATACTGTGCATACAACTAAAAATATATATTTGTATAATTATGCTCTAAAAACATAATAATTAAAAATATTTTTGTCCAAATATGGAGTGAGGCTTCTGTACCCATTCCCTAAAGAATTCTTTTTCCGTGCTGGTTACGGCAGTCATGTGGTTTGGAGTGACAGGCCCTTAGTCAATAAAGATTTCATTGAGTGCGCACAGAAGATGCCAGACTGATAACATGGAAGAGTAAAGTTCTCTCTCCACTGAGTAAGTAAAGCGCCTGCAGCAAGATCTCATGCTCTGGTCTACCAATGTTCTACAGGGTTTATAGATGACAGTAGAAAGGTTCATTCGGTTTCTGCCTCTTTGGCGATTGCCAACAAGGGTTCCAATTAGTGCCAAATGTGATGCAGATACTTCACTAGGAACTGGACTGAGACGACTAATTCATTTCATATTAGCCTTTATTGAACATCCATCACTAAGACCAGCATAGGCCAAATTTGAACCAATGACCTAAAGGTGAAAGGTTGGAGTTCCAAGCCAGTGACCATTAAGTTTTTGACCCAACCAATTACTCAAAACCAGTCACTCAGAACTCAATTAAAGTTTTGGTAACTTTACCTATTCTTTGCTTCTCCTTTATCTCAGACTTGTCCTGTTCCCCCGTCTAAATAAACTGAACACTTTTGTCACTGCACTGTATAATTCTGTATTCAAACTGTCAGGACCTACCCTAGCCACCCCTGTCACTGTCTCTGCCAATCCCAATGCACTCACTCAGGCCTCTGAACAATATTAAAGCACTCTCCCTGACAGATACTTTGATAAGACTAACAAGCAAATGCATTGAGGCAAATGCCTTTTGACAGCATTCAGTCAAACAAGCCAGAAACAAAGAGATACATAGATTTGTTTAGTTACTTTGCTTGTGTGAAAGATGTTATAATTAACTCTCTGTCTAATACTAAGGCTATTGTTAAGTTTCATGGCCTTTGAAGATTCACATTTGTAACAGCAAACCTCTCAAATGAACACATTTAGCAATAACTGAATTTTCAGTGATTTCTTAATGTTGCCAAACAGCAGAATTGAATATTTATAAAGAGCTCCTGTTAAAAAATTACACACATCATTGCACATTTTTGTTTTGATCTAGGCTTTATTGTCTATGAAGTAAAAGTTAAAAAGAAAAAAGAAAACACGACAGAACATTCTTACTCTACATTACAACCCCAATGTGTGTCAACTGCTTCTTTTAAGACACCCAGTAGATGCCCGTCAGCTCTGATTCCAGCCTAAAGCTAATTAAATTAATGCAACTTCTTGGACAACACAGTCCGGCATAGAGTCATTACTGCTGCAACCATTCTAATATTTATCACACCTGTGCAGTCATCAGTCAGGAACTAAATGCTTAGTCTTCTACTCTATGTTCACCTTAATGGAGCCGGTAACATGTTTTTCCCCCAACAGAGAAAATCATTACAGCAAGGGTCCTACTGTGACGTTTTGCATTGATATGTCCATCTCCTCTTTCACTAGTGAGATCAGCTCTGCAATTCAACAAGTAAGCATTACTGCACTGAAGGCTTCCCTTCTAATGTTAAAAAATTGCCAGACAGGTAGAAAGGGGTAGTGAAGCAGGCCTGATGCAGAAACATTGGGATGTAGTCAGAAGTGATGTATATGACTGTGTCAGTTATAAAGCAGAAAGTGGTATAAATCTAAGGGAACTAAACGGTCTATCTTCTGGTCTGCCACTGCATAAGAGCACAAAAAGCAGCTACCAGAGGAGTGTAAGTTATATGTTAAAATGGGTCTCTGCTACAGCTGCTTAAAATTACACCTTCTCCCACATAAGGTAGACTAGTTCAGATTCCCTTACACATATTCACCAACATATACATTTATACCTCCTTAGATATCACCTTCAAATTTGGCCCACTAGACGACCTTCTAATATGGCCACAAGAGTTCTCTATTTTAGGAGCATATGAGAGGACAAAGCAAATCTTAGCACAGGGTGCCTGCTTTCCATCCTGTTCTGCTTCTGAAAGGCAGGGCCGGCTCCAGCTTTTTTGCCGCCCCAAAGCGGCAGAAAAAAAAAGAAAAAAAGAAAAACCCGACTGAGCTGCCGCCAAAGTGCCGCCGAAGAGGAAGACAGGGAGTAAGTGCCGCCCCTTTCTATTGGCCGCCCCAGGCACCTGCTTCCTTCGCTGGTGCCTGGAGCTGGCCCTGCTGAAAGGCAGCCTCTATGAGAGGGAACTTCTCAGACTCATGGGAAATTGCTAAAATAACACAGTCTACGTATGCTGAAGCTGCAAGTGAATGATAATGACTCTTACTGGGAAAGGATTCTGAACACCACCACGTGCCCCCTGTGGTACAACCATTCCAAAGAGAGCACCTCCACAAAGAGACACAAAATGTACCGCTATCACAGCCCTGAGATATAGTAAGGAGGATACAGAGAATTCACTCTTTAACATATTGTAGAAAGTGTCTTACAGTGTCCACATTCAGTGTCATACATTGCATCAGTCACTAGGACTAGCAGGAATCTGTTACATTGCAGAATCTGTCTGCAGGCAGCTTGAATTTATGCACAATAATTTATAAAAAATAGAAGACAGAATTAGATGAGGGTTTTTTTTTTAATGACAGCAATGATAAAGATACAAACAACATGCCGAGCAAATGAAGAGACGGCACTTTTCCAGCATTGTTTGCAGAGTTGTTGTAGCTGTGTTGGTCCCAGGCTATTGGAGAGAAAGTGGATGAAGTAATATATTTTATTGGACCAACTTCTTTTGGTGAAAGAGACAAGCTTTTGAGCTACAGAGTACGGGTAGTTCTTCAGGGTAGCTCGAAAGCTTGTCTCTTTCATCAAAAAGAAGTTGCTCCAGTAAAAGGTATTAACTCACCCACCTTGTCTCTCTTTTTCAGTATAGCGTTTTAAATATTTTAACCACATGTTTATTTTTTTCTGTATCCATTTGCAGGTCATAATTTATTCACCGTATCTTTCTTTTGAAATAATGATTTTTGGAGTCAAGAGATTGATTTTACACAAAGCCATGAAACTACTCTTTTATCAGAAAGCAGATTATCAGATGAGATTTTTTTAATTATTATTTTAGTCCAATGGCCTAGCCAAAGCATTGGCAATAGTTTTCCTCTGATGAAACATAACCAAGGGATTTATGGAAGAATTTGTGTTTTCCTTTCTTGTGACCCAGCTAGATCAAATTTTGATTAAATAAGTGGTAATGGATTAGTTGGATCATATTGCCATGGTAAAGTTTTGCCCATAGTTCCATTAACAAATACTACTTGAAGAGTTTACTCTTCATCTTGCCTATAAAAATTTGGCTGACGTTGGTACAGAAGTAGAAGAGAATGTTATTTTCAAATAGTAATAATAAAATATTTCAGCTCCTTTAAACTACAAGAGTATTAAGAAAGCAGAAGTTAAGCAGTTTATGAAGCTTAATTTTTTTATAACCATTTTATGATATCGGCTGAATAATACTTTTTTTTTTAATGTACACTTACGTAAACTGTATAACAATACCTGCTTAAATTCAAATTTACCCAAGAGGCCAGAATATCTCTGAATTGCTTTCTGCTTTATCATGCAAATGTTTTATTTATCCCACAAATATTCCAGTCTCAGGAATAAATAATATGCAGTAGAATTTCAGAGTCACGAACATCAGAGTTACAAACGGACTTGTCAATCACATACCTCACTTGGAACCGGAAGTACACAATCAGGCAGTAGCAGAGGCAAATACAGTACAGTACTGTGTTAAACGTAAACTACTAAAAAAAATGAAGGGAAACTTAGATTTGACAAGGTAAGGAAACTGTTTCTGTGCTTGCTTCATTTAAATTAAGATGGTTAAAAGCAGCATTTTACTTCTGCATGCCAAAGTTTCAAAGCTGTATTAAGTCAATGTTCAGTTGTAAACTTTTGAAAGAACCACCATCAAATTTTGTTCAGAGTTAGGAACATTTCTGAGTTACAAACAACCTCCATTCCCGAGGTGTTTGTAACTCTGAGGTTCTACTGCAGGGGTGGCCAACCTGTGGCTCCACAGCCACATGCGGCTCTTCAGAAGTGAATATGCGGCTCCTCGTATAGGCACCGACTTTGGGGCTGGAGCTACAGGTGCCAACTTTCCAATGTGCTGGGGGGTGCTCACTGCTCAACCCCTGGCTCTGCCACAGGCCCTGCCCGCACTCCACCCCTTCCCGCCCCCTCCCCTGAGCCTGCTATGCCCTCGCTCCTCCCGCTCCCCCCCAGAGCCTCCTGCATGCCACGAAACAGCTGATCGGGAGGTGTGGGAAGGGAGGGGGACGCGCTGATCGGCGGGGCTGCCGGTGGGCAGAAGGCACTAGGAGCGGGGTGGGGGGGAACTGATGGGGAGCTGCTGACTTATTACTGTGGCTCTTTGGCAATGTACATTGGTAAATTCTGGCTCCTTCTCTGGCTCAGGTTGGCCACCCTTGTTCTACTATATATTTAAAAATTATTATGCTGTAAATATATGTGCAACATTAAACTTTCTAAAAAATATGGCCCAGATTCTGATCCTGATTACAACAGTGTAAATCTGACAGTGGCTTCATTCACTTTGATGAAATTACTCCAGATTTACACAGGTACTGTGGACACCATACACATTAACCAAGAGACAGGTGTAAACTATATCCTTTGCAAGATGTAATTTTGAAATATGTATAACAAATCCTGCAGTAAAGCAACCATAAAATAGAGATTCTCTCCTGCACTGCTGGTGTGGGATCCTTAATGAACCTTACATCAGTGAAGGGTGCAGCAGAACTTAGCCACATCACCTTCCCAATTCTGACATACCCCTTACACTAGATGGGATAGGGGCAGAAGACACAGGCCTGGCAGCAACATACCCTCTACACCAGCAGGGGCTTCCCTCTCAAAGGGGAATTCCCTGCTTGGAATTCTCTGATTTGTGACCAGGTTCCAGCTGCATGTCTATACTGCAATTGGAGGTGTGATCACAGCTTAGGCAGGCAGACCCAGGATAGTTTTAATCTAGCTAGCACAGCTAAAAATAGCAGCGAAGATGTGGCAGCATGGACCCCAGCAAAGCCTAGCAACGTGAGTACGTGTCCAGGGTTCCGGGCAGACTTGTACAGTTCACAGTGAAGTCTGTGCCACCACACGGTCATAGCCAATCACATCTCCAATTGCAGTGTAGACATAATCTTAGAAGAGCTATGACATCAATAAAATCTAAATCTTCTAGCGTACTGTTGTCAGGGCTGGCGCAACCCATTAAATGACCTAGGCAGTTACCTAGGGTGCTAACATTTGGGGGGCAGCGACTGCGGCGGTATTTTCGGGGCGGGACCTTCCGCCGCCTCTGTCGGGGGCGGTATTTCGGGGGCGGGACCTTCCGCCGCCTAGGGCAGCAAAAAAGCTGGCGGCGCTCCTGACTGTTGTTAAGTCATGCAATGCCTGTATTGTATCCGTCTACACTTTTTTTCTTAATGAAGACAATGGCAATGCCAAACAAGAGATGGGAGAGAATGCATCCTAAGTTTGACAACTGTGTCTAGGGGTATGCAATCAGAAGTTTGATTGTAGCTCAGATTGGCAAACCTATACTAGCTTAAATGTAGCTACCACAGCTAAAAATGGTTAGTACAGCAATAATATAGTAATATGGAAATGCCAATTATGAAAACCCTTTGGAATTGGTCCTGAGAATTTACACCTGAGTTGGTAAAAGTTTAATGTCACCCAGTTATAAATGGGTCAGTTTTCAAGCATGTGTGGAAAATGGTGCTATCGCTCTCTTACGTCAAAACAGAATGTTTGAGACATTCGATGTTCCTTGAACTACAGTAGATTAGTCAATGTGCTTGCACAAAGGGGATAGATTAACATGAGAGAAGAGTTATATCATTTTATACAAGAGAAATTGCGGACATGGTCTAGCATGGACCACCACTTCCAGAATGGTTAGTACAGCACATTGGTTAAGAATTTGATGCCCTCCATGCTTTTTCTTTCAGTGAGGTGAGTTAAGGACAGGCTGTCAGCCTTAGCATTGAATTTCTAGGTTTTGTGCATTTGTGTTGCAACCATTAATGCCATCAAATACAAGAGATACTGCCTCTCTTCCAGGGATTCTAACTGGGATGTTGTTGTGCAAGTTAATGAGTGAGCTCATCGGTTCTAAATAGCTTTATAACGCACTTAATTTTAAATGAAAACCCCTTGCCACCAATGCTTCTCAGTGAATCAAAAGGCTAAAATGAGCCACTTCAAGTTGTCTAGATGAAAGACAGGTGATCGTTCATTGCTGCCTTGCACACTATGTCTTAGCTACCAGGATATATAGAAGAATCTCTACATGTGCATTTGAGACAAGATTTAAAGCTCTTTTATACATGGGAGATAGGGCAGCAACCACATGGTAATAACTAGGAAGGTGGTTTCATATTATACCTGAATATCAGATTGAAGGCCAGAAATGCAAATTACAGTGCAGCTAGCCATAGACCTCAAAAATAAATGTAATGCAGTAGATTCAGTTGCCTAAACAAAAGTGAGGAAAGAAAATTCATGTGCCAGTGAAAACAAGGCTATAAGGTGATGTGAGGTTTATTTATTTTTTAAAATCAGTATTTTATTAAATTTACTTCTCATCAGCAATTCTGCAGTGAGAGCTGTTTTGGGAGAATTGTGTAGGTCAACTTTCACCTTGTAAAGTGAAACGACCCATAAGAACACCACATTCCGTTTAACATTCCAATACCAACCAGCTACCATCACTTCAGTGTAACACAGACATATTGCAACGTACCCTATTAAAGGAGGTGTGCATGGTCCGCAACTCCACCTTGCATGTCGCTCCATTCAACAGACCAAGAGCGAGATGAATATGAATATGGATCAGCACTTTAGGGATACAACAGGTTACAGCCAGCTGTTCTTATTGGAGGCACTATTGAGGGTACCAGAAGCAGCATCCATGGCCTCAACAGCACATTATCACTAAGCCAAGTTCTACCCAGGTACATATACTGCACTTTCAACTTCAAATTCTCATTTGCTGAACTGAGGGGAGAACAAACATCTCTAGTTAGTCCCATTTTTGGCTATTGTGTGGGCTGATGTCCTGCTCCATGTCTGACACCAGAAAGCTATCATAATCTAGGCACTCCCACTTGCGATCCAACTAGGATTACAATCTCCCTGATGTCACCCTCTCCCATCATTTATATTTTACCCTGTATTCTATGCTATGGTTTTATGCCAGACATGCCACTAAGGAATCGAATTACCTATAAGTCCTCACTGCTAGGAAATCTTCTTGATATTCAGTCTTCACTTTCCTTTGCTCATTTTTAGTCCATTATTCCTAGCTGGACTGCCCTGAATTATTTGTCATCTTCTTTAGTGTTTAAAAAGAAAGATGAGTCTTGAACCAAGCCCAGGAGTGAAATCCTGACCCCACTAAGGTCAATGGCAAAATTTCCCCTGACTTCATAGGGACCATGATTTCAGCAAGGATCTGAACACCCACAAACTCAAGATTCAGAGGGGTAGCCGTGTTAGTCTGAATCTGTAAAAAGCAACAGAGGGTCCTGTGGCACCTTTAAGACTAACAGAAGTATTGGGAGCATAAGCTTTCGTGGGTAAGAACCTCACTTCTCAAGATTGTCAGCATCCAGATAAGAATTTTGCTGGTCAGTCCCATCTCTGGTGCATACCTTTCAGGAAACCTTTCTGTAGATGATTATGTCCCCCTTAATTGGATGGGTACAATAGAGGACCCAAGTCCAATTTGTAACCAGCTACTGGAAAGGCACTTCAGGGAAATGCCTCGATTAAACGGACCCAGGCACTTTGTAGAATTCTAGTGTGTGATCTGCCTGACAAGTCAAACAGCAACCTATTATCCTTTCATGGGCATCGGGGGACTGAGATGGAGAACATCCCAAAGTAGCTAACAGTATCTTCTCCAATGGAGATGATGCACTCAATTTCCTAACACAGCTGGTGAGTGGAGAGAGCACATCGCCATAGTGCAAAAGCACAGCTCAACCAGCTGTCAATGAAGGTCGCTTTAAAGCAATCTGATTATGTATCAGGCCTTCTAAGGTGCCACATGGTGGATGAAGAAAGACGAAAGAGGGCACAAAAACAAGGGAAAATAATGCTCTAGAATGTTCAATTTTTTAAAACAAAAATCCTATGGCTGCTTTAGGGAAGTTTTTCAATGCATAATATGAACAAGGGAGCTCGGGAAGTATTCTCCTTCTAGAACACAAACAGAAAGAGAGAAGGTGGAAAGAAAACAGGATTTTAAAGTGACAAGAAGGGTAAATCTAATCAGAGACTGTGGCTCCCAGCAGTTTCCTTTAGCTGGCTTGAGAGCTCAAGCAAGTCTTCAGAATCTTTTTCGGTTTTTAATCGCACAAGAGGGAAGACAACTGTGAATCAGCCAGGGCAAGCAGAGAAGCCAATTCTAAACTGTCTGGGGGGCTCCAATCAACAGTGCACTATTCCCAAGGATTAATATTGTAACCGATCTATACTCTTCCAATTTTATTTAAAGCAGGAAATGCATAAGCAGAGATCAGTGTACAAATTACCCCTCATAAGTAACTGAACCAGTGTTCAGAGATGGAGTATGACATTATCTAATTAAAATATACTCATGCTACCACTGTTATATAATTGCAACAAATCTTATACAAAGTGTAACACATGGCCAGAAAGGGTTAAGCAGCTTGCAGGCTAAATAACCCAGAGCCAACCTTTAAAGTCATGTTAGAAAGGTATGTGAATGGTAATTAGGACCATTCGATGCTAGATAGGCTAGAACTTTGAAGTGCAAACCTGTATTGTTAGAGAATTAGAGGCGATACTAATTGTGTGTACTGTATCTTAGATGCTAGCCATGTAAACAGACAGTTCCTGTCTGTCACTATAACTATTAATTCAGAGATCAAAAGGGAATATTACCATTTAGATTAATCTTGGGTGAAATAATGTCATTGTCTATGTGTTTCTTTGAAATTTGTGATAGACTGCCTAATGGATAAATTGCCCTATGTTAATTTGTGTAACTAATTACTGGTGGTGTTTAGGAAAGAGAAGGTTACATCAAAAGCCTATTGTTTACCCAGGACTGTATGGTCAAGTGGATGCTAGAACACTGTATAAAAGACCCTTGGGTCCTGATCCTGTCATCACAGATCTGCTGAAGCTTCATCAGGGGAAGTTTGAGACGCAAGATTGAGATCCCAATCCTAAAATGGAACACCCTGAATATGATATTGGACATTGCACTATAACCTATGAACTAAATTCTAAAAGAACTCTTTGCAACTACAAAGCTCACCATCTCTGCTATGAATCTGAACCTCAAGAATTGAACTCATGTCTGTATGTATACTGACCTTTTAGCCATACTCTCTCTCTTTTCTTTTGTTTAATAAATTTTAGTTTAGTTAATAAGAATCGGCTGTAGGCGTGTATTTGGGTAAGATCTGGACTATTCATTAACCTGGGAGGTAATGTGACTGATCCTTTGGGATTGGTAGAACTCTTTTATATGATGAATAAGATTTTCATTAATCCTCATCGTATCTGACTTGGGTGTCTAGGTGGAGGCCTGAGGCTGGGTTACTTTAAGGGAACTATGTTCTTGACTTCTGAATAACCAGTGCGGTAATAAAGACGCTGTTTTATGCTGGCTTGGCAAATCTAAGTATTGGAATATCCACCCGTTTTGGGGATTGTCTGCCCCGTTCTTTGCAGTTCACCCTAATTGAGTGACCTCAGCTGGCTCCCATGGGATTCTGGTCACATGGAGGCTCTCATCAGGAGCATGATACATGAGGCTCTCTTCTTGTTGGACAAATCAGAAACACGTCTCCCTGGCTTTGAGAATGATAAAGCCTGGAAATCCAAGCACAAAAAGAAGAAACGGGGCGCTTCCCCCACACTTTACCCCACTCAGCAGAGCTATGACAAATGGATGGTTCTCTCCTCATTTTCCTTTGGGTAACAGTACAATCTTAATCTGGTCTCATCCAGCAAAACGGTCCCACCTACACAGTCCAAAATAAAAAAACAGGCCAAATTCTTCGCCAATGTAAATCGATGCAGTGCCATTGACTTCAGTGGAACTGGGCCAATTCACCCCAAGCAGACAACTTGGCTCGAACAAGTGCAAAATACTAACATTGCTGCTAATTATAATCCCCCCTTGTCCCGCCACCCCTTTTTGTGCTGCTGTTGGTGCCTTTCCACCTAAGTCTCGGCTCCTATCTTGGTTCAAGCCTCTATATCCAACACTTACAAACGTCTGCAGCCCAGAAGCACTTCTGTGTTTTACTGAACCTATGGCGCCGTACCTCTCAGATGCTTCAGGATTCAACCCCACAACTTTGCTTGCCCTTTCCTCAGTTGTTCCTCATTTGTTTGAAAAGCTGGGGAATGAAGCACATCGAATTCTCTCTTTGTTCAGGTGCATTTCAAATGTGTAGCTTGCTGAGACTCAGCTTGCTAAGATTTTTCCCCCCCTTTCTGGAGCCCCCCTGATCTGCATTCCCCTTCATCTCGGAGTTCCAGCTAAAACTGCAGAGGTTTCAACATTGCAACATAATCTACTCCAATATTTGCAACCCAAGTGCATGTGAAAGGAGACTTGCAACTTCAGACTCACTCCATAAGACAATGTACAGTAAATCTATGCGCTAACATGGAAAGGTGGGATCACAACCTTTATGATCCTACTCTATATCCATAGGCCTTTGCCATTTGAGCAAAAGGCGCTCTAGAGCTGTAAGGACTGAAACACTAGTACCAGAGCAGGCATCTAGGAAGCCGGAGAAAGCAAGGCAGAATAAAGTGTTTCATACACTTGCTTGTTGGCTTGTAACAGATTCAACTTTCCAAACAGAATTCTCACTAATGAATCTTTGAGAAAATTTCATTCCCCCTGGAAATATTGTTTTAAAATGTCACAAAGAGAATAAACAGCAAGTAGCAAACAATATCACTCATCAGCATGACATCGGGGTGGAGAATACCAATAATGCAAAGAAACCTGGATCCCAGAAACCATTGGGCCAGATCCTCAACTGGTGTAAATCCACCTGGCTCTAGTGACTTTGATGGAGTTGGACTAATTTACACTGGTTAGAAATCTGACCCCTATAGTCCAATATATAGTCTAAAGAATCTAGCACTGTATCAGAAAATCACACTAGTTGATGACCCCCTTTTATCTCTTCAATTTCTGTAAGCAAATAGGTGCCCACCATTTGTTTGAACAACTAAACCAAAATAATTACAAATGCATGTTATACTACAACTGCATATTAACAAAGGGTTGGGGCCAATTAATCATTACACCATCAATATCTAATTTGCATAGAACTATTCTCTTTAAAGACTCCACGTTTGGGGTGACATGGTTAGCTCATTGATTATGTAAATTCAGCATTAAGCTTTACAGACGCGGTCAAAAGAAATAAAAAGCCTTGTCTATTTCCAGGCAAGTCAACATCCTGCAGCTCTTAGGCAAGACAACCTAAATAAATAAATTAATACATAAATAAAGGCATGATGTGCAAATACATTTCAAAGGGCTGGGATCCATTTCCAGCTTGGGAACATAAATCTGTAAAATTCATTTTTTATAAAATTCTATAATGCCATGTCCCAAACATCACTAATAAAAGAGGGGCTCAAAAATCAGTATTAATCCTTGTTCCATCATCTAAAGATCCCTTGTCCTCAAATACTCATACCATAGGAATATTTCCCTCTTAAGGCAAACATAACTCCCACAAATGTTATTGGGAATAATACACATCCATGAAGGGAACAATGAATTTTCTTTATGACTCTGGGTATTAATTCTCCTGTAGGTTTTCTCTGGATGAACATTAGTTTCTTAAGTTAGTAGTTTTATTCTTAAACTATTCTGACATGAAGAATTTTTGCACTCATTTCTGTTATCAAGATAACTCTAGAATTGCAATACCTTTTCACCAGAAAGTAGCACAATTAAATAAACTGGGCTGTGAATATAACAAAGCGTGTAGCTCTAATCACTTCCAATTGGCTGTTTGCACTGAGAGACAAAGGTCTATTTTCCTGCCACATACATCCCACGCATGCTGCTGCTGCTGATGTTAACACAGCACAGCTCTGTTTTGCTGGTTAACTGCTGCTACACAGCCAGCAGAGGGAGCACAAAATCACTATGCTTATGTGATCCTACTAAAAAAGAGAGATGATGGTTTTGCTGATTCTAATTTCTCAGGGGATCAAGAGTGATCATGGTTTACCTTCAGTATGCACTAGGCTCATATTTCTATCCTGGCTTGAGAGTAGGAGGTGTTGTGTATTAACTTTTAGGAATATCTTTTCCCATCAATGCACACTGAAAAGACATCAGAAGATGTTTCAGATACCAGGAACTCCACCAGCAAAATACATAATAGAGAATGCCGTGGACTTTCCATGGTACGTTCTTGTGCAAGGCATCTCAGTCCACAATATGTCATACCCTGCCTGCACTGTATACTTCTATAATGTCAACCTCTGCAGAGAGGGCCTTTCAACACCAAAATGGGGGCAGGCGAAGAGGAGTGAGTTTCAAGAGCAAGCAGCACTCTCTGCTCGAAAAAGCAAACTATGCTGATTCAAAAAGAAAAAAATGTTTTTCAAAAATGCCTGTGGGTAAATTTGAGCTGCCCACAGCTCCCCAGTGGCAGCTCGAACTTGCTGTCGAGCCATTTATGTGGATTTCAGTCAAATTCTAATTTTAGTGTTCATTAAACATGGGTAATTCCCAAGCCAATCCCTGCATCACCTCGTATACATAATACCTCTGCAATATAGGTCATCCCGGCTTAGAAAACATACACCGGCATCAAAGTGCAACCATTTCATTATAAGTATTAAGTTTATAAATAATTATGAACTTTATAAATCTTTTCAAGATACAGTATAATTGCAAATATTTAAATAATGTTAGAATAGATCTATCCGGCTCAACTTGTATTTAGCTCAGACAATCCAATTCCTTCCCCAGACCTGAAGAGCTCAGTGTAGCTTGAAAGCTTGTACCTTCCACTGTCAGATGTTGGTCCAATAAAAGATATTACCTCACCTACCTTGACTCTCTGATACATAGATAGGTATTTACACAACTGTGGGTGTGCAGGTATCTACTAGTGGCCCCAATTCTCAGCTGAGCCAGAGCTCTGTTTGGCACAGCTGGGAGAAGGAGGGAGGAAAGGTGCCTGGAGTGCCAGAGTTTCTGGGTGCTCAACATTTCAGAGAGAGATTTTCAGACCTGCTGAGCCCTCACTCTTCTTATTGAAATCAAGTGGAGTTGAGGTTCCTCAGCACTTTGTAGGATTAGGCCCTGAGTTTGTAAGTAGCCGAAACCAGGCAATTTGGGGGGGCTGTCCAGCAGATATTTTATACAGCTCTCTTGGCAGACAGATGCCTGTGTAATTCCAACCTGCCTTGTGTTAGAAGATGAGAAGAGCCTGGCCTTCCATGAGTGGCTTTCTGCAGAGAGTAAAGGATTTACTGGCAGTATAAATGGCAGACTAAGTGTGGCATACCTGCTTTAACAGATATGAAGTATTACTGAATTCACGAAGTATTGCACGAAGTATTACTGAATTCACCCGACCTATCATACTGAGTTAGGATTAGACAATTCATTATATTCTGCCAGATAATTATAGTGTTTGGTACAGTTTATTAAAGGAAGGAATATGTTTTTCTGATTTTTGTTCTGAGACCAGTGGGTGGAAAGAGAGAGGGGAGGCTTTAGGCTGGGAAAGGCACCTAAATGTCAGTGTGGTCTGACAGCCAGGGCCGGTGCAAGGAAGTTTCATGCCCTAGGCGAAACTTCCACCTTGCACCCCCCACCCCAGCCCTGCGGCAGCTCCCCGCCTCCCCCCCCCGCCCTGAGGCTCCCCCCCGGGCTCACCTCTGCTCTGCCTCCTCCATGAGCACGTCGCCCCCGCTCTAATTCTCCTCCCCTCCCAGGCTTGCGGCGCCAAACAGCTGATTGGCGCTGCAAGCCTGGGAGGCAGGAGAAGTGGAGCAGCGACGGCGTGCTCGGGGAGGGGGCGTAGCAGTGGTGAGCTGGGGTGGGGAGACCTGCGGCAGCTCCCCCGCCCCGCCCTGAGGCACCCCCGTGGCAGCTCCCCACCCCCCGGCCCGGGGAGCCGTGCGGCAGCTCCCCACCCCAGCTCACCTCTGCTCCGCCTCCTCCCAGAGCACGCCGCCCCCGCTCTAATTCTACTCCCCTCCCAGGCTTGCGGCGCCAAACAGCTGATTGGCACTGCAAGCCTGGGAGGCGGGAAAAGTGGAGCGGCGACCGCGCGCTCGGGGAGGGGGCGTAGGAACGCTGTAAAAAAAATTGGTGCACCACTTTTTGGGGCCCCCAAATCTTGGCGCCCTAGGCAACCGCCTAGTTTGCCTAAATGGTAGCACCGGCCCTGCTGACAGCTGCAAACTGCTCCAAATGTTCACATTTCGGTACCTAATGTTAAGCACTGGAATCCACAGGCAGGCACTTAGGCGTTGATTTTCAAAGCACAAAGGGCAGTTAAATCCCTTTTCTTTAGCTGGCTACATCACCTTTGATAATTTTGCCTCTGGTTCATGTCCAGGGGTGGAGGCTACATCTAAAAGTGACCTCGATGCAAGAATGGATGGAGAAGTTTTTGCTGCAGTACTGGCTCACTAGCCACTTGTCTAGAGAGGTCGTTAATGATAAGTACAGTGAGGTAAAATGTGGTTTGTCATAATTCCATTAACTTCTTTATACCTACCACATACTATATAGCTTACATGCTTGTATGATTCCAACCTATATTGTCTATCACATGCTGATGGCAATTTCCAGTATCCTGGGTTCTAAACGTAGATCTGCCACAAATATACTCTACGTGACCTATTACAATAACGTCTCTGATCCTTGGCTTTGCCATGCATAAAATGGGAACGTCAGTGGTGGTGGAGACCGCCTTATGCAAAGTCCTAGTTCGAGCAGCCTGCATCACTCCTGGACCTTTACAGTGGTTGCTTAAATGAAATTTTGAAAAAGCAGATTCCATAAACATAAATGACTCGAAGAGTCTTTGGACCACAGGGCTTTTGTCTGGTAGCAATTTCAATTATCAAATGTTCTACCATTCATGTTGAACTGACCCAAAACAAAATGTTTTTATTTTGAACAACTAAATATTTCTTTTTCCCAACAAAAAATAGGAAAAAAATGGCAGAATCAAAGTTTGCCTTCAGGAAATTTCCTATTTGTGGAAACATCATTTTCCATAAAAAACATTTTGACAGAAAGTTCCTGAGCAACTCCAGTGAGATTTTTTGCTTTATCCTACCCTAGACACTCCAGAATGTATGAACTCACTCGTTTATACAAATTCGTATATCCTTCTATTTTTGTATTACCTAAGTGGGTATGTTCTTTATCAACATACCAGGGCTGCTTCATCAGTGCTCTGAAATTGGTGTGAAATGCTACCATTCTGGCTGGCAATGTTTTATACTCACTTTGCACTGGTGTAATGATTACACCAGGTGATGAACAATGCTGATTCAAGCCCACTGCATTTATATTCCTAGGGTGAAATCTTGGCCCCACTGAAGTCAATGGAGTTTTGTCATTGATTGCAATGGGGCCAGGATTTCATCCCTAGTAACCAACACCACTTTATTAATCCCACTTTGTCAATTTGACTGTCCTTTGCCAATTAGAATCCAGTATTCTCCTTCATCCCAACAGCAGCAGACTCAAGAAAAATTCTTGTAAAATTCAGACATGGTCATGATCTTTTAAAAATGAGCAAATAAGGGAAGAACTAGGTAACTTTAAGTAAAAAAGCCAAAAAAAATGAAAACCCCCACACCCCTACACACACACACACACAACACACAACAGTAAAATCCCCTTGAACAGAGGAAGAAATCACACATTTGCTGTGATAATTCCAAAAGTTTCTGAACCTTGATAATAGCTGTTTCCCAGCTCCTGTGACCTTGAAAAGCACTGTTCCCTTTGGGCATGCCAATACTTGTAGAACTGGGAGTGCGATAGGAAATGGATATGGATAGAATGAAAGGGATTCTGTTGTCCTTTTCACACTCTCTCAGTGAGATGTTGAATGTGTTTGAATGTGATCCATCAAGACATTGATCCCTTGGGGAAGTGGAGATGTGTAAAGAAACTTCAAGTGCTTGCAAACCAGATCTACCTATAGGAGAATGTACCAATCAGTATACTAAGAAGATACATACTTTATCAATAGTCTCATGGCACAGGAAAAGTTACAATAGAGGTGAGTGGAAATCAGATGTGTCCTGGGGCTTTAAAGGTTATATATTTTGTCGAAACAGAATTTCTCCTTGAGATGTAACATGCAAACTATTCTTAGTGGTGGTCTTTTAGCAATCCTGCATTAAAATCCTATGCAAGAAAATGTGAAAGCAATATAGAACAATACTTTAAAAATAATACTGTATGTACAGTGTTTCGTAAAATGGTCTGTTAAAAGCTGCCAAACTTCATAATTAAAACAAAAATGAATGATTAATCATAAGAATGTTCTGCTTATATTTAAGACCTAAAGAATTAAATCAAGTTCCCTAAAAGCCACTGCTAAATGAAGGAAATGAACAGGCTGGCCCTAGCAGTGAAGTCTGTCACCAGTACAGGCTTTATCCAGCTTACGCCATTTCATTCTTTGATCAGAAAGGAGAATGAGTGGCTTGAGTGGGTTTATTATAGAAGGCTGGTGAGTGCCTCGGCTAGGATGGCTGCAGGTTCTGAGCTCCTTTGAGAAGTAATCCTGACTCTCTCCCACCTCCCACTCTGGGGCCTGATCTTGCAGACACTTGCAACACAGTGTCATGCCTACCACCAGGAGTAGCGCTGAAGCGGAAGGAATCACTCACAGCAGTAAGCAGTACACACTTTGGGCTAGCTTGGGAGTTTACTCTCCACTTACCGCAAGGCACGGCACATTGCTATCTTGCCCCGGGAGCAGACCAGGGAATGAATTGTGACACAGTTTCTTCCTTGGTTCCCCCCACTCCTTGTTCCAGGGCTCAGGGTCCATACCAGGATCAGGTTACACCCCCACCATGCTGTCTCAGATGTGCTAGCTAGCCAGAGCACAGGGAGTCAGGCCTAATCCCAACCCACCTTTGTGGGTAGAGAAATAGCAGCCCAGGAGAGGCTGCCTTAACCCCAGCGCTGTGAATTGCAGAGTGAGTAGTCCACACTTGGGAGTCAGGGAGTGCCTTCAGTTTTCCTAATCTGCTACTTGGCATATAGGGCAATCCAGGATCTTGCCCATAAAGACCAATCCCACTCCCACCCAGGTCAAATAGTGATACACTTACTCACACTGAATAGTACCTTACACCAGAAGATATGGAAGTCAGTGGGACTACTTGTGAAGTAAGGTACTACTTAGTGTAAGGGTGTCACAATCTAATCCACTAGGATTAATGGCATAACCCCATTCTCAGGGTGCTAGGTTAGGCCTCATCTGCTCATGTAATAAGTCAGGGGTCGGCAACGTTTGGCACATGGCTTGCCAAGGTAAGCACCCTAGCGGGCCGGGCCAGTTTATTTACCTGCTGACGCGGCAGGTTCGGCCGATCGCGGCCCCCACTCGCCGCGGTTCGCCGTCCTGGGCCAATGGGGGCGGCGGGAAGCGGCGCGGGCGAGGGATGTGCTGGCCTCAGCTTCCCGCCGCCCCCATTGGCCCGGGACGGCGAACCGCGGCCAGTGGGGGCTGCGATCGGCCGAACCTGCCGCGTCAGCAGGTAAATAAACTGGCCCGGCCCACTAGGGTGCTTACCCTGGCGAACCGCGTGCCAAACATTGCCGACCCCTGTAATAAGTGTTTGCAGGATCACAGTATAGTTCACAACTTATTTTTTCCCCAAAATGGGTTTTATTTAAAGCAAAACAAAACATCCTGCTTGATTGCTTTATGTATTTATTTTTAGTAGCTTTGATTTATGCTGTGCTCATTATTTATGATGGAACAGGAATTCAGTGATGGAGCTTTGGATTTAATTCAGATCTCAATTTAATTGGTTAATTCATCAGTTATCTTTGTAATGAACCTGGAAAAATCCAGCACCGCATTTTGATATACAAATGGAACCCCTGACCACGAAAAAATGTGATGCTGCTCTTGGATTACCAGCTGGGATCTCAGAGCACTTTTGGCCCACAGAGCCACAGGTTTTCAAAATATATGGCTACTAATATTTCATCACAGCTGGCAGGACTCCAGAAAATGGTTTGGACTGTACAGTGCATTGATCAACATACTGTATAGACTGAGCAGATGGCGGTGCAGGAGTTCACAATTCTCAGGTTTCCATCTAAAGCAGAAGCTGAATAATGTCTCAGCAGTCCCAGCAGGCCGTGACTAGGGATAGAATGCTGTCTTCTACTTGCACTAGTGGAGGGGAGCTAGCAGCTGAGGAGCTGGGCAGCAGTGCGTGGAAGGAGGGTGCCCTCTTCTCTGTGGCATTCTCTCTCTCTCAAGCCCACAGAAGCTCCTCTAAAATCATCACAGGGGGTTGTGACTCCTCAGCTGGGGACCCAGAAGGTCTGCGATAGGACAGAGTGGAACCCAAGGAACAAAAACACTGTATATGATATGCTCCCATCTAAGCATAAAGAGTTTCTGAGGAGAAATCTGCCTTTGGGCAGCATTAACTCTCCCACTGAACCTTCAGATTGGGCAGAGATGTGTGAGGGACAGCCATGGGTAACATTGTTCCTGAGCTCTGCTGAAGAAGTGGGCAAGAAGAACCAGCCTCTCTATGATACCACCCCTATGGCTGTAGCCTGAATAACCCCTGGGGGCTAGAATGCCATGTGGTTTCCAGGCCAGCATTCTTTCCCAGAATGCAAACTTAGAAACCCTTCCCCATGGGGGAGTGAACAGAATGGAAAGTCTGTAAGGTTCACCTCCTGGGTGTTTCCACAAGCCTTTTCCCCTCGAGGGATAAGGGATGAATGAGGAAGAAGCAGCTGAGCTGGCCATTGGTGAATTGAGACTGACTAGTTTTTCTCTATGCTTGCAGTTAGTCAATTTTGATTGTTCTATGAAAACACATGAAGATACCAAGTCCAGAGTCAGGAAACTGCGAACCACTAAGCTACAGTACTTATCTGTGCATTTCCCACTGGAGAAATTGAGACGCTGAGCTGAAGCCAGGTCCCTTTAGCCAAGCTGGACATTAAAGACTTACTCCTGAAAACCCTTACTGCTACGAGTGATCCAATGAAGTCAATGGGGCTTCTCACATAAGTAGGGTCCAGTGACATGAGTAAGGATGTGTGAAGTCAGGCTCAAGGAATACCCACCCCAGGCTTCATTGTTGCTATTACAAGCCATGGCAATATTTGAAGAAGAATGAAATCTGAGACCTTTTGAGATGCTAAACACGGAACTGCCCATTCTCATGGATACCTTGTTCTTCTTATAGAGCTGGGCTTGGCCTAACAGTTAAAGTTGGTTTCAGTAACGAACAGAAAAGCAGGAGGTTATTCTCCGTGTTCCATCTGTAGTGAAAATTAACCCTGGCTTAACCAATACACAATTTCATATGCTTCTTGGGTTAACTTTTCAGGAGCACAGAGGAAAACCAGGGAATCCAGCAAACATTCAAAGCAAATCCTGGGAGTTATTAGAGCAAGGACTCTGATAATGTGCTAATACACTCCAACATATTCAAGAGTGGCTTATGCTTTGGGGTGCCTTCATTTATGGATGCCACACCTGAGATACCTTAGCAAGAGGCCTGGTTTTCAGAGAGTGAGTGTTCAGCACTTTCTGCAAATCAGGCCTCGTTTAGGCGGTTCCAAGTTGGGCAGCCAAAGTCAGTCTTGAAAATTGTGGCATATGGGCCTACTCCTGCAGGCCTTCAATATCCAATATTCTCATTGAAGACAATGCCTGAGTGTGGGATGCAGATCAATGCCAAGACGGATGATGTATAGATGGTGGGGCTTGATCCTGGTCCCACAGAAGTCAGTTGCAAAACTCCCATAGGCTTCAGTGGCAGTAGGACTGGTAAGGATATAATTCATTGTTAAAAGAACTGATGCCTCCGCCAGGACTTTCCCATCTTCCCTTAAATCAGCTGATACGAAACTCAGGCTTTTTGTTTTCTCCACTAAAAAAAAGTGGGTGGGGGGGCAGGAGGGGGAAACAGATGTTTCCAGAAATTAAATGGCAAGTTGTGTTATATTTAGGGGGTTAGATGACAGGAGGTATCACATTTGGAAGTGCTCACTTGATCAAAGAGCCCTAAAAGGATTCAGCAGCATTGAGAACTATATATCAAATAGGATTATGACAGAATTAAGGGACTGAGCCATTTATAATTTAGGGCAATCTCCCTCTTTGAAGCCTGCCTTCGTAACTGATCCATTTTTCTATAAACCAGAACCATAGCATTGCATTAAAAAAAATCTGCATCTATTCTAAAACTATTAGCTTTATACAAAATAGTTGGGGGGGGGAGTAACATTTGTATCTGATACTAGAATTTTCACATGAAAAAGAAAATAGTTATGACATCTAAATAGAGAGAACATTTTTCTATCACTTCTACCTTGTCCAACAAATTCTCTTCTGCAGCATGTCAAAGCACCCATTGTGCATTATGAAAACATAAATCACACAATAAATGTAAAAACTATTGTTTTTGTGTTACACAAATCAAAAAAGATGCAAAGGAATCAGTAGCATTTATTTCACTTCTTGTGACAATTCCATGGTACTGAGGGGAAATCTAAAGGTACATTCACAAATCAATCCAGCTATCCCTAACTCACATGAGTAATCCTTACTCATGGGAATAGTCTATGAGTGAAATCGTGGCCTTGTTTAAATCAGTGGCAAAACTCCCATTGACTTCAAACTCCCATTGATTTCATTCACCCCTTTACTTCAACGGGACTAGTGAAGTCAAGATTCCTTATCTGAGCGAGGGGTTTATGGGATTCAGACCTTGTACTGTACATGTGCATAGAAGCAGGCCTTATTTTCCACTGCTTTGTCGCATGTGTCATCAAATAAATAAATAAATCAGCAAGCTAACATTTAGAGTGAAAATGAACTACAACGTGAAGAACCATTTCTCATTTCATCACCATGCAGCTTGCAAAAATTCCAAACCAATGAATCCACAAACTCTACAGACAAATCCACAAAGACTTGAAGACAGGATATTATATCACTCTTCCCTCCAATCCAACCCTCTTATTGGACACTAAATATAAATGTTTGATACATCTACTTATGAAAGATTTGAAAATAATCGAAGACCTTAAATATCCTGGGGGAAAGCATACCGCGGTAAAGAGCTAAAGTACTTTCTGACCACAACTAGCCTGATAGGCGGCAAACTAAATGTACAAAAGAATTTAAATTCAAAATTAAGGGTTTGTTTGGCATTAAGGCAACCCTATACTTATTAATTTATTAGAAGCATTCGGCTAATAGAAGAAAAAGGAGGAATTCCAAACTTCAAAACCATATACTCAGTAAAAGCTTTCTCAGATTTCAAGTCACATTTTATTTAATGTAATGAATGAGGACTCTGTCGATCTATCCATCTATTGGCACATTGCTCCCAGCCCCTATCTTTGGGCTGGTCTACACTGGGGGGTGCGGGGGTTGATGTAAGATACGCAACTTCAGCTACGGGAATAGCGTAGCTGAAGTCGACGTATCTTATTTCGATTTACCTCAGGTCCTCACGGCGCGGGATCGACGGCTGTGGCTCTCCCGTCGACTCCGCTACCGCCGCTCGCCCTGGTGGAGTTCCGGAGTTGACGGGAGCGCGTTTGGGGATCGATATATCGCGTCTAGATCAGATGCAATATATCGATCCCCGATAGATTGATTACTACCCGCCGATTCGGCGGGTAGTCTGGACGTACCCTTTGTAATGGGCTAGATCCAAACACAACCAACTTTGGTATGTTTGAAATTCCAAATCTGTATACAAGGGTTGTGCGTTGAGCCTATGTCTTAACTTGAGGCATTTATACTGCACTGTATTCATTGCAGTATCTAGATGTGTGTGCTCACTTGTGTCTATATATAAAATAGAAAGAATTAATTATTATTACAGAGTACACACACACACAGAAATTCACACCAACTTGAAACTTGACAGAGTTGCTAAGACTGAAGATGGCTCATAATTTACTCTATTATCCATTAAATATCTCACCGCTATGTTTATCTGATACTCCTTTAGCTGAACTGCTTTTGGAGCAAGAGGGCTTTCTACTCCTACTATTTGTGTGAAGTTCCAAGAGGTGCAGTAGAACTGTCATATTCTTAGCGGACTAGGTTTGTGTGTGGACACGCATATATTATAAGTATATATCCATATGTAGGACCTTTAACTGTAAATTGTCCTTGCAATGTAGTGATGCTGTGTGCGGGATTAATCCACAGATTGACAGCCACATGCAGTTTTAAACCCAGCAAAATACAGTTTATTTTCCATATTAAAATGTAGTTCACCCTCTTCAGAATTAACTCTGGGCTCAATCGGCACCATTAAAGTTGATGGGAGTTTCACCACTGACTTCAGTGGGAGCAGGAGGTCTTAAAATGTCTCGTGTGCATCCACACTGAGGTCAGCTGCCTTTCTGTGGGTGAAAATTTGCCCTGCTTCGGTCAGTCTATGTTTACAATGAAACAGCTCCGCTTTTTTATTGGAAAACAATATGCACATGCATAGTGATATCGGAATAGATCAGCTTATTCAGTATGATGGGCTGAATGGCATCATGATGCAAAATCAAAAGGTGATTCTGAGCCTATATTTATGTTTTTCCTAAATCATGAAACATAGGGACGGTCACTCAAACTCTGTTCAATTTCGTTATCTTTCTGGATAAACAGGTACTTACTATTCCTTTGGATCCCAGACCAAAGTCATCCCAGGAGTCAGTAGAGTCCACTGACATCAGTAGAGCTACACCAGGGATGAATCTGTCCCCCAGTCTAGTTAGGGGTAAGCAAACATCATTTGGCCTTCCATTGATTTCTTTGAATAATTCTCCCTTAAGCCCTGTTCTGAGGGTTTAACTGGAAGTCCATGAGGCATAGGCCTTGTCTTGGCCTTTTGAATAGGGGTACATTTTTTCCTTTATGCACAGTACTAAGCAAAATAATGAAAACAGTCCATTTTTAGCCACACTTCAGACACAATTACCATAGACTCCATCACAGCTCAGTCTAGCAGATCCAATCTAAATCAAAATCAGCCCAAACCTTGCATTGCATTTTGTCTACGTCATAACCATTCCAAAATATTTACATAGGCTTAAGTTCCAACAGTATTTACAGTCACAAAATAATAGTTTTTGTCAAGCCAGTTCATCCCAAATAGCGAAAGGCCGATTAGTGTGTTGCTGAAATCATTCTGTAGGGTTTAGTTAATTAATACTGTAACCTAGTTGTTTGTTTTAAATCAAGTTGAACTTTAGACATTTTAAAAAAGGACTTTGGAAACAGCACAAACCAGAGAGCCTGGCAAAAGCAAGGGGTGGCTTCAGTTTTGCAAAACCTCCCCACTCAAAGCTTTGTTTAGTAAAACAAAATCCAAATGCAGGGGTGAGTGAGAGCCAGGATCCATCTTATCCAAATCCCCAAAGTTCAGGAGGAAGGTGAAGAACAGATAAATGGTTCCAATGCTAGCCCATAATTACATATTCTAGGCCAGGGGTCTGGTTGAATATCTGTGAGAGCACAACTCTTCGCCCCATGTGCACACCTGTGCACAGGGCAACCAGTAACCTTGGGTGAAATCACAGCCCCATTGAAATCAGTGGCAGTTTTGCCTTTGATTTCAATAGAGCCAGGTATTCACCCACAGCATTTCCACCCCCTTGGGTGAAATTCACATCTGTGCAGAGAGTCACATAAGAACGGCCATACTGGGTCAGACCAATGGTCCATCTAGCCGAGTATCCTGTCTTCCGACAGTGGTCAATGCCAGGTGCTTCAGAGGGAATGAACAGAACAGGTACCATCAAGTGACAAGGTAATCATCAAGCACAAGTCCTATACACCACTTATATTCAACACAAGTATCTTGTAGGTTTAAGTAGTGTCCAGTCCTTGTGTTAACCTTTGTACAATGCAAAGTGCAGGGGAACATTGTTATTATCTGAATTACAGTAGCACCAAGAGGCCCCAGTTAATATCAAGGTCCCATTATGCTAGATGCTGTACACAGACATAGTAAGAGACAGTCTTTGCCCCAATCTGAATAGACAAGACACACAAAGGAAGCATCATTATCCCCAAAGTACAGTTGGGGACCGAAGCACAGAGCGATTAAGTGACTGCACCAAAGTCACACAGGAAGACTTGGGCAGAGCCAGGAACTGAATCCCAGTCTCTTAAATCTGTATCCAGTGCCTTAACCACAAAACGATCCCTCCTCTCTAGCTGCAGCCTGGTGCAGATGAGTGGCTGCATCATGGTGCCCCCTGGTGGCCTTGGGCAGCCCCTCAACTCAGTTTCCCTTCTTGGATCACCAAATGAACTCCACGCAGGGTTTTTCCAGTCCAGTCACAACAGCCCTCCTTAGGGTCTGATTTATTAACGAAGTTCCAAACTAAACACAAGCCTTCCCTCCAGCTAGGTACAGTCCAAATGCTCTTGTCTGGTCACAGTCCTTCCTGCCTTAGCAGGCTACTCCCAGCCCTTCTTAGCTGGAGCAATTCCCCTGCTCTCCGAGTCTTCCCTGCAGGAGCCTCTCTCACTCTCTACAGTCTCACTACAGCCTCCTGAGCTTCCCCCTTACTGCAGCCACCTTCTGTCCTTCAGAGAAAATTGTCTGATTCTCCTCAGATGAAGCTCACTATGTAGTTAGGGTTGGCTTGCCCTTACTCTCTCCAGGCTCTCCAGCCCAAGAGAAAGCCATCTTAGTACACCTGGCTAGAAGTGCCACACATCCCCAAAGGTCATGCCTGGTCTTGCAAAGCCATGGCTTTGTTCCCTTATCCCCTGTACACGCTGTCTGGTTATCCTAGCCTGACACTGGATATATAACTCATCCCAAAGAGAAGGGGTAAGAACCGCTTTAGTGTGGGCCCCATACCAAGATGTCCCTTAAACCTTCTGCCTGCCTCAACACTCAGCAGGCAGAATGCTCTTTGCCACTTCAGCTGGCAAAATGCATCTTTGCCCAATATGGCTCAAGTTTTAAAAGCCATGATCTAGCCCTATAGATTTAGGGCTTTAAAAAACTTGTGCTTAATAAGGTATACCATCAAGAAGACATATTTTTTTTACATGTCTTGAGCAATCATATTTTTACAGGAAATCTACTAAAAATTACAGTGACATGGATAAATGGTGCCTTGAAAACATTCACTGATGCCTGGAGTTGCCAATATTGCAAGTGACTCAGACCTACTATAATTTCAAGCAAAGAGGAATCAAAAACACAATGGACATTAGCATTCTAAAAGAGGGTGTTTGGCTTTAAAAACAAAACAATATTCTAAAATCAACTTTGCATAGTTTGAATACAATATTCTCTGAAGTAGGCTTTGATTGTATCATCTGGGTGCTAAAGTAAATCACTGAAAGATACAAATAATGATTTTTTTTCTCCTTTGCATAAATGAATCTGGGAGAAAAAAAACTTAGAAATAAGTTAATGTTGCAATCAGTGTGGAACACTTTCCACTCTAAAATCTCAAAGCCACAGAATCGTTAGCTGGTATAAATTGCCGTCGCTCTATAGAAACCATAGCAGCTACTTCAATTTACAACAGTTGAAGATCTGCCCCAAGGAAGGTTACAAACACAACACAACTAACCATATCAGTGTACAAGCCAGTGAAACATAGTCATGAAAGGAGGCTCAGAATATAAATAGCAAAGGACACTACAGCTTCCCGTTATTGTTAACTGATTTTTTCCCCCTTCTTGATTTTCATAACATTGAATAGGATATAAATCCCTAGTCCGGGAGATTGACAGAGATCTACCACCACATAACTGTCTTTAGGTTGTGTCTCGGTGTGAATGAATTCACAAATGAATTCTTCCCATCTTATGCGATTTAAACAAAATTGGGTTGCACTGTATGGGGATCTGATTACAGTGGATCTCTGGGCTGATGTTGACCAGAAAATAACTAACAGGATGTTAAGTACGACTTTGTAAACAGGACAGTCAAGAGAAGTCATGCTTAACATCGTGTCAGCTGATGGTGTGCAAATACTACTGGAACCATTGGGTTAACTACATCCCCCTAACATGCCAGACCATGACTTGCCCCTGTCTATACTGATTGCAAAATCACGTTTAACACTGTGATCTTACCACGACTCCTTAAGGTTGCGTCCTGCCATGAGCTTATTTTCCAGCAAACCCTTTGGTGATTATGAGGACGAGTGAACCAGAGTGAACGCTTTTTCCATCCCTTTGTGATCTACAGCTCCATTCCTTTTCTGTCTTGTGAACACCACCATAGTAGAAAGCTGAAGGATAAATACCTCAACTGTTATTGTGCAACCCAAATTTGACTAATATTTGAGCTTTTTATGTATCCACACCATTGTACAGGCAGTCAGCCTGAACCAGCCCGATGAGCATTGCGGTGGGTATTTTTGTGACCAGGAGGAAAGCTACACCCTAACAAGGATTTTACTCCAAGAAGAATGCAGGCTGCCTGAGAGAGGCATTACACGTTTTTTTTTAAAACGAGTAACTCATTATGAATGAAAGGCAAAAAACTACAGATTAATTACCCAGCCTGCTCTTCCACTGCTTCTTAGCAAGATTATGACAGTGACTCTTGTAGAAAGGAGACACTGCAGTATAATTGTCTTAAAAGCTCTCTATAGCTTAGGGAGATTTACCCTGTAAATGCAGTAAATCTGTATCAAACAGACACGCATAGGGTACCACACAGAGCTCAGGTAGTGTTTATTGTCTGGCTGCCTTCCCTCAGATGTTGTCAGCATGGAACAGTGCTAAGAAGGACAGATCATATGATTATATTTATTGTATGAATTGTATTTTGAAAGCAAAGCCAGTTTGACTGATTATGTATCTGATTTAACCTTAGCATTCAGAGTTCGCATATTTTAGGGCTGTCTTCTATTCAAGTCTTGGAAGGTAAGAGCTGCATAAAAATGCTTAACATACTTTCATAGCAGGCAATTTTTCTAAGATTTATAGCACCTTTATAGTTTGTTTATGGATTGATTCATAAAGCAATGGAAATTAACACACACACCCCAGTTCCCCGTGGTCAGGTTAGTATTTTGCAATGTCACCAAGTAAGTCGAAAGGATAAACTGCGAGGAAGGGTTAGATAGACAATACCAGTGTGCCGCCTTCTTATATTAACTGTATTCGTGACAATTCAGGAATGATTACTACATCCCAGAGTTGTTTTTCAATACTCGGATTTTGATTGCGGTGATTGGCAGGAAAGAGCCTAACGTGTTTTCCCTCTAAGCCAATCTTCCTAACTGTGTTCCTGGCTTTTCCTTGGTGACTAATGCAAGCCTTTTTGTTTTGCTTTACTATGCCATTGCTATTACAAACTGTTCATAATTGCCATGATCTCCCTGAAATCAGTTGTTTCTACAATTAATGACTGATTTCACACAGCATTAACCATCCCAAGCAACAGTTCATTAACAACTGGTACCAGCCAGTATGAAAGGGCTCAGACTTAATTCAATCAACTTTGCATATAGTGCTAGGCAAGTGCTTTTCCTAGGGAAAGGAACAAGTCTCATCAATAGTCTTTGATAGATCCATTTAAAACTAGAGCAGGGTATACAATTCTTCAAAGGGTCTTTGGGTCAAATTGTCATTGTCTTATTTGCCTGAGAAAGGCCTTTGAAGTCAGTGGGACTAAGGGCATGTCCACACTACAATCTTAAATTGACCTATGTTAGGTCGATTTACAGACACTGCAGTAATTACACTGACTGAAGAGGGACAGTGTTGGGGGCTGAGAGCCAGGGTTCTCAGCTCCCCACCAGGAGCCCAGCTGCCCCCCAGGGCTTCTCGCCTCCCCGCTCCCAGCCGGGAGTGGGGGGGTAGCTTCCAGAGTTTCTGGCCTCTGACAGGGATATTTGCACCCGGAGCCTGATTGGCTTCCATGCTCCCGGCAGAGAGCAGAGACCCCAGGGGGCAGCAGGGCTCCCAGCAGGGAGTCCGCGGGGCAGCACAAGCTGGGAGCTTGGGTGGCAGCCCAGCTTGGAGTAGAGACCCAGCAGCAGCCTGGGTGGGGAGCCAGTTTTCTTGTCAATTTCACGGCTCCAGCGGAGCCGTGAAACTCACAAGATAGCCAACAGCCAATGTAAGGAATGCAGTGTCTGTGTAGACACTGCGTCACCCTACCTACACCAACACAAGCCCTACGCCTCTCGTGGAGGTGGAGTTATTATATCTTTGTAGTAAGGCACTTACATTGGAGGGAGCAAGGCTGTAGTGTAGATACTGACATAGTTAGGTCGACATAAGCTACCTTAGGTCAACCTAACTCTGTAGTGTAGACCAAGCCTAATTCATATGAGTGAGAGGATCCTAGGCTGGCACTCTAGGGAAAGACTAATTTGGGTTACCCACATTGCAGGTCACCGCTGCTGCACGGTCTCTATGGCCCTTCCTGTAGAGGAGGGCAGGGAATGAGCAGTCTGGGGTGAGGAACAGATGGAGCCGTGACTCCAGCCACTAGCCAGTGCAGATGATCTCGCACAGAGAAAGGAGCAATCTATACCAGGTGTTGGATGGCATAGCTCACTTCTCCCCTGGAGCAAAGGGAAACCAGAGACTGAACTGTGACTCTGAATCCTCATTCAGTTCCTGGTCTGCACCTAGGGGAGTGCAACAATGCACAGACCCTTACTCTAGTCCGTAATATTTATGATTGTAAATTAAGATGGGCCTGAGCCAAAACTCTGGAGCTAAACAGCCCTGAACTTTGAGGCGTTCTGAATCCTAATCCAGAGCAGAGTTCTGCAAATGAACCTTGATAACGGGTTGAGTTCCCACATCTGAACTGTGTAAATCAAATATCCGGATCCAGATTTGAATTCCGCAGCTTGAGCCCTCTGTAGGTTGCAGTAAGGATGATTTCCTTTTGCGATGGTGTATTGCAGCACATCAGCTGTAATAAAGGCTAAGTACGTCGTGTGATTTACACCATTCCGCAGTGAGACAGCTGTGGGGCTAAGGGCAAAGCCTTTCCTTGGGTAGGGTATATGTCTCCGTTTTCATTTTAAGGAAGAGTCACTTGGTTTTGGAAAATCAATGCACTGATTAAAAATACAATGTAACGAATCCTGCCTGCCAGGTAGGGCAACTGAGAAAAGCATGCCAAATGTGTATTTCAACAGAGTGTGGTCCAGATTAATCAGTTAAGTAATGGTAGATGATTTATACCATGTAACCTCTGCTACTGACTTGAGAAGTGCAGAGAAACTGCATGGCCACACTAGCCTTTCAGTTATTGGCTTGAGTATAGCAGGTCCAAGAGACAGAAAGCAACTAGTGAACAATGGACTGAAGAGCATACATTGAGTCAATGACAGAGTTCAATGGTACCCATGGACTGGCAGCAACTTATCAGTTTCAATATCCAAATATAGTAAGGCAATCACACAGCTGATATATTAATTTTCCTTTCTCCACCTATCAGCATTTATTTTTTTACAACAGACATTCGAAGGCTAATATGAATCAGGAGCTGAGCAGCAGAAATGGAAGGAGGAACAACAAACACTAATTACGAGGATTTTGTTTTTTAAAGAAGTGGAAAAGAAATGCACATTTAGAGCCTTATCCCAAACCCTCTGAAGTCAAAGAAAAAACTCCCACTGACCTCACTGGGGTTTGGATCAGGCTCTTAGGATGCTGTTGAATGCCCAAGGAAATGTTTCAGACCATCTATGACACAATCTCTCGTTGCAAGGAAAGAATTGAGGATCATTTTTATGGACCTCTATGTTATTCTGTCTGCAAATCAAATGTCATCTTCCAAAGTCCTAAGGAGCCTCTCTCAGGCTGTATTGAGTTACTACAGATGGCTCAGTTACCCAGAATAAAATCACAGTGACAAACTTGTTCACTATGCAGTTCAATATAATCTTCCAAGAGCAAGACTCCACATTGATTAGTCTTTAAGACCCTTGACATCATATGCTGTCCAAATGCAAGCCCTTCCAGTTCCAAGGGAAACCACTTATTAAGTATGTGGTGTAGCTGGAAAGTACACTACCAAATGCCTTTCTTAGCAAGGGGTTGGCTTGTGAATCCACAGACCTGAAAATTAGTTTAATCTGTATCACTCTCTCAGCATAAACAACTCCATTTCGTACCTCGCATTCTCTGTAGCCAGAGCTCAAGTTTAAATGGTTTTGATTCTGCATTTATATGTACGGTAAAGAAAGGAAAATGCCTTTAAAGTCTAGCAGCGTTTTTTTTTTTTTTTTTTTTTTTGCACCAGCTGCCATGTACATGAAAACAATACTCTTTCACCCTCAGCAAGCTTCCTCCATACCCCAGAATGAAACACAATAATTGATCTGTAAAGAGAGGAAGCAAATGACTGAAGGATTTCTGGTTTAAAACCAAAATGCACAGAACTGATTTAAGTCCAAAGGATCTATTGAAGGAAAAAATGCTATAATCGGTTGATCGGGATTGTCATATTTGTGTGTCAGAGGGGATGTTTACTTGGTGTGTGGGAGGCTGAGTTAGAGGAAAAGTTGACAGATTCTTACAAATTCCCAACTATGCAAATGTCACAATGAGGCAATCATTCCCACTTCTTGTCAGGGGCCTGAACTAGGAGGTTCGGCTTGCTGGTAGTGCCCAGCAACTCACAAGATTGGACCTGTGTGATTCCAGGTAGCAACTAATGAGTCAAGTGTCATTCAACACACAAACCGGTGCTCTGTGGGGTACCTTTGAAACTCTTCTTGCCAGTACAGTGGCCGTTCAGGATTTACGTCGAAGACTGTGGACTCCTTAAAGTCCTTTAAAAAAATTCCAGATTCAAAAATAACACTTCATAGAAAGTAGCTGTAAAAAGAAACAAAGGAAGGAAAATGGGAGAGTTGTCCCATAAAGAGGGCAGAATACAGTTCGTTTGGGCCCCTTAACTGTGAATTTCCACATTTTCAAAAGTTTAGGTTTCATCTAAATTGAACCATAACTCTTAATTTCCTGAGTCTTAACATTTTCTTTCTTCTCTCTTTAACTCTAGTGTTCCCGAAAGGTAATATACACCCACAACACAGAGAAGGGACTTAAACTTCCCATTCACAGACTGTGTGGGATTAGGACTTGATTGTGTGGGATTAGAAAACATGTGAGAAGGGAGACTTTTTACTAATTGCAACCATTTATATAACCACTGTTGCCTGGTGAACCCGGAAGTATACTATCATAAAGCTTTATCCAACTCATCAGGACTATACACCTCGCTTAGCGATTAGAACTCTCATTGAAGTTTCATATTCCTTTCTCTGTAAATAGAGGGCAGATGACCTCATTAAGAATGCAAATGACCTCTAGATGAATGTGCTGCACTGTGCTGCTGCATGCTGAAAAGGAAGACGCAGACACAGTTAGATTTCTGTTTCCGTCCCAATCTTTAAATGTTGGCTACTGTCGCTATAAATATTTATAGTGGAGGCAAGAAGTGTGGCTTTAATAGAATGGAGGGGAGGAGGCAGTGAGAAACTCTTTCTTTCCAACTTTCGTTTCACTTTAATCCCTTGTTGCCGGGAGTGAAGAATTTTGATACAATATGTGATCACTAACAGCAGGGACTGTAGATTTGCCAGTGCCCTGGGCCCCAAAGCACAGGGTTAGATGTCAGAAGCATGGAATGGAACTGTCCTTAGTGAATCTGAATTAAGTTTTCTCTCTCTCAGCAAAGCCAGAAAAACATTTCCCATCACCAAAAGCGGTAAATTGAGAAGCAGCACGTTGTATTTCAGGGCAAGACAGTGAATAACCAATGTTGCCGCCATTGCTGGGTCTGCAGCACCATTTCTGAACGGCATCGTCCACAACTGGGTGCAATATACACTCCAGCTTCGTTACACAGGTACTTCCTTACAATGGTCTCATCATGCATTGCAAATACATTACCATCTGGACTTACCCGGAGTGCACCAGTAGTCTTATAAATTATATTAATAAATAAGAATGGGCCAAACCCTGCTCACACAAATAATCCCATTAACTTCAGTGGGATTACTTGTGCGCTCAAGGCTAGCAAGTGTTAGCCAAGCAACACTAACAATAAACAAAAAAGTATTATTATAATTATGCCTTGTGCTTCCATAACACCTTTCATCAAATGATCTCAAACCTCTTCAGTGACACCAGTGAAAAAGTTATTATTAATTAATGCATTTCTAAACTGAGAGCCAGATCTTGGCACCCTTCTGCATGCTTTGATTGGTTATGGCAGCACAAAAGAGATGGAAAACCAATTGAACCAGACAGTTGGGGATTCTCCCAGCATAGGGAATCTCCTGGTAAGACAGGCAAGTGTTATTAGCCCCATTTTACAGTTTGATAAACTGAGGCACAGAAAGTTAAATGACTGTCCAAATTAACACACTCACATATCTGAGACCAAAGCCCAGAAGTTCTGACATTTTATCACTCTGTTCTGGCCACTGTTCACCTCACAAGACCATTTTAGAACTCGAGTGGGCTTAACTCCAAAAAAGACTGTGTTACATTATGATGAGGGTATAGCGGTGTGAACAATAAACAAGGATTCTGTTGGTTTAAAGCTAGTTCAGAAAATAGAAGTTAGGGTGAAGATGTCATCTCTTCCCTACTGAGTCCCGTTCAGTATTACACTTTTGTAAATGCTGTATGTTACAGTTCTAGGGCATTTAGCAAAGGAAAATCACATAGTAAATGCCAATCCTTGCTCAAAGAGACTAGGGCTTTGCACTGGAGATCTCCATGGAGTTCAGGGAGACACTAGAAATCCTCCCCCTCCCCCCACTCACAGGGGGCAGTAGTTGAGCCACAGAGCTGCAGAGACATCCAAGGTCCCTGCACTCGCTGGTAGAGGGGCTGTGTTTCCCTCTAACTTGGCTCTGCAGAAACCCAAACAGAGGCAAAAGTGGTAGTGTTGAGCTGAACTTGGCTAGCTAGGTATTTCAGTTGCTGTCTTTCCTTGGGCTCTTCTGATGCTTGACTCTGGAGCCAACAGTAACCCAAGAGCTGCCATTCTCGTGGCTCTTCTGCCATTCAAGAACTGAAATCCCACGAGAAGTCCAGTTCTCTGTCTTCTTCCAGGTGACAATGTAGCATTATGCCTAATTATCAGCTAACATCCTTTTTCAGGCTTCAGTTCAAAAGTACCCACCTGGTTTATATCATACAAATAATTATTCACCCTCTCCTCATGATTGCTACAACCTCATGGACCATGTCTCCACTTGTTCCCTTTCTTTATCTAGCACAGCAATCTTTAAATCTTTTCGTATGAACCTAGCTTGTGCTGGTGTAAGATTTTTCTTGGAGCAGCCTTCCTGGAGCTCTCTATCTTATTGACTATCCTCCATCTCGCTCCTTGCCCAAACTTCCCTCTGCAATATTTGTCATTTGAACTTTACGATGGTGTTAACGCTACAGGAAAAAAATTCATTCTCTGCAGAGGATCCACATAAGATGAAGTGGTGCATAGTCCTTATGTGGGCTTTAAGTAATGTGTAGGCCTTGTGTGTGCTTGCTGTACCATGTGAATTTCACCCTAGAGTATTTGGTGCTACAGTTTGCAGGATAGATGAATAACAGAGCGCTGGTCTGAAAGAGCCGGTGTGCCCAGCACATGTAACACAGGGTTACAGCCCTTTAAAACAGGGTTGCTGGGAACTGTAGCATACAAACAAAAATGGAATGATATAGAAAGGCTTTAGAGACACCTTTCTGTTTCTGAATTGAAGATGTCTTAAATACAAGATATTGTTGTGAATGCATCACTATAAATGCCCTAGATTCTCCATCGTACCAAAATATATCCTTTGAGATCATTCATGTCCAACCACTTCCTGCACTCACCCTTGTTGGAGTCTCACATGTAAACAGGGAGATTTTTAATTTAAAACTCAACTCCTAACATCCAGGCTATGGCCTGAAACATCATTAATAAGTGATGATTGACTTTATCAGCCCGTAACCACCTTTCCTTCACTTGCAATGTTTAACTAGTGGCACAGCCAATTATCTAGCAATAATGACTGCTACAGGGTATGTTCCTGCTTCCTTTCACAGCCACCACTATCTCACAGATAAATACACATCCGCTTTACAAAAATAAGCAACTTTCTTTTCAATATAATTTTAATAAAATGCATATTTTAAAGTGATGTTGTCATTATGGTTTTTAGCATAGGAAGAGTTGGCTAATCCCTCCCCCACCCAAGATTCCTTACTTATTTAGACAGTTCAGCCTGTTTGGTACTATAACAATTTATTTGAATGGCATACACCAGGACAAAAAAGAACATCTTTAGTAATACTGCTGCATCAGTTATCTAGTGCTTGTAAACCTGCCTTCCCGACCTCTTGACAACAAGGGAAATCAGATATTTCCACAGTCGTGGAAGAACTTATACAATTCTGTTTTATGTAGAACTCCATTTCAGGCCCCAAGGAACTGCTTTTTCATTTTACTGTTGCCCTTTTCGCTTCACCCTGACCTGCAGCTGTATTCCCCAGCCACTCAGCCTTTATCTTCGTGTACAGAGGGCAAAAGCTTGCTCCTCTATGCTCCATTCTGAAGGAGTATTCCTGCAGAATGAATACTGCTGCTACAACTTGACAGCAATATCTCCCTGAAACATTATTACTGAACACTCATTACATGTTAAAATGTATTAAATGAGGTGCTACGTGCAGAGAAGAGAGACCTAATAAAGGTCAATAATTAAATTTAAATAAAACTCGTGGCCTTCAGCTTACCAACTCTGCTTTCACAGGAGGCAAAACCTGCAAAGGGAAGACAGGCGTTTTTAAAACTTCTGAATGTGAAAACTATGTAAAGCTGCCAGGGCAATCACATATCACATGCTACTTATGGTGTGTCAAAGATAAAATGCAGCCCAGACAACTTAGTGACAATAGAAACGCATCAAACAAGTGGCCTAGTGAATTTCCGTACATAAAAAGTTTTAAAAGCAATAGATTTTAAATCAAAAGATTTTAAAACTGGGCTTGGAAAATCTACTTCCCAGCCGTGAGTAACTTTCCGTGGCAAGTTACCTATCTGTCTGTCTATCCATCCCTCCTTCCTGCATTTATACATGTGGCCACGGGGAAGAGGGTGTTGTCCAAGTCACCAGAAAAAGCTTTTTCATTTAAAAAAAATATTAAGTCTGTAGCTGTGTGACATTTATCAGACACCTACTAGTTAGAGGTTGGTAAACATAATGGAATTCCCCAAAATCCATGCAAGATCAGCACCCAGTCTGATCCCATCCTCCTCCATCCCAGTAGAGGGCTGAGTGTTACAATTACAGGCAAGTCTTTGCCACTGATTCTTCCTGCCACTGGAATATCACATAGAGCTCCCATAGCTGTTCCAGGCACTAGCCTGATCCAAAGCCCAGTGAAATCAACTGAAGCCTTTTCACTGATTTCAATGGGTTTGGGATCAGGTCTGCAAACAAGAGCCCCTGTAAAATTCAGCCCATCATGGACTGATTCCACATTCAATGGCTGAATCTCCATAGGCCTCTGCCCTGTTTACACCTGCACTTGTCTAAGTCTGATTCTTCCAGTCCTGACTCACGTACAACAGAGCAGGCACCGCAGTCAGCTTGTAAACGTAAGGGGGAAGCATCATGACCCAACAACGTAAGACACTCTTTTTAAACAAATAGGGTTCTAAATACCAATAGATTGTTAAAAGGGCACTTACCAAGGTTTATTAAGTGCATAGAATATAAATCCATTTGGCATGTAATTAATTCAAAATTACTTGAGCACTAAATGTGTAATTAAATCTGCAAGGAATGTTTAGGCCTTTAGTTGGCATTTACAAAGGAAGCTACAAGAAGTTTATTAGCTAGCAATTTATTGCTAAAATACTGGCAATTCATGAGTATGTTGATTGAAATCTAACTTGCTATCGCTATATTGTTATAGGCCAATTAACGGCCTAAACAACCATTTCAAGTAAATTAAGACACAATAGAAGTTTTATGTATTAATAAGAATGTTGTTAGCCAGAGCAGCTAGGTTTAGCTCTCTATTCAATCTCATCAAGTGCTCTTTTCCCCAGATGTAGAGCACTCAATGGACAAGAAGTACCTTTTCAAATGTGCTTAAATATTTAACTGACATGTTTTTAAAACCTGAGGTGGTACTAGGGACCTGTCGGCAAAACTGTAGCACTGTTGTTGGATTAATATTGCACTGCACACTGTGTGCTGGTTTTAGTAAAATACACTTTTCCAGAGACTCTTTCCTATCAAAAGCATAATATCAGCAGTGCTCAGCATGGACACGGAGACATGATGTAACAAAACTGAGTCTTGGCATTGCTGTTTTCTTTGTCTGGAAAAAGTCTGCCCTCCATCCCCACAAACCCTCAAATTCATTCTCTTCCTGGTCATAGAAAAGGCAGTTACCTCCCCCACCCTTGAAATGTCACATTACCTTTTCCAATATCACACATGCACAGGTCTGTATCTTATTCTGGTCCTAATCTATTGGTGCTAAGGTACTCTTCGCTGTGGTCTCCTCCAATATACACAACAAATAATGGCCTCGTGCTCTGTCCAAATATAAGCATACAGAAATATGCTCTGAAGCCTAGCAATGGCAGTGCAATGAACATCGCATGACTTTCTTGCTTTTTGTTTCTTTAAGAATCATACCAATGCAATACAACAGTGCCCATACTGAAACTCCAGATTCCAAATCTCTTAAACTTTGCAGACATTTGGATCCAGGTTCAAACTTCTTGGCTTGAAACTATCTTTACAGTGAACTAAACACTGAATCTGAGCACCCACAAACTTTGGGGAAATATATGCTCAGATGAGAATGTGGATACATGTCCCACAGTTTGGCCTTACCTCATACACATGCGATTGGCAGGGTCTCCACTTCCATGACTCTTCTTTCATCTCTGTGAAGCATAATCTCCTACATATTCTCAACAGGCAACACTTTCCAACATCTGCTGTACATATTTTGCTCCTATTCATGGTCTCCACCCTATCATTCCTAATAACCAGCCCATTGTTGTTGCCCACTTTGGTTACCAACTTGGGCCATATATGCCACTACTTTTATGGTATTTGGTCAACAAACTTAGATCATTCAGATGATACAGAGCAAGTTGTCTTCTTGTACCAACTCTAGACGGGATGATCTTTTCTACCTCGAACATTGTGTTTCTCATTCTTTTCCACATATTTACCACCCGTGTGCATTACTGTGCTATAAAGGACAATTGGATTTTGCAGTAATAGCAGCAGATTAGGAGGAACCATGGAAGGACACAGAGAGAGAGAGAGAGAGAGATGTTATAGGGTTAATCTTTTGATGCTGAGAGTCAGGATTTGCTTAGAAGGATACGAATAAGGAAATGTGAAAATGGCATTTGGTGAGAAAAGGGGGGAAATAATTAAAACTGATAAAGTGATTAAATTAAAAGGGAAACAGGCAGAAGACTGAAAGACACTAAATATGAACCAGGCTTTTCTTTGTTACTCTTTTTTTGGGCCTCAGAGCACGGACTCTCACACATTGCTGCTTATCACAACAATACAAATGGGTCGAATCTTTTCACTCAGCCATCATTCTAGTGCATTTTTATGACCCAGTTTTTCTCCTTTCCCTCCATCATTGATTACATCCACTCACTTCCAGCCAGCTCACTGGTTCGGGATGCAACAACTCTTCTGAGGTCACCTTTAGCCTGGCACCAGGATCAGACAGAAGGGTACAGGAGTGGATGGAGATCATTGTAGCTTGCGTGCTGACCCAGAGACCCTGCAAAGCCCCTACTATCCTGTGATAGAAAATGCTACCAAAACAAAAAAAAGTGTGTAAGAAATAGTTGTTTTGCTGGCTCACATTATACTAAACCCAAACTGTCTGTCTTTAAACAGCAGCATACAAGTCATTCAAAGGCCAGTAACAGACTGTTCCACTTGGTAAATTACACTTCAGATTGAGTTACAGTATCTCTTTTTGATTGCTTTCTGTGAAAACAGGTCAGGCTCTGATCAGACCACCAATAATCTGCAAAGGGATATGCTACTAAACAGTATTTAAAATGTACAGTGGGTACAGCTAGAAATGGAGGCTTTGTCCAAATACAGCAGTCAAACAGGAACTACTTACTATAAATATGCATTTTCCAAAAAACAAATCCAAGAATAAAACCCAAGAAACACACAGCAAATAGAAATTAAAAGAACTTATAAATATAGATATTTTTATTAATGTTTCCTTCTGTGCCTAGAAGTTCTCTCTCTCTCTTTTCTTTCTTTCTTCCCCTTAGTGTTGTATTTTCTGTCTCAAACAGGGAGTTAAGGGCATGTACAGTCTATTTAACCTGGAGGGTGTAACAACCTTTAGCCTTTTATTTGTGGAGTCCTGGATTCAAATGTATCTTAGGTCACAGGGGAAATAACTTTGTGGGGGTCTATTCTTAGTTCACAGAAGCTGTTTAATGACGTTAGAAAACGCTTCACAATGTAACACAATGGAGCCCAGTTTGAAATCCCTGCTCAGGAGATGCTCAATACTGGATTACAATAGGACATTGCAGATCAGTACTGCAGCACAGCACTTGCCCAGACTACAACTGGTTTGCAATTCTGGGTTTAAACCTGCTTTCACTGAAGGCACGGAGAATTTTCAGTCGACTACGATGAGGGCAGCATTAGCCCATCTGATAGCGTTCAGTCTATTCATTTAATAGTCTCATATTTTTAAACAATAAAATAAATGTAATCAGGCCAAGCTAAACAAAAAATCATACTAGGATAGAGCCATTTTTAAAAATTATTTTATTCACGTGTAGGACTCTACAGAGGTGTTCAAAATGAAAGAAAAAGAAATTACAATGCTTTCCTATACGGTAGCAAATTGAAAGTCCCTTTTAAATACCATCTTGCCTGCTTATGTTCAGTCTTTTCAGTAATATAATGCAGATGTATTGGATGATGAGAGAGATGTTTAGTTTGGGGCTGCTACTGATTTTTTTTTTTAATCAGATCCATGCCAAGCATTGACAAGCTGCATGCCTGAACGACTAATCTCTTCTGAGCTTTTGTTTTACATATTAATGCTGCTAATTTACATGTTATTTTCATTGGATCCTGACCTGGTCTTCTCAGCTTCCACCTGTTCTTAAGCCACGGGACAGTTGGATATAAATTTCATTTGTCGCTGGCTCCGACTGATTGAGCAGTGAAGAAAAAGTTGACAGGTTTGTTCCAGGTATGTAACCAGAGTAGATATAGAAGTGGGGCTTACATACGTACATATATTAATGAACAACAATACCAGGGCAAGATTTACTGTGGCGTACCATCAAGCCCTGAGTTATGATGAGGACTGTGTCAGTTGAGTTATTTTCAACGTTCTTTTGTTTAGGGTTGATAAGGAGTGTGACCTGCAGAGAACAGCTGATAAACACAGGGACAGTGGCTGTGTGGAATCTTCATCACCACCTCTCCTTAAAATATACAGGATTGAAATAGCTCTGATCACTCTATAGTCAGGTCACCAAAGGAATCCAAAATCTAAAGGAAAGCCAGCCCTTGTTTTTCATAAAGATAGCAAAAATCTAACAAGAAAAGCTTTTTTTTTTTTTTTTTAATAGTACATGTGAAGAAAAAAAAATGAAAAAATATGTGACTCAATAATTATAACCCTTAGCATTTATACCGAGTTTTTGTCTTTACAAAGCAAACATTAACCAATTACCCAAAGCTAAAACACAAGCTTTAGGGTCATATCCTATGCTAAGCGACTGCAGTGTAAATCTGAACTAACTCCAGAGACTCAAAAGGGATTACTGTGGATTTACAGCTGCATACCTGATAGTGGAGTTTGGTCAGTTGATTCAGTGCAACAAATGCACAAAACTTTCGAGTGTGTGTGTGTGTGTGTGTGTGTGTGTGTGCATTAGGTACATGCAGTGTATCATTAGAGTTTGCCACATATGTTTCTTCTTGGGGTCATCATATACCAAGACAATTTTTCCACTGCTGTTTTATTACTGCATTTAGCAGTGAGTAATGCTTTTAGAATTTGTTCATTTCCACAAAAAGTCTTTTTAAATAAACACCGATGGTTTCACCATATCCATTGCATCATCCCTGGCCCCTTCAGCAGATCTTTGGAGCAGCATGTATTTTCTTTTAAGCTCAGAGTTTAGTAGGTCCAGAAAAAGAAAAAAAAAAGACTCTCAGAAAAACAGCTTACTGAACTTCCAAGTTATCTGGTTCAAAAACAAACATGCTTCTATCGCTTTAAATCTGCTTCCTCATAACCACAAACATGTATGTTTTTCATAAAGCTCTGGAAATTGTACTGGACCCAAGGGAAGGAACCAAGTGGAAACCCTGATACCTTGAGACTAGAACTCTACTAGTCCTGAGGTACAATGTGCTGTTTGTAACAATTATAATAATACACCTGTACTACCATTGTCAATGTGGAGTAGCCACATGGGGTCTCATTAGTATTGTGTTAGGACTGCATGGGGAAACGGATAATGGCCCATAATGAAAAATGCCAAATTTTCTATATAATAAAAATGAACTTGATTAATGAAAATCACTTTCAGGGAAAGAGTTACAGCGTTGTTAGAAATAAAAAATGATGTATTAATCCGGCACTCTTACAGATGGTCCCAACCTCCTGACAACTGCTATTCATTTGAGATGCTATTAGCATGCATAATTATGCTAATTAAGTTGTAATTAAGCACCAATTCTTCAGAGGGCTTTTTTTGTCTATCATTTAATACAACTCAGCTTCAAAGAGTGCTTAAAGCTTTACACAGTGTTTCATGCAAAAGGGGTTCCCAAGTTTCTTAGTAAAGATTAGATTTAGCAGCTGAGGCATGGAATAGGGCCTGTAATCTTTGTTTTGGTTAAAAGGGAACCAGTAAATACAAGCAGGGTCTGCCAATTGTTGATAAAATAATTAATACTTTCCACTAAAATAGCACAGTTCATACTGGGACAATTACTGAAAGGAGAAAAATGGTATAATTATCAATGGAGCCAATGCCAGTGGCCTATTAAGCCAGCCAGCCCTTAATTTGAAAAGGAGAATTTACTGAGAAGTAGATTCTAGTAAACAATAATAATCGGCCAGATTCTGTTACTCTTAATCATGTTGAATAGCACCTAACTCCAGGAGTCAGCCTATTCACTTCAATCAAACTGCTCGTGGAGTAAGGGGCTACAAAGGGAAAGTTGCACCAGCTTAATTTAAATAGGTTTTTGAACGGGTATAGTAAAACCACTGCCAATGCCTATAGGGTGACCAGACAGCAAACATGAAAAATCGGGACAGGGGGTGTGGGGTAATAGGAGCCTATATGAGAAAAAGACCCCAAAATCGGGACATCTGGTCACCCTAAATGCCTATGTGAACATCCCTATTTCAGTTTAACTTAAACCTGTTCCCAACTGATTTAAAGTAAAGCCATTTTTACACCACACATAGGGGTTTGCATTGGTTTCACTATTCAGTTTAAATTCACAGTTTAGGTTATACTAATGCAACTTTCCTGTCTGGACAAGGTCTCAGTGTTGGTAAGGATGTCAGAATCAGACACAACACTAATAATCCTCATTTGACATTTCCTTTCTCACCTTTTTGACTAGAACATTTACTAAAACTAAAGGAAATCTCTCATAAAAACAAGCAGAAGCCAAACAAAACCTTGGTTTGCAACTGCTGGCATTTCATTTCACTCCCAGGCTCTTTTGGAGCTATGCTGAGGTGCCTTCTGAAAGCTATATTATTAGAATTTCCCTCTTCCCTTCTTTTGGGGAAAATTCTGCAGTTCCTATTTGGGCAGAACACCACAGTCACACCAAGCCAAGGGGAGATTCTATTTCTAACCAATTCAGCTGACTGCTTGTCTTGTGAGCAAAGCTAAAATGGCAAAAAGCTTTTTTAAAAAAAAGAAGCTAAGAGCCTGATAAAAAATTAAACTCTGTACTGTACATGCAAATTGACACTACAAATATCCAAACTTGGCCAATTTCCTGGGACCTGAACATTTAGCTGAATTTCCCATGTAAGCAGTCTAGAGACCCTAAGAATTTTGCTTTATTTGAGATGTTTTTACTATCACCCCCAACCCAAATATAAAATACATTGCCAATAAAGTAGATCAACAAGGTGTGATTTTCAGGTCAAACATGAAGTGATTATCTATATATATATATATATATATATATAAACGGTGTATATAAAATCAAGAACATGTACAGTACAATCAAAAGTCCCCACACTTATCTCCAAATAAACACAACTGGTTGCTGTTAAGGAAATGGCCCAGAAGGGTTATCTGAAATAATATTATGTTACTGACAACTTGGCTGCCTTTTAAAAAAATTTTAGTTATTTGTTCTATCATCTGCTGCAATTTCAGATTGGACTTTAGCTTTTCAGTTAATTCAGTTCTCAGACGCTGGAGCGTTCATTTGGCTCAGATTTCGATGAAACCTGCAAAAGCAGAAAAACCTGTTTGCCTTCTGCCAGGATGCTTTTAACCTTCTAGGTTTTGAGGAATAAATTGGCAAATTGGAGGCAGAGTTTTAGCTTTTCCCTTGCAATAAAAAAAAGTTAAAAGTGAGCTGGAGTGTTTTAAACACTATTGAAAACCCCACTGTAGCAAGGCGGAGTGGCCTCCCTCTGACACAGACAGGGAGGAATCACTCCCTGCCCCCTGGTGGGCAGAGCCAAGCCAAGCCAGGCAGCCCCTTATGGTGGAAGCAGAGTGGCAGGGCAGGAAGTCTAAGAGGCATGGCCTCCAACTAAGTTAAGGGGGAGCCAGGGAAGGAGTTGGATGCTGCTGCCTTGTTGCTGGCCATTAACCAAGGACTGAGCTGTACCAACCGCTGCCTCTTGAGGAGCTGCCACCCAGCAAATACCCCAAGCAACGACACCCTATGAACAGGGAGGGATAGGAAATAGCCCAGGGAAACTAGACATTAGTCCGATTGCGTTTGCTGAAGCCATGGTCAGCGTGTTTCGGCAAGATCCGTGCTGACCCAGTGGCGGGATTCCCTGCCACTGTCCGGGCTGGGACCCAGTGGAATAGGGTAGGTCTGGGTCTCCCTACTCCTGCTGCCAACCCTACCCCTGGGGTGGCAGTCTACCCACCTGAGGCCACCTGTCCTCCGTTTGTTTGCTGCCTGCCCCCGCCCAGAGGGCTGGCTACAGACTGTTACTGGTGCTGCTCTCTGTTGATCGTCTCTCAGCTGTTAGGTGGCACAGTGAGGCTGAGTGGCCTCCCTCTGATGCAGACCAGGAGGAACCACTCCAAGACACTACACCTGCACAGACAGATGCCTGGGGAGAGCTAAAATTCCCTTGAAAAGTATGGCCCATGCAATTACGTGGCTTTTATAGCAGTACCACAAAGCGTAATCAGGTCAGTTAGCATACACAGTGGTTACAACCACGGAAGCAATGATGGAAAATACATGCCCATTGCAATCATGCACATTTTGCCTGTGAATTTGCACATGCAGGGATCTGAAAATCTGGCCGTGTGTGCTTTAACTTTATCCTAACATTAATACAGATATTTAACATAGCTGGAGAAAAGCCACTCAAAAATGTAAAAAAAATGTGAACACTGGACAGCCTAACCCCATTCATTCAACTGTCTGCTAAAACCCCTGGTTAAACAAAAATCACTCGTGTGACATATTCCTGACAGCTGAGTGCAGCATGCATTGCTCTTGTGCTTGTCCACAACTCATTTCCCCGAATTTGCATTAAGAATCTTGCCATGAGTTTAGCTGATTGCATGTCAGTGCCATCTAAACAGGTGCAGGGGATTCAAGGATTTCCCATACTCCACTGTTTCTTTTTACAAAGCTGACCTTTTCACACAGCACCATCAGAAGCCACTATAGCTTGTCAAGAATTTAGTAGCAAAGGTCACAATCCTGCGAAGTACTGGGTGCCTCCTGAGAGACGCTAAGTGCCCTTGACTGGAGTCCATGGAGCCCAGGAGTCCACAGGATCAGGTGTCATAAATCTGTGTGATGATCCCAGCTGATTTTCCCTCTTCAGGACTCTTACTGATAGGGGGTAGAATTTTCAAAAGTGCCTAAGTGACTTAAAAGCATAAGTCCAAAATAGCTCAAAGTTGATGACCTTCAGGGCATTCTGCAATAGACATCTGCTGATAGGGTTTTTGGAGAGGGCTGAGAGTATTGCTTCCCGCAACAATGAAGGGGTGCTGCTGAGTGTCTATAGGTACCTGCCTAACTGAGGTCCTTCTGAAATGATTACTTGAATGCTGGTGGGATTTCATTGTATGTATGGTATTTTTAAGGATTTGTTAGGGCACCTAGGGCCTTGGATGGGTATCTTGCTATTGTTTTAAATCTAAACTAATTCATTCATTCATTCCCACTGAAAGCCAAAGGGATTTATGCTCTGAGGTCACTGAGTCACTTTTGAAAAATCCCTCCCAGACAAGGTATCTTGTCTAATCTGACCTAACCAGCACCCCATCGCCACAGCGCTTTCATTCTAATACATCTCCTAGAACTGAAAGGCAATAAAACAACCTGAGGGTGGGAAAGGACAATAACCCCCCTGCCCTTTGCTCCCATCTAGGCTATTGTCACGTGTTTGGTCTTTTCAACTTGGTTATTATGTCATTTCGTTCTTTTCCCTGAGGCTCTGTTTCTTATATGTGTTCTTAATCATTGTTCCCATTGTTGATATTATGTGTGGGAGGGTGAAGGGGGAGGAAATAGCATACCTTATGTCCATAAAGCAATCAAAAGTTTTCTAGATTTTTTTGTAAATACCCTCTTTCTCATTCCAGAGCAATGGCATGGACTCTGAGTTACCACCATTACTTGGCTCACTATGGGATCTCAGCAACCATGGCTATTGTATTTGCTGGAGATATCTAGAGAGAGAGGTGGGGGTTCACTCACTTGATCATCCTATTCATTTAGGGTGAAATTCACCACACTACACGCAGAGCCCAAGTAAACCGGCAGTGGGCCAGATCCTTGGCTGGTGTTAATCAGTGTAATTCAGTGGAGCTATGTTGATTTACATCAGCAGAGGATTTGGCCCTTTGTGGACAGAAAGAAGAGGACAATATGCAAGGTGCACTGAGCACTATGGCCCTGACCCTGCAAAGAAAGCACTTAAGCACATGCTTAATTTAAAGCACATATCTGGCCCCAGTAAATTAAAGCATGTGCTTAACTGCTTTGCTGGATCGGGGCCAAAGCACTCAGCTCCTTGCAGGATTAAACACTAACGAAGAGCTGAAGTGGAATACACATCTAGTTCTCAAACTGAAGGCAGCTAAGAGGCTGCCACACAGCTACTATTCTAGTGGAGGGGATGGAATAACAGCAGTGCTTCCCCTCAGTGCTCCCTGTGCCAGGAGTGCTGGCCAGTGATTCTGAGTAAGCAAGGATGCAGTGACACCTTTCCTGGCCCGCTCCCAGCCTCTACCAAATACTCGTCTCCACAGTGGTATATTTGGAGCTGGCATGGAGCTCCCATGCACAGAGGCTAATCAATGCTCTTTCTCTCCCTGCATCCCTGGGAGGCAGTGTGTGTATGTGTGGTAGCCATAAATGCCCAGGAGAAAGTTCACCAATGTGCTGCACTGATTTAAGTGTGCCCCTGCACAGTGTGGAGACCGTGCTGGAGTGGAAAGGGCCATGCCTGGGGCATGGTGGAACAGTGCAGAGTTTACACATATCCTCCCCCTGGTTTAGGTTCCATTAAGGACTCTGCACCAGTGGTGCAACTTAGAGCAGCCTGGTGGTTGCTCCAAATTACACTGGTACTAGCTCTAAGAATCAGGGAGCCATAACTCCCTCTGATGCCACCCCATCCCCTCCATGGCACCATGGAGAACTCTGGCGCCAGTGAGAATCTAGCCCTTACTTTCTAGGTGATGTGACTGAAGTAAATAAGATACCATTGTTTCCTGCTCCAGAAGAAGATTCTGATTGTCCTGATTCTTGATACTTTAAATACGAGCAATTAATATTTTTTGTTGGAAAAACTTGACTTAGTCTCCTACATCTCATTTTCAAAAGTGACTTAGGCATTTAGCACCAGATTTATCAAAGTTATTTAATTGTCTAAAGATGCAGATGAGCACCTAGTAGCATTTTTTTAAAATGCCTTAGCAGGCTAGTTGTCTAATTCCCATTGGTTTCAATGAGAATTAGATACCTAACTCATATGCTTTTGAATATCCCACTAGGTGCTCATATGCATTTTAGGGGCCTGAATGCCTCTGTTAGGAGCCTAAGTCCAACTGACTTTCAATGAGACTTAAACTAGGTAACTTAGGTGATTTTGAAATTTTTGTCCTAAGGGCCTAAGTCACTTTTGAAAATGGGAATTAGGTGTTTTTGAAAATGTTGTCATTTATTACCCCCTCACACACATACACACACGCACTTGATTACATGACCTTCTATAGGAGTCAGTCAGCTCCTTAATTAATGGAGATATCCCATCTCCTAGAACTGGAAGGGACCTTTGAAAGGTCATCGAGTCCAGCCCCCTGCCTTCACTAGCAGGACCAAGTACTGATTTTGCCCCAGATCCCTAAGTGGCCCCCTCAAGGATTGAACTCACAACCCTGGGTTTAGCAGGCCAGTGCTCAAACCACTGAGCTATCCCTCCCCCCTTACTGAGTAATGGCTCCTTACTGAATCTTCACAGTTGACCTAGAAAACATATAAATGTTGTATGAGGTCCTTTCCACCTTGCAATGGGTCTTTTTCATCTCTAACCCCTATGATTGTGTAAATGTACTATAGGGAACAACCTTGCATTGGCAGGGAGATACTGGATTATTTAATAGTTTTTTTTCCATCTCAAACCACTGGTGATTCTAAATTACTTAGTTGTAAGGCATGTTAGCCATCTAAAGCCTTATGTCACCTATGGAAGAATGATTTGCAATGTGAATGAAATCTCTTTGAATGGAATATAATATGAAAGAGACTGTCTGAATCCTTTAACTCAGAATATTCAGATCTCATTTTGTGTGTTACATCAAGTCAGTTGGAAACTTTCAAAATTGCATATAACTGGTTTGGAGCTAAAAATGTGTGTTGCTCTTTCAATACTAATTTTATTAAAGAAGTCAAATTTTTTGAATGTCAACATAAAAAAGAAAAACAAATCTATTTACTTGCTGAAGCATTTTGCCTCCCAGCTCCAACTAGGAACTCTAGACATATGCAAAAATGTTTTCCTTTAAAAAAATAATAATAAAAATAAAGTATAAGCCCCTTTCCCCAGGTTTTCATACAGACTGAAATTCAGGGGCAATGTTAATATGTGTAATTCAAGCCTGAGAGACAAAGTGAATGAGGTAATATCTTTTATTGGACCAATTTCTGTTGGTGAAAGAGAAACTTTCGAGCTACACAGAGCTCCTCTTCAGGTCATGTTGAGCTTGAAAGTTCATCTCTTTCACCAGCAGAAGTTGGTCCAGCAACAGATATTACCTCACCCACCTTGTCTCTCTAATATTCTGGGACCAACACAGCTACAACAACACTGATTCAAGTCTCGACAGAAATACAGATGGACTCTTATGTTGTCCAAGCCTGTTTGCCCATCACTAGTCTGTTCTTTTGATTTTATTCGTTGTGTCTGACCCCACTATATACTTCCCCTAACAAGAAGAGAGAATCCCCTCCTGACTGCACCTAATAAAAATGAAATATGACTCAATTGAACTTGTTTGAAGAACACACAGAAAACTATCCAGAAAACTAATTTCACATGCAGAAAGGAAACAATGGGAAATAATCCCCCACATTGCGGTGAACATGAGAAGGGTCACAGTATGTTCTACATATGCTTTGACTGTTACAAATTAGGCCTGAATAGAAGTTGTTGTTATGATTAAGGATTTAGACAAACCATAATTGTTAGGCTACCAGGAGTAAACAAGAAAGTGCGGGTGAGAAGCAGTTATTGCCAGGGAATGTTCACAAGTACTCCTCCCACCATGGTCCCCAAGCAGCAATCACCCTGCAGAATCCAGCAGAAATTCAGGATGAAAGTAAAGTGACCATATTTTTAAAATCAAAAACTTTTATGATGAAATTTATATAAAGACAAAAGTGGCCTCTTAAAAAAAACCCAACAGATGCTGATGTTGCCAGTGCCATCTTCTGATTCACTAGCAAAACATGTGCATTTCTCAAGGTAGAGGACTTTTTCCAGTAGTTTTGTGTCTGATTGAGTGGATCATGAAACACTGAACAAGCGACATTAACATTCATTTTGAGCAAAATACCAGCTTTCATAGTGTCCCTGTTCATTCAGCTTTTAATTCCAAACACTGTTCATCATGCTAAACACTCATCCACTAGACTGTTTGCTCCTGGTAAACACAGAACAAATATTACTCAGTAGAACAGGGGTCGGCAACGTTTGGCATGTGGCTCGCCAGGGTAAGCACTCTGGCGGGCCGGGCCAGTTTATTTACCTGCTGACGCGGCAGGTTCGGCCGATCGCGGCCCCCACTGGCCACGGTTCGCCATCCCTGGCCAATGGGGGCGGCGGGAAGCCGCGGCCAACACATCCCTCGCCCGCACTGCTTCTCGACGCCCCCATTGGCCCGGGACGGCGAACCGTGGCGAGTGGGGGCCGCGATCGGTCAAACCTGCCGCATCAGCAGGTAAATAAACTGGCCCGGCCTGCTAGGGTGCTTACCCTGGCGAGCCGTGTGCCAAACGTTGCCGACCCCTGGACTAGTGCTTTCTGTCAGCAAGGCCTCGTTACTTCAATAGTCACAGGTTGCCTGAGCAATCCTCAAACAAGATACGTGTTTTGTTTAGAGGTGGTTGGACTAGATGTATCCAGTATCTGATGGTACCAAATGAATTACCTTCAGCAGAACTATAAAATTCCCAGTGTCACTCAGTGAGTTTGGCAGTCAGGGCAGTATTGTTCCAGGGGAACCATAATCAGAGGTGTCACACAGGGAGTTAGTAACTAATAACTAACTGAGACTCAGTAATAATGTTTTCTATATTCCTAGTTACCAGTGTTTGGCTGTGTGATCCTGGAACAAGCACTTAACCTCCCTAGCCTATCCAACTGTCAAATGGCCTAATTATACTTCGTGTGGATAACCTTAAAAAACCCAAACACTTGCATTACCACAATATTAACATATACAGTAACAAATTGTGATCCTTTCCTATACCTAATATAAATAATATTCTAGTGGGGTGTTTATATCCTGGTATGGTTCCTTTTTAAAGTGCCTCCCTTATAGGGGCATTTTGTTGCTTAAATAATTCATGTTTATAAAGTATGTTAAGATCCTCAAAGGAATGGTCCCACATAAATGCAAAGTATTAAATATTTTGTTTTCTTCCCTAGAAGAGCATCCAAAACCTGATAGCACTTTGTTGTTCTTAAGGGTCAGCGGAAAGAAGGAATGCCAGCCCTATCAAGCCTCCAAAACCAAGAGAGCTTCCCAGCCCTATGTTTTATATTCTGCCTTCCTTTGATTAGGCAGATTTTCACACCAAAAGTAGGATAAAAAAAATCAAGCATTAAATAATGCTATAGAATCTTGACAACAGAAAGGAGTCGATCAAATGAGCCAAGCAGAAATCCCTTAACTGGTAATATGAGCAATGAAAGACCTACCCCTCTAGTCTGACTTAAAATTAACAGATCTGTCAAGTTTAAGAGCCAGCTTTCCTTGGAAAATAAAAGCATCCTTTTCTCAGCCACCCCTTAAAGGAAATTCATGTGGCCAGAATAAAGTTTGCACAGGGTGTTAGTGACAGTTAATGTATAAGCCAACAGTGTTTACTCAATATTATATAGGTTTTGCAACACACCATGGGAGTAACTTAGCTTGATATATTAGTTCTGTGCTGAGAAAGTGAGACTGTCACTGAGATCTGTAAAGCACAGCAGGTATTTCCCTTATGGAAGAAAGATAAGGTTCTGGTCAGAGCAATAAAATGCAGTCCAACGTGCAGTGCTGCACATATGAGCCACAATCAAGGCTGCTTTTGGATACACATGTACAAAACTTCCACTGACCTCAGAAACAGCTGCACGTATGAACACTTATTTCCTTATCCCACTCCCATCTTTCATGCCTACTCCAAAGCAGTTCCATATGCAAGAAGTGCCCTCCCAAAATCCATGTACCATCTACTCATGCAAATCCCTACCACAGACTCTTTGCTTCCAAAATGAAAAATTACCGGACCATGACAGGAAAAAGAAGTACAATCAAATAATTTCAAATGACTGCCATGCTCTGGGTCTTGTCTTACACGCTCACCTCTACAGCACAAGCTCTGTAAGGGCAGAAACCGTGGCGATATTTGGGTCGTGCACAGCATCAAATACACCATCAATGCTTAACAAATGATAAATAATAGGCCAACCTCTCAGCTGAAGTTAAGGAGTGCTTAGTGCACCTGAGGACGGAGGTCACAAAGGGGGCAAGAGGTGGCAAAGTTGATCTTTTGTCTAAGGGCCACTCTGTGTGGGTCCAGGCCCTCAGAGAATATTAGAGCAACTTAGTGGCTGCTCTATTTTGTTCCAGCTGCTGACTGTAGGGATGCCCTGGTGATTGGTCCCTTTCTTTTGGCTATACCTTCTATGTTAGCAGTCAAGGGTTGGCATGGGGATGGTGGGGCATAGAAACCTCTAGGCTATCCAAGGATTCCTCTCCAGTTTAGTGGCCAGAATTCAAAGTAAAACTCAGAGGGTGTGAGCTCACGTGGAGTGAAAACAAAGAAAATGGCCACTTGAGACCATGTGAATTGAAACTGTCGAGCATTGCACAGTTTCACTGCTATCCCGTTCTGTGCATTTACTGTCCTTACAAATGGAGGACTATCCTCCAAAAAGGCTCTTTTCTACCACCAGAGCAGCACACAGGAGCCATAGAACTGTCTTAGGCTACGTCTACATTACACACCACTTGTGGTGGCGCTGTCGGATGCCAGAGCCTTCCCCTGCCGCTGGAGTGGGGAACGGCTCCAGCAGCAGGGAGTTGCCAGAGTCTTTCCCTTTGGCAGGGGGAAGGTTCTAGAAGCGGGAAGCTGCCCAAACCTTTTCCAGCAGTGAGGAAAGGCTCCAGCAGCTGGGAGGTAGCGGGACAATACATGGCTAAAAACAGCAGTGTAGACGGGGAGGAATGGCTCGGGGGGTAGAGAGCCATGTAGGATATGTACTCGGGTACATATCCACAACCTTCGGGCATATCTGAACTCTACTTGCCTAAGCCGTGCCCCACTATCTACACTGCTCCTTAAACCTATGCTGATGGGCTACCCATAGTACATACTCTACACATCACTGAAAGAAGCATGCAGTGTAGACATAGCCTTAGAAAGGTATCTGGGGATTCCCAGGTATGGGGCTAGCTCTCCTCCACCATCTCTCCTGACACCTCCAGCACAGGGGATGTGAGAGGCATGGGAGGGAGCACAGTCACAGCACACTGTACCAGCAATTACCCCGCCAGTGCAATGACCGGTAGGGACCCACTACAGGCCAGTGTGGATTACAGCACCCTGGAGGCTCCTCTAATTTAGACTTGAGCTTAAACCTGCCCATGTGAGCCCTGAATGATCATGAGAGCATAAAAGTGGCTTAAAGCCCCTTTTGCCCAACTCACCTGCATGGAGCAAGGGTTCTGGCCCAGATAGTAGTTGGGGTTGGAGTATCTCCAGCCTAAAAAGACGGAGGCAGAAGTAACAAAAGCATAAAAAACTATTCAAGGAGCATGGAAAATGCAGTAATTCATCTACAGGATGGGAAGCAGAGATCTGTGTTCTCTACCCTGCTCTGACACAGCCTTCATGAACAACCTCCAAAAAGTCACTTCACTTCTCTGTGCCTCAGTATAGCCTCCTGTAAAATAGGGATAACAATGCTCTCCTAAGCCTCAAAGCATCAATGTGAGGCTGAATCCATTAATGTTTGTCAAGTGCTTTGAGAGCCTTGAGTGGAAGGTGCTATCTAAGGGCAAAGTATTATTACTATTTTAAATTGTAAATAATACTTTGCCACTTGATTTATTATAGAGTGTTCTGACATCTTCCACTCACATGCACCTTTACTGTCAGAGTATAGTATCAGAGGGGTAGCCATGTTAGTCTGGATCTGTAAAAAGCGACAAAGAGTCCTGTGGCACCTTATAGACCAGGGGTCGGCAACGTTTGGCACGTGGCTCGCCAGGGTAAGCACCCTGGCGGGCCGGGCCAGTTTATTTACCTGCTGACGCAGCAGGTTTGGCCGATCGCGGCCCCTAATTGCCGCGGTTCGTAGGCCAGGGCCAATGGGGGCGGCGAGAAGCGGCGCAGGCGAGGGATGTGCTGGCCGCGGCTTCTCGCCGCCCCCATTGGCCCGGGATGGCGAACCGCGGCCAGTGGGAGCCGCGATCAGCCGAAGCTGCCACGTCAGCAGGTAAATAAACTGGCCCGGCCCGCCAGGGTGCTTACCCTGGCGAGCCGCGTGCCAAACGTTGCCGACCCCTGTTATAGACTAACAGACGTATTGGAGCATAAGCTTTCGTGGGTGAATACCCACTTCGTCAGATGCATGTAGTGGAAATTTCCAGAGGCAGGTATAAATATGCAGGCAAGAATCAGTCTAGAGATAACAAGGTTAGTTCAATCAGGGAGGATGAGGTGTGAACACCAATGGAGGAGAAACTGCTTTTGTAGTTGGCTAGCCATTCACAGTCTTTGTTTAATCCTGAGCTGATGGTGTCAAATTTGCAAATAAACTGAAGTTCAGCAGTTTCTCTTTGAAGTCTGGTCCTGAAGTTTTTTTGCTGCAGGATGGCTACCTTTAAATCTGCTATTGTGTGTCCAGGGAGGTTGAAGTGTTCTCCTACAGGTTTTTGTATATTGCCATTCCTAATATCTGTCAGTGTATAGTCACAAATAGAACAAGGGCAGCTAGTCATTCATTTAAAATCCAGACTCTGGACTAATCAGTCATTTATCAATCCTGAAAGCATCAGTGTAGCCAGAAGAAAGAAATCATTACAGACAAACTAATGTGTGTCATGTGGTTATCATCACTGCACAATAATAACAGCAACAGCAACAACAACAACAACAAAACCCTATTTGAAAGGACCTACAAGTCACCGCCGCTTCCAAAGAAGTACATTACACTGTATGCTGTGGACTGACATCTTTCAAATGGCTGGTCTCTCTCCGATACTGTGATGAGTAAGAACACAATAGAAACCATTTACCTGCCAGCTTGGATATCTTTAATTGTTACCATGCATCAGATGGCACAAATCCTTCCTGGAACACAGGGTTGGTGGGTTCCATATCTGACAGATAATGGATGTTTTATTGCTTTCAGAACTGAAGTACTGTATACATTGTACTATAGGACTGGTGTCTTCTTGAGAAAAATGTGTGCACTACAGGTAGTCCAACTATCATCCAAATATGTAATTTTCTTCACAATGGCCCTGCTATCTCCAACAAAAAGATGCAATGCTTTGATTGCACGCTTTATTGGAAGCTATCATTAGCATGGTTGTCAGAGCCCCAATTTGACTACAGAGCTCAAAATGTAGATTTGCTGAACAGATAAGTGTTACCAGATTCTTCCACATTTCTATTGTCTGAACTTGGGAAATGCTCTGCAGATAGTCTCGCATATGTACTGATTTTGTTTAAGGTTTACACAGTTGACAAGGCAACATGCCAATCAGTTTGAATAGATCTTTGCTCCTTTTGCCTGCAGCATATCAGCCTTCAAATCACCTTTTTAATTCATATCTTCTTCTATATAATTTAAATTCTATCAAACTCCACCCTCCATGAATGTACCCTTTCTGCTTCTTGGTTTGTTTCAGAATAAAGGTTTCAGTTTAATGTGCTGGGCAATAGACTTTTCAGTGTCAATATTAGAGCTGGAGGAAAATGGGAAGAAGGGGGAATTACCATGAAAAAAATCAGTGGCAAAATTTTACTTTGTCAAAAAACACAACCTGAAAATATTTTGGCTGAAAACCAAAAATACTCTGCTTTTGATTTTCCTCAAACAATTTTCATTTTTCAGAGGAAGACAGACATTTTCCACAACATTTTGCATTTAGTCAAAAATCTAATTTTCCATCTAATCAAAAAAGTTTCAACAAAAAACTTGTGGCCAGCTGGGGCCAATATACTCATACCGGCAGCACTTACACTCAGACTGATGATTGGGGGTTTGGGTCTCACACAGGGACTTGGACTCTTGCTGACTTTTGACACTATACTTTAGTTCCAGGAATGGAAGACGCTTTAGTACTGTTAGAAGTGCTATCTTATACAGGAGTCAGTATTATTAATTAATAATGTCCTTATTATCCACATCTGTTGGTGGCCGAGGTGGCAATTAAAGATTCCAGAGCATATTTTGGAAAAAGCAGAGGACAGGACCGAACCCTTGGCTCCTATTGAAGTCAATTTTATATTTGAGGGGGCTCAACACTTCCTAGAAGGAACAGGTCCTACCACATATATTCTAATGTCTAAGGCTAGGAACTGAGCTATTTGCTGAGTGCATAATATTTTCTATCTCTGTCTGCACAACAGCTGCATTATGGGAGTCTATCTCATTGCTCTGTAAAGCACTTTGGCTTCCTTTGAATATGAAAGTACCGTACAAAACTATATTCTGTCCTGTTACAGTCATTACAGTGGCAGTCCTTGTCTGATTCATAGATGCCATGTAGTTTGTTAACTGTAAGAGTCAAGTCCTGGCAGCACCATGCTGAAAACATGTGGCATCAGACCTTAACAACATATGAAACAGTTTCTTAACTGCTAGTGACCTGCACTATAGTTTAGAATGCCATTCCAGCCATGGCTTTAGTCTGAGCAGCTCTCTCTGCCTTTAAATTATCAGCACTATTTTTGAATTTCTTTCTTAAGTATTTATGCACCAATTAATAATCTTAAACCATCAGCACTGTTCAGAGAGGGGATTAACAATGGCTAACATAATACAACTAGTACCAATACCAATAACCTCTGATTAGTTAGTATCATCAGTGGAGAAGGTTTCAGACCTAATGTTTGAGTTAACTAGTGGCTCTTCGGGGAAAAATAAGCCCTTGCCCTACCTAATGGGACTTCAAATTCTGAGCAAACAAATTCAGAGTCCAAAGAGGAGGCAAGGAGTGGACAGTGGTGAACAGATCATTAGACAGAGACTAGAGGCAATAACCTCAAACTGCATTGAGAGACATATTCTGCATTCACAGGGTTCACATTGACAGCCCTATGAAGAGAACTGGTGCAGAGTACATCTACTTTAACAGCAAGCAAGAAAACTTCTTTACTTGTTCTACTGGCATTGGCCAAGTCCTCCTCCCACTCTTGTGCATTGTCTGCTGACTGGGACCTAGTTACTATGCTGAAAGCCATACCGCCTTGTATTTGGATCATATTAGAGCACACAGCAAAGCCAGATGAGGCACAAGCTCAATCAGAACTCATTTGGAGATTTCCTATACACTACCTAGGCACTGGCAGGAAATAGCACTGGTATTTCATTTGGTGTCACTCTTCCTTCTCATTCAGTATCAAACCAGTGCCCCAGCACGGTGTACAGTAGTATTGTGCTGTTAGGGATGCTAACTTTTTCATGAGGCATAAAAGGATGGTCCTGCCCAATTGTGATTAATAAAGATCTCAGGGCGCTTTCCTAAAATGAGCAGTATTAGCCCCAGTATTATATCCACATTCCAAAGCAATTAATTATATTTTACCTACCTAAAACATGTATCTTTATTTCCTGTTCTTCACTGTTCTGTGATGTTGATGTGCTTTATTAAACAGCTGCTCTGTTCCCTCTGGACTTGGCTGTATGGCAGAAGTGATTCCTGAACTGGTATGTCCCTTATTTACCTCAAAGCGTTGTAATGATTAATGAGCTAATGTTTGCAAAGCATTTCGAGATCCTCAAATGAAAGATGTATAATTATTATTATGTTATCATCATTGGTGGTCCAGAAAGAAGATATGAGATCAGATTATCCACCAATAACTCACCCTTTAAAAAAAAAAAAAAAAAAGTAAGAGCCAGTTTTGAGTAATGGAAGTATTTTTAAAATATTTTCAATCAGGAAAGTTTTGTACATTCCAAATGGTCAAAGAAATATTATGAGAACTGGTACATAAGGAAAAATTCAGTCCAAAACAGAAGTTTTGACAACCAAAATATAGGAGACCTTCCAAATAGGTTTGTGCCTAGTAAACAGGCATTTTATAAAATGAAAAACTATAGCAAAATAAGACAAGAAGTTACCTGTTTCTGTTTTGGTTTTAGAAAGATTGATCACTTGAGCACATCACCCTTTAAAAAGTGTCTCAAACACTACTGTGATGAGTGTGTATAAAATAGAATAAAATATAGGTCCAGTCCTGAGCCCATTGAAGTCAATGGCAAAATTCCTATTGATTTCAATGGAAGCAGGATCAGACTTATCTGAGTGGAGAGAAATATATTCATAACAATTTATACATATTACACTGGTTATCTGGGCCCTACTTCAACAAGGTGCTTAAGCACATGCCTAGCTTTAAACATGTGAATAGTTCCATTGAAATCAATGGGACTACTCAGGTGCTTAAAGTTGGGCACATGCCTAAGTACGTTGGTGGATCAGGGCCATAGACATTAATAAATTGCTATAATCTCTCAGCACAACGATTGTTACTAGTGGGTCATTTTGGTGATTTCTTAAAATTACAGAGAAAATGTAAAGCTGCTGATGAATAATTTCTATTATGTTTTTGTGCCAAGTTTGTGTTTGAAAGTGAAAGGAGCCCCTTTATTAAGCTCTAAACATACCTAATCAACACCAATTTGCACACCTATCAATGGAGCCATTGCTTTTCTATGAGAATTTTGCAGAAAGCCAAGATGCCATTTTTGAATTCAAGGGCTGCCTGTTTAATCACCTGGTTGTTCTCTTTTCTTCTTCTCATCGAATGCGGATATCAAACTTCAGCCGTTATGATCTTCCTTCATGTCAGCACTGTGATCTAACAGAGCGCTAAACCAGATGGAGTCCGGACATTCACTGTTCTACTCCACAACAATTCACATTGCAGATTACAGGGCCCATCCTGCACTCTGCTCCCACTGAAGTCAAAGGGAGTGGAAAGCACTCAGCAGAACATGTCTCTTGAAGGATTGGGCCCGTTCCAGTCTCCTGAAGGATTGGGCCCTTTCATATGAAGGGCTAGTTTGTACAGCCCTCCTGGATGCATACCCAAGGGCATGCTATACAGGGAGCTATCAGAGGGAACAAGAACAAGCTTCACTATAAAGACACATGCAAGCCAAATATGAAGGAATTTGGAATTGATCCTAACCAATGGGAAATCTTGGCAAGTGATCATAACAAGTGGCGCCATCGTCTCAATCAGGGTATCAAAGTCCATGACAGAAGCTGGTTCCTACAACTTGAAGAGAAAAGAGCCCGTAAGAAGCAAGCAGCTCCCAACCAATATACAGACATTTGCAATAACTGCCAAAAATCATGCAAATCTCGGACTATTCAGTCACATGAGACATTGCAAATCATCTATAGCATAGGCTGCAATTCCCACTGTGTCTCTCAGATGAAAGGATGCCAACAACAGATGGGTGAGCATTTACTCACCTAAGTAGTCTAAGTAGTCTCACTTTCTTGATGCTGCAGACCATGGCAGGGGTCCAGGATTGACTTTACTAGGTCTACTGATATGACAGAGTGCTCACCAATATGAACTAAAACAGGGGGAAACCTCCAAGGATAAAATGACGGTTGCCAGGGGAGTAACATTTTAATCATCCTTTCTTCACTCTGTGCAAGACAGGTTCCATTGAGCCAGCTCCCGTATTATCTTATCTTATTTATAGAATTCATTTATTCACTGACCTCATAAGCACAATGAACGCATTGTTAAACGGCTTTAAATGGTGGAGATAAGTGGATTATTTTAACACGGTGGTTAATTGTATATCTGATTTCCCTTTAACTTCTTAGAAGCAAACATATATCATCATCGTCAAGAAATGTAATATGGTATCACAGACTTTATCTCTGTGTCTAGTTACAAAGGTTTAGGTTTAATGTACGCCAGCCTTGCCTGGCTGTTTCTATTAAGCAGTTAGTAATTTCACCAATAACATCCTTACCTAAGCTAGAGTCAAACTGGTTGTTATAAGGTGAAAAGCTTCATATTCTACTGTTGAGCCCTTGAGTGGGCATTCTGGCCGCTCTCTCCTGTGTCATATGTCAGCTTTTGTATTCTTTTCTCAACTTACAGCAATTAACACATGTAAATTCCATTCACATCACTAGAGAGAGTTCTTAAATCCATGAGGGAATAAACAGACCCTTAGCAGCGAAATGCAGGATTTATAGGATTTAGACTATAACAAATTTGTTTAACTTTTGTTTCCCCACAAATTGCAGTCATCCATGCCTAAAAAAGCAGGTATTTTGGTCCTGCACATGTGGCCATTTTAGCTGCTTCGCTGGTTATGGCTCAGGAACCTGCAATCGGATCTGCTACATTGGATCCTTGAACTCTTGCAGAGGCTTACTGATGCCAAGGGGTCTCTGTCTGAGTGTACAGGCCCAGGCTATAAGACCTGACTGCAAAACTGAAGCCTTAGTATTCATTCATTATTTGCATGCGCACATCTGATATTGCATGCATAAATCAGCGTGCACAAATATTTGTCCACCACCAACTGAAAATTTGGCCAAATTAAGCTGCTCGTGTAAACTTGCATAGCTCTGTTGAACTCTGTTACCTTCAGTGTAGTTATAAACAATTATATATTATTATTTAATGTTTATATTCTAGTAGCTCCTAGATGCCTCAATCAGGTCAAAATATTTCATATACATTTTATTGGAAACAGAAACTGTATTTAACACGCTCTTTCATTCAATAGTTACAATAAGACAGTCATAAAATTTGAGATTTTACACAACACTGGTACTATTGTGCAATCGTATAGTCATTTTGTGGTCCTAAACTTTTCAAGGACTACATAAATAATAATTTCCCAAACTAACTGTTGCATTTGGGTTTAAAACTGTAATCCTACATACACCGTAACTTTCATGGCAAGCTTCAGCTATCACTTTTTACTTACTTTTATTCGTTTTATGTACTTTTTAATATACTGCCTAAATCATGCCATGGAGGAGTATGCTTGAGAAGGCTGACACTGCAAGGGCAAAGGCCAGTGGAAAAAGGGCATTAAGTTTGATGTCCTTTTGAGAGGACCTGCTTAATTAAAAGATGGCCTTCATTACATGAGGTTGCAAAAAGCATCATTTCAATGGAGCACTTAGGGAAAGTTTCTCTGACTGTGACAGTCCTGCCAAAAATCTAATTAGAGATTCATCTGGACTAATATATCAGTGTTATTGTGTGTCAGGCAGCCCCAATGTATCAAGCCTGAGTGGAGTTTTAATGGTCCAAATCTGTCTGTCTAAACATCGTAAAACAGGAAACAAATCAACAGACCAGAAACGCTAATAAAAGAGAGATATTTATTGTAAAATACCGTTCATTGTATTAGGTCTCTAGAATTAGGGAAACAGAGCCAAGTGTGTTAATCAGAGTTGTGACGCCCTGTACAGCAAGATTATTTTACCTCTAATATGAGATTCAACAGTGTTCAGTTCACCCCTTCCAACTAAGGTGATTCAGGAGGTGATCCTCTTGCTGAGTCAATACTCCAGCATGCTGTTAGGAGACAATGGACCGTTAGAGGTGCCAGCCTTCAGAAGAGAGAGAAATCTGGGATCTTGGATATCAGTCTACACTCATTACGGTGCCTGGAGCACATGCCTCAGGCACTGTGCATCTTCTGTGGTAAGCAACGAATGCTCTGCAGGAACCTTTGTTTCCTTCAGTACGCATCTTGTGAGATGACACAGGCCAGATTTGGTAGTGGCAAAATCAGTGTCGAAAAAACCAGGTTTTCACCTTCACCAGTTAAACGTAGCCAAATCCTTCAGTATAATAGTTAAGAGCAGAGCTGAAGAAGATTTCCCTCTTCGTTGGCTGGTATAGATTGCAGGTATGGATGGTTGGGACTTACAAACACACTTTCTGGTGTGGTTGAGATGGTGGCTACATTTGTAAACAAACGTTTGGCGCCTGCTTTTCTGCCAAGTCTCACCCAACAGTCCATTTTATCCCCCTTATTATAAATTTCTGAAAACAGATGTTTACAATGGAAATACTTGCATTAAGTTCAGCTGCTGCTCTCCTATGCTATTATTATTGTTTATTATTATTTGTATGAGGTAGCGTGTAGGAGCCCTAGTTGTGGAGCCAGGACCCCATTGTGCTAGTCACTGAACACAGATCAAAAAGTTGGCCCCGTCCCAAAGAGCTTACAACTCTCGTAGGTACATTGTCACTGAGACAGTGAAAGAACTGTATTTTAAAGGAACACATTCATTCTTATGCTATAGTTCATATGGAAACAAACCCAAACATTATCTTGCCACCACCTAAAGTTCCAACTAATCAATTTTAAAATGCTTTTCCATTCTTAATTTGTCTGGATCTAAGAAGCTATAATGATTGAGCAGAAAACCTACACACCATATCCCACCTGTATAATGCACCCATCCAACCAGAAAGTGAACGTGTTCTTTGATATCTTGGATGAAATCCTGTCCTACTGCAATGAATGGGAATGTTGCCCCTTGCATTTGTAACTGTCCATCCTATGTCAATCGGACCAAAACCATAGAAACACAAACAAGGGAGAGAAAACCAATAATGTGTTTCACACATCAAGTGCCACTGATAGTTGTAGTTTTCAAACAAAAATCATTCATCCTTCCCAGGGTGTTAACATTTCTTTGTTAGCCTTGTCAAACTGGCATTTTCCAAATGGACAGCCAAAGTGGTGCCTGTATTGTCTCACTGTTATCTTGTGCTCCCCCTGTCTGTTTGTTGTACCACCTGTTGTCTCTTGTTTTCTATTTAGATTGTGAGTTCTTCAGGGCAGGGCCTTTCTTTATGTTGTGTTTGTACAGAACCTTGCACAATGGAGCCCTAAACCATGATTAGCATCCCTAAGGATTACATTATAAATAAATTATATCTGTATAAAAGCAAAAAAAAAGTTCTCTAGATTTTCTGAGTATGATCTCCAATGACTTCCTCTAAGAAGGTACTAATGGAGTGAATTTTTTCCTATGAAGTTTAGAAGCTGAAAAGTTTTGGCATTAATCCAGATTTAGAAGCAGGGAATTGCTCATCTACCCATGAGTCTGATAATTATTTATTGACCTGCCCTTCCAGTAGCCTAACAGAAGATGTATGTTGGGTGTGCACCCAAAAATCCCATTGAGTTTGATGGAGTATCAGCTACATAAGGAAAACAGGATCAAAAACCTAGTGCCTAGGGTTTAAGCTGCCCATCACCTGCGCAGTGGTTTACTGAAACAGTCGTAGTGAGGAAGAATTTTGGTTCCTGAAACTAAAACCTGAGTGGGGTTCTGACAGTGAAAGAACAGTATTTTAAAGGTTTCAGACTAGCAGCCGTGTTAGTCTGTATCCGCAAAAAGAACAGGAGTACTTGTGGCACCTTAGAGACTAACAAATGTATTTCAGTATAAGCTTTCGTGGGCTACAGCCCACTTCTTCGGATGCATGTATATATATGTTCCATTCTATATGCATCCGAAGAAGTGGGCTGTAGCCCACGAAAGCTTATGCTCTAATACATTTGTTAGTCTCTAAGGTGCCACAAGTACTCCTGTTCTTTTTGAGTATTTTAAAGGAACACATTCATTCTTATGCAATGCTATATCATCAATTTTGCATGAGCATAGCACACCGTGTCAGAAAATATATCAGCTCCAGCTAGAGGGACAATGATACATATGTTAGTACAAAACACATGTTATGTTTTATTTAAAGTATGCCATAAATATTTTTGCCCTGAAGCAGAGTTTAAAATGAGCAGTCTCTGTAAGGTCTCATAACAAAATCTATGTTCAGAAAAAAGGAAGAGGGGACATCTACTCCTAAATGTCTAACTTCATCTTAAAAAAAAAAAAAAAGCCAGGATATTCACTGATAAAGATGCACTCTATTCTGAACTCACCAATACTTATGGAAGAACATACAAGGCCACATTTTCTGCCACAGTTTATGTTCTTGCAGGCAACCTTTTGCTCCTGCAGGTAGCTGACTAAGTAGCACATAGCTGAGAAAAGTAAGACACTATGTTACAGACTATGAGTGCATGACATTGAACACAATGCAATGTGGAAGGGAAACTAGTACCCCAGCCTTCAAACAAAGAGGGCATGGTCAGCAGCCCTGTCCCTGCTACAAGTCCCAAGGGCTACCCAGCTGTGTATCCACTCTGCTCTGGTCAGACCCAGTAGTAGTGGACCACAGCAGGTGCAGAGAGTTGTGCAAGTGGCCCAGTAGGAATTGTTTCTACTGAACTGATTTGAAGTATCCATTCTAAAGCTCAAGCAGCTTCGTGTCCTTAATAAGGGCTTGTCTGCATGGCAAGCCAGGGTGTGAATTTACAGCACACCAGCTTGCCACACAGTAATGTCCCATGTGGACACTGCTACAGCACAAAGCCCTGGATGCGTAGCAGTGGGACATTACTGTGTGGCAAGCTGGTGCGGTGTAGATTCACACCTTGCTTGTCATGCAGTAACTTGCCATGTAGACCAGCCCTAAGGGACACACTGCACATTTGGTCCTGAAAGTGTTGTTGATTACAGGACACATCCCTTGTAAAGTGCTTTGAGAGCTACTGATGAAAAGCACTACAGAACAGCTAGGTCTTCTCATGATTCAGCACAAATGAATTACATTAAACTTCTGGGAAATTATGTCCACTTACAAGTCAGTCAGTTTGTATAGGTGACTCATTTATTGAGCAAGGTGATGGGGCTTCTTTCTTGAACTCTGATACGAGTTTGAACTCTTCTGTGAACTCACACACAATGAAAAAAAAGCAAGAAAAGCTAAAAATCATTCAGAGCATCCTGCCATTTGTGTTGCTCCCCCTTCTAGCACTAAATCACTCTGGTCATTCTCTCCATTTCTGCAAGAAACAGTATTAAACGGTTCCAGAAGTCTAACCCCAAATCTACTCCTAAATGTAAAACAGCACAGAGTACACAGTCCTTTATGCAATTTCTTGCCACTAAGCAAAATTATATCCAGGTGCAAGCCAGGCTTTTACTCCTGCATCCCAGCGTAACACATAGGTTCCTCCCAGTTTGCCATTCATTTTCCAGGTGTTCCACCTGCAGAACTCCCACTGACACCTGGGCCTGATCCAACTTCTACTAACTCAATAGGTGTCTTTCCATTGACCTCAGTGGAGGTTGGTATGGGCCCACAAAGTGGCTGCAGAATCAGTCATTTAGGTAGTAAATCAACTGAATACGATGGATTTCTCCATGAGCTAGTCACCAATAAAATTAAACTATCCAATCAGATAATGATTAAAAAATACAGACAAAAAGTATTGTCTCCCCTTAGTCCATAGTTGTCTTCTCTAGCCACATCCAGACTGAAGGTCTATGCATCATTCATTGCAAGGAATATTCTAGCTTCTGCAGTCCCCTTTTTTTTTTTTTTGTATTATCTGACCTAACAATGCTTTTCTCTTGATGGATCCTACCTGATGAAAATAAATATTCATATCACTCGGAACTGCAGCTCAGCTAGATTTTTTTTTAAACACTTGTAATTGTATATTTGATGTGCAACCTAATTAGACCAGAGCATCTTTAATTAAGTGTGTCAGCCCCAATGGAAGCCACAGAGTTCAACGCTAATAAAGCTGATAAGGTTTGTGTTTTTCAGACTTAGTTTATTTAATGCCTCATCCATGTTAAGCCAATCTGTAACATATGGGCAGTTCTCCCACTATGGATTTATCATTTGGGTGTTTCTTTCTGTGAATTGATACAATCAAACTCCTGCCAGTGTTAATTATTTTTCTCCAAGAAGTAAATCCCGAAATTTAGCAAACAAAACATCTGTTATTTACTGCAGATGACAGAGCATAACAAATGCAGTAATTCCAGAAGATTGGGAGAAACCAGAATCATTCTGGATTGTGCAAAAGACCTTTCAGAAACGTTCTAGATGTTTGCCAAAACAGTATGTCATTTTTAGAACTTTTTCCTAAGAGGGCAATCATCAGACATGAAACAAAATCCATTTTTAGAACTAAGCATATTAGTATACAGGCCATTTCAGACTTTAGAAATCTCTTATGTATAACCCATGTTTGCTTAAAAGGAGAGGGCTTGCGGGGGAGATTTTAATTAGCCACTGGAACAGATTATAGAGGGATATAGAATCATAGGGCTAGAAGGGACCACAAGGGTCATCCAGTCTAACCCCCTGCCAGGATGCGGGATTTGTTGTGTCTAAACCATCCAAGACAGATGGTTATCCAGCCTCCTTTTGAAAACCTCCAGCAAAGGAGCTTCCATCACCTCCCGAGGCAATCTTGTTCCATTGTCCTACTGTTCTTACAGTTAGGAAGTTTTTTCCTGAGATTTAATCTAAATCTGCTGTGCTGTAGTTTGAACCCATTGCCTCTTGTCCTGTCCTCTGTGGCAAAAGAGAGAATCTTTCTCCATCTTTTTTTTGGCCGCCTTTCAAGTACTTGAAGACCACTATTATGTCCCACCTTAATCTCCTTTTTTCCAAACTAAACATACCCAGTTCCTTCAGCCTTTGCTCATATGGCTTGCATTCCATCGCTTTGTTGCTTGCCTCTGGATCCTTTCCAGTTTCTCCACATCCTTTCTATACATTGGTGACCAAAATTGGACACAGGACACTGAGCCCTAACCAGTGCTGAGTAGAGCAGTACTATCATCTCCTCTGACTTGCATTCTAGGCCTCTGTTAATGCAACCTACAATTGCAACCTAAAATTGCATTTGCTTTTTTGCAACAGCATCGCAACTCCCAGATCCACCACAACTCCCAGATCCTTTTCAACAGTGCTGCTGCCAAGCCAGTTTCCCCCCCATTCTGTATTTGTGCATTTGTTTTTTCTTCCCTAAGGCCTTGTCTACACCCAGCCGCTAGTTCGGCGGCTGGGAATCGAAGTTCCGGGTTCGATTTATCGTGTCTGGTCTGGACGCGATAAATCGATCCCGGAAGGGCTCGCCGTCGACTGCGGTACTCCAGCTCGGCGAGAGGAGTACCGCGGAGTCGACGGGGAGCCTGCCTGCCGCGTGTGGACCGCGTCTGAACCACGGTAAGTTCGAACTAAGGTATGTCGACTTCAGCTACGTTATTCACGTAGCTGAAGTTGCGTACCTTAGTTCGAAGTTGGGGGTTAGTGTAGACCAGGCCTAAGTGGAGCACATTACATTTCATTTTGTTGAATTTCATTTTGTTGACTATAGCGCAGTTCTCCAATGTATCAAGATCACTTTGAATTTTAGCTCTATCCTCCAAAGTGTAGGCAACCCCCCCACCTAGCTTTGTGTCATCTGCAAATTTGATCAGTATGCTATCTATGCCTGCACTAACAAAGATGTTAAACAACACCGGGCCCAGAACACATCCCTGTGGAACCCCACTTGAGACCTCCCTCCAATCTGACAACTTTCCATTAATAGTTACTCTCTGCTTGTGATTGTTTAACCAACTATGTATCCACTTAATGGTAGTTCCACCAAGCCTGCGTTTCTCCAGCTTATTTATCAGAATGTCATCTGGGACTGTGTCAAAAAGCCTTGCTGAAGTCCAGATATATTATGTCCACCTCATTTCTCCTATCCACCAAACCAGTTACCCTGTCAAAGAAGGAAATCAAGTTGGTTTGGCATGATTTGTTCTTAGTAAATCCATGCTGGCTGCTAGTTATTACCCCTTCATCCTCCAGGTATTCGCAAATTGAATGTTTTATACATTGCTCTAGCAGTTTCCCAGGTATCGAAGTCAGGCTGACTGGTCCCTAGTTCCCACTTTTTAAAGATGGGCACTACATTAGCCCTTCTCCAGTCTTCCGGGACCTCTCCTGTCATCCATAAGTTTGAAAATAATATATGGCAAATTCTCCATCACTTGGGGTTTTAAAATCAAGACTGGGTCTTTCTAACTATATCCTCTAGTTCAACCACAAGTTATTGGTCATGATGCAGGAATCTTGAGGTGAAATTTTATGGCTTCTGTTATGCAGGAAATCAGAGTAGATGACCATAACCGTCCCTTCTACCTTTAAGTCTATGAAAGGATCTCTCAGCAATGGACCCTTTAGCACTGTAGTTGGTGTTTCTCATCCAGACACTCAAGATCCTGAAATATCTCTCTCTGCCTCACAATGAGAGACAGAGAGAGAGTGTTTGGGTAGCAGTTAGAATACAGGACCAGGAGCCAGGAATTCCTAAATTTGAATCCTGGTTTTGCAGTGACTCATTTTGTGGACTTGGTCAATTTACTGAACATTTCTCTGGCTCAGTAGTGAAGATTAGCTGGTCAATATTTATGCTGCACTTTGAAGATGGAAAGTACTAAGCATTGCTATTACTTTCAACCCTAATAACCCTAAACATCTCCTTCCTTTTTTTTTTTTTTTTTTGCAGTCTTACCCTCTCAGTTCCAGGCTCGCAATCACTATTCTAAGCCTCTCCTCTTTTTCCATATCTCCTCCTTTTGCAAGCGACTCACCTGACATCAAACATACCAGAAGCAGCAATCCTGTACCGGCAGGGGGAACGAACCTATCAGGACTTTTCTATTTCTGATTTCTAGGATTCCTTTTTACGCCACTGCCTAATACTACTCTGCTTATTTAAATCCCCCCTCTGAGGACCTACCTCCACTGGGAGGCCTACAAGAAGTGCGTCAACAAAAATACATTTGAACCTGCTCCATCATGATAACCCCATGTGTTTGTATATGCAAAGACTACAATCTTATTGCTCTCCTGCCCCATCCTTATTGTTCCCATAATCCTATTGCCACCATAACTCTGTCCCTTCCTCCACTAATGCTTTGTTGCATCTGCCCATCTCCTTCATTGCATCATGCCTGCACTGGGATCGTAAGCTCTGTGAGGCAGGGGTCTTGTGTATCATGTGGCACATTGGACACTGCTGGGTGCTGCTGTAATATAATAAATACCATTTATATTGCCCTGCAATGAATTACATAAGTCACTTTATCTGCCTGTTCTCCTAGTCTCACCAAGTCATTCTGAATTTCATTGCCCTTCTCCATCCTTACAACAACCTAATGTAAGCATCAAATGGCTGGTATTGACCTACTGCCTGGCAGCAATTTATTTAGGTTTGCTGTTATTTATGGCTGTGTGTTTTCTGCTTTCACAGTTATGACAGCCTGTCAATAAAATGAGTAGTTCAAAATATATATTCAAAACCAGTGTCCATTTATGTTTTATGGAAACCCCACTGCAACCTCTAACACAGACTTCTGTCATCTGTCTCTGAAAAAATGTATCATTCAGGTATTTAAAATACTATTTGACTTATTCAGCTGCTCCTTTTCCAAAGCACTTTGCCCCTGCTTTCCGTATTTTATTTGCAGAGGTGCAGAAGAGGGAGAAAAGGCAAGTCTTGTTTATGAATCCAACCTTTGATGCTGATTTTAATTTTAGCATCCTTAAATCACCACTACTGCACTTGCAATGGTTTGTACATCCCAATATCTGAGGCTAGAGTTTAGCCCTCCGGTGGAATTATAAGCAATTTTGAACACTATATAAATGTGATGATTCATAAGAGAAACACAACACAGGGGTATAGATGAACACAAGACATTATGAAACCCTGACTAGCATAAACCTGCAGTTGTCTGAACCGTGTTCTCAGGATACCCTCTCAGATGGAAATTGACTCACACAATTTATTTGTTGCAGCTATCTTCATTGTATGAGATATTACTATATCTCTTATTATTTACTTCAGGAGTTCTGACAGGATGCAGCTGACTAAACAAGTGCACTCTTAAGGTTACAAAAAGCAGATTCAAGAGAGCATCATTCCCTTTCTTTAACTTTAGTTTATTTCTCTGACTTTTGCAACCTCCCTTTGCAGTTTTACTTTCAACAATCCAAACAAGAAGATACAGTGCAGGAAGGATCTACTTCAGTTTGTTCTACGTTAATCTCTAAAATAGGGATGAGGTTTTATGCACTGATCTTTTAAAAGAAGTATTTTATTAAATATAGTATGCTGGTAAAATAGCCGATTGGCCAACATTTTCAAAATTAGGCCCCAATCCAGCAAAGCATCTAAGCACGGGCTTAACTTTCAGCATGTGAGTAGTCAAACTACTAAATAATAACTTAAGTAAGGGCAATATTTTCAGAAGTGACTAGGTGACATAGGGTCCTATGCTCCATTTTCAGTAGTGACACAGGCAATTTGGAGACAAAAGCCCATTGAAAGTTAATGGGAATTAGGCTCCTAAATCACTTTAGACACACTTGAAAATTTTCCCTAAGCGTCACTGAAACTCAATGAACATCAAATTATGAACATCCCAAAGCTCAAGATTGTTCAGATATTTTGGACCAGACTTTCTTCTGACATTTGTCCTCTTTGTGTCATTCAGGTCTGGAAGGGCCTCAATCCTGCTGTAAATAACCCATGCCGAATTCTCCTAGCATTGAGGAACTCTCTGCTGGAAAATCTTTGTGGAATCTGGGTCTTGTGCCTTTGCTCCTCCCCCCTTAGCACAGGGGGCATGGCAGAGGCCCATTACACTATGGCAATACACCACTGGCAGCACCATTGGGATTGGCCCAGCCCTGAGAATCAAATGGTCATAACCAGCTTCCTGAGCCCCAACTCCCCCTCCTGTGCCAACCGAAGCCACGGCACAAGAGAAACTCTACCCACAAACTCACTTTGGCTCATTATAGACATAAGGGTCATTGGAAAAATCGGAATGTGGGTCCAGGTTTGAATTTATGCCACAAGAAGCACTGCTGCATATCTGAAATCCATCCTCATCATTGGGTAAAATAAACAGTGAAGGCCTCTTCTAAATATCAAGCCCTGACAATGCTTTGTTGTATTTAAAAAATACTAATTTCATGGTTTGGGTTTATGAAATTGCCTAAGTTTAAAACCCCTAAAAACAGAGAGTCAGTATTTATAGTATTCAGAAAGAGGAGGGAGGGGAACAGAACTAAAAAAATAAAATAAAAATACTACAGTGATACCAATTCTCCTGATTTTATCAGGAGTCTCATAATATCCAATTTCCTTCTTAAAGCCACTTGCTTCAGGTGTCATGTTATTATATGAGAATCTAATTTTTCACTTAAAGAAAAAAAATAAGTCTCTAACCCTTATGGTTGCAGGGGGTTAAAACTGTGAATTCTAAAATGCTCAAAAAATAGAAGGCAAATAAAAAGAACCTAATTTTATTATTATTATTTTTTTATTCTAATCCACCCTCATGATTTTCTGGAGCATGATTCGTGGTTTTTGAATCCTTAGGAATGGCAACACTGTTTCATATAATCAATTTGCAGTCAAAAACAATTACTTTACTGTTGTCTGATGCACAAAGCATTATTATTACAGTATTATCTCAAAACTCCAATTTTCCCTTGACATACCCAAAATTATTCCTGCAATGAGCAGGAAAAAAAAATCAATCAACTGATTAACTTTTAAAATATCTTTCCTCACCATCAAATCAGGAAGCTACTACCCCCAAAATATTATTGTCTTCTATAAATTAAAACATTTCCTTGACCATATAGTTTTTAACCTGGTTGACTGAAATTCATCATAAATTCTAAGAAGATTAGAAAATCTAAATGCCATATCCTGGGGTCAAAGTTAAGCATGGATCATTATCTTGAGGTACCATATTAAGCATTCCTTTAATTTCACAGTACTTAAATTAATTGCTGATTAAGAAAAGGAAGAAAGAAAGGAAAATCTAGAGAGCTAATAGAGTATTTTTGGTTTCAACTCTAATGATCACTATTTTACAACACCACTTAAAATTCCTTTTTTTTTAACCTGAGACAACCACTTGAGCAATTCTTGTCTTATTTTGTTCTACAGCTCTCCATTTTCAGAAGTCTCAGCCTTAGTGTATCCAATCAAAAAGTGAATCATCAAACTGCTTGAAAGTTGTTCTTGTGGAATTTCTTTCTCACACAGCATGCAACCACTGAAGGCAGCCCCTTTTCTTTTTTCTGATCACAGTAAGGTGACCACATGGAAAGCTGAGAGTTCCCAGATCTGCTTTGCCAGTGTGCACAGGACATTCAGTGTGCTGAGTGGTGCTGCAAGGGCATTACAACTGGTCTCAAGCAGAGACTTCAAATGTCAAGTGTACAGCTAAAGAAGCCAAGACAAACACATGGTCCCAAAATGTACACAAGCACACAGCAGAGTAAAATAATGGGCACTGCCTGTCAAAAGATACTGCAGATTTCAAGCTGTGTACAGACATAGAACAAGATGATAGAAAAATGCAAAACTGTTCTTAGTCTCATCATACGGTTATAAACAGGGATCTAGACAGCTGTTTAACACCATATTGGGCTCTCTACCATACCCTCGCTGTCCAATGTGTGTCTGAGCACTGGAATACAATTTTTGTTGTTGTTCATAAATAAAAGGCTGCTGTTCACCATATGGGCTGAGCCAGAAAAATCCCAAGAAGATTGAAAAAAAGTGTTTTGTACGGCATATAAATAAAAGTCTTTGAGTACTGGAGGTCTCCAGGGCTCAGTCAGATATCTTCTACTTGATCTTAGAGCAGAAGATTTTTGAGGTTTCATTTCTTGGCACCGTACCATAGTTCAGACCAGACATGCATCACCTCTATCTGCATTACATTCTGATAGTTACGCAGCCATTAATCAAACAAATTAGAACTTGGCTGTTCATATAAATTGTTCAGTTGTCCAAGAGGGGTCTGTAGTTATTTTTTAACATTACTCTCGGTGCGTTCTATTAAAGGTTTATTGCGTTTTGATACTGAGAGGATATTGCTTGCCATTGCAAGAATTGCATTAGTTACAAGATAGTGTTCATCTAGCATTAGTGTTTCCATTAGTGTGGACAGTTCAAACTGGGTAAAACGCACATCTCATGCATAATTTAACAGACTTCATATAGTGAGTCAAAAACTGTTGTTATAACAACATAAAAAAGCAGACTATTTCTTTTGAGACTCATCACTAGGGGATATTAAAAACCAAGGCAATCATTCTGTAGAATTATTAATCATCTTCACATGCAGCCGCAAAGATTAGAATGGAATGCACACAGCCTTTGCATTACCTCCTTTGAGGCTCTGCCCCATTTGTAAAGGACTCCCAGGTCCTGTGAACCAAATGACCTTCCCTTTCCTCCATCAAATTCGCTCTTCCTTTCTCTTCACTCTCCAACCAGCTACACTGCTTCTTGCACTCTGAACTATTGTCCTATGTATAAGGTTTGGCTGAGTTAGACTGCAAGGTCCTCCGGGCCTGGACTCTGCCTTCCTACATGTTTGTTTGGGTTTTTTTAAACTGAGAATCACATGCATTCTAAAAATCTGGGGGGGGGGGGACACGACAAAAAAACCACCAAGCCGAGTTTTTACCCCAAAAAGGGAGACGTGCCAGAGACTCCATGAAATCCATTAAGGACTTCACTATCACTATTCATTTCACATGGAAGACACTCAGAGACTGCAGTGATGGGGTCAGAATAAAACCCTAAGATACCCATATGTACATCACTCTGTACATCATCATAATCCTAGCAGGCACTGAATCATAACATTCAGATCTGAATCTGAACCAGCGCAAACTTTGGGGGGATTGGGATCTAGGGGTTTACTTCATGCTCTGCCATCTCAAATCATCTTTACCTGAAGCACATCTTGTATCTCTGTATTAAAGTGTATACTGTACCTCTATTTGGGATGGCAGCAAGGTCTAATGGATAGGGCATGGGACTGCAAGTCCTGTGCTCTTCCTGGCTCTGCCACTTACCTGCAGTGTGCCTCTGTTTCTCCTCCCACCCTTCGTCTGTTTGTCTATTTTGATAGTAAGCGCTCTGTTGCAGACACCATCTCTTGGTAGGTGTTTGTACAGCAGCTAGCACCAGTGCCCCAAGCTCATTCAGGGTTTCTTCTAACTTCTGTAATACTGCTACCATAAGGCATCCAGTACCTGATTCATATTTTCTCTGTCTCTTCTGGTTTATCATGGTGTAGTCATAAACTAAGTCAATAATTAGCTTCATTGTTTCCAAGAATCTCCAGACTTTTGAAGTGGCTCTTAAATAATACTGGCTTCAATTGCCTGGGAGCTGTAGGAATTGAGTTCTGCCTTTCGCTTGGGATGATTCAGGTAACATGGCTGAATTCTTTAGCTGCTTACATGACCAAGTGGCCAGGGGAGGGGGGAAGTGACCACCATGCACTCCCTCTAACTGCAACTGGGAAACACTCCAACTGCTGAGAGAGGAAGTTAGTGATAGACTATGACAGAAAGGTGCAATTTCACTAATTGTTACTGACTTACCCCATCCATCATACCCACTTGTCCCTTTCAAATATGCTCCATAAATCTCTGTGCCGGTGGTGTGATGCTGCACTGAAGTGACATTACCACAACCCTTCCACCTCATCCTTTCCCACTACCGCACTAGTTTTACCCTCTGCCCTGACTGTCCATTCAAATTGTGTGTTGCTTTAACCTTTAGTACTATACCTCACCATTTAAATCCCAGGAGCTATATATTATCCAACTATATTGCTGATCTTAATGATCATCTGTTTACATTTAGAAGTAGCAGTTTCTAGCGGGTGTAGGATAGTATTGGCAGCCAGGAACTCCTACATTCTAATCCTTGCCTCTGACACTGGCTCTCTGAACCAGTCACTTAACAGCTCTGTGCCTCAGTTTCCCCATCTGCAAAACACTCGCATATAGCAGCTGCATCACAATGGTGCTCCAAGGATTATCTATCTGAACAATTCTGAAAGTATTAAGCACTAGCTATGTCAATTATCATTATGATAGGGTCACCCAAAAGGATCCATAGCACCTTCTAAATGTAACAAGGTGATATACAAATTATACCCCTGCTCAAATGTAGCTACTTCTAGGGTAAAACATGTCAGCCATTTCACAGCATACATAACAGGTGAGAGCACAAAAGTGATGGATTAGCCAGTTGGTGACTGACTGTGGATGGTGTTAAACCTGTGAGTTACTATTAGTAGTAAGTGAGGACACGCTGACCAGGAATTCCATGGGTCAGCTGTAAAAACTGAGCAATCTTGATTACACGGAGAACATATTCCCTGGGGTGGGGATGCTACATTTATCCACCAGCTAATTCCTGAGTACAAATGGCACAGACCTCACTTTCCCAGGAAACCACCAGAGAGATTGTGCTTGGGGCATGCACAACCTTCGCCAGTGAGATTCCTGCACTTGGCGGGTGACATTTTGCACGTGCCCTTGATTGAGTTGAGTTCAGCTCAGTCACTGACCTGCCATATGACTTTGGGCAAGCACTCTGTGCCTCAGTTTCCCCAATATAAAATGGGGATGATGACTTACCTTCCTTTGAGTTCTATGGAAGAAAAGCATTACATAGGCGTGAAGTATTATTGAAAGATCAGCGGCATAGATTTAAAAATGAAACACTCACGGACTGTCATTCTTATCTAGAAAGTTAGCACAGTTCAATTTCCAAGTTTAAGCTCTATGATTTAGGATAAAAGCTGGCTGAATACCTGTCCATGATAAAGTCAATGAGAAAATGACAATAGTAACACAGTAAGGAAAATAAGAATAAGAAGATGACAGCAGGGAATGTCACAAACTAAAGGCTATCAAGAGAAAAAAGAAATTGCTGTGATTCATAATCAAGTGCTAAATGGTAATACATAAATCACACAGAATACTCTGTGTGTATTCACCAATGCACTGAATTTTCTGTTAAAAATTATAAAAGTTGCCTTAGGTGTTATACAGTAAACACAAGCCCCTGTGTGTGGAAGGTACATACAGGCTAATCTGAGTGATCACTTATGAGACCACTGGAACTCAGTTTTCAATGAATGCGACTTGGATAATGATTTATCTCTGGTCTCAAAGTCAAGACTCTTCAAAACAGCCAGCAGGAACACAAAAACAATAGATCTGATTTGAAGATAGAAAACAAGAATCACTGTTCATGCACTTTTTTTCTGCAGTTTCCCGACTGCCAGACCCATTCACATGAACAATGTTTGAAGCAAGCTACCAGCCCCAGATCAAGTACACTCGATGTCAAAATATGGCTCACTCAGGGAGACAAGCAGTGCTTGTCGCTTGGACTCCAGAGTCACAGAGAGGTTTACAAAAGAGAAATTGGAATGGAGGGACATAGGGATGGGGGTATTGGTGGGGGGAGGTATTGTTATGCTGGAAAAACTTCCTCGGATGTAGACAGGTACGGGCAAAAGGCAAATACCAGCTAAAAAATAAAGGAGAGTATCTCTACCCAGTAACTGCCTTTGGCTAATTTAAGTGCTGCTCCTATTAATAACCAGATTCTGCACCCTTTAATCACATTCAGAACAGAAGCATTTTACTCTGCAGTTATTCCTGTTGATTTCAGCGGACTTTCTTGTGGAGTAAGCTATTATTCAATGTGAGTCAAGGGTGGTGGAAAACGGCTCAAAGATACAACAAAGTGCTTTATGGGAGCTAGTTCCCCCAGGTACTATGAGCCATCCTTCTCAGTACCCATAGATGATTCTTGTCCCCCTCTCCCCTGTGTGTCTCACTACAGTAACAACAGGACTGTGGCTCTGACTCAAGAAAGTACTTAATCATGTGCTTAACTTAAGTGCTTTCATGAATAGGGATTTCATCTTGAATTGATGAGGCCCTTGCCCTCAGGAAGTAGCATTGGATGGAGATCCTGCCCTAGAATGGTAGATGTAAAAACAAGAAATTATACAAGCAGTTTGTCTTCTTGATGATTTCTTATGCTCCCTGAAAATAGTGGAAAGCTCATGTTCTCTGTCCCAGACACTCAAGAGCAGGATGCTTTATTGAAGTGTTACAGTGTTTTCCTTCTATTATTTATAACCTTATATACTCCCACATATACTGAAAGACATTCCCCGAGTGCATGGGCAGTCCTCAGTTTAATAAAATGCAGACACTATCTTAGCTAACTGTATTACCTGCGCAATCCCTCAATAACAGCAATGGTACAGCTGTCTGAAAATATAAAAGCTAAACCTTTTGCAACAACAGGGTCAGATGGCCAGTTTGAACATATTTGAGCATTAGCAGGATTTTGCAATAGGCTGCCACAGTTTGATAAACACCAATCAGGCTTTGATTAAAAATCAGCTGTGACCCAAGATTAGCCTGCCAGAGATTAACCAACTAGTAACTGGGGAACTTTAAACTGACTCCTTTTCAGTTGGAACCCACTGATCTGAAAAAATAAGAGCATCTGTTGGGTAAATAATAGGAGAGTGTGTACAGATTGAACATAAAGTGTTACAAGTATGAAATCAAGGAATTACATTCAACAATTTGTATTAAAGGAGATTAAATTTGGAAATATCATCAGTGGAGACCTCTGCTTTTTTCATGCCAAAGAAAATCAGCATGAAAAATATGTCCTATAACTATTACTCATTCATTTTTGTAACTGGGAACTGAAAGAAAAACAAAGAATGTGAAAACCAAAGCATATTTGAGTTACTTGAGCAGTTTGAGGAACAGGTGCTTTATTCTATAGGACTCAACTAGCATTACAAAAACAACTGAGAGCATATGAAATAACCAGGAACCTAATGTCTGTGGGGAGTTAAATGTCCCTTAGTGGGAGGTAGTTAAAAGAAATCATTATCATTAAATGAGGGGCTTCTGTTCTACAGTGTTTGATAATAGGCAAAATTAATGGTTTATTAGAGAATTATTAGAGAATGCATTTTAGAAGGTTTGTTCTAAGTTTCTGTCACAAAACAATTTTTTGTTTTGTTTTTTTAAAAGCACAGAAAATGAGCTTGAATTTAAAAGTGAACAGAAACATCTAAGAAACACCTCTGGCCTTGTAAACAGCAGAGCCAGCATTAATGAATCATAGAATCATAGAATATCAGGGTTGGAAGGGACCTCAGGAGGTCATCTAGTCCAACCCCCTGCTCAAAGCAGGACCAATTCCCAACTAAATCATCCCAGCCAGGGCTTTGTCAAGCCGGGCCTTAAAAACCTCCAAGGAAGGAGACTCCACCACCTCCCTAGGTAACGCATTCCAGTGCTTCACCACCCTCCTAGTGAAATAGTGTTTCCTAATATCCAACCTAGACCTCCCCCACTGCAACTTGAGACCATTGCTCCTTGTTCTGTCATCTGCCACCATTGAGAACAGCCGAGTTCCATCCTCTTTGGAACCCCCCTTCAGGTAGTTGAAGGCTGCTATCAAATCCCCCCTCATTCTTCTCTTCTGGAGACTAAACAATCCCAGTTCCCTCAGCCTCTCCTCATAAGTCATGTGCTCCAGACCCCTAATCATTTTTGTTGCCCGCCGCTGGACTCTTTCCAATTTTTCCACATCCTTCTTGTAGTGTGGGGCCCAAAACTGGACACAGTACTCCAGATGAGGCCTCACCAATGTCGAATAAAGGGGAACAATCACGTCCCTCGATCTGCTGGCAATGCCCCTACTTATACAGCCCAAAATGCCGTTAGCCTTCTTGGCAACAAGAGCACACTGTTGACTCATATCCAGCTTCTCGTCCACTGTGACCCCTAGGTCCTTTTCTGCAGAACTGCTACCTAGCCATTCGGTCCCTAGTCTGTAGCTGTGCACGGGATTCTTCCGTCCTAAGTGCAGGACTCTGCACTTGTCCTTGTTGAACCTCATCAGGTTTCTTTTGGCCCAATCCTCTAATTTGTCTAGGTCCCTCTGTATCCGATCCCTACCCTCTAGTGTATCTACCACGCCTCCTAGTTTAGTGTCATCGGCAAACTTGCTGAGAGTGCAGTCCACACCATCTTCCAGATCATTAATAAAGATATTAAACAAAACTGGCCCCAGGACCGACCCAGAAATGAGCCCATTTCTGATTGCTACCCATCCCCATGCCAGCTTCTAGAAATAGTAATCTATACCAGGGGGTGAAAGGAGAAGGATACCATGCATACACGCCATTGGTGGGTCGGGTGTGTGTGTGCAAACATGCTGAACATGCTCCCTAGCTTCTAGGCTCCATAACACACCTCAAGTGTCTTCTGTCAGGGCATCACAATGAAAGAGTAGGTTTCTACTGCCCAGATTGTCAGATAGAAATTTTGGTAGAGCACTGTGCATGGGTATCGATCTAATTGGCTAGGTACTTACTTACATGGTCCCATCATTGTATTAGCTCAGCACCTTCGAAGTACTTATCCTCACAATACCCCTGTGAAGTAAGGAAACATTATTATCCCTGTTTTAGGGCTGGGGAAATGGGGCACAGAAAGATGAAGTGTTTTGCCCAAGGTCACCCACGAAGCTTGTGATAGAGCCAGGAACAGAACCCAGAGCACCTGACTCTCCAAACAGTGCCTGAACCAGAAGACCACCTTTCCTTTATCACGCACGGTCCAAACCAGCAAGGTACTGAGCATTGCCTAAGAGTCAGCGAGAGCTGAGGCTGCTCAATGCCTCGCCCATAGATTCATAGATTCTAGGACTGGAAGGGACCTCGAGAGGTCATCGAGTCCAGTCCCCTGCCCGCATGGCAGGACCAAATACTGTCTAGACCATCCCTGATAGACATTTATCTAACCTATTCTTAAATATCTCCAGAGATGGAGATTCCACAACCTCCCTAGGCAATTTATTCCAGTGTTTAACCACCCTGACAGTTAGGAACTTTTTCCTAATGTCCAACCTAGACCTCCCTTGCTGCAGTTTAAGCCCATTGCTTCTTGTTCTATCCTTAGAGGCTAAGGTTAACAAGTTTTCTCCCTCCTCCTTATGACACCCTTTTAGATACTTGAAAACTGCTATCATGTCCCCTCTCAGTCTTCTCGTTTCCAAACTAAACAAACCCAATTCTTTCAGCCTTCCTTCATAGGTCATGTTCTCAAGACCTTTAATCATTCTTGTTGCTCTTCTCTGACCAATCAGACTATAAGTACCTAAAGTTCATAGCTTGCATTAAGTAAATGTCTATTTAATTTATTATTTTAAGGTATTTGTTTATGTGGTAAAGACACACAGAAATTACCCTTTTCCTTCTCCACTAGACTATAATTATTGAGCTGTAATTTCACATACAGTACAGATAGCCCATGGCAAGGATTTTATTTATAGGCACATATGTCCTCTTTTCTATACTCTGTACCCTGTAAGTAATGCAGCAAAAAACTTGTGTTGCCACACGTACCCAACACTACATTAAAACAACATGAAACAACGTACTGGAGTCACTCCTCAGTGTAGTGGGGTTTACATTCAGAACTAGCATTAGAGTCAATGGATAAATCAAGGTAGTCAATGTTCCCAAGGGTCTGACTCCATGACAAAAATGGAGAATGTTTAGAATTTAAAATTGCTCCAGCACCTAGGCACCAAAAGGCACATTTCAGCGCTAACTGCATGTTAATTTTCTAATAAAATCCAGTTCACAACCCATCTGCTAAAAGCCATAAGAGATTATAAACAAGGAGGAGATGTGAAGTGGACACTGTCTGGGAATCCATCAGTTACGCCAATCAGCTCTGAATACAAGCACTGTTGAGTAAAATCTTAAATTGCTGTTCATTGGCAATGACATTCAAACAGCAGAACAACATGTTTAAAGAAACTGATAACAATTAAATAACGGATTGAGAAAACTCAAGTTGGAAAATCTCCAGGCAGTCAGCTCAGTCATCATTAGCAGTTGCCAGTCTTCTTAATAAACATTAAGGAAAAGATTTAGACACAATCTTTTCCTAACCTGTATTATCTGCCCCCTTTTCGGAAGGGTTGTGTGAAATCCTGGCCCCAATGAAGTTAATGTCAAACTCCATTGACTTCAATGGGGACAGGATTTCACCTGATAAGTCATCTTGCAGACGTATTAGCCCAGTATGGACAAGGGCAGTTTGAACAATACAGCACAGAATGGGCAAGTTCTAATAATATGCATGTTTCTAGTGATGAGCCTTATTTATTCCACCCCTCAACCTGATCTTGCAGCTTGACTTCAACAAGAGCTCAGCCCCAGGGCCGCCGAGAGGAGGTTCGGGCCCCGGTGAAAAAAATTTTTCAAGCCCCCCAGCAAGGGCGGACCGGCTAAACAGGACAGACAAGGGGGGCGGGGGGGGGGAGCCGGGGAAGCCGGGCCCCGGGCCCCCTTCTGGACCACCGGGCCCCGGCAATTTGTACCAGCTTCTCCCCCCTCTCGTCGGCCCTGCTCAGCCCCACAGCCTTCTGCTCACTTGCACCTATTTCAAACCAGTGTAAATCCACTGACATCAATGGAATGCCTCCTGCATTGCACCAGCATACGCCAGGGGAGAATCTATCCCAGAAGTTACTCTGCACTTTGCTGGATCAGTCTCTATTACAGGAAAGTAATAGACACATGGACAAAGTAATCTGAAACACATTAAGCTGTACAATAGGAAAAAGATTCTGAATGTTCCATTCTTGCATCCACTCCTATGGTTTCACTGGACTTGCGCTAGCCACACGAGGAATTGCACCAGCGATAAATTTGGCCCACCACATATATTCTTGACAGTGAGTAAAACTGCACAAACTCTAGTAAGTTGCACAGGTTTGTCCTAATCTATGTTTTATTCTTTCACATACACCTCTATTTGCGGTGAAAAGAAATAGATATCAGATGTGACAAGTGTATGTTTTTTTCAGATATCCGACTGTTCATTTTGACTTGGAAGGGCTAGAGCACCTTTCAAAAGTTTTAGCCCTCTGTTTCTGAGGAACTTATCCTTGTGGCATGTCTGTCACTTTTCACAGTGCTCCAGCAAGTCTTTGCGATTTTCCCATAATGGCAGTTGTTGACAGGTTGTTAGGGCTGACAGTGAATATGTTTGAAAAACTGTCAAGCTGGTGGAAAAAAAATTAGGAGCGAGAGGGAGCCTCCTTACATTTGTAACAGCATGTTAAACTGTAAATGCATTCTCAAAATGCATAGACTTACTTCCAGTCAAGTTATTTGCCCTACAATGACAGCATATGTGAATATATGATCTTTAAAAATTAATGTCAGATTGTCACTTCAAAGGTCACAGTCACATTACCGTGCAGCTCTATTTATCTGTATAGAATTGATTTTGCCTTTAATGCTCAATAATAGCCATTCCAAGCAAGCAAATTACTTGAAAATATGGCTCTATTGGTACAACTAGCCTTTAATTAGTCTAATATTACTACTGTCAGAGGCATAACTGGCCAATAAGAGCCTAAAGCAATGCATGCAGCCTGGCTTCCATCCAAATGTATTTGTTTGCACTGCATGGAGGGGACATAGGAAAAGATTCTCCCAAAGATTCTCTGCACTGAACAGAGGCAAACAGACTATGCAAGCTATGGCCAGCCCTCTCCCCCTCTCTGAAAGCTCTTTAGTTCACTCCATCAAATGCATCTGAATCTTCAGATAGACTATTAAAATTTTCTTCGCTCACAATTACACTAGCTACCTACAAACTGATTAAGTGCCAGATTACATGAATGTTACTCCGATTGAGTAGTTCCTTACTCCACAAGGAGTCCCTTTGAAGTAAGTGGGACTAAACACCAACAAATGCTACCAAACGCAAGTAAGGGAGCACAATCTGGCTTCAAGATGTTAGGCCACCTATTCTACCTGTGCATTGCATTTAGGCCTGTGCAATTTCACTACAGCCAGCACCAGGGCCGGCTCTGGCTTTTTGGCCACCCCAAGCAAAAAAAAAAAAAAAAAAAAAAACGGGGCGGCCAGAACGGCAAAGCAAAAAAAAAAAAAAAAACCTGTGGCACAGCCGGAGCGCGGGTGCAGGGGGACCGGCTAGTGGGGGGGTGGAGGAGGGAGCGGGCAGGAGAGAGAGAGAAGGGGGGGCAGCCAGGGCTACAGCGGGGCACTGCCACGCGGCCCCTTCCGCCGCGCCGTGCCGCACCGCCTGCCGCCTGGGCTCCGCTCCGGTCGGCGGGGAGGGAAGGATGAGGACTGCCCTGCTGGGCTTGCTGCAGGGCGCTCCCGTCCTCCGCGCCACCGACCCCTACAGGGCGGCCGGAGCGGAACAAAAAAAAAAGCGGCCGTGGATCGTTCAATCTGCCGCCCCAAGCACCAGCTTGCTTGGCTGGTGCCGGCCCTGGCCAGCACAATGGCCACAGGGGTTAGCAAGGCATAATCTTTCAAGTTTGGTTTTAGCGTAACCCAATGCATGATGATCCTTAACCAAATTCCCATTTATGAAGGACAGTTTTTAAGAGACTCCTCTTTTGGCTTGGGTTTCATTTTTAAGGCTTAAAAATGTGTTTCATTCTTTTTATAATGCTGATTTGTTGGGCAGCTCAAAAATAACACTGCTGATACTGACAATCTATCCATCTATAGTATTTCTACAGGGCTTATCTGTGTGGCATAGACTCTAAAAACAGAGGAAGAAATACATTAATCTGCACATTAATGTAATCATGGGCACAGAACAGGACTACCAATATGTAAATGAGAAAACTGAATGGGAACTTTTCCCAATTAGGTGTTCAGTTAAACAAAAGATATACCTGGAGATTTAGAAGCAGCATCTCCCAATACATGGTAATTACATTTGTAATGGTGTAGAAAATGAGGCTGTATAGGAAAAAATAAGGATGTTTAATTTAAGGAGATAAATTTTTGGAAAATTCTGGGGCAGGGGAGCTGGACTGGATAAATCAAGGAAGCAAATGAACTGCTGAGGGGAAACAGAAAATGAGCTCACACATAAAATCATGTATTTTCTAGGGTTAAGTGCAGCATCAGAAAATAAATAGATTGGGAGTGAAGAAAGAAGACAGTATGAGACATGTAAAAGAAAGAGGCACATAAAAGGTGAACAAAAACATTAGATATTGTACAGAGGAAGACTTGAAATATCACAGAATCAGGTAAAAGTATGCAACTAATATGATAATTATGATATGTTGCATGTATGAAAAGAGAGGTCCATGGGATTGAGTGTGGTTTGGGATCCAGGACTTCCTAAATTCAAATCGTACTTTGGCATGTTTGAGAATGCTTAATCCTGCTCTTACAGAAGTTAATGACAAAACTTCCATTTCAACAGGAGCGGGATTAGGCCATTATTCTCTCCCCAGCTCTAACCAGTAAAGTGAGGATAATAATTGTAGTGACAGGTAATTCTGTCTCACAGGAGCACTGTAAGGATGACCTAGGATATGTACTGTGCTGTGAAATGCTAAATATGATTATGCAAGGATTTCTATCCAAAGATCTCAAAGCACTTTCCAAACATTAATAAATGAAACTTCAGAATATCCTTGGGACCACATATATAAGGAAGGCAGGCAGGATTCAGCCCCTAGCAGAGCAGTGATCATTATTTTACATCTGATAAACTGTGAGATTAAGTGATTTGCCCATCGTCACTCAGCAAATCATTGGCACCGTGGAAATAGAACTCAGGAGGCCTGAGATTCCCTGACACTCTTGCTGTAGGGTGTGAACCTGTGAGTTATCAATGGAATCTGAAGATACTCAGCTTTTCATAGGAGATGCTCAGCAGCTGGCTCTGGTGCAGAAAAGAGGAACATCCAAAGAAGATTTCATGAGAGGATAGGGAGGATAAATATGTTTTTTATTGTAGACACATAAACAAGATGCCAACAGCGGAAGAAAAGTAATACCTTAAAGAGTCAGCAAAGGTAATTTATTGACAGACCACTACAAAACTAAATGAATTCTTTGCCTCGCTTTTCAGCAAAGAGGATAGGGAACACAAGTCAGAATTCATATTAAATTTCCCTGGGGAAGAAAAAGAAATACTGAAGGAAAAGAGGATCATGCTAGATCATGGGGGGAGGGATAGCTCAGTGGTTTGAGCATTAGCCTCCTAAACCCAGGGTTGTGAGCTCAATCCTTAAGGAGGCCACCTAGGGATCTGGGGCAAAAATCCATCTGGGGATTGGTCCTGCTTTAAGCAGGGAGTTGGACTAGATGACCTCCTGAGGTCCCTTCCAACCCTGATATTCTATGATTCTAGAACAGTAATCAAGAAACTAGAATGTCTCAAAACTGATACAATTTCAGGACCAAGCAAATTCCACCCAAGAATTTCTGGAAGAAAGAGTTAATCATTTAGGGAATCCTTTACAAATTGTATTTGAAAGTCATTTAAAAAGGGGTGTAATAGTGGGCTAGAGAAAAACTAATGCAACATCTACAATGCATTTGAAACTCAAGACATCTACAGCAGTTCCAGGAAATTACAGACATGCAAACTTGACATACTGTAATAGAGAATACTAGTAAAGTAATCAAAGACAGATTGGGAGAACATCTGAAAGAGTGTGTTTAATTGTCAACTGTCAACATGATGTCACAAAAGGATGATCACACCCGGGAAATATGGTCAAATATTTTAATGTGAAAAAGGCTGGTGCGTGAATCAGATTTACATTGAATTTATGATACATTTAGATCCACACAAAACTGCTAGGCTATAAAGGACCAGATGCTGCTGTGGCTCTGAACATGGCACTCTACTGAAAGTCAGCAAGAGTTCAGAGTGAAGGAGCGCTGTAGGATCATCAGTACTATGGTACCCAGACGAGGAACCTATGTGGCTATAGATCCATGGCAGATATTGAAGACAAAAGTGAGGGGTAGCAATTTGAGATGAAGGTCCCTCCTCTGCACTCCTTGTACACCCAAACCTCTCGCTAAGTTCTAGGTGTGTAGGAGAATGAAGGGTCAGCTCTGAAGTAACCAACCAGTGGAGTGCTATGGGGACCAGTATGAAGATATATGTTGTTAACTGTCATGTTCATTATGACAAAGATAACTTATTAATGTGATGCAAAACTGAGGAGGGGAGTCCAAAGTCTATTGGATTTTAGTAGCTGAAAAGATTGAAAGAAAATATTATAAATCTATACAACTGTAGATTGTTTTATTAAATAAAGAGGAAATTAAGAGAGTACCTCATTGAAATACATTACAGTAATGTCAAAAGAAAATATAGAATAGAAGCTACACTGTCACATCTGCACAGTTACATAGCTACATAGAGAAACTAGAAGAAGTTTTTAGAAGTCAAGCATTTGGAGAAAAAAATACATTGGAATAAAACTGCTAATTCAAAAGTGGGGACAGATTTGAAAAGGTTTCTCGGCTTCTTTCAATACTATAAACATTCAGTTTCTAAATTTTGGTGGTGATGGGGAAACACTTAGCTGGCAATTTCATTGGGGGGAGGGTCTAAAACATAAATAAATACACAGTAGGAGTGGCCTAAATTTGTTGCCATCTATAAATGTTACCTCTGTTACCTAATACAGGTCATTTATATTTATTAGATAATATCTAGTAAATGCTTAGAAGTTCTAATGAATATGCATGGTCAGTATTGACCAAAAGGATAAAATGCAAGACTTCTCTGCGGGGGTACTGAGCTAAAGATGAGCAATAAGATTCAGTGTAGGAATGAGCTCTGTGCCTCGCTTTGCTGCTACTACTTTGTAAACGTTTATAAACTTATGCTTCCCAATTCCAAATGAAACTAAACTTCTTAGAGGAATCAAAGTTTTATGTTTAAAAAATCTTAAAAACCCAATGTGAAAAATATTTAGAGGCCTTTCCCCATAAAGATATATAATGTCATATGAGGGGTATGGAAAGCAAAGGGCCGATCTGTGGTAAACAGATTTTGAAACTACTCTAAAACAGCATCTCATAACATGTCTTAAGGGCTGATCCAACTCCCACTGAAGTTAATGTGTGACTTTCCATTGAATTTAATGGGAGCTGATCAGACCATCATTGCAAAAGTACAGGTACAAAGTTTATATATAGAAAGACAACTAATTTTACCTGGATTTGTCTTTTGTTTTTTTAAACTAATTTAGGGCTCAATCTTCCTCCAACTGAAGTTAATTGGAGTTTTGCAACTGATTTCATAAGCAGCAAGAAGAGGGTACATATTTTCTGTTATTAAAAATAGAAATAACTTAGCTATGCTGGTTCCTAAATAAAATTAAAGCTCTTCATCCCAAATTTCTGCTGTAAATACAGTATATTCTCACTGTGACTTTTCTTTGACATATGGGGGCTGTTCTCAACCCCAAAAGGTCTGTTATAAATTCATTTTGATAAAATCTAAACTTTGCAACCCAAGAAATGTCTCAGATATCAAGAAAAAAAATCCACAAACCACCACCTCCTGCACTCTTTACTTCCATGGGAGTTCTGCCAGAATAAGGAACTTTGCCAGAATCAAGACCATGAAAAACTTAGTAGTTATCCAATATTTTCTCACATACAAGATGTAAATAAAATGCATTTTGGATAATGTATATTTAAAAACATAATGAATGCAATGACAAAGGACAGTAAATAAAAACAGTCACCAATTTATAAGAGATTTCTATCTTTGCAATAAGATTACATTGGAACAGGCTTCAATATTTTAAAATGTATGTATGTTCTTTATTTTTCCCCAGTACTTTAATTTTTAGAAAGTATATCATGAAATTACAAACTCTGATACCAAGTATCAGAGGGGTAGCCGTGTTAGTCTGAATCTGTAAAAAGCAACAGAGGGTCCTGTGGCACCTTTAAGACTAACAGAAGTATTGGGAGCATAAGCTTTCGTGGGTAAGAACCTCACTTCTTCAGATGCAAGAAGTGAGGTTCTTACCCACGAAAGCTTAAACTCTGATACCTTCATAATGGGAAAAAAGTCTGAATTCTATCTGTGTTAATCCAGAATAACTCTATTTAAATTCTTGGAGTTATCCAGCACAAATAGAAGCAACATTTGGCTCTAATAATATAAATACTGTACTATGAAGTAGTAAAGAAAAACTCCAAATGCAAAAGTGGTGCATTCACCTTCCACATTTGCTCTTTGCTATTTTTGCAATGCATGTCATTGTTGCCATTACTAACAGAGTCTGTGTTCCATAAAGGACCACTGAGGTCCCTAATTCTGGTAACATAATACAATAACATTAAAAAAATCTAATAATTATTTGCATAAAATAAATATTTTTTGCCATTCACTGCAATTAACAAGCAACTTGTGATCTAACAAATGTTACAATCAGTTTCATTTAATTAAAATAATAAATATTATACAGTAATGCAGATTGACATTTATATATTCATTTACGTGAAGCTGGATTTATGGTCAATGCTTTATTTGATGGAGGCCACAAATAATGGCTATTAAACTGCCACAGGATGGACACAAGATCATATTAATGAAATTAGACAAGGCAGGGCACTGATATATGGAGCCCTCCTGCTAGAAAATAAAGTAAGTCATGTCCAAAGCAGATGTTTTCTTTGGCTGCAGTTAACTTTGCTAAATTTTTACTAGGCAGTTTAACTTAAAATATGTTAAGGTGTAAGGGAACAGAATCCCTATGACAGTGCCCTTCGAGATGTATTACAAGTAAATTAATGCACCACGTTAGTTCTCTTTTTCTGATCTCAAACAAATCCATGCAAAATGAATTCCTAAGTATAAGATAAGTCTATTATATCAATTGTAGTCAAGTTAGAATTAAGGAGTCTGAAAAAAAGCATGCGGGTGGGTGGGAGAAATTACTCATTTTTCTAATTTGTTAACTAATATATGTCTATCCAGGTAATGAAATTAACTATAGATCCCTCCCATTTTTAGGAGTATATTACAATTTTTGGAATAGGGGTGGGAGGTTATTCTAGTGCAAATAAAAGTGACCACAGGATAAAGGTATTTCTACAGGGAAAAGTCTCTTCTTACCTCCACAATTTGTTCTCCTATCAGACCGTCTGCCCCATACTATAACATGATGAACTGTGTGATAATTCATTGCTCCTCACTCCAAAGCTTTTTATTAAATATAATACTGCAGTTTCCATCCTTACAGTGCATTCATAACAAATCAGGCTAGTCTGTGGCTCTGTTGCAGTGAATAAATAATCCCAAGTAGCAGAACATGGTGAAAAATGAAATCAAACTTGCCTTGTGGGCAAATTATCTAACTGGATGCTGTGTGTGAAGTTCAAATAAACATTCAGTAAAATGGAATAGCATCTCAAAGTTTGATATTTATCTTTGTGGATTTATTTACACCTCAGGATCTTTCATGCCAGACGGGCTCAGGGGGAAAAAAATAATTTGGGTTATGGCCATTTGGGCAGGTAATACCTAGCTCAAAAAAGAGCTGAAAACATGGGACTGGTGTGTGAAGGTTAATGACTTAACACAGAGCTCTCAGACTGGATAGATGGCTTACAAAGTGATGGGACATTTTAACTATGGAAAAAATGAGCATTCTAAAGAGCAATTCATAAGACAGATTTGGATACATAGCTCAATTTGGTTACTTATGTTGAAGCTTGAACATAAAACCTCAGGCCAGATGCTCAGATAGTATAAAACAACATAGCTCCACTAACACCCATGGAGCTATGCCAATTTACACCAGCTGAGAATCTGGTCCTGAATCTGGAGTGGACCACAGCATTGTAAGACAGTCAACTCCCATCTCAGCTCCTTCAGGTCTATCTGAAAATGGTACAAACATGAATATTTTTTGTCCCTTTGAAAGTCTTTGGACAATTGATCCAAAATGTCTTGGAGCTTTTTGATCCATTCAGCATGGGAAGTGTTCGTGTTTCTGGAGAATTATTTGTACTATAGGAAAGGCCAGTCTGCTGAGGATGTCTATGGAAAAGGTGCGAATGAGAGCCCTCAGTCACTTCTGCTCCTATAGCATGAAAACATGTAGCCATGAACAAAACTAAAGATGGGTCAAATTGTGACTTTTAGCCTTTGTCTGAAGTAGCCACCTCTCGGCACGGCACAATCTTTCCTCAACTATCGCAGTGTGCAGTGGGCTAGGTAGGCTGCACTATTCCTTTGGTCCAGTGCAGTTTGCTCTACCTCAGCAGTTCTCAAACTTTAGCAAACGGAGGACCCTCATTTTGATTTAAAATTTTTTGCAGACTCCCAAGCCTCCTGCTCAGCCCCAGGCCCCACCCCCAAGCCACCGCTTCCCCCAAAGCCCCACCCCACCTCTTCCCGCCCCCTCCTCCCAGCACACCCCATTCCCACGCCTCCCGCTCCCTCCCAGCGCCTCCTGCTTGCCACTGAACATTCCCCGGCATGCAGGAGGTGCTGGGAGGGAGGGGGAGGAGTTGAAGGAGGGAGGAGGAGGAGTTGATCAGCGGGCCCTGCAGACCCCTGGAGTACCCTCATGGACCCCCCCAGGGGTCCGCAGACCCCAGCTTGAGAAACGCTGCTCTCCCTGATACAGCCAGTCTGGTCTACAGGCTGGTGTGGAGCTGGGTGGGACTATGGCCCTGCTCCTCCTCAGAGTGCATCTATGCAGCAATCCCCAAGCTCCTTCAAGCACAAGGATTACAACTTAGACCGGTCCTTGATCGACCAAGGCAAGGGTATGAAGATACCTCGTTCACTCTGCAATCTCACGCCTGAAAACCTACTTAGGAGACTATAGCAACCAGGCCTGTGGTATTTAGACAGGTGCATAAACCCCCCCAGAAATTTCTAACCTCATCCTGAGGATTCCTCCTTCCAATACTGCATAGTGTAGACGTGTGCATTTCAGAAAGGTAGCTTCCCTCTCTTCTGTGACATAGAAACAATGCCTCAAATCAAAGACCTAACTCGTCTTCCTTGCTGACATCCCTTTCCCTTCCTGTAGGTGGCCAGGCTGCATTTCCAAATGTGAAGCTAATAAATGATGCTTATGGAACAATATGTTCAAGATAGGCCACACTATGCACAAACATCACAAAGGATTGTGAACAGGGCCGGCTCCAGGCACTAGCATAGCAAGCAGGTGCTTGGGGTGGCCAACGTGGAACGGGCAGCATGTCCGGCTTTTCGGCGGCAATTTGGCGGTGGGTCCCTCAGTCTCTCTCGGAGTGAAGGACCTGCCACCGAAGTGCTGCCAGTCGCAGCTTCTTCTTTTTTTCCGCCGTTTGGGGCGGCAAAAACGCTGGAGCCAGCCATGATTGTGAAGGTTCATTCAAGGACGACGACAGAGACTAGAGACCTCTGCAATCAGAGGAGAAGATCTTACCCCTAACTGAGAAAGGGGAAGAGGAAAGTCATTGTGCATCAGGTAGGGTCATCTTCCCCAGAGACCCTAACAATGACTACACTGTCCTACTCTTACAGTGGGTGCAGCATATATTTCCACCAAAGCTGGGCCAGTCCTGCTAATAGCTCTGTGTGAGAGGTTTGGGCTATAGCTCCCTCCAGGGGTAGGGAGGTCTAAAACTACCAACAGCACAAGACAAGTTCTCTCTGCATGCAAGGGAACGTCAATGGCCCTTACAGAAGGGGCAGGGAGACTCCTTGAACCGCCTTCCCTCTGGTGTATGTGTACTGGGGCTGGATACAGTTTTGCTCAGGATGTTTAACAGCAGTGATATATTTTCAATACCTTACACTAAAGCGCTGTGCAGATTTATTGCTATTGTTAGAAAACGGCACCAGAACGGTTCCTGACTAGTCTAGAAAGAATGCCGCTTTCATTTTTTTTAAAAATCTAACTAAAATGATATTTAAATCTATTTTAAAATGTGTATTAAGTCAAGAGTCAGATTTTGATCACTGGTGAATATCCAGTGCAGCTGCATGGGAATGATGGAGTTCCATTACTGGATATTCACTTGTGCAACTGAGATAACAGTCTAGCTCCAAGCATCCGAATGATGACATTCAGTAAAATTAGTGTATTCATAGGCAGAATTATGCAAACAACAAATCCTTATTTGGGATACTCACTCCTTTTGGAGGGCATGCACCTTCTTCCCCACTCATATGATCAGTGTCTTCTAAGGACATGCCACAGATCTTCCACTTATGCCTACGCTGCACTGTTGAAGTGAATGCATTTCACTGCTAAACATTTCTCTATTCGTTACATTACATTAAAAATCTAAGATTTACTCAGGGCAAATATGAAAGCAGAAGAGGCCGCAAGTGAACATCCTAAGGCAATATCAGGGCAGCTAGAAAACCACGTAAAATCCCAGTCCTACAGTCCTCACTGAAACAAAACCCTCAAAGACTAAAGGACTGAGCCCTTTCATTTTGGTCAGCTTCCCTTTCTAAGTATTGGAATCATATACTCTCTGTTGCCTCTTTTACAATTAAAGGAGTCTACTCCCTTGATGCTTGGAACACCCATTATCATTTTATCATTAATGGAAGGTGATGCATAAGCATCAAAAGCAGAGCAGGCTCCGCAAACTGCATCCTTATTTCATCTCCTCTCCATAACTCTGATTTCATTAAAATTCCAGTTTACCAAATTTATTGAAAAAAAGAGCCATAACAGACAAAAAACCCAAAACTAATCTTCTCTTGCAATTCTGTGGTCCTTACAGGCCATTCTGCCCAAATAAATCCTAGAGGAAAGAGACATGCAACATTTTAAAATGTTTTTTATCAACTCATGCATATCAGCCACTGAAAATGTAAAGTTTCAGAATGCTGAGCACTCCGCCCCAATGAGAACCTTTGCAAGTACAATTGAAAATCAGCCTCCAACCTGGGATGCATGTGTGCACATAAACCCTGTACCTATACACTATGCCGAGGATCAAATCCTGATCCCAATCAAGCCCACATGAGTTTGGCCACTGACTCAGGCCTTGGCCTGGAGTGTTTTAGCCTCCGAAGTACTATTACTGAATTAGGCTACAGAAAAGACATGATGTTCCTTTAAACAAATTGTAGGTTTGCTTCTACAAGCTACACCATGTTCCACTTCTCTCATTTACCATGCAAGAGTTAGGGCAACATTTCTCCTGTCAGACTGCTCAGCATAAATAATAGATATGTCATTTTTTTAACTGTCAACAACATATCTGTAAGTGGTGTACTTGGTGCTTTTAAATATCTATAGCAAACCTTTTATTTGGCATTATACGTAGGTAAAACTATCCAACTAGACTGGAAATGATTACCGAGGAGAGATGCATATGCTAAACCATGGAAAGAGTCTCTCTCACACATTGTTATCCTTATTAAATATTTAACTATCCCCTCTCCATCGTCCTCTGTTCCACCAATGCTATCTTCAATGAAGTGCCAAGAAGGTATTTAAAAACAAATTAGATTGGCTCTGTATAATAATATTCATATAATAATGTTTGTGTTTATTTACCAAGGGCCAGATTCTCAGCTGGTGCAAACGAGCGTAACTCCACTGAAGTCAATAGAGCCTGGCCGATTCACACAAGCTGTGATTAGGCCCTAATGCTGTCATCGAGAAACACATCTGTTTACAGTACAAATTCTTTTCTGAAATAAGTATTAAAACAGAGAGTGGCAGACACAAAGGGTAAGGGACTACAACAGAGATGAGGCTGTACTGGTTGGGTTATGTACGTCAGTGCATATACTGAGCCAGATCCTCAGCTGGTATAAATGGTCACAGTGTCCTTGAAGATCAGCTGAGAATCTGTCCCATTATTTTTTATTAAAGTGATATTAATTAATTTCTTTTTAATCAATGCATCCCACTTGAGCAATCTTTCCTCCAACAGTTCAGTTATTCCTCTAATACCAGCAATAAGCCACTCAATTTCTCTTTGTTTGTGCTTGGGCAGAAGTGTCCTTTTCATATGATTCATTTAACATTTTTGAGCTTCCATTACAGTTCATTCCAGTATTTATCTGCCATTTGGAGGAATAAAATATTTCTGCTCTTCCTTATGTGTGGGTACTTCACAGTGGAAATCTTCCAACACTTTTTAAAAATAAAAATAAAACTTTTTCTAATAACGCCCAGTGTTTATACGTAGCTGTATGAGCATTCACTTATTAATCTCTCTACACCTCTCATGAGATATAGATCAGTAACAATTCCCATTTTGCAGATGGCAAAACTGCAGCACATGAAAAATTTGAAAGATTATGTGATTTGTACGTGGCCACACAGCAGTCAGTGGCAAAGGTTGAATTACAACTCAGAGGTTCCTAGGTCCCAGTCTCATACTAACATGATAGCAAACACACTGCAATCACTTGTGCATTAGCAGGCAGAGACTTATACCCAAACCTCTGAAAAAAATGCATTCATTGTACAACATCCACTCTACCATCCATCTAGCATTTCTGGGTGCTTTTGCCCAACATTTCCCACTGTGCTTTCACCAGAGATACCAGTGTTGAAAGCACTAATACACACAGTGCCTTGACATCTGCCAGCATTTTAAGCACTATGTTGGAGCAGAGTTAGATGACAGTGTTTAAAACACCAGCAACCCACTTGGAGCCCTCCCTACATTAGAGTGCCCATTTTTGCTACTTCTGGTGGAAATGAATGGTTGGAAGCCACAGGGAAATTTAGGGCAAAAAAAGCACAGCACAGACAACCCCCTTGGGCCGAGGAAAGCATTACCGTAACTTGTCAGGCCATTAAAAAAAAATGGTCATTCTCACTTTAAATAAATGAACAAATTAACAGAATACACCATGTTCAGCTACATGATAAGAAGCATTAATGAGATCCAGGAATTGCTTGCAGTTTGACTTCTCCCTCTCTTTAAATAAAGATGGGCTAGTGGAAATGTTATACAACAATGCCATCGCCATAAGTGTAGCTCCATCTCCTGTCACTCCTGCAGATGAGTTACAAATCTACAAGAACTTGTTTGCTCCATGCTTCCAGCCACTGCTAAACTTAAATTAGTAACTATGTGGGCCTCTTCCAAGGCATATCAGAGACCAGCTGTGCAAGGACCTGTCACCTTCTTGTCAGTGAAAGTTTTCTGTCCAAAGAACTTTCGTCATCCCTCGGTCCTCAAGTAGCTGGATGTCACTTGAAGAGACAGCTGAAGTCACTTGCAATGAATGGTCTCAAATCAGAGCTCACTGCCCTTGTCACAGAAAGTCTCACCCCGCAGCTAAAACTGTCACTGATCATGTTTAGATATGTACGCTGAGGTATCAGATTAGAAGAGAGTATGCACGAGATGGAAGTTTAAAAGAGGCCAAGTTGCAAGGAAAATCTTAATAGGGAGAATTGAGGGCTTGAAGGGTTAGCCCTTTTCCAAACCCAATTTATACTTCCCATCAAATCCAATAAAAATATCTAGCTTCTAAAAACGGCATCTTTCCAACCAACATGTTTGAGAAGGAGCTAAAACTTCAAGTGCTATGTCCAGAAAGCACATAGATTGCAAGGATATTGTGGCATTTCTGCAGCATAAGTTACTTCATTAAGAGAAAAATCCCCAAAAGGCATATTCCGACCTCAAGATGGTGGATATATGTGCTGTAGCTTAAAAAAAAAAAAGAGAGAGAGAAAATTATATTTGGTACATTTTTGGAACTACAACATTTGCAAAGTGTTTCTGAATCTCCTCTTCACTCTAATTTGCTTATGTCCGAGTAGTGTAGTCTAGTGGTTATGGCAGGAGAGTCAGGGCTTCATGGTTCTACGCCCTGCTCAGCTACTGACATGCAGTATGACCACAGACAAATCACTTAACCTCCATGGAACTCAGTTTACCCATTGGTAAATTGAACAGTGTACGGTTGCCAGAGGGCACTGAAGGACACTTGTTTCTGAAACTTCACCTTCCCATGTCAAGATAACAGAGTGAAGCTTGACAGGGAAGCTAGCAGAAAGACGAGGGAGTAGGGACTGTCTAGGAAACAGTAATTATGCTGCCACATAATTAATTTTAAGAGACGATTGAAGCAATATGGCAGAAAAGCCAGGTGGAATGGAATGTTCTGTGGATTCCTTAATAACACAGTGCAGCCGGGGGCACCTCTCATTCTCAGACTGAGGCAAAGGGCAGTAAAATGGCTGCAGGACCAACAGCTGTATTTATAATCTTGCTGCTGCCAAATGGCAGGGCTCCCCCTGAATACATTTCCAAAAGAGGGCATTTGTTTGTTTGTCTGTTTGACCATGACAGCCAACAAAGGATATGGCAAATTGGCCAGTCAGCTGCTCCCAAACATATTGGGAAGAGGAGTATTGCATGCTATTCCAACCTCCCAACCACCCCAATCCTCAGAAGACACTACCAAGTACAAGGGGCTGCTGGAGTGGGTCCTGTGGTTGGAGGGAGGGGAAAGGAAGGATCCCAAGGGCTGTTGTGGGATGGAGAGTCCCAGGCCCAGTCCCTGCCAGTCCAATTCTTCTTTGAGATTTATATAGTCCTTAAAGAGTTTAGCCCTAGTCTGCATGTTCAGCCTTGGAAGCAGACATTCTCCTCAATAAGGACTATGGCTAGGCCACGTATCACAGCTAAGCCATTCTCATATTATCCAAGTGGGGAAAGGGGGAAGTGAAATAATTTGTTCCAATTATTTAGTTTAAAAATGAGAAAACTGTTTTGTTTCCACCTTCAAAACATGGCCAAAAGAGTTTTTCCCCCAAATGTGACATGCACACAAACATTCTCCTTGGACAAGAAACCAAATGCAGACTATTATAACTCAAAAATTGATTTTAAGGTTTTCCCATAAAGTTATGAGTACATGAAAATGTATTTATTCTGTAAGCTCCACCTCTAACGTTTGCTACCAGCTAATCCCTATAATAGAGAATTTACACTTGGGACCAGCAGGAAGCTACCATAGTACACTTTGCATTTAATGGGTCAGAAGAGTGAATAACTACATTCCCAGTGGAGCTGTTAGCTGCTCAGCCCTTTTGGAAAAATCAGGCTACTTCTTTAGGAGCCTAAACGTGGGCTAGGGAGTCTACTTCAGGCTCCTATTTTTAAAAATCTTAGTCTTCATATTATGGTGAACATCTTTTTTTCTTCTCCATAACAAAACATTTTGGGCTCAGAAGTTTACTGGAAACATAGCTGACATCCAAACAGAGCTGACAAAAGAAACAGAGCTGACAGATCAGTTTCAATATCAGCACAGTACAGCATAAATATTTTACTCTTCCCAGGCCAAAAAACTACTTCATTAGTTGAGTACAGCAAATCTGCGAAGATGGGATAACAAAATGCTTGAAAAAAATGGATCCTAGACACAGGATTTAAAAATATATGTATTTGTTTTCCAGTAGACACATATCAGTATGAGCAGAACAGAAAAAGACAACAACTCCATAGACAACAGGCACTCTGCCTTAAAGGTCTCCACAAAGAGAGATTAAGGGAACACAATAGACCTTGTCTGTGTTCATTAAAAGTTTTCTGTGGGAAAAATTCAGATTTTTGACAAAAACAAAAAACTAAAAATTCAAATTTTGGGTTTTTGACAAGATGAATATTTCCATAATTTTCAGCACACAATAATTCATTTGACATGCACACACAAATTCTCCTTGAAGGAGAAACAAAATACATAATATTATTACCCAAAAACTGATCCATGGAAATCACTCTGCTAAAGCACTATGTGCCTGATCCAAAGCCCATTGAAATAAATGTGGCATTTTACATTGACTGTTAACTATACTGGAGACATGCTCTTTGCATGCTGAAAGGTCATTCTGCCCAAGTTTCACATATAGACTGTCTGCACTAGAATGGACTTCATACATTTTGGAGAGACAAGGTGGGTAAAGTAATATCTTTTATTGGTCCAACTTCTGTTGGAGAGCAGAGCTCTGTGTGGCTTGAAAACTTCTCTCTCGCCAACAGACGTTGGTCCAATAAAAGATATTACCTCACCTACCTTGTCTCTCTAATATCCTGGGACCAACACGGCTACAACTACTCTGCATTCATACATTTTGGTCATGCAAGCATCTATTCAAAAGGACTTTTTACTGCCAGTTCTGCAGTCCTTCGACACGCAGCTCTAACAATTTCAATGGTGATCAGGACAGTTGTTAACACTGAATGGCTGAGGCCCTGGCAAAATCAAGGAGACGCAGTATTTATGATTGGTATGTGAGAATAAGAAAACCTCAATCCAGTTCAGACTATGAGATCTATGAGAGATGTTGGGTGCTGTGCTATTTACACCGTTTCATTCTTTTCCTATGTAATGATCTTAATCTGGCAAATACATTCCCACTGCCAAAATATGTATGTTTACAGGTGGAAAATTGAAACGCATGACTTCCTCAGTTTCTATATGAGACACCTTGGCAGTAAAACATATCTTTATTGTAGCATCATACTTCGTGCCATTATAGTTAAGTGTCTGAATCTGTCAGCACTTCCATTATAAACCCTGACCATAAAAATCTGCTTTGGGCTGAGACTCAGAAGCCAGAGGGTTCAATTCTCCCCTCATTTACACTGGTATAAATCAGAAGTTATACTAGTGTAAAACTTGTGTCCTGGGAGGATTATCAGATTATCATTTGTGCTATACAGACAGTTAGAGTTACAGACCTCTATATGCCCAGGTGTATGCACACTTCAGCACCTAAAATGCTCATATCCTTGCTGCTTGCAGTAGCTATATGTGCAAACGATTGTTATGAATCACTGATGTGGACATGCAAATCCTTGTTGTTGTTCTTGCTAGCTGTAGGCTTACCTGTATTTAAAAAATTGTGATGGCAACAATGTACCATTTAATTTTAGAAGCCACTTCTGAAAACTGGGTATTCAACGAAAGACAGTCTGATCTAGCAAAATAAGCACAGGACGGTAGAGACAGCAATTCTTGAATTCTTGTCCCTCTGCTGCCAGTGATTTGCTGAGCCACTGTACTCACGTTCTGCTCTCTCTCTTTCTCTAGTTTTTAAATGAGGACAATAGTACTTGCTTACCTCACTCAGTGGGGTGTTATGAGGATTCACTGAAGTATGCACATGTAAAGCATCATAGGAGCACTAAGCAGCTGCAGTGTCTGGTTTAGCGTTCCCTCCTAAACAGTTATGTTTTTCATTGCAGGTTTACCTCTTATTGCTTTATCTTGGTTACCGGAGAGGTCTGTCCTTAATTACATAGCATGCAGTATTTGTTGTAAAATCAAGAACCACTTGCTTTATGGTCAAGAAAGAGAAGCTTTAAGAAGCTAGGAGCCTAGAGCTGACCAAGCACTCTGGTCCCTAGAGTTACTAGCTATTCCTCCCCAGGAGTGGATTTAATTGGCAGATGGGTGTGCCATGGCTTAATTAGGCAGGAGGCTGACCAGCCAATGAGAGCAGTAAACCCATCAGCTGGGCACAGTTAAAAGACAGGAAAGAAGTGCAAGGGGAAGGCTGGCAAGGGCCAGGGGATACAGGATCTCAGAATGAAGAGATCTTTCCTTAGCCCACTATCGAGGGTGGGAGAAGGGGGAAATTTATTGTCCACTTGTATGTTGCTGCACAAGGCTGTACAGATGAATTGGTGGCAGGGGCCTAATAGATAACACACTGCTGCTTATAACCCTGGAAAGCATTCAGCCTCTTTGTGGAGGTCCAAAAGATGGAGAAGGGAGCCTTGTCATAGAGCTATTGTGAACTTTATTCATCCTGGTGAAGTTTAAAAAAGCCACACTGATATTTTACCCAAACCTTATTAAAAAGTATGTATTTTTTCTGCCTCTCTTTTCCCATTGTTGCTGCCCTACTCAGACATTTTGTACACCCACAGCCTTTTCCTGCCTCATTTGCTCTATTTGTGACATCACAAGTCACCATCCCCATGGAAACAGTTCTGTTGTCAAACACAGGAATGTGGCATGAGAGGAGGAGTTGTTCGGTTAGAAAATCTTCTGTTTACACACAAATATCTTGGCAATCCGCAATGCTGGGAAAGGAAATACAAAAATAGTCTGACAGTTTAAATGAGGTTTTTGTAACATGTTGTAGTCTTCCAGCTGTGCCCCAATGTGATCAAGGTTCTTAAACTCCAAAATATCCATACTTTTATGGACTGAAAAAGAAAAATGGAGCCGTTTTGCTCAGCACAGCAATATGAAAGTTTGCATGTCTGATATTATTTAACATGTAGGAAAGAATTGCATTTGAACACCTGCCTAGGAAACTGCCTTTTATACAGACAGTCTACTGAGATATGTTTGGAATTTTAAATCCATGTTTTGTTTTTCCTCTAATCTTTTATTAATGGTTTGTGCTCCCGTTAAGTACTGTATTGCTGGAGAGAAGCACCACTCACCGTACAGAATCCGGGGGACTTATTTGAAACTAACGGGGTTTTAGTTGATTAAAATTGGCATTTTTGCGCTTAAGGCTGGTGATGGACATCTTACTGAAAAAAAGGAACATCGCTGTGACAGCAGCAGGATGGGAGGCAGTGCGAGGGACTGCAAACCAACTCCCACCTTGCTTTAATTCTGGCTTATCAATCACAAGAGGTTATTTTAGGACCAAATTCAAGTGCCCTTTGCTGCTTTTGTGACAGAGATGGGCATAAGTTAATGCCGCATTCTGACTCAGCCACAGCTCCTCCTCTCACGCAGCTTAGTTCCTGCAGGGGGAAAGTAATCTGGGCAAGATGGACAGCTCAGTGAGCAAACTCACTAAGATACACATTCCATGCTGAGGACCCTACATTCCATTCTGGAAAGCCACAGAAGTCCTCGGAGTGTGGCTTCCTGTGGGCTGTAGGGAGCCCAAAGCAGTCTGCAATGGAACTTGGGACCTGCTTAACTACCTTTTCGCCATATATGAAAGAGAAGGCCAGAATTTAATCCTTAATGTTTAGGGGTAAATTTTCCAACCTCAGTTGAACCTCAGCTCCTTGAGCTGGGTAAGTAGTGGATGTGGAATGGTTTCAATCCAATTCTCCCTCTTCTGATTTCATGACGGATACAACCAAGATTATCAGATGGTAAGAGAAAACCACTGCAATGTGTGAATTCTCTCAACAGGTCATGGAAAAACTAGATTCCTTCACAACCACTTGCAACGGCTTCTAAGCTCAGGCTCTGACACAGATCACCCAGAGATGGTAGCAGTGGCAATGAGCAGCTGTCTGTTTGGGGTACAGACAGCACTTTTCATACATCCCTTCCACTCCAAACACCCAAAACCGAAACACACACACAAAAACCAAAACCCTATCCCAGATCAGTGGAGGCAGTAGACCCGTTTGGGGATTTTTTTCGAATGTGCATTCTTTCACAGGGAGGAAGAAGTGAAAACAACAATCCCTTGAGGTTCTGAACAAAGAAGCAAAATTTTCAGGTATTCAAAATTTACCCAAACAAAAGTTCTAGCCCTATTTCATCATTAAGCACATCTCTGAAGAAAAGTGCTTTTCACCAACCATTCAGATTGCTCTACAAAATGCAGATTTCATGCTAATTTCTCCTTATTGTTTACTACATCCTCTTGATGAAGCTGTTCTTCGAAGCGATCGCCTTGTGAGGTATGAAAGATGCATGTGTTGTGTTGTAAAAAGAAATATTACACTTGGCGCGAACAGAATTGGGAGCCTCCGAGCAGCATCATATCAGATGTATTAAAGACATTTTAATGAGGGAATTGGAGTGCTTCATATTCTGTAAAACTAGAGTATATATATAAAAAAAGAGAGTCCACTACATCACCTACTATAACTTCTCTGTCATCTTCTGTTTATATTGTGTGTATATATTACCTAATTTTGACATACACATTTTGCACTGTCAGTTCACAAACAGAAGAAATGATAAATAAGATTATGAAATTTCTATTACTATCAAAACAAATGTTTGGAGATTATATGCTGCCTCCTATTTTTCTAGCTACTATCTTGAAATTTGAATTACAGCACATAAGTGAAAACAGAAACATCAAAAGAAAGTAATGTAGGAACAATGCAATATTCTAATACTCAGTTGAAAGACCCTGTATTACAGGCAGCCAACAAGTAATTTATTAAAAACTACAAGATAGATACTGATAATGTCTTAAAATTGTGAGGAAAGTGATATATGTATAATATGACACAACCAAAGTGATTAACTGAAGAAAGTGGCATTTTTCGATAAAAAGACATCCCCTATTTTCTAGGAAAAATTCTATAGGAGTTGTTTTTTACCAGTTGTAGCGGGGCAGTTACCCCGCTCCTGGGGAATAAGGGTAAAGGCTGATTGGGGACGCAGCCACAGCTGTGGCCACACCTGGCCCTGTTATAAGGGCTCAGGGAGGAGCTGGGTGAGTCTCTCTCTAGCTTTGGAGACAGAAGGGCCTCGCTGCCTGAAGGAGCAAAGGGTACCTTTGACTGAGCAATGCTGGGGAAAGGCAAGAGGAGCTGGGAAGCTCCAGCCTGGCCATTCCCCAGGCTGAGGCCTTAATAAAGGCCTACACAGGTACTGGGGCTGGGAGGTGCAGCCCGGGAATAGGCAGAGGCAGTTGGTCCAACCCCCTTGCCAATGATGAGTGGCCATTACAGACTGCAGTTTGCCCCAGGGAAAGGGGGCTAGATGATGACTGGCAGTAGCCAGTGATAGAAGATTGGGTCTCCCCTCCCAGGGGACCCCCAGAGTGTTGGGGTACTGCTGGGGCAGAACCCCGAGGGAAAAGGGGCACTGGGGTCCAGGAGGGACATGGGGGCCTGAGGCAGGTGAGCTACCAGCTAGCAGAGGGCGCTCCAAGGCTGGAAAAGAGCGAATTCCCAGGACGACCAGCAGGAGGTGCCACACCGGTGAGTCCTGACCTTGCTACACCTGGCAATGGTCCCCCAAAACACAGTTAAAATACACTTCTAATAAAACATTACAAGCAACTTTGCTCAAAGTTTTTTACTTATGTCTACATTGAGCTCAATTCTCCATTCTGTTACACCAGTTTTATGCCATAAAAACACAAGAACAGCCATACTGGGTCAGACCAAAGGTCCATCTAGCCCAGTATCCTGTCTTCCGACAGTGGCCAATGCCAGGTGCCCCAGAGGGAATGAACAGAACAGGTTATCATCAAGTGATCCATCCCTGTCGCCCAGTCCCAACTTCTGGCAAACAGAGGCTAGGGACACCATCCCTGCCCATCCTTGCTAATAGTCATTGATGGACCTATCCTCCATGAATTTATCTAGTTCTTTTTTGAACCCTGTTATAGTCTTGGCCTTCACAACATCCTCTGGCAAAGAGTTCCACAGGTTGACTGTGCGTTGCGTGAAGAAATACTTCCTTTGTTTTAAACCTGCTGCCTATTAATTTCATTTGGTGACCCCTAGTTCTTGTGTTATGAGAAGGAGTAAATAACACTTCCTTATGTACTTTCTCCACATCAGTCATGATTATATAGACCTCTAGCATATCCCCCCTTCATCATCTCTTTTCCAAGCTGAAAAGTTCTAGTCATATTAATCTCTCCTCCTATGAAAGCTGTTCCAATGTATCTTTTTTGAGAAGCGATGACCACATCTGCACGCATTATTCAAGATGTGGGGTCCCATAGATTTATATAGAGGCAATGAGATATTTTCTGTCTTACTACTATCTGTGGGTGGTGGGTATAATAGGCCAGGGGAGGTGCTGCCTCCCCTGGCGCTGCTGTGGCCGCTGGACCCCTAGTTGTGGGGTTTGGCTGTAAAGTTTTTACTTTATTATACCCCATGCAGGTTCTGGGGTGGCTGAGGAGGCGGCATGTACTGTTCAGCTTCCTGGGTTCCTCTGTAATCTCTCTGGACTCAAAGGGACACTTTTCCCCAGGGCAGCTTGGGTCTGGGGAGGGGAGGGAAGGCTGCAGCTGGGCCGAGGCTCCTCCGAGCATGTGGGAGGGGGGCGCTCGGGGCTTCAGCCAGACCGGGACTCCTCTGGCCGGGGGCACTCTGGGCTGCAACTGGCCTGGGGTTCCTGCGGCTGAGGGGGGAGCGCTCGGGGCTTCTCGGGGGAGTGGTGGTGGAGGGGGCTTATGGCTCCGGCTGTGGGGGGCAGGGGTTTCAGGGCTCCAGATGTGGGGGGTGGAGCCGGGGGCTAGCCTCCGCAAAGGGGGGCTCCCCCCGCTACCCATGTATCGGTCCCTTTCTTAATGATTCCCAACATTTTGTTAACTTTTTTTTTTTTAAAAAAACTGCCACTGCACATTGAGTGGATGTTTTCAGAGATCCACAATGACTCCAAGATCTTTCTTGAGTAGAAACAGCTAATTTATACCCCTATATGTATAGTTGGGATTATGTTTTCTAATGTGCATTACTTTGCATTTATCAACATTGAATTTCATCTGCCATTTTGTTGTAGTCCAGTCACCCAGTTTTGTCAGTATAAGCCAAATAACTGACTTTTCACTGGAATCAAAACAGTGTGATAGAGTGGAGAATCAGACCCAGTATGTTTTGTAACACAATTCAGGAGTGATAGTGTGTGCAATGAATTGAAGATAAACTCATACTGGAAATGTGCAGCATATCAGCTCTCCTCTTACTCTTTCTTTGCTGGACAGCTGCTATTGTTTTTCTTTTGAATCTGCTTAATGGATGTTGTAAATCTTTAAATTCGGTCCCAGGGGTTGGACTTTGCTTTGCCAACATGTGTACCTCTCAGACTGCTACACGATGGTACAGGCATTCAGTTATCTCTTTGTCATCTAAAATATTTGAACACATTATGCTTATGTTCTTACGCTTATGGAGATCTTTGTCTCTACCAGGAGAACCGCTGGTTACAAGTAAACATTCTAAGTACTCTCCTCAGGCTTTCATTGTAGTTTATACGAGTCTGTGCTGAGAACCACTTGCTTCCTTCAAACCCTGAAGTGAACTCAGCTGTAAGTTTTGTATTCTGTAATTACTGCCATGCTTCAAAGGCTGTGGTACTCTCTTTTGCAAGAAATTTACATCACTGTTGAAGCAAACGTTCTGAGGTTGTAGTACAGCCTTTATTCTCCATTCACATACACATGCTGAACAAAGAAAATCTACATATTATATACTTTGGAATTATATATATATTTTTAAAGAGAAAACCTTGCCCCTACCTCTACAGGTACAGGAGGCCCCAGCAGTGGAAGTTGTGTGATTCTACTGAGTAAGGATGGAGAAAGGGGTCAAAATCTGGGGGAGCCATGGAAGCAGCATATAGAGGTTAGCTTCCCATGCATCAGCTTGCAGGAAAGGGTTGGGAAGAAGCCACAGAAAGTGAAGACCAGGAAAGGCAAGGCTGGAGGGGTAAGGCAGATGCTCAGATATCATGGTGATGGGTGACCCTATAAATAGATAGGCAGACAAAACAGAGAAATACACTTTTTGCTTAGCGTATCAGAGCAGAGATGCTCTATCTTAATGTGTTGGTGAAAACAATCTTCTTCCTTGCATTAATCCCATCAGATGAGATCTCCTCTGTGTCCTCTCCCTCTAAAGTGCTCTGTTCAATGCCATATCCGCTATCACACCACATGCTAACATGTCTAACTTTATGAGATCCACCACTCCTTCTTGGGTCAGCCTCTCTGTCTTCTTCCTGCAGTCTTGCTTTGTTGGACTCTTACACACATACTTGTCAGGACTGCGCTTTACATGACCAAGCCATCTGAGCCTGCTTCCCCTCATTCTTTTTGCTCAAAGAAACACGCCAAACATGACTGTCATACACATTCCTCACGTGGTCTTTCTGGCTTACACCACTCATGGATCTCATCATTTGCAGATCTATGGACAGATCATCTGCTCATGTTTCTTCTGAGAGTTTCCCAACACTCAGCACCAGACCTTAAAACTGGATGGACCACTATTTTATAGACTTTCCCTTTTAACCTCACTGGAATCTTCCTGTCACATACTACACATCTTATCTTTCTCCATTTGATCCAGGAATTTGTTATCCTAGCACTAATTTCATTCTCCATTTCCCCAGATTCTGGAACCCGGATACCTGAAACTTTGCATTTGCAGCATTATCTGCCCATCTAGTTTCAAGGGTAATGCTTCAGTATTCACCCTTATTGAAATTACATACCGTCTACATTTCTTCTGCTGCTTATTTTGAGCTCATGTCTCTCCAACACATCTCTCCATTTACCAAGAGCCTCTTCTTGTGAAAACAGTGGATTTCAGAAAAAAAGTGTATTAGTTAATATCAGAGGTGAGCAAATAATAATGAATTCAAGGAATTTCACCTTTTGGTTTGCACAAGCTGTTTGAAAGCAGAACATGGCATTCTTAGATTTATCTTTTTACAAAATTATTCACCTATCAATTTCTACAAATACTTCTTGGTCTGCAGCTCATATGCAAAGAGTTTATTTTGAAGTATTCAAAATCGGAGCTAGTCAGTTGGTCACCTAAATCACATGGCATTTTTCTGTTCTTCAATTGGATAATCGTATCTCCTGGTATCAGCTTTCTTGTGTATAACTGTTCACAGAAAAGTGAATTTAAATTTTGTATTGAAAGAGTGTCAAATCTCCCCTTAAAACATGCTGCTTTTCTTTTATGAACTTTCATGGTACTGATGTTATTTGCAAGAATATTCACACTGAGCAAAACACAAAGGGGGCACCAATACAAATCAAAGTTAATTCATTTTTAAAGACAAACATACATTCATGGAAACTTTCTGCAATATTTGACCACTTCTAATTAGTCTCTCTAAATGGAACACCAGAATCCCCGGTATGACGTTCATGATCCACAACCATCAATAGAAATGCTAGAGCAGCTAAACCCAGCAAATCACAGGGATTCAAGACAAAGTCATCTACTGCAAAGTAATTTCCTTACAGCTGAAATATATAAAATCTCCAAGGGTATGTCTACACTGCACACTAAACCCAGGTCCCACAGACCCGGGCTTGCAGACTCGGTGTTTCCAAGCCCATGCTTGAGCATCCACACTACATTGTTAACCTGGGCTTACAATTGCTGGACCCTGGTCTCCCAGCCATACTAACATGTCCATACTGCACTACACAGACCTTCTGACTCAGGCTTACTGCTTGACCCGCATCCATGCTGCAAAATGGCTGGGCTTGGACCCAAGGTCACAGCAGAACTTGGGCTCTGACCCGCTCCCTAGCAGGGTGGAACTTGGGTCCTGAGTGCTTGCTGACCCAAGACAGACCGATTCATGTGTGGGTAGAAAGGGTAGAATGTGTGCAGGATAGACATACCCCAAGTGCTTCCAAAGGAGGTCAGTATCATTGTCCCCATTTTATAAATAGGGAAACTAAGGCACAGAGAAGGGAAGCGATTTGTCCAAGGCCATCCAGCAGCACAGTGGCAGAGCCAAGAATAGCACCCAGCTCCCCCAAGTCCCATTCAGTGCATTACCCACTAGGAAACAATGCTAGATGCACTCCGTTCAAACAGCAACAAGAAGGCAATACGTTTTCATTTCCAAAATATAGTGTTGTGAGAACAAAAGCTACTGTTTAACCAAAGGAGGAACATTCTCGACTTGCCCCAAGGTTTATTGCTTTTATCACCTGTGATATTTCTGAGATTTGATGCAAGCAGGATAGCTATTATACAGAGGACATGAACATGTGCCTCACCAAGTCCTCTATTGTCTCACTTCGCTGGAGATTATGGATGGGCTTTCCCCATTCCTTTTTTGCTTAGTTAACTAGTATTAGTCCTCGCTTTCAAATTTTTAAATGTGCTATTTATTGAGCAGTCCTTGAGTGACCTAAGTCAAATGAGAGCAGTTGATTCTGCAAATTTACAGCTCTAATTACAAAGGAAACACCACCATCTGGTGGCCTGTCTGAAAATACTTTACACTTTTTAGAAAAAATCAATACACTATTCTCACTTGTTCCAACACCCTAAAAAAACTATTTTTGTCCATCACTGAAAGAAACATTAAGTATTTCAACCAGAAGGGACATGAACTGAGATCTCTCAGACAAACAAAGTTATTGTACCCTAAATTCCCCAACATTTTCCTTTCTGGGATATTTAAGATTTAATCAAATCCTGCCTTAAAATATTGAGTCTGATTCTCCACAGCATTGCATCTGTGGCACTTTTACACACCCATTGTCCTTAGTCTGTGCAGGGTGTAAACAGCTACACAAGGTGCAAGGTTGTGGAGAAACGGGCCCCAGAATGTAGCTGTCTTTCCCCCTCCAAACTAATAGGAAAGCAAAAATGAGTTGGTCCTGAAGGGCAGAAGGTTTCTATTAGAGAGAAAGAGAACTTTTGAGAAGTTCAGGTTAAAAGTGAAAAACTAAATACAAAAAAACCCTCTGACTTTGGAGGAATTTGGCCCTGGATCCAAGTTTTGTGATTTAGGTCCATCTCTGTCCACATGGCTACCCTGTTCATACTATATAGTCCTCCCGGCCCCATACTCCTGCAACTGCATAGAGTGGATTAAAGACAGATGAAAAGGACCAGGTCAAAGGACATCAACATTTCATCACAGTTCTAACTACTTCAATTAGAGATGCTACAATACCTGATTGTATTCCACACTTTCCATATGTTACAAAGAGAAAGATTGGACTATGTAACTTCTGCCTTTTAAAAAAAGTAAGCTCTGTGTTTTCATTTTGTTAATTTATACTTTAAAATCTTAAAGACTAACAAATTTATTTGGGCATAAGCTTTCATGGGAAAAACCCACTTCTTCAGATACATGAAAGCTTATGCCCAAATAAATTTGTTAGTCTTTAAGGTGCCACGGGACTCCTTGTTGTTTTTGTGGATACAGACTAATATGCTACCCCTCTGATTTTAAAATCTTATTATTTCAAGTAAGAAATGACTCCAAAATTCAACACCTATCTGTGCCATGAGAATGGAGTTAGAGATAGAATCTTCCAAGATAATATAAAACTATATTGTTATTTTTCTTTTAGCCTTTTAACGATTTTCATACTCTTTATATCAGTTGGGAACTCTCTCTCTCAGACATAAAGAGAATCTCATTTGTTTTAATGGCTAAGTAAATGGAAAATGGAAATAAAGCACAAGAATTGCTTTAGTTATTTCAGAACTTCCTTTGCGTCAAGTTCGGCCTGACCCTCCATTGTGTAGGTCATTTACATTTGTGCATAGTGGGTGTAAGTGAGAGTCTGCAGAGTTGTGTTTTACAATCCACTTTGCACAGGTCTAAATGGAGTACACAAAGGGCAAGTCAGTGGAGAATCTCACCCAGAATTTGTAATGCCTCCTACAGTTGGCATGTTAGCAGTTTATTGGTACGATGCCGACTTTAAAGGCCAGATTCCCAGCTGGAGTAAGTAAGCATAGCTCTACCAACTTCAAAAGAGCTAAGCCAATTTATACCACCTGAAGATCTGGCCTTAAAAGTTCTTTCGCCTTTTACCAGTCGTTAGGAGACAGTGTTGCCAGTTCCAGCAGCGTTCTCCATCATGGGCTAGATTCACAAAGAAATTTAAGCATGGTGACGCCCATGCCTAACTTTTAGGCTCCCAGAAAAACCACTGGGATTCACAAAGCCTGAGTGTGGCACCTAAGCTGCCTATACAATGAATAGGGAAAGCTAAGTGCCTTAGAACGGGATTCACAAAAGCCAGCATGCTATGTGGCTCCTCGCCCTAAGCTCGCCTATAGGAGATGTCAAGCAGAGGACAGTGGGGGAATGGAGTGTTAAGCCATGCCCAGTCTTAGGCCATGTCTACACTTACCAGGGATCAATGCTGCTGTGATCAATGCAACCAGGGTCAATTTAGTGGGTGTAGTGAAGACCCACTAAATGGACCACAGAGCACTCTCCGGTCGACACAGTGCGGTGTAGACACTGCAGTAAGTCGACCTAAACCACAATCGACTTCAGTTACGCTATTCACATAGCTGGAGTAGCGTAACTTAGGTCAACTTACCCCGATAATGTAGACAAGGCTTTAGAGACAGATGCTTAAATCCAGGCTGCAGGGAGGTGTGTCCCTCTGTTTGGGATTATCAGCCGCAAACCCTCTTTTTGCATTAGGTGCCTATGTCATTTTTGCAAGAAGTTGTGGGGCAAGGACATAACTCCTTCATAACTTTTAGCTCCATAGTTAGGGTACTCCCCTGGGATGTAGGAGACCCCTGGTTCAGGTCACCCCTCCACCTGAGGCAGAGAAGGGATTTGAACAGGGATCTGCACCCCTCAGGTAAGTACCCCAGCCACTGGGTTATAGGATACTCTGATGTGGGGTGCCTCAGTTTCTCCTGTTGAAGCTGTGCCACTGTGGATATGTACTTTTAAAGAGAGTCATTGGAGCTGTGGGACTGGATCCTCGTCTCCCAAGTGACTGCTCTAACCACCTGGCTATAGAGTCCTCCTCATGCTTGCTCAGTTTTGTTCTCTCTAGCCTAATGCTTCTTTTGTTGTTTATCCGCAGTGGAACAGCTTCAACATGAGAGATTGAGGGAGCCCCATGTCAGAATACCCCCTAGCCCAATGGCAGATGAGAGGTGGCAGATCCCTGTTCAAATCCCTTCCCCCTCTCAGGTGGAGGAGTGACTTGAACTATGGGTCTCCCATATCCCAGGTGAGTACTTAACATACCAGCCGAGTGCCCTAACCACTGGGCTAAAAGTGTGGGGGGGAGAGAGCCTCCCTTCTTTCCCAGCTGTTTTGTGTCACCTCATCTATAGGGACCCCATCCAGTAGGCAAGCTATGAGCACGCTCCCCAGAGCAGGCCCTGCTGGCAAGTTAGGCAAACTAATGCCTCTCATAAATCACTCTGAGGCTTAGGTGTCTGGACACCTGATGAGGGGCTGCAGCATGCCTTCTCAGAGGCGACGTACGAGTTTTGGTGCCTCCAGGGTTCAGAGGCAGCTGAACAGGGGCTTTGTGAATCCCAGTGGGGCCTGATTCTGGGATTTAGGTGCCGAGAATGGTAATCAGGCACCTATGCCCTTTTGTGAATCTAGCCCTATACATTTATGGAATTTCTCATTAAACTGGTAATATTTTGCCTACTGGTAAAAAGATTTAAAAAAAGAACTAACAGCAACTGCTGCAATTCACTTATTTGTCAATAAAGTCACATCAGGTACTGTAGCAAGTTAGTATAGGTTAAATCAGAAGTTTGTGTTCCCGATAGGTATTCTAGTTTCCTATTTCAGTGTGACATTCTAACCTTTGGGGGGTAATTATCAATCATCTGCAATGCTCATCATATCACTACACTTGAGTTAAATAATCTGCACTCTACATTGAATGACTACAATTGCAGCACAATTTATTTTCAGAATTTATAGTACTATTAAGGCTCTTTACTGGACTAGCAAGCTATCAGTAAGGAGGAAAATAATTTCTGATTATCTAAAAGTTCAAATCTTAGAGGAAATGTTTTTTATCTAATTTAGTTTAGCTTTGTTTTCCTTTTAAGGAAGTATGGATGTGAGCCTCTCAAGGACTAAAGCATGTGCTTGCTGAAATACACCTGAGCCCATGATTCTTTTGGGTACTCTCTTGATTCCATTATTATTTTCAGGTTACTTGGCAAAGTTTTAACTTACAATGCAGCATTTCAATCTTGCACAAAAAGCATTTCAGAACATGCCAATAGTGGATTTTATTACAGAAATCTATGAGAAGTATGGACTGTCTCATAGGAGAAAGGAAAACGATTCCTTTCATTCAGATATGAAAAACATATCTGAGCCAGCTCCAAAAACTGTATCTGGGTTAAAAGTTAGATTTCCAAACTCACAGGGCTTGGTGCATTTTAAGTGTTTGTTTGGGCTTCTTAAAATTATGTGTATAGTTATGCAACACTCTGTGCTAATGTGCCACTGCACGGTGTTCATGAAAAAGAATCCACATAAGCATGTCTGCCTCTATAACTCACGGTAGGATGCATCCATTTGTACTAATATGTACTGAATATAATGACTTAATAAATCCCTAATCAAATCAGTATTTCCATAGGTGTCACTATCATTCATTCAAATTTAGCACAAGTTGATATCCTTAATATGTTTGCAGATGGAACAGTATTGATTGCTGTATTAAGACAAGAAGAAAGGAAACCACAAAGGACCAAATTCTCACCTGGTGTAAATCAGCAGTTCCAATGGAGTCTACTGACTTGTACACTAGTTAAAAACCAGGCCCCAAATCAAGACAGAATATGAAACATTAAATGACATGAGTAGTTCTGCCTGAATAACCAGGGTACAACTACTCCATCCTAAAAACACAAGGTGGATATAATTTAGGCTTGTTTCAAGAAGACAAACAAACAAAGACAGATGAACAGATGTACAATATAGATGCTAGATAACCACTAGCATACCTAATTAAGCCCATGTGTGAAAAATATAAAGGTCTGGATAAACTATGAAAAAGGTCACGAACTGCAAAATAGATTTATTCTGATTGAGAAATATAAGGAGGTAATACAGAACATGGTTACTGGAGTTTCACATTGTAGAACAATAGAAAAGGAACTCAGATGCCCCTTAGGGACATGAGTTCTACCCACCCCCATGCAGCTTATATTTCAAGTCCCCATTTTAAGGCCAAGACATGACCTCTATTCATAGACACATACTAAGATCTTGGCACAGTATCAGATGCCTAGAATAGTGAAGTATCATAAACAAATTTAGTATATGGAATTTTACACTGGTCAAAAGTAATTAGCTACAAGGTCAAATTACAGCCATTAATATTTTGCACTAGGAGCCAAAGCTTTCTGGTTGTCATGCAGGCAACTATTAATTATTGCCAGCATTGAATTATTTAAAATCCAGGACTACTTTTTTGGAACTAGTCATTTTTGCATGTTTCCATAATAACAGTAAATATTAAAATGAAGCTCAGCTGCTCTCCATATAGACCAGGGGTCGGCAACGTTCGGCACGCGGCTCGCCAGGGTAAGCACCCTGGCGGGCCGGGCCAGTTTTATTTACCTGCTGACGTGGCAGGTTCGGCCGATCGCGGCCCCCACTGGCCGCGGTTCGCCGTCCTGGGCCAATGGGGGCGGCGAGAAGCGGCGCGGGTGAGCGATGTGTTGGCTGCAGCTTCTCGCCGCCCCCATTGGCCCGGGACGGCGAACCGCGGCCAGTGGGGGCCGCGATCGGCCGAACCTGCCGCGTCAGCAGGTAAATAAAACTGGCCCGGCCCGCCAGGGTGCTTACCCTGGCGAGCCGCGTGCCGAACGTTGCCGACCCCTGATGTAGACACACAAACACCCCACTTTCAGCCAACTGCGGTTTTCACCAATAAGACTTGTATTGAACAGAAGCTTTCTTCTGCAAACAATAAGATACCATAGTTAAAGCTACATTCCAGGGGTGAAATCCTGGCCCAACTGAAGTCAGTAAATGGAAAAACTCCCATTGACCTCAATAGGTCTTAGAGAATTTCATCCTAGAATTCTACAACCATTTCACTAACTCCCACCCAAACAGCCTATGAATTATTCCTAGAGCTCCAGTAGATTTGGGTCAAATGCTGAAATCCACGCTCAGTTTTACTCATTCCCAGTGGCATCAACCTTTATATTAAGGCTCCCATTCAATTTGTGCCCACATTTGGACCCATATAATGAACTGATTACTTGCATATCTACCTGCTTGATTGTGGGCCTGTGTCAAGCAGACGTTCAAATACTCGGGTTTGCACCCACAGTCGAATTGGATGAGCATATGGAAAGCTAACTCTTTGGAAAATGTGGCCATAGATTCTCATTTCATCAAGTGCTAGGTCAGAGCCACATGGTGTCACTGGAGTTTCCCTATGAAATCTATTAATAATACAGTACGTTTATTTTCAAACACTGGGTGGCTCAATTGATCTGTGCATCTCTTACTGTGGCTGAAATGTACTTCATGCAGGAGTTCTTTAAGGATTTTGGCCCAGATTCAAGAAGATATTTAAGCATGCAGGTAACTTGAAAAATGAAGTAGTCCCACTGAAGTCAGTGAGATTATACATGCTTAAGTACATTGCTGAATTTGGGCCTTTACGAACAAAGAGTTTCAAGCTGTAACCTGCTTCCACTGAAGATTATGGAAAAACTGCCACTGACATCAGTGGGAACATGGATGAGCTCTTCATAAATTCCAAGTGGGTCTCTCATAAACTAGTGTATTTTAATAACTATTCAGATTTTCCACTTCTTCCTATGGATATTAACAAGCTTCTACTACTTGCAAAAATATATATACCCCACTATACCAATGAAATGTTGAGCCCCATAATTATATGAGGTACCAAGTACTAAAACTGGTCAGAAAATTTGTCAAGAGTTTTCTTTCAGAAAATGTCATTTTGATTAAACTTTCACAAAATCATATCATTTCAAAGAAATTTTGTTTTGAAAAAAATATCAAAATGTCATTTAGACATTTTTGGAATAAAGAGTTTCAATTTTTCATTTTGAAATTACTTTTTGTTTAGAAATGTATTTAAGATACTCTTTTTAAAGGGATGAAATAAAAACAAATTTATTCAAATTATTCCAAATTAGTATTGCAATTGACCTGAGACCAAAAAATCTTTTGGAATTTTATTTTGTGAAAAATTTCTGAAGTTTGCCTTTTTTCCCCTCAGTTTGGAACAAAAAATAAATTTTGACATCTCAAAATTTTTCATGGAATTGAAAAATCTGTTTTCCGAACAGTTCTACTAAATATCATCACTTCCTGTTTATTTTACTGGGCATAAAGAGAAGTTGGGGATGTCCCATATATTTTAACTGGTGTGCTGGATACATAGGTAAATGACATTATGAAAAAAAACACCCAAAAGTCCCAAACTCCACTAAAAAAGAATTAAATCAAAATATATACCACACCACCTGCAGCATCAGGAAGGCTGAGTTAAATACACCCAGAACTGAAATAACATAGCTCAGAACTTGTTCTGGTCAATGCTGGGATTTGATTCAGTCTCCTGTTTGTCTAACAAAGTAAACATATTGGAAGCATTACACACGATACTGTGCTTGCCACTTACAAGTGCCTGAAATTGGTTCTCTTTCCATTGCGAAGTGGAATGATAAATTTCCAACCACCATCCATCAAACTGTTTATGGGTCAGTCTCAGCTGGCGCACATAAAATGTAGCTCATTTGACTTCAACGGAGCTAGGACAGTTGACACCCAGCTGAGAAGTTGGTCCACATTTAAAACACGCTTTATATACAGTTTGTTGTTTTAATAATAGCCTCAGTGATAACCTTTCCACAAAGCCCAGCTCACAACCTGAGCAATCTAGTGCAGGAACTCAAACTTCTTCATTGTGTGTAGCACATTTTAATAGATATAGTCTATTATACAATCTCCCCTCCCATTCACCATCACCCAATCCTCACCTCACTTCAGAATCAGATACTTCCCTGTGGCAGATACTCTTCCATATAAGCAAATACTTGAACACTGGGAATGTATCTACGTATTGTTAGCTGCCTTTAGTGTGACAAGAGGTTTGGCCTTGCCAGGATGGAAGTGGGGCAGAGAGGGGACAACAATGACTTAGTCACGAAGTCTGCTTTCAGTCAATCTTCTCCTCCCATATGTTCGGTGGTGTTGGAGGGGGAGGAGGGTTCTACTAGAAGTTAAGAAAGTAGCCAGCACCATGGGACCGATCCAACACCTATTGAAGCCATTGAAAAATCTCCCATTGAGTTCAATGGGCTTTGAATTGGGCCCCATATGACTAGCCAGTTTACTACCAGTCGTCCAGTTTGGCAGCCTCTTGTCTAGATGTTCTGATTTAAAGGCGCTATTTTTCATACTTAAGTAGGCAGGTTCCTTGCTATCCGGGAGTCACATTCTGTATGGGCTGTCCAGGGATGTGCCAAAAAACAGACTCTCACCCAGCCAACAAATTAACTCTGCTCCACTATACATGATTTTGTGTTAATGTAGATTAAACAGTCCTGCTTTACTTAAGCCTTGTAGAACCCAAACACAACAGCATTGGGCAAGGGCACAAAAGCCAGAAGCAGGGATGGGTAACAGACTACAAACAGAAACCAGAAGTGACCCAGGTAGTTTCATTGTCCAAACTGATTATAATACAAAAAGTAAACAAGTGAAAAGCAAGTCCAGTTTTGAAGTGTCTTTTGTCTTGTATTAACTTGAAGCATAATTAGTAATGCTGGTAAGGAATTCATTTTAAATTATATGTGTTTTAAATGTACATGAATAGCTTGTACAGGCAATTTTGGTATTTTTATGCACAATGAGCCCATTAGACGATTCCATGTGCAATACCTATTTTTACATACAGTCAGGTAAGTGAGGCAGCAAATTATGAATACAATTGTAAGATTTGGGGGGGAGGGGGAAACAGGCACAGGATTAAAGGGACACTGTGAAGACAGAAAACAACTAAAACACTGCTCCAGTCCATCAGTGGAGTAAGGAGGGATTTATTTTAAGCTAACTCTCATACAGTGGCACCAGTGTATTTGGGGGTGGGATGTTAAATACCACAGCCTTCTTCAGGCAGTAAAGTTCCCACCCCACGCAAGTAAAAATGTAAGCATATAACTTCCCCTGAGAAGCCCCAGAGCTCTATGCTCACAACTGAAAATTGAGCCTTAAATTAAAACTTGGCAGGAAAAGTAACTCCCTGATATTCATCATAAACGCTGCCACTGGTACAGTGGCTGTATAATTTATATTTATGCCAGGCTATCCCAGTGGCCTAGCTGCAGAGCTGGAGATCCTTGGACCTACAGAGTTCAGTAAGCACAGGTTTTGGAAGTGAGAACCTATTATAAATGCATGGTAGGCACTGAGAATTCTATATGATGGAAGGAATTTTAAAGAGTGAAAGAAAAATATTAATACGCTACTTTGGAGTTAATTTATGGAAAACTGGAAGGTAGAAGATGTTGATCAAGGCCAGAAAAAAAGTGTGTGCGCCCAACCAATGTACAAGAGTTGCTGAAGTTACACCAACCAAGCTTTCAAAAAGGTTGGTTCTTCAAAACACTGAAAGTTTACATCTGGGTTACAAATATTCAAAGGCACCTAAGAGACTGAAAGTCAATGGAACTTATGCCTAAAGTTCCTTTGAAAATATAACTTAGGCACTTTTGAAAAAAAATTATCCCTCATCTTTGGGGGCTTTAAGGGAAATATGGGCCAAATCCTGTCGTCTTACCTCAGTCAAAACTTCCATGGACATTAATTGGAGCTTAGACAGAACAGGATTTGTCCCTAGAGCATCGGAGCACAAATCCTGAGCTACTGTAAATTGGGATAAAACCATTGGCTTCAGCCACTGAGGAGTCTTAAAAGGGAATCAATGAACTATCATTTGGAACCAGTGCCCTTGTCAAGGGCAACTAAACTGCCTGCACCTGATATTGTACATTATTTTCCAAACATCATCCTTACACAAACTTCTTGGTAATTGTGAGGCTATGGCTTTGAAGGCGGAAGGAGGAAGACACATAGTTATTACATGGCTAGAAAAGTCAAAAACACATTGCCAGTCACAAATTAGAACTTTAGGGACCGTTATCGAGCAGTGCTGCATCAGAAGTGGTAGGGTTGGGAAGCTAGGAAGAGCTGGAACAGTTAGGTTAATATAATTACTTAGTGGTAAGAAAACAGAAACACTTTTGGATGGGCATAAAATAGTATGGAATAGAAAGTGTTAAAAAGGGGCGGGGACAGAATCAGTGAGTACAAATGTAGATTATTAGGTTTCAAAATTAAGTATGGTAGATTATACCTAACACTGCTGATATGTAGACATATGCTGACACAACTACCATAAAATAGGAAAGCAGTAAAATATTAGTAGAGACGGTAAAGTTCAAAAAAAAAAAGTTTCACAAGATTTTTATTTTTTTTAATTAAAAAGAATGACCAGCACTATAGTTACTCAAAAAGCCAGAAAGTTTTTTTAGACCAAAAAAATTAGTCAAAAGCTTGAAATTCAGGATATTTCTACCAACTCTAATCACTACATTTTGTATTAAACTGTAACCATTCTACGTACAAAGTTTGGCAAAGTTCAGATTTTGACACTCTGACACTCACCAGATTTTGTCTTTGGACACCTCTGTAGTAATTATACAGGGTGAGACAAACAGAATGTTACTGTGCAATCTATGGCCCTGCTTCAGGTGGGTCCTTAATCGCGTCTCAGCATACGAGTAGTCCATGGAAGTGTATAGTAATAACCACTTGTGTAAAGTGAGGCTTATGCATAAGTACCTTGCTGAATTGAGACCTTTGGAACATAAGGTAAGCCATTCAATTAATTATGTGAACAGAGAAGCAGGATAACACAATACATGGGCAAGAACTGGAATGTAACAACATGAGCAAGTAGGAGAATATAACAAGCCAGAGAGTACAGAACAGAGAAAGGAATGAAGATGTGATGATGATACAGTGCTGCAGAGAGAGGTAAGACAGTGTGGAGGAGGAGGAACAGAACAGTACATGACAAATTGGAGGCTGAAAAGTCAAATGATAACACAGAGTGAGAAGGTGACAGCGAGAGAGAGGCTGTGATGCAGAGAGAGGTAGTACAATACAGTATGTAGGGAACAAGCTGCCACATTAGTCCAATGATATGAAGTGAGAGAGTTGGCAAATAACTGGCCAGAACATGGGGATTCATTAATAATAATCACAAGACTGGGCTAAACCCCAAGCTGGGAAGTTTTCCTTTTCCTTCAATCAATGTTAGCTTCTTTTATTTCCTTGTTATAAACAAGGAACTTTGAGGACAAACCTTGCTGACCCTGACTTTTTTGGGTGGTTGATTTACAGGCCCATATTTTGGTTAACTACTTGCAGTGTCTGGTAAAGTACTTTAGATCCACAGCTGGTTTAGATAATATTCTTTAAATAATGTATATTTGATGAATTGTGTGATTTTAAAAAAAATTATTCAATATGATTTTGTTTCTATTATTGGTACACAGGGTGACTAGATAGCAAGTGTGAAAAATCAGGAGGAGGGGGGGAGGGCAACGGATAGTAGCTGCCTACATAAAAGACAAAGCCCCTAATATTGGGACGATCCCCATAATATTGGGATGTCTGGTAACCTTGTTGGTACAGTTTATAAAATTGGGCCAGTAAGTCACAAAAGCACCTGTTAAGTAATTTATTTTAAAATATTTCTGATGTTATTCAAAATATTTTAATGAATAATTATTGAAATTACGCACCAAGGGCAATTTAAACCTCTACTTAAATTGGGCTGCTCTGTTCTACATTGTGCGTTTTGTCCTGAGATTTGACTGAGTGGTGAAAAAAGCTCTATTCGATACTTTTGATATTTTTGTTTAAACAGTCTGTGCCATGAAAAAAAATTGACATTCGGGCACCACAGATGCACAGTATTTTCCTTTACCAGGGCATTTCCCAAACACTTTACATAGGAAATACAATAGATATTATAGAACATTAACTACCAAGGCATCTCATTTTTATAATAGTATTCACTGTAAACTCTAAAAATACTTTAAGATTTATTTTGAATTAAGGGTTGGGGTACCAGTCTTTTCTTGCTTTAAAAATAAAAAGACACATAACATAAACCTGACCTAGTTTTCCACTAAATGTGATCTATCCACCTCTAGTATCTCTTATCTCCATTCCTTCCATATGTGTAACTTTGGTTCCTGTATTTATAATGTTCTTTGTACCTTCCCTTTTTCCTTCTTGCTCAGTCTTTTCATTTCTATGTATACTGGCATAAGAATCAGATGATTTAATCAGACTCAAAAATCTAGACAAACTCGGAATCTGCTGGAAAAAAAGGATGAAGATAATATACAGTAAAGACACATTAAGGCGCATCATAAAACCCCATTGTGTTTGTAATAAATGCTCAACTGAGAGCCACAGAAATGACACAGGTAGGTAAGGAGCTCCTTCTTCATTCAATATTTCTAAAATGATACGTTGAGTAAAAGGGCATTTTCAAGATGCACAAAGGTTCGAATATTGCAGACTCCTGAGAAATCTGATGGCATGTAAAGAACACAGAGAAAATAAACTCCCCATCTACATCAGAGCATTGGGAGAATGCACATTTTTTCCTTAAAACAAACCCCTCAGTGAACTAAGCAGGTGTTAGAGCTCCTGTCTGAGAGCAAAGAAAAGATTTATTATTTAACTCCCAAACAAATGCTGAGATTACTATAGAAAGGGTTACAATTTATCACGCATTGAACCAGGCAGCTGGTGAAACAGTAAAAGAAATTCAAATAATTTTAATGACCCTATAAGATTTTTAAAGGAGAGCTAGTAAAGGATTCCCTCTTCAAACTAAGCAGTAAAAGGCTGTCATTCAGAAGTCCTAATGTGATGGACAGAAGTGTTGATAAGAGGACTTTTAGAGTTGAAACCTGTTAAGTGTAAGTTTTGACAATGCGGATGACAGCTTTGAAAGGTGAATGTATCTGAAGAGGCAAGCGGTTTAGATTCCTATCAGCAGCCTGAAGAACAGAAAATATCCAGGCTGCGAATAATTCTGTCTAAAGACGCTCAAAGCTATACTGTAGTTTTACATGGATCAGAACTGACCTTTACAATGTGAGAGGAGATTCAGATGCTCCCTGTCAGAGGAAGCACCACAGGATTGACAGAATGGGGGACTTGTTTTGATAAGTCTCTCTTTTAAGTAGTAAACCAGCTACTAATATATGTTACTACACTTCTTTTATTGAATGAAAGGCCTGAGCACTGTGAATCTGAGAGGTAGTTTCCATCTGTAACCCTCTGTTCAGCTCTTTAACTAGTTGCAAATCAAAAACCACTAACTTACTCACTTCAAAATAAATTTGCATTCAAGCTTTATCTGATACCCACTGCTCCCCTCACTGAGATGAAAAGCAAATCTTTCTAGAAGATATTCACCACTCAAAAAATCAAACAAGATTGCAGTGCTGGGTATCAACATGGTAAGGGACATTAAGTATTTAGTTAATACTACAGGTTAAGCAAAACATATGTTGAGTTTAATTCCAAAATACAGCAATAGCCAACAATCAGATAGACTGTCAAATTGCAACTCTTTTGTCCATAGCTGGCACGAATGGACCTCTTACTACCAAAGGATAATCCTAGTCTTCCATTTCTGTATGGAAGCTTTAGGACTGGCTGAGCAAGGGAGTCCTAACCTTAAACACACAGGATTATTTTAAAAAGAATCAAAGTCATACTGTAAAATCAGTTTTCACCAAGATAATCCTAACCAACCTGAAATGCCAGATAAAATGCAAGGCAAACACACTTTTAAAATACCACTGGAAAGGACTTCAAATAGCAATAGACTTCCCCTTCATATATATTTTAATCGCCTGTAAAATATTTGGGAGGCTATTGGATGGTTATAGGTTAGTCACAATGCAAGATATGTGATTTAAACATATATTGTATTAAGCTTGCAAGTAGTAACCTAGGCCCCGACCCTGTACCGGCCACAGAGCATAGTACAACCAGCCTACCCCCCTAAGCCAGTCAAAGCCAGAAGATCAAAATGAAAAGAGGAATGGGGGAATAGGAAGGTCTATTTTATTGATGTTGCTAGGGTAAAGTAGCGTGCTTCCAACCTGTAGTTATTTATAAGCCTCTGAGGCCCCTTTTGCTGTCTCTGAAGCAGCCTTTGCCCATCCAATTGGCCTCTCAAAGGAGCCTGACCACCATTGGACCCTTCCATATGGTGCCAGAAACTCTGAACTATATACGACCTCTCCAGTGATATATCCCAGGCGGGCATCATGTACACATGCTGGATTACGCCCAGCAAAGGAGAACCTCAAGCAAAAAAAAAGAGCTTATATTTTGATATACATCATTTTAGGACTAAGGAAACATCTGCATCTAGAGTTTTATATCTGTAAACTCTTGCCATATTGAGGGGCTGAATCATTGTCAAATTACAATCCCAAACCACCTTCCTATTAGTCATTTCTATTAGTCATAAAATATGGAAAGGCATAATCTGTTAGTATATTGTTTGTAACAGAAGTGATGTCGTATTTCAGAGCTCATATTCTCATAGCTATCATCATCATCAAAAACACAAAGAACCAAATCCTGAAGTCCTCACTCAATTTCTTTTCTCCTTCCAGTCCTCGTACACTGGAACCAGTAGGAGTTTTGTTTGTGATCGCAGAGAAGGGGGAAAGGGAGGAAAAAAGGGAAGGGGAAGAAATAAAATTAAAAAATAAAATAAAAGTAAGATTGAAAAACTTGGCCCAATAAAAAAGTACTTAAGTGCACCTATCCTAATCCTGCAAACCCTCATTCAGATAAGCAGTGTTACTCATGTATGTATCTCCATTCATCTTGATAGGACTACTCAACTGAGTAAGGGTTTACAGGATTGAGCTCAACTTCTTTAAAAGATTTACATAGTTTATGTGCTGGTTTTGCCCATTTTTTGTATATCACCAGGAATTAAAAATGGTAATATGGTCTAATGAAAATGTAAATATTTCTCTTGGCATAGAACCTACACAAACCAATTGGGGTGTGTGGTGAAACATTAGAAAGGCTGTAAGGTACAAAAAAAATTGTCTCTACCAATTCAGAGGTTAATATTTTAGTGATCCTCCCTTAAATAATACATCATCTTTTGAACAAGCTCATATTTTATAGATGAGGCTCTTTAAACCAAATTGAATTGAGCTACAGTGTTACTGTAGTGGTGTCCCCTCATTCTGAATCTCTCTTAACACTCATCGATTCCTGCCAGACACTCATTGATAGGGTTAATTAATTTATGAGCTTGTCATTACAAGTCATTGATTAAGATGTCCTTCTTAAAGATTTAATTATGCCCAAAGATAAAAGATTTGCTAATTATTGTCTTTTATCTGATTGAAGCTTTGTATTACAAATAAAGTTCAAAGGTTTAAGACAGTTGCCCTTTCAACCATTTGGACAAAGATGAGAATTTAATTAGAGGAGAGACCATGTTCTCACTGGCATCTTCAAATATGTTCCAGCAGCCATTCTGGTAATAGAACTGATGACTGTGCAATATGGAGAGACCCTGGAAAAATCTTTTAACCATTTTTGTCTTTCTAATGGTGTTGCAGCATTGTTCCATTCTGGATCTGGTTCTATCGAGCAATTTGATAGTCTGGCACATGTAGAGGAATAGGTTAGATCAAAGTTTAGTCATTTCCCCAATACCCCCACTCCTCCCACAAGTGTGTATCCTTAAAATACTTACATGCTTTGAAAATCCTCACACTGGGGGGACAACTCCTAATACTGTTGCTTACATTCCTTCAAAATGAAAGCAAAATGTGGGTTATAAGACTTGTACATATTTGATGACTAATTCCTCAAGACCTCAGTGTCCAAATATATTAAGAAATTTTAACATGAGTGATACAAGAGAAGTCTCTTTCAGTATCATTAAATTGACTCAGTCTCATGTCTTGATTCTGCAGTTATTTCAAAGTAGCATAAATCAAGAAGAAATAATATGCATGTGTAGAGAATGACAAATCATAACAAGAGGCCTAATTTTTTTTATGTAATTCTTAGTGTGGGATTGCACCAGCATTAACTTTAAGTATACAAGCAGTAGTTCTAGATGCATATGGTAGATGCATACATGGGAACTACACATGCAGATAATCATTTCAACACCTTCCTGAGCACAGACTTTGATGTAAAAGGTTTCAGAGTGGTAGCCGTGTTAGTCTGTATCAGCAAAAACAAGGAGGAGTACTTGTGGCACTACATAACACCCATACTTGTGTTAGTCTCTAAGGTGCCACAAGTATTCCTCGTTGTTTTTCATGTAAATGGTGACCCAAGTTAGCTTTTGCACACAGTTGCAAATATGCATTGCTAAAAATGTTGGCCAAGTAAAGATACAAGTTGGAAACAAAGTATGTACCATTATGAAACATTAGCACATCATAATTAATACAATTGGAAACAAAGCGTTTTCACTGGGCCAAAGCACCGAAGGTACAGCAGTTCAAATATCTAGGTTCAATAGTACAGGACAGAGGTGCACTTAATGATGAGCTTATAAGCAGAACAGGAAGGGCATGGACTACATGGAGAGAATGGAGCAGACTGATCTGCAAGAGGAGAATGCCTATCAAACTGAAAAAAGTAAGATCTACAAGACAGTAATTAGGCCTGCACTTTTGTATGGCTCTGAATGCTGGGAACTGATGAAGAGACAGGAGCAGATCTTGAATACAGTTGAAATGAACATGTTAAGATGGATGCTTGAAATTACAAGGATGGACCATGTTTGGAACAAATAAATTACAGGAAGTGTGAAGGTAGTACCAATTATAGAAAACCTGAAGGAATCCAGGCTTAGTTGGTTTGGGCATGTGAAAAGACCAGAAGAATATATAGGAAACAGGGTGTTATACTTAGAAGTGGAGGGTAAGAGAAGGGTTGAAAGCCCCAACATGAGATAGGTGGATACCATACTAAAGGATTTGATCAGCTGTGGCATTTCCAAGAAACTGCTTCAAGACAGACTGGAATGGAGAAGGACTTCAAAAGCTGACCCCATATAGATGGGACTAAGGCAAGAACAAACAAACAAACAAAGAAGATTATTTTATATTGACATCAAGACTGTATCTAGACTTACATGGTTGCCAGAAAGAAGTTCCTGCTACCCATGTGTGTGGGCAAAAGCCCTGACAATACCCGTTAAATAAAATAGTATTGTTCTGAAACTACAAAACATTCCAAGTGGGTATTTCATCAGAATAAATGCCATTCTGCCAGCTAATCAAATTGCTTGACATTTATACAGATTATTAAACAAGTATAAATCAATTCATTTGTATAATCAATACAAACTGTAGTTCTGAAAAATTTCCCTCATTTATTGCATATAGTTTGAGAATAGACTATTTAACAGTTAAAAGAGAATATATATTTCTCCTCTTTTCCAGTGTTCCAAATTAATGTTTGCGGACCAAAGAAACAAAGTATCGGAGGGGTAGCCGTGTTAGTCTGGATCTGTAAAAAGTGACAGAGAGTTCTGTGGCACCTTATAGACCAGGAGTCGGCAACATTCGGCACACGGCTCGCCAGGGTAAGCACCCTGGCGGGCCGGGCCAGTTTATTTACCTGCTGATACAGCAGGTTCGGCCGATCACGGCCCCCACTCGCCGCGGTTCACTGTCCCGGGCCAATGGGGGCGGCGGGAAGCGGCGCGGGCCGAGGGATGTGCTGGCCGCGGCTTCCCGCCGCCCTCATTGGCCCGGGATGGCGAACCGCGGCCAGTGGGGGCCGCGATCGGCTGAACCTGCCGCGTCAGCAGGTAAATAAACTGGCCCGTCCCACTAGGGTGCTTACCCTGGCGAGCCGCGTGCCAAACGTTGCCAACCCCTGTTATAGACAAAGAAACAAAGTGGATTTTCTGGAGGTCTTTTATAGAAGTGGCCCCAAACTACGACAACCATAAATTTGGGGGCATTCAAAATTCAAATTTTTATCCAGATCCAAATATTTGCAAACATCTCATAAAAGGATTGAACTTGTAAATATCCATGCACACAATCATGCAATAAGTATTTTTTCTGGGTGGGGGGAAGTGGGGAGGAGAGAGACTCACACACCTTAACCAGCTGCATGAGAATTTCACAATCACTTATGTGCACTGCACGGAAATTAGTTTATGAAGAGTGTGACAAGGTCACAAAGTCTTTACATTTTGTTAAATAATGTAAATCAATAGCCAATGAGCTCTGTTCAATGGCATAGTGCCATTCAGAAGACTACTCATCAATAACAAAGCAAATCTAGCTCCCTTCTGAAAAGGTAACAAAAAGCACAGCAAAGCAGATTGTGCACATTTCCAATTCTACACTCTTACAATTATTTACCGAATACAAAAATATTCTAAGCCAGTTGCAAAAGAACCTCACTAATCCACATTAGTGGTGTTTGGGGAGGGAGGGAGATGCATTCCCAAAGTTTCTGTAATGACAGGATGTTGACAATGAGACCAGGAATTTCATACTGCCATTGCAACAATGGGCCTGATTCCACTCTCGCACCAGTTTCACACCAGTATGACGCCACTGAAGGTAGTGGTGTTTGGGCGATCATAATCTGACCTGAGTTCAACACAGTCACTCAGGATTTACACTAGGGAAATTGAAGATCCAGGCCAACAGACTTAGAGAGAGGATTTCCTCTTTATTCGTTTTGGATTTTTTTTAACGTTCTCGAATAAAAGAAGGAACTTCACCTGTGCTCTTAATTCAGCACTGGAGGAGGGTAGTAGCTAGCTGTGGCTCCAGGGCCACCCGGGGGGGGGGGCAAGTGGGGCAATTTGTCCCAGGCCCCGGGCCCCACAGGAGCCCCCACGAGAATATAGTATTCGATAGTATTGCAACTTTTTTTTATGGAAGGGGCCCCCAAAATTGCTTTGCCCCAGGCCCCCTGAATCCTCTGGGTGGCCCTGTGTGGCTCTATTGTAGCAGCGAATTACATATCAATATAGATAATCAAAAGTACAAAAACATGCTTCAAGAGTACAGTGATTTAGTAAAGTTAAATACAAGTGATCAAGAAAGCAATCAGCATTCCAGTAGGTTCTCTTTTCCTCTCCTGTCTAGAACTTAAAGTTATCTGCAACCATTCCATGTGGAGATGGGCCCTGAACCCGTCCTGAATTTTGAGAAAGGTTGGATTCAATCAGAACATCACTGTTCGGGCCAATCTCTCCAATGTGCCCAAACTGTAACTCTGAATCCACTGCAGAAGTTTAGGTTCAGGTCCATTTCTGGATCCAACCACTGCAGCTCAAAACTCAAACGCTTGCATCCCCTCAACTCCCTATAACGTCTGAAGGGTTTGGCCTCAGTTGAAAGCTTTGGATTCATACTTCCAACATTTTGTTTGGTCCAGTATATAGATGGTGACCCACTGTGAAATTTGCATATGGTTCTGAATCCAGGAATGAACTTTCTCAAAGTTCAAAACTGAACAGATTTTTGGATTTCTCACACTTTTTTTACCCTAAATTTTAAAAGGATATACACTTTATTTATTTATTTAGTTTACTTTGGTACTTTTCTTTCATTCTTCATACTTTAGCAATACTCATTACTGAATTAGTGTTGTTTGTACATAAGAACATAAGAACGGCCGTACCGGGTCAGATCAAAGGTCCATCTAGCCCAGTATCCTGTCTACCGACAGTGGCCAATGCCAGGTGCCCCAGAGGGAGTGGACCTAACAGGCAATGATCAAGTGATCTCTCTCCTGCCATCCATCTCCATCCTCTGACAAACAGAGGCTAGGGACACCATTCCTTACCCATCCTGGCTAATAGCCATTAATGGACTTAACCACTATGAATTTATCCAGTTCTCTTTTAAACGCTGTTATAGTCCTAGCCTTCACAACCTCCTCAGGTAAGGAGTTCCACAAGTTGACTGTGCGCTGCATGAAGAAGAACTTCCTTGTATTTGTTTTAAACCTGCTGCCTATTAATTTCATTTGGTGACCCCTAGTTCTTGTATTATGGGAATAAGTAAATAACTTTTCCTTATCCACTTTCTCCACATCACTCATGATTTTATATACCTCTATCATATCCCCCTTAGTCTCCTCTTTTCCAAGCTGAAGAGTCCTAGCCTCTTTAATTTCTCCTCATATGGGACCCGTTCCAAACCCCTAATCATTTTAGTTGCCCTTTTCTGAACCTTTTCTAGTGCCAGTATATCTTTTTTGAGATGAGGAGATCACATCTGTACGCAGTATTCGAGATGTGGGCATACCATCGATTTATATAAGGGCAATAATATATTCTCAGTCTTATTCTCTATCTCCTTTTTAATGATCCCTAACATCCTGTTTGCTTTTTTGACCACCTCTGCACACTGCGTGGACATCTTCAGAGAACTATCCACGATGACTCCAAGATCTTTTTCCTGACTTGTTGTAGCTAAATTAGCCCCCATCATATTGTATGTATAGTTGGGGTTATTTTTTCCAATGTGCATTATTTTACATTTATCCACATTAAATTTCATTTGCCATTTTGTTGCCCAATCACTTAGTTTTGTGAGATCTTTTTGAAGTTCGTCACAGTCTGCTTTGGTCCTAACTATCTTGAGCAGTTTAGTAACATCTGCAAACTTTGCCATCTCACTGTTTATCCCTTTCTCCAGATCATTTATAAGTAAGTTGAATAGGATTGGTCCAAGGACTGACCCTTGTGGAACACCACTAGTTACCCCTCTCCATTCAGAGAATTTACCATTAATTCCTACCCTTTGTTCCCGGTCACATGGTGTACTAGATGCTGTATAGATTGATAAGACAAGGTCCCTGCTCTACCTAGTGTACACCGTAAAATAGATGATATGTACTCAATAGAATCATAGAACTGTAAGGGACCTCAAGAGGTCATTTAGCCCAGTCCCCTGTACTCATAGCAGGACTAATTATCTAGACCATTCCTGACAGGTGTTTGTCTAACCTGCTCTTAAAAATCTCCAATTATGGAGATTCCACAACCTCTCTAGGCAATTTATTCCAGTGCTTAACCACCCTGACAATTAGGAAGTTTTTCCTAATGTCCAATCTAAACCTCCCTTGCTGCAATTTAAGCCCATTGCTTCTTGTCCTATCCTCAGAGATTAAGAAAAACAATTTTTCTTCCTCCTCCTTGTAACAACCTTTTACATACTAGAAAACTGTTATGTCCCCTCTCACGTCTTCTCTTTTCCAGACTAAACAAACCCAACTTTTTCAAATCTTCCCTCATAGGTCATGTTTTCTAGACCTTTAATCATTTTTGTTGCTCTTCTCTGGACTTTCTCCAATTTGTCCACATCTTTCCTGAAATGTGATGCCCAGAACTTGACAATACTCCAGTTGAGGCCTAATCAAAGTGGAGTAGAACGGAAGAATTACTTCTTGTGTCTTGCTTACAACACTCCTGCTAATACATCCCAGAATGATGTTCGCTTTTTTTGCAATAGCATTACACTGTTGACTCATATTTAGCTTGTGGTCCACTATGGTCCCCAGATCCCTTTCAGCAGTACTTCTTCCAAGGCAGTCATTTCCCATTTTGTATGTGTGCAACTGATTGTTCCTTCCTTAGTGGAGTACTTCGCATTTGTCCTTATTGAATTTCATCCTATTTACTTCAGACCATTTATCCAGTTTGTCCAGATCATTTTGAATTTTGATCCTATCCTCCAAAGCACCTGCAACCCCTCCCAGCTTGGTATCATCCGCAAACTTTATAAGTGTGCTCTGTATGCCATTATCAAAATTATTGATGAATAAATTGAACAGAACTGGACCCAGAACTGATCCCTACGGGACCCCACTCATTATGCCCTTCCAGCCTGACTGTGAACCACTGATAACTACTCTCTGGGAACTGTTTTCCAACCAGTTTTGCATGCACCTTATAGTAGCTCCATCTAGGCTGCATTTTCCCAGTTTGTTTATGAGAAGGTCATGCAAGACAGTATCAAAAGCTTTAGTAAAGTAAAGATATACCATGTCTACTGCTTCCCCTCTATTCACAAGGCTTGTTACCCTGTCGAAGAAAGCTATCAGGTTGGTTTGACATGATTTGTTCTTGACAAATCCATGCTGACTGTTACTTATCACCTTATTATCTTCTAGATGTTTGGAAATTGATTGCTTAATTATTTGCTCCATTATCTTTCCAGGTACAGACAAAAGTGACAAAAGGAAGAGTGACCTAGAGTTGGAAAGAAGCCTGCATCTTGTCAGTCCATATTTTTGTGGGGTTTATTTATTTTTATAAGCTCAGGGTATCTCATACTATTATTTATAGGTATTTCTATAGAGCTCATAATCACAGTATCGGAGCACCGCATACTGTTTATAATATGCCATTTATCTCTAGAGAATATTACTCTCCTCCTTTCTGGTCTGAAGGTGGTTTCTTATAGCAATAAGGCACAGTAACTAATTCCTTCTGCACATGGCTGTTTGGGGGAATGCTAGTCTTGCATCATGCTCTAAAGTAGAAGATTTGGGCTCAGTTTGATCCTTTGTGGACAGTACTTTTTCCCAAACATGATAGGAGAGCACATTTTAAAAAGCTATGAAAGGAACTGTACAGAACAGGAAATTGCATAAGAGAATCACTGTATGCATTTTCCTTCCTAAAAGGGGGGGGAGGACACTTATAGAAAATATTTTAAAAAAAACAAAACACCAAGCCTAAGCGAGATCCCCAGCTTCTCAGTTACCTGAGCACAGATTATGTACCAGCACTCCCCATGTTAGGTAAATATTGCTAGTGTGGTAATGCATTTTGTACATATCTCAAGATCTGTCAATATTCCAGGGAAAGTCTTGACTCTTCTTGAGAAGGTCAGGGTATTTCCTGGGAGGCTGAAGGATGGAAAATGAAGCATCTTTCATATTGACTGACACTAAGCAGTAGTTCTCTTGCCTGGTATGAACTAGTGCTTCCTGTGAAAACATTTTGAGTTGATTGGCCTTGATGAATGAACTCAGCTTCCTCAGATCGAAGATGGACTCAAATTTGTTCTTTTATACAAACTTCATAATGAAAGATGTAATCATCTGATAAACAACAAGGCTTTGACATGACTTGACTCTCTCCTAAGAGATTTATAAAAAAGGAAAATACCAATCAGATTCACCATGATGCCAGAAGAAGTTGTTTAAAGGAATGACATATATTCATTTCCCTAGGAATATTTTTTCAAAGGTGACAGAATGCTATTTTTGAAGAACAAGAAAGACCTTAACTAGTATAAACCTCATTTAGTTACCCTGAATAAAGCTCCCCGAGTCTGAAAGAGTTCATATTCACAAGGATCTTATTGATTTTTGGAGATATATGTTCCGAGGGCTAAAGAACAATGAGAACTAGAAATAAAAGGTAACCTAGATAGTATGCTCTTTTAGGCAGGAACCTTCTTTATGTTATGTTTGTGCAGTGCTTAAAATAACAGAGATCTGGCCTCTAGACACTACTGCAATCATTAAAAAAAAAAATAGTAAAGCTGAGCGAATACTGCAAATGATTTCCTGTGAATATTTGCTCCAATTTTAAAATTAATTTGCTTGGACCATGGCTGCACCCCTTCTCTGGTCAGTTTCATCAAACCTTTTTGTGATCAAATTTTCAGATGCAATTATATTTCATTGCTAAATAAAGCAATTCCTGAATATATGGTCTAGAAGTTGTTTAAAATTAAACAATTCTGAAATAGAGATTCACTATGGAATAGCACCTCCAGAAATTTAGCTTAGGTGTCTCGTGCCCCCTGAGGGAGTAGCAGAGAAAGCCAGTCCTGCACTCACCCACCGTGGCAAATCCTGTCCTCCGGGGCTGGGCCCGGTTCCCTGCTCCAGGCATTGTGACCCAGTACACAGGGTTGCAGTGCGGTTCAGGTTCAGCCTGGTCATCCCCCTCCATCATGACCAGTGTGGGGTAGCCAGGCCAGATTTGAGTGAGTGGCACTGGACTCCTTTGTTCTCAGTCACAGCACCACTCACTCAAATTTGTAGGTGCGGCTAGGCGAAACCTGAATGGCGCCCAGAACAGGGAGCCCAGCCCAACCCCACAGGGCAGGAGCCGCTACTGCAAAGTGAGTTTATCATTTTATTTTGTGTTATTTCACATTTGTTAAAAACATGGAGCGCTATCTATTTTTGTAGGAGAGAATCTACCGGGTACAGAATAAATAGGCAAACAAGACCTTGAGAGGTATAAATAGGGGTAGGAAGAATAAATCTCCTCAAGTTGTTCAGGCATCATTATAAGGCACAAGTTTACAATATTATGTATCATTCCATTCACACTTAGCAAAGAACATTTGTGAAACTGAAAAGGTGCAGAGGGCAACCAAAATAATTCAGACTTTTGAGGGAGGTATGAATTATGATTAAAGATTAGCTGAAGTTGTCCTGTATAGCTCAGGAAATACAGATATGACAGAGGAAAAAAAGGGGGATTCAATTTCTCAGAGACATGGAAGGCAAGTGATAGACTGATGCAAATGAGCTGTGCTATTTCAAAACCAAGGAAGTATCAGCTGAACCCTGGGAGAGTGATAACCAACAAACAATTCAGTTACATTTCATAAAGTGTGGTGGAAATATGGAACAAGAAGTCAAAGTCAGTGATAGATGTAAGCAGCATAAAATCAAGCAGCAAATGGAAACATGGGACCTGAGTCTTCTCTCCAGTGGGAATCTGGAAAGACCGCAGCGAAATCAATGGAGTTATAAGAGCGTAAGACAAGTACAAGGGAGAGTAGAAATCAGGCCTGTGAGGTTTTTGTTGTTGTTGAAGAAAAAAGATGCAAGAACATAATTAATAAGATTAGATATCCTATCCTATCCCCTAGAACTGGAAGGGACCTTGAAAGGTCATTGAGTCCAGACCCTTGCCTTCACTAGCAGGACCAATTACTGAATTTGCCCCAGATCCCTAAGTGGCCTCCTCAAGGATTGAACTCACAACCCTGGGTTTAGCAGGCCAATGCTCAAACCACTGAGCTATCCCTCCCACCCCTAAAAATAAGGTGCCAGGTTCTCAGCTGGTACAAGCAGTGGTGCAAGTGAAATCCATTTCTTACCGATATGGAAGGGGGGCACATGGGGCATGTGACCTCCTCACATGACCCTTCACATGACCCCTCCCCTCCCTGCCCTGCTTCCAGCCCGGGGCCCCCACACTGTCCCCGTCCCCATGTTCCACCCCATTACCTGGGGAGGGGGGTGCTCTGTCCTCCTCCCACTGCACTGCAGACTTCGGAACCGCAGCGGCAAAAGGAGCAGAACATGGGGCCACCAGGCAGCCCCCATGCCCGCAGCTCCTCCAGCACGGCTCTACTGCCCCAGCCCTTCCACGCAGGGTCTCCTCCATCTGTACAACAGCCAGCCCCACCAGAGGACAGGGCTGGAAGCGGGGATGGGGGTGGTACAGCCGCGCCAGAGGAGCTGCCAGCATGGGGCCGCCCAGTGGCCCCATGTTCTGCTCCTCTCCTCGCTGAGCCCTGCAGTTCAGGGCTCTCCTAGGAATCTCAGCAGGGAAAGGAGCAGAACGCCAGCAGCTCCTTCAGCGGCTGTACCACCCCAGCCCTGTCCTCTGGCAGGATGCTGCTGGACAGACAGAGCCGGAGGAGAAGCAGCTCCGTGGAAGGGCGGGGGTGCAGCTGGAGGTTCTTCTCCTTTCCCCATTGGGAGGGGCAGTGGGGAAAGGAGCAGAATGCCAGCATCTCCTCCCAGGGGCTGTATTCCCCCCCCCCCCATCCCGGTCCTGTGGCAGGGCTGCTGTTATACAGATGGAGGAGACTCTGCATGGAAGGGGTGGGGGCAGTACAGCTGTGCCAGAGTTGCTGTGGGCGTGGAGCCGTTGGACGTTCTGTTCCTCTTGTGTCTTTCTAGTACACCGTAGCAGCTATAAATATCTTGCTGGTACAGCGTACCGGACCACACTATTTGCACTGCTGGGTACAAGTCAGTGCTAGATGTCAGCTGCGTGCTATTTCTTTCATGTTGCAGTGGTCCCTTGAAGAGGCTCTGCATGTTCTCTTGGGATGGGTTCTGGTGCTTAGAGACTAAATTCATTTGGTGGCAGTGGGGACACGTATCTATGTTCCTGCATTGCAGTTTTAAAAATCCACTAGTGTTCTCTCCTCTTTTCTCTTGCAAAATTCTAGAATCTGGAACAATCTTATGGCAACTCAGACCACAATATCAGTGCTTGGCTTTAGTAGTACAAGAACAATGGCTTATTTGCTATTAATCTAGTAAAAGCGATCAGTGTTTTATTACTGTTCCAATTGTCTATTGAACTATTCACCCAACTTGTTTATTTTACTAGAGCAGGAGGGCCACACTGTTACATTACCATTTTGTTCAAAATTATCATTTAAATGCTTTGCAAGGTTTCTATTACGTACAGATGTATTTTCCTTGTATTGCATTGTGCCGCACTAGTTATTTATAAGTAAGGTCATCTTATACTCAGGAAATTAGCAAGACTTTGGTGTCTTGTTATCCTGATCACTCCACTTTACCTTTATGCTTTATCCTGTGTCCCCACACTCCTTCATCAGTTCTCTCTTTAGACTGTAAGCACTTTGGTACATTTTCTCTGCACATCCAGGTACAACCTGATCTAAAACGCACTGAAGTTGATGAAACTTAACTTTGGATCAGGCCTATAACAATCTATGCACTCCCAGGCATTGGGCAGGGTCTTATCAGGCCTTTCTTTCAAATCTGTCTGCAGGTACCTATTGGCTTTTGAAAACTGGCATCAGTGGTGGCATGGGAGGGGGGGACACAGAATCACAGCTGTGCTTTACACATGCAACAGTTTCCTTGGAAATTTAGTCCTGTAATAAAACATGCTATGCATAATGTATTCTAAAGCAATAGAGTTTGCATGTTTCTGTATGTAGAAAGCATGGGGCAGAGGTCGGAAGAGATTTTACAGTTTGATGTAACCTCCTTGACATTTTTGCTCCAAATATGCTTTTTTAAGTGTTCACATGATGCTTTGGAACCGATCAATTTTAATGGTCTCAGATTGGGGAGAGAGTGTTTGTTCAGCCATTTTAACATGTGTTTTATATGTTTCCAGATGCTCATGCTAGTTTATTAGGAAGAGCTTCTCATTATCATAAAATTTACATGCTTCATAGGCTGGATTGAAAGATCCTCTTTGAGACAACACACACACAAAAAGCCCAGTAATTTGACAAAAAATTGCTCAAATGATCATACAAAGATGCTATAGCACACACAAGGACATAGAAAGTGTTCTTATTCTTGTAACTAGAAACCTGATAGCCAATACAATGGAACTTGTATGCATTCTGTTGTGTTTTCCTTCATTTAAGATATTGCACTAGAGTGAACAAACAACACTTAGCACTTAGTATGATGTTTTGAATATATGAACATTTTCTGAATCAGTTCTGTATATTGGTCTACTAATTCTTTGCTAAGCATATATCAAGCATCTTTTGACTAGTGCATTAATAAGACCAGCCATTTATTTTTAAAGTAACTATCAAGTTGTCACAGAACCATGCACACTGAAAGTCTGGCATTAAGATCATACAGTGCACCGTGTCCTTTCTTCAGGATATTGAAAAAACAGTTTTCATCAGAGTTTGGACACTTCTAATACATATTCTCTGTTAGGAGATGTGGTTCAAAATGCACCATTAAAAACAACTGGTAAAATGTCTCCCCTGCAGCAACATTCAGGTTTCTGTAACAGGTTTATTTCCAGACATTTAACCAAGACTTGGCTCTACGCCAAACGTAAGTCTGCATTTATAATTAATATAGTAAATGTACCATTACACAGCCTACAAAACAACTCAGCCTTGTTAAATGATCCAATCAAATAAGCAAATGAAAGATATCCTTATTCAGTCATGTGATGAATTGGGGCTATGGCTGCACAACTTACAAATTCTGGTTGATATTGTCAATTTGTAGTTTGAAAAACTGTTGTGTCACGAATACCTGCATGTATATGGGGAATCCACCACTGCTGACAGATCACGAGGCAGGAACACAGGGAAATATTTCAGGTTAATGTGGTACCTGGCCCTCAGAAAGGTTATACTAAAAAGCAACTCAAGCTTTAGAAATCCAGATTTAGCTTAACTCCCTGATGGGACGGAGAAAGGTAGGAGCAGTGAAAACTTGCTAAGTGTAGAACAAAAAAAGACCAAGTGACCAGGAGGGGATTAAATAAATAAGGGACTAGGGGAAACCAGACAGGAGGAGGAAGGGGGAGCAGGAGAGAGCATGGTCACAGAAGTTGGGTAAAGGGTTCCAGGAAGAAGAGGCCACCGAGCATGTAGCAACTGCACGGAACAGGGGACCCTGCCTGCTTTCCTGAGCCCAGATGGCCCAAGGACTCTTGGCAACCCAAGGGACTCAAATCCCAGCCCAAAGAATGTCCTGGAGCAGTGAGGAAATTGAGGTAGGGACATGCGTTTAGTATATATTTTGTATGATCTGTACTTCTTCTGTGCTTTATATGATTAAGAGCATAAAAAAGTGTAAGACTGTGCAAAATGTGTGTGTGTGTGTGTGTGTGTGCGCGCGCGCGTGTGTGAGAGACTGCTTTACAACTACTGCATGTCCCTGAGAGAGTTACTGCATGTCCCTGAGGGATAAGTTATATGACCTTGATATCCTATCACTCCTTATTTTGACTATCATCTTTTAATCTAAACACATTAATGTTTAAAGTAAAATCTTAGCTGCAGATTTTTGTCCAAGTATATATGTAGTGCCCTTTAAGAAGCTTTCCTCAGGCATGCACTAACCCCTAAGCATCTGGATTACACATCTACAATACATTATTTTGTATAGCATTGATCACATGACCTATTTAATATTTTTGAAAGCTGCCTTTTCAAAGAAAGAGTAAAGAACAGCCATTTTCTTTTATTAAAATGTTTCTGATCAATAAGAAAGTGGGGATTACCAAATTACCTAGAGTCAGGCTCATATTTTCTGATGTGTGCATTCCTGGTTGTAGGCACATGTTAATGCACATGCATAACCTCAACTGGCATATGTCATTGGGTATTGTATATACAAGTCGGATATATGCCATATCAGCTTTGGCATGGACACTTTTGAAAATGTGGGACCTGTCATTTATCCAGAGTTACCATCCATGGTAGTTCTGAGATGTGACATCTGAGATACTCAGCATAGGAACAATGGCAGTAACAGAAAGAACTGAGATTTTCAGATAACTATATTAATAATGTAGCAAATTAACATTGATGGAATTTCTCCAACGTTCTTTTCAACTAGAATGGGTTAAAATAAATTGATCAATTTAAATTTATTTTCCCCACAAGTCAAAAGGAACTCCTAAAAGCTACCTATTCCTCTTTTAAACTAGCTCTTTACAAATCTCTTGTACAGGGAAGCAATCAGGACAAATCAATGACAGAACTAACTACGCAGCATCATTAGTTATTTCCTAAAGTTATAGGCATTCCTGTAACCAACCTGTACTCACGGGTCATTTTCAAGAAACTAACACTCTAAGGCTAAACGGTGTTTATTTTCCAAGAAGAATTCATACCTGTATGTGCCAATTTAAGTCTAACACATGTAAAGTATGCCATTAATTAATGTGATCTATTGTCATATGGTTTTCTAGAGGTCAGTGTTTCAGGGTATAGTCTGTATTTATTTTTTCTGTAAAAGATTATACCATTATCTTGGGCTACATTCCAGTATTGCTTAAATTTGTACTTAATGGGTGTATGATTTATCACAGCCTGTAATGCTTCTGTGACAGGTGTCAACATTTAAAATTCTTCTCCTGACAGACCAAAAAACCCCATTACTGAAGACATATGTTCATTAATGGGGCTTTCTCCTTCATAGCCGTCCCCTATCTCTTGCCTGTTCACAGCACAAATTCATAACCCCATGAGCATGTTTGCAATTGCAGCCTAGTCCAGAGCAAGTGTTTTGCACAACCACCAAAGAATTCTGAGTTCTTAGAATTAACAAGAAAGGGAGATCTTAAGAAGGAAAATAATCTTGAGGCTAGGAATCAACTTTCATCTTGACCTAAGCAGGTAACTTGCATTGATGTAACTGGGAGTTTTACTTGCTGAGTAAAAACATCAGGTCCCAGATCCTGCAAGTTGGGCACTGAAAGCCTGAAGCTCTCAGAAAAAAGAAAAAGAAAAAGAATAAATCAACATAATGCCTGTAAATCACCTGGTATTTCTGCATTGCAAGACCTAAAAGAAAATGTTAGAAAGGGATACAGATTTATGGATATACTTGAGCACTGAAGTTCAGGTACAATAGAAATGTCACTATCTGCAGGTGTGGTAGCTTGTTGTACATTTTTATTAGCTTTGTCACACTTCTGACCACAGAAGCTACAGACTAGACAGGTTAGTACATTACCATTTATTCAGTAGGTCTCCAAAAATGTTATATGGCAGGTAGGCTATGAGCAACAGTGGCTGGTCCCAGAAATAAGTCATCAGGCTGTAGATAACAGAGTTACAACCATCTGCATCCCTCTCCACCTAACACACACACCTGGGTTGACCAGATTTTCAAAGTAAAGACCCATGACAATGGAGGTGAGAATGGGGGGAGAGAAGGAGAAGAGTGCAGTGGAGCAGGTTGGCTAGGTATAAGGAAAACAGTAGGGTACCCTCGTCCTTCTCCCACCACCTTCTTCCTTTCAGAATGAGGAACTGGGACATAATTCAGTCAGAAGCAATATCAGAATCCCTCTGTAACCAAACCTTTTATTCTTCTCTCAGTCACAGCCTTTTCTTTCTCACCATGCAATCTAGCTGTTACCCTTCTTTCTGTACTATTGATTTCCTCTCACTGTATGACCTCACACATGAACAATTTTCCTCCACCTTCTATACCCTACCAATACAACCCTACAGCCTCTCAACCAAGTTCCTTTAGCCTCAACACACACCTTCTCAGAATTCTAAGCCAGCTCAAAAAACCCTTCTCTATCATCCAGCCCCAGCAGTCTCTCAGACTTAGCTCAGACCCTCTTCCCAAAGGAGCTTTCTCCAGCTCACCACACAGCATTGAACAGCTCCCTTGACCCCCAGTTCTGCAATACTCTCCAACCCCTTTCCCCATACATTCCAGAAAAAAAATCACTCCCCCTCCCCAGTGTTAACAGCGGGTTAAAAAAAAATGGTGTGTTAGAGGGAACTCCATTTGTGTGTGAGGTTTCATTTAATGTTTTCAAACATTTCTCCTCTTACCCTTTCCTAGGGCTCGTCCTGCTCAGAACCCATCTCCTTCTATCTGAACCCTCATACTCAGAAGACTCACTCCAGCTCACAGACCTCAGCCCTTGGAGCTCAGAACTTCCTTACCGTCCCATTGCTGGACCTCGAGGAGCAGGAGTAGGTTGTTACTGGCATTGCAGAGAGCCCCACACTCAGGGGGCATAGCTACTCTCAATGAACTGATGAGGGGGCTGCAATCCCTGCTCTGCACTTCCTTTTCTCTACTGTCCATGTGCTGGTCGAGCCTCTGGTAGCAGCTAGTAAAACTGCACCTTGCAGTACAGCAGCCATGCCAGAGGCATAGATCCCCAGTGGGCCTAAGTCTCCTCCCATTGGTACTGGTCAGCTCCATTGCTTTCACTGAACTTACTAATTTGCAGCAGTGTAGAACAGAAGAGAATCAAACCGTGGCTATTGCAAGGAAGCCTGCAGGGGTAATGGTGGGGCTCAGTCCCACCAACACCTAATGACTAGCTGACATTGCACTTGTAACAAGTATCTACACAAGGGGTCGGCAACGTTTGGCATGCGGCTCGCCAGGGTAAGCACCCTAGTGGGCCGGGCCAGTTTATTTACCTGCTGACGCGGCAGGTTCGGCCAATCGCGGCCCCCACTCGCCGCGGTTCACCGTCCTGGGCCAATGGGGGCGGCGGGAAGCGGTGCGGGCGAGAGATGTGCTGGCCGCGGCTTCCCGCCGCCGCCATTGGCCCGGGACAGCGAACCACGGCCAGTGGGGGCCGCGATCGGCCGAACCTGCCACGTCAGCAGGTAAATAAACTGGCCCGTCCCACTAGGGTGCTTACCCTGGCGAGCCGCGTGCCAAACGTTGCCGACCCCTGATCTACACCAAGCTATATGTAAATAGTTACTAAAAAAAGGTGCCAGTAGATGGCACCCAATAAAATGTAGCATAGTTTCTGGGATCTGTAGGACTAATAAAATATGTTGTTATGCACTGCTAATGTCTCCCTTTGTGAAGCTCTTTACATTAGCTCTTAACAGTACTTCTTTACTCTAGAACTATTTCACAGAACAAGATTTCTTCACCTCTTGGTTCGAGCGATATTTCCTTCGAAGACAAGGAAAAAATGTTATTTATTTATTTATTTAGATAAGAAAGGAGACATTGCACAACATAGCCAGTGTTCACTGTGCATACATTTTCCACCTGAAGGCTATTTATACAATCTATTCCACTGTAGGAGAAGCTCTATAGTTTAGGATCAATTCCTACCTAAAAAGGGCCTGTATCTACTCTCATTAAACCAGAATAAATCAGGAATAAACTTCTTTGAAGACAATGGAAATACACTGGTTTTACTTTGGTGCAAGAAAAAAAAAACCCAGACCTAATAGTATAAAATATCTCCTATTTTACACCAACATAACTCCACTGAATTAAATGGAATGATGACAGTGCAAAACTGGTATACTTCTGTTTAAATTCAGATTTCAGAGTTGCAGCCGTGTTAGTCTGGACACCATTAAATTAGGCTTGAATAAAGACTGGGAGTGGATGGGCCATTACACAAAGCAAAACTATTTCCCCATGCTTCCCCCCCCAGTTCCTCACATCTTCTTGTCAATTGCTGGAAATGGGCCATTTTCATTACCACTACAAACAGTTCTTTTTCTCTCCTGCTGATAATAGCTCAACTTAACTGATCACTCTCGCTATAGTGTGTATGGTAACACCCATTGTTTCCATGTTCTCTGTGTATATATCTTCCTACTGTATTTTCCACTCCATGCAGCCGATGAAGTGGGCTGCAGCCCACGAAAGCTTATGCTCAAATAAATTTGTTAGTCTCTAAGGTGCCACAAGTACTTCTGTTTTTTTTTAATTCAGAGTTACTCCATTACCTTGTTTTAACCTCGGGGTAGACATTCAGCTCCACTACCTTAAAGAAATGACCAAACTACAAAGATCTAAGTTTTTCTAAAGTTCAGGTGTATTCATATCTTGGATTTAAAGTTGGAGATGGCCCTGACTTAAATGGGCACCTTTTCCTCATGCCATATTTGACAACTGGATATCAGGGCACTCTGAGCATGCTCATGAAATCCAGTGATAAGCATGTACATAGAGAAGGAATTCTCTATGATGACTGCAAGGGTTCATCTTCCTGATTATGATCAAGTTGTATTACAGGTCTGTCGCATCTTACGCGCATTTAACATGCGCAATTTCAGCTTTACGCGGTCGGCAAAAACAAAAACAAAAACCAACAATTTTAATACTGTATCTGTAGTGCAGGCGATTCCGCCCGCCATTCAACTCAATGTAATTTTGACTATACACGGTTTTCGCTTTACGCGCTAACCGCGGAACGGAACCCCCGCGTAAGATGCGACTCGCCTGTACCGTACCATAGGCCTTAATCGTGGACCTCATTGTGCTAAGCACTGTACAAACAGAACAAAAAGATTGCTCCTGCCCAGACAGTCTGCAATATAAGCAGATGGACCTAGAGTTGGGGAGGGCAGAGAAAAGGACAGTTTGTTAACATGACAGGCTATGGCTTCAGCACAACATCAGCCTAACGGTTGTCAAGTTGTTCATAGACAACACAGCAATGCAGGGTTTTAAGTAGGATTTTGAAGGAGGATAATGCATTCGTTTTGCTGATGTTTTGGGGAGCTCCTCCCAAGCAAGAGGGGCAGCATTAGAGGTTGCCACCTGTCCAAGATTTTCCCGGGATCATCCCTTTTTTGAGGTAACTGTCCCAGAAAGTCTGTACGAGTGCTCAGTACATACAGGCAGCTGTCCAGTTTTGTGAGCTGAGGATCATCCCTGATGTCCTGGTTTTTTGTACCTCACAGGTGGCAAACCTAGAGAAAGCAAAAAAAAATTTTGTTCAGATATTTAACAAATGTCTTAGAGAGGCTGGTATCATCAGCTGACTGGAAGCAAGAGTCAATTTTGATACTGAATGAGACACGATAGGTAGAGTGGGGATAATTTGTAAAGGGCCTTGAAAGGGAAAACAAGTAGCTTACGTTTGACGTGATAGAAAATGGGGAAGCCAGTGGATTGATGCAAAGAGTGAGGTGATGTGGTCAAAGAATGTAAGCTCTGCAGTGGCATTCTAAATGGATGAGCAAGGCGGGATTTTATTTGTCAAGACCAAAGAAAAAGATGTTACAATAATCAAGACAGAAGATAAGAGCCTGAACAAGAGTTTTCACTGTGTGGATGGATAGGAAAGGCAATATCTTAGATGTTTTGCAGAAAGAATCAGCAAGATTTTGATATAGTCTGGATATGAGGACCTAGACAGAGGACCGAGTCAAAGATAACACTCAGATTATAGCCCAGAGTGACAGAGAGCTTACAAGAGACAACAGATGGACAGATATATAGACATGGCTGTCCACAGTATAAAGAAAGGAAGTAGTGAGGAGGGGGATCAGTTTTAACCATGTTGAGCTTGAACTGACTACTAGATATCCACAAGATGTCAGAGACAGGCTAAGACTTAATTTTGGACAGAAGGAGACAGGGAAATCTGTGAGTCATCAACACAGAGATGGTAACTGAATTTGTTTATGGATAATTAATAGAGGGAGAAGACAAGGGACTGTGGACAAAACCCTGTGGAATTCCCACAGAAAGTTGGAATGGGAATGAGCAGGATCTTCCAAAGGACACAACGAAGAAGCAATTAGAGAGGTGGGAGGAGAACCAGGAGAGAACTGAGTCACAGACGCCTAGGGAGGACCAGATTTCAAGAAGAGGAGCATAGTCAACAATGTTGAAAGCAGCTAACCTGTTAAGGAGGAAGAGGAAGATAGAGTACTGGTTCTGAACTCTGGCTAGGAAAAGGTCACGATAGACTTTTGCAAGACCTGTTTCAGTGGACTACAAACGGGAATGGAGAGGATCTAGGATGGAACTGGAGGCAAGGAACTCCAGACAGTGATTATAGACAGCATGTTCAATGAACACAGAGATTCAAGGGAGAACGGCTATGATCCCACTTGCCTTTTCATCTAAAGCTCCTATGGTGGGGATTTTTTTTAAGATGGGAGAGACTAAGCATGCTTGTACTGTTAGGAAAAGAGTCAGAAGAGGGTAAAAGATTAGGAAAAAGAATAAGGGATTAGGATGAGAGTGGGTGAGAGTTAGATCAGGAGATGAGATGGGGTCACTGGGGCAAGTGGATGGGTGAAATGAGACGAGCAGACAAGAAACTTCTCCCACTGTGACAGAAGAGAGTGGTAGGAAGGGATGGAAATGGAGGGGGAGAGATTATTAATAAAAATTTTAAAATGTAGGGCCTGATTCTCATTTGCACATTAGCAGTGAAAACTGGCCTATAGTGGGTAATTGTAAATTTATTATCTGACTAAATATACTCAAGGGCAAATGAGACCAATGTACAAAAGATTTATACCTATTTTACAGGCCCTTTACACGACGGAAAGTTTGGAAGTGATGGAATTTAGCAGGGATGAAATCAGAGACAAAATTCAATAGAAAATGCTAAACTTTATAAATAACTTAAAACTACCAGGTAGGATTTTATAGTAGGGATATAATTTTCTATTAAGTCTTATGGGTTCATCTAAAACATTACATTTCTCTATAGAATTCTATAGGACTTTTCTATAAGGGCTACAAACACCACTACTTAAAGCACTACTTGTGGAGCTGAGTTTGCCAGCAGCACTGAGGCTGAAACATATTTACATAAGCCACTCATTGAATAATTTTGGCTAATGAACAAGTTCACAAAGTCAATGCCTGCTTGCCAGTAATCTCTGAACAGACAAAGGGATAATTTCATTGACTAAATTGTTGGCTGTGAATAGTTCACCCAACAATACTGTTCAGTCTTTAAGGGACAGTCTCAAGGGTTTGGTATTCCATAGCACTCTTGCCAGGCAATTTGTGCCGCATTTTGTACCAAAAAAAAAAAAGTTCAGTGAAGAAAGCCCTTATGGGAAAGTCCAAAGATTAAACCCATAGGATTCTACATAAATTACTCTAAAACCCTCAGGTGAGATTCTAACCCTGACTCCAGACCCTTTATATTGCATATACAAGTCCTGAAAGACCCAGTTCCTGCCAGGGAGGATTTCCCCAGTGCAGCCACTATGGACAGTAACCTGAAGGCTGACTCCCAGGAATCTCTCCATGCCAAGCCCCAGCATAGGAGGCATCCCAGGAACAGGGCTGGGGTGTATTGTCTGGAGCGAGTCCACCACATGCAGCACTGCAGAGATTCCTGGAAGCACTGTGGTTCTTAGGGCAGCCCATGAAGGTGCCTTATCTTCGACAGTAGCCCAGGGCTGTCTCAGTTATGGCAGGAGCCTCTTTAGCCCTTGGAGCAGTCCAGGATCAGGCAGGCAAAAAAAGGTGACTTCAGGCCAAAGCTCTCTCGCCGAAGAATGCAAGCTCTATGCTTCACATTTAAGAGGCAAAATCTCCTCCCTAAGATTTGATAGACCATGATGTCCCTTCTATAGAATAGCCACCAACCCATAGCCTGTAATATGGAATTGTATTTCTGGTATAGAATCCTATAGGTTGCTCTAAGAACTCCATTAGAAAGGTTACCCTTTTCTGCTCTTTTCTAAAAGTTCTTCACTTGCTGCTTTTAGAGGCTGAGGTAAGGAGTCGCATTACATTTACTGCATCAGAGTAAGAGAGAGATAATAGGTGGCCTGGGAAAAAGTCAAGGAGAGAGAGAAAAAGCAAGACAACCCCAATCTCTTTTCCAACCAAGCAATATATCCAAAAGGTCCCTACTTCAGAATACATAGAAAAAGTAAGGCCCTGATCTTGCAATAAGCTCAACATCGGTAGATGCCTATAACTTTGTGGAACCCTAATGAATTCAATGGGGCTCCATACAGATGCAGGGGGTCTGTTTGCATGGTCCTCACTGAAGGTCCTAAGAACTTATGTTGGGTACATTTGAGTTGACATGGATAGATAATATTAGTGGTACCTTTTTATCCTAGTTGATGATTTCTCAGTCTGCTCAGTGAAATTTAGCATTTGGAGTAGAAAAATCTTTGCCAGGTTTAGAAGTTATTTTTTTCTCTTTATCTAGTTTTCTCCAGGGCTGGTTCGACCATATTCTTACTCTGTAAGGAAAGCTACCTCAGCAGGAGAGGGAGGATGGTCCAGTAGGAGGAAGGATGATCCGTGGTCAGGGTACTATTGTAGGAGTCTAGAAGCCTGGTTAAATGACGATAATGGTCCTTCCCTACTTCACATGGGTGTTCAGAGGGAAATATGGTAGAGACCGTGAGGCATTCTGATATTACAGTGACAGGGACCATTAAGAACCTTAGAAAGAAGAGATGGAAGAAGAGACAAGAAGCTGCAGTTTTAAAGAGAAGCTTTAATTCTATGGAAAAATAAGTGAGTAGTACATTTATAATTTTTCCCCATGCTTCTAATTTCTAGCAGCCTCAACATCCTCAACCATGAGTTTAGTCACCCAAGTTCTACTTTAAGAAGCCAGATAAACTACACAGGGATAGAGGGAATAAAAATACAGCTGAAGCCAAAGTTCTATGTTCAGACGTGTTTAGATATCATAGTTTTCTTTAGGACTGAATAAATTCATTAAAGTGCAGTTACCACTATAATGCATGTAGATGTCGCTAATTACAATATTAGATTTTAAATGCAACTTGAGTGTCTCAAGTGGCCTTTAAAATGGTTTAAAACCATAGCCAATTCAAACTTAATTAAAACTATTGGTTTAATTTACTTTATATTTACAATAAAAAGAAACTAATAACCCACTAACTCCATTCCAAGTGTCCCCATTAGATAGAGAGGAAAAACCTTCCACACTCATTTCATTCCACACTAGCTAATCCAGTTAGTTATTTACCTTGTTGCCAGCCCATGCTTATACATAGTCTTAATTTAGTAAAGAACAAAGAGATGAGTGTGCATGTTTCCATTCGGTGCTCAGGGAATTAGGCATGCAAGTCCTACTGATAACTACAGAATTTGCTTGTCCCCAAAGCCCAATGTGTTGCACTGAAAATCTTTCTCATTTTGTTTAAAATTTGGATAAGTTCCAAAGGAAGATTTCTGGGGTCTCTTGTAGTGATTCTAGGCAGGGTTATGTTCCCTGTGCTATTCTCCAAGAGCCAAGTCCTGCATCACTGAAGTCAACAGAATTGCAGTCAATTCTTTCTGTTGACTGCAATTGTAGCAGGATTGGGTCAACTGATGTGCAGTGGATTTGTATTAAGCTTATGACTAGTCAGGCTGTGACTATAAAAGGGCCCATGGAAACTGGGCACCTAAGCCCAGAGACTGAGCCTGCAGCCTTGTGTGTGAGAAATCTCACTCCTATGTATTTGTATTATGGTAGGAGTTAGAGGCCCCAACAGAGGTCAGGGCCACACTGTATTAGGTACTGTACATACAGAGAGAGAGAGAGAGAGAGAGAGAGAGAGACTCTCTCTGCCCTAAAAAGCTGGCAGGCTAAGTAGAGAAAACAGACAAAGATTGGGAGGGAAAGCAGAGGCAGAGAAATGAAATTACGTGCCCAAGATCACACAGCAGACCCATGATTAGAACTCAGATCATCTGATCCCCAGTTCTTCAGGACATAAGCCAACTTCTGGCAGACGGTCTAGGAAGACACTTTATGGACAGTATTTTCCCTAACTTCTCACTTCAGGGTTTTTTGCACCTTTCTCTGAAGCATCTGGTACTGGATACTATCATAAATAAGGTACTGGACTAGATGGACCGCTGGTGTGTTCTAATGTGACATTTGGAATGAAGATTGATTTCAGGGTCAGGCTTTTACCATGTAAGTTCATTATGCATTAGCAAGAAAGCAGAACCCCTTACTCTTTATTATATTATACTCAATTTTCTCCAAATATTACTACTGATAAACACTAATTTTATGGAAAGGACACGCACTTTCTCCAATTGCAAGAAGAACCACTGCATGATTTAGTTAGTAGATGATAACCGCACAAAATTCCAATAAGCAGATCTGCTTTTCTTAAGGACATTTTTCAGTAACTAAGGTATTGATTTTTCTTAGCACCATTGGCAGTTTTTATAGTCACATGTACACTCCACTCTCATCATTCTACCATTTAAGAAGTTGAGTACACTGAGTGCAACAGAGGCGTTGCGGTGGCTGTGACAAAGTATTATATGATCACTAAATGTACTCAGAGGCAAAAGAGGGCAAGGTACAAAGACTGCTACTCAGGATATTTAAAAGAAAAACCTTGATTACGTGGGTGGGGTGCACTTACATGCACATAAAAAGATCATAAAAAGGAACTGATTGGGTGTGAGCCAAAGGGATCACTCCAATGTGCTGGGGTCCAAATTCTGAGTTGACTTTGCAACCTGCTTACTTGCTTTCTTCCAACATTGCTTTTTGTCCTCAATAGAAGCCATCTTCTTCCTTTTTGGCTCTATGTTACGACTGCCTTCCTTTGCCAATGATGGCTTACTGGGACACCATCCTGACCCCATCAGCACCATTACTAACAAGGCCAGTGAGGGCACTTCAGAGAGCACATGGTACACACCTCTCCAATCGAGAAGCTTTACCTTCTGTCCACATGAAAGAGCATTTGCATGGCCCCAGGTGAGACGGAGCAAGCAGTGAAACTGCAGATTTCCCCTTTACTTTGTACAATACATAACAGGATCCTATATTTTTAAATAAATACCACATAATTCCCAAGGCATGCAATGTAATTCACAATGCTGCTGTAGGCACCTTAATGGTTTCATTGCCTATTTTATTTTAATTGGACAACCTTCATCTTACACCAAGATGATTTCTTCACTTAAACATGTAACTTTTGTCACAGCAAAGCAACCTGCTTCAAAAACACATCTGTCCCTATAGTTTTTGTAATGTAATGAACTGGGACTTCCAAAATGGATCATGTTGCCTATGTTTGTAAAACTGAAGTCCTTGAAGCTGTAACAGGAATCTCTAGGATACTCCTTGTGTACTCATTTCAATAAAGGTATTTTTTTAAAAGTCTCCCATTCAGCCCAGCATGACTGAGCTAAAATTCATTATGTCAGGCAACCCCAGCCAAAAAACAAACTTAAGCTTTAAAGCAGTACCTTCTACTCTCTGCTATCTGCATTGTGCCTTTGCTGATCAGATCTAACCTTCTCTTTCTATTTCATTCACCAACTTGAAAAAGCTACGGGTAGGGGGTGAAGAGGAAGAAAGAGCTTTATGTGGAGAAAAGGGGAAACAAAACCCAAGTCTCCGGGCACATACTTAGGGGTCTGTATTTTTTTTTTAAAGGGGGGAGGGAGAGCGGGGGGATATCACAAGAAGTTATCCCAGCAAAGGTCTGATATTGGGAAGTGCTGAGTGTCCTAAATAAACATTGAATTCGACAGGCATTGAAGGGACTCATCTCCACACAGGATGGACCTTAGATGGCAGTCTATTGTTTTATTTCTGCAATATGAATTTGTTAAGCTAATCTTGCTGCAATGAGATGTATTTGTACTTTCCTTTTATTAAGTGAACAGTAGGGGTTATATACATCATATGAATTTTGCATATGTTCTATATAACAGTGTGGTGCTACATAGCATTTTACATAACAAAATTAGATACTTATTGGAGAATCAAAGACCCCCATCCTGAAATCCTCCTTTAGGCAAAATTTGAATGGAGTTGAGTAGCAGTCTTGCTCGTATTTATGGGATTTCAGGCAATGAGTCTCTTAATAATTAAAATGATTTCTGCTGTAGGTATCTGAGTCTATTGTTTGATCGTATTTATCTTCTCTTCTTACAAATGGTGATAATAGTTTATCAACTTGCTATTGAACTTTATACTGTTATTTTCTCATAACAGCTGCTATGAGTAAGGATACTGGCAAGTGTTTTAGATTTGCATTCATATGTAACTACAGTGGATGAGGTGAGGAGACAATTCCAAAATGAAGAATTTTAAATTGTAAGAAGGGAGCCTATTGCCAATAATCAAAATAATTATTCTTCGCATAATAAACACTGTAGCACAGCTGGCTGCAAAGAGATAACACCAATGGAAGCAAAAACGTAAAACGCAGCCGTTTTTACCTTTTCACAATAAATTTTGTACTATGGGAGGATTTCTAGGGTGCTTTATTGAAACTGAGATTCCAAGAAGCAGAAAAATCCACCCACAAGAATACATTAATGTACAGGCCTAGGAGGTCAGAGCTAGGAACAGTGTTCATAAAGGTGCCATTTTGAAGAAAGCTATGCATATAAGCAGGACTGTAGGGAAGGGGAGTGTCACATTTCAAGACAGTTGCACCTGTATTCCCCCTCCATGATCCACCAAGGGCAGGGCCGGCTCTGGCTTTTTTGCCGCCCTAGGCAAAAAAGCCACCCGCCGCCCCCCACCCCCCTAGCGCGGCAGGGGAGGGCGCCGAGCGCAGGGGGGAGGTCGGCAAGCCCGGCCGGGTCTCTCCGCTCTCCCCGGCGGCCAGAGCGCAGGGGGGAGGTCGGCGAGCCCGGCCGGGGCTCTCCGCTCTCCCCGACCGGCCGGAGCGCCGGGGGGAGGGCGGCGAGCCCGGCCGGGGCTCTCCGCTCTCCCCGACCGGCCGGAGCGCCGGGGGGAGGGCGGCGAGCCCGGCCGGGGCTCTCCGCTCTCCCCGACCGGCCGGAGCGCCGGGGGGAGGGCGGCGAGCCCGGCCGGGGCTCTCCGCTCTCCCCGACCGGCCGGAGCGCCGGGGGGAGGGCGGCGAGCCCGGCCGGGGCTCTCCGCTCTCCCCGACCGGCCGGAACGCCGGGGGGAGGGCGTTGAGCCCGGCCGGGGCCCCGCCGCGCCGCCCCCCTCCAGGCGCCACCCCAAGCACATGCTTGGTGGGCTGGTGCCTGGAGCCGGCCCTGACCAAGGCTATACTCTAGGCTCCAGCACCTCTCTTGGGCAGAGGCCCATGTCTCTTTCCCCCGACATGGGTTTTTCCAGCCTGCACAGTTCCCTATCTACACTATGGTATTCCCAGCAAGCCAAACTGGCTAACCAGGCATATTGCTTAATCTTCGAAGGATATGAACAATGTCATAGCCAGCATTTGTAAGTTATCACAGAGCTCTATATAAGCAAGCACATTTATTCTTAAGGTGAAAGTATTACATAGAAAACATACTAAAACAACAGGAGTTCCTATATGCATGCTTGAAGCTTATGAGAGGTCACCCATCAGTCTTATGGGGCCTCAGCAGGCCCAAGTCCTTCCAACTCTTCCCAGGAAGGATTGTGCTCTCCCCCCGACCCTTGGACAGAATGTCCAATCCATTTGCTGGATCAGAAACAAAGCCCTGAGTCAGTTAAAACTCAGACTATTCATCCAAAAGCCCTTTTTTCATTCGTGGGTCTTTGGATAATCCAGTGTGAATTAACATATGTGAGTCTTCCTAGGTGGGGGTACCTCTCTGGAGGTGTTACAACCTGAGCAAATAGGCCTACTCACCACCCACTGTTCTTAGTTCCTGGAGGGCTGTCGTCACCCTCCTGCATGCAATTACATACAATCCCTGGCCCACAATGAGACATAAGCTTAATAGAATAAGATCTACAAAGATATTGCAGGACATTGCTTTATCTGTCACAGGGAGCAGCATCAGTTACAGGAACCATGTGGGCAGAGGGACCTTTAAGAGCAACTAGTGGACTAGCAGAGGGCAGCAAGAGAGGCTAGAAAAAAGCTAGAGGCTCTGGGAGGAGGAGCTGCAGAGTCAGAGGAGAAGAGGTGGTGCCATGAAGGAGGGTTGTAGCACAGCAGGGGACTGTATCCCTCTAAGCTCTGAGCTATTCCCAGTGCATCGCAATAGTGGAACAACAGCACCAAAATATTGTTAATATTGTTGGGGCAGATGACTGGATAAAATGTTAGGGGCCACTGTTGCTCATGTAGGTTGATCCCACCTTGTCCACACCTTCCTCTTTGAAATGGAAGGAAGAATGGTCTTGCAGGTAAGACACTAAGCTAGAGGTGGGAGATCTAGATTCTGTTGCATTTTTCCTGTGCGATCTTGAGCAAATGGCTTACTTTCTATGGAGAAAGTTTAAAAAAAAAAAAAGCCTAAAGGCATTAAGGACCATAAGTCCCATTTTCAAAATGAAATAAGCACCTACAGGTGATGTTTTCAAGAGCTCCTAAGCAAGTTAGATGCCTAATTCCCACTGACCTTCAGTGCTACTAGGTTCTTAAGTGCCAGAGTCACTTTTGAAAATGAGACTCCAGTTTCTAAGACACATAAGCACTTTTGAAAAATTTTCCATCCGTGTTTCAGTTCCCCATCTCATAATACCCCCCCACACACACACCTCATGGGGTGTTGCAAGCATAAATTTAATAGTGAATGTGAGATAGGCTTTTCAAAGGTGCCTATTAAATAGATAAATTACAGTGTAACTCAAAAGAGATGACATCAAATCAAAAGAAGCCAGAATGCAGCTGTGGGAGTAGACAACAGTAAACTGGCTTGAGAGAACATTAGTAACATAGTCAAAGTGGAAAGGAAAGCTGGGATAGATTGATAGTTGGATCAGTATCTTCAGCAACACTGCTCAACGTTTGGCACTTGAAGCTGCTGTACTCCATGTCGTGGATTGTGTGATAATGACAATGCATCAAAGAATCCATTTGAAGTCGGACAAGGAATCCCATGAGTCATGATCAACAATGCAACGTGAGTGGTGTTTGGAAAACATGCATCCTCATTTACATTTCATGTGCCAATGGCTATTATTTGTTTGATTTACGTAGAAAAGCCCATGCAAACATTTCCATCACATGAAAGATGACAAATAATTTTGCTTAAACTATAGCACCCCATTGTAGCATTTGGTTCCTCTCCAATGATGTCAGAGTTCTATGTTATTTATTAACTTGCTTACCAGTAAAGCACTCAGTTTTGAGAGCACCAAGTAAATGCAGGTCCATCAAAGGAAAGCTATCCTCACACCACTTCTAGGGAAATAGAAACAGATTTACCTGTCTCTTTGCTGGGGGCTGGGTTTCCGCTTACTAGCTGCAGAGGGATTGAACTGAATCATGTATTTTGCTAGTAAACTGTCAGGAAGCCAGAGAAGGTGACCAAAGCATTTAAGGGTTCACTAAGTTACGATGGCAGGAAGGAATTTGACTAGGGAGATTGCATTGCCCAGTTACAAAACAACTCAATAACTAAATCTAGTGTAAATCCCCATTGCTTCTGAGAAGTTTTACACTGACCACATATCACCATTGAAATATCTGGTTTAGCTGCTGGATTTCTTGTTTTGATTTGCAGAATGACACAGCCATATAGTCCATGCATCCATATTGGGGGGGGAGGGGGAAATGTTAAAACAATATATACAATTCATTAGCCAACAGCAAAATAAAGAGATTCTTGCAACATCAAACATGGTGTCTATAATTCCCTCCAAAGCCTGAGAAACAGACAGACTTAACACCTTGGTTGAAGGTCAAGCTTTGGGTTCTGGCAGACAACTAAGGAACATGAATGCAAGACAAAGGGCCTTCTACCAAGAACTGCCCTCCCTCTATCTCCCAACTATTCCAGTGTAAGGGTTGTTAGCAAAAGAACACCTCAGCTACCCTCAAGTAGCAGCACTGAGGGAGACACGTAGTGTCTTTGGTAGCCAAGTTTGGTTTTCAAAACAAATCAGTGATGCGAGGAAGAAGTTACACAGTTGTACGTGGTCTTCCAGGAAACCAGGAAATTTGACCTTGCCACATAGACAAGTCAGCAGATTATGACGATATAGGTGGATTCATTTTTTTTTTTAAACTTAGAGAAATGATTACAGGACAGCTCATTCACCACTCTTCCAGTGATATATTCAGGAACTCTCATACATGGCCCTTAACAGTCTCTTTAATAGCAACTAAGACCTTTAGGAAAACTGATGGCAAATTGGGTCCTTAAGTACTTTATGTATGAGCATCTTTAAGGTTAATCATTAGTGCTGAGAAAACCTCATGAAATTCAGTTCAGTAAGTATTCGAAAGTTCAGATGTTTGTTTTGATTCTTTCAGGATTTCCAAATCACAAATATTGTTTTTCTTATGTTACTTTGGTATTTCTACTTCTTGTTAGGGATGTAAATATTGTTTAAAAAGTTAACTGTTTAAACCATTAAAATAATATCATTTAATAGGTTAACCCAGGGTTTCTCAAACTTCATTGCACCTCGACCCCCTTCTGACAACAAGAACTACTACACGAGCGAGCCCAGGACGGGGGACCAAAGCCTGAGCCTGCCCAAGCCCTGCTGCCCCAGGTGTAAGGCCAAAGCCCAAGCCCCACTGCTCCAAGCGTGGGGGGACCAAAGCTGAAGCCAATGGGCTTCAGCCCCAGACAGCGGGCCTGTAACCTGAGCCCTGCCATCCAGGACTGAAGCACTCTGGTTTTGACCCCAGGCAGTGCAGCTTGGGCTTCACCCTGGGCCCCAGCAAGTCTAAGCCAACCCTGGCGACCCGATTATAATGGATCACAACTCACTTTGGGGTCCCGACCCACAGTTTGAGAACCACTAAGTTAACCAATTAAAGGAAGAGGGGCTGGAGCTGCTCCAGCTGGCGTGGAGCTGGGGTCGCTCTGGCCAGCCCGGGGCTGGCGGATGCAAGCCGGTGGATGCGGGTTAACTGGTAAGACTAATGCTTACTGTTTAACCATTTTATATTTTATATCCCTACTTCTTGTCCTACCCGAAACTAGGAAGCAATACTGCACTACTACATTGCATTTTAATTGGGAATGCCCTTGAAGACCTGGAAACTTCATACCATGGAAACAAGCTACTCACTTGTTCAGGAAAGTCAACATGTGCAAATACACCTCAGTCCCAAACTCGGCAGAGGCTTCCTATTCACATCTAGTTGTATTCCCAGATGATCATCTATAGAGACATAAATGACCTAGAGCCCAGCTTCCTCCAATCCTTTATCTCCGAGGGTTACAATTACAGCCAGCTGGGACACTCTATTCTCAGATTTGAATTCCCTAGGTGGGAAGGACGCTAACCCCAGTCTCCATCTCTCACTATCACCCGTGACCTGCCAAATCTCAAGGTTAGCCACTTTAAGGAGGTTGTGCGAGGCATTTGTTTAATCAGATTTTTAAAATTTAGCCAGGGTCTTTAGGGGTAGGAGTAGAGAGAGAAGGCAGTGAGCCATCTAATTTTTTGGCCGCTTTTGTACCTGTGCGACAATACACTGTGCATATATATATAAAAACAGCTGAGAGATCCTACACTAAGCAGCTGTCATCCTGAAGATCTCAAAAGCACCACACAAATATGCAATTTTTTCAGATGTTCACTGAACTGAAGCCACTTTGAGTGGAACACAACGGTGGTTTCACACTACATCATAGCTTAAGGAAATAATATTAGACCAGATCCTCATCTGGTGTAAATTGGCATCTCTCAATTGGCTGCAGCTGAGAATCACTCCCATCTCATATAACAGATGCTACAGAGGGATTTTGGACAGGTTGTCACTACCCAAGTTGGAATTCGGCCAGGAACTAAAGCCCCTACTGTTATGAGGAGTACTATAGGCTTTTTTAATTACCTTGAGTGGACAGGACTTTTCCTTTGTCTTATACAAGAGAAATACAAAGTCATTTTAAATTATTGATTTAGAAAACATTTACCAAAGCATTTTTAGCCTCAGAAAGCATCTGAAGTGCAAGATGCCAGCCTACCTCAGAAAGGATGCAATTATCCATGTAAACAGAACTTTTAAACTGTAACTCCATGCTCATGATGTTCCTTCAGCACTTATTTTCTGAATAGCTATGTGCAAAAAAATAAACCTTTCATGTTACGGCCAATAACAAATGCTAATCTTAATCCCAGCCACTGATCCTTGCTCAAAATTCCTGCTGATTACAAGGGGCCCTTTCTGTGCAAGGCAGGATTGAGAAACATCAACAAGTTGTGTTGCAGAATACCTCATTCCGTACCCTCCTCCTGAACCATAAGTAAGGCTACGATTTTATCACGGAGGTTGCAGAAGTCATGGAATCTGTGACTTCCAGAGATCTCTGTGACTTCAGCTCATAGTGGCTGGGAGCTGTAGGGTCCCTCCATAACCCGCAGCTCCCAGTTGCCTGGGGCCCCTGGGAACTCCCAGCCACCACGGGCAGCAGGGGGACCCCCAGGAACTCTGAGCTGCCACAAGCAGTGGGGGCCCCCAGAGCTCCAAGCAGGGCTCTGCAGCTGCCCAGCCACTGCAGGCAATGTGAGGACCCCACAGCTGAGCTCCCTATTTTGCAATGCATATTTTTAGTAAAAGTCACAGACAGATCACAGGCTTCTGTGAATTTTTCTTTATTGCCCATGACCTGTCCCTGACTTTTACTAAAAATGCTTGTGACTAAATCTTAACCATAAGCCATCCTACTCTTATATTCTCTGCAGACCACACAAAGCAACTCGCTTTTATAATGGAGTCTCCCTGAGACAAGTCTACTCTTAAGTTTGATTTGCTTATTTCTGACTAACTTTTCACCCCTCTGAAAGACTATGGGGGGCAGAGGGTTGGGTGTTTCCTTACACCTGGGATTGTGGCAAAAAAGCATGCCAGCATGAATCCATATATCAGTCTGCTGGAAAAGTGCCAGGCTGGTAGAGATTGTATTTAAAGTGACAGGTAGGAATAGGCTTACTATTCAGGGTTTGTTCTAATAGGAGAAAAGTCAGCAGAATAACAAATATTAATTTTGATAAAGCTCTGCATAAGCTTATAGCAATTATCAAATGAAGTGTCTATATAGTTTCTGCCTCACAACTGAGCCAAGGTTATTATCAATTTGCTCTTGCTATAAGAAGTGATTTTCATGTACTTATATCTGCTCTCAGAAGGAAGGGAAATGGTTCATAAAGTTCCTATTAGCATACAAAAGCAGCAACATCTGCTGAGAGTCTTAAGAAGCTGATTGCCTTCACTTAAATCAGCAGCACAGGTTACACTAGTTGGTCACTTCTGCCCTCAACAGCACTCTAGGTATGGAAGCATTAAGGAGTTATTTTTATGGAAATTTCAAAGGATGATCTGGCCACACAACTGCTTCCTACAGGTAATTAATTAGTTATAAAAGTGTTCCACCCTTTCTAATTAGCAATGGGTACGTGATTCCTGTACCCTGATTTTTCCCTGAATAGATCTGTAAACAGTATCATAGCAGAATCTGTTAATACTGTAGTACAATGCCTGAACAAAGTTATTTGGCATTTACCAAGTTAAACATTTGTTTTGATAGCTAGCAGCTTCTTAAGCATAGTATCATTTCCATAGGATATAGCTGTAGCACCATCTAGAGGATTTGAGAGAGAAACTCAAATTTACCTGAAGTTAATTTCTTGAGGGTAAAAAATTAAATCCAAATAGCCAGTGGCATCAACTTTAGAAGTTGTGATAGGTTATCTTTGTGCCACCCAAAATTTTGAAAGGCCTTTCATTCCACTGTCTATAGAATTGTTTTACCCTGTATTAAGTTATGGATCATGTTCATATGATTTTTTTTATTAAAAAAAAAATCTCACTATAGCTTACAACTTTTGGAATTACCAAAATAAGATTACAGCAGATGGATGGTGGAAGAATATTTACTGTCAGCAAGTGGGTTTGGGGAAACAGTCTGCATCTGTGCCCTGGCAAATAGTGTTGTTCATACCCTGCAGGATTACTGGCTTTACTCAGGCTTCCTGAATTCCACCCTTTAAGAGTAATTTCCAATACAGAGAACATGACCAAAATTTCAATGGGAAGGTACTAACTTGAGCTGAATAATAAAGAACTATGTTTTGTCATTGTTATTTCACCAACAGTAGTTGCTGGTTATCAGTGGTTGCAAGCCAACAAGAAATGACCTGGTCCAGCAGGTTGCTTTGTTGTGTGTGTTCCAGGTCTTTTCCATCCATCCCTTTGGCCCCTAAGAGTTTGACTGCTCAGACCACATGAAAGTTTCCTTTGCTCCAGGAGTGCAGGTTCTACAGTTTAACTCCATAAACCAAGTTATTAAATATGCCACAAAGCTCACAATCATTTGCATGCCCAGTAATTAAAGTGTATTTTCCCCTGTTAGTTCTTATTTTCTCTTCCCTTTGATGAACTGTGTGTTCATGTTCCAGACTTTTGATCTTTGGTTCTGTGATATGGTGCACGGCCAGTAAATGGGATCTGCAATACTACAACAAGGTACTATGCTGAGCTGCATGGAAAATCCCAGCTCAGCATCCCTTTGAACAGGGACTCAGGGGGAAATAATTACACTGGGCTGTAGCCTGCAAGCCCGTCAGACAGTCCATGAGCAAGGCCAGAAATACTACTGGAAGTTCACCCCTGCAATGCTAGCTGAAGGAATCAAAAAGAGGCAAACTTTTTCCTCCTTTATTCACATGTGCCAGTCCTGAGGCTCCCCTAACTTCTTCTCTTTCATGTAAGGATGCTACTCCTCCTCTCATCCTTTACCTGCCCTGAGCCATCCCATGCCCTTCTGCAGGAAGGAGAGGGAGAGCAAAGCTGGTCTCATCACCTCTGACTCCTATACAGGGTCTCTTGAGCCAGGGGTGTTTCCATGGGGCCTCTATGTAGCTACTAAGTGAATTAAAGCACATGAGCTCAGGTCTCTCCATTGGAGTTTTATGTTCATAGCAAATCTGTGAAATACATTGTTGAATCTAGTGTAATTACCCAACACAGCAACAATTCATTCAGATCACTCTTATAGAACTTTAAGGCTTGGGGGGGGGGGACTCCTTTCATGCAGAGTTTTATATAGCACAGGCACTTTTAACACCCAAGTTATGACTCAGGAGACAGATAATGGGATTCTCAGCTGTAGGTCACTGGATCAAGTTCAGCTGGGAGTGATAAAGACCAAAATCAGCTGCCTAGAGCTGGGCAAATTGTAATGAATACTTTCATGGATTTTAACTCTTGCAATTTGCCCATCAGACTATGAAATCCTCACCTGTATTCCTTAGTCTAATTTATCCAGATTTTTTTCCACCAGATAGACCTGCAGGCCAAGAATTAACGGTTTGCTAAGGAAGTTAAAAAATATTCCCACTCTGTTACGAAAGGCACAAGATATTGGTTGTTCTCTGACTGAAGATTTGTGTCTAACCAAACACAATTTCAAATTAAATCTTTAAATGTAAATTTTAAATGCAAAGCATCTGACAGACATAAAATCTTTTATATGTGTAAAAGACAGGCATACACACAAAGCAAGTTGGTTTTCAAATCCAAATGAATATCCGCAGTCAGTTTTATGAAGGATTCACCCAATTCTTGTGCTAACAGGCCCCGATCCTGCAAGCGGATCTGCTAGCATGGACCTCTGTGCCCATGTGGGGGAGTTTTACTGATTCCACCAAATTCCTCTAGTGAATATTTAGTTAAGAAACCAAGATCCAAGAAAAAAAAATGAAACTTAAGGGTTAATTTCTTTGCCCAGGTAAAATAGTCTCTCTTAACTTGAAAAGCCAGATTCACTGGAGATATCTTTGTGCATACTTTCTTCTAGGTGAATGGGAGAGGCTAAAGGAAGTTGAGCTACAGATGGTGATAGCTTGGAAGTGGACATTGACATTCATGATTATATATAGTGAACTCAGTTCTGGTAAGAAGATGTGATATTAACAGGATGGTGAAGCTTTAGCCACTTAATGTCCTATTGTTCTGCCATTGCCCAGTCTGTAGTGTCTAACCAACGTATTTCAAGCTAGACTTGTCAAACACACCTCTAGAGATTGGGATGCAATTAAAACCCTGGGCCAGATTAATGCTATTTAGGAGTCTAATGTCATTTTCAAAAGTATCTAGGCACCTAACATCTATTGAAATCAATGAGTTTTAGGCACCTAGATGATTTTGAAAATCCCACTAGATGCTTAAATACCTTTAAAAACCTGGCCCCATCTATAATGCCACCAATTCTGCAATTGGATCTGCTAACAAAGGCCCTTATGGCTTATGGGGCTTTGTTCAATTTCCATAGGGAGTTTTGGGTCCAACAGGAATGAGAATTATTCATCTGTTAATTAACAGGTTAGGTTTGTTTAGCCTAACCAAAAGAAGGCTGAGGGGGGATATGATTGCTCTCTTTAAATATATCAAAGGGATTAATACCAAGGAGGGAGAGGAATTATTTCAGCTCAGTAGTAATGTGGACACGAGAACGAATGGATATAAACTGGCCGTGGGGAAGTTTAGGCTTGAAATTAGAAGAAGGTTTCTAACCGTCAGAGGGGTGAAATTTTGGAACAGCCTTCCGAGGGAAACGGTGGGGGCGAAAGACCTTTCTGGCTTCAAGATTAGGCTTGATAAGTTTATGGAGGGAATGGTTTGAAGGGATAACGTGATTTTAGTCAATTAGGCATTAACGTGCCATCGCGGGTAAAATGGGGGTCCGGCTGTAGAATCTTGCCTGTATGCTCGGGGTTCTGCTGATCGCCATATTTGGGGTCGGGAAGGAATTTTCCTCCAGGGTAGATTGGCAGAGGCCCTGGAGGTTTTTCGCCTTCCTCCGCAGCATAGGGCAGGGGTCGCAGGCTGGAAGATTCTGTTGTGGGTGGGTCAGCTTTTGTGGCCTGCATCATGCGGGAGGTCAGACTAGATGACCATATTGGTCCCTTCTGACCTTAAAGTCTATGAACTATTTAATCAGTATTCCCACATCTTTCTCCTAGCACTGAAGAAGGTATATGAAAAATGAAAGCCACTAGCTTAATATTAGTCTTGCAGCACTGCAGTCTTTACTGTTTTGCGTACCCTTATCTAAGCTGAGGTTTGCTACCATGTAATTCATTTTACTGTGCCACACATGCACACAGTCTTCACATATTATTCCCAAAAAGCAAACCGTTCATATGACCTTCATTAAAATGAAGAGAATTTCACCAAACTTGGGGAGAGATTCCCCACTCCCCTTTGATCCTAAAGTAGGCACAGGGCACATGCCTGGTTTCTACACTATATTCCCAAGCATTCTGCACATCCCATGACACACACAACTATTAATTTGCTTTTTTTGCTCTCTTACACTTCAAGCAATTCACCTCCACTTCATGCTTTCAATATCATTTTACACAACCCATCTGGGTATGTCATACCTAGCTAACCCACTCCATCACAAGTGCGTAACCTTCTCAGATTTTCAAGGACAATGGTGGTCAGAAATATAAAACCATTCTTCCTATCTTTCATGAACACAGCTTGATGGTTCTTCATATGAGTGTTTGTCCTTTTGGGGGGGGGGGGGAATCTCTGTTGCTATTCTGGAACAACAGAGTTCAAGTGTCTAGGTCATGACCTTGCTTTCACTTGGTAAAAACAAACACACTGTTCTAGGATGCACAATACCAAAACAATGTGAAACTTGAGCACTTTTGTATTCAACACATATAAAAACCTCAGTCACATTCTACCATCTTTGTGTTCTCAGCCATGCTAACAATTCCCCTCCGCAGTGATTTAAATAAAAATAAAGCAATATCTAGATTTTTAAGGCCTGATTCACTTTTGCATTATTCCAGTTTAATGATTGTTTAGGGTGGGCAATACTGAAAGTTACTCACATGGTATGACAGAGTGACTCAGCCAGCATGCCCCTCGTGGCTAGGCACAGAATTGTAGGGTCTTCCTCTCTCCTGCCCTCTCCACACCAGATGGTTTACTTTGTCTTGTGACTCAGCCCTCCAACTGATCACGTTCAATCCCACCTCTTCTAGGGTAAAAAAGGGTCCAATGCAACAACAGTCCTGCAACCTCACACCAGGTCTTCAGACTTGCTAAGGGCTTAATAGTCCTTCCACCCATTTGTCTGTGAGCCTGCAGAGGAACTCCATATGCCCTGCGGTTTAGTCCAAGGAACCTGTAGCAAGTAGTTAAGAGCTACCGCCTCAGCCCCCTTGCTTCCTCCCTCAGCCTGTTTCTGGGCCATTCCCAGTCTCAGAAGCAAACAAAGGAAAACCAAAAAAAAAAACCCTACAGTCCCAAACATGTCCTGGAGGGAGTCTGCAAAATGTCTGAAAAAGAAAACCAAACTAACAAAAGTAAAAGGTTAGTAACAGACCTTCTGTCTCTCAATCAGCCTCCTGCCATCTAGAGTACTGCTCAGGTTTGACAGGAGTCCTAAGGTAGCCATTCAGGTCTGGCTCACCTTCTACTCAAGAAACTAATGCTAGTTACAACCACTCTTTGTCCTTAGCCACACTCTTCCTTTAGGAACTGAGAATGAGAGATGTATACTCCTTCCCACTGAAGGGGGTGGGGGGGTTCCCTTGTAAGGCTCCTCCTCCAAGCCTGACATGCTGTGCAGGTGCAGGGCTGCCTAAACTCTTAGTTGCTCTTTAACCCCTTTCTGCCTGGTGTGGGGTTTGTATGCCCCATTGCACATGGGCAAGCATTTGCAGGGTTGGAGTCCTAGTTTGTGGACAGTTCCTGGTTTTCAGGTGTAACTACAATACTGTGGAATGGCACATATATCACTGAGTAGCCGAGGAGTGTAAACATTTTTAAAAGCTGTTTTCAATATGATTTAAAAAGTAATCAGGAAGCTAGTTCTTTTGTTTTTATTTGTCTAGATTAAAAACCTAAAATTGGGGGCTTGAACTATGTAGTGACACAGAAAATGTTACCTCTAAAAGGGTGTGTATTTTAAACTGTAATGCTGGGCATAAATTATGCTTCTGCAATTAAATCTGCTTCTCACTTACTATCACATTAATTCCATTTGTAGGATTCCCTACAAAGATATATTTGATAATTTTAAGAAGATTTTAAAAAGAGTCCATACCCATGCAGGGAGGGATTCAAGGGCCATTTAAGATGAAGTAGCAGCTAAACTGGAGGATTCCTTATTCTTACCTCCATAGATCTCTGCAACTGAATCCCAGTTATTTGGGATGGGCATTGGGCAGAGAATTTCCCATGAAAGCACATTAGTATCTTACACTTACAGGATGTGATCCTTCAACCCCCATTGACTGCAATGGGACTAAGTGAGTAAGGGTCACTCCTGAAAATAAGGTTTTGCAGCATTAGACCCATGAAATATAATACATACCTTTTCATTCAAAAACATCTACAGAACTGTGCTAATAAAAAGTTGCCAGCCAGATGTTCCAGTTAGATTCAATAATCATGCACCAGTGCTTCCAATTATTTAAAAACGGGGAAATCTTTGAAGGGATATTTCAATTCCAAGGATTCAGAACATTGTACTTTTTATTATGTGAAAACTGTTTGGGTGCAGCTTTTCAGATTTCATAGTTGGCAGGTCTGAATTAAACATTTTGCAGAGAAATTAATTCTTTCTGTTTACACATAAAATGCACATCATACTGTTGGACATAACTCTAGTCACTCATATGAACCCAGTCCTGTGCATATTCAATCAATTACACCAGTGTAAATCCACAGCAACTCCATCAATTTGATTATCAATCTCACTGGTGTAAGAGACCAAAATATGGCCCCATGTTTGGGGAAACTGAAAGTATAACTTCAACATGTGGGGCTGCATTATACACAGGTGTTATTTTAATTCACTCATTAATAAGTTTCAAAATGAAGTAGACTTAAATAAAGGACCTTTTATAAATAAAGAGAAGGGATGGTGGGGAGGGGGTTGATTTTATTGTTCTGTACTGGGTTTTTGGTGGTAGTATTTGTTGGGTTTGTTTGGGAGGATACTGGTGGTGGTTTTCGTTTGGGTTGATTGGTTGGGGTTTTCAGGGAGGGGATGGTGGTGGTGGCTTTTGTCTGAGTTGGTTGGGTGCGTTTGTTTTGTTAGGTGGTTGGGTTTGTTTGGGGACATACTGGTGGTGGTTTTTGTTTTGGTTAGTGTGGTTTGTTACTTTGTTCGTTGGGTTTTTGCAAGGGATGTGGTGGGGTGTATTTCTGGGTTAGTTGGGTGTGTTTGTTTCATTGGGGGGAATGGTGGTGGGGTGTTTTGTCTGTGTTGGGGGGATAGTGGTGGTGGTTTTTGTCTGGGTTCGTTAGTTTCATTGGGGGCTAGGTTTCTGGGTGGGACGGTGGTGGGGTGTTTTGTCTGGGGTTGGTGTGTTAGTTTCATTGGGTAGTGGGGTTTGTTGAGCTTTTGTTGGGGTTGGTTGGGTGTCAGTTTCGTTGGGTGTGGTGGGGGATGGTAGTGGTTTTTGTCAGGGTTGGTTGGGTGTGTTAGTTTCATTGGGTGGTTGGGTTTGGTGGGAGGAATGATGGTGTTTGTCAGGGTTGGTTAGGTGTGTTAGTTTCATTGGGTGGTGGGGTTTGGTGGGGGTGGTTTTTGTCAGGGTTGGTTGGGTGTGTTAGTTTCATTGGGTGGTGGGGTTTGGTGGGGGTGTGTTGGGATCAAGGAGACGCGGAGTCAAGAGGTTTGTCAAGCAGGCGTCCCAAGCTCTCTTGAGCTGGGGTTTTTATTAGTAATTAGATCAAAAGGCATGAGATCATAGTTACTTGTAACATATTGATTGGTTCACCCATAGCCATCTCCCCTTGTGCAATAAATCATGATTGGTGAAGGGGCTACGTGAACTATTCAAGGGGACTACGTGAGCTATTGCCTAGTCTATGCTTAATCAATAACCTGAGCATAGTTTTACCTTGCATTGCTTACCTTGAGAATAAGCCAGGAGTAAATGTAATAAACACGTGTGTGGTTTGCCAGCACAGCATGTTTCACTACACCTCCCCCTTTTTGTTTTTAAGCAATTTGCAGGCATAATGAATGCTCTGTTTAGTATTAAGTCGTTGCCAAGGGCAGCCTTGGACAAATAGGCTAATAAGGGAAGGAATACACTGTAATATACAACAACAAACTATTAATCCTATAACTATAACAATAACATATGCAAACATTTGCTTTAGCCAGTATAGGTCTGGCAGCCACCCAGTAAGCCAGTCCCAGAATCCTGAAAAACCAACATCCATTGTAACTTCTTTTGTTAAAGTATGTAGTTTTACAATTTGGTTGTCCACTGCTTTTTCATTATTGCTTAGGTTAAAGCAACACATACCATCCAATTTTTCACACCCATAATGATGTTGCATTAAAAGATAATCTATGGCCGCTCTGTTTTGCAAAAGTCCATGTCTTAATTCGCTCTGTTCCTCATTTAACAAGGCTAGAGCTCTAGACGTTGTATTTAAGGCTTTTACTGCTGAGCAGGCTAAGGCGTTAATGTTTTTACTGTTTCGTGCCGCCAGACCGGGCACCCCAACCAGGGATACGGCCAGTGCGACGTATTCGGCCTTACTAATTAGGGCCGCGTGACTATTACAGCTTTCATCAAGGAATACACTTCGTTTTGTCTTAGTGAGTGATGTACCCTTAGCTTCCTTTTGAGGCAAAACCAAAGACAGCCTACTAAGACAGCATGGAGTTTCATGACTGATGTTGGCTGGAATGTAGTTAAAGGTATATCCGGGGCAGGACCAGAACCAGCCCCTTGGCAATTGTAGGTACTCATACATATATGATATATTAACCATACTTGAGCAATTGAAGTTCCCTTTTGGGAATTGAATACAAGTCTTTTTGGTACAATTAACCATTCTAGCACAACTAACATTAAAACTAGCAACATGCGGTGTTAACAGGGTAACAGCAAAACGCGGCTTGTGTGTTAGTCGATTTCCCCAATTATGGTACCCAGGGTACCCTAAGGCCCTAAGGGTAGAATTTTGTTTTAGAGAATTATAAAACCATGTATCATTGTTGATGTCTGTGGGATTATGGCACACTGGTATTAGGCAAGATCCTAGCACCTCCCCCACCGCCCTCTGCTCCGTTAAGCAGAAGGTGCTTAGGTTTAAAGTCTTTGCAAATACCTCCCATATATTAAGACGAACCCCCCCAGTCACTACCGGCCCCCCTTCTGTAGGGACTATAGTTAAACTGCAAATAATGATTGTTAACAAAAGTACAGAATTGGCATTTAAGGAGGCTATTAATGCCATCATATAGTTCTCTGCCGTTTTCTCTTGGTTTGTTTTTTCCAACAGTTGTTCAGCCTGATTAGCTAGGTTCTTCACTTGGCCCCATGTGGCAGGTGCATTTCGTTGGCCCCCTCGTTTTCGGCCCGTTGTCACTTTTCCTTGTTCATCATATAAGTGTATGTTGAAGTCAGGGATGGGGTTGCTCAGTCCCTGATGCCACGCCATCCTTGTATGGTCGAACGTATCGTGCAGGTACCCAGAGCGGGCCGCTTGGTGTTGATACAGCTGCGTAACCGCGCCCCCAGGTGATTAGTGGCACAGGTTCGCTCCACTCCGGGCCAGGTAGCTGACGATAGGTTACCTTTGGAGCAGGAAGAACTTCGGTCGTCCGATAATGCCGTTGTGCCCTGGTGAAAAATTGAGAATTGAAAGGTAATAGATTTAAATGATTGAGTGTAAACAGTACTTGAGCCAGCCATTCTTCCTTTTCTGTCAGGCTGCCGGGGACAATTCCCCCTTTCTGTTTTTGCCGCAGGAGAGCATTTTTTAATGTGCGATTAGCTCGTTCTACAATGGCTTGTCCTTGGGAATTGTATGGGATGCCAAAGGTATGCTTGATTTCCCATCGCGTGCAGAACGCTGCCATTGCTGAAGAGCAATAGGCTGGGCCGTTGTCAGTTTTTAAAGCTGATGGCTTTCCCATCACTGCAAAGGAACGAATGAGGTGATTACAGACGTGTTGTGGGTTGGGCATTGTTTAGGACTGGCACTGTGAATGCAAAATATTTTTTATCCTTTTCCTGTAATGGTATCGTAAAGAAACAATCCTTTAAATCAATTATTGCTACCTGGTAGTCATATGGGATTAAATTTGGATTGGGGAGGCCACACTGCAGGGGGCCCATTGGTTCTAGTATTTTATTAATTTCACGCAAATCATGAAGGAGCCTCCATTTTCCTGATTTTTTCTTAATTACAAAAACAGGAGTATTGTACGGGCTTGTAGTTTGCTCAATGTGTTCATCTTTTAATTGTTGCTCAACTAATTGCTGCAAAGCTTCTAATTTCTCTTTAGGTAATGGCCATTGTTCTACCCAGACTGGCTTATCAGTTTTCCACTGTAACGGAAGAGCCTGAGGCTTACTCATCTTCCAAAACCAGTTTTGCCCCTATCTGTTCTAACAAATCTCTTCCCCAAATGTTAAACTGTAAAGGCAATATGCAGGGTTGAATATATGCTATTATGGGGCCTTGTTCCTGGGATTTTACTGGTAACCATTGAGAGCTCTTTTGAGATGCTTGGCTTCCTCCTACCCCGAATACCGCAGGGGCTAGCTTAGAAGGCCATGTAGGCTCCCAATCCTTTTCAGCTATGACAGAAACATCTGCCCCTGTGTCCAACAAACCGGTCAGCCACTTACCTTGGAGTATATACTTACGTTGAGGTTTTTGCAGGGATATTCGGTGTACCAATGCTGCCACCTGTGGGTGAAAGGAAGAATCGCTGTCGCCTTCAGTACGGGTGGATCCGAATCCTCCTGTGCGTGTTACCTGTGATTTTTCTCCAGGGAGCTCATATGGCAACAGTATCATCTGTGCCCAGGAGTCCCCTTGTCTTAAAGTAAAAGGCAGGTGACTCCAATACTGAACATATATTTTTCCCTGATAATCAGCATCAATCACTCCTGGAACTACCATAATTCCTTGTTTACTTGCTGATGACCGAGGGAGTATAATGCCCACCGTCCCTTCAGGAAGGGGCCCTTTCAGTTGAGTAGGCATTAAAAGAACTTCCCCCGGTAAGAATGAGGATTTTTCTTCTTGATTATACAAGTCTATTCCAGCACTGCCGGTCGTTGCCGGTTGTGCCCTAGTCAATTCTTCCGCCCCCGTTGTTTTTCCGGGGCCCGGGGAGGGCCCGATTACTGGTTTCCCTGCCCTAGTCCTGATTGACATTGATTTGCCCAATGATACCCCTTGTTGCATTTAGGACATTTTTTGGAGGGCCTACCCCCTTCCTGGGGTCTTCCTTTATGTGCTCCTCCCCCGGGTGCCCTACACTGGCTTTTAAAGTGTCCCGGTTTTTTGCAATTAAAACAATTTCCTGCTGGTTTATTACCTTGTCTTATAGCCCCCGCCAAAAGAGCCATAGCATGGGTTTGACTACCGACATCAGCGCAAGCCTGAATCATGTCCGCTAAAGTGTACGAGGGGCGATGTATTATAGATTGCAGTACCTTTTTGCAATCAGCATTAGCCTGCTCATAAGCCAGTCGCCGTAAAAGCTCTGTCTGTGCCTCCTCGTTATCGATCTGCCGCTGTACTGCTTCCTTGAGCCTATCTATGAACTGCGGATACGGCTCTGTAGGCTGCTGCCGGGTGGCTGTGAAAGACCTAGTCGGTTTCCCACTTACAGGAACCCTTCTGAAAGCTCTCATAACACTAAGTTTAGTACGAATATATGTGTCTGGGTCTAACTCCAACTGTCTCTCTATAGTGCTAAATTGGCCTGCTCCATAAATCTGGTCGGGTATGGCAGCTGGGGTTGAGTAACCTACAGCAGCTAACCTGAACTCACTATCCCACACCATATACTGGGCGGGGGTCAGCACCATACGAAATAAGTCTTTCCAATCTTGTGGAGCCATTGTGTAGCCATTTCCAATTCCTTCTAAGATGCCTGTCACGAAATTAGACCTGATGCCTGTCTCCGTGATAGCTTTTCTCACCTCCCTCAGTACTGTATACGGTAGCGCCGTCCACTGTCTGACGGCATTGCCCTGTGCATCGACTTCTGCCGTTATAGGCATTAGCATGGGCAACTCCCCCTCCCACTGATGTTTTTCCTCCAAACTCAATTCCCCTGTCTCACGCGCCAACGCAACCGCCGCCCGGACGCAGCCCCCACGATTCCCCCGGAAACAAGGCTGATCAGTTCCTTTATCAATGGGGGGATCCGAGGGCCGCTGCCCCGTATCCGACACCGCAGGCGCTGGTGGTAGCACCCGCGGGTACGGAGGCGGTGTCGTCAGCGTGAGAAGCGGGGCGGCAGTGAGAGACGCCTGTAGCCCCAGTTTTCCCACTGCCTCAGTACAGCGCTGCCACATGAGCAGGTGCTGCACTGCTGCTCTCGGTTTCTCAAAGAGCTGTGTTCCTATTTTTTGCCAATCTTCTTGCTGCAGGGACCCCTCTTCGGGGTACCAGGGGCATTGACATTCTATTTCCTTAACAAAATCCTCTACATGCCGCAGCGTAACCGCTGGGCAACCGCTCCCCTCAATGAGCTTAAATAATTCCTTAGCATGAGCCTTTTGTGGCACTGATAAATCACCCCCCATACTCACGAGTGGCTGTTTCCAGCGGGTGCACCTAGACTATTCCAGTCGGATGAGCAGGGGTCCTCGGGATCCGGTGAATCACGTCGGGGTCACCAGATGTTGGGATCAAGGAGACGCGGAGTCAAGAGGTTTGTCAAGCAGGCGTCCCAAGCTCTCTTGAGCTGGGGTTTTTATTAGTAATTAGATCAAAAGGCATGAGATCATAGTTACTTGTAACATATTGATTGGTTCACCCATAGCCATCTCCCCTTGTGCAATAAATCATGATTGGTGAAGGGGCTACGTGAACTATTCAAGGGGACTACGTGAGCTATTGCCTAGTCTATGCTTAATCAATAACCTGAGCATAGTTTTACCTTGCATTGCTTACCTTGAGAATAAGCCAGGAGTAAATGTAATAAACACGTGTGTGGTTTGCCAGCACAGCATGTTTCACTACAGGGGTGGTTTTTGTCAGGGTTGGTTGGGTGTGTTAGTTTCATTGGGTGGTGGGGTTTGGTGGGGGTGGTTTTTGTCTGGGTTGGGTTTTTTTCTTTGAGGACCTGCTTTCCAGGGGGGTTTGTTTGTTTAACAAAGAGAGTCTGCTGCTGACGGCTGCTCCACCCGCAGGGAGCTGTTCGGGGCCCCACCGCCCTGGCTGCCCCTGAGCGCAGCTCGCCCCCGGCTGCCGGGCCACAGCAAAGAGCAACGTGCTGCTGGGGCAAGTCACTGGAGGTGTCACACGCACCGCGCGCTGCGGGGCCGGGACACGCGGAGCGGGGCCTGGGGCGGCGGCAGGAGCCGGCAGCTACAGAGCCAGGGGCCGACGTCTGGCGGGAGCCTGGGAGGGGAGGGGTTCGCGCGGGGCAGGCAGGCGGCGGGGCTGTCCCTCTCCTCTCCCCTCCCCCCGCAGCTCCCGCACTTCCGCTCCCAGCAGCGCTTCCGGCCCTGCCCCCATAGCAACCGTTGCGAGGAGGAAGTCCAGGTCTCACGCTGGTGACTCCTCCAGCGCGTCCCCGGCCATGGTAACGGGGTGGGAGCGGGGCATGAGGGGCGCTGGGCAGCAGCCGCAGTTTCAGGGCTGCGAGGCACTGAGCAGCAGTCTGGGGGGAGCACTGGGGGGGGGTCACTAGGCAGCTCTTTGGGGGTACAGAGGTCACTATAACACACTCTATTACACAGTGCTGGGCCTTCTTTTTTTCTCCATTTCCCCATGGGGAGTGCCCTCCCAGATCCCCTTCCTTTCGGAGAGGAAAGCCCCACTGAGAGTCTTTGACCCCTCTGCCAAACTAGAGCACCTTACAGATGCCATTGCCCCTGAAGGGCACCTGCAATGGGATGCTGCTTACCTGTTCCGCGCTAGTCACTGCCTGGGTAAATGCTGCTGGATGGATCCTCCTGTTTTGGCACGCAGCACTTTTCTGCAGGGAGGAAAACCAAGAAGCTAGTCAGCCCTCAGTAGGGATCCAGGGGTGTAAAGGAGGGGAGGAGAGGGGAGGGATACCCCCGCACACACACACATTTTGATGAGAGAGCTGGCACACAACTGTATTACAGACTGTTAATTTACTTGACTTGACTGATTTCATTTTTTTTTTTTAATAGGCAGAAGTAGAGGAAACACTAAAGAGGATTCAGGCACACAAAGGGGTTATTGGAACTATTGTTGTAAATGCAGAAGGTAAATATACTGCAGTTTATAAATCCAGAATAAACTTCAGAGAGGCACTGGATGTAACCACTTAAATCATTGCACTATATCCTGTGTTATTAAACAATGTAACCACTTTACAATATTTTGCAAAAATGTAATCATTATAGGTTAGACTTTCAAAAATGCCCTCTCAAAACTGATGCATGCAAACCCAGATTTGTGCAGCAAAAATGCATGCACTTCTGTAAATCTGATCTTATATTTTTAATATCCTGCAGCTTCTTTAATTCAAGATACTGAAAGCTAGAAACATCGCAAATTCCAGAATTTTGTGAATTAGGAATTAAGTGGAGACGCACTTGTTAAAAATGCATCACATTTTATTATTTTTGTCAACTGTAGTTCTATTTTTATAATACTTTGTAGTCTGCTAGTCGATATTAATATATGCATTGTTGTTGCTGCTGTGTTGGTCCCAGGATATTAGAGAGATGAGGTGGGTAAGATAGTTGCTTTTATTGGAGAAGCTTTCGAGCTTACACAGATCTTTTCTTCAGGTCTGAGAAACTTAATATTAATATTTATAGTCTGAGACCTTGCTACAGCATCTGCCATTAGGTCTTGCTGAGAGTTGGTCAGAGACCACCATTTTTGTATGGCTTTTTAAAGTGTGCTGTTTAGCCAAATGTGGGTTAGCAAAATTCAACCATATGATGTAGAGTTGAAAGGCCAGACTTACAGTACTGGATGGTTGGCCCTTGGCATAGCTCAGAAGGTGAAGAGGGAGCAGTAAGCAGCCCCTCTTAGAATCATTCCTCCGTTTCATACCAACTCATTTCACATTATAATATTTTAAAAGAAAATACATTAGAAACTCACTTTCTCCCCCCAAAAAAGACAAAAATATTGAGAGAAAAATATCCCACAGCCAGAAATTAGGCTTAGCCTGCTGGGCAACAGCCTCAGGGCTGCTCTAACTTCAACCATTTCAGAGGTCTTCAAGTGTCTCCTTGGGTTATCAGGGATTTGGTGGAAATAGTGGCTCCTGTGTTATGCTACCTGGTCCTTAAGTAGAGGGCTGCAAGTGGGGATGAGCGGGGCATGGCATGTAGTCAGATATATCAGTCCTGTGCTCCTGGAGAAATCCCCAGTTGTTCACTTAAGCCTGTTTGTGGGGCCAAGGTTCTGACCCATAATATTTTTATTCTAGTCTCTCCCTCCCCCAAGAAAAAACACTGCATTAAATAGTTGAATATACTGTTGTAATGCTCTGACAATCCCTTGTCACTTTCACAATCCAAATAAACCCAGTATCTATCTGTTGCCCTAGTAGCAGTTCAACAACAGAAGGGAGAAAACCCAAGAGGGAATTAGAAGTGTTCTTTCAGAGGTTGGTAAATCTTGATAATTAATTTACATGCCTGGACAGGTCAAAGATGGTTCACCGGGTCACAGAATAGCTGTTGCAAGTCAAAAGAGAAATGCATGCACTGACATTAACAGTAATTGAACAATTGTATTGTGCCTGTGCATATTTGTGTCTTTCTATTAACTGTTTACTAGCTTGATGGTACAATTTGGTTTTAGGACGACTGTTTAGAAATAATACTATGTGATTTGGTCCAGTGAGCAATTATGCCCTGATTAACTTGCACACTTAAACTCTGGACAAAAACAACCATTTAAATGGTGATGGAAGTATGACTGATCAGTGTTTGGAATTTGCAGATTAATTGATTGTTTTAGTTTTTTATGGACAAACAAATTAAACATCCATCCATAATATTTGAATAGGAAAATAACCCCAATATTTTTAAAACTTTGTTAATTTCAAGAGCAGTATTGCTTAAAATGTTGCCTACTTTATGCAAACAATATTTTTCTCATTTTTGTTGTCTTAAATTTTTAGAGGAAGAATGTTTTCTTTATTCAGATTATGGAAATTTGAGTTTCTGCTTTGTCTTTTTAAATATTGTGAATCTTGTTTGCATGAAAGAAAGCTCACTTCTCAGCATAGCTTCATCGACATAATACAAGTACAGTATGCTTTCTCTCTCAGATCTGCTAATGCACCTCATCTTCACCTACACTTTTAGGCAGGCTCTTATGTCATTGTTTAGAGGTTATCATGGTTGTAGTATCTTTAAAGATTAACAGAGTACAATCATCATCAGCTTCCTGTTCTTGGGTCTCAGTTTCCTTGCACAGGCAGGTCAGAACACTTTATCTCTCTGGTTTGACCCATTGGGGCACTGATAGATGAGCATGAGGCTCTCCCTGTGTTCTGTTCCAACTGCCATCTCCTCACCTCCCTCTAGAATCTTTTCTGGCCAGAGTCAGTCAAGGATCTCCCAGGACATGTGCATTTACTTCAGAGATGTTGCATCCAATTATACTGGAGACAAATGTAACAAACTTGCTGTTAAACTGTGGGCATATCCAAGATACGAGAAAGCTAGAGTGACCAGGCTACTGCCTTTCAAGAAAGTCAGGTTCATGACTGCATGCCTGATTTGTGTAACTGGTTCCCCAACTATCCAGAATCACCATTTGCCTGTACAGTTACCTGAGACTTTGCCCACACAAATTAAATGTACTTCTTTAAAATAAATATACAGTCATTTTTCATGTTCCTGGATGGAAAGGAACAGATTTTCAAAGTTAGTCATACAAATTAAATGTACATTTGTGTGACTAACTTGTTTGAAAATCTGTTCCTTTCCATCCAGGAGCATGAAAAATAACTGCATTTTAATTTTAAAGAAGTCAGTATAAGACCAATTTGAATTCGTGGTCCAATAGCCACTTTATTTTTATTTATCTTTTCGCCAGGTGTCTACATTTTTCTAAAGAGATTAAGGTGCCTATTTTTAAACAAAACAAACTTGTTTTCATCTTTCTTTTAAAGTGGTTAACAATGTAAATAAAATGGTGATAAAATTCTTGAAACAAGCACATAATATTGAACATCCTGTTAAAATAATATGTAGTAGAGTTAATTTAAGAAAAGAGTAGAGTTTGTTACACCTGATAGAGCTGTATTCAATTGTTTGAATTAAAAATGTTTCCAGATTGATTCTGTCTTTCACACATATAAGATCACTAGTTTAAAAATTATCTGCACTGGTGGTTTCTCTGTTAATATCCAGTTTGTTCCACAAACTGAGCATCAATTCTTTTAATCTAGGGAAGTCACTAATGTCAACCATTCATTTTCAGGTTATTTTTGGCCAGACATTTCACTTTATTTACACCTTTAGAGGCTGACAGATTTTATTAAAGATGCTGAATTTGTTGGAATGGTCATTTGTTTTCAAGGTCATATAAACTTGATATTTTTATTCATTGCTGCTTTTTAAGTGACTGTTGCCCTATCTACACAATATGTGATTATGCAGATGTTCTCTCACTAACATAGTGCCTGAGAGCACCTGTCTTTGTCCTTATTAAATCCCTACTTATAAATTTGCCTGAGTTCAGTTTCAACATACTAAGGTTTCATAGATATGAGAGAGAGAATATATTTATTCGATCATCCTGTTATATCCCCTTGCAGTGAAAGATTTTCCTTGAACAGGATAATCAAAAATTGAGATCATTTTGGGTTTAAATTGCTCAAGGAATGCTTTTCTAAAGAGATTAGGAAATAGTTTAAAAGATCTAACTCTTAGGAACTTTTCCCAAATATTTGTCCTCAATGTTCACTTTATCACTTTCATCCCATTGTTCCCTTTTGTATTTTCACTTCTTTCTTCATATATCACCCTTCAAATATATTTGAAAGTTGTTATATTCCTTCAATACTTTTTTAGCCAAGATTTACAATATTCGTATTTTTAATCTTTCCTCATAAATCAATCACTCCTTCCTCTTAAATTTTAATTGCTCCTTTCTGGATTATTTACAATGTCAAAATGTTTTGTGGCATTGGGATATGCAAAATTCTACCTATTATTTAGGAGCTGTACCATCATCAGTGTGTAAATAGGGAATATTGTCTTACGGGCTTGTAACATGATGCCTCTGGAAGCAGTCAAAAAGCAAGGTAGCTTTTTATAAGTGAAGCAAAAATATTAAGCCCTAATAGTTTTGAGTTTTGCAGTTACACCATAATTGTAAAGACATCTTTTGTTCTGACTGCATAGTCTATCAATATGGAAATTATTATTTGACAGAAGATTACAGTTAATTCATCAAAATGGATGTTGATGTTACATTGTCAGACTTTTAGTAGTCGCTTGGATCCATATATTGTCAAACATTCGTAATATTTTGGATCCATATAATGTGGACTATCTATTGTCAGCATGTTGCATTGCAATTTTAAAAGAGCAGTTCTAGAAGGTGCAATATGCTCAACAAATGCAAATACACCATTTCACAATAGTCTCCTTTGGTATTTGACAGAAATTATAAATTTCCAATCCTATTCCATCATTAAATATGTAAAATGCTTATTATATACAGTTGGCTAAAATGATCGTTAGATGGTTATATTTAAAATACACATAGTAAAAATATGTAAAAAGCAGCAACATTTAATGTAATCTTAGAGATGAGCCAATGAAACTTGTAAGTACTATGGGCTAGATTTTTAAAGGTATTTAGGTATCTAAAGATGTAGACAGACACCTACTGAGATTTTTCAAAAGTTTCTAGGCATCTAACTGCCATTGACTTCAGGTTCAGAGATCCTTTTTGAAATTTGGCTGTATGTATTAGTAAGGCTAATATTTTGTCACAGATATTTTTAGTAATAGTCAGGGACAGGTCACGGGCAATTAAAAAAAAAAAAAAATCACGGAAGCCAGTGACCTGTCTGTGACTTTTACTAAAAATAGCCATGGCAAATGGGGAGCTCAAATGCGGGGTCTGCACTGTGCCCACAGAGGCTGGGCAGCTGCAGGGTCCCGCTCCGAGCGGGCCCCCACTGTCCACAGCAACCAGGAACTCCCAGGGTCCCCTTGATACCCACATAGCTCAGAGCTCTGGGGTACCCCCACCAGGCAGCAGGGGTACCCCGCAGCTCCCCGCCGCCGCGAGCTGCTGGGGCTGAAGTCACGGAGGTCGCTGGAAGTCACTGATTCTGTGACTTCTGGGACCTCCGTGAAAAAATCGTAGCCTTATGTATTAGTATTAAGCAATGTAATTGTTTTTCCTATACAATATAAAACCCAAAATATAATGAAAAATTTCTATCTTGTTCTGTTTGCCACTTTGTTAATGTGACAGACAATACAAGCATTTAATAATAAAATTGCTTTAATATGCCTGTTTGTTTGCAGGAATTCCAATCAGAACAACCCTAGATAACTCTACAACAGTACAATATGCAGGTCTTCTTCATCAGCTCACAATGAAAGCGAGGAGCACAGTGAGAGATATAGATCCTCAGAATGATCTAACCTTTCTTCGGATCAGATCAAAGAAACATGAAATCATGGTAGCCCCAGGTAATTTAAGATTTCTATTCCTAAAATATTGTTAAAATTTTGTGTGTGCTATAAGTTTCTCAAAGCACAAAGCTACTGTAGAACATGTATATGATATATGAAAACAAAAGAATAAGAGGCAACTTCTTGCTTTTGCTATAAGTCCTTTACATTTGGATAGGGTGCACATAATATTGTTCACTTATTTTGTCTACATAGACAGCTACACTAGCATCTTGATGCATAAGGATTATAGTATACAAGACTTGAGCAAGAAGATAAGACCAGATCTCACAGAAATGTAGGTCTAAGGGACCTCAAGAAGTCATCAAATCCAGCCTCCTGCACTTAGGCTGGACCAAGTATCCCTGACAACTGTTTGTCCAACCTGTTCTTAAAAACCTCCAGTGACTGGGATTCCCAAACCTCCCTTGGAAGCCTATTCCAGAGCTTAACTACCCTTATAATTATGTAGTTTTTCCTAATACCTAACCTAAATCTCCCTGGCTGCAAATTAAGCCCATTACTTCTTGTCCTATCTTCAGTGGACATGGATAAATATTGCTCACTCTTCCCTTTTTAACAGCCTTTAATACATTTTGAAGACTTATCAGTTCTCCCCTCAGTCTTCTTTTCTCAAGGCTAAACATGACCAATTTTTTTAACCTTTCCTCATAGGTCAGATTTTCTAAACAATTTATCTTTTTTTTTTCTTTCCCCTGGACTTTCTTCAATTTGTTCACATCTTTCCTAAGCTGCGGTGCCCAGAACTGGACACAGTACTACAGTGGAAGCTTCACCAATGCTGAGTAGAATGGGACAGTCACTTCATGTATCTTATTTACAACACTCCCGTTGGAGCTAATTAGCTTTTAGTAAACATGGCAAATGTGTTCACTTTTTTCACAACAAATATCAAACGAACCACTAATGATCATCCATCTATTGTTGTTTCTAAGGACAGATTTTTCACTTGATACTGTACAGTATGTACCAAGCTTCTCATTGTTCATAAGAGGGTTTCTTTTACAATATAGTAGGTCATTGATCACACAGGTAGTATTAGCACCATTAATATAACAATTATGATTGAATTACTTATTTGTCAATAAGAGAAACTTGTCTAAAACTATGTATTTGTCTTGTTCATCTTAAGTACAAATGTTTTGGATTTGCTTTGGGTTGTTTCCCCTAATTAATATGGATAAGAGGCCAGATCCTTAGCTATGGCCAAGGAGCGTACACCACAAATTGAGGCAGCTGGGATGGGGAGTGCAAAGGTGCTGTGACACTGGGCGTGTGCTAGACTGGTACCCCAGCATATATTATGCTGGCTGCCAACCACCCCAATGGGTAAAAATACCAGCTGAGAATGTGTAGGGTATAAAGAAGACCCAACCATGCCCCTAATGTTGTCAGTAGGGAGGGAGGTGGCATTGGATTCACTATACTTGTACCGCCATAATACCCCTTTCACTGAGGTAATCCTCTCAGTGCCAGATATACTGATTCTGTCGTCAGATTCCACCGGCAGCACAGTGCAAAGTGGCTGCACTGATACCACTGATCTCACTGTTCCTATTAGAAATCATAAGTAACTCCAGTGAAGACAATGCAGTTACATTGGTGTAAAACCAATATAAGCAGAATCGGGCCCTATTACTTTAAGTGATAGCAATTAGTTGACAATTAATAGTAAAAGACTGAAATCATTTTTGTCAAGCATGTTTTAGGGCAGGGGTCGGCAACGTTCGGCATGCGGCTCGCCAGGGTAAGCACCCTAGCGGGCCGGGCCAGTTTATTTACCTGCTGACGCGGCAGGTTCGGCCGATCGCGGCCCCCACTCGCCGCGGTTCACTGTCCCGGGCCAATGGGAGCGGCGGGAAGCGGCGCGGGCCGAGGGATGTGCTGGCCGCGGCTTCCCGCCGCCCCCATTGGCCCGTGGGGGCCGCGATCAGCCGAACCTGCCGCGTCAGCAGGTAAATAAACTGCCCGGCCTGCTAGGGTGCTTACCCTGGCGAGCCGCGTGCCCAACGTTGCCGACCCCTGTTTTAGAGTATAAATTCAAAAGTTTCTTTCTCTTAAGATAGGAATAAATCAATCAGGGCAAACTACCAGTAGCCAGATGTTAATATTTCTGTAATATTTTAATTGTTCTTTTTTTCTTGATGATTTTGATTAAAATATTCTTGTCTCTCTTCACAGATAAGGAGTATCTTCTAATTGTTATTCAGAACCCATGTGAATAGACTTGACGCAACAATATTTTTAGAGACACCAATGCAGCTGTACTTTTTAAAGTAATAATCCTTTATTGATATTTATTTTCAAACATACCACTAAGTTCTTACATAATGTATGTAACTTGTCATTGCTGAAACTTTCCCAAGCTAATATTCTCAGTTGTAGCTGTACTTTAACTTATGCTTGAGCAAAACAAACATTGTATGTGTAGATAAATACTCAGAAGAGCAACAATAGAACAAAATGTTTAAAAAACTTTTGTTAATGGATTTTCTGGCTAATTCTTGTAACTAAAGAATTCTCTTTACATCACAAGTTTAGATTTTTTTTTTTTTAAGCAGGAATCACATTTCATGGAAATTAGTAACTTCTGTATGTACTTGTAACTGTACCCATATAAACTCAAGAATACAGGGTTAAATAAGTTACTAATCTCAGTTCCATTGGGGTAAAGAGGACTGTGTTCTGTCTCTGTAATTTCTGCATTTTGATCATTCTAAAGAAATAATTTTACTTCAACCTTATGCTATCTTAAGTGCCCTTCAGTTTCTAATGAACAAATGAATCACAACAGCTTCAGTTAAATATTTTAAAGCTAATGCTGAAGAAAGGTCCAGATGAAGAGAATGGCCCTTCCACCTTGAATTAATGCTAAACTGTTATTAATTTGTGTTTACTGGCAATTCAAAATAGTGCCTCTAAGTAAACTCATCAGAACTCTTGATAAAACACTCAAATGTGTCCACCTTCAGATCTAGCATGTACTGAATACAGCGAGCCATTTCTTCCAGCATATTTTGCAACACTGCCACAGATCTTGCAGTTCTCTCCAAAATTGGAAACCTGTTCAGACCATTGTTTTAAATCAGACACTTAAAGTGTATGTAGATTTTCACGTTACTAATGATTCTTTAATTTTAAAGTTGAAACTTTTCCAGCATCACTAGGTCAAGAACAGGTTTTTTTAATGCTGATATTTCATCATAGGGCAGGGGGTGGGAACAATCTGGAAATTGGGAGAAGAAAAAATAAGTGGTAGGAAGCCTGGCTAAAGAGACCCAGGGAGAAAATGAATCCAGTTGCTTGGGAATAATAGAAGCCAAAGGGATGGTTAGTGATGGTACAGCCGCAGTATCATATCTGCTTGCTGGGTGACAGTTGAAACTATGAATGGCTGTCATGAAAAGGACCATTACATGGAAATAAATATAGCAAATCAATATCTTTACATACTGAAGTAAAATAAAGCAGAGCATATGTTTGAACATTACTAATGTACTCTGTGCTGTACAAGAAAACACTCCCTACTTCCTATAGTCTTTCATCTAAATTATTAATTCTAAATTATTTAAAATGACAACAGTTCATTAGTGAATGTTGACAAATATGGCTATACTGTACCAAAACTAAGTGTTTTCCATTTATCAACTTCCCTAGTTCTGTGGTACTAATGCTTCTTAACAGCAAACCAGTCATTGTCAAATGTCTAACTTTTATTCATAAAAAAAAAATACTTTGGCATTTTGGGGGATATCCTGTGTAACAAGTGAAAGTCAGTGTGTCTGGCTTTCCTTTCACTTACTCTAGTTAGCATCTGGACTAATTCTACTGAAATTGACAGTCACAGCAGTGTTGAAGGGAGGAGATTTAGCCCCATTCTTATTATTTGTCTATTTTAGATGATTAATTTTCTTTTTTGTTAACAAATAACTAAATTAATATCCAATATATTGTTTTTGCATTATATTACTCCAGCAAAATGCTGAAGTTAGTCCTTACTGTGTAATATTTTCTAACTTGTCAAAAATATCATAGATGGCATCACCTCTTAACACCTTCCAGCGCCATGAAAAATGTCCTTCAGTCAGACACGGCAGTACTCTCGTGCATAGAGAAAAGCTTTGTACATGGCAATATTTGTTCTTCACTTCTTTTATCTTTCTTTTGTGTGTGTAAATTTCTTTTCCAGACTTTAATCTGATATTCTTGAAGCAACTGGTGATCACTTTGGTTTGGGTCCCAATTTATCAAAGCACTTGAAGGGGTTAAGTTCATCCCTATTCAATAGTGTACTTAAGTTCAAAGTTAAATTTAAGCATGGATTTAAGGCCAGTTGAAATTAGACTTAAGACCATGTTCAAAAGTAAGCACAGACTTAATTGCCGAAAAGGGGCTTTAATGTGCAGAAATGGCCTATAAGTCATTATATGCAATCTTCAAATGTCCAAATAATGCCCACAAATTCATTCCCATCACAACTCATGTTAGAAGCCCTGGGAGTCATGGATGCAGATCTGAGGGCAAAGTCTTGTCTACTGTTGGCTGTGTAACCAGTGACAATTGCAGTGAAACTGCAGGCTGAGTTCTGTTCCTTAGTGTACTGTAGAGTCTTTACCAAGGCTCCTTACAAGCTGTGCAAGTATATGCAGTATTAGCAACATCCTCATTACAGAAGATAAATATATAATGAAATATCTTGCCATTTGTATTTCTGTTTTCTATTAGAAAAGCTACTGGATAGCTGTGGTTTTTCAACAGACAAAGGTAAAAATTGTGTGAGTATCCATAATCTCAATGGAGTCTGCTGTCAGCAGATTCATCTGAACAAAGGTGGGCAGTAATAGAAGGAAAAGCAGAATCAAAGAATGAGAAAGTAATTTTAAAATTACAGTACGAAACTACACCTCTACCCCGATATAACGCGGTCGAGCCAAAAATCCCTACCGCGTTCTAGGTGAAACGCCGTTCTATCGGGGTAGCGGTGGCAGGGCTCCAGCGGTGATTTAAAGAGCCCGGGGCTCCAGCCGCGGGGAGCCCCAGGCTCTTTAAATTGCCGGCAGAGCCCTGCTGCCGCAGCCCCGGGGTAGCAGTGGCAGGGCTCCAGCGATGATTTAAAGGGCCCGGGGCTCCCCGCAGCAGCCGGAGCCCCGGACCCTTTAAAGCGCCGCCAGAGCCCCACTGCTACCGCACTATATGCGAACCCGTGTTCTATCTGGTCACGTTATAGCAGGGTAGAGGTGTATTACTTAAGACTGCTCAGGCTATGGTGAAGTTGGTGTTTATGTGATAGAACCACCAGTGTAATCTCTACCAGCCAATTGTATTTAGAATCCTGATAACATTTAACCAGGAGAAAAAGATAATTTCAGTGACATCCATAGTATTCTTTAAAAGACTAATTTTATGGATAATCATTGGCTGATGGACTAAACTAGCATGTTCCGAGTTAATCAAAATGCTGCTTTTCTCTGAGCAACAATCACTCTAGTGTTCCAACATCCATCTGACAAAATATCAACGTCACACATTTGGGATGATAAAAATAAACTCTTCTAATTGCAATAGAAATCTGTCACCGGATCATTCTCCCAATTTAAAAATACAGTAAACATCTTGGCTTTGCCTCAATATTTATTTTTGACTAATGTATAAGCTCTCCTGAGACACCACCTAGTGCCAGTCATCTGTCCCATTTACGATAATAATGCAAGCCAGTTGTTTATCCGCTTCAGGTTTTGCTTATCTGCCACTTAGCATGAACATCTTTGATCAATATATTTGCATATTGTAGTTTGTTACAAAGTGGGCTGTGGGCATGTGTAATTCAGCTGGATGAGATATGCACTTAATGAGTTAGTGTACATTACATTCTGCATATAGAAATATTCAGGTCACACGTTTTTCAAATGTACTTTCAGCTCAACCTTTCTGAATTTTAGGTAGATGTGGTTTAACATGAGGGGGGGAGGGATAGCTCAGTGGTTTGAGCATTGGCCTGCTAAACCCAGGGTTGTGAGTTCAATCCTTGAGGGGGCCACTTGGGGATCTGGGGCAAAATCAGTACTTGGTCCTGCTAGTGAAGGCAGGGGGCTGGACTCGATGACCTTTCAAGGTCCCTTCCAGTTCTAGGAGATGGGATATCTCCATTAATTTCTATTTCTATTTCACTGTTAGAATTCTTCTTTAGGAATCGATGAACGAATGATTCACAAACTCCCTACAAGTGACAAAAAGTACATGATCTAATTGATTGTCATCTGATTTGTCACATCTGCCGATCTGTAGGAATTTACAAGTCACCCCTCTTGCCAAAACAAAAACAGTGCATCTTTATGCTACAGAAGATTTTAAAAGGCATTTAGTAGTGTAAAAGAGGGTATTAAATATTCAGTCACAGCAGGCTAAAAGGTCCCATATTTGGTAACAGAATTGAGTGTGTTCATAGATCATATAGAAAGTACCAAAAACATAAATTGGAATTCCTCTAACTCAATAATATTTCAGTGCCAGTGACTAAGGTTTCAGATCTTTGTTTTTTGTCATGTGTTACTAATACTCACCAGTCTAAATCCCAGTGAAAAAAATTTCACGTGTGCTGAAGATATCTCTTTTATAAGCACACAAATTAGAACTCTTCAGAAAGCTTGCTTTTAACATCAGTTCTGTATAGTGTTCTCTTATTTCACATCCTGCTGTAAATTTCACCTAACAAGGTGAGCTATTTGGACAACACCAGATTCCCTGAAGGGACATTGTCTGATCATAAATATTAATAATAATGAACTTGAAAAGGCCAGCTTAAAAAAATACCTGAAAATGCAATTAGACACCATTACTATTACTGCCAAGAATTATGCACCTGGTTGCAATGTTACATGGCAACAGCAGCATTTTCAGTTGATGTAGGCTTTCCCTAATTCAGGGACAAGTCCTGCCTCTATTACGTGCATCAGTAGTCCATAACAGCAGATTGGCCCCATAGAAAAAAAAACAGACTATAAATATACTGGTGGTTGCCCTTTTATTATATTCTGTTTACCATGTTATTGGCTAGAGATTGGTATTACCTGGGCTGCAAAATAATTTTTGGAATCTCAGGCATTCAAATTAGAGGAGTCATCAGTAGTACAATAATTTTTGTTCTCTTTTCCTGGACAAATTAAAACACACAGTTGTATCGGTTACTAGAGAGATTTAGGTCACAACAACAAGGCTCAGTTGTATGACTTTGCCGTGGCCTTGGGAGCAAGGGTGACAAATACTCTTGCGAGACTGCATTGGGTGTTTCACACCTCACTTGATGATTTGGAGCCTTTCTTGAATCATACCATGGATATTTTTCAAAGAAAATCAGCATTTGGCTTGATTCACCTTTCACTTGCATTGGTTCTGCACCATTGAGTTCAATGGAATTATCCTCAATTTACTAGTGGGGAGGGAGGCCACTCTGCCGCTTGTATTGGGCGGTAACCCTCGGGTCGCACTGGCGGGGCTGAGTTGTAAGTGGTCTATAGGTCTGGGCCCATCTAACAGAGGCAAACAAGAAATAATAGTCGGGTGCTCATGTTCCCACCCTTGGGCGGAGCAGAGCATGGAGGAGTCTTTAGCTCGCAGCCCCTCAGCTGCGGTCAGTACTTAACAGTTTGGAGCTCTAGTCCTTTGGGCAGGGCCGAGCAGAGAGCAGGCTGTAGCCTAAGCCTCCTGGCCAAGACAGCCAGCTAACACACAGACAGTCTGGGGCTCTAGCCCTTTGGGTGAGGCAGAGCTTTGGCTTCAGCTTGTGGGCCAAGGCAGCCAGCAAACACACACAGTCTGAAGCTCTAGCCCGTTGGATGGGCAGAGCAGGAGGCAGGCTCTAGCCCAGGGGTCGGCAACCTTTCAGAAGCGGTGTGCCGAGTCTTCACTTATTCACTTTAACTTCAGGTTTCGCGTGACGGTAATACATTTAACGGTTTTTAGAAGGTCTCTCTCTATAAGTCTATATTATATAACTAAACTATTGTTGTATGTAAAGTAAACAAGGTTTTCAAAATGTTTAAGAAGCTTAATTTAAAATTAAATTAAAATGCTGATCTTACGCCACCGGCCCACTCAGCCCGCTGCTGGTCTGGGGTTCTGTTCACCTAGTTCGGCAGCGGGCTGAGCGGGGCCTGCGGGACCCCGGCTGGCAAGGGGCCGGCAGCCAGGACCCCAGACCGGGGGTGCAGGTGGGAATGTGGGGGTGGGGGTGCCGGAGCTCCCCTTTAGTGCTCAGGGTGGGGGTGGAGATGTGGGGGGGTGCAAGAGTCAGGGCATGGGATGTGGGGGCTGGGTATGTGTGGGGGTGCAGGAGTCAGAACGGGGGCTGGAGGTGTGTAAGGGGCTGGGTGTGTGTGAGGGGATGCAGGGGTCAGGACAGAGGGCTGGGTGTGTGTGTGGGGGTGCAGGGTTGAGGGCAGAAGGCTGGGTGTGTTGGGGCGGGTGCAGGGGTCAGGGCAGAAGGCTGTGCGGGGGGTTCGGGGTTCAGGGGTCAGGGCAGAGGGCTGGGTGTGTGGAGGGGGGTGCAGGGGTCAGGGCAGAGGGCTGGGTGTGTGGGGGGGTTCAGGGGTCAGTGCAGAGGGCTGGGTGTGTGGAGGGGGGGTTCAGGGCAGGGACACCAGACCGGGGGTGCAGGTGGGAATGTGGGGGGTGCAGGAGCTCCCGTTTTGTGCTCCGGGTGGGATGTGGGGGAGGGGGTTCAAGAGTCATGGCATGGGGTGTGGGGGGGCTGGGTATGTGTGGGGGGTGCAGGAGTCAGAACGGGGGCTGGAGGTGTGTGAGGGAGTGCAGGGGTCAGGGCAGAGGGCTGGGTCTGGGTGGGGGGGTTCATGGGTCAGGGCAGAGGGCTGGGGTGCTCGGCTCGTGGGGTGCTCATGGTAGGGGGCTGGAGGGGATATGCCCCATTCCCACCCCTTTCCCCAGGGCCCCATCCCCACCTCTTCTCTGCCTCCTCCCCGGAGCAGCGAGCACGCTGCGGCTCCGCTCCACTCCCGCTCCCCTCTCCCTCCCCCTCGCAAGGGCAATCAGTTGATCGGCGTCAGGGAATGGGAGGGGGAGGGAAGCACCATGCTGAGGGAAGAAATGGGGGAGGGGGGAACTTGGCTGCCGGCATGACCAAGCTTCTGCCTCCTGCCCACACAGGAGAAATCAGTGGGCAGGGGTGAGTGGGGCCAGGACCCCAGCAGGCAGCAGCGTGCCATCAAAAATCGGCTCCCTTTGGCATGCGTGCTGCAGGTTGCCGACCCCTGCTCTAGCCTAAGCCTTCTGGCTAAGGCAGCCAACAAACACTGAGTTAGGTTAGGATGAGCACCCAGTCTAGGGGCTCCAGAAGGGGTGAGCACTCACACAGTCTAGCATCCTAGCTTGCCGGACAGTAGATTGACACAGGCCTCCTGGCCTATGGTGGGGAGTCGGCTACCCCAGTGGTGGGGTGGCAGGGGTAGCAGGCCCACCCGACTCCACCACTTCCCAGCCCAGGGAAGAGTGGTCCACCAGTGGGTCAGCAGGGATCCAGCTGCAACACACTGACCTAGAAGCAGTCAGCCACATAGCCAGACAGTCATGGGCTGCCCCGGGCTACTTCCTACTTCCCTGGGGTTTGGTATCTCTGGAATCCACAGGTCCTCTGGGTACACAGTGGATGGTAGTCCCAGCAACTCCCCTTCTGGGTCCGTCTCCTCCGGGTGCAGGGTGCTGCAGAGAACCAATTCAGCCCCCAGGTGGCAGAGCAGAGGCATCCATCTCCTTCCCTGGCTCCCACTCAACTGAGCTGCAGAGCCCTCCTTTTATACCCTTTACTTCCTATCCTGCCCCGGTACTTCCGATGAGGGCGGGTTCAGCTCTGCCCACCAGAGGGAGTGTAGTGATCCTTCCCTCTCCAGCCTGCAGGGAGGCCACTCCGCCTCTCCACACCATGATGTAAATGGGGGGGGGGGCGGGAATCACACCCATAGTCCAGAGCGTGGGTTGGCAACGTTTGGCACGTGGCTCGCCAGGATAAGCACCCTAGCGGGCCGGGCCAGTTTATTTACCTGCTGACGTGGCAGGTTCGGCCGATCACGGCCCCCACTCGCCACGGTTCGCCGTCCCGGGCCAATGGGGGCAGCGAGAAGCGGCGTGGGCGAGGGATGTGCTGGCCACGGCTTCCCGCCGCCCCCATTGGCCCGGGACAGCGAACCGCGGCCAGTGGGGGCCGCGATCGGCCGAACCTGCCGCGTCAGCTGGTAAATAAACTGGCCCGGCCCGCCAGGGTGCTTACCCTGGCGAGCCGCGTGCCCAACGTTGCCGACCCCTGGTCCAGAGTCTATATCTCTTGTGTCAAAAAGAGAACTCTCCTAGGTACATCCTCATTGCTCTGTATTCTAGAGGTAGACTTTAGTAGGCCATACCATTCATCACTGAAGATGCACATAAAGCAGCAGCTTATGGACTAAACTCAAGATGTATTGTTTAGACATTGTGATCATGGGGAGTGGGGGCAGAAATCTTTGTAGAGAAGACCAGCAAAAATTATGAAATAGGCAGTTGGGGGTTACAAATTTTACTACAATATGGTGTATGTTTAATAGTAAATAATAGTAATAAATAGCACTTTTAGAGTGCTTTACATTTAAAAGCACTGTAGAACGGCTGGGCTGAATCCTACACTCCTTACTCAGGATTAAGTTAATAGGAGCAGCAGATGCTCCACTTATTTTGGTGCCTATGAAGTCCATAGTTAAGTCAATGAAGAAGATGGATACAAAACATGGCAATCTACATTCAAATCAACCGGAGCAACTTTTCAAAAAGTGGACGTGAAACTCCAGGGTCTGGTAAAATTATTCCTACTACTACATTCCTCTTACCAGAAGGGCAACATACATTTGTCAGATGGGCAACCACGGAACGGTCTTGCCAAAGGCTATGTTGGACAATATTAGCAGCGCTAGTACTAAAACCAATGTCTGAAGTGGTAGTCCAACATCTTATCCACTAAGTCAGAATCTCTGTCATACAAAATTGCTTCCAATCTCTGCACTTAGACCCCAGTTCAGGAAAGCACTAAAGTACATGTTTAGTTTTAAGCATGTAAGTAGTCCCTTTAAAATTAACAGAACTAATCATGTGCTTAAAGGCAGGCATGTACTTAAGTACATTGCTAATGAGGGCCTTAGTTAGGTAAAACAGGAATAAAAGGGTTCATCCTATATTGTAAAGGTTTGCAAAATTCTACTGGAAATCTCATGAGAGACCTCCACGAGATTTCTGGGGTATGAGTGGCTCATGGTATTTCAGTGTTTCCAGTATTGGCCAGAACCCTGAACAGAAGATTCAAATAAAGATAATATATAATGAAAAATGTTTGTTCAAACCTATTCAACATGCATCCTGCATAGGAAAATAATTTCAATTAGTAATGGACTGATAGCCACGGCGCTGGTGTCTTAGTAAGGAATTATTATTGCCAAATGTGAAAAGCTGCCAGTTTCGCTCCAATCTACTAATTATCTGCAACAATTTATGGGTTAGTGTCCACCACCTGAATTATCTGCTTGTCTGCCAAGCAGCATGGATTTCAGCATAAAACTCTGGAACTAAACTGGCAAGCTAAGTGGACCCTTGAAAGCAACAATGTTTCAAGCACATGGATTGCACCAGGAAGAGGAAATTGTAAATGGTATCAGCTCCTTTAAGGGAATGGACTGAAAAATGCAGACTATCCCTCACAGGTGCTAGAACTAGGGGTGCTGCTGCACCCCCTAGTTTGAAGTGGTTTCCATTCTACAGTTTGGCTCAATGGCTCTCAGCACCCCCACTATAAAACTGTTCCGGCACCCCTGCCATCCCTGGTTAAGCAAGGATTTCATTTGCTGTGCATGTTGTTAAAAAGATGTTTAGCACTAAAGCATAATTCAGAGGCAGAGGAGAATCTAGTCTAGCCTCTTTCCAATGCCAGATTGCTCATTGCAGAATATTCTCCAAGGCAGATTGTACAATCTGATTTTGCTATTATTCCAGTAGCACCTACAACGTGCTAGGCATTCTCTATACACACAAGAAGACACAGTCCTTGACCTAAAGACCTGACCGCCTAAGGGCCTGATTCTCCTCCTTTACACCAGTTTATCACTTATTACGTGTAAAGCATGAAATGCACTACAATAGCCCAGCTATGGTCCTTTATCGCTCATGAGTATTACTGTGGCTTCAGAAAATTTGAGCACCTGAAAGAGTGCTGTTCTTCATTATTCCAGCTCTGCTGAGGCATGCTCAGTGATAGCCATTTCTAATATAGATAAGAAAGAGAGCGGATATTAAACCGGAACATCTCCACATCCTTCCCTTGTAATTTCTAGCAGAAATCTACCTCAAGCACTTTCTCAGCACTGTGGAGCGAGTGTCAGTTATTGCAGATGGCACTGTGGGCTGCCCAAGAGGAAGACCCAGAGGTATGAGCTGACATGCTACTGTCAGTGAGGAATCTGTATTACTGCACTTTATAATCCAGCATGAGAGAATGAGAGAATGAAGAAAGGGTCTTGTTGAATTTTGTTCGGGTTTTTTTCTGGGGGAAGGAGAGGGATTTCTGTTTTTGTTTTGTTTGCTTTTTACTCAAGAAATTATCCTGGTTTTAAGGGGAAATCTCAAATTTCATTTACATGAAGATCAATTTTTGCATTAAAGTACACAGTTTAAAAAGAAAACATGTTAATAAGCACTTGTTTAGTTACTGCACTTTACAGTCTGGCCACTAGATGGCAGATAACAGAAAGAACAAATAGTTAACCCTTAGTTGACCAGATAAGCAGGAAAATGGTACTGCTCTATAAGATAACAGGTTTCACATCCACAGACAATGAAATACACTTCCTTCCAAAGTCCTCAAAAAGTCTCTCTTGGTCTTTACTTGCAGACTATATACCACGACAACCCAAGTCCCCTAATAAAATAAACAACAGCAAATGCTCTTTCTTCCCCTTGCAGAAAGGATGTGTCAAAACTTAGGCAGAAAGCATCTTCCTAACCTCCTGGCCACACCCCTTGTAGTCCCAACTGGTCTCCACAACAAGGTAATCGGTCTCAGCTGAGCCCAGGCTGATTTTTCCCATGGCCAGATTTCTCAACAGTGAGAGAAAATGCCTGACAAAGCTCTCCTAAAGAACAGAGGTTTAACCATCTCCCTGCCAGCTATGGTGTGGAAGTCTGTGACTCCTCCCTCCTCCCACCACTCATCCATCACAAGCACAATAAAGAAAAAAGAAATCAAATCCAAACAGCATGGACAATATAAGTGGTATGATTAATTAAACTAATAGTATCAGGAGAATATAACGGCACATTCACAGCCCCATTTTCAAATGGGTACCTCCACATTTGCAAGTACATCAGTTTGTGAGCTACAGTCTCTGCACTTGGTGCCTGCAAATGCTAATTTCTACATACTACTGCCTATTTTGTGAGCACATTTGCAATGCCTGAATACACATTTCCCTAAGCAAACGCAAGATTTGGAGCACACAAACTTGTTTGTTCAAATAGGCCCATTATATTTTGTTTAAAAATATTTGGTCCTAAATGTAACTATGTCATTAATATTTATGAAAAGTCAAAAGGTGAACTTGAAAATGCTTCCCTCCATCACATTAATGATGGCAAATTCTGATGTACCATAGCATAAGTGAAGTGTGACGGATTGTTAATAATGTGTGTACTAGTTGAATAGAACTATGAACATGACCATCAAAAGTGTAAGATCTCAGCCAAAATAAACAGTGAAACTAGTTTAATATATGTCTTGCTTAACTATGGCCCAGGTTCCATGTAAATAGAAGATGACTAAATAAAGTGAAATTCTTGCCCTATTCTTCAGCTGGCAATTTTACTCATTCTTTCATTTTCCTGCCTCTATGGAAGACGCCTCTATGGAAGACAAAGTAGAATGTCAGACCTATGCGTTGTCTTTTGAGCATCTGAGACTACTGCTCTATATACATCCGAGTGCCCTGAAACTGATCTACCTCACTGTGTAAGGGTTTAGCTTCTCTATTTGCAATTGCACATACATAGCCTATAGTTATTCATGCCTTTGTCGCCTGTCAGCTGAACTATACAATACAGTATGCTGAAACCTTCAGCACTTAGGAAACTCCAACTAGCACAGAATGCTGCAGTGAATCCCCTCAGCAACATAGGCTACTGCGAACACATCAAACCTGTCCTCCTGCTCTCCTCACAGTCTTCCCATAGGATTTAGAATCAAGTTCAAGGTCCTGGTCCTTATCTTCAAGTTGCTCTATGGCCTGAGTCCAGGATATCTAAAAGACTGCCTAAAGCTCCAGGAGAAAGACCTTAGTTGACAATTCTACTCCCCTGGCAGTGAAACTCAACAATAAAAGTAAAGCTTGTGGGGGTGTGGGGGAGACAGAACTTTCTCTGGGGGCAGCCTGAGACTGTGAAAGATTTCCCCCAAGAACTAAGGACCATCGCAAACCTCACCTCCTTCCACTCCAAGTGCAAGGTGAATTTCTTTGACCTTGCCTTCTCTAACAAACACATAGCAACAGGTATATTTGTATTAAACAAGCAAACCAACCCACCAAATAAGACATTCCACTGCAATGCTTCTCCCCCTGGAGAGAGGATGAGTGAACCAACAAGTGACAGATGTGTAGTCACTTTGCTTGATGCACTACTGGAAGGTGCTCAGAGACTGCAGTGATAACAGTGGTATAAGAATACAGATGGCCAAGACCAATTTACTTCCAGAGGAGTTTTGCCTGAATAAGGACTATAGGATTGAGGGCCTGATTAAAGATCATGGGAATCTTTCCATTTAATGGGAGTCTTTCCATTGTCTTCAGTGGGCTTTGGATCAGACTCTTGGTCTGGTCCACAAGGTGTGTTTGTGGTGGGGCTACATACACATCCACACACACACAAATACACAAACACTAGCATATTGTTACATGATATCACACTCTGAGTCTCTCTATTATCGGAGCTAAAACCCAATACCCTGTTCTCTTTTGGAGTAACAAAAATGCTATTTCTCCAAGTCAATTATCACATTTCTTTACAATTATTTTAAATTACTCCTGAAATGCTACTGAAAGGTGCCACACTGATAACACTGGAGTCTGAAGAATCCTCCTTAGTCCATACAATAGGTTCAGTAAGGGCCGCCACAGTGCCCTACACCAACCCACAAACATGCAGGGACCAGCTGTGTATGTGTGTGTGGACAGTTCGGTTTCCTTGCCAGTTCAATCCCTGGTGCCTCCACTAAAACCCCAAACAAGGGTGCCAACAAGTGCCAAGTATAGTAAAAGATTACATCACGAAACACAAAGCTCTAACATCACTGCAAACCTGGGCACCTTTTTGTACAGACTCTGGGCCTGATTTTGATCTTGTCTTCATTGGAGTTACCTCTGCTTTATACTGGTGTAAGTGAGATCAGAATCAGGTTCCTTTTGATATAAAAATCTTTCAAGGTTTAACTTCAACTGTATTTCTGTCTTACTTTGTAAGTGCACCAGTAGATATGCAATAAACAGACACTATCCACGATCCAATGCTGTTTGAGTATGGATTTGCAATTAGCCATCCAAGATTCAGTAACTGATTCAACACTTCGAACCATGTAAAGCATAAACCTTGCCCACTTACATATCCACTAAATCAATTATCTGGTGATTCATTCATCTGCTGTAAAAACAATTACTTCTGCATATTAAACTCAAGAGCTACATACTACATTATCTTGACCAGAAGTTGATACTGTGACATGCCAAGATTTAATTTTTGCCCAACAGAAACACAGCATAAAGCTGACGGTGTGTATTAATATGTTGCATAATATTACCAGACCTGTCTACAGCTTAAAGTCTTTTACACCATATTCTCCGCCAACCCACAATACAGCCTGGCCATTTCTGAGCAGCATTCCCATCAGCCTCAGAATACATAGGTTTATGTATTGCAGTTATAGAATTTGCCATTTAAATACGGAGCTTATTTTGGAATCTCTCTCTTGGGAAATGTGTGGTATTGTGTTTAATTTCATTAATAATTTTTAATAGATTATGAAGTTTTCTCTGCTCAGCATGCTCTGAAAATGTTAAATAACAAACAGTTCCAACATCAGAATATATATGTGTTGGCTGAGCAATAGACATTATCTACTTATGTTGTTAAATATAGGAAAGAACAATTATGAATCCTGTGCGTAGGAAATTTTTAATACTATAGCACACAGGAAATCTTAGTGAATAGGCTTATAATGCATTATTCATTACAGACTGTCCTTGAACAATGAATCAGAGTTCCCATGACTACAGGATAAAGCCAACTAATGCTATGAGTCCAAGAATATGCTCCAGCATATCTACCCTTTTAAGTCATCTCATAACTAGATAACAGTGCAGGGTATTGGTATTGTTCATTAAAAAATGACTAAACATGGGTCAAAAGGTCTGGGTAAATGTGATCATCCCTATGTCAAGTATCTTTCCAAACCAAAACCAATATAAACAAGTGTAATAGGTATCAAGAATTGAGTTCCACTAACAGCTTGTGATGTTGCTGTGTATGCATCACTGGCTTCCAAAGCAGTCAGAGCCTGGGAGGATGGCTGAAAGCAGCATGGTCCAGTGGACTCCACAGACTAAGACTCAGGAGACCTGGGTCCTATTCCTAACTCTGTCAATGACCTGCTGTGGCCCCTTGTACGAGTCACTTCCCTTCTCTGTACCTGTTTCCCCTCGTCTACTTGGATTGTAAACTTTTCAGGACAGGGATTGCCATTTAATATGTGTTTGTTCAATGCATAGCACAATGAGGTTTGGTTAGAACCACTGAGCATTACTGCAATGTAAACTATAAAGATCAGCCCAGCAAGACCCTGTGGACACTGACATTATGGGACAGAGGGAAATTTTCAAAAGTGCCTAAATCACTTAGTAGCCTAAGTCTCATTGACTCCTATATCTCTATTTAGGAGACTAAGTCATTTACGCAATTTTGAAAATTTTAGCCCAGATTTTGAAATCCCGAACTTAGAATTTGAAACTGCAATTAGTAGGCAAAAATATTTGTGGATACTAGTTTGCACGCAGTTTAGGCCAATGAGATGGCTAAGTACTCATATGAAGTGTGTGAGACCTATATATTATAGAACTGTTTGTTTTAGAGCTCTGGTCAAGTGTAGGTAGTCTCTTGGTCTATCCAAGGCCGTGATCAAGTGTCTTGATGTTTTTGGTCTTTTGGCCTCGAGATGAAAACCTTGTCTTTGTTTCTGGGACCTTGAAGTGAAAAAATTCTCTAAGTTATATCTGTTTATGTTAGCTCCAAACAGGGCCGGCTCCAGGCACCAGGCAACCAAGCACATGCTTGGGGCGGCGCCTGGTAAGGGGCGGCCAATCTTGGGGTGGCGGGGGGCAGCGCAGCGCGGCGCGGCATTCCGCGGGGGGGGGGGCGCTCCGGCGGCGCGGCGCTTGGCAGGGGGGCGGCGCAGGGCGCGGCGCTCGGGGGGGGGTTCCGGCGGTGCTCGGGGGGGGCGGGCTCCGGCGGCGCGGCGCTGGGGGGGGGGTGGCACGGGGCGCGGCGCTCGGGGGGGGTTCCGGCGGCGCAGCGCTCGGCGGGGGGGCGGTGCGGGGCGCGGCGCTCGGGGGGGGTTCCGGCGGCACGGCGCGGCACTCGGCGGGGGGGTTTCGGCGCTTTTTTTTGCTGCTTGGGGCAACAAAAAAGTTAGAGCCGGCCCTGGCTCCAAAGAGCCCAACTGCATATTTATATTCAATTATTTTCACACTCCCAGACAGTCTCTGCTGAGGAACATTTGCCCTGGCCTGTTATTAGAAATAATCGCTATAAATGAATTTTTTGCTGATTTTTCCAATCCACGAATACAGTGAAAATCAATATGCAATCATTATTCCCAGAGTAAACCTGAATGGCTCATGATGTGTTGAGGACCCGCATCTCTATCTCACACACAAACAAACACAGGCCATAGTAGCAGGGTTTAAGTGTTCATTTCCCCCCATTTTGGATTGTTACATTAATTATTACCATTCTGTGGTGAATGGTAAGTTCACAGCTTTCCTTCTTATAGCCCCTGTGCTTGTGATCATTTCTACCTCTGAAACTACGGCAATTGGCTGCTCACAAGTGTGGTTCTGTTCTCATTAATATGCTCACTTCCTGTGTCACTTGTTCATTTCAGCGGGTTTGTTTCAGACTTTCCTTTCTGTCTTTATTGGAGTGTTGGCTATTATCTATTTACAATCTTGGTCAGACAGCAGAGCAGCAAACAAAAAAGCAGGAAGACAAGATATAAAATAAAAGAGGACAGGTAATTCTCAGGCCACAAACAATCCCTTTCAACAACCTCCACTTAGAAGCCAAGATCTGAACAACAACATTATTATTATTCTATCTTTGAATAGCATCATCTCTGTGCTCGGTGCATTCCAGTAGTAAAGTGACACAGTCCCTGACCAAAAGAGTTGAAAATCCAAGGGACCAGATTCTGATCCCCTTGCTGATGTTGAATGTAGTCCCTTATGGAAGTCAATGGGACTATTGTAGAGTCAAGTGCTATCCATCATGATTAAAGGTAGTAGAATCAGCATTAAATGTCTGATTCTGACACCCTTATCCATTCCTGTGTAGTACTTTACTCCAGGAGTCATGGCAACAAGTAAATTTTATTTTGCATATAATTTTTCACACAAACTAGTTATTTCTGAGGTCTTTGTCACTGTCAAATCAATTTTAAAAAATGAAGAAAAGAGAAGTGAAAGAAAGGAGAGCACTTTCTATCCAGATTCATCTGTTCCCTTTTAAGAATCTAAATAGCTAATCATCAGTGCAGAATGTTTTCAATCCACAAAATCCCAGATAAGTGGGGGCACCTTTGGCTTTAAAGTAATCCTTCTATGCAATTCAAAGGTAACAGTATTTTGTATAGCTTGTGCACTGTGAGAATTATGCATCATGTGGGTGGCTGAGCAGACTTCCAAAGGCCAGGGAGAGCCACCACTCTTCAAAATTAAGTACCATTGCCATTCTCTTTTTTCTGTTCGCAAGCGTCAAAGCTATTAAACTCATTGATAGGGTGAAGGCCCGGCTGTATTCTCAGTGAAGTCAAAGAAGGTTTGGCCATTGACTTCAGCAGCCTCAGCCCACAGAGGCTTGAAAAGCAGTTTTCAAGTTCCAGCTATTTGTTTCCCCAGCACCACGCTAGAAAGAAAACAACATCTGAAACACCCAAGGATTTGTATTTAGAGCAGTTCTGCATAAAAAGTGGAAAGCTCAACTTAAAGGAATATTAAATTTGAGTCAGAGCCGAAGACATGTAAGGCAATTTCAGCTTGATACAGTTTGAAATGGCAACATTATAAACCCTGGGGAAATGAAGTTTCTAATGCAAATGGCCGATGCTTTAAACTCCCATGGCACTGCTGCAATGAAGAAACAAGAGGTTACAAACATCAGATTTTTTCCTTGTTTAGTTGACATTACTCTGATAAATATTATCATAACCACCAATTGTACATTTCTCCTGGGCCTTCCATTCTCCCGCTTCACACATTAGCCTTTAATGATTAAAACCATCTCATTACTGAATAGATGGAGTTATCCAAAAATCTGTTTAAACATTTTCACAAGCTTTTTTGTTTAAAGCACTGATTTGCCACTATGTCAATGAATGCACCTCTTGATCATTTTACTGACTAATAGCAGCTACACGGACTTTTAAACTTGACAGATGTCAGCTTAGCATCCTATTGAGAAGATAATCATGTGTAACTTTTGCTATAACTAAGTAAATTGCAGTAAACAGGAAGCATAAAATAGCTGTCTGTAAACATAGCAAGCAACTACTCTAAAACAAAGTCCATGGCTTTCAAAGATCCAGCATGTCATTTTATTCACTGATCTGAAACCAAGGCAAGTTATCACCTCATGCACAAGCACTAAACTGGATGTTTATTAGCTGAGTTTCATACTTTATATTATGATCAGAATTGTAGTTCTAGAAAAATAAAATGCTAATTCAGACTACAGCTATCCGAATAAATTATAGCAATTATTCTATTCTATTAATTTTGCATTTTCATCTATTTGTGACCTTTCTGCAAACAGATTATAATCTTTTTTAGATTTGTTCATTATTCATATTGTTCACCAAATAATTACTTCTTATGGTGCTTGCTCTGTAGTTGGTTTGTGAGCAGTTTGTTACTAGTATTTGACATTCAAAATGTGAGTTATTTTGACTGGACACTTGGTCAAATGATATGTCTAACCAGTTATTTGCGTATGCAATTATCATGCATGTGTCTGCATGCAAAAAAAAAAAGGAAAAGAGAAAGGAAATTTAAACCTGAATCCAGATGTTAAAAATCACAAAAGTTTTTTTTAAAAATGCTGAATTACAATCAAACTATTATAATATTTTTTAATGACCAGGATCTGGTTTCATTTTTTGATAGTGAGATAGCTGGAAACTGGATGAGGGAATGTGAAAACTCAGACATCTGGCATCATTCAGTAGAGTGCTACTAAGAAGAGAAATATATACAAAGCAAAGAGAAAACCAAAAACACAGGATCCTAGAGCATCTGCAATTTATGAGACTAAACTGGACCACTCATGAGTCGCTGCTATAAACATTCAGCAATGACCACTAGATGTATCATTAAACAGTCTCTGCTTTTTCCTCCCATGAATCAAGACTTTCCAGCCTATGTACATTTGAAAGAGTAGAGAAAGTCCCCTAGGAAGAGAACGACAGATGATGGCTGAGAGGCTGGTGGCTGAGAGGATACAGAAATAATATCATGACTTTTTGCATCCAATGACAGTAGCTTTGGAAACCAAAACAAGTTTTTAGAATATGAAAAGGAAATAAGGATGGAAGAGAAATTACTGAATTCCAATCTCTCATGTGAAACAGTAAACCAGGTGATCAAAATCAAAGAAAAAGACAAATTGTCAGCTGGCATTTTAAATACTGAGATGCCAGTTATGAAGTCCTTAGGAAGATATACAGCCAGGCTGACAAAAAACAGGTTCACTCTAGAGGTGGTCCTGTCAGAAACGCTTTGTTTACACAGACATGCTCCTGATATCCCGAGAGCTATGAGTATTCAGAGTGCCTGATTCTAATCTCACTTGTAATTTCAGAGCAATTCCACTAAAGTCAATGGAGTAACTCTGGATTTAGAGTGTTCCTGACCCAGTGACTTTTAGTCCTCAGTGAGATTTCAGGGGAGCAGGGCTTTTAGCCTGCGGGGACATATATTCCAGAATTATTATACTTAAAGCTATAACCACCTTATCACATATGTTAGAAATCAAACAACAGATTCCTAAATCACCCTTTTACTGCTCTGACTCTGTAAAAAGCCTGTCCTCAGTCCAGACCAGCATCTTAGGAAAAATCATATTGCTATAACTGCCAGAGACAGAGAAATGTTCGTTTCTATATTATAGGCTATTGTATGGTGTATTGACTTCAATGGGGCTAGGAGTTCACCCATTGTAGATTGTTTCTTATCACTGCTCTCTACTGGAAGTCATGTAAGACTTGCAGAAATGCCAAAAGCCCTAATACTGCTACAGCTGTAGTTCAAGAGTTAGGAACCTGGAGTAAAATAAGTCCTGAGCAGCATTTGCACTTAGGTCCATGAGACCCTAACTGGAACTTAGCATGAATCCCAGTACAGAAAACATCTGTCTTTGATGTGTACATTTCTTTCATTTTGCTAGCAATAGCATGTGCTGTCATGAAGCTAACTGCTTTGGACACCATTTGTCATAATGATGTTTGTTTCACCGCAATAGTAGCGGTGGTACAAAACTGTGACTCCTCCTTGCAGCTCAGCAATACTGTGGCCTCTACCAAAGGTCCTGGGATGCTGCAAACATTCTACAAGACAGATGATAGCTACAGACTGTCCTTCCTCATTGACCTTTAGCAGCATTGCAAAGCAGTTAGTGGCTTCATATTGTTCAGACATTCATTCAAGCTTAAAGTGGGTGGAGTTCCACCTGTTCAGGACGTGCTGTTTAACACAGTACAGGGAAGGTATTTTTCATTGACAGAGCGTGACCAGTTAGTATGAAAGAAGCAAATTAACCTTAGATTTTCTTTGCAATGGCCGGCATGTTACTCACATTTATTTCCTGTTGAAGAAACTATGCACAATCAAAATAAAGCACAGGGCAAAACCTGTAGCACAGATAAATTGCTCTGTCTTTGGTTGTCTGTAGTGGTGTTGTAGCCATGCTGGTCCCAGGATATTAGAGAGATAAGGTGGGTGAAGTAATAATTTTTATGGGACAAACTTCTTTTGGCAAAAGAGACAAGCTTTTCAGCTTACACATAGCTCTTCTTCAAGTCCTGAATAAAACATATTACCTCACCCACCTTGTCTGGCCTTGGTGCCAGTCAGCAGCCAGACCTTAAAGTAGTCTCCAAGACGTGCTAGGTCTGTTATTGCATTTGCCCCACTTTAAGTCTTGCATTTTGACAACTCTGAGCTCTGTTACATTCTCTTATACATATATCTTATGTGTGAATCCCTTATGCTTAATCTGTCCCAACTTGTATTTAGCTTAGGCACTCTGGTTCCTCAAACCCGAAGAAGAGATTTATGAAGCTCAAAAACTCATGCCTTCCACCAACAGAAGTTGGTCTAATAAAAGATGCTACCTCACCCACCTTGTTTCTCTCATATCCTGGGAGTAACACAGCTACAACAACACTGCACCAACATTCTCTTGTCTTGAAGAGCATATTATCTGTTCCTCCATTTAATGCTTCTTAGGGCTTGTCTTCATTATGGGGGTAAGTCGACCTAAGTTACACTACTTCAGCTAAGTGAATAACTAAGCTGGAGTCGACGTAGCTTAGGTCAACTTACCCTAGTGTCTTCACTACACTGCATCGACGGGAAACGCTCTCCTGTTGATTTACTTTATTCTTCTTGGAGAACTGGAGTACCAGGGTCAACCAGAGGGCTCTCTGCCATCGATTTAGCGGGTCTTCACTAAACCTGCTAAATCGATCCCTGCTGCATCGATTGCAGCAGCATCTATCTCCCCATAGTGAAGACCAGCCCTAAGGGAAGAAAATAACTTAAATTTGTCAGCAATTGTGTTTCCCTTTAGTAAATAAAATAGCAAATATTTTAATTCTTCAGTATTCATTAAATGAAAACCCTATATAACTTATGATTACATTTGAGATGGTTCTGTTCATATTCATATTAATGACCATATATTTATGGTCCTTGTCATTTGACAGGCATTTTTACACTGTATTTAATAGAGGTGTTGCACTGATGAGCCTGAGTTGCAAAGATGATGTGTGTTTGGGGATTCAACTTTCGAAGTTTCAATTTGCCCAGAGTTTAAGAGTGTTCTCATCTGGGATTTGCTTAGGCACCATCGCCAAGAGTTATAAGTTCTCTGGATGGTAATTGCCTGCGGAATTTGTTTAGCAGTATGTTAAATTAGCCAATGACTGACTTCATGACATCCTTTTGCAGCAACCATTCATGCATTCATGTCCAGTACTGCCAGCCCAATGCCAATCTCAGATGAACAACAACAACTATTGGCCCTAATATGCCATGTCTACACAAAGTGGCAGCAACTCTGGGGCAGAGAAGCAGGCATGCTAATGAACTTCAGAAGCCTTAATTTACATTCACCTGTTCTCACCCTGGGATGCAGATCCTTGACTAGGCTGAACAGGCTGCTCACTGAAATGGCCAGAGGGACTGCCACAATGCAAAAAATTGGCTTAGTTCAATCTTCACAGTGTGACTGCAGGGCAGTGATGTGGACAGTCAAACATGGTGGAGGAGAACATAACTGAAAGATTGGAGGGTGGGCTGCAACACCTTTCTACCCTTGATGATGCAGAAGTCAGATGCTGAACAATTTAGATATCAACTTGTGACACATACAAAAGAAGATCATATGGAATTCTCTCATGTGTAAATACACTGGCCAGATCCTCAGCCCAAGCTAAGTCCCCTTTGTGCCACTCTAGCAGTAGCGATACAGAGGAATTCCCATGTGACATAAAGCGAGCATAGCTGGATCTTTACCCTCTTTACCACCACCACCCCTCCCCTGACACACACACAGCACGCTCTAGGGCAGGGAGGAGGTGTGATGAAGGATGAGGATATGAGGCTGGAGCATATTGCATATTGGCAATCTTGGACCAGCAGAAAGATTGCTAGGCACCGACATGCATTGGTTAGTGCATTCATCTAGCTGCTATATTTATGTCAGGGGCTGTCCCCGCGGGTGGTAAGTGGTAAAGGTGATTTAGAGTCTGGTCTGAGGATCAGAACTACAGACTTCTATTAAGTTATATCAGGGATAAATTTGGCCCATCATGTTTCTTTGGTGACCTCTTTTAAGCCATTATATTGATTTAAATTAGAACGGACAGATTACTGGGTGGTGTAACGAAGTGGGGAACTCAAGGCTGTATTTGATTCACTTGTGTTGATTGAAAGTGCTAGTTTAAAGGAGGGGAAACCCTTGTGGTGAGATCATTATCATTACTTACAACAAAGTCTGTAGAAACAGACAAGAAGAACAGGGATGTAGGATGTAAGACAAGAGAATAAACGAGTAATTTGCAGAAGTCTTTTGGAATCCTGATTTTTAAAATACACATTCAAAAATGTGTTCTTATATGCACAATTGCTGTGAATGCACATGTAAATACTCAGTTAAATGCATAACTAGTCATTTGCATGTCTAATTACTGTAATTGTGTGTGAAAAATCTGATAACTGAGAGCTAATTAGGCATGCAAATAGCATGTATTTGTATGCCTAAACCACTGTAAATCATAGGTCTGTTATAGAGGGCAGAAAGAACAGGAGTACTTGTGGCACCTTAGAGACTAACACATTTATTTGAGCATAAGCTTTCATGGGCTACAACCCACTTCATCGGATGCCACAAGTACTCCTGTTCTTTTTGCGGAGAGGGCAGAAGGCTCCTCTTGGCTGTGAGAGAAAGGGTACAAAAACAAGGAAATGGGAGAGCAAAATCCTAAATTAAAATTAGAAATTAAGCAGAACACGACTTTTCAGATTCCAGGTTACACTTGCAGGAGTGGCACTTGGGAAAAGCTTATCTTTATGTGTAAACTCAGAAAATTTGCTCAGGAAGGGCATTGACAAAAAGTAAATACGGAACGCAAGCAGGTTGGCCAGTTTGCTCACCTCCTTTCACATGCAACCCACACTCATACCAATCTGCAAACAGTCCCCTGCAAATAAATCAGCTATCACACTTAAAACGAGCATATGGAAAAATAGGGTAAAAGCTAACTGTATTAGTGGCTTTAATTTAATCCCATTATCCCTGGTTATGAAAAATTTTCTCTCTCTCTCTCTATGTACTTATCTGGCCCTCAACACCATCATATCTGAGCACCTCAGGATCACTAATGGATTTTATCCTTGCAATGCCCCTCTGAGGTAAGGAAGTATTTTTCCCATGTTACAGATGGGGAACTGAGGCACTGAAAGATTAAGTGACTTGCCCAAGGTCACACAGGAAGTCCATAGCACAGCAGAGAACTGCACCTATGTTTCAAGTCCCAGTCGACTGTGCTATCCACTAGTCCACTAATTCATCTCCCTCCTCAGTACTTACCCGTTCAACTGTTCATAAATAGTTACAGTATCTCCTCTTAGTCATCCCTCGGACAAGCTATACATCTTGTTCTAGTACACTAAATAAAGTGAAACCAATTCCTCCAAACCATTCCTGACTTTTGTTCATGTTCTCTGACATCCCTCTAGTTTGCCCATATGTTCCTAATAATGGAGTCCCCAGATAATGAATACATTATTCCAGATTCAGTCCCATATGAGCTGCCTAGAGAAGGACCATTACCTTTCCTTTAATTTCCTCTCTCCGTTTTGAATAACTGACTCTAAAGAAAAACTCTTCCATCAGCACTGCTGCCATTCTCAGGACAAGCCCTGCCACCCTGGTGGTATGAATGCCCACCATACGTCTATGCAATATTAATGGCCTGACTCTACCAAGCAAGGACAGTCCAAGTTAAAACTGAAATTGCACTAACAGACCAGGTTTATCCTGTACTCTTATGCCTTCACCTCCCCTCACACTGCAGCTAGAGTTCAGGGCAATGAATGAATGAGTCCACAATTTCAACCTTAACTCTGAATGGGAGGCTTAGTTGCAAGTTAATAGATTCATGCAAATGAACAATGCAAAGATATTTTGTCCTCTTACATTACATCACAAAATATTGTAGGTACGTGGCTAGGTAAATAAAAATCATCAATTCCCCAAGGCTCCTACTATACTATAGTTAACTAAGAGCTATGAATGATTATTTATTAATGCCTATACTAATGTAAAAGGGTGATCTCTCGGACTATTTTAATGAGCAAACACCCTGGATGACAGTGTTTACTTCTCTTGCTTTGACTCCTCTGTAACTATTTGGAAGAAACTAACATGAGATGATCTTCCCAATATTAGACTCAAGCTGCTTGTACAGTTTTACCTGAAAGGCAACAAGGCAGAACAGGGCATAGTGACCTACCTCTGACTCAGTTATATAATAGTTTCAAAACAGACAGTGTAAATTGAATCTAATGTGACTTGAATTGTGACACTTCATAATTCCCAAAATAACCAGGATTTATCTCACTCAGTGCAATTCATTTATTTTCATTAGTTGCAAATAACCAAAGACTGATAAATCTAAGTGGATCACTATGAGTCATACTGTAATTCCTTTAACACTTAAAACACATACACACACATCATCATTATTAACTGTGTACATTTACAACAGCAGAACTAATGTGATATTATACCACTCAGCTGTGGAAGGCTGCGTAAAATATCTTGCTCAGCTTTACAATTAATTTTCAGGGGCAAATATTCACAAAAAGCAAATTTAAAATTTCCCACAAGTTTTCAAGGGTGCAAGCTTAATATTTGCACAAGCAAATGTGCAAGGGAATGCTAAATTTGTATAAACATCCAAGCATGCAAATTTAGCATTCCCTCTCCACAAGTACTTGAGTGTGTGAGCTCTTTCCATGTGTATCTTAATAGACTGTACAGTTCAATTGCAGGAATATTCATGGAAAGTGAACACAAAGGGGGCACAAACACTGCCTATGCAAATGAATTTAAAAATCTGAATCAATATTCACATATTTTATATTATATGTCCAGCTCTCATTGAGTGTTAAAATTACAAGTTACCATTAAGTTATTATAAGGGGCTTCCTGGCCTTGCTTACAGGCTAGGGGGCTCTAAAGTGGGAAGGATGTGATTTCTGGGTCCTGTACAGTCAGTCTGCAAAGAACCAGCCTATAGCAAGGTGGGGTGAGTTGTGCTTCTCTGCTTGAGGGAGCAGCCTGCTTTCTCTCTCTCTGTTTTGGTTCATGTGTGTTATGCTTCCGGATTTTAGGAACTAAAGTAGTGTTATGTTGCAACCTTCCAGCAAGAGAATTTTATGTTTTGATCTATTTTCTCTGTTTGTATGCCATGAACATAACAAAAGATGGTTAAATAAAAATATAGAGTTGCTTTCCAAATGACTTTAAATAGCCAGGTCTTAAATAATTTAAATATGCAGAAAGAATGTCCAACTCTAGTGGTGACCCCAATCTGATTTTAATATCAGAAGTCCATTGAGTTTTTTAAAATGAGGAACAGTTGCCAAAAGTTTATTTTTAATACCAGTTGTTATTACAATCATGTTGTCATTCAAGAACTTTAATAAAAGGTTGCATGTTTTTGGTTTCCTATCACATATGAAACACTCCATGGACCCAAATGGATGCATCCTCTGCAAAGCACTGCCTTTCAGATGTTTGGCATCATGTAATAAGAGGGTATTAAATAGAATGAAGGTAGAAATTTGCCAGCTATGTAAGTGAGCTCTCAGATGTCAGGCACAAACACAAAATTACACTTACATTTAAGTGTGTTACAGCTTGGGAAACAAATTCAGATTGGATTATGTCATTGGCACTTCATTGACAATCTCCATATTTAATACTAGAAATGATGGAGTATAGTAGCTAAATGATGAGACAGCTTGTAAGAAATTCAGAAGGAATGTACATAGGCAATGCTATTGGCCACACTTCGCAATGTGCTTGTTAGAAAGTACATCCCTTAAAAAGCAAGTGATGTCATATCCCATAAAATATCATGGTGAAGGCAAATTGGAAAACCAGATGGACTGGTTTACACCCTCTTCCAACTCTGCCGCTGCCACCTCCAGTCTAACTCCTGTAACGTCAAGTCTGGCATGCCCCACTCATAATGGCTGGCTAACCATACAGACTAAAAATGGGTATGGTACAAACACACGGCAAGCCATTCTAAAAAGGCATTGGTCTGTTCTCTGTTGCAAAGACATTCATTTTTGTCCTGTTTACAAATGGTGCTATCTATCAAACCAACCCAGCCCATTTAGCTGATGAACAGGGAGGAAGGGAGGAAGACTATAGCATGAGATGGCAGCTGCTGAAAGAACCATTGCTGTTTTGGGCTGCATGCAGAAAGTCGTCATGTCACAGACCAGAGAGGTAATAGTTTCTCTCTATATATGGCTTTGGTGGTACACCTGAAACGCATCATTAAGAGCCTGATCCAACTTCCATTAAAATTAATGGGAGGCTTTCCATTGAATTCAGTGAGAGTTGCACCAGGCCTTTATTTTTAGGTACCACAGGGGCAGTCAGAAAAATTAATCCAAAATAACTTTTAAAGTAGATTACTTAAACCACTTTAAACCCATGTGGACTCTTATTCAGAATTAAAGTAGTCTTAATTTGGTTTAGCTTAATTCACTTCCAAAGGAGGGAGTTGAGTGGAAAGCAACTTTGACTTTTTTCTCAAGTGTGATGGTTTCATTGGTCAAGTTCTGCTGCTTTTAATGACTCGAGAACATTTTTTGTTTGCTTACTCAACCACATCAATGCTGCTCCTGTATCATGGACCCTTCACGGAAATCTCCTGTTCTCGCCGTGCCTCTCAGCCAGCCATCCTACTGGCCACCTGCTCACCACGCCTCTCCACCAGCTGCCCTGCTGGCCGCTCATTGTGCCTCTCCGCCGCACCAGCCACTCATTCACCAGCCTTCTGCTGCCACCTGCCTCTCTTCTGTGATCTCTGCACATCAGTATCTAAGGCTACATCTACACTACAGGGGGGGGTCGATTTAAGATACGCAAATTCAGCTACGCGAATAGCGTAGCTGAATTCGACGTATCGCAGCCGACTTACCCCGCTGTGAGGACGGCGGCAAAATCGACCTCCGCGGCTTCCCGTCGACGGCTCTTACTCCCACCTTCGCTGGTGGAGTAAGAGCGTCGATTCGGGGATTGATTGTCGCGTCCTGACGGGACGCGATAAATCGATCCCCGAGAGGTCGATTTCTACCCGCCGATTCAGGCGGGTAGTGTAGACCAGGCCTTAGTAATGTTCAGCTCTTTGCAGGCTGGACAGAAGCACTACCCCATCTCAGGTGATTTCAGCTCTCAGTGGTTTTTATCTCTTAGGAGGCAGGGCAGAAACACAGTCCGACCACAACTGATTTCAGCTCTGATTGAGCAGTTAACATAACAAAGGGGCTCCTGCTGAAGCCTATTTAGCGCTATTCTTTAAACAGTGGAGGGAACAGGTTAAACCAGTCTAGGGAGGACCCCTGATGAGGGCCTGCACACTCCTAGCTGGGGATTCCTGTCCCCCCCCCCCCCTTACTTTCACAGGGCTCTGGCATTCGAGCCCCTGGCTTAACGACATCCTTTCAGCTGAAGGTGACCCCCCTCATTTGGGACAGGTTAAGCACAGTCCTGCTTCCCTGTATTCCCACAATAATTATGTTTGGGTAACAGCATTTCACTACCTCTGCATTCAGTACTAAAGTGATTTGTACCCAACACCAGCAAAAATTGATTACTTTGACACTGCTTTGTGCTGAATATCTAAGCAGAGCAAGAGCAAACTGTATTTACATACACACACTCAAGTCTCTCCCCCTCCCAGCTAGCTGTCAGGGAAGCATTCATTCAGACCCTGCTTACATATTAATTTATGATGATTATTTATTTGATACAAAAAGGCTCCAGTCCTGCAAACTGGACTACATAGGCAGACCCCAGTGTCCAGGCCGAGTGTCACCGAAGTCCCACATGGATAGGAATGTACAATCAGGGCGTAAGTGATTTACATCAGTCGATAGTAATGTTTGTGCCCCAATCCTGCAATTGGTAGCACACAGGCAGACTGTTGGCTTTAATGGGGCTCCGTACGGGTTCAGCAGTCTGGTTGCCTGCTTCCAACTGCAGCATCAGAATCTGTGTTGATAGCTCTGTTATTGATCATGACTTCTAGCTATTGTATGAATGAGGCTCAAAGGAAGAAACCTTTGTGTTGAGATGTTAGCTCTGTCTTCTAAATAGCCAGCATTCCTTCTTTGCTATTAACCTAATAGCATATGACTTCCTTTTTATTTATAGTATTTTGAGCTATTTTGCCATGATTTGTGGTGGACTACAACAGTCTTTTTATTGTAATTGCTCATTTGTTCCTGGAAAACCACTTAGCTATGTGAAGCTTTTGTAACACGTTTTTGTAAATATTTCTAATTGACTGTGTGTCTGATAGATTTGATTCTTGTTATACAGAAATTACTAATGAGTGAACCTCTAAAGATCCCGGGTTTGGATTTAGTTCATGTAAATTAGCAAAGAGAAGAAAGTGGATATTTTGGGAGAATAGCCTCCCTTGTGAAAAGTTTGGGGCTTTGGTTCTGGCCCAAAATACCAGATGATGAGACGCCTTTGTGGTACTTTCGCACATACAAACACAAACTGATCCTTTATTATGCTGCCCAATTAGTTCAACAGAGCTCCACCAGGATGGCAGTGCAAAACTAAGTGATCTATAAGTTTCAGAACCTCAAGGCAGGCTTGGTTGCAATTCCATTCTAAGGAAAGGTAAAGGCAGAGGTGAAAGTGGGCTGGTGCGGGCCGATACAGCATATTTACTGGGGCACATGACTTACAAGGAGAGGCTGAGGGAACTGGGATTATTTAGGCTGCAGAAAAGAAGAGTGAGGGGGGATTTGATAGCAGCCTTCAATTACCTGAAGGGGGGTTCCAAAGAGGATGGAGCTCGGCTGTTCTCAGTGGTGGCAATTTACAGAACAAGAAGCAATGGTCTCAAGTTGCAGTGCGGGAGGTCTAGGTTGGATATTAGGAAACACTATTTCACTAGGAGGGTGGAGAAGAACTGGAATGGGTTACTTAGGGAGGTGGTGGAATCTCCATCCTTAGAGGTTTTTAAGGCCCGCTTGACAAAGCCTTGGCTGGGATGATTTAGTTGGTGTTGGTCCTGCTTTGAGCAGGGTGTGACATTGTGCAGTCTATATGGTTTCATAAAAACATAATAAAGTGAATATAATGTAACTGGGATCGTTTTAGAAAAATATGGTAATAAGTGAATATAATGTAACTGGAATATGCTTCATGCAAAAGGTCTCTTGTAAGGTATCATTACAAAGCTTATAATCTACTGAGTATGATCATCTGATTTGTATAAATGTACAACTCTTGTATCTAAAACTAGAAATATGAAATATAACTCTGAGGGCCTATTGTAATTATGTAAAGTGTGGGCCATTAATGATGGTTTGGAATCTTGATGACTCCCATTAACAAGGACCATTGTCCGCAGATGGCTGTGTTTACCTGTTAGTCTTCCTGTATATGTGTGTGCTGGCAAGGGCAATGAAGTCTTGCAGTGACATGGGCAATGAAGTCTTGCAGTGACATGTGATCATGTCACCTGAACTGGAATCCATCTTTAACCTGGTGCTTTTCCAGTGCGGGGGGGGGGGGGGCGTGGAAACCCAAAGGGACAAAGGGTTCCCGCCTTATGCAAAAGATATATAAAGGGGTGGAAGAGAACAGAGGGGGGGAGAGGAGCCATCATGAAGAATCCCCTAGCTACCACCTGAGCTGGAACAAGAGCTGTACCAGGGGAAAGAATTGTGCCCAGGCCTGGAAGGTGTCCAGTCTGAGAAAAACTTACTGAAGCATCTCTGAGGGTGAGATTATCTGTATTTAGTTTGATTAGACATAGATTTGCGCATTTTATTTTATTTTGCTTGGTGACTTACTTTGTTCTGTCTGTTACTACTTGGAACCACTTAAATCCTACTGTCTGTATTTAATAAAATCACTTTTTATTTAGTAATTTACTCAGAGTATGCATTAATACCTGGGGGAGCAAACAACTGTGCATATCTCTCTATCAGTGTTATAGAGGGCGAACAATTTATGAGTTTACTCTGCATAAGCTTTATGCAGGATAAAACGGATTTATTTGGGTTTAGACCCCATTGGGAGTTGGGCATCTGAGTGCTAAAGACAAGCACACTTCTGTAAGCTGTTTTCAGGTAAACTTGCAGCTTTCAGGCAAGTGATTCAGACCCTGGGTCTGTGTTGGAGCCAGACGGGAGTGTCTGGCTCAGCAAGACAGGGTGCTGGAGTCCTGAGCTGGCAGGGAAAACACGAGCAGGGGTAGTCTTTGCACATCAGGCGGCAGCTCCCAAGGGGGTTTCTGTGATCCAACCCGTCACACAGGGGATTGGACTAGATGACCTCCTGAGGTCTCTTCCAACCCTAATATTCTATGATTCTATATCAGTAAGAAGTGGCCACCGGTATGGGCCTGTACACAGCCAATGTTAAAGCGCTAAAGCATTAAAGGGTCGCCAAGAGGGGGGTGCAAAAGGGGCAGCAGCCGGAGCCCTGGGCCCTTTAAATCACTGCCGGAGCCCCAGGCGGTGTGGGCCGGGCAGCGCGGAAGGGCTGGCTGGGGAGGCTGACCCCAAGCCCCACCCTTTCGCCGGAGGCTCCGCCCCTTCCACCCAACACCCCACCTCTTCCGGGGGCCCGGAGCCAGGCCCCCATACCGGTAAGACATTTATGTTACTTTCATCCCTGGGTAAAGGTTTGAAGGACAAGAAGTGAGGGAGGAAAGGGTCTCACTTTTGCCAGACTGGTCTGCCAGTCCCCAACTGGAATGACTTTTCTTTGATAATTTGCTGCAGGTTTGGAAGGAGGGGAGTTTGGCCCGGTGCACAAAAAACAAAAGGAGGAAGTTTGAGGAGAAAAGATCTTGGGTAAGAGTCTGTGCTGAGCCTCACAGCTCAGGAGGAGAGGGAAGCTAAGGTGACTTTAAGCCACCTTTGTGTCCTCCCAATCCTGGGCTGCTCTGGGACCTGGAGAGGCCCCCCGGTGGAAGTTAGACAGCCTTAGGGATACATCAGCCTCCCCAGCCTGCCCTATTGGCCACGACAATGAATGGACTCTCTGCAGCACATAGGTCCCTGACGCACCCCTTCCTCTTGAGCTCTGTCCCCAGCATGTCCTAAGGCTTGCAGGGGGGTCCTCCAGAGGGAGTTTTACAGCTGTCTTTCACAGTGCCTGCTTGGGGAAATCCTCTCCTGGCTGAATGTGGGGCTTTATATACCACTCTTGCCCTTTTCTGCAACATAAAGGAGTCAGGGAGGGGGTGAGAATCTCACTCTTGTCCCAGCCTGGAAAAGAACACTGAGAGAAAGACACATTATCCTCATATCTTTCCATATGTGCAGCATATACCAAAAGTTACAAACTAGAGTGGATCTTAAGTGAACCCAAAGGCCAAAGTAGGAGAACAAAATTTAGTCTATTAGTTGCATTTCCATTAATGTGTTTAATAGGTACTAACATTCACATTTTTCTTCATAATGATCATTTAAGTTTGCCAACTAGACATTATTTTTGGCACTATAAATGTACTGCAAAGGATAGATGCTACTGTACATTGCTTTATTTGGGAGCAATTAAGGGGCCTGAGGAATTAATTGTTCTGACTCCAAACAAAGAGATTAGATTCAGTAAGTTTGCATGGGGTCAGGAAGAGTGAAGCTGTTCCTGTATTTGTTATACATAATTTTAAAAACACAATAAAACTGCCTTTAAAATGAAGTAGCCTTGCTCTGAATAAATAATTCTTCATTAACTTATGCATAGTACAAAAATCCTCACTGAATGTGTACGAATACAACCTCAGTACAGTATTATCCAGCATGTTGGGGGAATGGGGGGTGCCTGTTAATCAAAAATTCTGGTTAACTAAGAGTTATACTTACCAATGGAATACTAATTTTCAAAGAATTAGAATACAATAAAATGAATTAAGTATAAAATAGTATACAGGTACTTACCAATCCAGTAGTAGCACTGAACTGCAGAGTGGTCGGTTTCTTAAAGCACTTAGGTATATACAGGTAAAGTTTTCTATACATTAGGTTACCTTATGACACTCCATATCACTATGGGCAGCGCATGGCGTACACCCAGATCACTAAAAATACACTTAACGCTAAAACTAGACTGAACATAGTTTAGTCTTTCTTTGATGATTCAGAAGGCAATTCAGGATCTTGCAGTGCCTCAGGGTCATCATTATCAACATCAATTATCATTGTAGATGTAGAAGGTGTAGGAGATTGGGCTGAATCTGTAATGACCCTATGACACACCCTGGAAGCTGCTTTTTTGAATAAAATCCCTGATATCAGCTTGCTTGTCTTGTCTTCTTGTCTTCTGTCTCTTTGGCATAAAAGTAGAGTGCAGAATGTGCAATTGCATAACCTCCTGGTCCCTGGTAACCTACTAGTCCTGGTTACTAGATTGAAGATTTGTATAGGGAGGTATCAGAAATGCCAGTTAATAGAGCTTTCTGGTTGATAAAGTGCCGGATAACACAGCTTTTACTGTATGTTTCAGCTAAATGTTGTCTATTTCCCTTTGGAAATAGCATCTGGCATTTGAAATAGGAATATTCTGGGGAAGGGGTGGAGAAATTGTAAAGAAACTGATACATTCACATAATGAATTTAAAAAGTCTCATGGCAGATATAAAATAATAAGCAAATAAATTGTCAAGTGGGGGGCGGGAGGAAAGGCATCACTTTCCATGCGAATCCTGAATGTATGCTAGCTCTCTTTTGAGAGTAGCTTTATTTTCAAAATGTTTATGCAAATTCAGACAGGGTGCTGTAACTGTGCAGACGAAGGCAGGTGGCCACATCATGGGAACATTAGAACAATCTGTTTTGAGGTTAGAATAGATATTTTAGGGTTGCACACTCTCAGTATAAACAAAACTGCTTATTTCTTTAAAAGGGGTATTAGTGAACTAGAAAACTGACCCAAAGCCTATTGAAAACCAATGGGAGGATCAGAGCCTTGATGACTCTAGGGGTTGGTAGTGGGACCGAGGAGTGAAAATTTTCAGAGTTTGTCTTTTATTGTAGGTGCCTCAGATTCTTGGGGGGGCGGGGTACTTTAGACTCCTAAGACCTGATTATTAAAAATCCTGAGTACCCACAACTTGGCTTGAAATGGTACAGATACCAGGACATATGACCATACAACTATCCAGGTCGTCTGCATTAGGAGTCAAAGAGCAAGATCAGAATGTTAGATACACCAAAAGAGTATTTGGAACTAAATCAAGATCTCTGGGATGGTACTTGGTGGAATCCAATTAAGAACAGATACTGTGTGTATCTAACTAAAACTCAAAGAAAAAATAGCTGTATTTTTTAATACAAAATATGGAAGCAGCTCAGAGGTGGAAGCTGAAAACAATGGCTACCACAACCATACTGAACTCAAAGGATCAGCATCTATGTGAAAACTGGAAAGGTCGAATGTTCAATTTATTTTTAAACTTAAAAGGAAGTGTGTAATAAAGTACTTTGAATTTTGCATTGATAGTGTTTTTTTAAAGGAGCCTACACCCAGGTGACAATATAAACTTCTCAAAGATCTAAATCCTCTGCATTCAAGTAAACAGAGTTTCTGACATCTCTAATAGTGCTTAGCTAATAAAGATTTCTGAGACACAGGGATCCCATCTCATGATTGTACAGTAAACAGCACATCAGAGTCCTGATCTTGACTAGACCTCTGGGCAACACTGTAAGACAAACAATAATAATTAAATGAATTTAAAACCTCTATGAACACTTAGTGTGTCATATTCATTTCCACTAACCCTAGAATCTGTAGGATTACATCCCTAACAGATCTCTCTACCTACAACATAAATAGTTACCTCAACCAAATTAATGAGGTCACTAGAGAGAAAAGAGAACCCACAAGAGATATTAACTAAGTAGCTAAACCACCTCTAATTTGAAAGGGAACGTCTCTTACTCTTCACCTAGTTATTACTGTACTTAAATGCCAAAAAACTCCATTCTAGAGCAGGAATTTAGAGCAGTTTATGGGGTTCAGATTATGCAGACTACCTCAGTGTATTCTCCATTCCTTGCTGTTTTCTCGCTTTTTCAGTCTGTCATTACTGTGATGTGCTTTCTCCTTTCCAGCCATCCCTAGCATATCAGTTTCATAAATTAATCCTCTTCCTCTGTACACATCCCCTAAGAGGAGGTATTTATACCACAGGTGCTCCTTAGTTATCCCAATTAATCTAAGCAGCATCTGCAATCCAGGATAAGTGGGGGAGGGGATTTAAAGTGATAAGACACCCTTCTGTGATGATATATATAACTGATCAAATACAAACAACATAGATTGATTATGAACAAAGATATGATCACTTTGTGATGAATCATATGTTTTATTTCTATGCTTCATTTCATCTCAAGGTCTCAAAGTGCATTCCAAAGCATGACTATATCCCCATTTTGCTGATGGGGAAAGATAAGTTATTTAAGAGGTGCCATCAATTTCTGTCTGAAATATTTGCTGCTTGTGAGAGGAAATCATAGAAATGCAAGGTTGCAAGGGATCTCGAGAGGTTATCTAGTCCGGCATCATCCATGAAGGTTCATGCTCACCCGAAAATTAGTACCTACCAAGGTTTTAACCCAATAATCTTTTATTATAATTACCATATTTATTATTTTTATTGGGGGGAAATTTAATTTCTTTTCACGTAATAAGTTCAACTGCCCCATCCCTTATCTTGCCAGAAATTAGGGCCAAGATTTTTAAAACCTTTAAACCTACATTTGGCCTTGTAGCTAACGCAATCACATGGGTAACCCAACAGAGAGATTTTCAAAATTGTCCAGAGGAATAAGGAACTCAAATCCCATTCACTTTCAGTAGGACTTGTGCTCCTACATTCTTTGGGCATTTTTGAAAATGTCTCCCCCTTTGAGTCCTCCTGGTCTGTGGATGACTAAAATCAATCTTTAAAATATAAGTCTATAGACTTTGGGATGGGAGGGTGAGTGGAAAGAAACTTCCAAATTACCATTCAGAATCTTAGAGGGGATATTCAGCAGACGTTAGAACTGGCAGCACTCGTATTTGACTACCCACACAGTTCTAGAATTGACTAAGGGCCAACCTTAGCATTAACACGTTTGTGAACAACTATACTTTCTTCTTGTCTGTCTCTTGCACATTTTTTTTCCTGCAGGGTTTCAAATAGGAGCCAATTCAGTTTCTCTGGGTACAGTTTAAATGTCATTTTCAGGGGAGAAAAGTAATTTGTGTTATACATTTTTTTCAAGCTTCGTAAGCATTACCAACTCTGTACAGCATTAGTCATATCCTTATGGTCCAGCAATGGTATAATCACTGCTTTACTATGCAAACACTATCACTCATGCTTAGACTTTAACTAACTCTTCTCTCAATGCATTCAGCCTGCTAGAAATCTTGCCTGACAGGTTCTTTATATCTACGCAGTGTATTTGCAAGCCTTTGGCAACAAAACTGAAGTATATACAATCCCTGACAATGTCTCATCTGATTCAACTGAGGCTTCAGTTTGAACTTCAATTATTTATGAACTATTAGTTTTCTGAGCTAAAAAAAAATAATTTACCCTAACTAGTTGTATGGCTTTTACCACGTAGTACAATGCTATTTTTTATAATCCATTTTGACAATCCACTGCTCTAAGTAACTAAGTACGGAATGTTCTGCATGTGGCACATGGCACTAAAACGGATAACAAACAGTTGGAAGATAAACATCAATCTTCCACACACATTAAAAGACACAGGTAGAAACCAGTGCCCAAAATAATTTCAGGCACCAGAAAACCCCAAGCCATTTCACTGTTGCTTTGGAAGCAGATCATGCTAAATCAGATAAAGGTTCTCTTATTCCAGAATAAGTGTGTCTACTTGGGGAGCTATTCCAAAACAGCTATTGCAGAAGAGCTTATTTTGCAACAGCTGTTCCAGTCAGTTTCCCTGTGCAGACAAAGCCTTACAGCGGGACTGCTCTCATAAGAACAGATTTGCCAATCCCTAAGCATTAAAAAAATCACAAGTCAAGCACCCAAAAATGAAAAGATGGTCTTTAAAGACCTGAAATACACCAAGAAATCTCTTGTCTACATCCAGCCACTCAGAGAACCAGACCATCATTACCTCTACGAGGTCCTGGTGTGGATTTGCAAACTGTGGCCTGTATGTCCCTGTCACAGAAAGCCAGGCTGGGGAGAGCATCCCGTATGAGAGTTATCTACTAGTAGAATCTCTCAGGAAGGAGGAGGGAGAGCTACAGGAGGAGGTGTCTAAGCTGATGAGCATCTGTGCACACAAGGAATTCATTGAAAACATGCATACGGAGACCTCCAAGGGTGAGGAAACCATCCAGCTGGAGAGGACTGCACTAGCACCACCAGGGGAGGAGGGAGCAGCTCCTTCACAGGAAGGAAGCTGGCTGCTGGTTACTTCTGGCAGCAGGCAGTGTTCCACCCTTGTCCCAGCACACCGTCCATCCAATATGCTCCCCTGGCAGTGGGGGATGAGGAATCTCCCGCAAAGGTGGACGAGGAGAAGCCATGTGCCCCCAAAGTTGGGAGGATTGTGGCCACCCACTCCCAAAAGGAAACAAAGGGTGGTGGTTGTCAGTGTCAGAGGCATCTATCTGCTGGCCTGATCTAGCATCCCAGAAGGTGTGCTGCCTGCCAGGAGCCCGCATCCGAGACATTATGGAAGGATAGTTGAGGATCATCCAGCCCTCTGACTACTACCCCATGCTGCTCATCCATGTGGGCACTAATGATACTACAAATTATGACCCTGAGCAGATCAGAAGCGACTAAAGGGCTTTGGGAGTGAGGGTGAAGGATATGGGGGCATAGGTGGGGTTCTTATCTATCATTCCAATCCAGGGGAGAGGCCCTGACAGAGACAGTCATATCATGGAGGTAAATCAGTGGATGCATGGATGGTGTCACCAGAAGGGCTTTGGCTTCCTCTACCATGGGATCCTGTTCCAAGAAAAAGGACAGCTGAGCAGAGATGGGGACCATCTGTCAAGGAAGGTGCAGAGTATCTTTGGATACAGACTGGCTAACCTAGTGAGGTGGGCTTTAAACTAGATTTGATGGGAGCAGGAGACAAAAGCCCACAGGTAAGTCCAAAACCTGGGTTAAGGGTTGGAATCAGAGGGGAGGGGGCGAACATGGGCAATTGCAGCAAAAACAAAGAAGAGACGAGGAATATAGAGGGGAAATCTAACAGATGTCTAAAATGTCTGTATACTAATGCAAGAAGTATGAAGAATAAAGAGGGAAAACTAGAAATACTAATGAATAATAACAATGATGACATAATTAGCATCACAGAATCTTGGTGGGGTAATTCACATGATTGGAATATTGGTATAGAAGGATTCAGCTTGTTCAGGAAGGACAGACAGAGGAAAAGGGAGGAGGTGTTGCTTTGTATATCAAAAATCTATACACTTGCACTGAGGTTGAGATAGAAGAGGGAGGCAGACCTGTTGAAAGTCTCTGGGTAAGGATAAAAGGAGTAAAAAAAGAAGGGTTATGCCAGGGTAGGTGTCTACTGTAGACTATCTAACCAGGAAGAAGAGGTGGATGAAGCTTTTTTTTAAACAACTAACAAAATCATCCAAAACCTAGGACTTGGTAGTGATGAAGGACTTGCTTATGCTCTAATAAATTTGTTAGTCTCTAAGGTGCCACAAGTACTCCTGTTCTTCTTTCAACTATCCAGACACCAGTTGGAAAAATAATACAGCAGAGCACAGATTATCCGACAAGTTCTTGGAATGCACTGGAGACAACTTTTTATTACAGAAGGTGGAGAAAGTGACTAGGGGAGAGGCTATTCTCTAGATTTGATTCTGACAACTAGTTGAGAACTAGTTGAGAATTTGAAGATGGAAAGCAGCTTGGGTGAAAGTGATCATGATTCTAAAGAATGGTAGGGGAAACAGCAGAATAAAGACAATGGACTTCAAGAAGGCAGACTTTAGCAAACTCAAAGAATTGGTAGGTAAGATCCCTTGGGAAGCAAGTCTAAGGGGAAAACAATTCAGGAAAGTTGGCAGTTTTTCTAAAGTTTATTAAGAGCACAAGAACAAACAATCTCTGAGCATTAGCAATTATCTCAGAGAACTTGTGGAGGACAGGAGAGATACCCAAAGGACTGGAAAAGGGCAAATATAGTACCTAACTATAAAATGGGGAATAAGGACAACACAGGGAATTACAGACCATTCAGCTTAATTTCAGTACCTGGAAAGATTATGGAGCAAATAATCAAACAATCAATTTGTAAGCACCTAGAAGAAAATAAGGTGATAAGTAACAGTCAGCATGGATTTGTCAAGAACAAATCATGTCAAACCAACTTTGGCAGGGTAACAAGCCTTTTGGGGGTGGGGGGTAGCAGCTCATTAGTCAATAGAAAGACTGCCATTGACTTCAATGGACTTTAGATCAGGCCCATTTTGCACTTATCACAAAAGATCCCAAAATACTTCCCTATGTTCATCTATACAATCTGAACCAGATCTCGCAGTGGACCTATGGCAGTTTACACCAGCTGAGAATCTCATGTTCAGGAGTCTAAGTTAGTGTAACATATATGTTGTTGAAGTCAGAAGAAGATGTAAGTTATAACATCTTAGATGCTCCTCTGAAATTGGCCCTTGAATCTGTGGCTAAGCTTTTGTTGGCGTATCTAGTGAACATAACTCTATTAACGTATTTTATATAATATAATGACATTTCATAAACTATGCTTTTGATTTCTGTGAGGTTTTAACTAGTATTCAGTGTTTTGTACCATTAAACTTCTGCTAAATACAAATACTGTTCTCCAGCCTCCAGAAATATTGTATTTGGTTCACTGGGTGAAATTCTTTAGATGCATTTATTGCTAAATTTCTTGGGCTAGACTGTGAAATTCTTCTGTTGAAAAAAAAATTCCAGCTTGATAAAGAGAAAGGGCTAAAAATGGGATGTAAAGCATAACTACACGGATTTGGATTACATATTGATGTTCTGCTTCATAGTAAGTTTCTATTTATAAATGTAATGTTATGCGCACCAGGGGAATATTGGAAACTCATTTGCAAATTAAAGTCTGAGTTGGAATGCTGTTAAAAAAGAAAAGAAAAACAAAACAAAAAAGAAAAAGAAAAAGAAAAAACTCTACAATTACAATTTGGAGACAGAAATAAATGGCAACATGTGTGTTTCTAGAGAACATGTTGTTCCTCTAGCCCCATCATAGTGTATATTTTCAATTTGGTACATCTAACCTCAATCATCAGTTTTTAATTTCAGTCATAAATATGGGTGGTTTTCACACGTCTTGAGATTTGATCTGGTCTTCCACACTTCATGTGGGGCAAATCACCCCATCCTATAGTTTCTACCTTTATTCATATTGTATGCAATGTGCTTCTGTGCAGAGGGCCAGTAGTGCAGCTGTCACCTTGGCCAACACCAGGTACTGGACCAGGGACCAACAGAGATAAAAACATGGATTTTTACAGCTAGAGCTAAACAGCCAGACTCTCAAGCTGAGAGCTGTAAGAGACCCCTATCCTCTGTAGGTCAGAAATAAAAAGGTGTTTCATTAGCAATATGTGATGCAGCAAACGGGATAGCTCAGTGGTTTGAGCATTAGCCTACTACACCCAAGGTTATGAGCTCAATTCTTGAGGGGGCCACTTAGGGATCTGGGGCAAAATCAGTACTTGGTCCTGCTAGTGAAGGCAGGGGGCTGGACTTGATGACTTTTCAGGGTCCCTTCCACTTCTATGAGATAGGTAAACAGGCAGATTGTGGGAAAGATATTTATTGTGCATACACAGAGGGCAGCATTGCACAATGAGAGGCCTGTGTTTGTCTGGGAGCAGCACAGCACAAATTGTATACCTGAGTCTCTGGTGTCACTCCAAACTAGATCCCTCCTGAAACCTGACCCTTTCTTCAGTTCCACTCATTATACTACAAGGGGGACATGTAACACACATTGCCCTATGGGCTATACCAGCACAAAGCCTATGCACCACTTCTATCCCATTTAAGCCCATAGACCTTTTTCCTTCACCCATAATTCTTAAGTGGTGCATAAGCATTATGATTAGGTCAGAAGAGCCTACCCCTTTGGGGGGTAAGTCCTCCCCATCCTGTTGGCAGATGCAAATAAAAATTCTGTGAGTTGAAGTAGACTGAGCTTCCCAACCCGTCTGTGTGTTTTTCTTGCCAGGGGCTAAGATTTAAAGTACAGAGCACTCAGCAGTGCCAGAGACCTTACAGTTCTCATTTAAAGTAAAACCCTATTTTGTTAGCTGGGAAGCGTCTCTCAGTTATTGCTAACTTCAATCTTAGATCCTGATCGTTGTGTACTCTGGGAGCCATTTACACAGCACAACCGCAATGGCTTTATTGGCATTACAAATATATGAACAGTGTTAAATACCCCAAAGGCCAGTAGACAGTGCTCCTTATATTGATTATCTACTCACATATATACAGGATTCCTGTAAAAGTCCCAAAAGGTGCACACATGAGCAGATCCCTTGTGCCCCCCAGAGCACCATAGACCTGGGGTTCTTTCTGTGCAGAGCTCACTGCAGTACTGGGGCACTGACCACCATCCCAGACAACAATATCCTTGTCTCAAACATTTTGCAGGAGCAATAGGAAAGCACTGGGTTTGTCCGTGACACACAACACTTCTCCCGGAATCAGTTTCCTTGTTGATATCTTTCATCTGCTGCTATTTTCTTTGTGAATTATGCAGGCTGCCCCTCTCTAGTAACTGTTTATTACTTATATTCTGTCAGGTAAGATCAGTTTGTCGCCTGGGGAAACCCATTCTTAGGAGTAAGAGAAATAACTGATATATTGGACGGTCTCTCTCTGAATTCTGGATCATTATAGATGTGCGTGGACCTTGCCAGTAACAATCCACATTTAACTTAGAAAAAAAATTAGAAGGACTCAATATGTCCCCCCCGGAAAAAAAAATGTTGAAGGCCAATTTTGACATGCAAATCTGTTTGCCAAAAGAGAGAGAGCATTCAGGAAATAGCTGCAGAAAGCATTCTGTGTATCAGTGTATCTTGATTAAATATATACTGCCAATATAAACCCTTAAAACTAATGACTTTCTGCCCAACAGTTATTCAACACAGTGTGTTACAGCTGCTTATTCAAATATTGATTCCAGAGATTACAGGAGTGATGGAGTGTGAGTTTGTGGAGCACTAAACCATGCCTTTCAAATAGCATGCACATTTTTCAACTCTTCTGTCGCAGAGCAGCTGGTCTCTAGGGTTAGACTGAGCCCAGTGCTCCTGGACTGGAGCAGATGAGCTTTATCTAGCTAATTAAAGAGGGATGGGTTACACTGGTCTTATAAAGGGCTACTAGTAGGCAGGGGGAGGAGGGGAGGCCTGCAACAAGCTGAGCCCTTGGTAGCAAAGGCCACACAGGAGTAGAATTAATACCTGTGGTGAGTCCCAGGAAGCAGCCCTGCAGCTGCTGCTCCAAGAGGGGAGCAGAGCTGGTTGAGGCTAGGAAGCTGCCAGGAGTTGGAGTGTCGGAGACCCCTGGGAAGGGTTGCCCAGAAGCCAGGTGGCTCGGAAGCCTAGGTACTGACTTAAGACTGCATTCTGGTTTGCTTGTTTGTTTTAACCTTTGTTGTAAAAGAATAAACCTCCTTAACTGGGACTGGATGTGGCAGTGCATGTTTGGAGCTAGGATGTAGCAATGGCCATCTCAGTGACACACTCATACAGTTCTAGATTAACAAAAAATCTTGGCCAATAAATTGATGTCTCTCATTGGTTTACAGTCTGGATTCCTGGAATCTGCTAGAGACGTTATGTTGGCCCCAGCGTGATAGCCAGAAGATTCTAATCTTAAGCATATTTGTCCATAAAATGAGTCAGTTATTTCACAAAGCCACAAAGAAGAAGCCTGTGGCAACGTTTACAAATACATTTTCAATTTATTATTCATACAGTGTTCATGTATTAAGCTGTATAAAATCCATGTAGGATAAAAATGTAGAAGCCCTTTAAAATTTTACCAATATAGTGAAATGTAAAGAATTGTTTGGTGCACTTCAGACTAGTTGTGTCCAAGTATTCAACAATTCAAACTTCTATTCCCTGCTCTGCCTCTTGGCTATTTTCCATCAGTATGTGAAAAGAGCTGGTGAGGAAAAAAAGCCTTGAATATAGTTTATTATATTATTATTTTAGTTATGTTATATTCTTGAATTACTCCACATTTTATTATCACAAAATTTCACATGTGAAATATAATTTAGCAAAAGGAGAATACTTTTATTAAAAGTTATGTACAGATCAGACGAGACGATGCTTTTTGCTATAACTACAACTGCTCTTCTAGATATTTGAGATAGTGTTTTGACAAGCCTTTATATAAACGTATTAATAAGAATAAGTAATACCACCCACTCATTCAATTGATATTATCTTTGCCAAGTTCACAAAATTACATCAATAGCTGCTTTATTCTTTAACATTATTCAAAAGTTGCTAACCTCCAATTAAAGTTACATCTAGCACTTTATATACAGAAGCAGTATATGCTGGGAGTCGGATCCATGCAATGCTTAGTTTGACTTATTTGTCTTATTAAGGCTTCCCAGATATGTCATTTCTAATGTTTCATGTTGACCCCTCTACCTTCTTTGCTTAGCTAAAGGGTTCTGTCAATTCCATCCTGCCAAAAAAATTCTAAACATATAGTAGATCCTGAGCTCTTCTCTTAATTCTAGCAATGCTCAAAATAGGAGATGCTAAAAAGTAGTTTCAATACCTGCATTAAACAATCTACTTTGTAACCTTCTTTTGTGCTCTAGGGGAAAATATCCAGTACTTTAAGACCTCAATGAATGGCTCTAATTGTAGTACTTTTTTGTTTTACTATGAAAAATTCAACAATGGTGGGGTAATCTGTATATGTGCAAGTCCCAGGATATAGGGTAATCAGTGATAAATAATTCTACATCTGGCCAAGCACAACTGTAAAGCCAAATCCATACGTTCCTATTCTGTCCATACCCAGTCAGACTCCCATGGAAGACTGAGTAAATATTGAGGACACAGTGATACTTTCTGGGCACATCCCTCCATTATGACATGCTGCAGTTACATTACCTTGTGCGGAGCTCCAGAGGCTCCAAAGAAGCAAGAGGGAACATACCTGCTACTACACCCCTTCAGAAGATTATTAATTCCAAGGTCACCTTGGACAAGGTAAGGGACAGTCCCTGCATTCTGTGCTGGGTGAAAGAGATGAGGAGAGCTCCTTGCACTCCTCCCCAGACCCTGTTTGTCCATAGGCAGAACAGCTAGGCACAATCTGGTCCAGAGTGAGGATGTAGACCATTGACATCAATGACAATTTTACCTGAGTTGTGGCTGAATAATTGCCTGGTTCTGCACATAACGATATGTGGCATTAGAACCTAGATCTGCAGAAGCTGATGTTCCCACATCACCATTGGGAGGCCATGCACAGTATAGCCACACCCAAGAAGCACTGTAGAAATTAGGCACGGCAGGAAGTACCGCCCAAAGGAACCAGAGTGGCAGCAGCTGGTGGCCTTCTGATTGGCCCTTGCTCACTACTTAACCCTGGGGGTGCCTCAGGAAGTAGTCTGGGCAACTAGGCAGACTTCTGGCTTGTTGATGCCAGACCTCATCCTGTTTGCTGATCTCCAATCTCTGACTCTAGCCTCACTGTGACCCTTGTCTCCTGATTCCGGCGTGTTAACTATCTCTGATCTCCAACCCCAGCCTCATTCTGACCCTGCATGTTGATTATTGATTCCATCTCACTGCCTACTGCCTCGTGACCATCTTTGATTTTTGTGACACCAGTCCAGCTGTGATTGCTAGGCTAGACTGCCTATGCTGTGGTCCCTTACACTACAACACCTAATTATACTGGGATTGCTCATGTGAGAAAATACTGCTCAGTGGTTGCAGAACCTGTTTCTGAGTAAGGCATTCAGGATTTGTCTCACAGATATGTTGATTTAGACAGAAAATATCATGTAAATCCATGATACACCCACACCATCAATACTGCGTGCAGTTCTTGTCACCCCCATCTCAAAAAAGATATGTTAGAATTGGAAAAAGTACAGAGAAGGGTAGCAAAAATGATGAGGGGTATGGAACAATTTCCATATGAGGAGAAATTAAAAAGACGGGGATTGTTCATCTTAGAAAAGAGACGACTAAGGGGAAATATGATAGATCTATATAAAATAATGCCTGGTGTGGAGACAGTGAATAGGGAGGTGTGTTTTACCCCTTCACATAACACAAGAACCAGGGGTCACCCAAGAAAATGAATAGGCAGCAGTTTTAAAACAAACATAAGAAAAGATTAGGGTTAAGGTTCATACCATGCATGGTCAGCCAGTGGAACTCTTTGCCAGGGGATGTTGTGAAGGCCAAGACTATAACGGGGTTCCAAAACGAACTAGATAAGTTCATGGAGGATGGGTCCATCAATGGCTACTAGCCAAGATGATCAGGGACGCAACCCCATCCTCTGACTACCTGAAGGTGGGATTGGACAACAGGGAATGGATCACTCAATAATTGCCCTGTTCTGTTCGTTCCCTCTGAAGCCTCTGACATCAGTTACTGTTGGCAGACAGGATACTGGGCTAGATGGGCCATTGGACTGAACCAGTATGGCCACTCTCATGTTAATATTGTATGAGTCCCAGGGCCAAATTCTGCTCTCATTTGTCCCTGTAATATGTGTGTAGCCTGGTCACACTATCACAGATTAGTTGTAGTAGGAGACTATCATAATATTTTGCATCATGTTAGTGCTGGCTCTTAAAAAGCTGTGTGTCTTGCAGGAAAGAGGCATCTTCTTTTACAAGCATTCAATGTTATTCAATGCAATTCACCATACTAGACAGAAAATTCCTGCAGGACAAGATTGGATTTTAAGACTCTATACCTTATAGCAGTGGTTCCCAAACTTGTTCTGCCGCTTGTGCAGGGAAAGCCCCTGGTGGGCCGGGCCGGTTTGTTTACCTGCCGCGTCCGCAGGTTCAGCCAATCGTGGCTCCCAGGGGCCGCAGTTCGCTGCTCCAGGCCAATGGGAGCTTCTGGAAGCGGCGCGGGCTGAGGGACGTACTGGCCGCTGCTTCCAGCACTGGGAGCCACTGCCTTGTAGGTATGAGTATGTCTCTGTAGCAGTCTCACATCTAGACCAATCACATGGTTCCTCACCAGGAGGTGAGCTCACTTCCACTACTGAGACTGGTGTAGTGCTATGAGATTGTTGCACTGTTACAGGTTCTTGTCTCAGGTGCCGTGTTTAACCAAGGTCACTTCTGCACATATCTGGTGGCTGTTTAACTGCAAATGAAGTCAGTTTTATGCTTGTTTCCTTGTTCATACAATTGTTAACAAACATGCAACCAGAAGCATGCGTATCCAATAACAGAGCTGATTGCTTGCCAAGGGCTCAAACCTGAAAGCTGCTGAGAATGCTAGCCCTGATCATGCAGAGCACTTACACAAAAGTAGTCCCACTGAAGCCAAGGGCACTACTCACATGCTTAACTTAAAGCATGTGCTTAAGGGTTTTGCAAGAAATGAGGTGAGAGTGCTCAGCATCTTGAAGGATTGAGACCCAACTGAAGTTTAAATACAAAAGTAAGGATTCTTTTTCCTACTATGGCCCTTATATGCTACACAAAAGCAGTGATCAGGGCCCACAAAATTCTCCTGGCCATGGGAGAATTCCCCCACCACAAACACTACATAACACAGCCACAGCTGTCTTATACAGCACCCCTTGCATGCCCTAGAGTAGGGGGCATGCCTGGGGCAAGAGGGCTGTGTTGGGGATAGGCAGGGGCAGGGTTGTAGCGCACTGATCATCATAGGCAGGGTAGATGTAATGAAGTGCGGCCTCCTGAATTGCCTTAGGTCAAGTCTACACTGCAGCGCTACAGTGGCACAGCTCGTAGCGCATCTGGTGAAGACGCTCTATGCCAATGGGAGAGTGCTCTCCCATCAGCATAAATGCTCCACCTTGTCGAGAAGCAGAAGCTACGTCTGCAGGAGATGGTGCAGACAACACAAAACTTGCATCACGCTTGGAGGGCTTTTTCACACCCCGGAATGACATCAGTTAGATTGACTTAACCGGTAGTGCAGACTTGCCCTTAGTTACACTGTCCAGAATCCTGAGGTGCAACTACGTGTGCACCCCCCTCCTCCACCCATCTTCTTTTAGCTTCACAACTAATACAACTAAACTGGGCTCAGTGATGGGCACAGCCTACACACATTTGCTACCAATTTCCAGAAAGTAATGCAGGGCTTTTTATTAGCATATAAGTTTAAAAAACAAAAAAGCAGCAGCAGTAGCAAATCCACTCCTCTGAAGCAGGCTGTGAAGTGATTCATCGTTCTGTCTGTTGAAGTTTGAACACTACCTCCATCACCATGGTATCTGAGTGCCTAATACTTATTCTTGAAAGGGAATGAAATTGCTGACTACATAAGATTTTGTTTGCCAGTTAAAACTTCTCTGGAGGGCACTCACTACATCTTATCAGAGAACTTGAAGTATGATCCCATAGCACAATTGGGCCAAGAGGGACTACCCTACAAATCTCTAGAGAGAATTGGAGGATTTGGGAGGATGAATGGCAACAAATGTCTCCCCTGCAGGCTATCAGTAATGTTTCCTCTGCTTATAATCTGGATGGGAACTTGCTTCAGAGAATATCTACAGATCAAGTTATAGCTTACATAGAGCAGAACTAACCTACAATACTCGGCAAATCAAGATCTTCAAGTATAATTTGGCCTTTATTATGAAATGCAAATCTGAGATTTGTTTCTATTGTCAGTTCTCAGTAAGCTTCCACTCTTCCTCTCTTAAAATCCTTTTGTGAGGATAGTAATTCTGCAGCTGGGGTAAATGAAGATGTTATCTATACACAAGATAACATTTCATTAAGAATTAAGGGCTACTGCACTACCCTTCTATTTCATGAATGTGGTGATGTCTGTGACATTTAACTGACCCAATCTAGTTTCCTTCTGTTGTTCCCAAGTTATTTAGACCCATTTCTGGTTACCAAGAGCAATATCACATAACTTAGAACTTTTTTGTCCTTAAAGCAGTAGTGCTGGAATTCCCTGTGCATCATTTACCATTCCAGGAACAGATCTTCACATCACTTGCCATTAACATAACCCAATACCAAAGGGAAAATGGCCTATGCCGTTGCCTACAGGGCCTATGAATCTCTCAACAAGTATTCCTGATATAGTCAGATATTCCTGAGGGTTAACATAAAACTAGATTTAGAGTTTTAAGAGGGTCAGCTCAACAGTATAAGCAACACTATATTGTATTTCAACAAAAACAGCAGCAATAAATTCTCAATGCTCGATTCTCATGTACACAAATGCTCCTTTTGACCATTCTGTCAGTGTAAAACTCCTCTCCAACAAATTCTTGCTCCTTGTTAAATATAAATACTCTGACTCATGTTCTTTGATTAGAATAAAGGGTGTAGCACTCTATAAGCATTTTGGACTGAACATTTCAGTCACATGTAGTTCAATTAGTGTAAAGCATGGAGAGTAAAGTACAATCTTTGTTGTTTGCGTTGCTTGTTATGGAGTGGGCCGATGGAAAGAAGAAGGTATAAATAATGTCAAGTTGGTTAAAAAGTAAGGATGATATATTCTACTTAGAAGATTTTATTTGTAAGTAAAGGAGGTCCTAAAGTGTTTCTGTAAACCAAAGCAGGATAGATATTTTTTTTTAAATCTATAGTTTGATGACTAATAGCTAGACCTGGTCAAAATCAATCCTACAACCCTTACTCACACGAGGGTGGACTTCTATTGACTTTGTGTTGACTGCAAGTGTGAATAAGGATTACTCATGAAAGTAAATGCTGCAGTACCTGACTTTTGGTGTTCTGTAGGGTATGACTGGATATAAATATATAATGGTAATTCATCGATGTCTTGGCTACATACTTTTAGTTGTAAGATAAAAACATATTTTTTAGCAAGCCATGACAACCTACTACCAAATTCAGAGGTAGATCCTTAGCTAGTCTATATCAGCGTTGCTTCACTGACTTCATTTCCAATTTACACCAGCTGATGCTCTGGCCCACTGTGCCATAATTATGTCCTCCAAGTATTGTTTATGTCAGTGGTGTCCAGACTGCATCATACACAATGCCAGAAACAAGATGAAAAATCTTGAGGGAGCATGTCTCTTTCCAATAAATGGCCCCTTTTCACATCAGATTCCATAATAGTTTGTCATCACATAATTGTCCATCTCTTGTTGGCATGGTTTCTGTATCAGTTTGCTGAATGTTCAACATTTCTTGAATGTGTCTATTATTTCTACAATGACCAATATTAAAAGAACTCCATGTACGTTTTTTTAAAGTTATTGGGCATATTCCAGAAGGCTAATTTAATTAATATTTTTGCATCACTTTGTGTTTACTACAGTAAATCTGTGATGCCTTCTTAAACAGCCATAACCTTTTTTAGAGAAGATATGCTCTACCGCCTTATGCTGAATGCCATCAGAATGCTCCTGTTCCATCTCAATTAGCTGTTTAGTAAGACTGTGGCATTAATTCCCATATTAATAAAATTGATGGATGTTTTTGAATCTGGAAGATATTTAGATCTATTTTGGAAATCAATTTCTCCATGGAGTTTGCTGCAGAAATGCTGATGAAATAAATTGCTTGTCTTAATGGTTCTGATCTATCTCAGCACCTCAAAACAATAGTCCCTCTCACTGGTGGTTTATCAGTTGTGAAATTCAAAGGAGGCGTTGCACCAAATAGTTAATAGTCATGTAAACACATATTCAGATGTAGGCTAATGTGGTGTGTGTATATATATGTATATATATATACTTCATACATGTCACAGACAACATTTCCTAAACAGAATTTTATCTTTCTGTCTCAGAAGCTGTAAACACACGCACCATAAGAAAGACAGACTAGTGTGTTCCAAGGAAAATAAGCCGCAAACTGGAAGGACCAGGACTTGAAAATGGGTGTCAGGTATCTTAGTCATATTCAACTGAGCAAAGACCGAGGTAAGAGACATATCCAGCACTGGCATTCTCCCTCTCTCTTTGTAGCTCTCTTTCTCTCACACACATACAAGAAAGCATTAACTTTTTACATGCAGAGATGCACACAGGAATCATTTCACCCACCTTTGGAGAGAACATGGTAGCTATTTACATATGTGTAGTAAGAACTGAAGAATATTATACCCAGCTAAAACTGCAAGGGGAAAATTAGGTAAGCAGAACGTAGTCAGTCAAATTAGAATTTGTTTGGGCCACTAGAATCAGTGCACCAGCTCTTGCAAACAGAATCATTAGATCTTTAATGGCAACAAATGGGTAGATCTTCCATTTTATGTTTCTAAAAGATCCAAAAGATGCTGAGAGAAATACATCCCTGGCGTGACTGACTGCAGTGATGTTAGACTCATTTGACCCATTATCTTTAGCACCACAGTGCACCCTTAACACCATGCTGAGATGTTGGTTTAATAATGACTCAGATGAAAGAGCCTCAGGTATTAAATCATGAGTACCACTTCCAGAGTGACCTGGGTTTTACTCACAGATTTCTCATCCAAGTGCTGCTTTATACAACTTGATTTTTACCATCCAGGGGAATATTAGCTCTAGCTTCTTATTGCTTCAAATGCAGGAGTAACATTAAGCAGTATTAATTCTATTTGTGAACCCCTAATGCAATTCAGTTTCACTGAATATTATGTGTCATTTGATCCTGTAATTTCTGCAGCTCTACTAACTATATCTGACATTAAATGGTTTAGCTCAACCCACTCTGAACCAAACCAAGCCAAAATATTGACTTTGAGGTTATATGTTTGATTGAGGGATAATTTCCCCTCCCTTCCCCCCCTCCCCCCCGAAGATAGAATTAAAACAATGCTCTTCCGTTATAGGAGCATCATAAATTGTAGAGCTGAGCTGCAAATTTTCTCCATTCAGTCATGTGCATACCAGAAAGAGGAAAATTTCTTTAAATAGTTTAATTTTAGCAGTGTATCCAATTTGTCCTCAAATAAGCTTACACGTAGAACTGAAAATACAAGCAGCAATAGGTGTAATGAGGCTGGCATTACCACTGCCTTACAGATGGTCTTCAGTTATACATATGAATGTCATACTGTATTTGAGTTATACAAATACAATTCATCACAACACACCAATCTTCCCCGAATAATGTGATATTTGCCATTTCAAGTGGCTCCGTTTGTGATTCAAAATGTCCAAAACGGTATATTACTGGACATACAATTATCAGTTTTAGTGGTTATGGATTTACTTTTCATGACACTGTTTAATAGTTTCAGGTAGTTAAATCTTATTGTGGTCTTATTTTTTGCTTTCTATACATTGCAATCAATGACAAAATTTCCATGGACTTCACTGGGATCAGGATTTCACCCTTGTCCCTTAAGAATTCAATCCAGTGCCAATTAAAGTCAATAGGAGTTTTTCCATTGACCCAAGTGGGCACTGAATCAGGCACTTAGGGTTCAATCCTGCCTCATTCAAGACAATTAGAGTTTTACAATTAACTTCAGTGAGAGCTGGATTACACCCTAATCTTTTGAATTTTTCTACTAACAAAAAACATATCTCAAATCACTATCCTTTGAATCAGTTAAAACAATGTCTGATTCTAAACCCTTACTTTCTTGGCTTTGTAATTACAGAATATGATCCTTTACTGAACTACTACTGAGGGATAAAGTGCCTGCACATACCTGAGAGACAAGGTGCCTGAGGAAAAATATGTTTTATTGGTTCAACTTTCAAGCTATCTGAACAACAGGCACACATACGAGTCTATAGTAGCCTACTACACACCAACTCTTGCCTAAATTCCCCATTTCTGCTGAGTCACTTCATTTTTACTGTATACCGTAGGTTGTTTTTTTTTTAGTTAGGATCTGATCTTGCAACCTTGACTCACCTGAGTGAGGTCACCTCAAAGTCATCTGTTGGTTTTTTTTTTTTCCTTTCCCTATCATGCTATCCTATCATCCTGTCAAACCTTGTGTTCCTCATTCAGTCTTTACTCAGGCCTTACTTGGGGCAAACGTGCAATTGATTTGGTCTGAAAACTTGAATCCATGAAGCCAGAGTTGCATGAGGCTAACATACTATGGTGATGACGGCCATATAAGTAGGCTGAAGGATGGATAGTAACTAGGCAAAACTTTGACCATGATTACCTAAATAACCACAGTGAATAGACAGTATAACAATATGAGTAAGGATGTTTCAGTACAGGAAGAAGCCAAATAAAAAAGTTGTATGCCCCGCTTTGACCCACAATTAAGTGTATATCCAGTCAAATTTGAAAAAAAAAAAAAAACCTCAGGGGGATGGGGAAGGGAAGATGACTGCATATGTTGATGGTAGAGTGACCAGATAGCAAGTGTGAAAAATCAGGACTGGCAGTAGCGGGTAATAGGCGCCTATATAAGACAAAGCCCCAAATATCGGGACTGTCTCTATAAAATAGGGACATCTGGTCACCCTAGTTCAGGGGTCGGCAACGTTCGGCACGCGGCTCGCCAGGGTAAGCACCCTAGCGGGCCGGGCCAGTTTATTTACCTGCTGACGCGGCAGGTTCGGCCGATCGCGGCCCCCACTGGCCGCGGTTCGCCGTCCCAGGCCAATGGGGGCGGCGGGCCGAGGGATGTGCTGGCCGCGGCTTTCCGCCGCCCCCATTTGCCCGGGACGGCGAACCGCGGCCAGTAGGGGCCGCGATCGGCCGAACCTGCCGCGTCAGCAGGTAAATAAACTGGCCCGGCCCGCTAGGGTGCTTACCCTGGCGAGCCGCGTGCCGAACGTTGCCGACCCCTGCCCTAGTTGATGGTGCACCCTGGATATTTTAACTTGCTTGCCAAAATATGCTTGGTGAGGGAGGGGGTTGCAGCTATTGTGTTTACTCTTGTTGTTCAATAAAAAATCATTAGTTACCGTGACAACTTCCACATCAAACCAAGTTTAAGTTATCTCAGGATAAAGAGCACCTTCTTCAAGAAAAAGTGAACACTGTTTAGTTAAAAGCTGATTCTTTTTAGAACACACTGGGGAAACAGTTTTCACACTGTTTTATACTGCATATTGTCCCTCCAGAAGGCAATATGATTGGGTGATGTCCTTTTCTCTATATTGGACAATGTAGTTTGCAGGTTCATTAGCTAATGGACCATTATATCTGATTAAATAAAATAATATTCAGTGTGAATCACTTTGGTTATGTAGTTTTTTAATGCAATCAAAATTGTAAAGCAATTTGGTTTGAGCATTGGCCTGCTAAACCCAGGGTTGTGAGTTCAATCCTTGAGGGGGCCACTTGGGGGATCTGAGACATCTCTATGAACACAAACTTTTGTAGCACATTTCCCTGATTGTGGTGTTATGCACGACTTTAATTGATTTAATTGGTATTAATTTTGATCTTTCATGAAGTAGAAAGGAGAGCAACTGAGAAAAGCGTGTGGGGGGCGGATTTTGGGAACACAAAGTGGCAGGAAGCGGCTGTGTATAGAATAATGGCTGGTCTTCTGTAAGGCAGGATTCTGGTATTGTCTTTTACAAGATAATCTTCCTAGAAAAGTTCTTTTTTTTTTAAAGGACATGTTCATTAATTAGACATAAAAGTCTGATCCAATTTTGTATGGTCTTCAGTACGTTGGACATTGGCTTTCATCCCTTGAGGCCAACATTTCAATAGCTGTTTCCACGTTTGTGCTCGCCAAAAGGCACAGGCAATGTTTGGGCTATGTATTTTTTGGTGCATCAGTTTGGGGTAGTCAGCATCTCAAGTGCATATGCAAATATAATTTTCCCAGACAAGGTAAGAAAATGTCATCATACCCAATTTATACTGGTCTCCTACCTGATTTGTGACTGAGATACCCAAAATTGCACACTCAAATATTTGTATGTATAATAGAGTTTAAGAAGGTGTAATGGCTATGAATAGGCTACTTTGAAATGTGGGCACTTGACTGTTTAAACGCACAAAAATATTTCTTCATTTAAAAATCTTGATTCTACACGACATTTTGAAGTCTGCTGCTTATTTTACAAGGAGGTGGGCCCACAAGAACTGCTGCCTAAAAGAGTCTAGGATATGTAATGAGAGAGAAGGTAAAACTTCAAAATGATCTCACTGGGCAGAGCGCTATCAATAGCTTGAGTCTTTCCAGACCTGTGATGAGTGAACGGATCCTTGAGATTGACAGTCACAGTTAGAGTGTGACACGTGTCCAGTAAAACATGCTTATCAAAGAGCAAAGGAGCTATGACTCAGCAAGTGAAGAATTGTATCTGCAATCCAGCACCACCAACCCATTGCCCAAGAACTGTTTCTAATGATAACAATTACAGAACCACTGGGGGATTCAATGAAAGTACCAGTGTCACCATCTGAAAGAAGTAAGTACTAGCCATAGACAAAATTTATATACACACAAAAAACCTACACTACAAGAATGTTATTTAAGTTGCAAAGTGAGGAAATCTCAGATTTATGGTTGCCTGGGCAACCTTAATTTGTCCCTCTTGCACTGAATGAGGCCAGGGTCCTGTGGGAAAAACAGTAAATGATTATGTAATTAGCAAACACACAGTGGGGCATGAATTAAGGTTGCATAAGGAAGCATAATTCTGGCATAATTTCCTAACTTTTGAGCACTTCACTTTGCAATCTACGAAATTTAAAGTATTTTGTATGCAATTTACTAATTCCTTTTTTTAAGGATAAAGGTAAAAAATAATTTTATTATGCACAAATGTAAAAATATCTTCCCCTACCACCATCATCGTGCATCACTAGCAGGGTCTGAATTCTGAATCTTCAGCACAGACTTCTACCACTTGAGCTACAGGACTAACTACATTAGCTGGTAGCAGGAGGAAGGCTGTTATCCAAGAGTCGGGGGGGCGGGGAGGATGGGCTGCTGACATCATTTGCTGCATCCATGTGATGCTCCCAAAGGGGGGATGAGTTGCTGGGGCCATGCGTTAGATAAGGTGGGTGTGAGGCTCATGGGGGAAGCTCAGCCTTGTGTGTGCCCCCCACCCCCACACCTGTTATAGCTGATCTGGCAGCTCTCAGGTGCTCCCAGCACAATGTAGTCAGTGGCTATTGCTGCTTTAGCAGCAGCACGAGCTTGACCCTTTAGGGCTCAGTGATTTTGGAAAGCTGATAGAATTTTCCTGAGGAAAATATGTGAGAGAAGAGAAACTGTGATTTTGGGCAGGGGCTAACATTTTGCAACTGAACTAAATGTGAATTGAATTTCAAGGGACAAGGAGAAAGCACGTCCACAGCTTGGGGGGGTTCTACCTGCTGATTATCTAAAGGCTACTGCAAGCAACAGAGGCATTAATGCGTCTCATAAAAAAATTCACAAGAAACTTCTAGAATGGAAAGTGTTAGGCAACCTAAGTATGAGAGGGCACTACCAGCCCTCCTAAATTAAAGCTATTCTAATTTTACTACATGATAGACAGTGTAAAAATTAAATGTGTCGATTTTTCCCTAAATTAAGTAAGCTAATAATAGAGCTGATCAAAATCTTTCAAATGAATGTTTTTTCCCCATGGAAATAGCCATTTGTAAAACAAATTTTTGTGAAAAATGGTAAACTTCATTTTTTGCAAAAAAAATCAATACAGTAGAACCTCAGAATTTCAAACACCTTGCGAATGGAGGTTGTTCATAGCTCTGAAATGTTCCTAACTCTGAACAAAATGTTATGTTTATTCTTTCAAAAGTTTACAACTGAACATTGACTTAATGCAGCTTTGAATCTTTACCATGCAGGAAGAAAAATGCTGCTTTTTAACCATCTTAATTTAAATGAAACAAGCACAGAAACAGTTTCCTTACCTTGTCAATTTTTTTTAAAACTTTCCCTACATTTTTAGTAGTTTATGCTTAACACAGTACTGTACTCTATTTGCCTCTGCTGCTGCCTGATTGCATACTTCTGGTTCCAAATGAGGTGTGTGATTGACCAGTCAGTTCGTAACTGAGGTTCTACTGTCCTTTACACACACAAAAAATTGACAACCGTCTAAAAACTGTTATTGAAATGGTGACTAAAATGAAAATTTTGTTAACCAGCTCTAACATTTTTGATGTTTTTGAGAATGTTGGGAACCTTTTTTAAAAAAAGAAAACATCAGGAATAATTTTTGAGGGTTTGGTTTTTTAAAAACAAAAGTGGGTTCATTTAAAAAACAATACAAAATGGAAACAATTCTGAAATTTTGCACAAAGTTCCTCCCAAATAGGTTTTCATTTTGACCAGCTCTAGCTATTCGTCATCAAACTATAGATTTTTTTTTAAAAATATCTGTCGTGCTTTGGTTTACAGAAAATTTAGGACCTCCTTTACTTACAAATAAAATCTTCTGAGTAGAATATATCGTCCTTGCTTTTTAACCAACTTGACATTATTTATACCTTCTGCTTTCCATCGGCCCACTCCATAACAAGCAAAGCAAACAACAAAGATTGTACTTTACTCTCCATGCTTTACACTAATTGAACTACATGTGACTGAAATGTTCAGTCCAAAATGCTTATAGAGTGCTACACCCTTTATTATAACCAAAGAACATGAGTCAGAGTATTTATATTTAACAAGGAGCAAGAATTTGTTGGAGAGGGAGTTTTATTTTGGCATTTTGTACAAGGGCAGGCTTGAAGATACTCAGTTTTATTGTGACATCATTTTTATAGACTCGGTAGCAATTCATGTTAAAGATATGACCACGGCTTAAAATGAACATGATCTGAGCACCGATGCATAGGAAGTATAAGTAAAAGTTTATTATTGTTTCATACGAACAAGAAAAATATCATGCAAAGATTGAAAGCATGGAATGGTTTATGCAGTTCATCTCAGCTGGTTATCAGTGGGCCACAACTCATCCTTGTGGTCTATAATATAAAAGGCTATGAGATTCAAGCAGAGATGATTGAGTAAGGTAGTGGAGAGAGTCTCTACAGGATGATACAAACCACTAGGGTTAAATGAAATAAAACAAGGAAGAAAGAAAATCAGGTCAAATTTTGATTGTGTAATGAAAATCATTGTGAATAACAGCATGTGCACAGTATCAGAGGGGTAGCCGTGTTAGTCTAGATCTGTAAAAAGCGACAAAGAGTCCTGTGGCACCTTATAGACTAACAGACGTATTGGAGCATAAGTTTTCGTTGGTGAAACACAGGTAGCCATCCTGTACAAGAAAAATCTGTCTTATGCTAGGGGAGATGTGAGGTTGGTCTAATACTCTATGAAGAACTTGTTTGTTTCAGAATATCTTGTTTATGGCTCTTACAGGTCTCTTTCCTTGACACCGCCCCTATTTCCACAATGTTCACAATTCTGTTTCTGTTCTACATGGCCCTGATCCAGAAAACCATCACTATTCAACAAAGCACCCATTGAATTTCATAGAAATGAAGCACATGCTTAAAGGTAAGCACATACTTAAGTTCTTTGCCGAGTAGGAATAGACGGAAGCACGCGCTTCAGTGTTTTGCTGAATTGGGGCTGACTTGTGTACCATACTTCTCATTTTCTTTGCATCTGCATAGGCACTTGCAGGACATATTTGAATAGACTTGCAAATGTTCACTCCTGTTCCATCGCCACCGCTACTCAGTAGCGACAGGGTGTGGCTCCCCGCTTCTATCTTCTTGTACAAATGACTACAAAACCTCCAGTTTGTAAACACCAACATATAGTTTGTTTTATCTCAAACACCACCCTTAACAATACTGTGCAACAATTCTGTTTCCAATGACATACAAACCCCATTTGAGAGATGGAAGAGATCTACTTTTATACTGGCCCTGCTAGCTAATGGGATAGTTATCTCCTTAACTCTCCCCAGTTCATACTGATCTAATTAACCAACCCCATTTTCCCTTAGTCAGGCCCTTCACCAGTGAAATTAATTGAGTGCTGGTTCTCAGCTATGCTCTAGCTATGACCTTCTCTGTATGACCTACAGGAGTTGCCTCATTTCTTTCTTCCCATTTAGATCAAATTCCCCCCAAACAGGGAAATCCAGAGAGGACTCTCACACTGCAACATGGTCTATTCACCATTGTTGGTGCTTAAATATTGCAGAGACCTAACAGAAATCTGGTGTGATCTTCCGTGCCATGCTTGGTCCAATACTTAGTCACAACTGAGTGAAAAAAGTTATTTTATTTACTCTGCCCATTGCTGTTTTCCTCCTCCCCCTCATAAATTAAAGTCAAATCAACATTTTCTTTTCCCTTCATCACTTAGGCAAATCAGTTATATACTTCCTACACTATCTTAAAATTATCCTCTATCAACATAAAACATCTTCTCTTATTTTTTCCCCTTTCGGGTTCACTTTCACCTTACTTAAAGAAGTACTGACTTACTTTGTACATCACGGTCACTACTAATTAGATTTCCCACACTTTTTTTAAATCTCCAGTTACACTCAAAACGTAGTCAAGAATTATGCCCGTCTTGGTTCACCCATTTGTTAGTGGGAAAGGGTGGTCTTGCATCTAAAATTTGTGGATTGGGATTCAGGAATTCTGGTTTCAGTTCCTGGCTTTTCCAAAGTCTCCCTGTGTGCACTTAATCTCTCTTTGCCTCAGTCCCTCATCTGTAAAATGGGGCTAATGAACTTTTGTCTGTCTTGTTTATTTAGAGTGTAAGCTGTTTGGGGCAGGGATCATCTCTTGCTGTATGTATGTATAGCAACTAGCACAGTGGGACCCTGATTTTGGTTGTAACCTATAATCCACCTATAAGTACCGTTATAGTACAAATAAACAATATTAATAAACAAAATGTATCAATAATGTGTATACTGTTCATCCCTTGTTTATTTGTCCAACAGCAGCCTGTCCAACATTGCTCTGTGTCTGCATGCAAGTTCAAACACATATGGGATGACAGTTACTGCAATTGACAAAACAATGTTTTCATGGCTAGCTGGACAGCAAATTATTTTCTCCTTCTACTTTCATTTTTCAAATTATATTAATCTGGCTCGTGCTGTCTTATTAAATCAAGAGTCAGTAATACTGTTTAAGTATTATGCATTTTTATGAGAGCCCCAATTTAGCCTTTAGCCATAGTACTATGTTTTCAGATAATTTAGCAGTGAACACAAACAATGAAAATCATATAGAAACTGTCACAAATAAGTGGTGCTTGGAGTCATGAAAGCTGTATTTATAAAACCAGCTTGAAGTCTCACAATAAATTAAAACTGAGATCTAATTGTGCAAACACTTCAGTACACTGAAATCAAAAACAATAATGAAAGCCTTATGTACAGATGTGTGATGGAAAAGATTAATATAAATATAGATTCAGCAATAATGAAAGTCTAGTTTATCATAAGATATCTGGAAAAAAAAATACTCGGAAAATATTGTTCCACTATTTGAGATGACCACATCTTTCATTATATAAGAAAATGAGTTACCAGTGTCAGTTCCACATTGACATTATCAAACTAAATTATCTTGAAATTCTGTAAAAATACCGAGAAAGCAACAAGTGCTTCTCATTGCTCACAGTATTAAGAAGCTAAAATCTACACCCCCGCATAAAAATTTACTCCTGTGTGGTGTAATTTCATTATTTTTTAACTCCATGACTTACTTGTCATCTTGAACAATAGACTACATTCTGCTTAGTAATGTACCAGCATTTTATTAGAATTCAGTTTCTGATCATTCTCATGATATATTTCCTTATTAAAAAGACAGTAGAGAGGGGGGTTGACAACTGATTCCCTTTAATACCAAATCATAAAAGAAGCTAGACAAATATGTTTATGCAACATATAAGGCAATTCTGCTGAACTGCTCAGTGGATGAAAATAGTTTGTTTTAACCACCAAGCAAATTAAGTAATCAGAATCTGCACTTCTAGTGTTATTTCATAAATTTATTTTCAAGCAAAAAGACAGATTTTCTCTCATGGCCAACATCTGAAGGCTGAGTGAACCCCAAACCTAAATTTTTAAACTCACCAGAACGTTGTGGTTCCCAGAATGCTGGCGAGTGAAGTTTTCCTTTGCAATTAGAGTTCACTTTAGATTTAATGTTGCCAGAGAGCAATATATTATAGTAAAGACACATTACCAACTAAATTCTACCCCCCCTTACTCATGTTGAATGGTATCTAGTGCTATAGTGGTCCTATCAAAATCAACGGGGCTACTCCTGGAGTAAGGTGCTACTCAGCATGAGTAAGTGTATCAGATTCTGACCCTTAATGAATTATTTTGAAAACACTTGTATGCTCGCATATTACGTGATAAGATGTGATTGCATCAGGTTTTTTTTAATCTTGCTTTTTCTTTCTCAAAGTTAATGTAGTGTATCTAAAAGGTGATAGAATAACACAAAAAAGCTACAGGTCGGATACAATACAGCAAGAGAAATAAAGTTTTGAGTCCTCTACCTGTGGCTTATAGATTGCAAGCCAGCATGATCAGGCTACATATATCTCCTTGTTTAGACATCAGTGTCACAGATGAAGTAAGAACTGACCAAGATATAGAGAGACCCTATATTTCTGAGCTAGTCTATCCTGGATGAAAAGGAGGACCAAGGGCAAAGATGGCTTTAAACTGTTCTTCTGCTTCCTGTAACCTGGACCCACTCTTTGGTAGATCTTTACCATGTAGATCAGCATTTCAAGAAAAAATTCCAAGCAACCAACATGGGAATAGAAGGATTAACCTTGCCCTGATTTTTTTTAAACTTTGAAACAGAATCTGCTCTCATGTGAGGGTTCTGAAATTACCCTGCTCCTAAACTTGGCAACTAGCTGATTTCATGGTTTCTCCAGGACAAACTTTCTATGGGAATCAGAAGACTTTTCACATGAAGTAGGGAGGTTTTACTTTCCTTGCTTCTGCTCTCCCTCCAGCTGAACACCTTTATCATTCCATTGATTTCAGTCAAGTTGCTCTTGATTATCCTTACTATAACTGAAAGGAAAACCAGTTTTTACTGTGCACATAATAGATGGGACCTGCCATCAAACGGATATTGCCTATTGCCCTTGCACAGCATGTTGGGCAGAGAGGAAAAACATTAGATGACCAAGAAGAACCTGCTGGAACCACTCTTCCCCTTTTTCATATTTAGCATTCATAGCTTCTCGGCCATCCTACTTTTTTTCCTTTGATTGCAGTAAGGGAGAAAACAAATACCAGGTCTATTCTGATCTCACTTACACTAGTATAAATTGGGAGTGGTCACTCTACTGAAGCCAGTGGCATTAAAACTAGTGAATACAACGTCAGAACCAGGCCAAACATTCCCATTTTGGATACTTTATACAGAGGGCATGTATATAATGTGTTAATAGGCAGCTAATCATTATAGAGTCCCAAAAAAATCAACAGATTGCCCCTATGAACTGTGGTTTATATCCATTAATTACACACTCTACTGATGTGCTTATAACTATCTGCAACTCAGACTACTCATGCCTATAAAATGCTTAAGGCACCTTCTAATCATTTATTAACCATTTATAAGAACTATTTATCCTTAATATTAAGTGTGACCTGTATTTCTTTTCTAAATAGATTTATAACACCAAAGTCCTTCTTTCTGTAAGCTTCCTCCATTGATGCTAATGACAATCAGCTCAGCATGTATTTTCATGTTCAACCCAGAAAGAAAACTGCCACATTGCTGATAAGAGTTACTACTGAGGTTTCTTGCAGTATCAAAGGATCCTTATGAAGGCTCAGATTGCCTACCCCTGTCCCTTAACTGCCTGCACTGTCCTTGACTGGAGATCATTCCACTTTTGACACTCTTTCTCTCGTAAATGTTCTCCTAAAATCTTGTGTCATTTCAATGGTCAAATAATTTTTCTGGACTTAGCTTGCACCTGACGCAAGAGCCTTGTGGCCTCCCTGATAACTAGTGCTTTTATTTTAAAAAATATTTTTGTTTAAATGTGTTATATAAAAATTTCTTTTTATCCATGAGCAGATATAGTGATGGTGTAAAGAAAAGTAACAAGAGAAACAAGCTAGAAACATCAGGTGCTCAAGCGTAGTGAAATGTATAAAACACGCACGTGCTGAGAAAATACCCTTTTAATTCTCAGGGTGAAGACCTGTGCCCCACTAAAATAAGGCATACGTGTGACTTCAGTGGTGCTCAGCTCTTGTGCTGGCTCTTTATACTGGGGTGTATTTCACCCGTAGAGTCAGATGCTGGTACCCTTATTCTTGCTGAATAGCACCTCACCCCACAAATATCTAAATAGAAGGAAGGATGTCAGAAGCCCTAACCATCAGGTTAGGAATGGTCCTACAGGTTTAATATTTTGAATAGGCAGGTGGGTGGAGGTTTGGCTGAGGAAGTTTGCTACTATCAGAGCATCTAAAATGGGCATGGTCTTGCAGAATTAATTACTCCCCTTTTTGCCAGCCCTTTGCACTTCATGGATGAACTGCATTTTGTGCTGATGCAAACCCTGTCATGAAGAAGCACTTCACAAGCTTCTATTTCCAGTTTTTGGTGCACTCTGAAACTTCTGCCTGCCTGTTTTGTTTTGACTGTACTAATTTACATAGTATTTCCTCTTACTGTGTAGATTTCAAGGTTATGCTGGGGTCAAGCTGTACCTTTTGCAAAATCAGGATGTAAACAAGTCTGGGTAACGCATATAATACTGCCCTCCCTTCTCTGTTTTTTGTTGGGTTTTTTCCTATTTGTATTAGCATGAACAGTGGCTTGTTTGTTTGTTTTTAAGATCCGATTTCTTACTTTCCAGCACTCCGCAAAGTGGTTGTAAATACCAAATGCTCTGAAATAACAGTAATAAAGAAAGGTAGGGTAAAAGCCCAGCCCACCAACCAACTATGTAACTGTCATGAGTGTGACATTCTGGCAACTTGTATTTGCTCATGTAGTAGAAAGTGCCTGAAACGAATATTCAAACAGAAATGTCCACACAAATCACCTGCATTTAAAAAAAGGTGCTTTATTAGAGAGCAAATATACACAGAATAATTCAAGCTTATGTATTCCTGCCAGCTGTACTCCTCCACACATTCCTTTTGCATTCTGATTTCATTATGCACCGAGTGAGGAAACTAGTTTTAGTGGAACAGTTCCTATCCAATTGCATCCCCTTCATATTCCTCAATTTGAGGGAGAAGGTATATTTATAACTGCCAGCTAGATGCGGTTTGGATTCACACCACAAAGGCAATATGTAGCATTTGTATGTTCAGTAGCTTTAAGCCATGGGATGTTTCGCATAAAAAATGCACATGGGTATTATCCTACTCCCATTATTTATGCTGCTGAGGCCCCCTGTACTTGAAATAGACATGGGAACTGCACTAGGCTTGATATAAATCCTTATTGTTCCCAGATTAAAATACAAGTTTACACTCATTCTCTCACACACTGGTGTTGAGCTTGAGCTTGTCTGCTCAACTACTGGGGCGTTTGCTGGTAGCCTGAGAATTCTTACCTACCCAGCCCACACCTTTGAATGACATTATGCCTGGCCTCCAGAGGGATGTGTCTGATATCATCACTGCATCAGTCTGGATTGATGACATGGATAGCTGCCATGGCAATGTCATATCTGGAGGATCTCTCCTATTAGGTGACACATCCAGTGTTATACAAAAATATGCAGGTCAGATTTATAGTTGCCCTGTGGCTCTTTTGTACCAGCTAGGTCAGCACAAAGAAGCCAAAGGACAGTCGTAAACTTCCCTTTCTAGGAATATTCCAGATACAGGAGGTGGTCTCGGTAGGGCAGGCTGGAGAAGGAAGGGGACATGTCAGAGGTTGGAGAAACCATGGCAAGGGCATTCTATGCCTGGTAATTCTATGTTCTGCAATCACACAGAAAAGTCACTGCAACAGGTGTGCAAGTCAGAGCAGTTCTTAGGGCTGCTTTAGCCTGGGACCAAATCATCCCCAGCAGTTCCTGAACATGGGAGATATAAGATGCACCCTTCTCTGTCCCTGGGCTGGTGAATCTGGCACAATAGGAACATATGGGTAAAAAAGGTTGGAGTAAATGAAACTATGGGCAGTTGGGTAGATGATGCATCTCAAGTACCATGAACAGCTGTTGTGTGGGTAAGTATGGAAGTACTAACTTTTTCCTATTCTATGAACAGTTTAAAACAAAAGACAATTTTGATAGCTTTCATATATACAGTGCTTGCCATTAAAGAATCCAAACTTTATCCCTGTGTTGTAGTAGAGATTACCCCCACACTTAGAAGAGAAGCAAATGGGAAATCTCCAATACCACTGCATTGTAACTTTTGATAAATATAGACCATTACAGACCCTTGTTGGCTTTTAAATATTAGTCCCTCCAGAGTGAGTTTCATTTCAAACAATTCCAAAATGGTTTACAAATTTAACTATATGCATTGGATGGGATCATTGTGTCTGCTCTCTTCCCCTCTTCCCTCCACTTGCCCCCGTCACCCCCATCCCAGCTGATGTCACTCATACTCACTCTCATCCCCATCCTCTATTCTTCTTCTTAAAGTCTCACTCTCTTCTGGCTCTTTCCTCCACACAATAGATTCATGCTGCAGTCTCTCCCATCTTAAAAAATCCATCCTTGACCCCACTTGCCTCTCCAACTACCATTCCATCTCCGTCATTTTTAAGCTCATTGAAGGTACTATTTACAATTGCTGTCTGGAGTTCCTCTCCTCCAGTTCCATCCTAGAACCTCTCTAGCCAAGTCTCAGAACAAGTACTCCATCCTCATCCTGTTTGACCTGTCAGCCTCCTTCAACACTATTAGGGTGACCAGATGTCCCGTTTTTAAAGGGACAGTCCCGTTTTGGGGGATTTTTTCTTATATAGGCACCTATTACCCCCCCACCCACTGTCCCGTTTTTTCCACAGTTGCTATCTGGTAACCCTAGACACTATCCACCATGCTTCTCTTCTTACAATTTTGTAATCCCCTTTGTTTTTTTGACTATGTTCTCTCCTGATACTCAAATTCATAAACTGCATGTCTTCTTTGACTCGGAACTGTCTCTAGATCCTTACATCCACACTATCGCTGAACCATGTAGATTTTTTTCTGCATAACATCTCTAAGATATGGCCTTTCCATCCATCCACGTAGTTTAAGCCAGTAGTGAGCAACCTGTGGCCCATCAGGGTAATCTGTTGGCAGGCCACCAGATAGTTTGTTTACATTTGTACGGCCGCCTGCAGCTCCCACTGGCCATGGTTCGCCGTTCCCAGCTAATGGGAGCTGTGGGAAGCAGCGCGGGACGCAGGGACATGCTGGCCGCTGCTTCCTGCAGCTCCCATTGACCAGGAACGGCAAACCGCGGCCACTGGGAGCTGCGGGCGGCTGTGCAAATATAAACAAACTGTCTCACGGCCCGACATCAGATTACCCTGACGGGCCACGTGCAGGCCGCAGGTTTCCCCACCACCGGTTTAAGCTATCAACCAAGCTCTCGTAATCTTGTGTCTTGATTACTGCAACATCCTTTTCTCTGGCATTGCCAAACGCAATCCTGCACGGCCCATATTCATTCAGAATAAGCTCATAACCCATGCCCATAGCTTTGACCATGTCACCTCTCTTTGCATCCCTGCACTGGCTCCCCCTTCTCTCTCAGATCAAATTACTCGTCTTCACTTTCCAGGTCTTTCACAGTCAGTCCCCACCCTATCATCTCTCATTCACTATTGAGATGCCAACTCCCATCTCCGATCAGCCCATGATGACTGCTTCCATCAGCCATTTGTTAAATTTTCAGAGACGCACCTGTGTGCTTTCTACCATGCTGCCCCACATGCTTGCGAAGAGCTCTCCATAAACATCTGTAAAGCTACCTCGCTATCCTCCTTTAAATCCCTCCTTAAAATTCTCCTCTGCCATGATGCCTACAAAAAAAAATGACAACAATTAGACTGCTGGTGTGCTGACACCACTGCCAGTCACGCTGAACAATAGTACAAGGAAATCATCAGACAGTATCTGTATACATCTCTTGTCTTATTGTAGATTGTAAATTCTTTGGGTGCAGGGACCATCTTTTTTCTGTGTTTCTAGCATAATGGGATCCTTGTTCATGACTAGGGCTCATGATAATACAAATATAAATAATACTAACAACTATACCAATAATTTCATCCTTCCCTGCACTGCAGCCACTTCTGGAACAGAATGTGCAATGTGTTTAATAATTTTGTATTGGAAGCACAGATGACTCTATCCAGTTGAATCTGCAGGGGCAGTTTGGGTCAGATTTACATTCTGTGCAACCCCAATGAAATCAATGGAGCTGCAGAGGGAGTAAATCAGCACAGAAGTTTGGACCTGGAATTCAGCCAGAAAAACAGAGTAACCAAAATTCAAAGTCATGCCACATTAAAGAGAGCTTGCACATTACTATTATTGAAGCAATACATTTGCTTTGCTACACTAGGTAAATGTACTTTATTTAATCCACATTAGTTGCATCCTGTCAGCATGAGAGTTATTTTATTACTATTAGGCTGTTACTTTTCATGACTACACTCTTGTCCAAGGGCTATGGTAAAGCACCAGAGGAAGATCAGAAGATTGCAGTGAGCTGAGCTGATGAGAGAATGGGTTAAATAGAAACTATTCTTATTCGTATGACAATCATCCTTGTGAGTATATTTTCAGGCCCTGCTATTTTTGGTTGTCAGTGTGAGCTGTTACCAGAATATGGAATTAGAATTTGAATACAGGCAAAGTAAGAGCACTTCACACGCACACACGCCTACACACCCCTCTCTTCCATCAGAGAAGAGCTTCATTCCTCAACAAGGTCAAATTTGCATCAATAAGGTGCCATAAGAGAATGACCTTACCACACATTGTGGGGGCTGTTGTCTGGTGTGTAGGAAAAGGTGTGTGGCCCCTTGAAGGGCTAGATAACCAGAGAATGACTCACGGTGGCAGCATGGGGATGCTTTGTCAGCATGGGGATGCTGACCCATCCCCCCACAGGTGACCAGAAGAGAGGGGAAACTATTTAGGCGCTGGAAAAGCCCTCCTTTCCTGGGCCAGGGGGTGCAGCACCCACCCTCACACCTATTGAAGTAGTTAAATCCCAGGTTTTTTCATGATCTGCTGTGAACTTATGCTAGTTGTTCCCTTCTCAAGGGCTGGGAAGGAATGTTTTTCCTGACCACTGGATTGGCCAAGGCGAGGTGGAGGGTTTTGAACCTTCCCCACAGTGGGCCGGGGGCTTAGTTGGGCTTAGCTTAGGGGCTAGGCTATGGATGTTGCAACTTGTTATGTAAGTATGGGGCGGATCCACAGGGAAGGGACGCAGTGATCTGATAAAATGCATTGGTAAGGGATTTAAGAGAGGATTTAAAGGAGCCGAAAGAGGGGGGTTTCAGAGCTCCTCTGACTGGTACGGCCAGTCATTTATGTCCCCCCCCATTCTAGAGGAGCTCCTCTCCCACCCTTGTCTACTAAGACTGTTATGGGTAGGGTCTTTCTCTCACTATGTGTTTGTGCAGTGCCTAGCACAATGTGCAATTCAGAACGTGCTGTGTGGTTCTCAGATCTGGGACTACAGAGAGGGAACAATGCTGCTGTTTTCTTATATCAAGAAAAAGCTGCCAGGAGCCAATAGCATCGTTTTCCTTTAGAGCCCCCTCTATTAGTTACACAACATTTTGGTCAAAATATGAATTCGCTATTTACATTGGCAGCCTGTTAACGGTAATATAAGGTCCATTAATTCACTGGTCAGATTACAGGATTTGGGAAGTCAGCATTACATCTGGTTCCTAATAGAACAGGCTCTTCTCTTAAAAGGTCTATGACCAGGAAAAAGTTCAGCAGTCTTATATTGGTTTTGCAGACAGAGTCATTATGTAGTAGTTGATCTGATCCAGTGTGACGGGAGCTGTACTCATTTGAAGACTCAAAAAAAGAGGCCTAACTCCACTCTGTTTTGCCTTGATGCAAGATTTTAAAATTAACTTCCTAAGGGAAAGTCTACTCATGTAAACAGCTAGAAAGGTCAATTTGTTCTACTAATGCTGGAAGTGATACTCCTACTGAAAAATAGTAATTTTTAAAAATTCCATAGTCATAATGAAAACACAAGGTGCCTGATTCTGCTCTCCCCAGATTTAAGTGTATCAAACTCAAATCAAACTTCTGTAAAAATGGGGTCAGAATTGGGCTGTTGGTTCATTTACAGATGCGTCATACTTGTACTGCATCCATTTGATTTTTCAATCACAGGATAGACTATTTGTATTACAAGCTTACAAACAAATAATGCAGTGGTAGAAATTGTAGCATTTTGAGGATTTAGTAAACTAACTGTTTCAAATTCAGCCCTCATTTGCTTAACAAGCATGATCATAATAATAGCTCAATTAATAACAGTAGTAATAATAATAAACAATAATAATAAATAAAAATTATCACTTAATATTTGTAAAAAGCTTTGAAAACATCAACTGATCAGTCCTCCCACTAGCTAATGAGATGGATATGTTATTATTCCTGTAGTACAGAATGGGGAATTTAGGCAGGGACGTTAAGTGACTTGCCCAGACTACACAGTGAGTCCGAGTGAAAACCAGCACTAGAATCCAGGACTTCCTAACTGCCTGTCCCAGTTGACAGTGACTCCCTGACTAGCTTATTTCATCAGAAGCTTAAAAGTAAATGGGTGAAAAGTAATGAGAAAGATTAAACAATGCTGCACCTGAAAAAAAAATAAGTGGAATGAACCAAAAGCTAAATAATGTCCCGTGATTCTCTTTGAACTGTAAAACTTACTTGATCTGACTGTCTCTGATCTCATCCCCCGGTTCCTTTGGACATCAGTCACCCCTACACCCACTTTCCTCACAACACCCCTACACCCACTTTCCTCACAACACCCCCACGAGGTTCACTGTGGCTGCAAGGGAAGAATGCAGTGTAATTACCTAATCAAACACCTGTGGTCCATTACCAAACTAGGTGTTCATGCCTGTTTCATTACAAAAAACCTAAAAACTAAAATGTAAGTCTTTAAAAATATAACACCACCATTTCTCCACCAACAGTGAAATCTGCTCTTGAAGCACAGCTGCTGTGGCCCGGTGTAAGGTGCTATTGGAAATATGTGATCAATACATTACTTCATGTCTCAGGTATGCTAATCACCCCCCCCCCCAAAGGTGACATAATGTATGGCTTGTTACCTTAATCCTGGCCTCAGAATGGACCCATGCAGAGCTGCAATGAAGTCATCCACAGAGCTTCTTGCCAGATCAGAGCCTTCATGATCATATAGATGGAAAATTCAGATAGATAAGAAAGTTGTAGTGATGGACAATAAAAGTCCTAATACACAAAGTACATCTTTTCCCCTAGAAAACGAATATTCTGTGCAATGGCATATGCCAACCTTACACCCACGCTGGAGTTCTCATGAGAGGGGAAAAAAAGGAAGGTTTTGCTCATGCTGCTACAGAGAGAGTGAATTTGAAAATTCCTGTAGAGACTGGATTTCATGTGAAGTTTCCAGCAACAAGGGGAACAAGAAAGGCTGTTACAGACACTAACAGTAAATAGATTTCACCAGATCTTGTTTAGTCTTATTTAAGTTATGATTTGACTTCTCATTTTTGTTTTGTTTTCACCAGAGGCTGAGGGACTCAGATCACTTTTATGTGCTTAAGACCCAAATAAATAAATAAATCCCAGCCTTTACTACTAACCGAGATTACTATATCCTTTCATAAGGATCAGAGAGGACCCAAAGCAAAGACTCATAGAAAGGAAACATCAGTTGCAACATATGCTTTCAAATGCAAATACAGTACTTTAGAAAGCAACATTTTAGAAGCCTGTTCCTTTTACTACCAACTGGTTTCACACATCCAGCCATGAGAAAGAACAGGGTGAGCCACAATATGTCACTCTAAATTAAACTGGTTTGTGAAAAGAATGCTTTAGTGAAAAGCCATGGTATCAGAGTTTGCTGCAATATGCAGGGCCAGCTCCAGGGTTTTTGCTGCCCCAAGCGGAGGGGGAGGGGAGAAAAGCCGCGATTGGCGGCACTTCGGCGACAACTCCACCACACCACTTCATTCCTCGGCAGCAATTCAGCGGCAGGTCCTTCCCTCCGAGATTCCCTCCGAGGGACTGAGGGACCCACCGCCAAATTGCCGCTGAAGAGCCAGAATTGCCGCCCCAAGCACCTGCTTTCTGCGCTGGTGCCTGGAGCCAGCCCTGGCAATATGTTTCTAAGACTAAAACGCTATTAATTTCCACTAAATGACAAGAGGCTTTTGAGGACAAAGGAACAGTATTTGCTTTCTAAAGTGTGGATCAGTTTCTAGACAATTTTTGGTTGAAATAATAAAACCGACATGGGGATAAACACTGGCCTGAAGGATCTGTGACTTGAATTTCTAAGGGGCTAGCACCTGCAGCTCCATTATGGGCAGAAGTGCATCACTTCTGCAAATTAGGCCATTTCAAGGATTAATGTCAGGAAGGAGAAAGAAAGGTTATGAGCGAGATCCTGGGGTGTGACTGATTTGCAAAGAGCACAGGTGAGGATGTGGGTGTGTCTGTCTATGGAAGTTCATGGGTATGTAAAACTGTAAAGTTAGGATCTATGCATTCCCCTGACCTTGTTCCAGCTATGTGCCAGGGTGGTCTCTGTGCTCTTGGTTAGAGGAACCCTAGGGCTGCTCTAGCTTATGCCATCTGCAAACTGCCCCAAGGAGCTGAAAATATAGCCAAAGACTGGCATGGTAGAGGGATATCCCAGTCATATCCTCGTTCTTATGGGCACACTCCTTGTTATGCCGGCAGCAGAAAGGGTGTGATTTTTTTTTTTTATGAGCCACTACTTCAGCTATATGCCACTAGAATGTCACCCATACAACTGGGGTGATCCTCTCTGAACAAGTGATACCAGCATTAGGGCCACTGTATGGCCATACCAGATGAGAATCTGGTCGTCTAGTCAAACAATGTCCAATGCTATGAGCATACTCTATTCTAGGTTTCATAGGGGAAAAGGGTCAAGAGAAGAATTTACAAAAAGAAACTTCCTCTAGCCCCAATCCTCCAGTCCTTGCATGCCCAAGAGTCTCATAAAAACCATCTTTGTCTACTCTGAAGTCAATCTCTAAGGCCACTGATTCTGCTAATTTTGCTTTAGCTCAGACATACTGTCAACACAAGAGCAGCTCAGGCTGCAGAGAGATTGGTCAAAAAAAGTAGGTCAGCCTGTGACAAGCTGTTCTGAGTCGCATTTCTCTCTCCTCTCATTTCTCCCTTTGTAAAAGAAATTTGCTAAACCAATTCCTTTGAAAAAGCACAAAAACATTAATTGTATCAAATGGAAGTAGAGACATTTAACTAAATATGTTGCAATTTGAGCCTTTTTTTAAATGAACAATTAAAAACAGACTATCACATATTCTCCATGGTGACTTTCTAGGACAAATCTAGCTGGCTCAGCCATTTGACTTGTTCTTGGGTTCTGCCCAGTCTACAACCATGTCAGTGGAGCTCTGCTTACTGCACAGAAAAAAAAGCAGCAGCAAATAGAGCTGGGGAAAAAGTTTCCAAAATTTTCCACAAATATTTACTGTTTTAATTGTATATGCATTAATTTGCTTCGCCCCTCCCTTTCAGAGAACATTCACAAGATCAAGTTTTGCTGGCATGAAAGTTCACACAAAGTGAGTTTCATAGCTGCATGTGCAAGAATTCACAGAAACTGAATTTTAGATTTTTCCGCACAAGTATTCATGCCAGAAGTGTTGTGCACTAATCCAATCAACACTCCCAATAGAATGTGATTTATCTGACCTACCACAACTAAAACAACTCAAATCAAATATTTGAATCTCAAATATTTGCAGAGAACACAGATTTAAAAAAAAAAAAAAAAAAACCAATCGTCAAAACTTCATCAATACTTTCAAATGACAAATAAAAGGAAAGCAGGTGTGCTCACAGATGGAGCATTTGCCAAACAGAATACAAGAGGTTAATTTATTCCAATAAATTATTTGTTGCAAATTATTCACTCAGATCAGGTTTATTTGTATTACATTAGCCCCAAGGGGCTCTAATCAAAGTCAGGGTCCATTTGACCAGCTAGGCACTGTACAAACACATAGCAAGAGCTAGTCACCCCCCTAAAGAACTTACAGTCTTAATAGACAAGACAGACAATGGGTGGAGGAAGGAAATACCATTCTCAGCATTTCAGAGAGCGGGCACTGACACACAGAGAGACTGAGTGACTTGCCCAAGCTCGTACAGGAAGTCTGTGACAGAGGCGTGTGTTGTACCCTAGTCTCTTGGACATTAGTTCAGAAATATTAATAACGAAACTACATCCTATCCAGTTAAAGTCTATGGATCCCTTACATTTAAATAGACTGCTCCCCTCCACTTACTGTCAATCTGACCCTACGTTAACTCAAAGATTTTTTTCTTTGTTTCCCCCAGCCCTTCACTGATAGTGATTGTGGCTACACCTTTCCTCCCTTGGTTTGTTTAGTAGCTCAAAAAAAGAGACGACAACGACTAAATCTGATGTGGGAACACTTTTTCTTCTATATCAAAGAAGCATCTCCTAATACACAAAATATAAACCAAGTTACTGGCTGTGCATGAGCCACCTGTGGAGAAGCGAGGCACAAGCAGTGACCGTACCACATCAGGGAATGTTTGTGTTTATTCTGGGCTGCATATTTTTTTGGTTTATTTTATCTTTGGGTATTTTCCCCCTGTTCTCTAGTCTTGTTGTTTTAAGTTAAATGCAGCCAATTCACTTTAGAGAAATAATAAATATTGCTCTTTTATAAAACATTTGTCCTCCTCTCAAAGCACTTTGCAGAGGGAGACAAAATTATACCTCAGAGGCGGCTCTTCAGCTGACTGGCACAGAGTGGGGAAATGGTTTACGGCCCTGCCCCCCTCCAAACCTAGGTTTTTGCCAGTCCTAGGTTTTCTGAGCTGTTGAGGAGCATGAGGATCAGATTGTGTCCAACAGCTCCTTTCCCCATCTCCCCACCCCCACCCCTGCACTATGCCGGGCAAGGCATAATGCAGTGCTCAGAAAATACCTCAACCTTGTGCTTTTCAGTTGTGTGGTAAGCATGGGGGGGGGAAAAAAAAAAAAAAAAAAAAAAAGATACCTTGGATGTTCTTAATCGCCAGCAAACAGAATGATCTGCAGCAGTTAATGTGGTCAGCCAGCTCACTGTGGTCTCACCACAGAGGGTAAGAGAAAATATCACTCTAGAGAAGACAGAGACAATTATTCTCCTAGAGGAGATTTAGGGGAGATGGACAAGTTAGGAGCAGTTTATATTTAATGTTCAGTCCCTTTTCTTCATTTGGTCAGTCAGTCCTGAGGTTTTAAAACAGCCAGGAACTTGTGTCTTCATGTATATAGGCCTGCAAACCTCCTCCTAACAAATTGTAAGTCTGCATGGCTAAGATAAACCTGTGGACAAAATATCACCAATACAACAGTCAGAGAACAGGCTACCGAATGACCTGCTTCTTCTAAGTTGGGTTAAACTGCTTTTGAATTTTTTTTATTCTGTTTATCTTTTCATGGTAATAGTACTGGACTGACACGCCTGGACATTGGAGTCCTCTATTTACAGAACAGATACAGCACAGTCAATGGTAATGCAAGCTACCACACACTGCCTCTCCACTGGGCCTCAACCCAAGCTGGAGGAGCCAGCTTGAAAGGGCAAGTGGCTCTGAGTCTGTCTCTATTCAGTCCTTGTCTTTTCTATAGAGAATGCCAATAAGGGTCGCCAATGGTGACATCTTGGTGTCCTGTGTTTGTTCAGTGCCTAGCACAATTGGGTCCTGGTCCATGACTTGGGCTCCCAAGTGCTACAATAATACATGATAATAATGGCAATGGATTTTTATGAAATGGACACCTGCCCACCAGAAACTAGACCAAGACCACCATATTCATTACACATAGGCCACTGTTGCCAGGTGGTAACAGCATCCAGTCATTTGTGACTCTGGACGGATTTGAACGGTTGAACTAGAAGCAAAAGGCTCTAGCTTAACAATAGCAAAAATCCTTAGCAATACAGCACTCTGGCTTTAAATAGTATTAAATCCAAATTGGTCATTTAAAAGCCTGAAATAGTTTAGATACATGAGTGCAAAAATGTGCTTGATAATGAAGGATATTTCATGTCAAAGAGCCCAATCCTGCATGGGGTGTGTATATATATTATGTATATGTCAGCCTCACTGACATGAAGTAAGTAAACGTAATGGCCATCATTTTCGCTAACACACCAGAGATTGAACCAGGGAAAAGCACAAATTGCTACAGCTAGAGCTAAATAACCAAGCCCCTTTAGACAGGCATATAACAGACTCCTATCTTCGGCAGATCAGGCAGACCAGTAACACACTTATCAGTGGGTTAACAATGCAAACCAAAGAGCAGACTTCTGTTTTTTATGCCCCAGCATATGTGTGCTGAGCATCTTCAATCTATGTTATGTGCTAATATTTGCAATGTACAAGACAGTGCAATTTTCTCCCCAAAATAATGCATGCAGCTTGATTGAAAAATAATGGGTGAAATCCTGGCCTGACAGAAGTCAATTTGAGTTTGCCATTGACTTCAATGGAGCCAGGATGTCACCCAGCATGTTTTAACAAATATAGCAGAGTACACAGCAATATTCATTCCATTGGCTTTCCGACTGCCTCTCAGTAGAAATGGCCACAGTGTGTTCTGCATGCTGTTGTGAGAGATACTTGTTCACTTCTGTGTTTAATTATAATCTGTAATAAAATGCAAAATGAATGCATTTCAAGCTCTAGCCCTGACAACAGTAAATAGCAAAAGCCAGATGTGGGTTTTGCTGTATCCCCCAGGACTAGCTATCATTATTTTATATATATATATATATATATATATATATATATATATATATATATATATATATATATATATATATATATATACATATATACACACACACACACACAGTCTGTTCTACTCAGTGATTTCCATGCTGACAAGCCAGATTTATGAAAAGGATACTTTAGAACATTTAAGAATGTCATTCAATAAAACCCTCTGAATGAAATATATCTATATCTTATCCCTTTTCAAAAAATCTACAGCCAGATCCTCAGCTGGTGTAAATTAGCACAGTTCCTTTGAAGTCAATGGAGCTCCACCAGTTAATTCCAGAAAAGGCTGCTTATTATTTTAATAGAGAGATGTCCCGTTTGCAGTGAGAACAGAAGGAGACTAAGGAACACTGCAGAGCACTGTTCTCAGATGGGGGGCGGGTATAACCTCTGGGAGAGTCTTGACTAGGTGTCAGAGGATTCACAACTTGATCATACCATGTTAATAAATAGAAGGGGGGTCCTGGATAGACAAGAAAAGAGTCCTGGTTCCCACTATAGAAAAGGAGGGCCTAGTATGGAAAACATTGTGTATCACTCCTGTAGAGCAGAGTGAACAAATACTAAAGATTCATTTATTTATTTTTGCCTCATTTTTGGTTTTATGGATATCTGTGAACTGATCCCAATTGTCTCAAGTTCACTCATTATTCAACAATATTTTTTCATGAATGTCTAACTTTCTGTTTGAACTTCATCATGTGAGCAGTGTCCTTAGTTGTGACTGGCCACAGACATCACATAATATTGTTTTTCTGTTACTTGCTTGGAGTAGTGCTAAGAAATCCTGATTGCATGAACGTTCTCAGAAGGTTAATACAAAGAGCACTAATACAACTATGTCTACTCATTCAAATTTTGAAACGAACACATTTTTTCCACTGAAAGTTCTACACGGAAGGCACGAGATTGGAACTGCTTCAAATATTTTCCATTTCTTTATATACATTTCCCTATCATTCTCTGGGACTGTTCCATTATGACCGTCAACCACTACTCGGTCTTATGATCCCATCAGATTTCAAAAGTTATGGAGCAAATTCTATTTTCACTTACCCTGGCAAAACCCCACGAAAGCCAATAGGATTGCACCAGTTTATCGAAGAGCAGAATTTGGTCTCAAACAAGATTGGGCCAGAAAAGTAGTTTGAGGGAGCACCTATGTCCTGCAGAGAATAGTGTAGAGATTCAGGAGTTAGCATCCTTCCCAGATTCTAGAAGGAAGTAGTGAACTAATGTCCATACGTGATCTTAGGAAGTGCTCTTTCTGGGAGTGCCTGGTCCTGATAATTTCTAGCTATTAACAAACAAGCACAAACAACCCTGGTAAAGAAGGTGACATCACTAATGGAGGTTTCAGACAATAATGATCTATCATGGTGCCGTACCATGGGCCACAGGCAATGACAGACAGATAGATTCCATCTACCTAAATTCCTACTGCAGAGTCAAGGGGTTAAAATTCTCTTTTGCTTCCCGTCTCAAACTGTTTATTTCACACCAGAGGGGCTGCATTTCAGTTAATGGATAAAAGGATCCTTGTGTATAGTTTGTAAAACATTGTGGGATTCTTCAGAATGAAAGCCATCATTGATTAATTTAAAATATTATATTATTATTTCAACATTATCATGGATGCCATCTGTTCCTACCTCTGTTAGTGTCTCTTCTTTTTAATGTTCCTATCACAGACTCTGACTGGATTATTACTTAGTAAATTGGTGAGAATTCTGCTCAAGCTATCTGAGTTATATATTTACCTCAATGAGTGTCTGCCAAGAGCAATGTTTATGGCATATCTTGCATTGATTTTAGAATTTTTGAGAGTAATAAAGCACTGAATGAGGTTCATTTATTCTCACAAATTAGAAGCAGTCATGTTAATATGGAGTAATATAATTTTGTCATTGCATCTAACCAACTTTGTTTAGGCTGTTGGTTTGAACAACAGAGGAACCTGCTGGATTATTTTTAAGCCTTTAAAAATAATCATTTAGGGTCTGATTCTGCCACCCTTTGCCCACACAGGGTAACCGTTATTCTGCAACTGGTCCCACTGGAATCAATGCAGCTACCCATAGAGCAGGGTATGCTTATTTTGTAAGGGGGACAGAATCAGGCTCCTGTTTATTTAGGGTTATGTTGTGACTTGGACGGACTACACACCCGCACAGGAAAGTAAGAACCTCCTGCTCACACTGCTGCATGCTCTACCTGGTCCTGAAGGTCAGACATACTATTTCCTCCTCCTCACCCCCAGAATGTGGGTGTAGAATGAGGGGAGCCTTGGTGCCACCCCTTCAACATGCCAGCTGCCACAGCTGAGTCCCCTGGAGCCTGTTGTAATTTCCTACTGGTGAATGTCAGAGCACAGGAGAAGCAGGGAGGATATCATTCCTCTGAGACATGATGTCTTCTGGGCATACTCCTGGGGTGATGCCATTTACCCACCACCCCTTGCTTAGGGCTACACCTAAAGACTCCATCCAGCCCTGATCTATCTTTTTAAAACTGCTGAAAGAATAAACAGTTATACACACAGCTAGATCAACTTGAAACACATCAGATATCACAAACTATGCAAACAATAAAAGACCTGTAGTACTACACTGTTCAGAAAAAAAATATCCAAATTGCATCAGTGAGATTTTGTTAGCAACTATGCAGCAGACTCAGTAAATAAACTAGTGTATCGCCGCCACCAGCCTTCTCTTTGCAACAGCTGCCTGGAATTTTTATTTTCTTGGTTTTCACTTCATAACTCCACTTTCCTTTTCCCTCTTGATTCCTCTTGGCTGACACACTATAGCTGCTGAAATGATCCTCTAGCCAGGAACGCTGGATGAGCAGCTGCCTGTGGACTGGTGCCAGTGCTGCACTAGAAACTGGAAAACAAGACAGGCTGGCCTGCTCCCACATCTCCTCCAGGAGACAGATGAAGAGATGGACCCATTCTCTGTTGGCCAGTGATCTGGGGATTCAAGTCCACCTCTAAACTGCCTCTGAGATCTGACTTGACAATGATGGCCACCCTGACTAAGCATGAATGGTACCAAGTTATGTTTCTATTTCTGTGGCAGGATTTTGATCATTAGAGTCTCAAATGTGAATGCCAGCTCTATAAGACACCAACTTTAACTCTGAATGCATTCCTAGGAGTGAAGGTTCTGTGCATTATGCAACAGGTCACATAGTAACATCACACAGTTCAAGTTTCTAGGAGAGGGAGAGAGAGAGAGCCTGTTTCCAGTGTGTCAGATAAAATAATGCTGCTGTATGCATACATGAATAAATACAATTCTAAATTCAGTGAAATATTTTCCTTCCTCTGCTCCTCCCACAGTAAATGAATACACTAGCAATTAATTACTGTGCTCAGCAACTCGCTTCAGCAATTATTTAATGGATTCACTTTTAGTCCCTGGCCTAGTAACTTTTCAGGGGCCTGAAATAGAAAGCATACAAATATTAAAATGAGCAAAAACATATATTTTAAGTGTTGCCGCTTGCAAACGTTGGCAACAATGTTTTCAGAGTTCTACTGTTCTGTTTATGCTTGTTGTAGTGTATTAGAGCACCAGTATCAGGCACCTATACAACTCAAAGTAAGTGGTCATACTCAATGTAGTATACTTATATGTAATACCCTAAAACTAAAATACTAACCAATATCTGCTACCGCATCTTCCTAATTTTCAATTAGAGTTAGTAGAGAAAAAGGATTAAATCCTGGATCCCCGAAGTCAATGGGAATTTTGCCATTGACTCCATTGAGGCCAGGATGTCACCCAATGTCTGTGTTGTACATTTCCTGAGATTAAGAATTAAAACAACTGAAGTGGGGCTCATTTTACCTTTAATGTCTTTAGTGATTATTTCCAGGATGCCCAACTGCATATTTCCGAGACACTCAGCAGGTAGGAAAATAATTTCTGAGTCATGAAAAAATAGTTGTGTTCTTTCCTGCTCAGATTTTGCAAGTGCCTAAAAGTGCTAAAGGTTTGGTCTCTCAAAGAGGCCAGGTGATTTCTGCCTAGAACTGACAACATTGTATAGTATGAACATTGCACAGTGCCAACAAGTGGTGAAGTGCAGTGCAAGGGTCTGTGACCTGGTAAGGTTATTTACCTCTTCATGGGAGCCTCAGGAAAGGCCAAATTGCCTTAGTTCTCCCTGGTAGACATGACTTCAGTAAGAAGGCAGAGAGGAGGTGTGGGAAGTGGCCTACAATAAGAACCTGAGTGAAAACCTGAAAATCCAACTCTGTTGAATCTGTGTCGAGCACGAGAAGTCTTTTCCTCCTTGAGACAAACTGTAGGTTGGAGTTGAATGAATAACAAGAATTGAGTGGCTGCTAGTGCTTCCCACCAAAACCAGGAAGATAAATGCACTGGGCTCAGTGTAAAACTCAGCATACATTCTCTTGGGAGCAGCATGTTTATCTGGTTGTTCCAAATTCACAGGCAGAAAGCTAGAGGGGATGTTAGAGACCTGAACTTCCCCAGTGCTGAACAGTCTTTGGTTCATCTCACTGCAGACATAAAGGCCAGCCATGCCTTAAATAACTCGGTTCAGATCCACACTTCATCAAAAGCCAGAGTTCTTCAGATATGGGATTTTAGTTCAGGCTCATCTCTATACATAGTGTATATAAAATATGCAGAGATTCAATTTTTTCCTCAAGTTGTCTCTGAATTAATTACTTTTAATTCCAAAAGGTTTATAGTTTTGGGTCTTTTTCTTCCAAGGTTGGCTAAATGATACCATAGAGCTTTAATTTACAGCCAGGTGCATCTTAACCAAGCATTCACTAAATAGAGTCACGCAGGAAACTCCCTGCACATCATATTACAAATATTCCCCCAGGGACACTCAGTCATGTCCACCCACTTGTGACAGCCTCACTGCAATATAGCCCTGCCAATCCTAACCTCTTTTCCATGCTGCCTATGCCTCTGACAACAACTGAAACTTGAGACAACCCCAGGAACATATACTCATTTTCTAACACGTTTTCTTACCAGGACAGCACGCAAGTCAAAGTTGAGACTCCATGTGTGTAAACAGACTATGTATCCAACTTAAACCATCTACAAATAGACTTAGAGTCATGCAGCAATCAAGCAGGCTAAGTAAACAGTAAAGCAGAAGCAGGAAAACCTGTTAGGAAACCAGAGGGTACTAACATTACATTCACGCTTATTTTCATTTTGCATTTTCTTTTTTGAGAAACAATTTCAAATTTTATTTGTTCATTAATTAGAGGTTTAAGGCTACACCTTAAAGCCAGCCAGTGGTGCATCTTCTGAGAGCGCATGGCATCAGTGCTCTGGGAGCTGCATATGGCTGGCTTTGTGTTTCCAGGTGGAGTTTGTAGATTTTGACCAATAAAGCTCTAAATGGCTTAGGACCTGCGTACATGAAAGACTGTCTCCTTGTGCAATACTGCCACATCTGCAACCAACGAAGGCACCTGAGTTGGATCCCACTCCATGAACTGGGATTTGGCAGGAGAGCATTCTCTATACAGGGCTCTCATCTGTAGAATAAGCTTCTGCCTTTGCTACAAACCCATTTGGAATTGTTGCCCTGTGAGGTATACTATCTTTTTTGCCTGGCTGGCTGAGCTGATTGGGGCTTAATGAGTGGGAAGGAGGACTTCATGATGGGATGGTGGTTTGGTGATGAAAGTCCTGCCTATCGTTCACACCTTGTGTTGGGAGTATTGTCCTGGAGATTTTCTAGGGGTTGCTGCTTGTTTGGATTTAGTTGCTTTAAACAATATCAAGGACCCACAGGGTAGCATATAGGCACTTTCTTCATGTATTATAAATTGCAAAACATGAATATGCCTACTCCAATCACACACCTTGCTGTCCTAATATTGCTCTTTAAAACTAGAGTTGCCAGAAGGAAGGTGTAGAATCATTGTGTGGAGGGGAGGAAGTAGTATCTCTGGGAACAACTTTGAGATCACCAAAGTGGTGTAATTCAGGATTATCTCCAATGAAGTCAATAAGGCTACAACAGTCTAAAACCAGTGAGAGATCAGAATCAGGCCCAATACCTTGCAAAAATGTTTGCAAACCATTGCAATAGTGAGGAGGGTGCTTCATTCTAAAATCCTACAATATTTAAAAGGAGTGATCACCTCTGTAAAGTTTAAACCATCCAATAGAATTCTGTAGCAGGAATAGATAGTATAATATTCTAATGATTGCACTAGCATTGTCTTGTGTCAAGTAAACCTCTAATTTGTATAATATATGGATTCCACTATGTCAGCAGGTGCACCTTTCCCAGTTAGATAACAGATGCCTAGTGTAACACTAGGGCTACATCCAAAAGCAGGGGAGTGCTACTTGTCTACATTGGTTGCTCAGTTCCAGTCATTTTGCATTTATTCTGATGTGTATAACTAGATTATGCTCTTCCTAGCCCTGGCTCCTTGGCAGGGGGGGCTCACCCATTTTTGCCCTATGCTGCTCAAAATTCTGCATACCAGTAAAAAGCCACCTCCACTTACTTCACAAGTCCCCAGGATCAATTAAACACACCTGATCCATCTCTGTAGAAAAGTACTAGCTTGTACTCCCTTTACACTGGTGTGTGGCAGCATCTAGGGGACCAAAGCCAAGAGCCTAATATGTCTTATGCAACATAAATAATTGTAATTACTTCCCTGATGCTTATGGAATGAAAAACTCATTGTATCAATGGAGGATTTTGTGTCCAAAGAAACTGATGCAATGATATTGAGTTGTCTATTAGAACTGAAAGTATCAGTCTCATCTTTGAATTTCTTAGTTTTTTTAGCTTAATTTGGGCCTCTTGTACGTTGATAGTGGAGGTCGGCATGAATTAGAATACACTGTATATATTCAAGATGGCTCCTCTATTCTTTGAATGTTTTTTGGTAAGATTTTACTTTTGTTGATTAAGGCCTGATCTACACTTAAAATTTAGGTCAACATAGTTACAGCACTCAAGGATGTGAAAAATACACACTCCTGAGTGCCATATGCTGACCTAGCCCCCACTGTAAACAGAGCTAGGTCAACAGAAGAAGCTATCCCACAATAGTCCCTGAAGTGTAGACATGATCTTAGCACACTTTATTCTGTCACTCTTATACCATGAGTTTTTTTAAAACTTCATCCCTACTAGGTCATCAGCCTGGGATAACATATGCAAATTGAATATATTAACAGTGATATGAAATCTGTTAAGCATTGCCATTTATGTACAACATGTATCAAATATTAATGCAAAAAAACTATAAATAGAATGACTAGATAGTAAAACATGACCATGTATCAAGCATAGAAAATGAAGATCCTTAACTGTCTATTTATTAAGCTAATAAAGAAAGCACATCCTTAACTGGGCAGGAAAAGTAAGAGAAAATCATTGTGCTCAGGAGTGATGCTGATAGCCGTTTAAATCATCTCCCTGGTGTTCCAAGATGACATATGCTGGTGAATGGGAAACTGGAAATTAATGTCAGAGGAATTTCAGTAATTATGCTGGTTGGAAGCTGGTCACAGAAATTCAAGAGATAAACCCACTGATTTAGTGTGTATGATGAAGCTTATCACAGATCACTTGGGAATTAAACAAAATAATTGGTAAAATTGTGAATCAAGGAATAATTCTCTTATACTACTTAGAGCATGGATTTTGTGGGTCTCAGAAACAAGTGCTCCTGTTTGCAGGCACAGCATGGGATATCATTATTATATAAGGTTCAGGACGGACAAATATTGTCCATAGGAACATCTACACTGGAAATGCAAGTACTGTACATCATAGATGGAAATTGTATTGATGAGAGTAGAAAGAATGTTTTACCAGTACTATTAAATGTAACAAAGTGGTTCAGTCAATGACAGCAATGGGTCTTCAGTTGCTTTAATTCTCAGTTTTACTCATATTGCATGAACAAATCTTCTATTATAATTGTAAGTCCCTGGCAATGAGACATCCACAGAAGCCAGTATATCCATATGTAATTTGGCATAACTGGCAGGCTTTTCTAAAACTGAATAACTGAATAATAATTAAGGTCTTTAATGATGATTAGAACCATTACAAAAAGTGAAAAATTAGTAATACAGTTTCTCATCTTCAGATTGCTTATGAGAGGAACATTTCTGTAGAAATGATGCATAATAATTACTCAAGGAGAGGGTATCAAAGCTAAATTAGTTGAATTTTCATTTTAAAAAAATGTTTTCATTATGATAGAGCAAATTGCAATATTTGAGCATAATAGTTAATGTCTTCCTTTTTTGCAAATGATTCATTTTACATTTCCTTACTCAATTGTTTTAAGTTCTTCTATTTGTATAGTGCAAGAACTATTTACACCATCACATTCAGATCGTTTCAGGAATCAGACATATGCTCTGCATGTTAATTTTGTTCTGATGACTGCTGATTTCAGTGAAGCAATTCTTACAATTTTTTTTATTTCAGATGTCATTATCTGCCTCTAGCAGAAAATGCACCTACCACTTTGGAATATACATTGCTAGCCTTTATAAATCTTAATCATTAGCTAGCAGAGTGTTACCTTACATCTCCTTGTCCTTTTAACGAAGAAGGTGAAAGCACTGTTAGAATGGCAGTTTTATCTGTCTCACAAATAGAGGGATTATCACTTTTTGGTGATGCATGCTGCAAGAGCAGAATAATAAGTCGCTACAAGTTAATTTCACTAATAACCAAGTGTCTTGGGGTGTACGTACTCCACACTGGCCCAGCAACCAAAGGGTTAATACAGGCACTGCCAGCCCCTGCTGATTGGAAGCCTCACAACAGCTGGGAGGATAAAAGGGGTGTGAAACAGTGAGGGTGATGCCGTTAGAGTCGTGAACAGGCTGGAGAAAGGAACTCCTGCCAGCAAGCTAATAAAGAGCTTCCCAAAGATGACAGCCCAGGAGGGGATGAACTGACTGACAGGCTGGAGAGCCTGCAGAGACCCAGGGGAAGGTGGGAAGAAGCTCAGGGCACTGTCAGAGTTGAAGAACCCTGATCCTACTTATCTAGCTCTAGGGCCCTGAGCTGGGACCCAGTGGAGTGGGTGGGCCTGGGTTCCCCTATCAAACCCATGATGGACTAGGGAATGGTGGAAGAGAACACCAATAACTCTTTAAGATTAAATTGTGCTCACTCACTAATGCAAGGAGTCTCACAGAAGCCACTGAAACTACTCAAGTGGGTAAGGCAAATGGGATATAGGGCCAGATTTTTAAAAGGTCTTTAGGCATCTAACTCCCATTGATTTCATTGGGAGTTAGGTACCTACATATGTTTTAAAATCTGGCCCTTGATACCCATATTTCATTGCAGAGAGACTGGTTGTTTGGGTCTATAAAAGAAGCATACATAATACTGTAGTGGAAAACATGCAGATTCAGCCAATGTTGTTTATGTACAAAGCAAATTCTTCCACCATTCCCTAGTTTACTGCTGGGTCCCCCACCCCCTAAAAATAAAATGCTTATTTATATTTTGTCATCTTAGGATCTGATTCTTCGGTCACCAAGCTGTGAAAAATTTTAAGGAAAAATCTACACAGAAGGGAGGAGCTATCTTGAGAGCCTCCACGTGGTGCAGGTTGCTATGCAACCACTTCCCTTGCCTGTACATGTCTGGAACAGCTGCTCCAGGTACAGCCAGTACAGATCAGCTTATGAAATTAGGAAATTAGATCAAGGGGAAAGCACAGTCAAAAATCTAATGAGACCATGCAACAAAGTATAGGTAATATTACTGGGTACCAACAAAAATCCAGCACAGACCCTGGCATAGGGGTTCCAGTGGCAGAAATTCCAGGGAGACCCAGGCTGTCTGAAAATTGACCACGGCTGTCTAGAAAGTGGGGAATGGCTTGACTGCCCAGGAGATGCATCTGCATTGCAGCTCTCCCAGTGGGGCTCCTATGGGAATTAAAGCTGCTTCCTTTTGGCAGTACCCCCAAGAAAAGGCACTGGCAGCAACATTGCCTTCCCTTTCCCTGGAACAAGTCACTCGTGAGGCACAGTGATGTGCAACTGGCATCTCCTTGCACAAGCAGAGGTAAATTTCACCCTGTGTTATTAATGGTATGTATTAACCCTCGATGCACAGTGTTACCACTACTATTCTGCAGTCCTACCCACCCTAGTAACACTTCTCTAAAATATTACCTGTAGTCTACATTAATAGCTAAATCAATAGCTTTAAGAGATTTGATACACCAAGCAGCCTAGTCTCCCATTTTAGTTAATCTTTTCCTTGCCTTGATGGGTTATTCAAGAAAGGATCTTAGATACAGTAAAGTGTGCACTGGCACGCTAGCCTTATGCTGGTTCAGTTAGATCATAAAAGCCAATAAACTCATTGTGGTGGATAGTGAACTGAACATACAGTATAGTCAAGTCATCTGCTCATGAAACCTGCTATGTTACTTCTGAAAAGAAACACTGCAGGATTTATCTCCATAAAGACTCCCCAGGATTCGGGGGGGAGGGAGGGGCAGAGATATGGTAGAGTGGGAGTCAAAAGGAATACTTTCAGACATGCTTCAAGAACTATTAATTTGAGACAATTGACCAAGAGACCAGCATAGCGAGGTGCCAGTGTAAGGAGAAAAAAAGATGAACTACCTTAAGTAAGGAAGACTGTTCCCATAAGGAAAAGTCTCAGCAATTAATAGGCAAGAAGCCAACAGGTTTCTGTGGAAACTACTCTAAAAACCAAAGATTTTATAGAAATTACTCTGAGGTTCTATATAATTTAATAGGGGATTATCTCCTTTCTATATTTTGTTGGGGTGGGAGGGCTTAATATCCTTTAGTAGTCTATAAGAGGGTGATACATTTTCCATTACATTCCTCAGGATGGTTAAAAAGGTTATCACTTTCTACAAAATTCTACAGGATGTTTCCTCAAAGAAGATCTTGGATGACCAACTTTTACATTCTTTCTGAAACTCAGATGGCCTCAAAACTATCGACTGTATCACCTTCCTCACATCTGTCCTTTTAAAATATTTGGGTGAAACCCTGTTACTAAAGTCAATGGGAGTTTTGCCATTGACTTCAACAGGACCAAGATTTCATCCTTGGTGCTAAGGGAGGCCTTCATAGGGTATTAGCGCCTTATTTTCAGGAATTGTTTTTTGTCTCAATCTAAGCCATGTACAGAAAGGCTATCACTTAGAAGCACATCACATGAACATTTTTAATAAATGAACAGACCCCTGTGTTTCTTGAATCTTTTAGTTCATAAAGAGCATGGTGAAAAACACCCCAGGCAGAGGACAGAGCTTGAGCTTGTTTGAGAAATAATCAATGGTAAAAAAGTAATATTTCAGCTATATATAGTCTCTTACACGTATGAGTACCATTTATTTTGTTTAATACTGGTAATGTTGTGGGAGGAAAAAAAAATCATGGCAGAGACCAGGGGTCGGCAACCTTTCAGAAGTGGTGTGCTGAATCTTCATTTATTCACTCTAATTTAAGGTTTCGCGTGCCAGTAATACATTTTAACGTTTTTAGAAGGTCTCTTTCTAGAAGTCTATAATATATATCTAAACTATTGTTGTATGTAAAGTAAATTAGATTTTTAAAATGTTTAAGAAGCTTCATTTAAAATTAAATTAAAATGCAGAGCCCCCTGGACTGGTGGCCAGGACCCGGGCAGTGTGAGTGCCACTGAAAATCAGTTCGCGTGCTGCCTTCGGCACGCGTGCCATAGGTTGCCTACCCCTGGCAGAGAACTAAGTAGTAGAGGAGAATGTATGGCCAGGATAAGAAATCACTGGCTTGCTTTATAAAATAGAATGGGATTTGTCCCATACTGCATCTTCAGAGCCCTGCAGTGTCTCTGACATGGGAACAGACTTTCAGCCAGTTCTCAAAAGTAAAAAATAGAGAGTCCAGAATCTGTCACAGCTGCGCTTTATCCATTACCAGTAAAAAGCAATGAAACTACATGAAATTTGGCTTTGGACCCAGATTTGAATAAGGCTATTGCAGACTAGACTAATGCTGATATATTCTTTGGTTTCCACAGAAGTATTCTAAGGTTTTCATGGCTGCAGCAAAAACCCACAATCCTCTGTTCCCTGCCAGACTTCCGCCTCTAAAGAGGGGCTGATTCACAGCAATAGGAGACTGTGCACACACGAGCATGCATGACCTAGAAATGGCAAAAGGGCTTCAGGATGCATGCAATGTGTATTCAGAATATGAAACTATTCAGAATAATACATCAGCATGAATTTCATAAGCTCTTTGATATTATAAGATAGCACAGCACACGTAGATGAGTAATAATCTGGTATCTAGTTTGGTCTGACAGCCATGGTTTCCCATATTAAATTTGGTAAGAGTTTCAATGGAATAAAGGAGAAGGAGAAGGGGAGACAGACTCACTAAATAATCGATTTATAATGGCCACGAAATTGATGCTTCTTAATCAGAATGAAACTCCATGTTTAACAATCCCCATTATGCCACAACAAAATTATCATGAAAATCTCTCTAAAGTGAAACACAGACAGCATTAAAGGTAGGAGACAAATTATAAGTGTGATTTTGATCTCACACCACTGAAAAGCAGGAACTCCATTTAAGTCAAATGAATTATTATATCAGTGTAAAAGCAGTCTGAGTGAGTTCAGCATCCGGCCTTATGTGAATTCATGCCAAATTTCAAAGTTCAGACATTGCTGAGTTACTTATCTATATGGGAAAAATGTGTGAATTATGTTTTAAAGTGAGAAAATCAAAATCTTTCAGCCTTGCATAACCCAAAAAGGAGCATTTTAAAAAATTGTGAACAAGTAAAATGGAGTCAAAATATTGTGAGTTGGAACATAGAAACTCAATGGAAAATTTTTGGATTTTTAGGCAGGCTAAAAACCAAAAAAAATGATTTTACAATAGCTTGTGAATCAGACACAATTGCAATGGTCATGATGACCTATCTCTAACAAGATTCTTTTTTGTAAACAAACAAGAATTTTACCTGAGGAGTAAAAATGCCCCAAAACAAATGTGTTTCTAATTTTACAACCATGGAAATGGAGAAACCAAGTGTTACCGCTTCAGTGTCATGTACATTTGAACTGAAATGGGAACAACAAACAATTGTTCTTGTTTTTTCCACGTATCTAACTATAGAAATATCTGTTGAAAAAACAATTTGCTGGCTAATCTGACTCAGTGAAGTCTCTTGCAGCTAATCAGTGATCACATCTTTCCTTCGCAGCACATTATATGTCTTGCAATTGTTTCAAACTGACACTGGAAAGTTTTATGTTTCAGTTGACTTTCTCTAGTTATGTATTACCTTTTAAAGTATTATACTTTACATTTAATGTGCTCAAAGCTTATTAAATGTGAAGAACACTTTCATAAGGAGTAGGAGTTTTTCAAGAGGTCAATCTACAGTTGTTCTAGCTAGGTGCAATTTTACAGGAGTTCTTGTGTAAGAATTGAATATACCCCACCGCAAGTAGGGGCTTGTCCTTTATCGTGTTGTTGACAATCATATGCAAAAGAGTTATTAATTATTTTTCAGATCATGCTTGTTAGTTGTATTAATTCTCAAGGCCTCTGGAATATACTCTGTGATCGCTAAGTGTTATTGTAACCCATTTGCCATTTCTCTTCTTGTTTTGGAGTGAATCGGTCCAAGTCATGTTCTTCCTGAGGAGGTATGGTAGCTGGCAGACAGAAAAAATATGCATTGAGTAAATTCAGGGACTCTAAGCATGGCAGCCAAAAGTAATGAAGAAGGAATGTTCCAGCCATTGATTTTCTATTGCATTTTCATTTGATAGAAAGATTTGCTATTACCACCAAAAATGAATAGCTGTATTATGCTAGTTAATTCATGGTTACACTGATTTTCCCTAAAATAGGGCTTTCACAGTTGCTGTTTCCTGTTCTAATTCTCTCTCAGGAACAATTCCCAAGAGGTGATGAACACCCACCACTCTTATTATAGGCAACTGGAGTTGCAGGAGCTCTGTCTCCTTTGGGACCATGTACTAATTCACTAATGATAAACATTAATCTTAAAGGGGCTGGTCCAACGCCTATCAAAATCAATGTAAAGATTGCCATTGACTGCAATAGGCATTGCATTAAAACTTTAATAATGAAGACCAAAATAAACACTGGGCATTTTAAATAAATGGTAGACAATTTTTTCAAACCTTAATTGGAATAGAAATATTTCTGGGATTTTTGTTTTATTTCAATTACTTTTGTGTTTTATTTTGTTTTAATTGAAACATTCCCCCATAGTGTCAGAAAGCTAATGCCTGGTCACCAGAAAGCCAGACTGACTGTAAATAAGAAATTGACCTGTCTAGTCTCACTGTCCAAACTGAGTGATTTGCACTTACAAAAAATGTGGCTGCCTCCTAACTTAGGGCGATGATGCCTTGCTTATTAATTAGCTGTGTTGAATACATAGAATTCTTAATACAGAATAATTAATAAGCAAGTGGAAGAACTGAAGCTAGAACTGATAAATCTCCTCCTGACTGCCAGCTAGACACTCCTTCATACAGGTCAGTGAGGTGGCTGCTGCTGTGGTGTCCCATCTGGGGCAAGCCTCGAACAAGCAAGCTCTACTGAGCATGTGCAAATGGCAATTTGCAGAGGCATATAACAACCAAATAGTAACAGAGGGTCCTGTGGCACCTTTAAGACTAACAGAAGTATTGGGAGCATAAGCTTTCGTGGGTAAGAACCTTGAATTTTCATGGGGGACAGTAAAAGGCATCTTCCTGACCCCAAGACCATCCCTCTTCCAAAAAGCCGTTTCTGGTCCAAATCCAGGAGATGCTAGAACATTTTTAACGTTGTCAAAACTACCTATTTTCCCCTAACTTCATACTCTGAAGTGATTCTAGCATTTTTGGTGAAACTTTCCCCAAAAAATTTAGCCAGAATCAGACACCAAGCATGGAAGAGTTCAGCCCAAATCAGTAATAGTTTGGCAAAGTTATAAGGAACTAATAACAGGGACTTTCAATGCAAAGTGTTACAATGTCAGTTTTAAGCAATGTATTCCATTGTTTATTTGGAAAGGATTTTTTTAGGGTAATTACTAAATTGTAAGGATTACAGCTAAATTAAGGAAGACTACAATGTCTTGGGATTATGTTAAATCATATAGGGCTGCCTTGTATCCAGCATATACCTCTGTTCATAATTGGTAACCTGCAGATGAAGATACCTTTCTGCAACTTCTCTAATGAATAGACATTAACTGCAAGAATATTTTACATACTAAAATTTGCTGCATTCACTTATTTTAAATATGATTATTTTTAGCAGTAACTTTTAGCAATAGGCACATGGCTTGGCTATAACCAGGCTTGGCTAAGTGTGAAAATATTGTAACCTAAATGTTACAATATTTTCCTTTGTGTTAACATAGTCACTAAATAAGTAGTTCTCTAGCATGAAGACTGTACATTTTACACAGATCTTTGGTATACCACAACCTTTCAGAATCTTCGTTTTGTATCTTAATGATATGAGATTACAAAAGAGGGACCCTCTAGGAGACCTTGATAAAGGTCAATTAAAAATAAATCTGGGAAAAGGAAGTGAACATTTTTCTTTATTTTTGTATTTGAATTTTTAAATACATTCAGTTTAACCATACGTGTACCCCTTTTGTGTTTGGCTTGACACAAATATGTGAATGGATGGATGGCAGGAGAGAGATCACTTGATCATTACGTGTTAGGTTCACTCCCTCGGGGGCACCTGGCATTGGCCACTGTCGGCAGACAGGATACTGGGCTGGATGGACCTTTGATCTGACCCAGTATGGCCATTCTTATCTTCTTATGTTCTAACAAAGAAGTTTGACTGGCATGAATGTTTGCAGAAAGTGAGTTTCATAATTGTAAGGATAAAGTCCCATGGAAACCATATTTTACATTGCCATTTGTATTTGTGCCAGAAGAACTGGTATGTTTTTTCAAGAAGGGGGAAAAAATACTTTGTCTGTCACTAATCACAGCTAATTAATGCATATCAAACAGCAAGTGTGCTCAAAGAACGGATACTACATTATTTTTTAAATCTACAAAAATAGTCAAATAATTTTGGATAATCAATATCTTGGAGAAAGTAACAATCTGCTCACAGATATTACACACACACGCTAAAATTAATCAAATACATTTTTCATTACAACACTGTGGCCACCAATCATCAGCTGCAATTAAGGAGTGCACAGCACAACTCGGAGAGGTAGGTATGCAAAGGTGGCTTTAAGTCATCTGATCCAGGTTTGGCTGCAAGTTGGGCCTGAGGCCTGCTGACCTTGCTTAGCTGCCATCAATCCCAAGGGGACATTATTGAAATTCAGGGATCACTGAAACATGGGGAACCCCCACTCATGACCTATTTTCACTGGCCGTGTCTCACATGTTGGCACTCAGGATAAGATAGTGTAGGAGACACTATGGCGTATCCACATTACCAGAGGATCCTCCTAGGCTATGGTGATTCTCCCATGCCCCATTATGCCAGCATAATGCACAGCTCAATGTGTTTCATGTCCCCCTCTGTACCCAAATCACAGAGGATGTGAGACTATTACAGCCCTACCCAGAGAACTGGGCTCTTTAGCTTAAGCAGTAGAGAGAGAGAGAGAGAGAGACTTATGCTGTTAGCTCTGGAGGCTCCTAATTCAATCCCTGATGGCAGCCATGATGGTGGCCATTGCACCAACACAATGAAAGCAGCCACAGCACAGACAAGGATTAAAACACTAGCCTCAGTTGAACTGAAAAACTACCTGGCATGAAAACAGTCTGACTATCACGTATCAAGTAATTCTGGCCTCTCTTAACATTGCTAAGTAAGCTAGTAGGTGATATTTTTTAAATCTGTGTTTAGCAAGAAATAGACCCGTAGGACATGCACACTAAAGTGTCCTTAACATTGTTTCAAAATTAAATAAATATGGACCATTTACATGGTGCCTGGAATTGATCTGATTTAACAGTAATATTTTAATGTATTTAACAGTCAGTATGCCAGGAGGCAGCCTGTCTTTAATAGTAATTGTGTCACAGATCAACCACCTGAGACAAGAGCTTTGCTGCTACAGAGATCTCAAAACACTTCCATGATTGCTGTCTTTGGTTATGAGAGAGTTGATCAATCTGCTCTGGCAGGAGATATGGTAGTTTTAATTTGATTTGGAATTGTACTATTTGACACTTGGTTCTTCCTGCTTCTGAGGTGTATAGCCATGACAGTACCTTACTATCATTGAGGTTTATGATCAACTATGGCTGCAACATTGATTGTGTAGGAAGGCGATTCCATATGCATCCCCGTTTGTCAGCTAATCTTATAAAATAATATTCAGCATGTTCCCTGCATTTTTTTCCCCAGCTGTAACTCCAGCTCTAGCTGTTTTTAGGACAGACCTTTTCTATTCTTAGCAAACAAGGTCAGTATGCTTTGTGGGCTTTTTACATTACTCTTATAAATTCATTTGGCTATGATTTTGCCTTCAAGTGCCAGTCATGTTGGCAAAAGTCTTGACTTTTGAGGCTGGGAGTGGAAATTACTGGATTTCCATTACTTGCATCTGAAGAAGTGAGGTTCTTACCCACGAAAGCTTATGCTCCCAATACTTCTGTTAGTCTTAAAGGTGCCACAGGACCTTCTGTTGCTTTTTACAGATTCAGACTAACACGGCTACCCCTCTGATACTTGATTATATCTGTGTTATGGTTGGTTTCCTTATACAGTTTGAAGTCAGGGCTCCTCATGCTCCTACCATCAGAGTAGTGACTTAGTGCACCCATAGAGACTAATGGACCCATGTTGTTGCTAGAGAAACTACTGTACTAACTATTACATTTGTCAATGGGATACAATGACTCCTCATGTCCTCAATCGCCACAGGATTCCTAAGCATGCTCTCCTGGGCCCTGACTCTGCTCATATTGAAATCAATGACAACTCAGTTACATCAGTGGAATAGGGATCAGATCCATAATGAGTTATTGGCACGAGTCAAACCAGTATAGAGACTACCAGTGACAAATATATACGTGTGTGTATGTATGACAAAGGACAGAGAACCCTTGATCATCATCCTATTACAGTGCAGAGAGATTGCAGAATAAAGAGCTTTGTAGGGGCTTATTTGCATTCATGCAATCTCATCCAGCAGAAGTGCTCTAGGTGGTAGCAGGTAAAAGTGGTCATCACTTGGAAAAAGTTGAATATTTTTTGCTCTGAGGATTTTTCTATGCCCCAGCCTATGGGGAAGCACTAAAATCCATGAGATTTCATTGCAGATTTCAGGATATCCAAGCATTTGTAGAGTCTTAATCCTCTTTCCCTTTGTAGGATGACATCCTATTTCCCTAATCAAAGGATACCATGGAAACTCCATGAGTTGTCCTGCCGATTTTCCCTTTTGACTTTATCCCTCTTGAGGATTTTCAGGAAATCTGGCCCAGAATCTATTAGTGGGACACTGGAAATTGTACAATGCAGCACAGCATTAAACTCAATATTCAGTGTGTGGAAGCCTGCACCTTTCTATGCACCTGGGGTCCATACAAGACAAAAAGCACATCACAAAACAGGAAGCATCTGCATATCAAACAAGCACCTTGTTTTTACCCATGTTAAAGAAATGTATAAAGTTTAAGTCTGTATAAATTAAAATGCCTAATACTATTCCTGATTTACAAGCTAACAGTTGTTTGAAATCTATATAAGATATTAAGATACAGAAAACCTCTGAAGGAAACATTAATAGTAATGTTATTATGTGTAAGAATTGTTATTAATTACATGTTTGGTTTTGTTTAAAAAAAAAACCTGAGTATCATTTCTAAACTATTTAACATAATAAAAGAAGGAACATCTAGCCTAACAAATCTGTTGCAAAAAGTATGGAGAGACTGGGTATCTATAATCAACTTATGGTATCTGAGCTCCCAATGTCAACGTTTCAAATCGTAGTATGGCAGGCTGTGCTACTCCTAAAAAGTTTGCAGGAAGGGTCAATTCTATCCCATATGCTTCATAAAACTGGTCTTTAGTTCTTCTCATTTGGTTCTTATCATTCTTATCACTTTGAAAAAAGATTTCATACCTCAGAGTATTACAAGAAATAATAAACCATCAGTCAATGTTGGGGGGTTATTGTCATTTGTCAAACTTTCCAGAATCATCAGTCATACAATAGACCAGGGGTCGGCAACGTTTGGCACGCGGCTCGCCAGGGTAAGCACCCTAGCGGACCGGGCCAGTTTACTTACCTGCTGACGCGGCAGGTTCGGCCGATCGCGGCCCCCACTCGCCGCGGTTCGCCGTCCCGGGCCAATGGGGGCGGCGGGAAGCCGCGGCCAGCTCACCCCTCGCACGCGCCGCTTCTCGCCGCCCCCATTGGCCCGGGACGGCGAACCGCGGCCAGTGGGGGCCGCGATCGGCCGAACCTGCCGCGTCAGCAGGTAAATAAACTGGCCCGGCCCGCTAGGGTGCTTACCCTGGCGAGCCGCGTGCCGAACGTTGCCGACCCCTGCAATAGACAGTTGAATCATAAGATTTTACTCTGGAGCCACATTATTGCTGATCCTCTCCCAAAGCAAGCAAGCTAAACTCAGTAGTTGGATGCAGTTCCAATCTTTCCAGTCATATACATTTTAAATAAAACTACTCTTCTGTTTTGCCCTATTATTCAATAAAGTGTTCCCAACACTATACTTTTCATAAACAAGTTAATATCATTTAAACATTAGAGTTTGAACTGAGGAACAGAGAGTGGCAAATGCAAGAGTTTGAGTCTTATGTCAATGAAACTAGTATTATTACTGATTTGTATTCCAATATCACTCAAACACCCCAATCCAGATTGAGACCACATTGTGCTAGATGCAAACATATAGGATGACGTGGTCCCTGCCCCAAAGAATTTTCAGTCTAATCTGAGACAAGGCATAATCAGCAAGTGTAACAAAAAATAGGAGGGAGGAAGGACAACAAAAGAAATTGTAATATTCACATGGGTTTACAGCGGTTCCAAGGTGTATTTCTACAAACTATGGGAGGTCTCAGAGGTCCCCATATGGGACGATAGCCCAGTAGCTCTGCATAGCTCATTGACTAACAGCTCTGCCCCTGACTTCCCGCATGCTCCAACGGAGAGAGGATGACTTCATGGTACACATGGGGCTGCAGAGACCCACTGAAAGTCATCTCTTCTTTCTGGATTCCTCTGCACATCAAAAAAGCATTTTTGAACAATTTGTGCATTTACAGGAGCTGCAAGGGTAGGCCCTTTGTCAGTAACAGTCTGTTAGTATAGATTCTGTATTGTTAAAAGAGGCATCTCCAAAGATACTTTGTTGTAACACAACAGTACAAACTCATTCCATCACTGAACATTTCAGAAATGTCATTAAGGACACACCTGTTACAAAACCAGCTATGATCCTATACACGACCACAGTTGCATGAGCTTAAATTGCTAAAGACAAAGAACTCAGTATCTCTTTTGGGATGACGACAAGTCAGAGATTCAATTCAAGGCATAAATAATGAGAAAAGATAAGATGATGGAAGAACGTCATGAACCATAAAGCCTAAGAGCAGATATTGTAGGTGATAACTGTTACTTAAATATGGCTTGCAATTGTATTGGGAATGGTGTAGTTACACTTAGGAGGATACAAGTGCTTTTCTAACTTGGAGACAAGGGGTTAACTTTACCCCAGTGCAGGGAGCCTGCACAAATCCTTATGCACTACAGAAGAACCATATTAAGGAACTAAAGTGGGACTTAAGTGCTATATAAGGTGTGGTGTCGGCATTTTGCAGTGTGGTTAATATCACTCTGGGGCAAAGTTCACCAAAGGTACATATTTGTCTATCTACCCGCTGAACATGTGTGCGAAGCATGCAGTACACAAACACCTCAAGAAACAGAAGTGGGAGAGAAGGGCTATCGCCACTTAATGTATACAACACTCATGGAGGAAATCCCCTTAAGGACTTTGCATTGAAAGTTACTGAGTAAGCATGTCTGAGTGTGTGAATTTGAAGAGCCACACTAGAAGTGAAACTGCATGTTTCATGAGAGGAACTAGTTTCTCATCTTTCTTTCTCTTGCCCTTCATTTCTCCGATGTGTTAGCTAGATAATGAAAACCCATTCCAGACTCTCTCATTTATTGCTGGGGAAAGAGTGGGAGTGTTAACTAGTTGAAGATGAGTAATTTTTCCACTGACGGATGGTATAAAAAGGTAGCAAATGTTTCACCTCCACCATCAATTCATACTGACATCAAAATTTCCCATTTTCAAAGAGCTGCATAGAATTTAGCCATTCAGTTTGAATTAACTCACATTAAGAATAATAGTGATTCAGTAGCTAAACCCAGGCATTTCTTTGAAAATTTAGGGCATATTGTTTTATGGAAAATCATTTATTTTACGTGGTTTTATATATAGGTATCACAATTGATACACGGTCTAAATCAGGGGTCGGCAACATTTGGCACGCGGCTCGCCAGGGTAAGCACCCTGGCGGGCCGGGCCAGTTTATTTACCTGCTGACGTGGAAGGTTCGGCCGATCGCGGACCCCACTGGCCACAGTTCGCCGTCCTGGGCCAATGGGGGCGGCGGGAAGCCGCGGCCAGCTCATCCCTCGCCCACGCCGCTTCTCGCCGCCCCCATTGGCCTGGGACGGCAAACCGCGGCCAGTGGGGGCCGCGATCGGCCGAACCTGCCGCGTCAGCAGGTAAATAAACTGGCCCGGCCCGCTAGGGTGCTTACCCTGGCGAGCCGCGTGCCAAACGTTGCCGACCCCTGGTCTAAATTAAGTAAAGCAATTACCAGCATTGATGTCATGGTCCTTTCTCTGTGGCAATATCTGACACCACAACAACTGCAGCTGGTTTCCAGATAAAGTAAACCTATAGCATGGATAACTAAAAATATTTGGAACTATGTTAAAGAAAGAATACAATCCAAAGCAAGCATCAATCCCTCAAACACCTCTAAAAAGAGAAGCAGCAAAAAAATCTGTATTTAAAAAAAGGGACAAATTAGTAAAAAGCAGCACAAGAAAAGACAAGAGGAAAGTCTATGGATATGTAGCAATGCGGGACTCACCCCTGCAGCACCTCCTGCTGGTCGTCCAGGGAATTAGCTCTTCCAGCCTCCGGAGCACCCTCTGCAGGCCGGTGTCCCGCTTGCCGCTTGGCCCCCGTGTCCCTCCCAGACCCGGTGCCCTGTTATCTTTGGGGTGCTGCCCCCTGGCAATGCCCCCACAGTCTCAGGGTCTCCCCTCCCCGGGGAACCCCCAACCCTCTATCCCCACCTCGCCTCAGTCGTAGGCTACTGCCAGACACCAACTAGCCCCTGCGCCCTGGGGCAGACTGCAGTGTCAACCATTCATCATAGGCAAGGTTGGGTCTGGACCTGCTGCCTCTCTCTGCAACCCAGTGCCTCTATGGGGCCTTGGAGTTGCCAACCTGGAGCTCCCCAGCCCCTCTGGCCTTTCCCCAGCCCTGCCTTTCTCTAGGTACCCTGAGCTTCCCAGCAGCCAGGCCCTGCTCTCTCCCAGCCTAGAGAGAGACTCATTTTGGGCCTCTGGCTCACAGCCTTCTTATAAGGGCCAGCTGGGCCCTCATTAAGCCAGCCACAGCTGTGGCTGCTTTCCAATCAGCCCAGCCTTTCCCCTGCCACAGCCCTCTGCCAGGGCTGTTTTAAGCCCTTCCGGGCAGGAGCGGAGGACCACCCCACTACAGGATAACATCACCAAAGAAGCTGAAGCAGCTGCTGAAAGAGGTAATAGTGACACACTTTACCAACAAAGTTCCAACTGCTACTGCTGAGCTTACACCCGTTAAGGATAAACAAAGGAAAGACCTTAATAACAGAAAAAGCAGAAAGCAATGGGCAGAGCACTTTCAAGAGATGCTACACAGACCAACATCAGAAGAAACTATTGACTTTGACAAAGGAATTAAACACTCAATTAGATATCATAACATTTCACATCAAAAAACAAAAATGAAAGACGACAAAAATGAAATCATAGTATCATCTTAAGTAGAAGAAAGGAAGTGACTGAGGCAAAGGGAAGAGCATGCTGGATTTCATCCCTGAAGACTGTATGTAGACCAGATTTTCCCCTAAGAATAATCATCAAAGAGAGCACTGAAAGGCAAAAACCACTCATCATAAACTTCATAGGTTTTTAAGAAAACATTTGGAAAGATTTTGTTGCATTCACTCTTGAACTTCAAGTGTTATGGTTAGTCAACAAAAATAATTATCAAGGCTTTATGTGAAAGGTGCAGCTTGCACCGTTAATATAAACTCAGACTTGAGTGAATAGTTCAATGTAGACAACGTCTACATTGTATTCTCTCACCTCTGATGTTTGGCATTACCATCGACTTCATTATGAGGAAGTGTAAATGGATACAACACAGGCACTGCATAGCTTAATAACAGTACACTGGATGGTTTAGACTTTGCTGATGACAGCTGTAAATGGCAGTTCAGCCAATATGCAAGTGAAGAATGAAAGAGATGAGATTATTAATCAGTTATTAAAAAAACAAATCTAATGATAATTCCAGCAACTCCCAATTCAAGTATTATTTTAGAAGGCAAAGGAATACGAGAAGTGAATCAGTTCACATGCTTGGCAGTAATGTGCAAATCAATGGATATATCCCGAAGGAAATAATGTCACGAATTGGCAAAGCAACAGCCGCATTCAAAAAACTTAAACAAGATTTGGATATCTAAAATCTACAACTTGAAGACCAAAGTATGAATATTCAACTCAAAGTTATTTCCACCTCAACATCTGGATATAAAAGCTGGAAGTCCACCAGAGGCACAGATGTCTAAATGCCTTAGAAAGCAAATGCTTCAGAAAAATATTAGGTATTACACTGTATTAATTTATAACAAAGGCTAAGATTCATCAGAAACTTCAACAATCCTTTCTCTTCAAAGTTATCTGAGACATGGGCTAAGAATGAAGCCATGACAAGTGTGTGATTGGGCAGCTGCAGGAACATGCAAAAAGGGCCAACCAAAAGAGTCCCTCTGTTGAACAGCACTCAGAGAGGGAAAACTTCTGGGACTTAACAGAGAGAACATGCAAAAATTGGCCCAGGATTGACAAGGATGATGGGGTCTTGTTTGTGCCCCATGCAAACTTTGACAGCATGAGAAAGATTCAGATTCAGAATTACCAACTTTGGAATTTGAATTACCCTTGCAATAGTTACAATGGCATCTCTAATGACCAGGATCTCAATTTTATGTCACATCTATTACGTCACATCTAAAGATACTTCTAGAAGCACAGGTGCCCATGACACAATTTCCTTCTGCTGAATCATTAGCACACTTTCTGCAGCCCCTAAAGTGCCATTTTGCTTGTCTCCAATGCAACAAATGACCCAACTCACTGCTGGTTAACTGTGAAGCTGAGCAGGAGCGCTACTCAAGGTTGCATGGTTACAGACTCTCCAGAGGTACTTCTAATCAAGTAGAGAACCAACAGTGATCAACTGTGAATTAAGTAAATAACCCGACAGCTCCCAAATGAAACAGCATTATGTACCATTCTTAACCCTCTAGACTTCCGGATGGGAAGTTGCATATTTAATTCATATACCTTCTTCTGGAATCTATCCTAACATTCAACCACCTGGCTTGTCCATCTTGACTATTTAATACAAGTCCTCCTTTGCAGTCAGACAGCTGAAGCAGCACCTTTCTGTCATGTGTAAAAGACTATTGTTCTGGAAGTACAAGAGCCATTAAGCAGGTTAAACCCACACTCACTTTGTTTCTTATAAGGAGAAACTTCACCAACAATTACAACTCCCAATTTGATTGATAGTTTTCTGTTTTAAAAGATAAGTAAAAGAGCTGGATTATATTTATAAGTTCTAAATTTATGTGGTATCATTTTTCATAGAAAATATTTTTGTAGATTAATGATCTCCGGGCTGGTTCAGTCATGCTTTGAGGGAAACGATATGCAGTGTGTGAAAATGAATTAATCCATTGTCTCTGACTCCAGTACTGGGCCACTGGATTCAACTAAACTCAGACTAAGCAATTTTATTGAGGCAATCAGCTTTTATGTCAATGCAGCAAATTATTAAACTGACCTCAAAGGTTTCCTAGAATTAATATAAAACAATACTTTAATAGGGACAAGATATAGGATCTTAAGTCCATATTTAGGCTGCTCAGTAAGTGCGGTGATTTTCAAAAATGCTGAGTACTTGACTTCAAAGGGTGCTTGCTGGGTGCTTAGCACTTTTGCAAATCACACTACTTATTTAGGAATCTAACTTTTGGCTTCTTTTTCTGAAAAATATTACAGATTCATTGGTGTTTGATGCCAGAAGGGACATGTCGTTTTGCAGAGCACACAAATTCACCTAGGGATTCTTGTATCTAACCTAAAAACTTGAGGTTGAATTAGATCAGGGGTCGGCAACGTTTGGCACGCGGCTCGCCAGGGTAAGCACCCTAGCGGGCCGGGCCAGTTTATTTACCTGCTGACGCAGCAGGTTCGGCCAATCGCGGCCCCCACTGGCCGTGGTTCGCCGTCCCGGGCCAATGGGGGCGGCGGGAAGCGGCGCGGGCGAGGGATGTGCTGGCTGCGGCTTCCCGTCGCCCCCATTGGCCCGGGACAGTGAACCACGGCCAGTGGGGGCCGCGATCGGCCGAACCTGCCGTGTCAGCAGGTAAATAAACTGGCCCGGCCCGCTAGGGTGCTTACCCTGGCGAGCCGCGTGCCAAACGTTGCCGACCCCTGAACTAGAGCATTAGCACGTGCAACACCCAGTGGTCTCCCATCCAAGTACTAACTAGGTTTGTTACTGTTTAGCTTCTAAGATCTGCTAAGAGTAAATACATTCAGTCTGATATGGCCCTCGGTCTTGTCACCTACTCTGGGCAAGGACATGTTGTACTTGAAAACACTTTTACTATGCTCTACCTGGTCCCAGGAACAGTGCAGATCATTGCACACATGTAAAGTCAACTTGTGACAATGGATACTAGAACACAATGCCAACTATTAGGTTGTTAATTTTGACATTTTAATTTATGTGGTTTAATTTGTCATTAATCAAGCTGTAGCCTTATCAAATTATACTACGGTATTTGTAAGATGTTTGCCATCTCACAAGTTTTCTCAGATAAAGAATCCTTTTGCAGTCTGTATATAGGGTTATGCTGTGGCACAGCACCTCCTTCCATACCCCTGCCAGACACTGCAATGGTTGAACAAAGAATATTTCATTCTCTACCCTAAAAAAATATATATACAGAAATAAAGGAGCAGTTGAGGAAAACAAGCTGCTAACCAAAGAGATCACTGTTTGATTATAGACACTCATCTAGAATAGACTGCCTGGTGGAGAAGACATGACTGCATTACAGACTTCCAAATGTAAAACAGCTTGTCGTAACATAAATATGTAACCCTAAATAGATTGCCAAAGAAGGAAACCACGTCTTTTCTTTATTTTGGCATTGTGTCTCATCAAGATGGCCTTCTCATGTCGAGTTCACAAAGAGACACCTCAAAAACAACCTACAAACAGACACCAAGTTTATATTTCTTTTTCCTTTAAAAGAAAATAATGTAAAGAACAGTGTTGCTGTGGCCAGCAAGGCACCTCTCCAGCATGCAATTACAATTGAAAAGAGTTACAGCTGCAATCTAGCTGAAGAAATTGTCTTATCTGCTTCACGAATGTACCCTGGGGAGGATTCTTAAATGCTATTTTATATCCCCGGAGAAGTGTAACACAGAGACAATGATGAAAAAGGCATCTGTTTTAGATGTGTATAACTCTAACCGCTAACATGGGCTGTGTGCTCTGTCTGGGGATAGTATGACTTTTGCTCATTAACATTTAATCATATGCTGTACTATCTTTTATTCACCGTTTACAAGTTTAAATAAGACCTCAGTATAGCCCATTATCAGCATTCAGTGAAGGTATTTTTAAATCAGTGTTGAACCAGGTCATGCAATTCATTCAGTTTGTTTAAAAAAAGGGGAAAAGTCTTCAAGTTCATTTAATTTCTGCCAGCTGAATCTTCCTGAGTTGAGTGAAGCACCATAGACTGTAATTAGGTAAGAAGGACTATCCCAATGGCAACAAGGCCTGGGATAGGACCAGTAAAAAGCAGTTTCAGCTGAAACTGGTTTGGAAAGTGTTCATTGAAATAATTTTCCTGTTTTTTTAACAACTCTAGTTTCAAACAACGTATATTTTTTAAAAGCAAGTTTAAAAAATAATCTGGAGCATTTTGAGTCTTTACCAGATCACTAAGGAGGGGAGAGAGATTTTCTGTCAAAGTCAGGTCATGGGAGGCCTGTGGGCATGAGGTGAGCTACTCAGTATCTGGGCCAAAAGGTCAATGATCAGTCCAGGGCCAGGCCAGGTCAAACCCACAGTGTCAGAGTGCGTTACCAAATTAAGAGCATGAGACAAAAATTGGGGTCAGGGCAAGCCAGACCAGGCCGGGATCTTTCTTTGGCATCAGCAATAAGCCAAAGACAGTAAGCAAGATCAGGGTTGGGAGCTGGAGCAAGGTCAAGAGCCAAGAGTCTGTGATCCAGGTGAATCACAGTGAGGAATGGCAAGCAGGGTCTGAGGCAGAAGCACACTGGAGATCTGTGTTGCTCAAACAACTACACCTCTACCCCGATACAACGAGGGCCGGGCCAGTTTATTTACCTGCTGATGCGGCAGATTCGGCCGATCGCGGTCCCCACTGGCCGCGGTTCGCCGTCCCGGGCCAATGGGGGCGGCGAGAAGCAGCACGGGCGAGAGATGTGCTGCCACGGCTTCCCGCCGCCCCCATTGGCCCAGGACGGCGAACCGCGGCCAGTGGGGACCGCGATCGGCCGAACCCTGGCGAGCCGCGTGCCAAACTTTGCCGACCCCTGTGCTAGTGCCTAGGAGGCCCAGACATGAAACCCCAATGTGCTAGATTCTGTACAAACACAGAACAAAAAGATGGTCCCTAACCCAAAGAGCTTACAATCTCTCAGCCCCCTTTGTGCTAGAGCAGGTATTCAAACAATTACCCTTCCCTTGATTCAGCCTCCTTTCAGGTCAGAATTGTTTCAAAGAGCCCGCTAGAGACTGTTTCCAAATTAACATTCTCCACTCATTCAATTCACATCACCTTGCAGTCCTGACTGGCAAAGTTTTGGAAACAGAGAGAAAAGCATGAGATAAAAATTGTTTGAATTGTGAATCCACCCAGACCAGTACTACAAAAAATATGGCTAGCAAGGCACAAGGCTTATGCCACAAAGCATTTGATAGTTAGTAAGCCCTTGGTCTGATCAAGCAACAAAGCAGGCTGTCATTTTCAGGTCAGTCGGTCCATGTTCCTTGGCATGTCATTCAAAACACCCAGCCGAATGTAGAGATGGGAGTCATTTGTTCTTCCAACAACTAACTCTTGTATCTAGAGAGTCTGGTTACACACACCTCTTTCAAACTCCAAGCTTGCCTGAGTCATGTTTCATCTGAGCCCTTAAGAGGCATGGAAGAAAGATAAAGTCCTCATGAATTACCCACCTCCAATGCCACATGAATAGTAAGTACTGTAGTCTTAATGAGTCTCAATCCACACCTCTGAGGATAAGCATAGACATGTTAGCTAGGCAATCCCATCCCAAGATAATCAGAGTTGCAGGTTCTCAGTGTATCTTCAAAGGGCAGTGTGGGTGCTCAGCACCTCTCAGGATTTGGGCCATGTACCTTGTAAACACTGACGGAAAACATTAATACAAAACTGGAAATCATCTCTCTAGACAAAGCTGCCAGTTTCTATCACATTTTCCCAGGCACAAATGGAGAGGAAATAGTGTCCCAGATGGTAAAAAAATGAAATTGATAAAAAAAATTAATAAAAATATGGGAGGAAAGGAGTTTACTTTCAATATTTGCTATCCAAACACTATATACACCAAAGGCCCAGTTCTGTAGTTGCTCTGGCTGAGAAATGCCTATGGAATCAAGCCCCAGTATTGTAGGAATTTGAATATGTAGAGTACCCAAGCAGCACCTGCTTGTTTGCTTATCTTCATTCTTCTCTACTCACAGCTAGCAGAACTGTCACCTTGTAACCACTATTAGGAAGAAATGTAACATGAATTTTCACTTCACTCTTTCCCTGCAATTAAAGCAGTGGACTGGGACTTTGGAAATGTCAGTTCATATCTAAGCCCTGCCACAGACTTCCTGTGTGACCCTTAATCTCTCTGTTCAGTTCCCATCTGTAAAATAAGGATAATATTGCTCCCTTTCTCCCACCCTTTGTTTATTTAGATTGTGAGCTTTTTGGGAAGGGACTATCTCTTACTATGTGTCTGTATAGTGCCTAGTACAGGGGTCGGCAACGTTTGGCACGCGGCTCGCCAGGGTAAGCACCCTAGCGGGCAGGGCAAGTTTATTTACCTGCTGACGCGACAGGTTCGGCTGATCGCAGCCCCCACTCGCCGCGGTTCGCCGTCCCAGGCCAATGGGGGCGGCGGGAAGCGGCGCGGGCGAGGGATGTGCGTCAGCAGGTAAATAAACTGGCCCGGCCCGCTAGGGGGCTTACCCTGGCGAGCCGCATGCCAAAAGTTGCCGACCCCTGGCCTAGTACAATGGGACCCTTACTTCAGTTGAGGCATCTAGGTACTAATATAGTACAAATAACAATAATAATAAATAAGGTTCAGCCAGATGGCTTTTTTCTGGGATTTTCCAATGTGAAAAAGTTAACAGGAATATGGCAGGTCAGTGTATGCAAAACTTAAGGAGATTTTCTAAAAAGACCAAGAGGCATCATCCTGAAATTCAATTCTTATTGCATCTAAAATATTGATACAAATCTCTGCATCATTAAAATATTGGTTACCACCATATATAGAGCCCAATTCCAGAGAATGTAATTAGGTACAGCATATAGGCAAACTGAAACTGTGGTGAAAATTAGTGATTTTGAAATACAGAAGAAACAAGAGAAAACGTAGTACATCTCTGTAGGAATGTAAGTATCTTTAGATATCTGAGACCATAAGCCTACTTCCAACATGGAGATTACCCTGACAACTACTTGCCAATTTTTACTTTTGATCCTAGAAATATCCCATCCAGAAATGCTTCATTGTGGGCATAGGTTTCATAACCTAAACACTATACTCTACATACTATAAGTATTTCGGACTAAATTTCAAGCCATTTTCAATCTGATATCCTTATTTGTGCATGAAATTTTGTGCATGAAATTATTGCATTTACAGTAAAAATATCCTATTGTTACATGCTTTCCATTTACAGAGGGTCAAATTCTCTGCTAATAGAAATAAGTAGAGCGGTATTGATATACAAGGACTTATCCACACGGCAAGTTAGCACGCGGCAAAGTCCCAGTGCACCGTAGTATCATCCACTCAAGACATTACTGTGTTGCAAGGTGGCATGCTGTAGATACACACAATGGCTTGCTGTGCAGTAATTTGCTGTGTAGACAAGCACTAAGGAAATGCAACAATTTACAAGAGCAGAAAATTTGACCTAGTCTCTTTATTTTATAAGGAAGTCTTATAGGTTATATTTACACTGGAATAAAACACCCACAACCTGGACATGGCTGGCTCAAGTCAGCTGACTCGGGCTTGCAGGGCTCAAAATTGCTCTGTAGACTTTCAGGCTCAGGCTGGAGCCTGGGCTCTGGGGCCCTCCCCCTCGTGGGGTCCCAGAGATCGGATTCCAGCCTGAGCCCAAACATCTGCAAAGCAATTTTATGGTGCCACAGCCTGAGCCCCATGAGCCCAAGTCAGTTGACTCAAGTCAGCCAGAAACTGGACTTGCAGCATCTGCCTTAAAAATGTGCTTCAGTATTGGGGTTTTGGGATTCATTTATGAGTGATATTTTGTAAATCAAATGATTCAGCTAAGAAGTTACAGTCCATGTTAGATTTAGATGGGGTATTCACCCTGTGTGCATTAAGAGAACAACAATGTACAGTCATCTCATGCTGGTTTGAGATTTCTAAATAAAGAATCAAATGTAGCTCATCTCACAATGCTTATATAGTGGAATTACTACTCAATATCATTTTAGTACACATTAGTGATATTAACAGGGCAGCCATTTGAGTTGGTGGAGTCCTAATTGAAGACTATAAAAGGTTCAGTATTATGTGTGTTATCAAGATGGCCAGCTATGGAACAGTGGTGGTGACCTGCAAGGGATGTGCCATGTTCTCTTTTCTTTCTGAAGACAGAAAGGATTTCCTGTGCATAGAGTGCAAGTTGGTGGCTGTGCTTGGGGAAAAGATTCTTGAATTAGATGGGTAAGTTGAGACACTAGTGAGAATCAGAGAAGCTGAGGAGTTCCTAGATAGCCAAGGAAACAGCAGTACCACAGGTTCAAGGTAGAATAGAGTTGGCCATCAAGGAATCAGAGACAGAGAACTCAGAGAGAAGACCTGGAGGTTCATAACCATCAGAGTCAGGAGGTCACAGCAGCATTCTACATCGCTGGTGGCAGATGACGATGAGCAAAGTTGGCCACCAGAGAGAAGAAGACAGCTACAAGTTTCAAATCAATATCAGGTCCTCAACATGGAAACTTTGGAAGGTACTTCTCAAGATCCAGCAGGTCCAAGGGAACAGAGAGATATACAGGACACGGGAGGTGGATGGCAGCTCAGCCCAACCTTTAAGAAAAAGCAATCTTGCCCACAAAGAGTTCTCCAACTGTCCAAGGAAGACAGATAACCCTTGTTGGAGATTCAACACTCAGAAGAATCAAAAGAACATTCTGCAAAGGACAGGCAGATACCAGGACAAGACATCACTCAGATTGGATAGGCTTATGAAGTTGATGGGCCAAGGATCCATAGTTCATATTAGCACTAATGACACTGCTTTGTGGGATATCTCACAGATAGTAGATTACTTCAGGGAACTCAGAAGGATGCTGAAGAAGAAGAATATCCAAGCAATCTTCTCTGAGTGAAGGAAGACAGAAGATTCTGGAATTGAATTGCTGGCTATGTAATCAAATGTAGGTAAGGAGTGTAGGGTTTGGGTTTTGTGGAACATTGGTTTATCCTCTATCAGGAGAGGAGGCTGTATAGGTTGGATGGCCTCCACCTTGGTTGATGGGAACCAATCTCATTGGTCTGGCTAGAGTAGTCAGGAAAGGGTTAAACTAACAGCATAAGGGGAGGGTAAAAAGAGGGAAGATATGAGCACTCAGAACAAAACCAAGAAGTTTAGAACAAAATTAATCAAGGAATCAAAGGAAATGAAGAGAAAAAATTCCTGAAGTGCCTATACACCAATGCTAGGAGCCTGGATAACAAACAAGAGGAATTCAAATTGCTCATTTATGAGCATAAATTTAATCTAGTTGGCATTACTGAAACCCAGGAGGACGATTTGCACAATTGGAATGTTAAAATGAATGGTTAAAACCTATTTAGGAAGGACTGAGTGGGCAAAAGGGAGGGGAAGTGACACTCTATGTCAAAAATGGCATTACCTGTTTCTGAGTCACTGATAACGCAGAAGGAAATGATTTTGAATACTTATGGATCAATGTTCCTAACAGATAAAAGCACAAGAGAAGGTACTAGTTGGTGTCTGCTACAAACCACCGAATCATACCAGAGAACAGAAAGGGCCACCTCCTTACGCACCTACCTATCATGTGTAGGAAAGAAACAGAGATCATGAGGGACTTCAGTTTGAGTGACATATGCTGAGGGTTTCATTATAAACTACAGCTGATGAAAACAACAAGGAGTCTGGTGGCACCTTAAAGACTAACAGATTTATTTGGGCATAAGCTTTCGTGGGTAAAAACCTCACTTCTTCAGCTGATGAGTCATTCCTAAGCTAGGCTTCTGCCAACCCACAAACCAGGAGCTGGTCTGGTGACTCAAGGCAGCTATATAAACCTCACAGGAGAAATAGCAGTTCAGTCTGCTCAATGCCACTTCATGGCTTGGAATTTTCCCATGCCTGATAGTGGTAACAGACTTCACAAGCCTTAGCCTGTTCCAGTCTTCCTCTTGCTCTGGCCATTTCTAGCCCTGCTCCAGCCTCGCTGTTACTCCAGCCTTGTCCCACCCCTAGCTCTGGATTCCTAATTCTGGCTCTGAAGCCTGGCTCTGCCCACTAGGCCCAACCATCCCCATTCACAGTTTCTGGCATGCATGCTGCCAGTACTAAAACATCCTTGGAATTTCCGAACATTATAGATGACAGTTTCCTAACTCAGAAAGTGTTGCAGCCAGCATGGGGGAATTCTTTATTAGACTTTGTCCTAAAAGATAAAGAACTGATCAAAGAACTAAAAATTAATGGTAGCTTAGGTAAAAGTGATCATGACTCGATCACACTTATGTGCAAGCAAAATACATTCCAGACCAGTAATATATGTACCTGATGCTTAAATAGGAACAATTTCACAAAGCTGAAAACAATTATGAGCCAAATCAACTGGGAGGAAAAATTTAATCAGAAAAATGTGAGTGACAATTGGGAATCATTTAAGAACACCTTATTAGATGCCCAAAAAGCTACAAATCGAGGAAGAAGGTGAGGAAGAAGATTGGTTAAAAACCCAACCTGGTTTAGAGGGCAAATGAAGGCAGCTATGGTAGAATTATTAATAAGGCAGAAGTGTTCAATAAATATTTCTGTTCTGTATTTGGGGGGGGAATGCTCTTTCCATTCCACTAGTCTCTCCGGAGGATGTTAAATAGAAGCTACGAAAGTCACATTTTTAAATCAGCAGGTCCAGAGAACTTGCATCCAAGAGTTTTAAAAAAGCTGGGGGGAGGAGCTCGCCGGACAGTTAATGATGATATTCAATAAGCCTCGCAGCAGCGGGGAAGCTAAAGTTGTACCAATTTTTTTTAAAGGGTGACCTGGGTAATTATAGGCCTGTCAGCCTGACACTGATCCAAGGCAAGATAATGGAGTGGCTGATATAGGATTCAATTAATAAATTGGAGAATAATGTAATGCAAATCAACATGTGTTTATGGAAAATAGATCCTGTCAAATTAATTTGATGGTTTTTTGGATGAGATTACAAGTTTGGGAGATAAAGGGAATAGTGTTGATGTAATATACTTCGACTTCTGTTAAATATTTGGTGTGATACTGCACAACATTTTGATTAAAAAGCTAGAATGACATACATTTAAATGGCACACATTATATGAAATAAAAACTGACTAACTGATAGGTCTAAAAATGTAATTGTAAATGGGGAAGTGTCATCAAGCCAATGTCCTTCCAATAGGGTCCTCCAGGGATCGGTTCTTGGCCTTGTGCTGTTTAACATTTTTATCAGTGACATGGAAGAAAACATAAAATCCCTGATAAAGTTTGCAGATGACACAAATTGGGGGAGCGGTAAATAATGAAGAGGACAGGTCACTAATAAAGAGCTATCTGGATTGCTTGGTAAACTGGGTGCAAGCAAACAAACAATATGTGCTTTAATTCGGCTAAATGTGTACATCTAGGAACAAAGAATGTAGGACATACTTACAGAATGGGGGAGTTTATCCTGGGAAGCAGTGACTCTGGAAAAAAAATTTGGTGTTCTGGTGGATAATTGGCTGAACTTGAGATCCCAATTTGACGCTGTGGCCAAAAGAACTAATGTGATCCTTGGACACATAAACAGAGAAATTTAAAGGAGGTGAAGAGAAGCTATTTTACCTCTGTATTTGCCACTGGCTCAACTGCTGCTGGAATACTGTTTCCAGTTCTGATGCCCAGAATTCAGGTAGGATGTTGATAAGTTGGAGAGGATTCAAAGAAGAACCACCAGAATGATTAAAGAATTAGAAAACTTGCCTTATAATGACAGACTCAAGTAGCTCAATCTATTTAGTTTAACAAAGAGAAGGTTAAAGGGTGACTTGATTACAGTCTATAAGTATCTGCCTAGGGAACAAATATTTAATAATAGCCTCTTCAGTCTAGTAGAGAAAGTATAACATGGCTGGAAGTTGAAGCTAAACAAATTCAGACTGGAAATAAGGTGTAAATTTTTGACAGTGAGGGTAATTAACCATTGGAACAATTTACCAAGGGTCATGGTGGAATCTCCATCACTGACCATTTTAAAATCTAGATTAGGGGGTTTTTTTTGTTTTTGTTTTTTAACATATGCCTTTGGAATTTTGGGGGGGAAGTTCTGTGGCTTATGTTATACAGGTAGCCAGTCTAGATGTGTTACACAGGTAGCCAGTCTTCTGGCAGTGGAACCTATGACTATATAAAAAACACAAAACATTGGGCATTTCTGTAAGGGATATTATGTCAAATCAGATCGCAGCTGTAATTTTTAAAAAGCTCTAGCTGCAATGTTTTAGATTGTATAAATTACATTTGATTTCGTTTATCATTCTGAATGGATTATGATTGAAATGAACATGTAAAGTAATTGCCCATGTTTGTCATGTGCCACCCTCCCCCTCGCCCCCAGAATCATTTGTAAACAAAACAAGATATCTCAAAGGAGTTTTCCAGGACAGAAAAAGTTAGATCATTTAAAATATAGGCTTTTTTGTCAGTTCCTGCCATTTAGATGTATTCTCTGGCAGCTCAGCCTTTAGCTGTAATGTCTTTCATTAGCAGGATAGTCAATGTCTGCAACTCTGTGTAGCTGAAACAAATTATTGTGTTTCTACAGTAAAAACTTCTTGGTACTAAAGAAATGTATTCAATTTCCACTGTTTTATCTCCATTTTTATAAAAACTGTTCCATGCCCAGTATGTTATATATATTCATGAAATCTACCTGCTTTTGATATTTCACAATATAAGTGATTTGGTGTGTGTTTTCTATTCTATTTGAAGGTGTCACCAAGCTTTATACGTTTTATGATAAATGCCTTCTAAAACTGTGTGGTTTTCTATTTTGTTTTGCCTTTTTCCCCCTCACTGCCATAGACATTTATTGCCAAGTGCACAAAGGATAGTTAGGTTACCAGTTGATTGACAGTGTAATAAAATATCACAATCCGTCTTTCTTATCTCACACAAAGTAATGTAAGCTAGTTTTATTACAGCAAAATGAAATCTGTGACTCTTGACACAGCTGTGTGTTACTGTGGCGTGCAGACAGAATACCTTTGGGTCTATTGCCTTACTGCTCAGCACACACCAATGTGTTTCGAATTTGCCAGAAGAGCATTTATTTCTCTACAATTGTTAATATGATTACAAGCACTTATTTACAGCATCAGAGTGAAAAGGCACGCTAGAGAAAAATTCCCACCAAAATCAAGAGCCTAATTACCAAGACATAAGACCCAACATTAAAAACTGTCCTATCAAGAACAGATCTATGGAGAGACTTGTCAGTCTGCAGGAGAAGGATGTAATGGCTGTGAAGAAATGATAGTTAGGTACCCTCTTTCATCTAGATTTGGAGCGTGACACACGAGAGCACATCATACTGAGTATACAGGAAGTGAGCAGGTTCTGACAACAATAGGAAAAAAAGCTAGCAGAGCCACAGCAAGCTATTCACCAGATGCTCTGACTGTTTTCACTAGCAGTCACCTCCTTATTCTTGAGCCCACTGTTGTTCATCTGTTAGGCACTAAAATGAAGCTACCCTCAAATTCAAAATGCCAGTGCAGGGACCTGCAGCTCTACTGCAAACATAGGGGCATATCTTTTACCCAGCACCAAGCCCAAACAAACAGGCTGGGCAGACAGGAAGAACAGAATCTTCCATCCTCATAAGGGTACCAATGGGATGCTCCATAATCATGTATGTGAGGGGTAATGGTCCAAGCAATTGTGGATAGGATAGGAGAGGAGTCAGTCCATGAGACATCCTATAAAAATGTACTCCACATGATGAAAACATTTGATGAGACTTGGACAAGATGACCTAACAGGCCTTTCTGATTTGAAAGGGGATGGAAAAATAAGAAGAAATGTCTTGGTCATTCATGATGGATCAATGAAGGAAATAAATGAAACAAAAAAACAAGGAGCCTTTACCCACTCCTCCCTTTCCAAATCTACCGTAGAAGTACTATATGACAGAGTATGGTGCTGGTAGCTAATTGCATTGGGAAACTAACTTCAACTGCCTCAAAAGCAAAAAGCCATCAATCTCCGAGGAAATGCTTTTCAACCAACTCAGGAGTGTTTTGACCTGCACCTTAGCCGAGCCAAGCTTTTGCCCAAATTTACGCATTGAATAAAATATTAATTTGGGCAAAAACAATAAAGCAAGCAACAAAATACTGTTTAAATAATCCAGTCCTTAAAATGGTTATTAAAATAACCACAGTTGAGCCTTTTGGTTATCTGCTAGGTATGTGTATGTCTACAAATGACTCATGCTTGATGTAATGCCACAGTTTAACACATCATTTTGATCACATCTGAACCCACACAGTCTCGTGTTTGTGTAACACTTAATAAAAGAAACCTTGAGACAGAACGAGTACTAACGTGCACAGAACAGCTGTGGTGATCAATGGACAAGTGTGAAAAAAAATTGACTATATGACTCAAGAGACCCTGCTTGCCTTGCTCATTCAAACAGCACGTTCTCAGCCCCTGGAATTAATTTTCAAAAGCTCTAACAGTACATAGCATTTTTGCAGTACTTTGCACTTTCAAGGAGCTGTAGAAAAACTAACTAAGCCAAACAATAACCCTAAAAGGTAGGCATTGTTTTGATTGTATAGATGGGGAAACTAAGACTCAGTTATATGTACTCATGCAATCATTCCTTACTTATGTAAATATTCTATTGAAGTCAATGAGATCACTCATGTAAAGTGACCATAAGTCCAAATTTTACCAGGACAGTCTTGTGTTTTCAGATAATGTCTTGACATTCCAGAAGCTTTTCAGGACCCCTGAAATGTCCCAGCTTTTCTTTTAATTAGCCAAATTTCCCATTGGCTTCAATGCATGATTAGGGTACTACCTGGGACTTAGGAGATGCAGGTTCAGTTTCCTGCTCTGCCATAGACTTCCTGTGTAACTGTTAGCAAATAACTTATGAGCTGACGCAAAGCTCACTGAGGTGAATGGGAGTCTTTCCTTTGACTTCAGTGGTTTGGGATCCTGCACTTAAGTCTCTCTGTGCCTCAGATCCCCATCTGTAAAATGGGGATAACAGTACTTCTCTCTCTCGTAAGGGTGATATGTGGATGAATACAATAAAAATATTTAAGATGCTCAGATACTATAGCAATGGGGGCCATATAAGATAGACAAGTATAACACCACCTTGCAGGATACACTCAGCTCCTCATAATGGTACCTCCTAAATAAGCCATAGCATAGAAAACAAAGTAAATCAGGTAGATTTTGTAAGTCTTTCAATTTTAGCAACAATCTGAGATGACATTAACAACACAGGGAAGGAACTTTTTTTAAAATTGGTTTCTATTTGACAGTGTCCATATCAACCGCCCCAATAAATGCACAGACTCCCTCCTTCTGGCTTCATTATCACTGAGCAAAGAACTAATGTCGAACAGTGCAAGGTGGCAAATTAACACCTTTATGATGATACTTTGCACACTGCCTGAAATTGCTGGAGTATGATTTTCTAAAGAGCAGGTACAGTGATCCAGTACACCAGAAAATTAAGAGTGAAATTGAGTGGGAAATCCTCTCTACTGGGAGATGGAATTCTCGGTGAAAGGATTTTTTGTTTATCTTCTTGCCTGATTTGTTCAGTTTTGGCTAACCTGCCTAAGGTTGTTGGTTTTTTTTCTAACATGTTGTGTTTCCACGTGATGATGGAGACCACTTAATGGTACATTTATACTCCACACCTGTATTTCTCTGATATGTGGCATGACCCCTAGTGGGGTCACAAAATGTAATCAGAGGGTCATGAAGTGTTGAAAATTTTATTACAATATAAAGCAAAGAAAATCTCACTTCTCCCAATCCCTACACATTTTTACCCCTCAAGGTCAAGCTCCATCAAACCTCTTGAAATAAAACACACAAATTATCTAGACTTATCTTTGATATCATACTCTGACTTTTGTCATAAATGTAAGGGGATCATGAAAATTTTTTACTTCAAATAAGGGGTCAACAACTTGAAGAGGCTAAGAAACTGCTGTACACTGAAGATCCATTCTATGGAGAAAGAACAACATGCTTTCTTGTATGGTACAGTACTAAGCAGGAATGAGTTAATAACAGTTCACAGATGTTCAGCAGGGAATTTTTGTTTTAAAATACAGTTTTCCAAGGGTTCCAAATGGAAACACACTCATTCTTACACAATTCTGCTCTAGGATAGCAGAAACCTCACTAGATTCGCTGATGTCATGAGAGTTACACCATTTGCAGACTATATCTAACAAGAACTCCTCCTGGGATTTTGGCATTGTCATATGTGAACAAAAGCTTTCAGCCTTGAAACCAAATGGCAAACCCTAGTCTAAACCTAATCTGGGCCTGGATCTAAACATCACTTCCTTGAAACATCTCTAATTTATTATCAGCTATAATAATAGGACCATTTGGCCTGAAACTGCTCTCATTTATGGAACTGTTGTCCTTCCATTGCAAGTGGAGGATGTTGTCTGAATACTGAGAAAGCAGAACTGGACTGTGGACTGATATAGTACATCCTAGTGACACACTTTTCATCCAGAAATGCTGCTACATCCATTGATGTTGATGCGAGGTAGCTTCTGACACCGATGGCAAGGAAAGGTAATGTCAGCCTGAGAGGCGGTCAAAGAACTGTCAGTTCAATAGCACAAAGAAATCTGTTGAACATGAATCCCTGTAGCACAGGAGCAGCACATCACAGGCTTGACTTTCCTGGCTCTGGCTGAGGCAGACTAAAAGGCCAGCCACAGAATCAGTTAAATTGATTGTCAAGCTTGCAACACAATTAAACTCCAAAATCCTGAAGACTTTCCAGTTTGTTGTAAGGCTTTTTTTTTTTATCCTCCATTGGATTCAGCATAATTTCTTAGTAGAGGAATTTATATTAATTATTATAGCTGGGTTAGAGACCGGGTTATATCATGAGAAATACAGTAAATTGCAACTGGGAATATAAAGGTGGCTGCCTTGACACTTGTACAGTTTTTGAGAAGTAAATCTAGACACACAGAAGAATGGGTCTGACGCTGCTATTGGCTGATCTCCAGCAGCTGGCTTCAGATTCTGTAATAGCTCATGCTCTGCAAACTGATTCAGCCAACAGTGCAGTTCTCAGAATGGTCTTAGAGGGACACTTCATTACTTTCGAAATATCAAGCAATTAAAGGTTCAAATCTACTAATGGGCAAAAAACTCAATTAACTTTAGGTTAAGAGGGCTACCAGACTGTGAACTCTATACTGCCACTGGTGAGAATTTACTCATGCATGCAGTCCCATTGACTCAATTGGGACTACTTCATAAGAGCTCACCATTGAGAAGAAGGGACCTTTTGTATGTACACCAAGGAATGTTACAATTAAAAATACTTCCTGTCTGATGGACCAAATCAAATTCCTTGTATTCACATGTCCCAGAATTTTTAGGTGTTCAAAATCTGGACCTGGATCTGAATTTGAATTTAAAATGACCCTGTGCCCATTTATCTACCTCTCTGACAAAGTGCTTCTTACAGATGGCTGAAAAAAAGTTTCATCAGAATTTGCCAGTGCACAAAATCAACACAGTCCATGGAGACGGTCTGATTTATATGGGGTTCTGACAGAACTCTGCATGCCAGGTGGATTTCAAAACCTGCCTGGTTTCTTGCCAGCTTGACGGTCCAGCTCCTCTGCAGTCCACCTACCAAGCTGCTGGAGACCCTGAGCTTCTAGGCTCCCGCCAGATGGACCAGCTCATAGCCAGGATTCCCAGGGCTTCCAAGGTACACTGCTCTGGGACAACCCCAGAGCTGGGGGTACCATTCTTTTTCATGGAGAATTTCAATTTTTTTGGTTTTCGTTCCAAATTGGAACAGTGAATTGCTAAATATTTAAATCCTACAAAAAACAAAATTGTTCTTCCACCCAGATCTAGTGCTTCTTTTTTCCAGATTAACTCAGCCAGGGGTCTAGAAGGAAAGGCAGTAAGAGAAGACGCAAGGAGGAATCTGAAGTCCAAAATTTAAGAAATCGAAGAGCAATTAATGTTAGTTTTAGAAAATGAGGCAGTGGCCAAGGTCACACAGTGAGTCAGTGGCAAAGGAAGGAATAGAACCCAAGAATACTAAATTTATCCCTCTCTTGCACTAACTGAGACTACATAGTAATTTGATTATTTGAATTGAGTTATGGAGTAACAATATACTTCACTTTTCATTATTTTTCACCAAAAGCAAACTCAGTATTAGTGTCTGATTGACAGAATTATTAATAGTATTTAGAAGCAGTGATAATTTGTAAGGCATGCAGAAAGAAGGTCTTTGCCAAACATTGTTTGTTGTTATGTTTTACTTTCCTATTGACTTTTGCTTATATTTGTCAAGCAGCTTTTATGCCTATCAACAGGTGAAAATGCATTATGCCAAGAACAGATTAGACACTTGAAATATAATAGGTTGTTGCTCATAGTTTTAAAGAACTTTATTAAGGTAGTTATATTAGGTTGTTTGAGAAAAAAAATCAGAGCTTTTTGTCAGGCAAGATGTAGACATCCATATAATGCAGGTTGAAAATTAACTATGGTGCCATTATAGTTAATAAAAAGAACCTATTATTCATAGATATTGATCAAATACACAGTGCATCTATTACAGCTCTATTAGGTAGGCTGTGACCACTGTAAATGCATTATTATCTGTTAAATATAGATCTTATTAAAAGGGTTTCCTACAGATAGTCCTAAGGGTAAATTTAATATGCCTTCAATTATTTTAGCTACGAAGCTGAGGATTTCACAAGGATTTTTGTTAGCAAAGCTTATTTAAAATTCTCCAGCACTTCAATACAGGGATTCATTTTAAAACCAAACTGCTGCTTCCGGTGTGCCTGCCTTTAAATTACTTTTATCCTCTTTCATTTAACTAGGAGACTTTCCAGGGCTTTTCTTTATTAATATAGTGCACATTAGCTCTCGTTCTAGAGCTATTGTTAACGTGGGGGGGTAATCTTTTAAGAAGTTTATCATCATATACTTTGAGAACATATTTCCAGCAGAATATTTACAAATGTTATAATTTCATACTTGCCCTCCCCACCTTCTCACATAGGAGCAGTACTAAGAGTGTGTGAGAAAATAATCTAATTCATTGCCGTAGCATCACTTTAAAAATGTGTGACAAATAGTGGTGAGAGACAATGTGTGTGTGGTGGTCGAGAGTGGGGCAAGGGGCAGAGATTTTCCTACACATGTGAGCATGAGCCATAGAAAGATCAAGCTATCCACAGATCAAAGAGAGAAAGAGAGTGACAGAAGGTTCTCTCTTCCTAAGACTAGTATTTGAGCAGTTTAGAGGAGTAGAAGAGAAGGCTGAACCCATTCAGATAGCGTATATTGGAATAGACCTCACCTATGCTGATGCTCACAAGTGAGCCTCTTCACCCATACAGCACCCTATTGGTTTCAATGAGGCTTCCTCCATACAGCTGCTGGGGCCCCATTGACATGCATTGCATCCTGCTCCGAAAACTTTGGCATCAGACAGACCTTATGGGATAGTATGTTTCCATCCAGCCGTCACTTCCTAACCTCCCCCACACAGTGCTGGTGAAACAGATCCTCATCCTACTTATAAACAAACAACTAATATTTTACCAATTTTCAGACTTGAGGTCTTGGTTGATCTTACTCCTACAGTGGTCTGATAAGCCCTATTACAGCATGTGGTATGTATAAAACATCAGGTCTAGGGGAGAACAGGAGAGATTTTAGAATGAAGTTATATGGAAAAGAAAATGACAGGAAACAGTAAAGCACAGAAGAAAGGCCTCAGCCAGAGTGTTTAAGACAAGTTAGATATAAATAAAGCAAGGGAGGAGTGAAGGATATTATAAGGCATCTAAGAGAGGATGATGGGGCAATTTTCAGAGGAGCTGGTGACATATGAAACCTGACACTATATTACTAAACCCTAATTTGTGTATGTTTGTTTTTGGAGGGGAACAAAATAGGTTTCTAACCATTAATTTTGTGTACTATCAGACAGCAAAGTCTACTCAAAGGCAATCTGAACATACCGTGCGACTTCCAAATAGTTCTTTCAATAAAATTCTGCCACCCTGACTCAGGCGGAGTAGTGCTTTGCTCCACAAGCAATCCCATTGAATTCCCTGGGGCTGCTCACAAGAATAGAGATGCTGCACATGAGGAAAGACGGTGGAAGGTGGCCCTAAATCAGCAAAGTATACTGTGGGTATATCTAAACTGCAATTAAACATCTGCGACTGGCCCATGTCAACTGATTCAGGCTCAGGCTACAGGGCTGTTTAATTGTGGTGTACACGTTCAGGCTTGGGCTAGAGCCTGGGCTCTGGGACCCTCCCCCTCACAAGCTCAAATGTCTACACAGAAATTTTTAGTCCCGCAGCCCAAGCCCCATGAGCCTGAGCCAGCTGACCTGGGCCAGCCATGGCCGTGTCCCGGATCTTTTATTCCAGTGTAGACATACCCTCCAGAGCCTGGGCTCCAGCCATCTACACTGCAACTAAACAGCATCATAGCCCAAGCCCCGTGAGCCTGAGTCAGCTGACACTGGCCAGTCACAGGTGTTTAATTGCAGTGTAGACATAAAAGGGCTAGCCCTTATTCAGTCACACAGGCAAGCAAGAGATCTGCTGCTCAGACCTGCTCAAGTTGTGACTCCAGCTGTGGAGGCAGAGCAGGGGATATTCTCACAAAGCTCCCTGCTGCAACTGAGTGGGGAGGGGGATAGATAAGGATGTGGAAAAGGAGAAGCCCCGGCTCCTCCATCCCACTCATCATAGGCCGCGAGTTCCATACCCACGTGGTGCTCAGGCACCAGCAATATTCAGAACCCAGGGGCCCAGCTCCACCAATATTTGGGGCCAGGTATGACCCCCCCCCGCGCCTCCCCCGAGTGTCCCGTGGCCCTGACTTGCTACACCCCCCCTGGCCCCCCCAGCCTTCCCGGGCCCCGGAGCAGAGTGTTTCTGTCTTTGTCTCCTCCATGCTGCTTCCCTGCAGCAACTGCTGCCGCAGGGTCCTAGTGCCCCCTTCTCCACTGCCAGGGCAGAGTGACTCTGAGCCTGCCCTTCCCCCTCAAACCCTTCCCTTTTCCAGCAGGACCCTCCAGCAGCACAGGGCACCACCACCCCACCCACAGTCACCGCTCCTGCCCCATGCTGGGCAAGGAGGCAGCCCCATCCCTCACCCCCAGTGAGGCTACAGTCAGGGGCAACAGCAGGGGAGAAGGCGCAAGCAGCGTCCCCCGGCACCCACCACGGGGGAGACGAGGGAGATTCCTGGACCTGAGAGGGACCCTAGGAGCACATGCAGTGACAGTGTGCTGCTGGGGGGGCAGGAAATGGGGGCTCCTCCCCCAGAGCTTGCTGCTGCCGGCAGGGAAAGGGCTGGGGGGAGTCCTCCTCTCTGGCCCCTGTCCCGGAGCAGCCTGCCTGCACCCCAATCTCATCCCCAGCCCTGCCCCACCCCAGAGCCCACACCCCCAGTCAGAGCTTTCACACACCCCCACAACACCCTCAACCCTCTACCCTATCCCTGAGCCCTTCCAGTATCCCAAACACCTTATCCCCAGTCCCAGCCAGAGCCCTCACCCCCACACTCCTACTCTTGCCCTGAGCCCCTCCCACATCCCAAACCCCCCATTGCCAGCCCCAGACAGAGCCCTCACCCCCTACTCGCGCCCTGAGCCGCTCCCACACTCCAAACCCCTCATCTGCAGCCACACCCCAGAGCCCTCACTCCTGCACCCCAGTCCTCTGCAACCCTCCCATCCCCAAACTCCCTCCCAGAGCCTGCACCCTGCACTCCAATCCCCTGCCCCAGCCTAGGGCCTGCACCCCAGACCTCCTCCCTCACCCAAACTCCCTCCCAGAGCCTTGGGCAGGTGGGGGTGGTGGAATTGGGGGGGGCAGAGTTTGAGCAGGGGCGTGTTCTGGGCACCACCAAAATTTCTACAAAAATGCCACCCCTGCCACTCATGAGTCGGGCTGGCTGCCAGATGCACAGGACAGAGTAAGCTGCTTCACAACAACAACAACAACAAATGGGGCAGGGAGGTGGATGAGGGAAGGAACTAACTTCGTCCCCAGAGCAGGGAAGGAATTGTGACCCTAGCCTGGAACAGCTACATGGAGCTCTTTACTCAGGACAGATTGTAAAGATACAACCTAGCTCTGACTGTAAAGGAAATCAGCTTTTCCTGCAAAAAATGACAAGTGTACACTTTTTTAGATTGTCATTAAGCCCAGCCCACTTGTTAAAACAGTGTAGTTCAGGGGTCGGCAACGTTCGGCACGCGGCTCGCCAGGGTAAGCACCCTAGCGGGCCGGGCCAGATTTATTTACCTGCTGACGCGGCAGTTTCGGCCGATCGCGGCCCCCACTCGCCGCGGTTCGCCGTCCCGGGCCAATGGGGGCGGCGGGAAGCCGCGGCCAGCACATCCCTCGCCCGCGCCGCTTCCCGCCGCCCCCATTGGCCCGGGACGGCGAACCGCGGCCAGTGGGGGCCGCGATCGGCCGAACCTGCCGCGTCAGCAGGTAAATAAACTGGCCCGGCCCGCTAGGGTGCTTACCCTGGCGAGCCACGTGCCGAACGTTGCCAACCCCTGGTGTAGCTCTAACCTCATAGTCTGATAAAGTTAAACTTCTACCACAAGAATCAATCACGTTTGTTAATTAAGATCTGATATTTTCACTTAACATCTCATATTAAGAGTTACCTAGAGCTGAAATTGAGGCCAGGAAATTTCTATCTTTTAATAAATATTAATATGAATTAATTCAGCTGAAATAGTCATTTTAAATGGTCCTATTTCTTAAAAATTCCCATTTTAATTTGCCATTATTGGCATTTGATTACTGACTTTTTCAGACATGATTGCAAAATGAGTTGTCTGAGGGTTTATAGCTAAACCTCTGAAAGACAAAAGTATGTGCTGTGCAAATGAACTTCCATCACTGTAAATTAATGTTTTGTAAAGAGAACAATAATTTATCTAGTATTTTAATTCCAGTCCTTTTAAAATCAAATTGCACAGCATGAAGTAAAATATATTTCCTACTGAAATATAAATAATAATAACGCAATTTTGTGAATATTAGGAAAGGAAATAATGAACTGGTGTGGCGGTTTAATTTTGTAAGTGTATTATAGGCTGCACCAACCTTTCTCAGAGGATAAGAGAGCTCCCCTTCTCACTGCTTCCTGTTTCCATTCCCGTCACCCCTTCTCTCTATTTATGTGCCCTCTCTCCTACCATCACCCAGTTATACACAAAAACAAATGAAAATACAGTATGTAATAGAATGTATATAGATAGATAACTAGAAGACATGCACATAACCTGCCTCTGGAAATTTCCACTACATGCATCCAAAGAAGTGGGTATTCACCCACGAAAGCTCATGCTACAATACGTCAGTTAGTCTATAAGGTGCCACAGGACTCTTTGCTGCTTTTGCACATAACCTAAGTAGTCACATAACCGGATGGCCACAGTCCTGCAATCAGATCTGCTAGCATGGACTTCTGCACCAGTAAAGAGTCGGAAGGATGATCAGACATCATTACTTGCTGCATCTACCTACCTACTTATATGGTCCTAATCACCTTAGTACCTGAGCACTTCATGAATAAAATGGAATATTTGTACAATCATATCATTTAATTTCTATCCTTTTGGAGTGTGCCATTTTGTCAGGGATTTCTGGTCATGGCAACATCCCAGAATATATTCATAGATTCCAAGGACAGAAGGGAACATTGTGATCATATAATCTGACCCCCTGTATAACACAGGCCATAGAATTTCTCCAAAGTAATTCCAAAAGCAGATCTTTTAGAAAACATCCAATATTGATTTAAGAGTTGTCAGTGATGGAGAATCCACCACAACCCTTGATAAGCTGTTCCAATGGTTAATTACTCTTACTGTTAAAAAATGTACACCTTATTTCCAGTCTTAATTTGTCTAGCTTCAACTTCCAACCACAGGATCATGTTATCCCTTTCTCTGCTAGATTAAAGAGCCCATTATTAAATATTTGTTCCCCTTTTAGGTACTTATAATTGTAATCAAGTCACCCCTCAATTTTCTCTTTGTTAAACTAAATAGATAAAGCTCCTTGAGTCTAAGACATTTTCTAATCCTTTAATTGGTCTCACACCTCTTCTCTGACCCCTCCAATTTTCCAGCATCCTTCCTGACTTTCTTAACCTCATCATGAATGTCTTGCTCAATAATTTGTTGGCAATGGCTCCTGAGGGACATTTTTTTTTGTTTCCATTGGTGAATATGCACCTTGAAGTTAGACACCAAATAGCTCCTAAAGTAGACAATGATATGTTACCCAACAAAATGTGTCAAGACTTGACAGTTTGAGAAGTAACCAGGATCAGATGCTGTGGAGGAAATGCTGGATTGTAAAAATGACCCCATGATTACATTATACCTGACAGAGATACACGGGATTCAGATACATAGGTAGAGTGTCTCATTTTTTAGGATGTACACTGGTGCACACCCACCTACAAGACACAAAGAACAATGCCCTACTGCCAGAATAACTTTTGCAGCTTCGTATGACTGATGTGTCTTATTTGCCTCTAACTATTGCCTGATATTTTTCTGAGATTACTGCATATTATCTACAGTGACCCCTGAGGTCTCTTCTCTGAAGTGGTTTCCTTACTATATTCTAATTGGGCCTAATCCAAACCCCACTGAAGTCAATGGAAAGATTCCCCTTGACTCTAGTGACCATTGGATAAGGGCCATTAAAACTGCACTCCAACATTATTTTTGGTCCCCATCCATATTGTTTCACCTTTTGTTTTATTAAGTCACCGGAGTTATTCATCCACCCATGAGTCTAATCTAAATCTTTCTCACAAGCCACTGCAAGCATCCATGTAACTTAGATTATGGGAACCCCTTGTTCTGTCAAAGAAACTTGCACAACATAGAAAATAAAATAAAAGAGAGATTTAGTAAACTTTCAGCTCTGCAGTATTCATAAGAGACAGTTGTTGAATTGTGTATCCTAGTGATTCGGGGCCACACCTTCCCAGAGCAGTTGGGGAAGAAAAATAAAATAAAAAAATCCACATCAAACCCTGTCTAGCAGGAAGTGCAGCTTCCCAAAGTGCTGACTCATGAGAGAGAAGCAGAAAGGAGAAGGTGAAGAATAAATATGCCAAGAAGGGAAAGGAAAAGCTAACGAAAAAGAAAGTGGAGGCGTGGGAGAAAGAGGCTAGAGGTGGCGGACAGCAGAATTTGAGAGGGAAGGAGGTGGCTAATTGGACATGAGAAGAATAAAAGGCAACCATGTAATTAAAGGGAACAAAAGGAGAAATTACTCAGGGTCTGATCCAAAGCCTGTTATAGTCAATGGACTGAGGCCCTTAGAATTCGGTCATTCTATTCACGCTGAGTAGAACCCTTACTCTGCGTGCAGTCTATATAGGACTGGGCAGAGGCAACGCATGTAGGGGCGTGTGGGGGTCATGTGTCCCCTCCAGATTTGCTGCTTGGCTTGTACTGAGCGTGCTCATATGGACTGAGCATGCTCAGTAACATCTCTGAAGCTGCTGCCCTCACTCTGTCTCCCATCATTATCAGCAGGTATGGGTCATCTTTGGAACTGGGAGGCAGAAGCACGTCTTTGGCTTTTAATTCATAGTTCCATTATCTGATGACATAAAACATCAGTGTCAACCTAGCATAGACTCTGATCTCATCCACTAAAGCCAATGGGAGTTTTGCCATTGACTTCAGTGGGTATAGGATCAAGCCGTTAGAGAAGGCAAAATAAAAGATGATAGGTGAAGGAAGGAAGGAAGAGAATTCACTGCTGGACACAAAGTAAAGCCTGAAATTCTCTTCCTTTGTCTTTTGTTTTCACATAAATGTTTGCTGTGGATTTGTGGAAAATCCTCTAAGGTCAATAATTTCCAGTCTCTGTGGGAACAGAGGTGTGTTTGTGACCAAGCGAGGCATCCAGACTACTCAACAGGTATTTGCAGTTCTGTTCCAGTCTCCTCATGCTGACTTCTAAAGTCATCTGTTTCTAACATTAGCAGCAGCTGGGGAATCAATAGAGACAACTGAAAGTTATTTACAGATGTTAGCAGGAAAAATAGGAAAACCACAGAGCAGAATAGCATATACAACTTATCCAATAATAAAAAGTGTTCTGCTGTAATTAAAACAGGAAATATTTTATGTAAACCTTCAGCTTCTCTTTGTGAGGAACAGGACTAATCTCTGCAATTTTACTGTCCAAATCGCCTGACAGCCCTGACACTAATATAAACTTCTGAATTACAAAAAATAAAATCAAAACTACCTTGGCACCAGTTCAACCATCTACAATGGCTGAAATTGCAGCACCTTCTCCGTCTGTTCAGGTATGTCTTAATAATATAGCAATGGTCTTGGCCAATCACAGGATACAGATGTAGCTTTGAAGAAGGCAACTGAGTGGAGCAGCTTTCAATGTCATTTCTACTAGGGCCATCAAACCAGTTTACATTTACATCTACTGTTGACTTTTTTCCCATCAGATCTTTCCATGCTTTATCCACTTCTTACGCAAATGATCATTTAGGCCCTGATCCTGAATAAGCACTTAAACATGTGCATAATATTGGTCAGGTGAGTAGCAGTCTTATTACTCACTTCAGCAAAATTACACAAAAGCATAAGTGCTTTGCGGAATCAGGCCATAATAAAATAATCTAACCCTATTTATATTCAAGGCAAACACAAATAGCATAACAATAAGTATTACACCACCTTACTTCTTACTACTGTCCATCCATGAATTCACACCTTTGAGCAAAACACTGTTATCTAGTTTAGAAAATCTAAAACAAATTATAATTAGGGCTGTCGATTAATCGCAGCTAACTCGTGCGATTAATTTTTTTAATCACAGTTAATTTTTTTGAGTTAATCGTGATTAATCACACTGTTGAACAATAGAATATCAACTGAAATTTACTAAATATTTTTGGATGTTTTTCTACATTTTCAGAACAGTGTAAAACTTTAGAGCCTACAAGTCCGCTCAGTCCTACTTCTTGTTCAGCCAATTGCTCAGACAAACAAGTCTGTTTACATTTATAGGAGATACTGATGACTCCTTTTTATTTACAATGTCACCTGAAAGTGAGAACAGGCATTCACATGGCACTTTTGTAGACGGCGTTGCAAGGTATTTATGTGCCAGATATGCTAAACATTCATATGTCCCTTCAGCCACCATTCCAGAGGACATGCTTCCATGCTGATGGTGCTAGTTAAAAAAATAATGCATTAATTAAATTTGTGAGTGAACTCCTTGGGGGGAGAATTGTATGTCTCCTGCTCTGTTTTACCCACATTCTGCCATATATTTCATGTTATAGCAGTCTCAGATGATGACCCAGCACATGTTCATTTTAAGAACACTGTCACAGCAGATTTGATAAAACGCAAAGAAGGTATTAATGTGAGATTTCTAAGGATAGATACAGCACTTGACCCAAGGTTTAAGAATCTGAAGTGCCTTCCAAAATCTGAGAGGGACGAGGTGTGGAGCATGCTTTCAGATGTCTTAAAAGAAACGACAGAATCTGAATCATCAAAAAAGAAAATCAACCTTCTGCTGGTTGCATCTGACTCAGATGATGAAAAAGAACATGCGTCGGTCCGCTCTGCTTTGGATCGTTATTGAGCAGAACCCGTCATCAGCATGAACGCATGTCTTCTGGAATGGTAGTTGAAGCATGAAGGGACATATGAATCTTTAGTGCATCTGGCATGTAAATATCTTGCGATGCCGGCTACAACAGTGCCATGTGAACACCTGTTCTCACTTTCTGGTGACATTGTAAACAAGACGTGGGCAACATTATCTCCTGCAAATTGTAACCAAACTTGTTTGTCTGAGCAATTGACTGAAGTAGGAATGAGTGGACTTGTAGGTTCTAAAGTTTTACATTGGGTTTTTTTTTTAAATGCAGTTATTTTTTGTATATAATTCTACATTTGTAAGTTCAACTTTCATGATAAAGAGATTGCACTACAGTACTTGTATTAGGTGAATTGAAATATACTATTTCTTTTGTTTTTTACAGTGCAAATATTTGTAATAAAAAATAAATATGAAGTGAGCACTGTACACTTTATATTGTGTTGTAATTGAAATCAATATATTTGAAAATGTAGAAAACATCTAAAATATTTAAATAAATGGTATTCTATTATTAACAGCGCGATTAATCACGATTAATTTTTTTAATCGCTCGACAGCCCCAATTTAATCTGTTTTAATAGTTCATCTCCTGTCCACATTTATTATGTAGATCAATGTGAATGCCACTCTCAAAACAGGTAAAACAGGTCAGGTCTTTAATGTCTTTTCTAACCATTTGGTGATGTATTCCTAGTAGAGTTTGATCATTTATAACGACAGGCCATAAATCTATACCAGCTACCTCTTCATCAATATGGGCAATTGTAAGAACATTTTTGACCACAGGTGGCCCAGATTTTCAAGATCGCATACTCACAATTAAGCATGAAAAAACAAGTGTGCATAATTTGTGAATGCAATTACTGCAACTAACTACACAATTGTAATGAAATGCATGTACAAGTGACCATTTAAATGTCTACCTGGCCTTTTGTACATACAATTACTTTTATTTCCATACACATTTTAAGTAACTGCATGCACAGTTTCTGCACACACATTTTTGCAAATGTAGTTCTGAAAATGGGGCTGAGAGAGAACTAGATTTGATATAATCCACAGCCATCTTGTGCACTTAACCTCCCTCCCCAAACCGGAAGCAAGGACACTACAGAGTCAGGAGAAAAATCTGGCCTTGCTTAGGCAGGCAAAAACAGCTGCAAGGTGCAGTTTTACTGACTGGGATAGATAAAATGAAAGGACAGATTCATGAGAAGGGGGCAGGGAATGTGGAAAACTGACCTTGATTCTGGTTGTCTGTGTTTTTAAGTTTTTTTGCTGAAGCTGCTTCGCCGATACGGAGAATAATGAATTGTTATTGGCTGTTGCTATGGAAATTTTTAGCCTATTAGGGGCTGTTATGAGTTATGTGCTTTGTCCAGAGAAAATTTATAAAGAGTTTAGTTAGAAAGCGTGTTTTGGAGCAGTCCGAGGAAGCTTTACTTTGGACAAGGAGCTGACACCTACATTTCCCAGCAGCTGGATGGAAGGAGGGGCCCCGGAAGTCTGGTTGCTGATTACTCAAAACCATCTCAGACTTTGGGTAAATAAATGTTTGGGAGGCTCTGAACCTACTATTACAGCGTGTGTGTGCGCGCGCACGTGTGTGTGTGCGCGCACTTGAGACCTAATAAAGTTGCTTTAGGTAAAAGCACTCTTGTTTGTACCAATCATTTATCAGACGGAGGAGCTGTGTCCCCTTTGATTTATTCCTGACACCATCTGAAGACAAACAGTTAAGTTACCATTGCTTTGGGTTCTGAAAACCCTGTGCGACACCAGGACTGGCCTTGATCAGTGCTGTAACTATTGTCACAGCAGGATTTCATTCTCAACATTCAATTAGAGTCATAATTAATTTTGCAGGTCTAAATGTTTTATAGCTATAACTTATTTATGCATCCAACATCTTCCTCACATCTGAAATTAGATTTACAGCTCTTTAGTTTCCTCATTCTTCCCTTGCTCATTTAAATATATATATAGCCACTAGAGTTAGTATTCTTAGTCCTCTGACACATTCAGAAAAGGCATCTAGTGGACTATGTCTCCAAATGAGTGCTTTGCGAACTATGTCACCCAGAGTAAGGTTCTGTGCCAGTTTTCTTCTCTGAAAGGCTAACTTAGTGCTATCATTTGCTATCCCTTGTTTTAATTTGTCTCAGATAAATGGTCAGTTTGTCTCAAACAATACACTTATTTCTAAGATTATCAGACACATTCAGATTTCCATTAGCGTACTTTTCCTAAAATTTAAAGTGGCATTTAGAGTGCACATCCTAGTCCATTGAGATATGTATAATATTTGCAGACCCTGCTTTTATATATTTGTACCATAGTGGGTTTTTTGAGAGACCCAAAGTATACCTACAAACCAATCTACCTGAATTAATGTTAGTGGTTTAGGACTGTTTATGCACACACACAAAAAGCTAACAAAATATAAAACCTTTTAATGTGGCATGGGGTTAAGTAACAAGACGACTTAAAACAGCAATAAACCCTGAATGTTTTCCAGAAATCACTAATGCTGCCCCACACAGTTGGTCACAAGTGCAATATAAACAAAATAGGAAAGACTAGAAGAGATGTGTATTACTGTACATTATACAAATACCCACATATGCAGGAAGATTATTTACTGCAACGCTAAAATTATCAATTGAATGAGCCTTACATTTATTTTTTAATATCTAGTATATATATCTCTAAAGTAGCCTCATAGAAAATATTAATTTTTATTGCTTTAAAGGTGTTAAAAGAGGCATGAAATCTTTAGGCACAGGACAGTGGTCCAGTGGATAGGGCAAAAGACTGGGAGCTGGAAAACTTGGGCTCCATTTCCAGTTCTGCCACTAGTCTTTTGCATGAATTTGCACAAATCACTTCAAGTGATCACTATGCATTTGTACAATTCTAGCACAAGGCTGGGGCCTCTAGGCATTACTATTATAATAAAGATAGGTCATTGATACTAGAAGTCCCGAAGTACCCCAACTAAAAAGAGAGAAGGTCTTATGCTACGCAGCCTATTTTTAAAAAAATAACGAGTATCTACATCTGATGCATTCTTCTATTCCCTTCTACTTGTATTTACATTTGTTTCCTCTATGTATGGAATACCCTCTCAATCCAAGTTCAGTGAACAACCACCATCTTTGAATTCAAATCTACCTGGAAAAATAACTCATCCAGGATACTCATAAAAATTATGTTTTTTATTTTAGCGCAGGAGAGAAGACAAAACAAACCTTTTTGTGGTCCTGAATACATCTCAACTTCAATGGAGTTATGCCAATTTACACCAGCTGAGGATCTGTCCCTCTGTGTCCATAGAATACATCATGTGCCATTCAGGACAGAGACTGAGCTTTTGAGTTTTCTCTATCCAGCCTATATGAATTTATATTTGCTGTTCATATGGTTAAAAAAAAGGAAAGCCACTTGACTATATTCCAAGTCCCTAGGCAAACTGTAACTCATATTTCTAACTTCAAAGCAACAATACCATCCTAGGTATGCATCAACTATAAAATCATAGAACATTCACCATGATCTGGAGTTTCATATCCAGATTTATGTCAAATTCACCCTCTCAGCTCAGAAGCACATTTGGTTAAGAGAGAAAACAAGCAATGATTTTAAACAACTCATTTAAATCTCATCCAAAGTGGGTTATTTTATTCTAATGCTCATTTAGCTAAAAGCAGGCATTTAATTCTAGTTTCATTTAACTCAGCCTCAGTTTTTATGTGTGGAAGGCTGCAGCTATTTGATTCTGTAATGCCAGAGTTCCTAGAGTACATTTGTATAATCAATCAATCTAGCCAGGCATTTATTTGATGAGGAAACAACAGTAAAGGGTGGGACTTGTGCGTGGGTAGCAAACAGAGCTGAAGAGCTGTCATGAATGTACACTGAAAATAGGAAACAGGATTGGATATATCTCAACCCTGAGGCCATCTTCATGTAGAAATTATAAGGCAAATTTAAGCAGGGTTAGCAGAAAGAAAGGAACATGGCAGTGGTGTCTGAGGCTAAAGAAAACAAATGGATGGATTTAGATGGGCTGATTCAGTCACTGAACTGATGGAAATAGGAAACAAAACAAGTCTGAGAAGGAGCACGGAGATCTGTTGGGAATCAGGTTTGGTGATAAATCAATTATAGGGACTAGAGACAGAAACATATACGAAGGTTCTAAGGTGACAAGTGTGACTGTGGACAGGGATACAGGATAAGTGATTATATTTTTATATAGGTACAATATGTAAATAGTATCAATGAAAATATTGAGTGTCTGAAAGAAACACAACAGCTTTATTTCCAGCCTCCACTTCTGCTCATGCACACACCTGTATTCATGGGGCCTCCTTGACACCTGCTCATCAATAGAAAGAGTCTAATGGTGCCCACAGGTGACAGAATCTGCATGCACAAAACCACACTGAGACTAACGCATTGAGGAGAAGCCATTGCTGCCTGTTGTATGGGTAGGGAAATTCAGTCTCTAGAGCTGTTATCTAGCACCGTCATGAACAATTTTTTTAAAGACATTCATAATTCTATAGCACTCAGATTGACTTATGTTCATCATTAGTGGTATCACTTTAAAGACACTTGCTGCTTTATGTGACTGAGATGTAAGATGTGCAATAGCTATTTCACACTTTATTCAGATCAAGTATGATGCCAAGATTTTCAGATGCTTAAGATTACATCAACAATTTTTTCACTGAATTATCTTAATTAGATGAAGCTGTTCTAGATGTGGCCCCAAATCACTTGTTACAGCCAAAGTGGGAAACAGAGATTCTATGCTTACTACTCTTTGGCAAGGTTTATATAGCTGAGATAGTAACAGTGCTCCCTACGTCAGTAAAAAGGCGGACGGGAAGCTGCAAGGAATAATTTAGAAAAATTCAAGATTGGAATATGTGTAAAGATCAACCTCAAATAAACAAGACTGTTCATCAGGGCTAGGACTGGGGAAACATATTTGGATATAGAGAAACCCTCAGTATAAAGATATCTCACAGTATACTGCCAACCTCATACTGGATTAAGAGGAAAGGGCTCCCCAACCCAAATTATCTTCAGTTTCTGCTTTAGGGTGATCCCACTTTTAGGAGATGGAGAAGAGAAATGGACTTGAGGGGTGCTACAAAAAGATGGAGAGGGAAGAGATGTTTACCAAGCTACTATCCAGCTGTTCTGGGGGAAGATCACAGCCATCAGGACACACCTGAAGATACTGGAGAAGAATTTGGGTGTGACAAGCTACCAGCTGAAAAAGTCAATGAGAAAGAAGTCCTTGGGCATCTTCCATAAAAAGGAAAAATTAAATAGGGAGAATTGAACTGGGATGATGTAAAAGTTCCTGAAAAGTTCAGATCACTTAGTAGAGCTGGTGTGTGTGTTTATATATATAAAATTTCCCATGAAAAAGATCAATTTTAATTTTTTCAACAAAATAAAAAATAATCATTGAAAATTTGCATAGAAATGAACACTTTCTCATAAAAATTCCCATTTTGCCAAAAGAGACTTTATTTTTGTCAGAAATTTTTTTTTAAAACAACATTAGACAAGCTGTGTCATGTAGGTAACTTCTAGAGCAGCGCCTGAACTCCCTTGCAGGTTCCCTCAATCTAGCCATCATCATGGTTTAAGCCTATGAAACAATTAAGCTCCTCTGGAGAAAAAAAAAGGGGGGGGATAGAGAAATCCTCTCTTTTCAAATGAAAAATGTATTTTAACCCTTACCTACATACTAAAACAACCATGATTGAAACTCCTCACAAATACTTAATTTCTTCAAGTAGCAATAAAATGACACTTCTAATTAGAAAACTAAATTAAAATAATCAAACATGAAAACATATTATTCTAATTTTTTATACAGGAAACTCTGTTTCACCTGTATATTACTGTATTCAGCTATTAGAAATACCATAATTTCTCCAAGCCAGTAAAGTCAAAAAGAAAATCACCTCACAAAATCTACCATAAAGATTCTTAAGTGATTTATTTAATCTGTAACCCTCAGGGAACGAAAGGTGAGTTGTGAGTTTCATTCCAAATGCATACAACAAAACTCTTTCAACCCTAATTTCTCAAACTGCAAGATCAAGGGGTAATTTGCAAACCAGGGTGTGTTGCAGTGCTCAGGTATTCCATCAATACTGCAGCATTCACAGACTACTTCCTCTTCCAGTTCCAAAAGAGGCTCCCAAATAATACAAATTCTTTGTATAAACAGTCAAGCAATTGTGCCTGCATAGTTCAGAACACTCCAAAAAAGGATTCCAGACACATAAACCCATAAATGAAGTGAAATTTGCTAAATCCATCAATTACAACTAAATCAAGCAATTTTACAGTGACAGGTGCATTAAGTGGGTATGGGCACTACATTGAACCATAGCACTGAACTACCCACCCAGACAAACTCATAAACCAACTCTCCTTTACCATATGCAGCTGGCTTGCTCTAAGAAAAGCAAAATTGTTTCAGTTAATGTTCACTTAATGAAAGCTTGTCTCTTTCACCAACAGAAGTTGGTCCAATAAGATATTATCTCTCCCACCTTATTTCTCTCATATCTTGGAACCAACACAACTACAACCACTCAGTTAACATTCTTCCACCCTTATTCATGCTGAGTAATACAGTACCTAACCATCTGAGTAGTGCCACTGAAATCATAACATTTGGGATGGGTTCATGGAGTGACTCATCCCGAGAAAGAGAGGTGGAACAAGGCCCTGAAGTTACCATTGTGCATTTTTGACTGAATGATAAACTAGAGCTAGGCAAATAATCCAAAACAAATCCCTACAAATATGCCATTGAATTTTTAAACAAATCTGCTTTGACTCTGTTTGCAGCCTTCTGTGATTACTTTCCATGAATATTTTATCAGATGAAGAATGTTCACTGGAACATTGAGTTTTAAAGGAATGTTGCAGAACAGCTGAGGAAACCATATTGAGAAACTATAATTTCAAGTATCCATAATTAAAAACATGACTGTAAAAGTTGCTCTCTTCCAATCAGAGAAGCATACCATGTGACCTACAAGTCCAATTAATACAACTTGAGTTTTGAGTGCTGAATACTAATAGCGAACTACTGATGAACAAGCAATAGACTAAGAATATTAGAAGTTTTACATTTTCTGACACTCAAGTGTTTAAAATTGCAACTTTAATAGCAAGTTATTTTATTATTTAGCTTCATTTTCCCTGTTTGATTTTTTCAAGAAAAAATTTAAAAGGAAATTAAAACACTATTCTCTACTGATTTCACTGTAGAACAAAAGTAGCCCAGTAACAATTTATGCAACTAAAGCCTCGTCCAACTCCTATTAAAGCCAATGGTAGTTATTCCACAGACTTCAACAGGTGTTTTGTTCTAGTCTATATAGAACTTCTCAGTGAAATGAAAGAAAGGCAACTATACAACTAACATCAATAGCATGTGTTTATGGGACCATAAATTCCACTTATGGGACTATAGAATAACGTAAACGGTATGCTAACTCCACTGGCCCGGAGCTTTCCCCACAATGAGCCCTACTTAGCTACAAAATTTCATTCTATGAAATGCAGTTATTTTTCCAGTTTTGAGTTTTGTAAATCTTTTTACAATAGAAAAGTGTTGTTTTTCAACTTCACATATCCCTCAAAATGTGTGAGCAGCTTTTGCTCAGAGTTTCCAAAACAATTTATTTTGGGGCTGTTACCCAAGCTAGGAAATTTTCTGCTGAAGAGATTTTTTTTTGTAAAGTGTGACAAGTATGTGAAAACAGGGAGTTATCACAAAAGTGATATCAACATAGCCTTGATGACAGCTTTCACTAATAAACAAAGATAATGTGCAGAGAATGGAGATATTTCCATGGGTTGTATGTCTGATCCAAACCTACTCATAATATTTTGCTGGTGCAAGTTATTAAAAGCTTGATAGTGCTCTGCTTTGATAGCATTAAGTCATACCAAAAAAAAATTCTGAGTTGCTGTATCAGCAATGCTGCAATTTCTTTCACATGGTCTTCCACTTAATTTCAGCAGTAACCTCCATAATTCACTTAGTAGTACTCTCAGCAACCTAGTTCAAATGTTTACCTGACATTCAGCCAATCAAAATTTTCCATTCACAAGATTACACAAGTCCTCTTAATTTTCCCATTTACTATCCCCTAAAGGGACAGTCTCCCTTTCCTCCAAAATTTAAATAGGAGGAAAACTTGAACAATTATTCAGTGATTTATTTCAATGAGTGGGAGTGGAAATACATAGAAATTCCTTTTCTCTCTATTTTGTTCTATTCTCTGGCTTTAAATAAATCAATAATTTCCCAACTAAAAAAATGTGGGTGAAATCCCAGCTCCACTGAAGTAGTGGGAGTTTTGCCATTGACCTCAATAGGATCAGAATTTCATCGTGTATTGGAACCACTAGCAGCTACCTTAAAGCAGTGTGAAGATTTCTCTAAAGTACACTGGAGGGGAGGGGCAGCCCAGCACAGCCAGCTCAGGATGAAGGAAAAACACAAAGCTTTATACCACTTTTGTACCCACCCCAACTTGCATGTGTGCTCCTTGGATCTGGGTCATTATGTGCTATTTAACTTGAGCATCAGCTTTGAGCTGTTTTAGCATTTGAACAAGTAATAGTAGTTGGGAAGGGTCATTCCTGTCCATGCTGACCTGTCTAGTGAGTCAATAAAACAAGTGTAGTAATCAGGTATAATTGCAGAGAAAGGAATTGACCATGCTAGAGATTACTAGTGTAGACCTCCCATGAGAAAAAATGCTGACTATTGTTGGAAAACGAGGAGGCCAAACATAACACCAAAAAAAGAAGACGGAGGTCAAAGAAAAACTAAACTAGGGTCTAACACTCTGAACGAGAAAATTCAAGTTAGACTTCAAGCAAGGAAATCCTAACCCTGAGTGCAGTTTAAGCCTTAACCCTTAGTAAGAACTTCAGCCCATTTTCTTCAAGAAAGTCATTGGGAGATCATCTCCAGAGGTGTGCAGGAGAGAGTTAGATGCAACACTTTGGGGAATTAAGATAGATTCATAGATTCCAAGACCAGAAGGAACCACTGTGATCATCTAGACTGGCCTCCTGTATAACACAGGCTATAGGATGTCCCCAAAATAATTCTGGTTTGAACTAGAGCATATCTGATATATCCCCAAACTTGATTTAAAAGGCGCCAATGATGGAGAATCCACCACAACTTTTGGTAAATTTTTTAAATGGTTAATTACCCTCAATGACAGAAATGTACACCTTATTTCCAGTTTGAATTTGTCTAGCTTCAACTTCCAGCCAGTGGATCTTGTTATAACTTTGTCTGCCAGATCAACTCTTCAATTGGAAGACTAAAGCCTCTGATTGCCAGAAGCTGGGACTGGATGACAGAGGATGGATCACTTGATGATTGCCCTGTTCTGTTTTTCTGAAGCATCTGGCATTGGCCACTGTCAGAAGACAATGATGGTCTGGGATAGATGGACCATTGGTCTGACCCACTATGGCCCTTCTTATGCTCTTATGTAAAGGGCATGGGAAGTAAGTTCAAACCTTAATATCTACAACAGGGGTCGGCAACGTTTGGCACGCGGCTCGCCAGGATAAGCACCCTAGCGGGCCGGGCCAGTTTATTTACCTGCTGACGTGGCAGGTTCAGCCGATCGCGGCCCCCACTGGCCGCAGTTCGCCGTCCCGGGCCAATGGGGGCGGCGGGAAGCGGCGCGGGCGAGGGATGTGCTGGCCGCGGCTTCCCGCCACCCCCATTGGCCCGGGACAGCGAACCGCGGCCAGTGGGGGCCACGATCGGCCGAATCTGCCGCGCCCGCAGGTAAATAAACTGGCCCGGCCCGCTAGGGTGCTTACCCTGGCGAGCCGTGTGCCAAACATTGCCGACCCCTGATCCACAAGCTATTATTTGTCCTAGGTACTTATATGGCCCCCATCACTGTAGTAGCTGAGTGAATTTCAATCTTTAATCATAGAATTGTAGGACTGGAAGGGACGCGAAAGGTCATCTAGTCCTGTCCCCCGCACTCAAAGCAGCATTAAGTATTATCTAGACCATCCCTGACAGGTGTTTGTCTAACCTGCTCTTAAAAATGTCCAATGATGGAGATTCCACAACCTCCCTAGGCAATTTATTCCAGTGCTTAACTACCCTAACAGTTAGAAAGTTTTTCCTAATGTCCAACATAAACCGCCTTTGCTGCATTTAAACCCATTGCTTCTTGGCCTATCCTCAGAGGTTAAGGAGAACAATTTTTCTCCCTCCTCTTTGTAACAACCTTTTATGTAATTGAAAACTGTTATGTCCCCTCTCAGTCTTCTTTTCTCCAGACTAAGCAAACCCAGTTTTTTCAATCTTCCCTCATAGATCATGTTTTCTAGACTTTTAATCATTTTTATTGCTTTTCTCTGGACTTTCTCCAATTTGTCCACTTCTTTCCAGAAATGTGGTGCCCAAAACTGGACACAATACTCCAGTTGAGGTTTAAATCAGCGCGGAATACAGTGGAAGAATTACTTCTTTTGTCTTGCTCACAACACTCCTGCTAATACATCCCAAAATGATGTTTGCTTTTTTTGCAACTGTTCACTCATATTTAGCTTGTGATCCACTATGACCCCCAGATCCTTTTTTGCAGTACTTCTTCCTAGGCAGTCATTTCCCATTTTGTATGTGTGCAACTGATTGTTCATTCCTAAGTGGAGTACTTTGCATTTGTCCTTATTGAATTTCATTCTATTTACTTCAGACCATTTCTCCAGGATAATGCATTTATCCTCACAAGACCCTTGTGATGCAGGGAAGTATTTTACAGACGGAGAACACAGAAGCTATGTGACTTGCGCAAAGACACATAGGTAGTCTGTGGGGAGCAGTTTCCCAAGTTCCAGTGGTGAGGGCATCCTTCCTCTCCTGGCTCAGGCTCTGTCCTACACCATCCTTTTGCACCTTTTCAAGTGCAATGCCCAAGCAGACGCAACATATAAGTTCTCATTCCCGGTACCCTTTATTACCCTGCTCTCCAATCAAGTTTCAGTGCATTTGGAATAAATTTTCCCACAGTTCAATCACTACTTCTGCATTCAGATCTTTGTCAAAGATTTACTTATTAGCTCCTCTTTTTATAAACATTACGGACTTGACTCACTGGTGCCCTCCACCTTGTGCAATCATCTACACCAGGGGTCGGCAACGTTTGGCACGCGGCTCGCCAGGGTAAGCACCCTAGCGGGCTGGGCCAGTTTATTTACCTGCTAACGTGGCAGGTTCAGCCGATAGCGGCCCCCACTCGCCGCGGTTCGCTGTCTCAGGACAATGGGGGCGGCGGGAAGCGGCGAGGGATGTGCTGGCCGCAGCTTCCCGCCACCCCCATTGGCCCGGGACGGCGAACCGCGGCCAGTGGTGGCCGCGATCGGCCGAACCTGCCGCGTCAGCAGGTAAATAAACTGGCCCGGCCCGCCAGGGTACTTACCCTGGCAAGCCGCGTGCCAAACGTTGCCGACCCCTGATCTACACCAGTGATCATAAAAAGCTACCAAATCAGAATGGTAGCATTTCACACCAACTTTGCACACAATTTCACTGCTGTCAATGGCTGCACAAGGCCAAGGGTGAAACAAGCCACACATATCCGGATGGAAACATCATGGAAGAATTTCAAGTCCCACCAGTCTTCATAACCATTTCCTTTAGTAAGTTCTTTGGATTTATGTCATACAACCCTGCACCTTCTTAATGTAAGATCCCCTGACCTTTGAATAAATCTTTTCTTCCATTATTCATGTGATCCATGAAAATACCAAATGCCCTTCTTTTGTAAAAAAAAAAAAAGATGCATGCATAATACCTGATTAACATCTATGCCATTCCCTTATCTTCTTTCACTTGGTTCCCCACTGTCATTCTCAAATAAATAAATGAATCCTTTTTTCTTCCTCATTTCCCTATTGTGTATACCCTGAAAAAATGTTTACTAATTGCTATAATATTCTCAGCCACCTCATGCTAATATTTGGTGCTCCGATTATCTTTTTTCCAATGCATTAATTAAAATAAAACCTGTGCAATGACACTATTTACCAGATCATTTATGTCCTTTGCAGCTGTCTGTTTATTCTTGATACTGTTTCTTATTTCTTTGGTTGATCACATTGTCATCTGTCACCACATCTGTCATTTACATCTCATTAATGTCAATTTTACCCTTAGGGTCAGATCATATAATCAAAAAAATAGCACATGAGGCCTGAATATAGCAGAAATATCAATAAACTGGGGCTTGGGGGGGGGGGGGAATTGTCAGAAAAGGGATGCTACTTCTCTCGTCCTCCAGTACCACAGAGGCATCTACATATAAGCACTGAATGTTTGTGTTTTTCTCCTTATTAAGGCATGAAGACCTTGTATTTAAATACATTATATTTATTTAAACACTACATACCAATCACAACCACCACAACAACCTGGTGTTGGCTGCAGCCTCCTGCAGTCCAGAACCCTGCCTTCCAAAATGGAGAACAATATTTGGCCTCTGCAGCCACACCCCACCTCTTTACACAACAATGGCAGCTGCTCCACATAACATTTGGACAACACAGTTTGAAGGAAGTGGCCGGGCAGAGCCGGAGGAGATCACTTTCCATAGTGTCATCCTCCAGGGTAATATTCACATAACGTTGGAACATTTGAGCATGCAGGTTAATTCTGACAACATTAACTTACAAAGATCTCTGGCAGCGCCATATTTGTAAGTGCCCTGTAGCCAGTCTTGTGACTGCAGGAGCCACCACGATGATCTCAGCAGCCTTCCATCCTGCTGCTGCCTTTGGGAAAGAAACAGAAAATACCATTTGGACAGAGCTCTCACAGCTGTATTGCAAACCAAGCATTCAAAAATCATGGGTCACCCCCCCACACACAATCTTGAGGTTGTTCTTTTTAATCTCATGATTTTTAAGCCAAACAAAACGAAAACAAAACAAAACATAATACATGTAGGGTTCTTATTTGCCTTCTGGCTTTTGAGCCTTCAGGATGCATTTGGGTCACATTTTCAAGGTTTTCTTCTGCAACCTTGAGAGCTAGAAATTTGCTGTTTTTTTTTTTTTAATTAAACTGAGGTTTTCACATATTTGGCTTGTGATATACAGAAGGTCAGACTGGAAGATCTGGTAGTCCCTTCTGGCCTTAACTCTATGATTATGTTCACATGATTTCAGGAGCTGGGGCTTTAAGAAAAGCATTTAATGTAATGAAATATGGTAAAATTGGGATAGTTGACAACACTGCCACAGTCACGTGACCCAGTGCCTCTTCCACTATTGTGTAGCCGATCCATAAGGCTACTCCCTGGTATGTTCAGTCCCTTCATCTACCATCTCCATTATTGATAGGTACAATCACTACAGGGTATTAAAGGGGACATGCTGCTCTCCTCCCTCAAAATTTTACTGTGCTGTTTATGTTTTCTGCTTCTCTTCAGTCCTCTCCTAGAAGAAGGTTTCATTCATCCTCTTCTCCATTCCCTTCTGCCTCTGATCCACATTCATAATTCCAAATGCAGACAACTGGGTGTTGTACACCCAGATCAGATACATGATTTAGGGCTTTGAATAGTCCCATACTTTTTTCTACACTGGGGTTCTCGAAGGAGCACAATAAACGTGGGTGCCCAACTCCCATTCAATTTCCCTGGAATCTGAGCACCTTCAGGCTCCTTTGAAAATCCCAGCCCTATCTGCTAATTTTCATCATAGCCACTGCAGTCTCATAGGTGTTTCACACCTAACAGTGATGAGCCCACCATGGCCAAGATATCAAATCAGTTTTAAATTATTTTCATGCTCAGTTCATTTGCTTAGGAATATGTTTAGGAAAATTTATATTCCTCTTGAGTGTTCCATCAGTTGGATGTTGCCTCCAGGAATATACATGTTGAGTCTTATCAGTAAAAGATTCCACTATCAGTAGCCCAACACATTTTAGGGTAACTGAAATCACTGCAGTGCTAAGGAAAGATGTATGACCTACTTGCATAAAAAAAAAGGTACTTGCTTTCTACTCTATTCCAAATAACCTCTCCTAGATTGTTCAAGTATATATTTCATACATCCTCCGTTACGCTCACCAACATCCCCAAACTCTTTATCCTAATACCCCTAGTCAGTTTCTGATGTCTTTATATATTACATTAGCATACAGTCTATCCCATCATTTCCACTTCAGTGGCAGTCCATCTCTCTGTGCTATTCCAGTTTATTCACAAAGCCCACACCTTCCATATTGCAACATCAAGATGACCATTCATCCAAATAATCCTGGTCAGCACTGTCACAGCTTTGACAACAGATGACTGTACCTGTCACATTAGATAAAATATTCCCTTTGATTCAGATTAAATGGCAGGATGATACGTAGATATAATCTGTCACATGTGGAGCCTTGGTGAAAAGACAAATCTATCAAACACAAAGTGCATGAAGAGAATGAAAAAGCATATGAAATGTAATGAAATGTGTTTTAATATTTAAAAGATCCTCCTTTCCAAAGGAAAACTTAATAGAGGAGAAGCTATTAAACCTCTTACCAGTTAGAGCAAAATCTCTCTCTCACGCGCGCGCATACACACACACACACGTGCCCTTAATACACTATGGTCTTCACTATGGTCTCCTATTCATACTCCCTGCTTATTTCTTCCAGCAATGCTAATAGGTTGAGATGTTCAAAGCAGTGCAAGGGAATTAGCCACATGTCTTCCATTAGTTAACAGATTGTGTTCCTTCTATTCATTCTAATGGAAGATGTGTGGCTAAATCCCCTGCACAGCTCTGAAAATCCCAACCCCAATCTCTAAGCACAGTCAAGGGAACAGAAGCACAGTCAGATGTCAACATCTTTTATGTCCAGCCTCAATTTATTCATACTTGTTCTATGCCTTTTTAGTAAGTTTCATATTGCCAGGATGGTGAAAAGGGGCCTAAGTGTAAATGACAACCAGGTCCTATGTTTCCATCAACAAAAGCAGATAGGCTCCTACTTCCCTGATCATAGAAACTGCAGTAACTCCTCAAGAAAGAGTATTCACAGGAAATGCCAAATGTGTGAGGCAAAAGGCACCCAGATACCACCATGACAGCCATCTACCACGCACTGCAAATATTTGTGGTGATAGTAATAATAAATAATTCATCCTTGGTGTAACAATTTATGTAAATGGAATTACACCAAGGATTAATTTGGCCCCTAATACTTTAATTTTCGTGATCTATTTTGAGGGATCACACTGGAAACTACTCTAATTCCAAGATATGTATTGAAATCATCCTTTGTACACAAATGTCAGTGAGCATGTGACTCTCATTCTAAATTCAGGAGGCCTTGTTCCAGAGGCGAAGAAGTCATCCTCCACGCTGAAGGGCATGGAAGAGATCCAACAAGCAAAATACCCAGTAAATGTGATTATTAGGCATACATGAGGGAACATGTCCTCTTCTTCAAAACTGAGCTGGGGAAAATGCAATCCCATTAGGATTTAGGCTCCTAAGAAACTTAGGTGCTTTTGAAAATTTCATGCACAAAGTATATTATTGCAAGCCCAAAGATTTCCAAGAATAGCCTAAACTTCGGCTCCTAAATTCCTAATTCCCACCCCCCAATTTTCAAACTGGCATCTAGAACTCATGCCTAAATTCTATATTCAGGTATGTAGGATGAGATTTGTAAAAGTCCTCAATAAAGTCCATGAGTTAGGCCAATGTTTTTGAAAATCGCACCTAAGTTTGAAATCTGAGAACAATATTTGTAGTAATAAATTAACATGAATTCTGACATAAAGGGCCTGATTTTCACATTACCAGGGGAAAAGTAAGTCAAAAGCTGTAAAGTGACAACAATCTTGTCTTCCTTCAAGTTATTTTTCAAAATTCACTGTTTCTGTAGTGAATACAGAAAACTGCAACCTGATACTGAGTAGGAAGATGGCCAGTTGTGATGACTGTTCCTGACTGGCTAAGAATTGCACACATTTTTTGTAACCCCATGACCCTTACCTGACCATCACTGCCCGCTTGTCTGTTTCATCCACCTGTTACATCTCATCTTTTAGATTACAAATCTAAAAGATAAATAGGGACTGCTATTTTGCAATTGCAATTACAAAAACTGTGCATGCAGCCTTCATATTTGCATGTGCATATGGCCAGTTAGACACAAAGTGTGCAATTACACATGCAACTTTGCAAATAGCAAACTGGGCTTCTGCTGATGTGAAAATCAGTACTCTACATTATTTATTTTGACTGAGGGTTTTTCGGCCTTGGGAAAGTCACTGACCCTCCCTAGATTAGCATTCCCATCTGTAAAATGAGGATATTCTTTTCTTATTTAGTTCACAGGGGAATTGTCAGAATTAATCAGTTCATATTTGCTAAGTGCTTTAGAGATGAAAAGTGCTATGTTATTCTAAGACAGATACAAGAAATCACATCCACAGTGATGAGAAAATAGACATTGTACTGAACAAAAACAAATAAAAACAACATGACCAGAGCACGTGTTAGCAGGTTGTTAACAGTTATTTTCTTTTAAATGTTTTCAAAAAGTTAGTTCTCAATGGCCATAGCTCCTTAATAACTCAGCTGCTTCTCCCTCCCTTCTCTGTCTCCCTTTCTTCAATGCAGTGTGGTGATTGATTGCTTTTAAAAAAATACGGTTTCATTTTTTAATGTGACTCATATACTGGAAAAGTAGAATCAGTCATGAAGACAATTGTGTAATTAAGCAAAAAATTCATAGAACGGGGGGGAGGAGAAAGAGAAAGACACAGAGCTACTGTAGCTATTTTAATCAGCAAAAGTAGTATCATACTGAAAGAAAGCCAAGCCAGCCTCATAGCCAGCAGAGGGAGCCAGGAAAAGTGCTTACTATGCAGACTTAAAGAATAAAGAGAAACTAAAACAGATGCAATTTTTTCACCTCTTTAGGGCTTTGCAAGCATTTATACATTATCTGG